>NC_136073.1:502860462-505260462 GCF_964261635.1 Lissotriton helveticus | reverse complement strand
AAGATCGCCACTTTCCAGAATACATTCCTCCCACAACTGCAAAAGACAAACCCACTAAAAGATGTAGAGTCTGTTGGCGAAGAGAAGTGCGGAGGGAGTCTCGTATGCACTGTCCTGACTGTCCTTCAAATCCTGGATTGTGTGTGCCAGCTTGTTTTAAATCGTACCACACACAAAAGAAGTTTTGGGAGTTTCATTGAGCTTGTAAGTGTACTGTCTGGTTTGTTTTCTGTAATATTTTTTTGTTTGCTTTTAGGTTTGCATTAGTGCAAAGCATTTAGGTTTTGAATTTGTGTTAGCAGATTTGTAGGTTTCTACATTTGATTTGTGGTATTTCTTTAAAAAATTCTAATTTCGATGGTGGTGTGTGCAGGATTGTGCTTGGATTGTTGGTGTGCGTGGACAGGCGCTTGGCTGGTGGTGTGCGTGGTCTGGTGCTTGGCTGGAATAGTGCATGGATTGGAGTTGTGCTGGGGGGGTTAGTGGATTTTTGCTTGGCTGGCGGAGTGTATGGTTAGGTGCTTGGCTGGCGGTGTGAGTGGAGTGGTGCTTGGCTGGCGGTGTGTGTGGAGTGGTGCTTGGCTGGCGGCGTGTGTGGAGTGGTGCTTGGATGGTGTTGTGTTTGTGGAGTGGCGCTTGGCTGGTGGTGTGCGTGGAGTGATGCTTGGCTGGTGGTGTGTGTGGAGTGGTAGTTGGCTGTCGGTGTGCGCTGAGTGGTGTTTGGCTGGCAGTGTGCATGGTCTGGTGCTTGGATGGTGGTGTGGGTGGACTGGTGCTCGGCAGGCGGTGTGTGAGTAGTTACTTTCTGTTGGTCACTACACACACTGCTAGTTGAGTGACACTCCACACAGTCCATCATTTTGTGTAGTTGCAGTGTCAGAAATGTGGGCGTGTGAAAGTGATGGGCCCTTGAATGGCGCTGTTTGCTGGTGTGAGTGTTGAAATGTGATGGGTCCGCGGCTGGCGGTGTGAATGTTTTGTATGTGTCACGCGTACGAAAGGTGTATGAATGGCCTGTAAAGAGGTTGGTGCCTTGACGTGGCTTTACAGCTCACGAGCTGCGAGTCAGTGGTTCAGTTTATCATACTTTCAATTATACGCAGTGTATTTCATTTATGATGAAATTACTTGCGTATCCAATTGTATGTACTGAATCATCACTCACCCTCGTGCCAAATCCAACCAGTATGTGTGTGTGCTTGCGGATTAGATGGGTGTGCAGTAATAATTGTTTTTTTTCTAATTTCTGCAGTAGGGTGTACCTTGCCCCTTATTGTGATTGTTGTTATGTGTTGCTTTTCCATTCGGATGGTGTCAATGGTCTGGTTTGTATCAGGTATGAAAGGTGCGTGAATGGCCTGTAAAACGGTTGGTGCCTTGTCGTGGCTTTACAGCTCACGAGTTGCGAGTCACTGGTTCAGTTTTTATGCATTTATTTATGGACAGAGCATTTCATTTTTTTGAAATATCTTGTTAATAAAATTTTATGTACTGAACCATCACTCGCCCTCGTGCCAAATCCAACCTGTATGTGTGTGTCTTTGAGGAATAGATAGCCGTGCTTGAATGTTTGACTTTTGAGTAACTCTGTTAAGGTGTGGTATCCTTTTACTTGGGAGAACAAGGGGAGCGCAGGGTGGTAGGACTTTTTTGCCGGCACGGCGATCCCACGCCAAAATGTTTGGAAAAGTGCTATTTTTACCTATTTTTAAGGTTTGCAAGGAGTTCTGGGTAGGAAAACATTGGTGGACCCACACATGCCATACCTCCCTGGACTCTCCCGGGTGTCTAGTTTTCAGAACTGTTTGGGTTTGCTACTTTCCAAAGAATACCACCCACCCCGGGCCAAAAACTCAGGTGCCTCCCCCCCAAAAAATCAAAGTTATATTGCTTCAGGGTATTTTATATTCACCACTGTTAGATTTGGACCTTTTCCTGTTGCAGCCACTATGGCTACCCACGCAAGTGAGGTACCATTTTTATCGGGAGACCTTGGGGAACGCTGGGTGGGAGGTAATTTGTGTGTGCCCAGTGATGCCACGCTTTCCCACACTAAAACGTGTGAAAAAACTGATTTTTTACCATGCAAAAATTGAGGTTTGCAAGGGATTCTGGGTAAAGGAACGTTGGCGGATCCACGCAAGCCATACCTCCTTGGAAGCGCCCGGGTGTCTAATTTTCAGAAATGTGTGGGTTTGGTAGGTTTCCATAGATGGCTGTCTCGCACGGGGCCAGAAACCCAGGTAACCCCTAAGTCCACCAGCTTTTGCAAGAGGGGTTACCTGGGTTTTTGGCCCCGTGCGAGACAGCCATCTAGGGAAACCTACCAATCCCACACATTTCTGAAAAGTAGACAACCGGGGGCTTCCAAGGAGGTATGGCTTGCGTGGATCCTCCAACGTTCCTTTACCCAGAATCCCTTGCAAACCTCATTTTTTGCATGGTAAAAAATCAGTTTTTTCACACGTTTTAGTGTGGGAAAGCGTGGCATCACTGGGCACACACAAATTACCTCCCACCCAGCGTTCCCCAAGGTCTCCCGATAAAAATGGTACCTCACTTGCGTGGGTAGGCATAGCGGCTGCTTTAGGAAAAGGCCCAATTCATACTGTGGAGACAAAAACTTTACCTTTAGCCAAATAATCTTATTTTTTGAGGGGGTCACCTGAGCTTTTGGCCCGGGGCTTGGCAGGCATCTTTGGAAACTACCAAACCCAAACAGTTCTGAGAACTAGACACCCGGGGGAGTCCAGGGTGGTATGGCATGCGTGGGTCCCCCAATGTTTTCCTACCCAGAAACCCCTGCAAACCTGAAATTTTGGTCAAAAAACCCACTTTTCCATACTTTTTTGGGTGGGATCTCGCTGCCGGAACAAATGTCCTACCACCCAGTGTTTCCCTTGTTCTCCCGAGTAAAATGATACCTCACTTGTGTGGGTGGGCCAAAGGCATGTGACTTAGGCTGGGGTGCTTAATTTGTAAAATGTAAATATGAGTAAAAACTACTTTTTTCAAAATTCATTTTTGGCGTATTCTGCTTTGGGGCACCCACACAAGTGAGGTATCCTTTTACTCGGGAGAACAAGGGGAACGCAGGGTGGTATGACTTTTTTGCCGACCCGGCGATCCCACGCCAAAAAGTTTGGAAAAGTGCAATTTTTACCTAATTTTAAGGTTTGCAGAGAGTTCTGGGTAGGAAAACATTGGGGGACCCATGCATGCAATACCTCCCTGGAGTCCCCCGGGTGTCTAGTTTTCAGAACTGTTTGGGTTTGCTACTTTGCAAAGAATACCACCGAGCCCCGGGCCACAAACTCAGATGCCCCCCCCCAAAATCAAGGTAGTTTTGCAATAAGGTAATGTAAATTCACCACCGTACAATTTGAACCGTTTCCTGTTGCAGCCACTATGTTTACCCACGCAAGTGAGGTACCGTTTTTTTCGGGAGACCTGGGGGCACGCTGGGTGGGTGGAAATTTGTTGATCCACGCACATTCCAGAACTTTCCACCACAGAAATGTGAGGAAAATGTGTTTTTTTGGTCAAATTTTTATGTTTGCAAGGGATTCTGGGTAACAAAACCTGGGGGTAGGCAGGCGAGTCACCCCATCCTGAATTCCCCTGGGTGTCTAGTTTTCAAAAATGTATAGGTTTGCTAGGTTTCCCTAGGTGCTGGCAGAGCTACGGCGCAAAAACAAAAGGTAGTCTTTTTGTCCGAATCGTGCTAAATTTCACTGGGAAATTGAGGTGCGACCATGCTGCGTTTTGCGCTGTTTCATGTCGCAGCCACTATGCCTACCCACGCAAGTGAGGTACCGTTTTTTTCGGGAGACCTGGGGGCACGCTGGGTGGGTGGAAATTTGTTGATCCACGCAGATTCCAGAACTTTCCACCACAGAAATGTGAGGAAAATGTGTTTTTTTGGTCAAATTTTTATGTTTGCAAGGGATTCTGGGTAACAAAACCTGGGGGTGGGCAGGCGAGTCACCCTATCCTGAATTCCCCTGGGTGTCTAGTTTTCAAAAATGTATAGGTTTGCTAGGTTTCCCTAGGTGCTGGCAGAGCTACGGCGCAAAAACAAAAGGTAGTCTTTTTGTCCGAATCGTGCTAAATTTCACTGGGAAATTGAGGTGCGACCATGCTGCGTTTTGCGCTGTTTCATGTCGCAGCCACTATGCCTACCCACGCAAGTGAGGTACCGTTTTTTTTGGGAGACCTGGGGGCACGCTGGGTGGGTGGAAATTTGTTGATCCACGCAGATTCCAGAACTTTCCACCACAGAAATGTGAGGAAAATGTGTTTTTTTGGTCAAATTTTTATGTTTGCAAGGGATTCTGGGTAACAAAATCTGGGGGTAGGCAGGCGAGTCACCCCATCCTGAATTCCCCTGGGTGTCTAGTTTTCAAAAATGTATAGGTTTGCTAGGTTTCCCTAGGTGCTGGCAGAGCTACGGCGCAAAAACAAAAGGTAGTCTTTTTGTCCGAATCGTGCTAAATTTCACTGGGAAATTGAGGTGCGACCATGCTGCGTTTTGCGCTGTTTCATGTCGCAGCCACTATGCCTACCCACGCAAGTGAGGTACCGTTTTTTTCGGGAGACCTGGGGGCACGCTGGGTGGGTGGAAATGTGTTGATCCACGCAGATTCCAGAACTTTCCACCACAGAAATGTGAGGAAAATGTGTTTTTTTGGTCAAATTTTTATGTTTGCAAGGGATTCTGGGTAACAAAACCTGGGGGTAGGCAGGCGAGTCACCCCATCCTGAATTCCCCTGGGTGTCTAGTTTTCAAAAATGTATAGGTTTGCTAGGTTTCCCTTGGTGCTGGCAGAGCTACGGCGCAAAAACAAAAGGTAGTCTTTTTGTCCGAATCGTGCTAAATTTCACTGGGAAATTGAGGTGCGACCATGCTGCGTTTTGCGCTGTTTCATGTCGCAGCCACTATGCCTACCCACGCAAGTGAGGTACCGTTTTTTTCGGGAGACCTGGGGGCACGCTGGGTGGGTGGAAATTTGTTGATCCACGCAGATTCCAGAACTTTCCACCACAGAAATGTGAGGAAAATGTGTTTTTTTGGTCAAATTTTTATGTTTGCAAGGGATTCTGGGTAACAAAACCTGGGGGTAGGCAGGCGAGTCACCCCATCCTGAATTCCCCTGGGTGTCTAGTTTTCAAAAATGTATAGGTTTGCTAGGTTTCCCTAGGTGCTGGCAGAGCTACGGCGCACAAACAAAAGGTAGTCTTTTTGTCCGAATCGTGCTAAATTTCACTGGGAAATTGAGGTGCGACCATGCTGCGTTTTGCGCTGTTTCATGTCGCAGCCACTATGCCTACCCACGCAAGTGAGGTACCGTTTTTTTCGGGAGACCTGGGGGCACGCTGGGTGGGTGGAAATTTGTTGATCCACGCAGATTCCAGAACTTTCCACCACAGAAATGTGAGGAAAATGTGTTTTTTTGGTCAAATTTTTATGTTTGCAAGGGATTCTGGGTAACAAAACCTGGGGGTGGGCAGGCGAGTCACCCCATCCTGAATTCCCCTGGGTGTCTAGTTTTCAAAAATGTATAGGTTTGCTAGGTTTCCCTAGGTGCTGGCAGAGCTACGGCGCAAAAACTAAAGGTAGTCTTTTTGTCCGAATCGTGCTAAATTTCACTGGGAAATTGAGGTGCGACCATGCTGTGTTTTGTGCTGTTTCATGTCGCAGCCACTATGCCTACCCACGCAAGTGAGGTACCGTTTTTTTCGGGAGACCTGGGGGCACGCTGGGTGGGTGGAAATTTGTTGATCCACGCAGATTCCAGAACTTTCCACCACAGAAATGTGAGGAAAATGTGTTTTTTTGGTCAAATTTTTATGTTTGCAAGGGATTCTGGGTAACAAAACCTGGGGGTAGGCAGGCGAGTCACCCCATCCTGAATTCCCCTGGGTGTCTAGTTTTCAAAAATGTATAGGTTTGCTAGGTTTCCCTAGGTGCTGGCAGAGCTACGGCGCAAAAACAAAAGGTAGTCTTTTTGTCCGAATCGTGCTAAATTTCACTGGGAAATTGAGGTGCGACCATGCTGCGTTTTGCGCTGTTTCATGTCGCAGCCACTATGCCTACCCACGCAAGTGAGGTACCGTTTTTTTCGGGAGACCTGGGGGCACGCTGGGTGGGTGGAAATTTGTTGATCCACGCAGATTCCAGAACTTTCCACCACAGAAATGTGAGGAAAATGTGTTTTTTTGGTCAAATTTTTATGTTTGCAAGGGATTCTGGGTAACAAAACCTGGGGGTAGGCAGGCGAGTCACCCCATCCTGAATTCCCCTGGGTGTCTAGTTTTCAAAAATGTATAGGTTTGCTAGGTTTCCCAAGGTGCTGGCAGAGCTACGGCGCACAAACAAAAGGTAGTCTTTTTGTCCGAATCGTGCTAAATTTCACTGGGAAATTGAGGTGCGACCATGCTGCGTTTTGCGCTGTTTCATGTCGCAGCCACTATGCCTACCCACGCAAGTGAGGTACCGTTTTTTTCGGGAGACCTGGGGGCACGCTGGGTGGGTGGAAATTTGTTGATCCACGCAGATTCCAGAACTTTCCACCACAGAAATGTGAGGAAAATGTGTTTTTTTGGTCAAATTTTTATGTTTTCAAGGGATTCTGGGTAACAAAACCTGGGGGTAGGCAGGCGAGTCACCCCATCCTGAATTCCCCTGGGTGTCTAGTTTTCAAAAATGTATAGGTTTGCTAGGTTTCCCTAGGTGCTGGCAGAGCTACGGCGCAAAAACAAAAGGTAGTCTTTTTGTCCGAATCGTGCTAAATTTCACTGGGAAATTGAGGTGCGACCATGCTGCGTTTTGCGCTGTTTCATGTCGCAGCCACTATGCCTACCCACGCAAGTGAGGTACCATTTTTTTCGGGAGACCTGGGGGCATGCTGGGTGGGTGGAAATTTGTTGATCCACGCAGATTCCAGAACTTTCCACCACAGAAATGTGAGGAAAATGTGTTTATTTTGTGAAAAACCTAGCTTTGCAAGGGATTCTGGGTAACAAAACCTGGTGGTAGGCAGTCGAGTCACCCCATCCTGAATTCCCCTGGGTGTCTACTTTTCAAAAATGTATAGGTTTTCAAGGTTTCCCTAGGTGCCGGCAGAGCTAGGGTGCAAAAACTACAGGTAGGCACTTTGCCAAAAAAGGGTCAATTTGTAACTGCTAAATTTAGGTGTGACCACGTTGCATTTTCCGCCGTTTCCTGTCGCAGGCACAAGGCCGACCCACACAAGTGAGGTACCGTTTTTATCGGGACACTTGGGGTAATTCAGATTTATAAATCAACTGTTATTACCAATTGAGCTTTCATGCATTTCTCCCTTTGAATGAAAGACATTGAGTAAAAAAAAAATCTTTATGAAAAATGACCAATAATTCTCATGCTAGTATGAGTATTCCCAACTTTGAAAATGTGCAATTATATACTGTTTCTGAAGTCTATAATTTGTACCCAATTCAGAAATACATAGGTGTCTTTCATACAGATTATTCCATGTATACATTTTCCAAGACAAAGTGCACTATACCCAGTAAATGAAAAAATACCATTGCAAGTTGCTGCTCAGTTTTTGGATCTGGGTTCGTCGGGTTCTTGGTGAAACTACAAGTCCTATATATCCCCACAACCAGGAAGGTCTAACGGATGTAACAGTATATTGCTTTCCAAGAGCTGTCAAAATTAGAAAAAGTTATAGGTGAAAACGTTGAGACAAAAGGCTGTTTTTTTCAACAAAATTTCAAATATTCCAATATCTAACTGTTAGTTTCTATAACGAAACCTTCATGGATTTAGACAAATGACCCCTTTCTGGATTCAGACTTTTGTCTACTTTTCGAAAATGTAAAGCTTTCCAGGATCCATTATTGCTTTTAAACTCATTTCTACCATTAACTGGAAGGAGGTTGAAAGCTCTAAAAATAGCAAAAATAGGCTATGTCCCAGAAAAATGCCAAAACTGAGTGAAAAATTTCGGTTCTCTGACAAAAGTCTGTCATTCCCTGAAAGCTGAGAAAATGGAGATTTCAGCCCCACAAACCTTTTTGTGATACCATTTTCAGGGAAACACCCAGAGGCTTTCATTTGCAGCCCGTTTTTCCCATTTTTCTGAAAAAAACAAAAAAATCACTATATTTTGCTAAATTTCTGGGCCCCCTCCAAGGGAATCCACAAACCCAGGGCGCCTTTAGAATCCACATGATGTTGGAAGAAAAGGACGCAAATTTGGCGTGGATACCTTATGTGGTCAAAAAGTTACAAGGGCCTAAGCGCGCACTACTCCAAAACGCCAAAAAAAGCCTCAGCACAGGAGGGGAAAAGGCCTAGCAGCGAAGGGGTTAAGTATCTATTACTATCATAACATGGTGCTTCTACTCCAGAACCAACAGCTTGGCAGTTAGCACAAAGCGCATCCAAGCATTAATTGGTTAAAGCTACAATCGATGATACTCAGCCACAGACCAATGCTATCTGTCTACCACAGTGCAATAGCGCTGAATCTTAAAGCGCCTTCCATATATTTGCACACGCAGCGTCTATCATGCACTGCATATCATGTAAGGAGTTAATGAGTTAAACATAGCCCCTCCCGCACCCTTACCTCTCCGTCGGTACTTCAGACAGCCAGCCGGGCTGTTTGGGGAGGTGCCGCGGGGGGGGACGAGCACTTCCTTATTGTTTCTGAGCCAGCGCGATAGGTCGTACGCGCGGCTCCTGGAACTACCAGTGCTTCTGGGAAATGTGGTCCCGCCCACGCTGGACAGGCGTCCTCTGGCGCGCGTCAGATGAAAACTACACCTGCCTCTGGGAAATGTAGTTTAAGACGCGTCCCACGGTCGCGCTGCGTTCAGACTGCCTCTGTTCATGGAGGTATCGATTTAAAGCGCAGTAACTACATAAATCGATGTATCAATGCTGTAATAACAGTCCTGCAACCATAGAACTCATTATAGAGAGTGCTGGGAATAGGTGTGGACGCTATCACTGGGTGGCTTATGAGTGTGTTAATTAAACAGATGTCGCCAAATTCTGGGCATAGTTACAAGACAGACATCTTCGTGGCTATTTGGCCTGAATATAAGTGGTGGAAATATACTCAGTTAGGGCGATCATATGATCCTTATCTCATTAGGTAGGACAACCCTCCTGTAGTACCTCAGGATAATAGCAGGTGGCCAGTCAGTCTAGCCTCTCAATGTACATGCAATCATCTGATGATGCTCCTACAGTGTCATCCATGGGATGTCTTCGTTGAGCCCGCCTTTATCACAGTTGAGCTTGTACACCCATTTTTGCTAGATTTTGAACAGATGTCTAGATATATCCGTGATGTGAGTTGGAATGTTGGGTTGTTCTAGCACGGTCCATTCGAACTCCGTAGGTCTGTGCCCCACTTGGATATAGTGATTCGTCAATCTTGTTGCTTGCTTTCTGCACCTTATTGTGCTCTTATGTTCTGAGATTCTCGTTCTGATCTTGCGAGTAGTCATTCCGACATACCTCAGTGCGCACGGGCAGGTGATAAGATAGATTAGATTGCTGCTGTTGCAATTCGTGAACCTCTTTTGTTCCCACGGACGATTCGTTCCTATATCAATAGAGGTGGTGTGTCTGGTCTGTGGACACGCAGCGCAATTACCACACGGATGGTGCCCTGTCACAGGTGGCATATTCCATATAGTCCCCACTTGATGGATTTCCTTAGGCGGAGGTCTAGTGTGTACCAGCTTGTCTCTCAGACTGGTTGCTCTTTTGAAAGCAAATAGTGGTTGTGGCAAGGAGTCTTCACCGGTGTTCAATATCCTCCAATGCTTTCGGACTGTGACAGGGCACCATCCGTGTGGTAATTGCGCTGCGTGTCCACAGACCAGACACACCACCTCTATTGATATAGGAACGAATCGTCCGTGGGAACAAAAGAGGTTCACGAATTGCAACAGCAGCAATCTAATCTATCTTATCACCTGCCCGTGCGCACTGAGGTATGTCGGAATGACTACTCGCAAGATCAGAACGAGAATCTCAGAACATAAGAGCACAATAAGGTGCAGAAAGCAAGCAACAAGATTGACGAATCACTATATCCAAGTGGGGCACAGACCTACGGAGTTCGAATGGACCGTGCTAGAACAACCCAACATTCCAACTCACATCACGGATATATCTAGACATCTGTTCAAAATCGAGCAAAAATGGGTGTACAAGCTCAACTGTGATAAAGGCGGGATCAACGAAGACATCCCATGGATGACACTGTAGGAGCATCATCAGATGATTGCATGTACATTGAGAGGCTAGACTGACTGGCCACCTGCTATTATCCTGAGGTACTACAGGAGGGTTTTCCTACCTAATGAGATAAGGATCATATGATCGCCCTAACTGAGTATATTTCCACCACTTATATTCAGGCCAAATAGCCACGAAGATGTCTGTCTTGTAACTATGCCCAGAATTTGGCGACATCTGTTTAATTAACACACTCATAAGCCACCCAGTGATAGCGTCCACACCTATTCCCAGCACTCTCTATAATGAGTTCTATGGTTGCAGGACTGTTATTACAGCATTGATACATCGATTTATGTAGTTACTGCGCTTTAAATCGATACCTCCATGAACAGAGGCAGTCTGAACGCAGCGCGACCGTGGGACGCGTCTTAAACTACATTTCCCAGAGGCAGGTGTAGTTTTCATCTGACGCGCGCCAGAGGACGCCTGTCCAGCGCGGGCGGGACCACATTTCCCAGAAGCACTGGTATTCCAGGAGCCGCGCGTACGACCTATCGCGCTGGCTCAGAAACAATAAGGAAGTGCTCGTCCCCCCCCGCGGCACCTCCCCAAACAGCCCGGCTGGCTGTCTGAAGTACCGACGGAGAGGTAAGGGTGCGGGAGGGGCTATGTTTAACTCATTAACTCCTTACATGATATGCAGTGCATGATAGACGCTGCGTGTGCAAATATATGGAAGGCGCTTTAAGATTCAGCGCTATTGCACTGTGGTAGACAGATAGCATTGGTCTGTGGCTGAGTATCATCGATTGTAGCTTTAACCAATTAATGCTTGGATGCGCTTTGTGCTAACTGCCAAGCTGTTGGTTCTGGAGTAGAAGCACCATGTTATGATAGTAATAGACACTTAATGGCGATTGAACAGACCATCTTTACACTGCATGCCTGATGAATTAAATGTGCCTAAATCGTGAAGAATGATAAGACAATTGACCCCTGCTGGTTTGCTGTTAGGCATCCCATAGGTGGTGACTCTGTACTGACCAGACACTGGTTTTTAATACTGACTTTTGTATATATTTCTCTGCACTCTAGAGCGGTGCTTCATTTTCCTGAGCTGTTTGCCAGGTGAGGTGAGGCAATTTCCCTTACAAATTAAGGTGAGACATTGATTACGCTGACAATGTTATACACACTAGGGTCATCTGACCCAGATGCAGTATTGGAATAATTTTAGCAATGTCGCTTGTATAGCCCTTACTAACGAAAGTGTTATTATTGTTTATGTTTCATTACATGTGGATTTGCTGGCTTTATCACAAACGGACTCTCACAGGAGAAAAATGGAAGTGTACAGGTGACACTTTTTTTCCGTTCACAAATGTCCTGTTTTATCACATATCACTACGTAAGCAGTAGCAATTAAGTTTATGGGTCCTGAGGAAGCGGATGGTATAGTAATTGACCAGCACCCGCAGAAACATGTCGACCAGATAGCCCAGTCAGAAGGTATTTGTTTGAACCACCTGACTTTTTTGCACTATTGTTTTTAATATTGGAGGTGCATGACCCCAGAATAAAGTAATATTTGTATGCACCATCCAATCTTACACTTATAATTTTTTCTTACACTCACTTTTTATGCACTGCTCTCAGTTACAAACAAATTAAACCTACCAGACATCCATCCATCACTACGTATCTCCAATATATATCTATGGGGATAGAGTGGTGGCCAAACTACTGTGGAGTAGACCAAATGATGTACTGGGTGCCCAAAAACGCGTAACTGATGGACATTTTTCACAGTGGTTAACTGTCCAGTCTGTCTTCTATTTCTATAGTAGTAGCAGACACATAGCCAGCAACACTTAGCATGTTTTGAGTTCATTATTAGACCCACAGTTATTTGTCGTTCTTGAATACTTTTGTGGGGGGTATAACTGTGCCCAGGTCTTTAAACACTTCCCTTGAACCCTAGAATATTTGTTTGTTGATTGTAAATGCCCAAAGAGACCACCCCCTCCCACCGGAGGAAAGTCACCGGGAGTAGCTAGTGTAGCGCTCGGGGAGGAGTTGCCCTTAGATAAGGGGGGTGAGTGGGCGGGTGTCACCTTAGTGTCCCTGGGAGAGCGGGAGATGGTACCAAAGATCCAGGTGCCCCCAAATACTATCAAGTATCGGCAATGGGTTACCATCAATGGCCAAAGAGGGGAGGCTCTGAGAGATACCGGAGCCAGTATGACTATGGTGAGAAGTCAACTGGTGTCTCCAGAGCAGATTGTCCCTAATGTACTCCACCCCGCCGCGATGGCTGACGGCAGAATGGGCCACTATCCAGTGGCTGAGGTTCCCTTTGAGTGGGAAGGGGTTGCAGGTTCACTTCGAGTTGCCGTAAGCCCTGCCGTGCCAGTTGATTGTCTGTTGGGGAATGACATGGAGCACAACACTTGGAGAGAGGTGGAATACCGGATGCATTCTGCGATGCTGGGTACACCTGACTGGGCCTGTGTAAGCACACGGTCTGCGACTGCCCGGAGAGGGAGTTCGCCTGGGTTGGAGCCTGGAACAATGGCCCAACCCGCTGCCAAAAAGGGTCAGAAACGGAGACAGGGACAGCCTGCTTCGGCATCCACGCCCCATGTGACAGATCGGCCACCTGCAGTGGTAGGCCAGGAGTCCGTGGAGGGGGGAGTAGACTCTCTGGAGGATTTACCCATCCCTGCTGAATGGCATGTGGAGGGAGGTCCTACCAGAGAGGAATTCTGTAAGGGGCAGAGAGAGTGCCCTACCCTTGAGGGACTGAGGCGTCAGGCTGAAGCCCAGGCAGCAGGTGATGCTACGGGACACCACCATATTTACTGGGAGGATGGCCTCCTCTACAGTGAACCCAAGGTACCTCTACCTGGCTCATCAAGGGCCTTGGTGGTCCCGCAGCAATACCGAGCCTTTCTGCTGGAATTGGCTCATGCGATACCACTGGCAGGACACTTAGGCCAGGACAAGACCTTTGCCCGGCTTGTCCTCCAATTTTACTGGCCTCAGATGAAAGTGGCGTCCAACACATACTGTAGGACATGTGTATCCTGCCAGGCCAGTGGGAAGACAGGGGTGAAGCTAAAGGCTCCCCTGGAACCACTTCCTGTCGTTAGCACCCCCTTTGAAAGGGTGGGCATCGACATTGTAGGGCCATTGGATCCACCAACCACAGCTGGTCACAGGTTCATCCTGGTTCTGGTGGATCATGCCACACGGTACCCAGAGGCCATCCCTCTGAGGACTGTTACTGCACCTGTGGTAGCTAGGGCCCTGATCGGAATTTTTACTAGGGTAGGATTCCCGAAGGAGGTTGTGTCTGACAGGGGGACTAACTTCCTGTCTGCTTACATGCGGACCATGTGGAAGGAGTGTGGGGTGACCTACCGGTTCACCACTCCTTATCACCCCCAGTCCAATGGACTGGTTGAGAGATTCAATAAGACCCTGAAGGGCATGATAAGAAGTCTGCCAGAGAGCTTACGGAGGAAGTGGGACGTCCTCCTACCTTGCTTACTGTTCTCCTACCGAGAGGTGCCACAGAAAGGAGTGGGCTTCAGCCCATTCGAATTGCTGTATGGGCACCCGGTGCGTGGGCCTCTCAGCCTGGTGAAGGAAGGATGGGAGAAGTCTTCTAGAAAACCTCCCCAGGATGTGATGAGCTACATGTCGGCCTTCAGAAGCCAGATGGCCAAGTTGTGGAAGCAGGCTGCTGACAACTTAGAGGCCAGTCAGGCAGTCATGAAGGAATGGTATGACCAAAATGCTCACCCGGTGGAGTTGGAGCCTGGCCAGAAAGTCTGCGTGATGGAACCTGGAGAGCTAAGTGCCCTTCAGGATCGTTGGACAGGCCCCTTTGAGGTGTTGGAGAAAAAGGGTAAGGCCACTTACTTGGTGGATCTTAAGACCCCGAGGCAGCCCCTACGGGTGCTGCATGCCAATCGCCTCAAACCCCACCATGAGAGGCCAGAGGTCATCCTGATGTTGGTGACTGATGGTGCTGAGGAAGCAGAAAGCGAGCCTCTCCCAGACCTCTTTTCATGTCAAGAGAAGGATGGGTCGGTGGAGGGAGTGATTCTCTCCCCGTCTCTCACTCCTGAGCAACGAGAGGACTGCCGACAGGTATTGGGGCAGTACTCTTCACTGTTTTCCCTTGTCCCAGGGAGAACCCACCTGTGTACCCATGATGTGGACACAGGAGACAGCCCCCCAGTGAAATCCAAGACCTACAGGCTGTCAGACAAGGTGAAGGCTAGCATCCATGGCGAAGTTGCCAAGATGTTAGACCTAGGAGTGATAGAACCGTCCAGCAGCCCTTGGTCCAGTCCGGTGGTGCTAGTCCCAAAAGCCGCCCCACCGGGCACCACACCAGAACTGAGGTTCTGTGTGGATTACCGAGGACTGAACTCAGTTACCAAAACTGACGCTCATCCAATCCCCAGGGCGGATGAGTTAATTGACCGGCTAGGAGCTGCCCAATACCTGAGTACCTTTGACCTCACTTCAGGGTACTGGCAGATCTCCTTGACAGATGGAGCAAAGGAAAGGTCAGCCTTCTCCACGCCTGAGGGACACTTCCAGTTCTGTGTGATGCCCTTTGGGCTCAAGAACGCCCCTGCCACATTTCAGCGACTGGTGAACCAGGTCCTCTCTGGAATGGAGGGTTTCTCGGCTGCTTACCTGGATGACATTGCTGTCTTCAGTAGCAGTTGGGAGGACCACTTGCAACATTTGCAAGCAGTTCTCCAGGCGCTGAAACAAGCTGGATTGACCATCAAAGCAAGCAAATGCCAGATTGGACAGGGGTCGGTTGTGTACCTTGGACACTTGGTGGGTAGGGGGTCAGTGCAGCCCCTGCAGGCGAAGATTGAGGCAATCATGGCCTGGGAACCCCCCAAGACACAGACTGAGGTCCGAGCTTTCCTGGGCCTCACAGGTTACTACCGTCGCTTTGTGAAGGGGTATGGCACTATTGTAGCGCCCCTCACAGAGCTCACCTCTAGGAAACAACCTCGACGGGTAGTTTGGACAAAGGCTTGTCAGCAAGCCTTCGAAAAGTTGAAGCAGGCAATGTGTGAAGCACCGGTCCTGAAGGCTCCCAATTTCTCCAAGGAGTTCATTGTGCAAACAGATGCATCCGAACATGGCATTGGGGCAGTGTTATCGCAACTAAATGAAGAGGGCCTGGATCAGCCTGTAGTCTTCTTATCCAGGAGACTGCTTCCCCGGGAACAGAAGTGGAGTGCAATTGAGAGGGAAGCTTTTGCGGTGGTGTGGGCTCTGAAGAAGCTGCGGCCATACCTCTTTGGCTCGCACTTCCTGGTGCAGACTGACCACCGCCCCCTTCGTTGGCTGATGCAAATGAAGGGGGAAAATCCCGAGCTGTTGAGGTGGTCCATCTCCTTACAGGGAATGGACTTCCGGGTGGAACATCGGCCTGGAGTGGACCACGCCAATGCAGACGGTCTCTCCAGGTATTTCCGCCTTAGTGAAGAGGACTCCCAAGGGGTTGGGTAGTTCTCCCCACTTTCAGCTGGGGGGGACGCGTGTTAGACCTGTCTGAATTTTTTGCGCAGTCCCTCCTCATTATTATTTATTTTGTCCCCTTTTTGCCCCTCATACCTTTGATAATTTTTGTGTCTACTACTTTTTTAGGTGTTGGTCAAGGGGATAGGTGTTCTTTTTCCCCCCATAATCTTTTACCTCAGGCCCAGAGGCCTGTTCTGACAGGAAAGTTGGCACCACCTAAAATGGTGGCCACCAACTGCCCCAACTGTCGCACCTAGAACTTGGCCATAGCTTAACATAGGGCATTCCAGAACCTTCTGGTCCATGCTGGACCATTGAAGGGCAGCCTATAAAAGGCGGAATGCAGGGCAGCCATTTTGTCTACCTGTGGAAGTCAGCTGGAGGAAAGGTGGTAGCTGAGGGTGGGAAAGAGGTTGGACTGAGGGTTGACCCCCTGGACTGGGAATCTGCCTTATTGGTCCAACCCACTACTCCCCTGTTGGTTACTTGTCCTGGCCCCGCTGTGGGAAGTTACTTGGAGACCCTGGGCGCCTGGCTTGCCCCTGTTCTAAATAATATAGGGGAAGTCTGTAGGAGAAGGAGACTGCAGCGCTGTGGAGCGCAGTCCTCTGCCCAGTTGGAGGGACTTGTAAGAAGTGTACCTTCATTCTCAGCATAAGGAGACCAGACTGTCCCTTAATTTGTAAATCCCTGGAGCGCTATCTCTCACCTGCTGTGGTGGAGCGCCACTGAGGAGAGTAGCAGAAGCCAGGAGGAAACGGGCTGTCCTGCCCTTCCAAACCCCCATCTGGTGCAGGGCGAGCGGCGCCGTTTTGGTGCTGTGATCGTGTGCCCTGAGGTGAGGAGTGGAGCTGGGAAAGTCTTTGGCAGTTTCCAGTGGTGCTGTGAGTGGAGAGCAGCGTCAGAAGCACAGCGCGGTCTCTAGCGGTGAGACACTGATCCATCGCGCATGCTTAGTGGCACCGCCAGGCTTCGTGAGGCGGAGCCAGATCAGGAAGGCGGGAGTAGCCGCTGAGGAGCGAGGAGCGCATTGCGCATGACCCCGTGAGTAGCGCGTCCCCGGCCAGGGAGTGTGTGGCTTCGTATTCCCCCCTTCGCTCAAGCGCCTCAGGAAGGAGCTGGCGCGAGCGGAAAGGGGGCCTTGAAGGGGCGCTCATCATTATTCCTCCACCCCCGGCATCAAGGAAGCAACTGGAGCGGAAAGGAGCTTCTGACAAGTGCGCTTTGCCATTCCCCCGCCCCAGCCTTAAATAAGCAGCTGGCTCGGCGGGAGGGACTGGAGTGAGGCCGGTGGGGCCTTGAGGAAGTCTGAAGTCATCAGCAACGCGTGGGGACTGGGACCACATCGTCCCCACGCTACAGTAAGGAGTGGGGCTCACTCTCTCTGGGAAGTTCTGAGCACAGAGGTTAATCCTCATATATTTTTTTAACAGTGCCTAACAGTTGCCATTTTCTTCCCCCCTGGGTGAGATAGAAGCTCTGAGGAGCAGGAGACAAATACCATACATATTTAACTGGCCTAAGAAGGCATAAAGGATACCTGCCTGTTGTGGTTATAGTGCCTGTTAACCGTACTGAACTATAGGAATCCATTGAACTTGCATAGCAGATATGAAGTGTTATTGTAATTACTGAAACCAGTTGTAGAGTATAGAATCTATTTAGAAACTATGCTTAATTAAATGCTAGGACCTCTAGGGTTGTAAAGTTGATGACTAAGTAGCACCTTGTCAGAGATTATATTCAATTCGTGATTAATAGGTATTGTGCTTTCTCTCAAGAAGGGAACCGGCCTAAGAGGTCAATTTAGTAATGGTATAAGACTAAGCATATTTACAAGTCACATGTATTGAGTGGTAATTCTTTTTCCACAGACAAACAGTGGTATAATTTTTCCTGAACTAAATGTAAATTTTTCCTGTGTGAATATTGAGAGTTAAACCAAAGAGTATATTATTTTTATAAAACAGTGCGTATTTTCCTACAGTTTTGGTGTAGCGTTTTTCTTTTGTGTGATATTGCGTGGTTTTATTCTTGGGTGGTCTGCAACCTTAACACTGTGCCTCTGAAATGCATGTCTTGCCCTAGGCCAGGCTACCCAGTTCCAACAACCCCTCACTGTGAACCATTGTTTCATAACCATAAAACAAAGAAAGTGAAGCAGGTGAGTAGCATGTCCCTCTTCAGAAGAGCTGCCTTGCTTATTCATCCAAGCAATCCAAATATACATTCATCCTTTCATTCTTCTATAATCACCCATAGCCACAATGATTTACATTTTACTTTCTCTCATCCAGTCTTTCACCAAAATATGGAATCTGCTATGCATCCATTTAGTATAAACCTTTTCTTTCAAGCATCCTTTCAAACAACCATCCCTTTACCCATCCACGCATCCTTTCACTCAAATGCCATTTGAACCATCCTTTCTTTTAACCTTTCGTTCTGTTCTTTTCCCTCAAGTCATCATTTTCAACATTCACTATGTGATCTTTTCAGGTTGTTGCAGATAGACAAGACCATAGCCCACCCACCAATGCACCTGGTAAAGTGGGGAGTTCATGATCATCAATCATGATGATGCCCTTGTAGCTAGTGAGTATAAGAGTAATTGTCAATAAGCAAGCAATGTAACTTACCACCACACGCCCCTGTCACCGCTTCTCCCCCTCCAACTGACGCTCCTCCTGCAGTGTTACTTTAGCATGCGCCACTGGCAGTCTGTTTGCCTAGAAAAAAATAGTATACATTTTTAAATTCCAGATAGGTCTCCCCTAAATTATTTAAATGAAAAATACAAACGCAATACATCACTAGAGTTTGGATAGCACTGCATTATCTTCCAACAAAAATATCGCTCTGGGAATTTTTTTGTCGGTTGACAATGTTAGAAAGCCAGATAGTAAAATTAACCCAAATTTTTGTTTCGTAAGCGAGGGGGAGAGCTATAGCTTATGATGATCATGATAAATCTGAGTCATTGAAGCACACAAAAATGGTTGACTAATGGTCAATGAAAGACAGAAAGTGGCTGATTATGATGTCGTACAGAAGTGCTTACGCAGTCTTGTTGGGGTCTGTCGGTCCACCCAATGTAGCGTCAGAAGCGGTCGCTCTAACTGCACAATTATGATGCATTGGAATACATGGCTTACTGTCTGACGTGGTCCATCCACCTCCAACAGGAAATTCCAAACGTGCGCCTTTAGGAAAGGACCAATGGAGCCAATCGATACTGGTCTGACCATGGAACCGCCTGCCCTATTACCATGCGAGTTAACAATGTGTAATTTTTGTCAGTACAACCTTCTCATCAGAACTGGCGGAACGGGAAGTTTATAAGGCAAAATCTCACCACTACACAGTTTCAAACTTCCTGTGCAGCTATGGACCCATTGAACATGTCATCCTGCTTTTGTACTTACTCGATGACCAACAAAATCAGAACCTTCGCAAACGTCACAGCCGGTAAGTGACACACCTCCCTGTACACATTAAAGTGACCACAAAGCCAAGGTGCACCTATGTGAAACTCCCCTATTGCATGGTGAGCATGATGAAGGAGGAACTTTCAGCATCAGGTGACTAGAATTCAATCAGAAAACATGGGGATGGGCCCAACATAAAGGTAGGACTACAAATGCCCATAGACCCATGTATGAATATATATATGTATGGTGGGCTCACCACTGCTATATGTGCCACATGTCATGGCAACATAATATCAAGCACACATAAAAGTATGTGCTAATGATGCCAATACACTGGCACACAACATCCTCCCTGAAACAAATACCCCATGACTACTGCTGTGAGAAAAGACTGAGGGTCCAGCTGACTTTCCAAACTGCACTGTGAGGAGCCCTATGTATTGAAGTGTGATTTTTATCACCAAAGTGAATTGATATTAACAGCCTTTGCCAATAACAAACACTTTGGCATCTTTAGTGCAATGCAATGTGAGTATTCACCTATCTTGATCTTGTCCCATGCCAGAGGTATCCATATACAAAATGTGTACCACTAAGTGAAAAGCACACGTATGTGGCTCATATGGCTGTACAATGTGGCACATAGACATGATACACATCCCCAAGAGTCCCCACTCTCATTTCCTGTTAAATGAAGCCACTCAAACTCATGTTGTGATGAACAAGATAAAGCAGTCATAATGCAAACATCACTAGAATGATTCACTCTACCATAAGCCAGAAGTCCTAAAGGTTGTGTAACTGCAACTGTTTGCAGGTGACACATCGTACCTGGACATAGATACGCACTCCACATCACTTGACACACAAACACTCCTTGACAACCGTGACCCACACCTTACGACAAACATCAGCCTCTGATAGCACATTCATCCCCTTGGAAGTTTGAAACCAAGTTAAAGTATAGTGCATTTCATCCCTGGGTGGAAGATCAATTGTGGGGCCATATGTGCACCAAGACAGAATATAAAGCCACATCACATCAGCATGATGTGCAGTATGTTCAGTTTACTGATAATGTCTATGCACTGACTGACATACTCTAATTGTAAGTTGAGCCCAGAAGAGGATGTGCATTTATGTGCAATGAAGTGTATTTCAAGACAATTACACCATAATTGAATTAGCTATCAACACCTGTGACATGCATTCCTGTACCATAAGCTAGGTCCTCATGAAACTAACACATACAGCTGTAGGGAATATCAAAGTAGACAAACACAGCTTAACTTACTAAGTACCCGTCATGAACCACACAAACATCACTAAGTATGGGCCAAAAATCCGTTACGATAGCGAAATTTGCGGATTTTCAGCAATTTCACAATCCCCGAATCTCGCGAAATTGCCGAAAATTCAAATATTTGCGAACGGGCGTTTATTTTTTTATTTTTATGGACAGCTCACTCAAGGGACCCCTGCACCCTTCGGCGCTATGGCATAGTAACACACACATGGTCACTGGAGACAACTCTTCTGGCACTTTACGCAGCTGTAGTGTAGGAAAAGCACTATATATTTACCCAACGAGGTAGCACTTACTGATTAGCCAGTAGAAAGTACTCCAGGTGAGTAGAGGTATCGCACAAAATGGTGGCGTCTTCTTGGATAAATATGAAGGGCAGGGTTCATTCTGGCACGATGCTCCTGTCACAAAAATTAAACCTCAGCAGGAAGCACTTAAAGCAGGTGCCCGAGTTAAAGCTCAAGGTCAGTAATGCATTCATCAGCCCAGAAACAATTTTGAGCTTTGTCGAGGCAGGGCAGGAGTGCTTTCTCCCCATATCTACAGTCGAAAATTAGCTGTGATGCTGGATAGAGGCCTTTGCATCCTTGACTTTCACAAGCGCAATCCCCGTGCAGTTCCTGTGACCAGGAGCTTCTTTCTCCTCATCTGCTGCTCTGATCGGTCTCTGACCTTTTTAACACACAAGAGGCATGTGAACTCTCATAGAAGTCCAGCCCATTTGGCCCCGCCCGCACACTCGCAGTGTCAACGTCTTCCCGCCATTTACCCACTATGATGGACAGCTCACTCAAGGGACCCCTGCCTGCACCCTTCGGCACAATGGTATAGTAATACACAAATGGTCACTGGAGATAACTCTTCTGGCACTTTACGCAGCTGTAGTGGAGGAAAAGCACTATGCATTTACCCAACGAGGTAGCACTTACTGATTAGCCAGTAGATAGTACTCCAGGTGAGTAGAGGTATCGCACAAAACAATGCCGTTTTCTTGGATAAATATGAAGGGCAGGGTTCATTCTGGCATGATGCTCCTGTCACAAAAATTAAACCTCAACAGGAAGCACTTACAGCAGGTGCCCGAGTTGAAGCTTAAGGTCAGTAACGCATTCATCAGCCCAAAAACAATCGTGAGCTTTGTCGAGGCAGGGCAGGTGTGCTTTCTCCCCATATCTACCGTCGAAAATTAGCTGTGATGCTGGATAGAGGCCTTTGCATCCTTGACTTTCACGAGTGCAATCCCCATGCAGTTCCTGTGACCAGGAGCTTCTTTCTCCTCATCTGCTGCTCTGATCGGTATCTGACCTTTTTTACACACAAGAGGCATGTGAACTCGCATAGAAGGCCTGCCCGTTTGGCCCCGCCCACACACTCGCAGTGTCACCGTCTTCCCGCCAGTTACCAACTATGATGGACAGCTCACTCAAGGGACCCCTGCACCCTTCGGCGCGAAGGCATAGTAACACACACATGGTCACTGGAGACAACTCTTCTGGCACTTTACGCAGCTGTAGTGTTAGGAAAAGCACTATACATTTACCCAACGAAGTAGCACTTACTGATTAGCCAGAAAGTACTCTACTCTAAAAATCCGTGAGTTTGCGGATTTTCTCGCGAACCCGCTGATTTTTTTGCCGATTTTGCGCAAATTTGCGGATCGCAGATCCGCAAAATTCACCCATACTTAAACATCACCCACATGAAATAGGCAACCATCCGAGTACCACAACATCATGAGGCCACAGTGCATAGACACCTTCCACAAAATGATTCACAAAATTAAGGGGAGTCCTGGAAGCCAACAGGGCCAGGACACAGTCTGATGTTTAGCTACTTCATAGTCTCCATGTGGACAGGACAGTGACAATTAGTCTTAACTAGGACTAATGGGTATTGGCACAAAGTGACATACACATGTGGCAAATGTGTTACTGGAAGTTTATTACAGAAGAAACAGCAATTGGTCAATATCTAGTGAGACATAATTTGCAATTAACACATTGCTTTTTGTACATGTGTCTGTCTAAAGTATCTATCATATATGAATTGACAAACCGCCTCCAGTGTATTGACAAGAATATTCACTTTGTACAAATCAAATACATATGCAGAGTACATCTCCTTCAGTTCTGTCCATTGACACACTTGCACACTGGACAAAGAAAGGTGGAAAAACTATGATTGCATAGAATATCGAATGCAAGGTTTGGCCATTAACCTCACACCCCTCCAGATACATCAAGTGGACATTGACACCCAGCCACTGTAGGTGCGTGATTCTACACAAAAACCCAAAATACTTACCTCCTGTTTGAACCCTATACTATTAAACAAATACAACTGTAGTCACACATCCCAAATTATACAATAATAACAGTTAGCACCACTAGCAATGGTTGGACACGGAATACCAAAGCAAGGAAGTGCTTTATTTAGCGATAACTGTAAAAAACAAAGGCCAATGGCCAGTCCAAAGTGACATGTAGTGGACCAGCAGAATGTTGCCAATCAAAACTTGCCTTCAGAAATATTGCAAAGGGAAACCTCCCCTGGAAGGCACATCTAGGGGGCAGGCCAAGCACTAAAAGAAAAAAAACTAGGGTGGGCTTGGATGGTCCTTGGAAGGGCTGGACTCAGGATTGGGCGGTTCGGCTGGGTCAGAGGGAGGGCAAGATTCAGTTATGGGGGGCCTGGGATTCAACAGTTTTAGGATCTTATATCCCCGAAGGGTGGTGAAGGGAATAGGGAGGGAGGCATTTTGATTTAGTTTTCTTCCCAGGGAAAGTACTGGAGTAGGATGGGAGAGATGATTGGACCACGCCAAAAACCTCGGAATCGTACTTGACTCACCATGAAGCGACAAGTCAACGCCGTCACCTCCAGTTGCTTCAAAACCCCTGCATCCTCCACAAGACCTTCAAATGGATCCCCCTGAGTCAAGAAAGATGGTCACCCACGTACTCATCACCAGCAGACTGGATTATGGAAACGCACTCTATGCCGGCATTAGTAAATACTTACTTCGCAAACTCCAGACCATACAGAACACCGCCACCAGACTCGTCCTCTGCATCCCCTGGTACCAACACATCAGCAAACACCTACGAAGGCTCCACTGGCTCCCCGTGGAGAAAAGAGTCACCTTCAAAATCCACATCCACGCCTACAAATGCCTACACAACATTGGACACAAATACCTCAATGACAGAATCAACTTCCATGTACCCAAAAGAAACCTCCGAACCTCCAACCTTGCACTAGCCAAAACCCCACGCATCCACAGATCCAGGGCAGGCGGAAGATCCTTCTCTCACATTGCAGCCAAGACCTGGAACGAGTTCCAAGCAGACATCAGACGTACCAGCTCTCTAAGTACCTTCAGAAAGACCCTGAAGACCTGGCTCTTCGGCTAGGCCGATCTACAAACCCTCCCCAGCGCCTTGAGACCCTCACGGGTTAGTAGTGTACTTACAAACCCCTGATTGATTGATTGATTGATTGATTGTTCATCTGGGTTTAGGAGGGGATGGGGCGGTGGCAAGGCGGGGAACTTTTCTCTTTAGGGTTCCTTGGGGTTTAGTTTGCGTCTCAGTAGAAGGGTATGGCAGGAGTGACAGGGTCTTTAGTTTAGGTTTGGGAGGGGGTTGGTCAGTTTGGGTAGGGAAGACGTCAAGTGCAATGAGAGGGTATTTCTGGTCAGTCTGGGTACCAGGAGAGTCAACGGTAGGAGTTGTGGAGGAAGAGGGTTGTGAAGTAGGTGGTACATCTGTGTCTGCTGGTATGGTATCTGTCATGGCTGTGTGTAATGCTGTGCCCATTTGTTTGTGTGTGAGCCATGGTGTGCAATGGGTGTTGTGTCTGCCTCCATGTGAGTGGATGTGAAACTGAGGGTGTCTTGTGTCTGCTAGGCACATGTGTGTTTGTCTTTCGCTCTATGTCTGTGTGTTTGTGTGCTGAATGTGGATGTTGAGGTGAATGCGTGTTCAGGTTTGCATGTGCTTTGATCAGATATTTGAATAAGGATTGTGGATGGGCAAGAGGCAGGAGGGGGGGTGGAAAATTGGATTTGGGTTAAGGCTGCCGTGAGTAGGGAGGCTAGAGCCTAAATGGATCTCTGTAGGTAAGACATGTCAAAGTGAATGCCCTCTGGGAAAGATACCATCTGTGTCTGCTGATTGGTATGCCCCAGGAGGACATTCATCACTGCTGTCTGACCCACAGAGATCTACCTCAGGAGGTCAATGGCCTCCACTCTCAGGGCAGCAGGGGAAACAGAGGCAGGGGGTGGGGTGCCTGGTGCAAAGGAGACTCCTCCTCTCTCAGGGAAATGACCACGGAAATGTTTAGTTGTTACTTACCAGACTCCATTCCTTAAGGTATTCAAAACAGGCTCTCAGATGGCAAGCACCTTATCTTCCCAGGCAGTGAGGTGTACTGGTGGCAGGGGAGGGCCACCACCAGTCTGTTGTGTCACCAGGTGGTTTCTGCTGGCCAAGGATTGACTCTCCTCTCAATATCATACCACCTCTTCCTGATATCCTTCAATTGTGTGCAGGTTGGTGGCTACTGCATTCACCCTGTTGACTATCCTTCCAACATCAGGTTTTTCTGGTTGATGGATGTGTGTTGGATGTGTGCCCAATTAACTGTGGCTCAAATCTTAGGATTTCATTCACAAGCACTGTCAACTCCTCATCCAAAAATGGCTTCTTCTTTTTGCCCATTTTGTGTAAGTGAGTTAGTGAGTGTGAGTGTGATTGTGAAATTGAAGGGGCGTACAATAAATGAAAAAACACATTCTGCTATATGCAGTGGATGGTGCTATTACAGTGACAGGGTGTGTGAAGGGCTGGCTGCAGTGTGACAGGTGAAAGTAATGATCTAAGTCAGACTCTGCCGGATTGGAATAGCAAACGATCATGGTCTTGTAAGGGTTTTTATTTTATAGTTAAATCGATAGGTGTATCTACTTTTTCAATTGACAGTATTGTGAACACATACTATGGTTGGTGTTGTGATAGTTACCCGGAGTTTCTCACATTCACACTTGCCATGTGTCCTACAAACCACCATGGAACCGTCAATGCATCAGATGCATCATAATCGGCACCGTTGTGCAATTAATGCATTTACCTGAATCGGACTCCCTTTAGAACAGTCTTTCTACCGAGGCAGTTGTGTCGGATTGTGTTGGAGTTCTATCCGGCTGATGCAGTCAAGAATTTGCTAGTACACATCATACAACAGCGGTCAGAAACTTCACAGATTAGTCAATTGGAGTCTCACCGCAGGCACATCAATCGGACGGGCATTCTAACCAACATCATAATCAGGCCCATGGTTGGTTGGCAAATGCAATGGGACCTCATAATTTCCAGCCATGCTGCACTGTCATGGGAATTGCTGGTATACTCTATACATGAATTATTTACACAACACAATATTAGGGGGGCGAGGGACGGTCAATGACCATGCCCACTCTCTCATTAACTTTTAGAGCATGATCAAGGAAAAGAAAGCCTTCTTAACAAACACTAGCTTAGTATGGCCTGCAATCTTCACAGTAGAGTACCAAAGATTTGTTTTTAGTCTTACAGTACCACAAGATAAATAGGGGAGAGGGGAAGATTACCAAAAAAGCAGACGATAAATGAAGTAGAGACTATTATAGACCAGAAAACGTCAGCTTCCACAAAACAAATAATGAAATAAGGAAGAAAGAAATTTAATGTAGGAATATTATATAAAAAGTAAACATGGCAACATTGAAAAATAGCAAAGTGGGCAGAGGTAAAAAAGCTTTTCCATTGTGCTTTGCATTCATGGGTCCATTTCCCATCCTTGTTGCCTTGTGAAAGGAAGATGGCAGGTAAGGGTGTCAGAGCTACTTTATTTCTGGGCAGAAACACCAGGCTCCAGGCAGCAACTTTTATCCTGGAATCTATCACCAACATTCCAATTCTGCAAGATTCTACCCTAAGCCTACAACAATCATAAAACTCAACATTGGGGAAATATTAATAATAAATAATCTGACTTACTAGGCTGAGCAGAGTCCTCAGCAGTGGCAGTGGTAGTTTGTGCCTCCTCTGCAGCTCTTCCCGGAACCGCCTCTGCACTGTTGCTTTTCTTGCCTTTTTGTTGCAGATGGAGAAAAGGAAGAAAAAGATTAAAAAAAGATGAGTAGTACAGTTAATCTCCACAAAATTATTAAGACTGGCATGCTCAGTCACATTTTACTCATCTAAAACAGATTGACTATTGTACTAGTATCAAGTCTATCAACTATCGTTGCTTTGGCCATGCTACTTCTAAAATCCGTATTCCAAATGTCCTTAACATAAACTACATTTGGAACTAATGCATAGCAATGAATGATCTTTTATTCTATTCTCATTTCTCATCTGCCTTCATGGACCCACTTAGTCTCTCTCTTTTGCAATGCATATGTGTATCATATAGCTCACTGTGAAATAGCTTTGCACTGTACAAGCTACATAAAGAAAGTCTCAGGGAAATCTAACTCACTGATTCACTTTGGTGAAAGAAGGACAGAAGTGTCTGCAATGGCTTTTTAATTAATCAGCCAAAGTGAGCACCAATGCATATGATTACTTAGTGACAATCACCTGCATAGTTGAAACTGGATTACATAATAATATTCTAAATATAAATAAATGTAACTTACCTCTGATTGCGAGCAGCATGCGCTGCAGAATTAGTTTTTAGCGTTGTAGAACACAAACACAACAAATAATTAATACTTACCGAGCCCTGGAATCTCCACGCCAAGGATTTTGAGCAGGTCCTGCTCCCGGTCTAGGATATCTGCCCAGTGGTACGGCAGCTGCTGTATGGTGGACTGAACCTGGCTGGAGTGCTGCACACACCGGCGCACCCTGCCCCATTGCAGTGGGGAGGTAGTGCTGCATGAAAAAAACTAGTGATGCCACCTTCACCTCACTAAAAATAGCCAGGGACTGCGCACCTTGGTGGTGCCACAGTCCACAGGGTAGGCAGCTGCTTGCATTTCAAGGGAGCCTGGCGCCTCTGTTGGCCTTCTCACCCTGCCCTGACATGGCACTAGGTGGGGAGAAAAAAGAAAAACAGGAGAAGGAAGGAAGGAAGGAAGGAAGGAAGGAAGGAAGGAAGGAAGGAAGGAAGGAAGGAAGGAAGGAAGGAAGGAAGGAATTAAATACAAAGGAAGTAAAGGAAAACATTTTTTTTAAACAAAAAGACACAAAAAACTCAAAACAAATTGAAAAAACTCATCATAGAAAGACAGAAAAACACACACTAATAAAATAAATATTAATTAAAATTTAGGGGTAGTATAATTAGAAGGGCAGATGATTGAAAAGATTAACAGCAGATTCAAAAATAGGCCAAGCACCCTGAACAGAACAGAGAAAACAAGATGGTCGTGCCCATGTGAACCGAGTGGTGTCATTCGCATGTGATTTCCAAACCAAAGATGCACACGGCGTAGCATTTGATGTAGAAACGCAACACAAACTGGTGTACTGGGCATCCCTGCTCACTCGCAGAACTCCACATAGTGTGATGGAGTTCTGTGATCACTTTGCGGAGTTCCGCATTGCGTGATTCAGAGAACTCTGCCCAGGCCTCGTGAGAACATGGGTTTTTCTGACTTTCTTCTGGGTCCACGTCCTAAAAGAAACAAAAGATTCTATGCCATGGGATATGGAATGTTAATGTATAATGGTTAAAACAAATTTGCTGATAAAGTACAGAAAGAATTAGACAAATAGATTAAGAAAACATGCAGACAGGACTCATGAATTCACACTTTGTCCTCAGCCTTAGACCTACTGAAGACCTACTGAAGGGAGACCTGCATTTATTACAACATGGGCTGGCTCAGTTACTAGCAATGGTACAATTAAATTGGGCATCACAAATACTTAGATCAAGTGTCAGTCCTTGGCAACTTCTTAATGACACAGCCCTGTTTGAACCTCCTAATTAGATGATCACTCAAAAACTAACGGCCAAGAAACAAACTATGTACCACCTATTAAGTGCAGACCACATTGAATACACACCATTTACAGTCAGTGGCACTCACCTATTACTTGACTATTGTTTCATTGCCCGTCGTTTCATTTTCATGCCTGTCAAAAGTGTAAATCCATTAGCTGGTATGAAACAATGCACAATTCACATTTGTTCCGTTCTGGAAGTTTCCCTTTTCCCACATCTGGTTGACTAAAAATGAAGATGGCCCTGTGTATATCAGTAAAGCAAATTGCAGAAATCCCCTTTGACACTCCCTTCTATGTGACACGATTTCATTACACAGAATGTGTGGCGCTTTGAGCCAGGCTTATCTGTTTCCCCCATTGCTTCCATTCCAACATATCATAAACTTCTGAGTAGCGGTTCTCATTTATTTAAAACAAATATCACATGCTGAGTGTTGGAACCAGGCCAGCCATACCTAATAGCAGTTTTGGAAACAATAGAATGTTGTGGAAGGACCTTGTGTCCTCTCCTCGAAATAGCATCAGGAACGCCCCTTGGCCTAGTGTAAACATGAAACCTAAGGAAGCTATTGTCCGTTTTCTTGCAAATTGGTGTCCCTTTGACTTCAGAAATTGAAGTTTATAGTACTCTGCAGATAGCCAGAACTGTTTCAGAAATGCAGAGGCTGTTACATACACAATACACGTGCTGCAGATATCATATAAAAAATATTTAAGTCATCTGTAACAACTGGTTTTGTGCATCTTTTGATGAGGATTGGATCTGGTCTGGCGACTGGATTTAAAGGCGTATTTGGACTGATGCAGCCATTTTTTCATTGTTTGTTCTACGGGCTTTCTGGAAGAATTCCAATCATCATTTTGCTAATTGGCTGTGGTATCATCACCTTTTTTCTTTTCCGACAATAAACAACATGAAGTATGTGTGTCCAGCTGAACAAAGCTGCAGGGAGAGTCTAGCATGCTACATGGGACATGCTTAGCTATCTGAACTCACTTGAGCACTGGATGCTCACATTTCACAAAATTAATGCTACACAAGTTAAACCTGTGGTCTGGTGCATACACTGCCTGACTAAAATCATTCTGGACTTACAGTTAGAACAGTAACCAGTGGCTTATCTTGCTGTAGAAACACCCATTCAACCTCTCCGCATGCACCAGAGACAAGCAATCTGTCTCTTCTACAGAACACGTCTAATGACAGAGCAATATCACCAATGGCACTTTTTGGAACAGCTCTTGATGAGTAGCTTGACTCGTAGTCATACTAGGGATCACCATTGATTGCCTTGGCAAACAACCAATTGCTGGTCCATCAAATGGGGGGGACAGGATGTGGCCTTACGGTTAGAGCGGTCAACCTTGAAGCTGGGGTACCGGGTTTGAGTCTCAAAAGGGACCCTCAACATCCAGTGATCCTGGGCAAATCACTTAATCCCCGTGCCCAACAAAAATTAATGTGTCCGTCCGTAACGCAACTGGTGCACATGTAAAGCGCTCTGATACCTTTGGGTCAAGTTTGCGCTGTATAAAACTCCAGAAAAACAAAGAAAAAAACACAGACTGTTATGAACTGCTCTGTATGGATTTCTGAAAAGATCACACATATTCTAAGTGTGCACCTGATGATGTCAACATGTTCTCTGATGAGGAGCAAACTCAACACGAGTCAACCAACAAACAACTATTTTTTCTTTTGCCACATATACCAAAAAAGCCTCTGTAAACAATCAACTAAAGAAACTTTTTTCTTTATAAAATATTCTTTTTCTTTTTTTCTTTTTATATATACTGCCTATTTTTAATGTGGCCTATTTTCATAATATCACTGGTACGTTTTATCTGCAAGTTGCATAAAATCCTTTAGAAAGTTTGCAATATATATTTACATCAATGATTTGAAGCTATGCTAGGCTTAAACATATTTATGCTTCATTATGCCTATTGTATATGTCATTTTTGCCATTTACACATGTAATATATTGATTGACCTTGTTCAATGTAACAAATATTTTATGTTTAGATATGTATTTTATTGTAGATATTTTAAATCCCAGTAGCTCGAGAACATGGATTTCCCCACATGTTAGCTAAACCTTTATTGGTTAGAGCCACAACTATGATGTCACATTCAGGCATACAGCTGGTATGACAAATTGCCCCTAAGGTCTGTCTATATTTTAACAAAAAAAGAAAATTCCTTTCTGTGTGTTAGGATTCTAAGTCAACAATAACATTTGTTTTGATTCATTATATCAACAGCACCCCAAAGATTACATTTAAGTCAAAACATAACATTTGATGTATCTAAATATATTTTATTTTATCTTTTTTTAAAAACAATTTCTTTCATATAGTCAATGTACACAGTAAAACAAAATCATGTAGATTTTTTCAGAAGGGCATTTTACATGTATCCATTCAATTTGTTATAACAATTTATCATACCACAATACATAATAAAAAAACAATCAACTAATACAATTAAAAAAGCTTCTCGGCGCGTTTCGGTGCTTCTTTGTTTGGAACACCTTCCTCAGGACTATTTAAAACATCTTCATTTATTTAATGTGATACTATTATGTAGTACCAATATCGATCCAGGAATTGTAGTGAAATTAATGACTCCTCATCCCTGCTGTATCGTCAAAGGATTTATGGTTTACACAGAAGCCGTTCATAGCATTGGCTAGATTCTTTCCAACTTTAGACAGTGTTTCCTCTTTATTTGGTCTGGCTTGGCGTGGTCCTTAGTTCTTCACGGACTCGTGCATGGATCCCTCCTCTTTTTTAATTGAGGCGATCAGCAGCGTCTCTCGTGTAGACTAACGCTCCGCCCGTCCGGTCTCCCTGGTTACCCGCATCTGTCTATATTTTATGCAGGCTCTGACTCCATCTTAGTTAATGGAGGTTGCCATCTTCCCTATCTTAGACACTGGTATTTACCATATTCCCTGATTTGTGCAGAATCATTTTCATGTCTGCCCTTAGATGCAGATGTCGCCAGATGTTATCTTCCTTAGAACTGTGAAAGCATCAAACCATTCAATTAATAACATAGATACAACACTTGATGCAACATTCATCTGGGTCAAATGTATACTCTTTATCAGGTCATAGTTCCATAGGAACACATACCAACATGTATCCGAAACAGTATAGTCATTATTGACGTCTTTTTACCTTATATGTTCATAACGAAATATCTGTACCTTACACCTTGATGCGCATTATGTATGTCAGACATTCCTAAACGTATGTCAGAAATTCAAATTACTGCTAAGATTTAGTATACAAGGACTGCCACTTGACCACTTGTCAGGAGAGGTCCTTTACCCAGATTATTCCAAGAGATTCTCACAGAGATGCTCTCATCTACTTCCAGCACACTTTTCACTTCGCAGATACTACATCTCGCCTGAAGCTGATAAAGACGAGTGCTCGGGGAAGACGGACTGCTACAACAACATTGGTTGCCCTTCACATGGAACACTGTCTCCATGCCTCCACTCATAAAGACAGCCCTTGCTGTCAACAAGGAATGCATGGCATCTGTTCGCCTTAAGAAACTGTAGATTGCAAGTTGTTCTGTCGTCCATGTCTTTTAGTACAGAGCATTAAAGTAGACATTAGGGTGTTAGGTTCTAGGTAACATTTAACCTTCTTAGAAATGTTCATTGTATTCTCATTATTAATACCATTCCTTCTTGCTGTTTTTATGATATTCTGTGTTGTTGTTATATATGTACTGAGAAACAGATTGTTCCTGTTGCAATAAATACTTTTGCTTAAAAGTGTTTATTCTTCTAAGTGCAATGTGTGTGTGTGTGTCTGTGTGTTTGTGGGTGCCTGGGTGTGCGTGTGTGTGTGTGATATTGTGAATAACAAAATAGTTTTATGACGGTTACCATAGTGCCTCTGATCTCTTAATACTGACCATTAGTAACCCAAAAGCAATAACTCTTTTTCAAAAACACATTGATTAGTGTTCTGCAGGGATACAATAACTTGTCTTTCACATTCATCATTGGTGCATTGAAGCAAGTTCACCTGTGCCACACGTGGGTGGGAAAGCACACCTTGTAGATCTACGCCAAAGTCATAGCTTACGAAACAGTATGATGGTCAACCAAAAAATATTACTGGAAACAGAGATGATTCTTGAAAATATGGCATGACATTCATTTGCTGTAATCTTTACAATGTGTTGCTGGACCTCATATTCAGATTTGAGAACAAAAAGAAAGGGTATGCCCAGATGTGGGTCCTGTTCTCACTTTGCCACTGAATTCGAGCTGGCTGGCTGATGAGGAGTGTTACCCTGAAACCGGTCCCAAAATGCTTCTTTCCAGTCCAGGGAAGAGTTGGCTTGGCAGTTCGGTGTGGACGGTTCCCATGAGGCACAGGGTCAAGACTGATTTGCATATGGCTGGGTCTGAACTGGGGTGGCGAATGGAGCTAAAGAACGATGATGGATTACTGGATTAAACCCAGATCTGTGACTGGGGTTGAGAGTCTGAAAAGTTTCAGTGCTCCCTCAATCATCTCCTTTTGTTAGCTTTGTTCACCCTAAGTTGGCATGGTTTGTCCAGACGTTGGTTCCTTGCTCACTTTGCCACTGGATTCAAGCTAGCATGGCTGATGAGGGGTGTTACCCCGAAACCAGTCCCAGGATGCTTGTTTCCGGTCCAGGGAAGACCTGGCTTTGCAGTTCGATCTGGACTGTTCTCATGAGGCACAGGGTCAAGACTGATTTGCATATGGCTGGGTCTGAACTGGGGTGGCGAAGTGAGATAGAGAACAATGATGGATTCAACTCAGATCTGTGACTGGGGGTGAGTGTCTGAAAAGTTCCAGCGCACCGTCCATCATCTCCTTGTCTTTGCCTTGGTCATGAGACCTGCATCACCTTTACCCTCCTTGGGTTCCACGCAACTCGACCTGCTATTGACTGATTGTCACTAGTGTTTTTCCCATTGACCTCAATGATAAAGTTTTGCAGTACTGTTTTGCACTGATCTAATTTTGCTTCAAAAATCCGTAACTCCAGTTATACGTATCCGATTGACTTTGTTTTGGTGAATAGATTTATAAAGATATGCTTGGTGTTGTATTTCTTTCCAGTCATGTCAATCACTTATCGTCCATGTTGGAACTCTGAAATGCTTAACACATATTTGTCTAGAAAAGTCTGATAGCTCTTTCCCACTCTACCAGGACTGAACCAAGGATTTATTATTGTGAATCCAAGGATCATCTTTGGGCTATTGTGAGAGTATTACCTGCGCACTACATAATACTCCACCTTCGTACACAAGGCAATAGAAATCCCAATTAAATTTATAAAAATAGAGAATAATTAAGAAAATGAGACCAAAATGAAAAATATCAATAAGGGAATTAGAGATATGAATTGTTAAAGTTTTAATTACATTCTACTGCCAAAAAGTGTGCAGTGGAGCCAAAAAGAAGGAAGGTCTGCATTCTCTTGGTCAAGAGTTACCTACTTAAAAACAGTTCTGGACATCGATGTGTCACATACAGCTTGATAGATGTTGTAGGCAATAGGCGGAGGGACAAGCAGGGCTTGACAATGAGTTGCAGGACGACTGGGCCCTCATGTGGTCATCAATGAAAGTAGGAAAAGTTTGAATTTTCCATGATCTAGAGGTCTTCATTGGCAATCAACTTCTCATCAATGTAGGCATTGAGGAAGCTGTGGGTTGGAGTTGAAGTGGTCCTGACAATGACAGACTCAGACATGGAGCAAAAAACCTGGCAGGAGCCACAGCGGTCAGCCTCATCGGTGATGCACCCTTGGTGTATTTGATTGGCAGATTGGTCCAGGTCTTCTGTCAGTTCTTCAGGCACAGAGTTCCAGTTGTTAAGTATAGTCAGGAGGAGTACACTCTGGTACTGTTCTAAGGTCCCCAGGGCCCTAGCAACACTACTTAGAGGTTACGATGTTCTCCAGGAGAAGCCAACAGCAGGGTTCAGCGAGCAAACAGTTGGAACTGGTCAGCTGGTCTCTTCAGGAAAGGGGGATACTTGCAGCCTTTGGGTCCCTATAGCTTAACAGAAGGTCAGCCAACTGACCATTGGAGTCCACTTTTCAGTTATTTGGACAAGCGGAAGCAGGTCCATCCCTTTGGGTTACCCTGACAGATCATAATAGCAAATACAGTCTCCTGTTTTCCACTGGTCTAAGGTATTAAGAGTGCCACTTTTATGCGCAGTGCCAGCCTATGGATGAAAGAACCTCCTGGTCACTCCCTAAGTAACGAGGTAAAAGTTCCCAGGGGTGACCCTACCCACTTTTGCAGCAATTCATCTGTGATCTACTGTAAACTATCCCACAGTGCCCCTCTCTACATGAAACAAACATGTCTTCACTGTGCAGAGCTCCCTGTGCCACCCAGAGATGTGGCTAGGATAATCGCAAACCCTCTTCTGGTCACTTAAAATTGGTTTTGAAGGCAGCCTCTCTCCCATTGGAATTGGTGCCTGGCTGGCTAGAAGGACAATAGAGGCAGAATCCAAGGTGTGAGCTATAGCTCCCTGTGACCGGTAGGCACCCTTTGAAGTTAAATAAATTCATGTGTACATCCCGTCAAGGATAAAAACATCTTCCAACACCCAATCCCTTTGTCCACTGTCTGGGAGCAATACACACTTCACCACAGGGGAATAGTCAGGTGGCACTAAATACTGGCTTTACGGCACATTTGGCTCAATCAGGAAAATGGCAATTTTCTAAAAGTGTAATTTTTATAATAGTTATCCAAAATTCGAATTAACCATCAAGTTCAATTTTAAATGACCAATAAAGTGACTCCTTGGATACTTTTCCTAGTTATTCCCAAACTGGTGTTAAGCATTATAAAGTGCTGTGATTTAACTAAGTGTTTTTCTATGTGAGAGCCACCCATAGCACATGCCCTACTTCTATATACCATGATACCGGTCCTATATGTCTGGAAGGCCCACTTTAGGGATGACTTACAAGTATTAAGAAGGAAGTTTTATGCCTGGTGAAAGGTTTATTTTTCAGGTCAAAATGGCAATTTTTAAACTGCCTATCCTAGCTGCAGGGGCAGGCCTGGAGACATGCTTTGCATTGCCACTTTAATGGTGGCACAAAATGTGCTGCAGTACACTAATGACAATTAACTTAACGGTCCAGGTTAACCCTGGGCGCAGTTCGCAGAGTAGCACTGCGCATTGCAACGCGAAGTGCATTTCGCACTACGCGAACTGCGTAGTGTACTGTGCAAAATGCTGTTCGCACTGATTGCACAGTGCCGAATGCTTGTCCGCACTGTGTAATTAGTGCAAACCGCATCTTGCACAGTGCAAGAGGTTGTTTTCTGCAGCTCAAGTAGATTTCTACTCGAGCTGCAGCTTTCTCAAAGCTGACTGGTAGTTTCTCATCGCGAGGGGTCGCGAGCATACGCGACCACTCGCAATGAGAAACTTGATCTCCCCGCGTTGAGAATCTCGCCGGGAGGTTTATTTTCCACGCTTGCGATCGACAACTTGATGTTGCTGATCACGAATGAGGAAAAAGTCTCGCCGGGATGTCATTTTGCTCGCTCGCGGTCTCCAACTTGACGTTAAGGACCGCGAGCAAGCAAAAAATTACCGCTACCCTATGCTATGCGTGTTTGCACTGTGCTAGGTGCAATTCACGTCGTGCGAAGTAGCGCCACCTTCGCAAACTACGCAAGCTTAGCATTGCACTTTGCCCAGGGTTAGTCCAGGTACACTTGTATACCATATAACAGGGACTTAAAGATAATTTAAATATGCTAAACTTCTAGGGGTCAGAGCACATGCAAAAAAAAAAAGCATCAGTCTGATTAAGCAAGGTCTCTTAGAAAAGAGACTTGCTTGGAAGCAATCCTCTCATTTAACTTCTAATATTGTATTAACCACGTATTGTGTAAATTAATACGCATAACATAGAACATAACTGACAGAGAAGGTTGCCTACATATTTTACTAAGAAGTAACTCGAGCAAAATTCTAAAATGGCTGCTAATGGGAAATCTTTATTGCGCATGCGTCAACTGTACCTACGCAGTATGACGAGCTGTCGCTTGGAAGAAATTTCTTGCACCTGCGCAGTTGCTATTAAAATGGCTGCTTGAAAAACTCACTTGCTCAGAATCTGCTTTGCTAAAACTAAAACAAGCTATTTTACTAATGCTAATGCGGGGAAAGCATTAATAAATGAATGGGATTAGAGTAGAGATAGGTTGTATACAGTTAAACCATTTTATTTTGATATTATTTGTCTTTCTGACTTTCCTATTAGTATGCATTTGTGCCTCTCGTACGAATCCAGTCTATAATCCACCGGACCTTCGCACACGCGTGGTGTGATTGAGCCAGAGAAGTGATGTGACTCTTAAACACAGTCCAAAGACGCAAAAGACACACACCCTGGGACCCAGCTCCAGAGTCCTCTGAATGAATGGGAATACATGAAAATTTATACTTTTCTGTCTAATAAGATGTGAATATGGGTGGGAACAAAGATTTATAAATACAAATTAAGGAGTGAGATCTTTGAACAATAGACTGATAGACTAAGATGAAAAATAAGTATGGTGTGAAAATCATTCCCCCCTTGCCTGTCCCATCAGAGTTAGTAGTTTCACAATATTGAAACATTAATGGGAGGTACATGAATACCAAAGAGTATAATTGAGGTAGCTTTAGTTAGTTAGTAAGCATGAGACCGGGATGCTGTCGGAGTGATGAGAGATGCGGATGAGGAATCAAATGCAGAACCATTTATCTTAAATGAATTTACTTAGAAGAAGATGGCGGAAGAATCTCAAGGAGGAAGGGAGTGTCAGAGAGGGGTGCTATGCAAACGTCGGAGGTAGAGAGGTCATCTATCCTGTCCTGGTTCCTGTTCTGAAGCCTTTGTCACCTGATCTTTCCCGGGAGACCCTTCCCAGCTCCTAGTCCAGGGGGTTGGTTTTCACACCATCCTAGGTAACTATACTTGCCTGTATGTGTCTGTAATTTTCTCTCTATCCTTTCCCTTCTGAGAAACGTCATTGTGGAGTATGATATATTTGTTTGATCGATTGATTAATTGAATCTTCCTTCCTTTGAGTGACGGAAACTGTACTGTACTTTAAAAGTGATTCATGTGAAATTAAATTTAGATAAAGATTTAAAATTTTTTCCAGAGTCTGTGAATATTTCATTATATCAGAAAATATTTGATGTCATTTCACCATCAACTAGTTCAACTAATGGTCCATTGACCAGAGGAAATAACTTTTTGATCAGTGAAAAGATTAGTTGTGAACAAAAGGTAACTAATCTTGAAATGGTAGAAAATCATAAACTTTGACTCCAGCTGTTATTGCCAGGCTGTGTATGTGTGTAGGTGTGTTTATGGGCCGAGGTGAGTATATGGTATTGGAGTACCTGTTGCTGGTGAGCCGCTGGATCAAGCCCAGAAGCAAATTGGGGGTGACCATAGAAAAATAGATATTTTCCCACACTATCATTGTTTTGAGTGTCTCAGAGCTAGGCCTGTAAAATCCACAGTTTCTGTCTACAGACTCATTATAAGCATGGGGCACAAATCACAATTGGTGTCAAGGATATCTAATCAGCCAGTGCCACAGGTTTCACAACAGAGGAAACCGAAGAAGACATCTGATCCCCAAGGTTAAGAGTCAATGACTGCCAACTCTCCTTTACCAGATTTAGGAACATGAACCTGGAAGTTCTGCATACTATTTGGAGAGGTTTTTTTGCGAATTACTGCTGACTGCTAGAGAGTTGTATGAAGAAAAGTCTGCCTGGAAGACGAAGGCCTTAAAGCCCTGTGCGGGACGAGCTAGAAATTGCACTACAACAGCTCAGAGATGAATATGCAGTGCCAGGCTATGTGCGTTTGATTGGCTTCTTTGAATTGTTGGGCTGATGAGCTTTTTGGGATGTACTCACACTCTGGGTGTGGTACAAAACCTGAAAAGACTGTGAGCAACGTTCGCAACACCCCCAAATGTAAAGTGTTACTTTCAACTTAAGAAGGACAAATATCCTGAAACATATCTCTAGAGATACATACCACTGGCTGTAACAGCATTGGTGAATATCAAATACTGTCCAACCCTGCATTTTATCACAGTGCATCCAGGCGATTTGTGGCATGTGTGACAGGGAGTTTGCTCCCTCCCCCCATTTTTTATGCTTTGTGGCATTTTGACCCTGGTCCCCCTGTAACGTGCCCTGAAAAACACAACTTTCTTGCCTACTCATGGAGAAACTTTGGGCCACATGTATCAAATTTAAAAATTGCGATTACCTAATTGCAATTTTGTGAGAATTGCAATTAGATAATCGCATTTTTGAATGTATGAAACTCCATGAGTTTCATGTACCGATTCTAGTAGGTCGCAAATAGACCTACTTCATTAATAGCAGATCGTAATTTGAGACCACCTAGGAATGGCTAAAATCACGGGGATGGTGTCCTGACGGGTTCAGCAGACCACTGTGTCCGTGATTGCTTTTAAGTAAAGCAATATATATTTTTTTTAATGCAGCTTGTTTTCCTTTAAGGAAAGCGGGTTACGTTTAACAACAAAAAAAAGTTTTCTTTTCATTTTTAGGAGCAGGCAGTGGTCCATGGGACCACTGCCTGCTCTTAAAAAACGTTTTACAACCAGTCCCAAAGGGAAATGTGTCATCTGGGGAAACCTTCCATTTACGAATGGGTTACCACTTACTTGAAGTACGTGGTAAAATGTGAATGTTTTGTGACCGCATTCACGGTCACAAAACATTCGTGCAAACCATTAGGATTCGCTATTCGGAAGGACACCCCCCCTTCACAAGCCCATTTTGCAATCCAGTAATAGGTTACCGATTCACCAAATGTGTTTCTTTGCATGTAAAAAGCCTTTTTTTGCCTGTTTGCAAACGCAAAATTGGTTGATACATGTGGCTCTAAGATCTTCTCCTGAATGTTCTCAGAAGGATGGTAGAAAGCATCCAAATACAATGACAGTGACTGTACAGAGTGGACTCTAACCAGTGTCACGGACAACTTAGTACTACAGAAAAATTGAAACTGTGAAACGTGTTTGTATCCACAGAAAACGAACCACCTGTGATTGCTTTGGCATAAAGAAAGTAAAAATAGTATTTAATCATATTAACGCGCCAAAAATCACCCAATCACTCTCCATTTACAGCTCTGGGTGTAAGGGAGTCCCAAAAAAAGGATATTTCCTTTATTCCGACTAGAGCGAGCTAATGTAATCTCTGTTTACTGTGCCCAAACAGCCCCTTCTCTTCTGAATCGAAGGACTGCCCATGTGCACAACCGCAATGCTGCATGACATCACCAGCAACATCAGGGCCAGGGCTAAACCAAGTGCTGCTTCGCCTCAAATAGCATGTGCGAACGTGCACACCAGCAAATATTATCAATAAGCCCCATCCGGCAACCCAAGGCCGGACACGCGAGCATGCTGAAATGTATAGCTACAATGTGCAGCCAATTTTGTGATTGACACCGGGCCGGATGCAGAGACAGTCTGAAAACAACCATACTTTTCAAGCCTTATTGCACTTGTATGTTTAGCTTTGGTTAGAGTGAAAGGAGATTGTTCCCACAATTCCTTAAGGAAACGTATTGTGTTTTTGCACTGATCTTGTGAAGTGTACGAACCTAGGAATATCCTCAAAGTATTACTGACTTCCCAGGCCTATCTGTGTTTATTCTTTGCCCTCTGCGTCTTATTTATAGTATTTAGGTGTTTGTTGCGAATAAAGTGTTGGCTTTCCGTGTAAAAGCAGTAGCAAAACAATGAATTATTCCTAGCTGTTGTAGCCTATAGACTGAATTTAGTTCTGAATTTGTACCGGAAACAGCATCCATGAGTATGCCTTAGACTGCTCTGCCTCATTACCCTGACTAAAGAAGCCTTGGATAGCCTGCTTTTCTCTCATATATGCAATTGGGCTCTAGTTTAGCAGGATTGATTGCCAATAATAAAATCTCACCTTCATTTCGCAGATTTTTTGATCTAGAGATAATGTGTGACTCCTTTCATCTTCGAGCTGCGGCAAATGTTGAACTATGTTGAAATCCCCTCTCTTCTATTGTGTGGAATACAGAGAATATATCGATTGAAAAGAGTAGCTGTTAAATGATAAGCTGCTAAATGCAAATCCAAAAGGTTGAAGCCGCCCAAGGGGTTAAGCACGGATAAACGCTTGCCCTGATAATATCCAATCTATATGTGGCTAACCTTGACTTATCCCTGTAATCAAATAAAAATCTTCCACCAAATGTAAGCATTACGCCATTAACAGCCCTCTATTATGGAGATGACACTATCAAGCACTACTCAAATAGCACTACAGCATGCTCTTCTAGCCAAGTCTGAGGATGTCAGAGGCAGTGAGCTCAGAGTCAGTCTAACAAAAACTGAGGCTGAAGTCATTGGTAACAATAAGCGGGCTCTTACATTTTGCCTAAACAGCATTGCCCTTAGTCAAGTCCTAGAGTACAGCTGTCTAGATCTGAAACACGACTGCAAACTGCAGTGGTTTCCCTATGAGGATTCTAAAACTACATTAGCCTGGGCCACAGTATGGGGACTGCTCACGCTCCCTTGGAGCCATGGGGGATGTCTCTTCCGCTGCCAGTCATAGTGCCATTATTGGCAACATCCACACCGAGAGTCTGAGCATGCATGAATAAATAAATAGACAACACAACTTTTGTTAAGGGAAAATGTTGCTGCAGGTTTATTCCATACAAAAGTATGCAATATGGTGGTTTATCTTATGGGCGATCAAAGGGCAGGCAGCTGTAACCAACCTATGCTGCCCTGCCCGCCTGATGAGCCTTATAGAGCGCGCAGGTCACCCGACTCGGTTTTACCATACTCACCTGGGCCCATAAAACAAAATATGATGAGTTTTAATCAGGTAACCTGTGCACTTTCCTCTAATCAGTGATTTATATAAATACATTTTTAGGACCTATACTATTGACTTACCAATCTTAGTCACCGGTACCTAAAAGCCCTAAAGGATCAGGTAGTTAGCAAGAAAATAGGTAGAAAAATAACATTTGCAGTCATATAATAACCACAAACTCGGGAAGTCTAAACTCTTTATCTAAAATTTTTCAAAGTCATTATTCCAAAAATTTGTAATCAGAAAAATTTCGATCAGGAAAATAACGATTAGAATGAGACTATGCAAAGATGTTATAAGGCAGTCTTTAAGCATTTGACATTAGGGTGGGAAGAGAGAAGGAAACAGTACAATGAGATACCCACATAGAATATTTACCTAGAATGGTGTGAAGAACTAACCCTGGCCACGGGTCAGTTAGAGGATAGAACCCCAAAAGTGCAAGTGCCAGCAATACAACAGGTGCCGACCAGAAATCAGGACAGGTGCAGCCAAATTGGATCAGGACAGGACCACCACAGGCTAAGACGGGCACCCTCAGTTAAAGTTGCTACGCGAGCGCTACAACCCTCTCTGCCGCTAACAGCCTAACCCCGATTGGGTTATCGAATCTTCCGTCAGAGTGCTCCGCCAGCACCCTTGCTCCCGAACCCCGATTGGGTTATCGAATCTTCTGACAGAGTGCTCCGCCAGCACCTCTGCTCTTGATCAGAGTGTGTTGGGTAAGTGACAGGTTAGCTTTTCGGACAAGTTGGACAAATTAGCTAACTAAGCCTACCCTAGTTATACTATTTTCCAGATCAGTGTACCACCCCCCAATGTTGCAAGTGTAAGGATCCCCAATTTTGATTGGACAAGAAGAGCGGAGGGGTCATCATACCATACAAAAATGAAACTTTTCTTGATAATATTAAAATTAACGTTCCCTCCCAACTTTATTTTAACATGCACTATTATTCCACCCGGCAATGAATGTATCAATCAGTAACAATAGCGTCCAGTATTGTACAGTCCAGCTTCCTCTCCTGGGGTTGAAAGTTCACACTCCCAGGCACATCGTCTCACAAGTTTGGACTTGGCTTCCATTCAATGCCAATGACTCTTGAGCTTTTGGAGTCTTGTGGGCATGTTCAAAATGAGTGCAGTGGGGTTTCATCAGGCCCGAAATGTTACATGCAAAAAATAAAAGACAAATAGTTGTAGAACAAAGAATAAATGAATGTTCTGTATACCACCTATCACTACTCTATTCCCATTATTTTATTTTAACTATTGCATTGGAAATTAGGCGGGACGAACAGTTTAGCAAAAGCAGCTATGCAAGCTTCTTGCATGTTAATAACACATAGCAGCCATCTTAGTTATAGTGCGCAGAAGCAAAAGTTACCCTCCAAGCAGAATAATACGTCATGTTACGTGAGTGTGACAGATGCATGCGCAGTAAGAAATCCCGCGTAGCAGCAGCCATTTTAGTGTAAGCGGATTATGGTTAGTAAAAACACAGACAAGCTTCCTCTAGATACCTAATATGCTGTGTAATGCAATAGTAATAAGACAAAACATGTTAGTTAGTACATTATGAGTTATTAGAGAGGGTTGAATACAAGCAAGTCGCTTTACATGCGCAACCTTGCTCCATCAAGCCAGAAACGTGGGAAACCCAATCAGTGCTACACCTTTTGGGTGATCCTCTTCCCGTATCAAATGACACATTGGTCCCTTATTACTCACGCCCCTTTCAGGGTGCAGGGTAGTAAGGCAAGCCCCCAGTTGGTCAGGCCCCCAACCACCCGAAGGACTAAGAGGGCGCCGATTCGGTTTTCCAGGAACCTGCCCTGAGGCACCTGGGATTTCCCTATGGCACCCCTATTGTGCTCGTGCAGAGGTACCCTTCTGAACCCATCTGCTTCCAGATCACCCTGTAACTCCACCTGCATCACAAAAGAAAACATTAAAACTTTCTATGTGCCCTGCCAGCCGGGTATGCGGTAGGGTGGATACAGTGTGGCTGGCACAACAGTAGATGCCCGGAAGGCCGGAGAGGCATAAATACACTCCCCAACCTCGGCGCGCCGGAAGTGACGCGCCAAGCGTGTCAAAAAGAGAGGACTCCTACCCTGAGTCCAACCACTAGGAGGGGTGGTGTTTGTGCCCAAATAGCACGAAAGAGCTGTCGTTTTAGTGTGGCCCACTGTGGGGGCCGCGGGCAGCTGCACACCTTTAGTTTTAAGCCGAAACCTATCCTGTCACTGTCAGACGGGTCTCTACCGCGGTTCAATCATGAGTGCCGCTTTTGTGAATGCTGACTGCTTCTTTTTGAAGAGAGCATCTTCGGTTCATAGCTCTATCCCTGTTCACAGCCTCCGATTTGTTTTGGGGTTTGTCTCTCCTCACAGGAAGCTTTTGCAAGCTTTTCCCAAGTCCTGCATTATAATTAACAATCACCAGCAATAAGCCTTCAGAATGCTGTTTTGTTTGATGAGGACTGCTTGGCTTATGAGATAAATTGTGATAATATCTGCCGGATGACCCCTTTAAAACGAAAGTGTTACTATGGTAAGCAATGTTATATCCTCTCTCCTTAAACATATTTTGTTAATTTCATCTACAAAGAATCGCCTAACACCAGACATCAGAGGCCCCTTGTTCTGCTGTTTCGCTGGGGGTAGCTACTGTTCTATACTGTATCTGGGTCTTAACAGCTATACATTGTCATGTGGATCTGTGCCACATCTCCCAGGCTGAATCAGAATCTATAGAATACATAAAGTGAAGATTTCTTCCAATCAGGTCTGTGTATTGGCAAAAATGTGTTTTACGTATGCAGCTGAACCCCATGCTATAATAATGAGCTCATTTATTTTAGCAACGAACATATTGCATCATTTGTTATCCCATGTTGCCAAAACACAGCAAGTATGTTTACGTTTTTTAGTTTGTACGTGTACACCAAACAAAATTAGATTAAACTGAGTTGAAAATTAATATTTCAGGGCGAAGTGGACTTTGACACTGAGAATGACGTTTTGACAATAATATCGTTTTTTGCTCTGGTCACTCATTCACAGGGCAGGACAGGGAAACCAAAGAGCACTGGCAATTTCGACGGACCAGCACCCCCTCGCCCCCCACACACACACACGGGAGTTGGGGGAATGCAAGAGTGAAGCACTAATGCTTTTGTCAGTGTTGGCTAGGATTGCAGCACAGCTTCCAACCAGCCGCCAGTAACCAAATCGCTCCACACGGCTGCTTAACCGACCTCCACCCTTCCAGCCTCCTGGGGAAATGTCTGATGCCCGCTAGGGCCAGTCCGGCCCTTCACATTAATGGATGAATACATGTTTTCAGCCATATACACATTGGGAAGACGGCAGATAGTAAGGATCTAATCAGTTGTACGATTGCACACCTGTGTCCCTTTCACTTAATGATCTTAAAAAACAGCACCAAGTTGACAGAATCCAACACCATTAAAAAATTGATTGGTTAAATCAACCAACTTGTGCAACTTTGATTTTGCAGGCATGGCGAAAGAACGTTTTTGCGTGTTTGTGTTTTCATTTAGAGAATTTGCTTCAATCAATCTGTGGTTTATTCATGAAAAATTGATTTTCCAACTAGTTCAGTCACTTCACTGACCCTTCATTTTCTTGGACGGCTGTCGTGTCTTTTGGATATAAGATGTCCTTAATTCAGATGCAAATGTTATGAATAATGTATTAAATAAGCTATAAAAACGAAATTAATATTTTGTAACATGAAGCCTCGCTCATTGAGCACTGAAAATGTGCTTGGTGTCAGCGGAGCTGGAATGATGAATTGAGAAGATACAAGTGAAAAGAGACCATCTTTTGAAGCTACTTCAATCACCTGTCTACTGTTTGTAGTGCAATACTGTCTGAGGCATGGTGATAAATCTCTGGAATATAAATGTGTCTGTGTTTTTGTTGATTAGACTGAAATATGTCCAAAATCTCATGAAGGATTGCACCAGCTTGAGATTAAATAGGAGAGCAGGAGTCAGTCGTCACAAATATTGAAATACTTTTCTGGAAAAGGTCAGGATTCCTAAAATCTGACTGAGCCACAGTGTATAATAACAATTTAAATTAAAGGCAGTGTAAAAGCCTCCACCTTCTTACACCATTCGATCTTTTATATTTCCTTGGATATCTATCAATGCCAGCATATTTGGTGGGCCCTTGCTAAATTATCATTAAGCTTGCGAAATGCACAAATGCTGTTGTAGCGATGGAAATGTCCTCTGCATGGTAATGGCCATGCACCCCTAGTGCCCCAGTTGCAACAATATTTGAAACCTTGATACTGATTTTTCATCATGTTGGAGGAAAGATTGTGCAAAAACCTAATTCCCCCTTTGGCCTACATCATGTTAGTAGGTAGCGCTGTGCAGTGCACATGTGATTGTGTGTGCATAATGTAATGTATGTGTGCCTGTGGGTTCCATATTGGAAGGCCAGGGCCTTAGAGATGTATATGGAGGTGAAGGAGCCAACCAAGACAGACTTGTGGATTGCCTGCATCCCTGAGAGCTAGGTGAGACAGTCACACTGGAGGAACAGAGAGCCAGGCTCTCTAATGCACTTTGAAACAGTTCTTTGCTTCTGAAAATGAAACTGGTCAGTGGGGCTAGGCACATCTCAGGAAAGAGATGGGGGTGATAAGGGAATCATAAAGAATAGGGCTGAGGGTTTTTCTAACCTTTTGATACGCATATATCAGTGAGGCTAACATCCAGGTGTGATTTATGGGTCACTGCCATGACCTGTACCTGAGGTAATCAAGTTTTGATTCACTCCTGTTGCAGACTGCTTCCTGAACAAAGGACAGTACAGAGGAGTGGGCACATCAATGTAGCAACCCCCACATTGCAAACTTTAAAGACTCAGGCATTAAATCACATCTGTGTCTAGAAATGGATTATAAAAAGTGGGAACCTGAGCCCCCAAAATTGTCAATCTGGAGCTGTACATCAGTGTGGAGAAACTTACCATGACTTCTGCCTCATAAGACCAGGACTGGGGACTAAGGTCTTTAAGTCTCCCTACCGGGTGAGAATACTTTACCAAGAGAACCAAGACAACTTGCCCTGGAACCTGAAGACCCAGTATCTGCCTGCCTGCCAAGACCAGAGAATTTCACCAGGAGGAGGAGAGTGCCTGGGGGAGCAAGATCCAGAGGGAGTGGATTCATCAAGCAGATTGTGAGATTTCTGAGTCCTCATTGAGGACTGTTGCACCAATCGGGCCATCTGCCTGAGTAATGCTGTTAATGACCCCCGTAGGCCAGGTGGGAGCTGTGGTGAAGATAAGGGCCTTCGCCTTGATGCAGGTTCGAAGGAAGAAGCAGGCTGTCACCGTGTGCTGTGGTCACCCGAAGGGCCTGCTACATTATGTATGCTGCTCATGATCCCCATACTGAGAGAGCTATTCATGTCCCTGCTTGCCAGGTGAGGTCTACAGTGAAGCTAGGTCCATCACCCAGTGGAGTTCTGTGACAAGAAAGAGGGCTGTCACCCCTATACGGTGCTGTGATCTGACAGGTCTGTTGGCTGGTTTGCACTGGTCATGGCTCCTGTATGGCAAAAGGAGGCTGTGGTGAAGGTAAGGGGCATTACCTTGGAGCAGCATATGCCAGAACAATGCAGCAGGCTGTGACAGGTGGGAGAAGAGCATTGGTTTAATCACCTAAATCCAGGAGCACCCATGGCTGGCCGGGAAGGCTTTTCATAACATCAGACGAGCATCATGGATGCTTACCACCTTACTGGTAGTATCCAGAATTCTGCTCACCACCAGACCGCTGACTTGCACCTAGGCTGGACAAAACACAGCTCAAATGAGCGGGTAAAACTGAATGTTGGGCCATCAATCTTCTGGGGGAAACTTCCTTTGTTTGAAAGTGTTACAGCGCAGAGACACTTTGGGGAATATTTACAAGCCACTATTGTCACTTTTTATGAAGTTCCTGTGATGTTTGGCGCTTTGCCTAATTTACAAGCCAGCGTTAAGCCACTTAACATGGCTTAACACCGCCTTGTAATAAGGCACCCATTCACGCTATACTTAGCGTGAAATGGGTGTTGTGGGCGTTCCTCAACAACACCCATTAATTTTTATGGTGACCCATATTTACAAGGGTGGCGTAACTATGGGGCAGCACCAAAATTAAGACCAGGGAAAACATGGTATTAACTTGGTGAAACAAGGAGAAATGCTTTATTTCTCTTTGTTTCTGCTGTTCCTATGTGTGCAATATAAATAATGGGGTTGGACCCATGTAGTCAGTGGGACCTGGGTAATTGATTGAAATATATAAAGAGGGGTCCCAGACCAAGCAAGAAATAATTATTTACATTCACATATTTGTTAGAATGAATTCAAAAACAAATAAGGGTGCTCAGTGTTTTTATTTTCACTGCACCATAAGACATTCAATGATTGAAAAATCAATAGTAAAGTCACAAAATTCAAATGCGCCCACTGGAGGAAGGGAAGGAGTGCAAGGGAGGGAATACATTTCAATTAGTTACACATCACTAATCAAAAAATCATTGAGCATGAATCCATGAGTTAATTCATAAATATAATTGATCCACATATGAGAGGTCAAGAAAAAACACATGTCAAACAAAACATTTTACATGAAAGAAACTCCTATAATGATTATTATTATCAATCTAGGGTTAGGAGTTCTTGATTGTAGATGAAAGTCTACGTTTCGACCCAGAAGGTGTAGGACAGTGGATCCTTACTCGCGGGTCTTCGTCAGGACGTGAGGGGGGGTGGAGGGAGTGGTGGGGCTATTTCCTAGGCGTAAAGATAGAGATAACAACTTATTACTTAAACCGGTCTCAAAAGAGTCCCGACATAGTTAATTTGAAAAGCCCCCGGGACGTCCAATCGTGTCTGGATGTGGCTCACTGCTGGAACCTCTGTGTAGGTATATAGATTTTTTCCTAAAACCGTTGGCGGAGGCCACTACAACATATCTAAGGGATACCACACACACCATCAATTTGATCGATGGACATCTATATGATTCTACCCAAAATCTTTTGGCAACATGTGACATTGTGTCACTGTACACTAGCATACCCCAGGAGGAGGCCCTTGTGGCAATGACTATTGCACTTGACAAACGGGAGGCACCCGTCCGGGTACCCACATCATTTATTATCTTGTGCATTGTGCAGCACAGATAAAAACAGCATACCGCCATGAATTACTGTTTATGTGCAGGAAGGTGTCCCTTCCTGCACATAAACAATCATTCCCCCCAACGCAGGCACCCTTGCACTCTGGGGAAAGGGTGCCTGCATTGGCGCTAGGCAGCTTCATTTAGCGGCAGTGCTAGGGGAAGCGCAGGGGTGCCCCTATATGTCTGTAAATAAGGTGCATCCCTGCATTTTCAGAATGCGGAGTGTGGCATTAGCTAGTTTTGCCTAAGGCAACTCTCCGTCATTCTATTGCACATTAGCCCCTTTGACTTTTAGGAAGCTAATCTGGAACTTCTAAGAATGGTATTTTGTAGTTTTCCTAACCTGGATGATCGCCTCACATGAATAAGGAATAACCAAACACCTTAGAAAGATAAGTGTGACTTAGGGGCTTACCCAGACAATGGTAGAGTGCTGGTCTTACAGACACAGTGTGTTTTATTTGTCGTGTGTCATATTTTACTTTGTGTTCTCGTATAAATGCACATTTTCCCCAAAAATTAAGTGTCTGTCTAGTCATTTATTGGGGTTTCTGAGGGGCATATTTTCAAGGACGGTGTTAAAAAGTATCGCCAGTTTAGCGGCAGAAAACTGCCACTAAAGTGGCGATAATGGGCTTGATAATATGCCCTGGAGAATTCCAATAGAAGCCCATGTTCACACCAGAACATGGACTTCTATTGGAATTCTCAAGGGCATAATATCAAGCCCATTATCGCCGCATTAGCAGCAGTTTTCTGCAGCTAAACCAGCGATAATTTTTAACGCCGTCCTTGATAATATGCCCCTAAGTGCTTTTGGAGTTGTGAGTCTTGCATCTACAGTCCCCTGAGAAGACAATCATGTGCTAATGGAGTAGTACTTAGCCCAGTTGTTCTGTATCCAAATAAGTGATAGCCCACAACCACCACAGTTGGTCCCAGTAGTTGCTGCTTGCCCCGTTACCCTCTGAAAGGTGTCCTGGCAGTTATGCAATGCAAAATTCATACAATTCACATTTTACAGACAGAAATTGGGCTAATCATTTGGAAGGGGCTAATCCCAACCAACTTAATAAACACGATCGGGTTAGGGGAAAACTCAGTACATAAACAATCCCAGCCCAGCTTGTGGAAGCAATAGTACATGCAGCAGCCAGTGCCCAGAGAAGTGTGTGCTAATTAAAGTAGGACCAATAATTTTCAAGTAAACAACTACGATAATAAAGTTCCCAAACCCTTTTAGAAAAACAGAGAAAAAAAGAATTGGCAAATCACAAGATCATCATGTGAGCTGGACATCTAGGGCCATATGTAGGTAAATACTATTTACCGATTCTAAAATACCGAATTTTACCGATTCGGTATTTCAGAATCAGTAAATGGTATATAGGCATTGATTCGGTCAATTTTACTGAATCGGTAAAATTTGGTAATTAGCGATTCGGTATTTACCGATTCGGTAATTCCAATTCATTCCTATGGGTCGGGAGGCCCATAGGAATGAATGGGAATTACTGATTTGGTAAATACCGAATCGGTAATAGGGGGAAGACTTACAAGGGTGGCAGGGTGTCACATTGACACCCTGTTGCACCCCTGAATAGTGCCTGGGTGCACATGTGACACACATACATGCCCTAAGGGCATGTATGTCTGCCACATGGCACTTTTTGAAAAGCACAAATTTGCTTTTTCAAAGGTTTTCGATATTTACCACCAACTTTTAGTTGGTGATAAATACTGAATCCTTAACTCAGAAATGCACTCACTTGAGTGCTCCCTACATTAAGGATTCGGTAATTTACCAAATCGGTATTTTAAGGAATCGGTAATTTACCGATTCCTTAAATTACCGATTCGGTAAATTACTGAATCCTTAAATTTGACCCCTACATCTCAAATGCACAATACCGGTCGGTAACGGCCGAAATTCGGTAATTTCGGCTGTTACCGACCGTCATTGGGCTACCTACATCTGGTTCATAATGTTTTAATTTTTTAGGACAAAAAGTGTGCAAAAAAAAAATGCACCAATCGAAGGTCACTGTTCACAATGAATCAGGAGCTCAGCACAATTTCAGGCTGACCACAATAGAGCAAGGTCAGATACACTGAATGGGTCTTCCTGGTCAAAGTTCATACCTACTGACAAGTACAGCTCCACACCTGCAGTACTGCCATTTCAAATTTGAATTATGAATATGTATAGTGTGGCACCCTGAAGAAGGAATTTTCTGAAAATACAATGGGTTAATTTTTGTTGTTGGATATGGTAATTGCTATTTTCTTGTAAATAACTGCAATTTGTCTACACATAATAAGAGCTGCCATTTGAATAAATAAGTGCCCAAAGGAAGTAAATGAATTAGCTTTAGTGGGGGAAAATAACCATTTAGGTTGTGTACCTTGCAACATACTCTGGATTGTGTGCTAGTATTTTAGGTTAAGAAAGTTTGATGTTTTTCTTTCCATGTATAATGCCTCATGTAACACATTTATTTGCTGTGTATTCTCAAGAGTGCTACACATGAGCACTTTGTCTCCTCATGTATGACTTATTGGTTGACATTTTGCTTTTGGACTATTATCAATAATATTATCCCACATGTTTTTAGGGTAAACTATAACAAAAAATAACAAGGAAGAATTTTCCTTTTGTTTCTCATTCACTGGTTACAATGGCGATTAGGTAAGTTCATTAGGGACTTTTGCCCAAATGAATGCCTGGGACCATAAAAGGCAACTGCTAAGGGCAGAAACATGTTAGCATAATGAGATGGATTGAATCATTGAGCTCAGGGCCAATCTAGACTTACGTTTTTAGGCATGCCATAAGCTCCCATCAGCAAAGGTGACAGCCTGGGAACCTCTATTTTTTGTTTAACACCTTAGGAGCTTCGTAAACAAACCTCCCCAGTGCTGCGCTGTCCATTATCCAGTGCTGAACTGGACGTCCAGCGGTCGCATGCAGCACTGGGGAGGTAGTGCTCGTGACGACCGTTGGACGTTCGCAGCACTGAAGGGGTTAATCAGGATCCTGCATTATCCAGTAAAACCTTATCTAAGAACTCCTTCTGTATTCGGAGGGTGAATCCGCTATTGTGGTATTATTCTACTAGGATGGGGAGAGGTTGCCCATAATAAAGTAAGACACATGTATGTGAGGCTTCCTTTTTCAAAAAGATTGGTCTCTGGTTATTCTCATCCTTAGAAGAACATAGTCTCAGGTAAGCCACTCAGTACACTAAGACATACTATCCTGCAGTAGCAACTGCACATGTTGTGTGTTTATCTGTAGCTCTGGGAGAATGTGCACTGGTTTCTATCCCCCTCTCTACTTTGGTGGTTATGCACAGTTCACTATGTCTACTTAATTGTGCTAGGCGGATCCCCTTTACATAGATGTATTCATGATTGTAGACTTGGGGGTGAATATGGAGTGATGCCAACTTACAGCCTAATTTACAAAGGTAAATATAGGAACAGAAATGTCTACACAGATAGAGTAATGCCAACACCAAGACCTAAATCTTGACCTAGATGTAGTTAATACCTAGGAGAGAAATATGCCTAGAAGTAAGATAACATATCTCCTCCCCTTACATTAGAGGATGAGGCCTCTCACAACTCGAAATATAACTAGATAGTTACTACTAGTATCTTTACAAATGTACCCTAGGCATAAACTTACAAAATTTAGCGCTTAATACATCAGGTAGATATTTCCCCCAGCTCTAGGTATAAATGCAAATTGAAAAGAATAAAGAAATAAGCAGCACCTGAAGAAAATACTACACTTCTGATAAACATTACTATTGAGAGCACATAAATAAATCCCAAAACAGGGACTTTGTCCTCTTCTCCTTGTGCTGCAAGATGTTGCAGAAAGAGCCACTAACCCATAGTTGAGCCATGTTGAAATAAACTAAAGGATGATGACTTGTAATTACTCCGGTTGCTTTCCAGCCCATTTTTGTTTGTGCCCATTGTGCCACTGAAGACAGAGGTCAGCCATATGCAAATTAGTCTTGGTTCTGCTCCAAAGGAAAAAGTCAAGTTCAAACTGCCAGGACTGATATAATCCATATAGAAACATAAGCAACCCAGCCCTGTCATGGCACACTTAGATCTTGATAATGAGATATAGCTTGAGTCCCCTCTTGAGTCCTGTGGCACAATGACCACAGGCACTTTGTCTGAGCAAGCCTGTGAACTTAGAGCACTACACCAATGAAAATAAAAAGACGAGGAGTGAAATTCTTAAATTAATCTTAGCGACTGCTAATTAATTGGGGATACATTTCAGTCCATTTTCCCCACCTTGCCATGAAAGACAGAGGCCAATATTATGCAAATTAGCCTTGGTCTAGCTTCAATAGGAATTGTAAATCCCAAACTCCCAGGACTGCCTCTGTTATGAACCCCAATGTACCCCAATATAGGCCTACGTAGGAATGCAACCTTTTACCTACTCCGTCCCACCTTGCTCTACATAACGGTTCTGGCACTGACCTTTTACCTAGTTATGTGCTGAATAAATGACGATCAGTTTTCTCTAAAACTAGCCTCATTTTTTATGCAAGAGGATTCCTAGTATCATATCTTAATCATTTGCCCAGGACATAAACAGCAGAATTACCATCTTCTTGATATTAACTCTGTACAAAAGTCACTGCTAACGTCATCCTTGGGTGACAGGTCCACTATACATTTTGGCAAGTCATTACATATCTAGGTAGAACCCCAGAGGGTATTTTGTGGGTATGAAATATCTACATCTTTGCTGGGGAACCAGAGGAAAACCTTCAGGCTGACAGTAGATGCTGAGGTCCTAGCCTGCAGAAGCTCCAACACGCAGTGCTCTGACAACCCTTGTGGGGTGTCTAACTCAAGACCAAGATGGGGTCCTTCGTTCTCTCCCATCAGGTAATGGGGTTGCTCTTTCCTAGGGGATTCTTGGCTTTACACCCACATACATGCCAGGTACATAAGGTACACCTAGACAGGGTTTGCATCTTAGGAGTATGCTTGATTACTGCCATCTATAGATATGCCTGCATATATTCACTGTTTTAGCACCTTGGTAGAGTTCTACTTTTCATTTACTCTGTCGGTGCTTGTAATTTTATATATCTGTTTATGTTTAATGATTGTTACAGCAAACATGTTTCATACTAGAATGACACTGGTTCAATAAATACTTATTGAAAACGTCCCCATCATGTATTCTGTGTATTTCTCTGAGACTAAGTGAGCATGATTTACTGAGCGAAAGGTACTGCACTGCTTCCACGATCCTTGAAAGATCAAGAGTTGTCATGTTTGATAGTTGTCAGAAACTATTTGTTCCTTGGTAAGGTAAGGAGGCTTATTGTGGCACTGTGGGTTAGCTGTTCTAATGGCTTACATATCCTTTGGGGGTGTCTGGAATCAGTCTCTACACCAATCCCTTAGTTTATGTTGTCTAAACGTGCAGATCCTATGTATGAATGTGAACTACGCGACACCCCCGCACTGAGGGGAAAACAAAACTCTATCAGCCAGATTCATGAAGCAAAATTGCGATCGCAATAGCTGCGAATTAGCTATTGCGATCGCAATTAACAGAAAAGCAATTCATCATTTGAAAAACACTGTATTTGCGAGTTCGCAAAAAAGAAATTGCGAATTCGCCAAAAAAATTGCAGAATTTAGGAGGAACCCCAATAGCGAATCGGAAATAGCGAGAATCCATGGATTCTGCGATTTAGTTAGCGAATCCGCTAAATTTTCGCAAACGCTATTCATGAAAACTCGCAAATAGCGAAAAACCCGAAAATCGCTATTTGCGACCCGCAATTTAAAGAGAACCAAAAACAGGTGGTAAACATTAAGGAAAAATAAAAAAAACCTAATGAGCCACAGGTGCAGTCCTGAACAAACACACTTAAGGAGACACAGTAGTAGCATGAGGACTCTCACAATGACAGGACTCTACATGGTGGTCAGGCGGCGCAGGCTCCAGGCTGCAGCACAGAACAGACGCAGGATCCAGGAGAGAATATTCCGCTTGCGGGTCACCCTGCTGGGCCAAACAAGGGAGCAAATTTACAAAAAGTACCACCTGAATGGGCCAATGATACTAAAGCTGATCCAGGACCTAGACCCCCTGATGCAGCACCCAACAAGGAGGACCAATGCCGTGCCTACGCATGTCCAGGTCTTGTGCTGCCTGCACCGACTGGCCTACGGAAGCTTCCAGGGGATATTCTCTGTTGCAGGGGGGATATCCCAGAGCACCATGTCCCGCTGCCTAAAGAGTTTCCTTGAGCCAATGCTGAGCCGCCTTCACCACTACATCTCATTCCCGACCACCCAACAGGACTTGAATGACACCAAGCTACAATTCTACAACGTTGCCCAATTCCCACAGGTCATTGGATGCATTGACTCTACCCACATCCACATCTGCCCACCAGCACAAACGGAGTACATGTACCGCAACCGCAAAAACTACCACTCCCTCATTATCCAGATGGTGTGCAACGCAAAGACTTACATCATGGACATAGTGGCACAATATCCGGGGAGCTCTCATGACTCCTTCATATTCCGGCACAGCGGCATTCACACACGACTGGCCAGGGGAGACTTTGGCGAAGGACACCTACTAGGTAAGTACACATGCCCCCATATAATACACTGTGATCATGTAGCTGTGCAGAGCATGCACTCACCCTCTGCTCCTTACATTCAGGTGACAGCGCCGACGGTCTCCGTGAGTACCTCCTCGCCCCTTACCTCAACCCTTCAACACCACAGCAACGGCGTTACAATGCAGCACACATCCGCACTAGGAATTGCATTGAGAGGACATTTGGGCTTTTGAAGTGCCGCTTCCGCATACTGCATAAGACTGGTGGGGCCCTCAAAGACGAGCCTGAGGTCTGCTGCCGCATTGTTGCCGTGTGTGCAATACTCCACAACATTGCTACCAAGCGCAGGATACCTGTTGAGATATCTGGCAGTGAGTCGGAAGGGGACAACCGCCCACCTCCACATGCGCGTCATGCACGCGGGGAAAATCCAGCTGAAGGACACAGACGCCGCAACCAAATCACTAATAACTTTTTCTAGTCCACCCACTCCCCTCACCCAACACTTCACTCATGCATGACAATTGAAATAATGACATGAGTCTGATGTACTGTTATTGAATAAATATTATTGTTGTATTCACAATAACATAGCATTTTTTCAAAAGAAACATTTTAGGTGTATTGCGTCATACATCTCCTGATTTGGTAGAGGGCATGCTTTTCTCATCAGTGTGTCCCTGCATGATGAGCAACAATGTCAATGGCGCCTACGGCCCGAGGCTCCGATTCGCCTCTCAACATCTTCATCCGGAGTCGCACGTGATGCCGCAGTAGGCCTGCTGCTGAGGCGGGGAACCCTAACCGGTGGCAAAGACAGGCTGCTGTGGCTAGATGTTCCCTCACTACCGTCCTCCCCTCCTGCCTGGCCGTGGCCAGTTGCCTGCAGAGCCTGAACTGCAGTGGTTGCCTGCTCAAGTGCACGTGCCACGTCCTGGCAGCATTGGACCATCTGAATTTGCATGGCCAATGATCTTCTGGACATCTGTGATGTTGCGTTTCCAATGATGTAATTTGAGCCCGTGTACGCCGAGAGGCATGTTAGCAGCTGGCGGTGGCGGCGCCGGGTGAGGTCCCGCTGGGTCAGCATGGCCTCAGTGTTTGCCTCCACTGCTGTGGTCATTCGCTCCATCCGGTCGGACAGCTGGCCAACATTCCTGTCTGTATTGTGCAGCTGCAGATGTATTGCTGCAAGGTGTTGTGCCTGTTGTTGGTGGACGCGCAGCATGCGGCGCTCTATTGACAGGCCCGGCACATGCACAGTCACACCCCTCCTGCCGGCGCTTTGTGTAGTTTGGCGCCGCTCCCTGACCTGTCCGCTAGACTGGGTGCGCACAGTAGGTGTGCGTTGTGTTGGTGACCTGGCGGCTGCTGGTGTTGCCGATGCCACTGGCATGGGTCTCACAGTTGGCGGTTGTGGAGCGCCTGTTGTCGCTGGCGTTGCAGATGGTGGTAAGGCTGCTGGCGCTGGCGTTGCAGGTGAGGGTAAGGCTGTTGGCGCTGGCGTTGCAGGTGGTGGTAAGGCTATTGGCGCTGGTGCTCGGCCTGATGGCCCTGGTTTTGGGGTTGGATGTGCATCACCCTCAGAATCACTAGGATTCTCATCAATTTGAAGCCCCTCACTGTCGCTGCTGGTATCTTCAGCGCCACCTGTGATATAAAGTGGACGTTGATTAATAACATGTATCTTGCACATGGAAGGTTGCTACATGCATGCAGGCTAGCATTCCCTGACTGACTGTTGGATTGACTCTATAAGGACGTATCGGGCTGTATGGGTCTAAATGTAAATTGTGGTCAGACTACATGTCCCACAATGCATTAGGGATTTTCTGGTGTGCATGGGCTGCAAGACTTGGGTTTCTAATGGGTAGCTCAAGGGTCATGACCATTGTTAGGGGACAGGGTCGCAGTCACATGGCACTTACCTTGGCTTTCTTGTGTGGGTCGGAAGGAGTCCAGCCGGGTTAGCCCCACGCATGCCTCAGGTTGCAAGGTGTCCTCAACGAGGTCCTCCAATGGGGTGTTAGGAGGGACTGTTGGATCTCCCCCTCCTGTTGCAGCACGCTCACCCAGCCTCTCGGCGATCTTCTCCTTGGCAAGACCTCGGAGGTCGTACCACCTCTTCTTGAGATCGTCGATTGATCGCTGGGTGACTCCAACAGAATTGACTTTTGCGCGGATGCGCGACCAAATTCGCCGTTTGTCGGCCTCTGGCACCCTCCTGGAGTCCTTCCCAAACAGTCTGTCATGATCTCGACTGACTCCCTCAATCAAATGTTCTAGCTCCTGTTCTGAGAATTATATTTTTCTCTTTCTCCCAGTAGAACTGCTCCCTGCTGCATCCTGTGCCATTGCTGCAGTGGGGTGTGTCCTGAATCAAAGCTGGAGGTGGTTTAGAGTGGAGCTCTGGGCAGTGCTGCTTCCAAATCAGCCTCAGTATTCAGAATGAGGGAGGGAACTGGCTGCTTCCTGGTTGTGATGTCAACACTGTGCTCAAGATGCGACTTCCCGTTTTTGCGATCTCGCTATTAGTGAGATCGCAATTTGCGATTTCGCTAATAGCGAGATCGCAATTTCAACACGGAAATTGACAGATTTTCCGATTATTCTGCGATTTAGGGAAAATCGCAATCGGCGTTTGCGGCTGAATGCGAATCGCTATTTTTTATCGCATTTTTTCATGAATCCCATTATGCGAATTCTAAATTGCGATTCAAATGGGTTTCATGAATCTGGGGGTATGTGTGACAGTGGGCACAAAATCCTGGAGTATGTTCCGTGCTCACTTTGCCAAAGGTATTAAGATATATTTCACTGACAAGTGCTAGTTAGTCCAAAGTCAGTCTGGGGTTGCTTGCTTTCCCATCAGGAGGGGCTCTACCCTTATACTTCAGGCTGGGCTGTGCCCATTGAAGCAGAACCAAGACTGATTTGGCTATGACTTGCCTTTGCCTAGAATGGTATAGTCGGTGAAACACAATGATCTGGAATGCGGCCCCTAGTGATCGTCAATCAGTGAGATAAGGCATATGTATTTTATAATTCACTAACTGTATTTACTTGTAATATTGTATTTATTGTTAAGGTCATCTGGGTAGGTATCTGCAATGTCTCTGAACCCACAGAGATCTGTGGTGTACCCCAAGGATCCTCGCTCAACCCCACACTCTTCAACATCTACATGGCCCCCCTCACCGCCATTGTCAGACAGCATGGGCTCAGCATAGTATCCTACGCCGATGACACCCATCTCATTCTCTCGCTGACGAAGAACCCCGCAGACACCAGACTCAGTTTCCAGGAAGGAATGAAAGACATTGTGGCCTGGTTGAACAACAGCTGCCTTAAGCTCAACTCGGAGAAGACAGAGATCCCCGTCCTTGGACCCTGCTCCACCACCTGGGACAACACCTGGTGGCCTTCTGACCTCGGAAAGCCACCCACTCCATCAGATCTTGCCCGAAACCTCTGCATCATCCTTAACTCCTCCCTCACCATGACCCTCCAGATCAAAGCCGTCGCCTCCACCTGTTTCAACTCCCTCCGCAAGACCTTCAAGTGGATCCCCCCCGAATGCAGAAAGACTGTCAGCCACGTTCTCATACCCAGCAGACTGGACTACGGTAACACCCTCTACACTGGAATCAACAAAACCCTGCTACACAAGCACATTGAGACCCTCACGGGTGAGTAGCACGCTTTATAAACCCCTGATTGATTGATGAATTTCCACTTATATGGATATTTTTTACATTCATTTTAGTTTTTATTTTATTCAGGTTGTTTTCATTTTTCTATTTTTGTACAATGTGATGTATGCAGTGTATAGTGTAGATGACCACTTTTGTACATTCATTTACTTTGCATTCATTTATATTTTAATATATACCTTGTACAGGTGCAATGTAAAAAGTTATATGACCTTCTGTGTAGTGCTGGGCATTGTGCTGGTAGTGTTTTACCCATCTTCTATTCATGTCTAGGTGAATCCCTTTCAGTACCAGGGAATGGATACGTAGGTTTTGGGATTAACTCCAAAACTTACCTGGACTAGCTTTGAGTCCATTCTGGCTGTAGTACTACAGGAATAAAGTAAGTGTAACTTTGTTGAATGTATCTAACTTACTCTTTTGTAGCTGTGTTTGTATGTGCATGTCCCTCTCTGTGTCTGCTTTAATTTTCCCTGTCAACCTCTCATTTTGTTGTTGTTATTTATCATTTTCCCATCACTCCCTCTTGCCATTCCCACATACACACCAAAATGTAGAGCAATGGCCCAGATTTATGAAGATTTGATGCCGGGTTTCCGGGAGTAAAGTGATGCAAACCAGTGCGGTGTTGTGGTGGGATTCAATGTCTAACACAAATCATTATATGCTTTGGAAAGCTGCCTAAATTATTGCAAAGTAGCACTATGTGGTAGTTTCAATCAATCAGGGTTTTGTAAAGTGCGCTACTCACCTGTTAGGGTCTCAAGGCGCTGGGGTTGGTGAGTGTCTCCATTGGGTTACTCATAAAACCAGGTCTTGAGGTCTTCCCTGAATTGGTGCAGTGTCATGTATATCAAATGTAAGCTAGGCCAATGGAAATCACAAAGTTGCATACCGTAGGGTCCCAGTGAGTCACGTGGGCTTCGGAATGCATATCAAGGTCAGGTGAAAGCAGTGCATTAAAGTCTCCCCCAAGGAGTAAGACCCCTTCTGGTAACTGAAGCAGCATCTCGCTCAACCCCGGGAGTGTAAGGCGAAGAAGTCATCGAGGAACAAAGACAAAGCACAAATACATTGGAATCCCTTCCCAGAAGCCCGTTTGTGCCACATAATTTCCCTGTGGGTCGACCCAAGCCGTATGCGAAATGAAGGGGATGGAATTTCAAATCAGGATACCCACCCCTCGAGAGTTCTTCATGTATCCAGAGTGTGCCACTGTTGGACTTGGCCCTTCTGGCAGGTTCACCCCTGAACTTTTTGCTTTTAACGGTGACATGGTGTTAGTGATTTTTGGCCTCTGCGCACTTTACCACTGTGTCCCAGGGTAAAAGTGCGTGCATGTAGTGAGATTGGCCTGCCCTCCCATAGGAATGCATGGGGAATGTTTGTGTCCATGTTAATTCCTGATGTGTGGGGAGTGTAGGCTAGAGTTTGGTATGTGCGAACTCGTGATAGTGAATGCTGCGCGATGATGTGTGCAGCGTGAATGTGTCTAATGTGGAAGTGCCACTTCTGGAAGTTGTCATGTCTGTGTAATTTATGTGCATTGGCTGTCTGGCTGGTGATTGGCTGGAGCTGGCTTGTGTGCCAGGCTTCATGAGTCATGCTGGGTCTGCCCCGGTGGTGAATGAGAGATATGCATGTTAATGTGAGGGAGGGGTGCACCTGGGACCTGAATAGGGCTGGGCTTTCCCCCACACAATGCTGGCTCTGCCCCCTGTGTTGTGACTGATGACCCTACCCATCCTGTGAATAGGCTAAGGGGCTGAGCAAAACAAAGCGCTCAGGAACCAGTTGTATCTGGTTCTCCCCTTGCCTGCACCCTTGTAGACAAAGGATTTCTTGGTATAAGAAGGGGCTGTGACCCCATACAAGGGTTCTCTTCCTGATCCTAATTTGGAGGGGGCCTGCTGCTGCTGGGCGCCAGGAGGACCGCCGCTGGGACTACCTCCCTGCCTGGAGGGCCCTGTGAGCTGGCCCATGGGGCCAGCCTTTGCCCCCCCTGCCTACCTTCCCAAAAAGGACTTTTGCCCTGAGTGTTTTGGGGCACTTTATTCCTCCTTGCAGCACCTGGAGGTGCTATGTTTTGCTTTCCTGGGGGAGCGCTGTGGTTCCAGCTACAGCCCGGGGCTGCAATCCCCTTTCTCCCTGAGGGATTCTCCGGCGTGGGGAACCCCCCTTTTTGCCGATCTGCGGCGCGGGTGCCACCCGGCTCAAATTGCCGAGTTGATAGCCCCTGCTGTTGCCTACCCCACCAGGGACTTGGTTCTGTGGTACCTATTATCTTTTTTTATATAGCCCCCGTGGGTGCCTACCCCGCCAGGGACTCCGTGTTTTGAAACCGGGAGCCTACCCCGGATTGCTGCAGTGAGGTGCTCCCGCCCCCCGCCGGGCCGCCGCGCTGCCTGCGACGAACAGGAAGTGCCTCGAAATGAACCGGAAGTGGGAGGCGAAGGCAGGAGCTCGTTGCCGGGGCTCCCATACTGAGAGAGAGCCCCGTGCCACACCAGGAAAGAGGAGTGCTGCAGTGAGTCCTTCCCCAGCGACCGCCAGACCAGAGCCCAGCGGAGACAGCAGCTCACACCCGACAGAGCCCGTGAGTGTCCCGGGGTCTGGGGGGTTGCTCAGGCGTGGTTATTTGAGCGGCCCCACTTGCTAGCGGGCAGCTCCAGTGAGGCAGATACCAAGTGGTCCCACGGGTGAGCGGACCACTCCAACGTTGTGGGGCACTTGTTCTTGAGCCCATGAGAGGCTCCAACGAAGGGGACATTTTGTGTAGAGCCCACGAGGATTCCGGGGGCATAGTTTGTTTCCGAGTCCCCATAGGGGGGACTCCATAGCAATTGGGCCGCATTTATTTTGAGCCTGCGGGCTCCAAATGTCTTGGTGGTATTCCTTCAGAGCCCACGAGAGGCTCCAGGCGGCATTATTTTAGTCCGAGTCCCCCGAGAGGGACTCCACCGAAGCGGGCATTTTTTAATTCAGAGCCCACGAGAGGCTCTTGGGCATTTCCATTGTATTTGAGTCCCCAGAGAGGGGACTCCAACGACGGGGCACATTGTTATTTCGTTGTCTAGAGCCCACGAGGCTCCTACGTGTTATTGGTCCCCATTGCTTGTTCAGAGCCCCACAGGAGAGCCAGGAGGCATGCTGGTGCCAGGCTCAGGTTCTACAGCTGCCCAGCACTTAGTGGGCAGCTGCTCCATTTAGGAACCCTTGCGCAATCTCCTTTGGCTGCCTGCGCAGCCTGCCCTGACATTTTGGACACAGGGCGTTTCAGCCTCTGAGAGGCCAGTTGGCCTGGGGGACAGTTCTGGTGTTGTGCCCTTGCGTGGGGTACGTGTTTATGCCCTATGTGATCCTTGCACAATTTGTAATGACCTGCCTAGTGGGATTTCTGCATCATGTATAATGTCTTTGTGCCTACACCTCTGAATGTGTTGTTATGCTTAGGTGGTTGTTTTTCCTGGTATAGTTATACTAGTGAGTTCATGGTTCCCTGCGTGATATTTTCCTAAGGTGGTTAGGGTTGCGTAGGTGGTACTTACCTTTGACCAGTGATTACTGGGTGTGTGCTACATTTGCTATTTGGTGCTACAGTTATTATATGTTCTATGTTCTAAGCGTTATTCCTACAAGTATTCTATGTTCTACAAAGTGCTAATTCTACCAAGTGCTAATTCTAAAAGTGCTTATTCCTGACAGTGGCCCACGTGGCCCTCTCCCATGTACATAATCCCCTGTAAATTCTGCCTGTGCCCCTGGCACATTGTAAAGTGTTTGTTTCTTATCTAATGTGTTTGGTATGATACAAAGGCTATTTTTATATATAACCTTGTGTGGAGTTTCCTTTGTGGTGGGCCTTGGGTGTTGTTGCTGGGAGCGCACGCAAACACTTAACCTACAGTGCCTCCGGGATAAGCCTTACTGCTGGCATCACGTTACCTAGAGGGTGAGCAGGGGTTATCTTTGGCGTGTAACTCCCTTGCCCTGACTAGAGTGGTGGTTTCTGCCTGGCTTTGGCACAAGCCTTAGCCAACCGGAAATCCCATTTCTAACAGCCACCATTGTGTAACCTCCCCTAACCATTGCCCTGCATGTGTTGCCTAATAGGTGAGGAAGGATCCTTGGGGTCCTCTGCATCTGGTGCCTGTGGCCGTTGTTGAGGCCTCCTCCTGGGCGGGTGAGGAGGTCTTTTTTCTCAGGAACTAGTATCCGTCGAGGATGGTGGTTGCGATGTCGGCCGCAGAGCTGTTATTGGTCCAGGTCTCTGTGAGGCTGAAGAGCAAGACCTCTGACTTCCTGGTCAGAGTCATTTCTCTCCCTCTACGCAGCTCCCCATGAAGGGTGTGCCCTTAAGCTCCAGCTCCTCTCACGAAGGTGTTCGAGGCCCTCGGCCACCCACGAGGTCATGCCTGTGCCTCATCCCTGGTGGTCTAGTGGAAGTGCAGCCTGCTCTTCTGATATTCCACTCTGTTTCCTTTGTTCTCTGTACTCTCTGGCCTCTTATTTTCTATTTCCTCGCTCTTTTCTCAGCAGGCTGCACTTCCACTACACCACCAGGGACGAGGCGCAGGCATGAGCCTGTGGGTGGAGGAGGGCCTCGAACACCTACCTGAGAGGAGCTCAGGCTGGAGCTTAAGGGCAGATAGTTAACGGTGGAGCTGCGTGGGAGGGAGAGCAGTGACTGTGACCAGGATGTCAGAGGTCTTGCTGTTCTTGCCAGGCAGTGGCCACCAGTAAATGTCAGGGGGAGAGTGATCTGCTGGGAGGCAGGAGTGACACCCTGGGGGAGGGGCCATGGGGGCAGCAGCAGTGGGAGCATGGGAAGAGGAAGCGGGCAGAGGGAAAAGAGAAAGCGGCAAAGGAGGAAAAGAGGCAAAGTGGAGAGATCTGTGCAAAGAGAAAAGGAAAATAACAGAGAAGATGGGCAAGGACAGAAAGAAAGAGGCAAGAGAGTAAAGAAAACAGAGGACACCGTCTTTAAATAGGGGTCAGGGGGAGGGCGATTTACTGGGAAGCGGGAACCACACGCAGGGGAAGCATGGGAAGAAGGGGCAGGCAGAGGGAAAAGAGAGCGGCAAAGGGGGAAAGGCGCAAAGTGGAGAGAAATGGGCAAAGAAAAAAGGAAAATAACAGAGAAAAGAGGCAAGGAAATAGAAAAAAGTGGCAAGAGCGTACAGAGAATAGAGGGCACAGAGTGGAAAAGCATAAGAACAGGCTTCTCTTCCACTAGACCACCTGGAATGAGGCGCAGGCAAGAGCCTGTGGGTGGAGGTGGCCTCAAACACTTACCTGAGAAGAGCTTGGGCTGGAGCTTAAGGGCAGACCCTTAATGGTGGAGCTCCGTGGGAGGAGAGCAGTGACTCTGACCTGTAGGTCAGAGGTCTTGCTCTTGTTGCTGCTCTGCAGCCGCCATTAAGTAGGGGTTGGGGAGGGCAAGGAACGACACACTGGTGGGCGGGGCCGCAGGGGCAGCAACTGCGGGGAGCATGGTCAAAGGGCTCAGGCAGAGGGAGAAGAGAAAGAGGTAAAGGGGGGGAAAGGCTAAGTGGAGAGAAATGGGCAAAGAGAAAAGGAAAATAACAGAGAAAAGACACAAGGAAATAGAAAAAAGAGGCAAGAGAGTACAGAGGACCTAGAGCGGACTAGCCCGAGAGCAAGCTGTTCTTCCACTAGACCACCAGGGATGAGGCACAGGCAGGAGCCTGCGGGTGGAGGAGGGCCTCAAACACCTCCCTAAGAGGAGCTAACGGTGGTGCTTAAGGGGGAAACCCTAACCTGTGGAGCTGCTCTGACCAGGAGGTCTTCGTCCTGTAGTTGAATACCAGCCAGAGCCCTACAGCTCAGGCACACACAGCCCTGCTTCTTGTAGCTCAGTCTCTCACAGAGAAGCCCTGCGTCCAGCAGGTTAGTCAGAGCCCTGTAGCCCAGTCTCACACACAGCTCTGCAGCTCAGTCACAGTCCTGTAGTTTAGTCTCCCACTCAGCTCTGTAGCTCAGTCACACACAGAGGAGCCCTCCACCCAGCCTCCCCTCAGCCCTGTACCCGCAGCATTCCCTTTCACACCCGGTGCCGCCGGCAGCTGCAGGATAGCAACTAAAGGAAAAGATCTGGCAAAGGCGCGGCCATCACAACACTCTACCGGAAGTTTGTGCCAAGGGGTCATACCATGAGTCGTACATGGGCATTCCTACACACCATCCAGGTATTCTGATGCAAATTCTTGCTTTTTTGTGCCAGAAAGGTCCATTTTCAATACAAAACCTATGCTTGATTGAATTCACACACACTTGCACTAAGGTGCAAGATTGTTTGCTTTGGCAGACGACAATGTAAAGAGCAATGGGGCATATTATCAAGAAACAGTGTTAAAATTATCGCAGCTTTGGCGGCAGGAAACTGTTGCTAAAGAGGCGATAATGGGCTTGATAATATGCCCTTGTGAATTCCCATAAAAGCCCATGTTCTGGTGTGAACATGGGCTCCTATTGGAATACTCAAGGGCATATGATCAAGCCCAAAATTTTAAAGTCGGTCTTGATAATATGCCCTGATATCTTGAACCAGTGCAGCGCAATAGCTTTGGTATCTGAACTGCACTGGTTTGAACCAAAACATAGTAAACCTGCCTCTATGTGTGCATAGGTTTACACACTCTCAGCAAAACGCTATTCACATTAGTGATAAGACTTGCATAGATGTGGTTGTACACCCATACCTATGTGTATTGCAGTTATGGGTATTTGAAACAGTACTACAGGAGTACTGCTACTTATATTCGTAAATGCCTGCATGCACTAAGTCACAATACATGTGTATAAGAAAGTGTCAAAGCTGGGGGAAATCATGCAGATTGGCAACTTGCTGCTTAGGTCCCAAAGAATGAAGGTGAGCACTGAACAAAGAAGTGGAACACATTCACCTCAGGCCTTGAGTAACTATTCTGGCTCACAGAAGAATGTACTCCAACATACGTGAGATTCTCTTTGAGCCAAAGAAAGATAGTGAGAGTCCAACCATGAAATCTCAGGAAGCAAAGAAAGGCTCAAGCATTTGCATTGTATGGTAAATATTAAAATGCGAATTGATTTTTAAGGGGAACATCAAGCTTTAATTCTAATCTTTCAGGAGTTAAATACTTGATCAATGCCATTGACAACATTTATTCATATATTTGACTAGCATATATAGCAAGAAATTAAAAGGACAAAGAGGAGAATGTCGGAATAATTTTACTTCTCTAGTATGTGGAATATAATTAGACCACTTGATAAAACCACAAAACTTGAAATATAATTTGGTCTTTGTTGTGAGGTGAAAGTATTATATGATATTGCAGGGGTGCCTTACCATGTAAAACTATCACAATACACAAAGATGGACCCCGGCTACTCTCTCAGTGCACCATCTCTCAGTGCACTGGCTACTTGGAGAATCATGTGTTAAGCATTTCACATCACCAACCTGGATGATAAGTAATTGACACCAATAAAGAGAAATTTGACATTGCGGCGGCCCACAGGACGATTCACGATGATGCAAAGTTGGCAAGGGTGTGGGCACTCAGCGGCGGCAGCTCTCTCTTAGCTGCAGCTGCCAATGCGGATTTCAGTGAAGGGTCGGAAGGTTCACATTCAGGCGGGCTCTCCACGGCAGCAGCTCTTTCTTAGCTGCAGCAGCCTGCACGGGTTTAGCGAAAGTTTAGAAGGTTCAAATTCAGCAGGCTCTCAGCGGCTACAGCTCTCTCTTAGCTGCAGCGGCCCACACAGATTCAGCAAAAGTTTCAAAGGTCCAAATTCAGGCAGGCTCTCAGCGGTGGCAGCTCTCTCTTAGCTGCAGCGGCCCACACAAAGTCAGCGAAGGCTTCAAAGGTTCAGTCCGCAGTCCTCATAGTAGAACTAGAGGTTCCGGATTACTGGACGGAGGCCTCACCTGCAAGCAGAACTCCTGTCACAGGTATTCCGACGGCTGACGGGGTGAAATCTAATGGTCCTGAGACTCCTGCAGAAGGCGCTCTCAATTCAGGCCCTCGGGTATTTTCTTCGGTAAGCTTGGTGAACGTTTCAAAGTCCTTTCCTCTGCTCACACGGACAGAGCTTCGTCTTGCCATCCACAAGGAACACACTTGGACAAAGTTCCAGCGCAGCGTTTTATACCTAAAATGCGTTTGTTCTCTAAGGTCACAAATCACTGACTCCAGTCAGAACCAGTTCAATGGGTTGGGGAGTACTTGGTTTACGAGGAGACATCCTGCCCTTTCAGAATGAGGGGGTCTGCTATCAGACACCCAGTGGGAGGTAGAGCCATCATTCGCCTTGCCAGGCACGGCCCTGCTCGGATCAAAGAGTCACCCCTCCCCATGTCCTGAATACCGATCTCTCTCTCCAGCCTGCTGCTCCAAAACCAGATGGCCAATACACATACTCGCAAAACCTACAGTAATGCTTAGGCAAGAAACTACCGCGTTTTCAGAAGAGGCATTTCCAAACATGGGATATATAACGGTCCTTACCAAAAGGTGTTTCTCAATGTCCTGAACATACACATATCAAACTCGAAGTTCCTATCAGGTTCCGTGGGGTCATATAGGATGATAGAAGGTAATCCTCAACCGGCCCATGCTGGCCTATGAGAACGGATCGTTTCACAATTGCGACAGTGAAATGGAGAGTAACTCACTATTAGAACCTGCTACACAGATCTAGGCATTAGGGTTATCCTAATTCATACAGTCATCTTTACAGAGGGAGCATGCGCGCCGTGGCACTGATTAGCAGAGGCATGGTGCCCAGAGCATCTAAATCCAGCCAACATAACAGAGAGGAAGAGAAAAGAGGAATGGCGACCCACGCCAATGATGCCAGGTCTAACATGTATATAGTCTTAGACACCAAAACGAAATCAATACATAAAGTATAACTGGAGTTATCTACTTTAAAGCATTAAATAAATCAGTTCTGTACAATGTGAAAATATTAACATTGCGGTCAAGAGGAAAAACATCAGTTTCCTAGAGAGTGAGTTCAGCGCAACCATTTGGAGTTATGTTTTTTTTTGTCTGTAGACCAGTTCATAACCAATAGCACAATTTTACGTGGCTCGCAGGACCAGGTGCAAAGGTGCACTTTAGCTGTCAAAGAGAGATATTAATCAGGCTTGTGGTTTTGGAAACGGTTACATTAGCAATTATGTACTTGCAAGGTGAGTTGAGCAAAACTCTTTGGAACATAAACAAGGCGCTGGTCCTGGACCAGAAGTCTCCAGTCAGAGCTGATCTACTTTGTTTTGAGGTCTCAGGTGCAGAGGGGCTCTTGGCTATCCGTGGTGCTAAACTGGATCTGCGGTCAGAGGAGCAGGCAGGCATGCCAAAAGAAGATGAAAACAAATTCAAGAACTTTGCAATGGAGCCACAGGGGTGGCTGGTCGCCCACCCAAGCAAACTAGTAAACTCCAAAACTACAGGCAAATATCCCTACTACTCCTATTCCCAGAGAAGGTACTGGAAAAGATCATCAGCAAACACCTAATGACACACTGTGGCAGAATCAGGTACTTGACAGCTCCTAAATCGATGCCATTCGAATCCTCCTCGACCGAGGAGAAACAGTAGCTTTGATCCTCCTTGAGCTCTCGACAGCCTTTGATAACTTGTCCTACCACACACATCAGCATCCAAGGGGATGTGTTTAGATGGATCACCTCTTTCCTCATCAGAAGAACCCAGAGGATCCACATTCCACCTTTCACCTCTCAACCCAAGGAGATCACGTGTGGTTTACCTTAGGCTCATCCGTCAGCCCCGTGCTCTTAAATGCATATATGACCCCATGACCCCACTGGCCAACATAGTCAGATCCCATGGTCCCAACAAAAATTTGGATGCAGACGACACCCAACTCATCCTCTCTCTCACTGATGACCCCACCACAAACAGAACCAACTTCCACAGATGCATGACAAACATCGCTGACTAGACCTAGAACAACTGCCTGCAGCCGAAGACAGACTGGTTGAAAGTACTGATCTTTGGCAACAATAGCAACACATGGAATGACTCCTGGTGCACCCACTCCCTCAAACTATGCCAGAGACCTCAGAATCATCATTGACACCAAGCTCACCATAAAATCACAGATCAACACTGTCTCCTCCAACTGCTTCCTCACTCTCCACAAGGTATGTAATATCTTCAAGTGGCTACTCTACACAAAAGATGCACCGTCACATCACCAGCCTTCGGCATTTCAAAAATTCCCTCTGTGTAGGAATCACCACACACCTTCTACCAAGACTTTAGACCATACAGAACAGAGCAGCCAGACTCATCCTCAGCCTTCCCTGACAAAGTCACAACACACCCTACTACAGGAAACTCCACTGGCTCCGCGTACAAAACAGATAACTGTTCAAGATGCTGAACCATGCACACAATGCTCTACACAACCATTCATTGAGAAGACTATGCTCCACCTCCCTTTAACTTGCCCATTCTCTTTGTTTCTACAAAAGCAGAAGTGGAGGACGCTCCTTCTCCCACATTGCAGCAAAGACCTGGAACAACCTCCCCACGAACCTCCGGACCATCACCTCACTTCTGAAATTCCGAATGGCCCTCAAGACCTGGCTGTTCAAATATGCATCCAGGCCCGGCAAGTATATGGATTCCCTATCGGGTGATTAGCCACACTTTATAAATCCTGATTAATTGATTGATTGATTGATTTAATGATTGAGTGATTGATTGATTGGTCATTCGTGCAGGCGAATCTCTTCTCTTGAAGCCTCGAGTAAAGCAGGTTGTACACGGACTGGCCACCAACAAGCCTTGATACCTGCAAGCACTTACGTTGACGAAATCTTTGTCCAGAGGATGAGGGGAACATTGTAGGAAGCTGAGCCTCTCTGAGGGTTGGGACTACTCTTCCCAGAAGCCACCTGCCCAAGGACTTTGAGCGGTCACGCTGGGTAGCTCGGGTACAGGACTTCAAGACAATTCTTGTGAAATTTGCAGTATGTTGTGGGGTTCTCTTTCATTTTGTAACCGGCCTTCTGCCTTGGTGGAGTTGAAATTTAGTGGGTGCAGCGTGAATGCCAAAGGTGCAGAGCTTAGCTCCTCTCTTCGTGGAGTCCTGCCTTGTCATTGAAACAGGTCTCTTCTTGTTATCACGTTGAATCTAAGATTTTGCTGTCTGGGTGCCTCTTAAATCCTGGATTTTGGGGATGTTAGTGGGTGTGAGGACCAGTAGCCAATATGAATCTAGTCCTACAGCTAGTACGCCCAGAGTAGTGATGACATCCTGTGTGTGTATGTTACTAAAACTAGTCAGAACCTGATTTCAGCCATAATTCAAGATAGCCAAAACCATCTTCAACTGTACACCTCAGCTCCAACATCCTAGAGCAGAGTTCTTCGAACTTTTTTGCCCTGAGCCCCCCCTTAGCACAATGTTTTGAAGTTGGGCCCCCCCAAAACTATATGGCAAGGATTTGGGGAGGGATGAACAATGGGGGCAGGGATCATGTTATCACTTCTGGATTGCTTTTCTGTAGCTCGTAATCCACACTGAATGTGGGACTTATAAAAATGCAACAGCATCAAACAAGAATAGAATTGATCCAAAACACTACTGCCCATAATCAGGGTGCTGTGGGCCTCAATGCACTCCATCTGCTGCATTAATGATGACTGTAGCTCTTAGAAGCGGTCTATCTCCTCTTCTTTCACTCCTTACCCACAATGTCTGACCCTTGCAAAAAACACAGTTGATGGACAGAATGTAGAACAATGTCATACATTCACCCCAGTACAAGGATCTGGGCCTAAATCCATCATTTGTTTGCACTCCACACCACCCTGGGTTAGACACTGGCTATATGCAAATCAGCTCTGACCCTGTGCCTCATGGGAACAGTCCAGTCCGAACTACCAAGCCATGTCTTTCCCAGACCGGAATCAAGCATCCAAGGACCGGTTTCTGGCTATCAGCCTTCATCAGCCTGGATAGCTTGACTCCAGTGGTGTGGAGAGCCTGGGACTCACGTCTGAGCATACCCAGCCCACTCGGGGTGAAAATTGCAAAAAACACAGTTGATGGACAGAATGTAGAACAATGTCATACATTCACCCCAGTACAAGGATCTGGGCCTAAATCCATCGTTTTTTTGCACTCCACACCACCCTGGGTTAGACACTGGCTATATGCAAATCAGCTCTGACCCTGTGCCTCATGGCAACAGTCCAGTCCGAACTACCAAGCCATGTCTTTCCCAGACCGGAATCAAGCATCCAAGGACCGGTTTCTGGCTATCAGCCTTCATCAGCCTGGATAGCTTGACTCCAGTGGTGTGGAGAGCCTGGGACTCACGTCTGAGCATACCCAGCCCACTCGGGATAAAAATTGCAAAAAACACAGTTGATGGACAGAATGTAGAACAATGTCATACATTCACCCCAGTACAAGGATCTGGGCCTAAATCCATCGTTTTTTTGCACTCCACACCACCCTGGGTTAGACACTGGCTATATGCAAATCAGCTCTGGCCCTGTGCGTCATAGGAACAGTCCAGTCCGAACTACCAAGCCATTTCTTTCCCAGACCGGAATCAAGCATCCAAGGACCGGTTTCTGGCTAGCAGCCTTCATCAGCCTGGATAGCTTGACTCCAGTGGTGTGGAGAGCCTGGGAATCACGTCTGAGCATACCCAGCCCACTCGGGGTGAAAATTGCAAAAAACACAGTTGATGGAGAGAATGTAGAACAATGTCATACATTCACCCCAATACAAGGATCTGGGCCTAAATCCATCGTTTTTTTGCACTCCACACCACCCTGGGTTAGACACTGGCTATATGCAAATCAGCTCTGACCCTGTGCCTCATGGCAACAGTCCAGTCCGAACTACCAAGCCATGTCTTTCCCAGACCGGAATCAAGCATCCAAGGACCGGTTTCTGGCTATCAGCCTTCATCAGCCTGGATAGCTTGACTCCAGTGGTGTGGAGAGCCTGGGACTCACGTCTGAGCATACCCAGCCCACTCGGGATAAAAATTGCAAAAAACACAGTTGATGGACAGAATGTAGAACAATGTCATACATTCACCCCAGTACAAGGATCTGGGCCTAAATCCATCGTTTTTTTGCACTCCACACCACCCTGGGTTAGACACTGGCTATATGCAAATCAGCTCTGACCCTGTGCCTCATGGAAACAGTCCAGTCCGAACTACCAAGCCATTTCTTTCCCAGACCGGAATCAAGCATCCAAGGACCGGTTTCTGGCTAGCAGCCTTCATCAGCCTGGATAGCTTGACTCCAGTGGTGTGGAGAGCCTGGGACTCACGCCTGAGCATACCCAGCCCACTCGGGGTGAAAATTGCAAAAAACACAGTTGATGGAGAGAATGTAGAACAATGTCATACATTCACCCCAATACAAGGATCTGGGCCTAAATCCATCGTTTTTTTGCACTCCACACCACCCTGGGTTAGACACTGGCTATATGCAAATCAGCTCTGACCCTGTGCCTCATGGCAACAGTCCAGTCCGAACTACAAAGCCATGTCTTTCCCAGACCGGAATCAAGCATCCAAGGACCGGTTTCTGGCTATCAGCCTTCATCAGCCTGGATAGCTTGACTCCAGTGGTGTGGAGAGCCTGGGACTCACGTCTGAGCATACCCAGCCCACTCGGGGTGAAAATTGCCAAAAACACAGTTGATGGACAGAATGTAGAACAATGTCATACAGTCACCCCAGTACAAGGATCTGGGCCTAAATCCATCGTTTTTTTGCACTCCACACCACCCTGGGTTAGACACTGGCTATATACAAATCAGCTTTGACCCTGTGCCTCATGGTAACAGTCCAGTCCGAACTACCAAGCCATTTCTTTCCCAGACCGGAATCAAGCATCCAAGGACCGGTTTCTGGCTATCAGCCTTTATCAGCCTGGATAGCTTGACTTCAGTGGTGTGGAGAGCCTGGGACTCACGTCTGAGCATACCCAGCCCACTCGGGGTGAAAATTGCAAAAAACACAGTTGATGGACAGAATGTAGAACAAGGTCATACATTCACCCCAGTACAAGGATCTGGGCCTAAATCCATCGTTTTTTGCACTCCACACCACCCTGAGTTAGACACTGGCTATATGCAAATCAGCTCTGACCCTGTGCCTCATGGGAACAGTCCAGTCCGAACTACCAAGCCATGTCTTTCCCAGACCGGAATCAAGCATCCAAGGACCGGTTTCTGGCTATCAGCCTTCATCAGCCTGGATAGCTTGACTCCAGTGGTGTGGAGAGCCTGGGACTCACGTCTGAGCATACCCAGCCCACTCGGGGTGAAAATTGCAAAAAACACAGTTGATGGACAGAATGTAGAACAATGTCATACATTCACCCCAGTACAAGGATCTGGGCCTAAATCCATCGTTTTTTTTGCACTCCACACCACCCTGGGTTAGACACTGGCTATATGCAAATCAGCTCTGACCCTGTGCCTCATGGGAACAGTCCAGTCCGAACTACCAAGCCATTTCTTTCCCAGACCGGAATCAAGCATCCAAGGACCGGTTTCTGGCTATCAGCCTTCATCAGCCCTGGATAGCTTGACTCCAGTGGTGTGGAGAGCCTGGGACTCACGTCTGAGCATACCCAGCCCACTCGGGGTGAAAATTGCAAAAAACACAGTTGATGGACAGAATGTAGAACAATGTCATACATTCACCCCAGTACAAGGATCTGGGCCTAAATCCATCGTTTTTTTGCACTCCACACCACCCTGGGTTAGACACTGGCTATATGCAAATCAGCTCTGACCCTGTGCCTCATGGGAACAGTCCAGTCCGAACTACCAAGCCATGTCTTTCCCAGACCGGAATCAAGCATCCAAGGACCGGTTTCTGGCTATCAGCCTTCATCAGCCTGGATAGCTTGACTCCAGTGGTGTGGAGAGCCTGGGACTCACGTCTGAGCATACCCAGCCCACTCGGGGTGAAAATTGCAAAAAACACAGTTGATGGACAGAAAGTAGAACAATGTCATACATTCACCCCAGTACAAGGATCTGGGTCCTAAATCCATCGTTTTTTTGCACTCCACACCACCCTGGGTTAGACACTGGCTATATGCAAATCAGCTCTGACCCTGTGCCTCATGGGAACAGTCCAGTCCGAACTACCAAGCCATGTCTTTCCCAGACGGGAATCAAGCATCCAAGGACCGGTTTCTGGCTATCAGCCTTCATCAGCCTGGATAGCTTGACTCCAGTGGTGTGGAGAGCCTGGGACTCACGTCTGAGCATACCCAGCCCACTCGGGGTGAAAATTGCAAAAAACACAATTGATGGACAGAATGTAGAACAATGTCATACATTCACCCCAGTACAAGGATCTGGGCCTAAATCCATTGTTTTTTTGCACTCCACACCACCCTGGGTTAGACACTGGCTATATGCAAATCAGCTCTGACCCTGTGCCTCATGGGAACAGTCCAGTCCGAACTACCAAGGCATGTCTTTCCCAGACCGGAATCAAGCATCCAAGGACCGGTTTCTGGCTATCAGCCTTCATCAGCCTGGATAGCTTGACTCCAGTGGTGTGGAGAGCCTGGGACTCACGTCTGAGCATACCCAGCCCACTCGGGGTGAAAATTGCCAAAAACACAGTTGATGGACAGAATGTAGAACAATGTCATACAGTCACCCCAGTACAAGGATCTGGGCCTAAATCCATCGTTTTTTTGCACTCCACACCACCCTGGGTTAGACACTGGCTATATACAAATCAGCTTTGACCCTGTGCCTCATGGTAACAGTCCAGTCCGAACTACCAAGCCATTTCTTTCCCAGACCGGAATCAAGCATCCAAGGACCGGTTTCTGGCTATCAGCCTTTATCAGCCTGGATAGCTTGACTTCAGTGGTGTGGAGAGCCTGGGACTCACGTCTGAGCATACCCAGCCCACTCGGGGTGAAAATTGCAAAAAACACAGTTGATGGACAGAAAGTAGAACAATGTCATACATTCACCCCAGTACAAGGATCTGGGCCTAAATCCATCGTTTTTTTGCACTCCACACCACCCTGGGTTAGACACTGGCTATATGCAAATCAGCTCTGACCCTGTGCCTCATGGAAACAGTCCAGTCCGAACTACCAAGCCATTTCTTTCCCAGACCGGAATCAAGCATCCAAGGACCGGTTTCTGGCTAGCAGCCTTCATCAGCCTGGATAGCTTGACTCCAGTGGTGTGGAGAGCCTGGGACTCACGCCTGAGCATACCCAGCCCACTCGGGGTGAAAATTGCAAAAAACACAGTTGATGGAGAGAATGTAGAACAATGTCATACATTCACCCCAATACAAGGATCTGGGCCTAAATCCATCGTTTTTTTGCACTCCACACCACCCTGGGTTAGACACTGGCTATATGCAAATCAGCTCTGACCCTGTGCCTCATGGCAACAGTCCAGTCCGAACTACAAAGCCATGTCTTTCCCAGACCGGAATCAAGCATCCAAGGACCGGTTTCTGGCTATCAGCCTTCATCAGCCTGGATAGCTTGACTCCAGTGGTGTGGAGAGCCTGGGACTCACGTCTGAGCATACCCAGCCCACTCGGGGTGAAAATTGCCAAAAACACAGTTGATGGACAGAATGTAGAACAATGTCATACAGTCACCCCAGTACAAGGATCTGGGCCTAAATCCATCGTTTTTTTGCACTCCACACCACCCTGGGTTAGACACTGGCTATATACAAATCAGCTTTGACCCTGTGCCTCATGGTAACAGTCCAGTCCGAACTACCAAGCCATTTCTTTCCCAGACCGGAATCAAGCATCCAAGGACCGGTTTCTGGCTATCAGCCTTTATCAGCCTGGATAGCTTGACTTCAGTGGTGTGGAGAGCCTGGGACTCACGTCTGAGCATACCCAGCCCACTTGGGGTGAAAATTGCAAAAAACACAGTTGATGGACAGAATGTAGAACAAGGTCATACATTCACCCCAGTACAAGGATCTGGGCCTAAATCCATCGTTTTTTGCACTCCACACCACCCTGAGTTAGACACTGGCTATATGCAAATCAGCTCTGACCCTGTGCCTCATGGGAACAGTCCAGTCCGAACTACCAAGCCATGTCTTTCCCAGACCGGAATCAAGCATCCAAGGACCGGTTTCTGGCTATCAGCCTTCATCAGCCTGGATAGCTTGACTCCAGTGGTGTGGAGAGCCTGGGACTCACGTCTGAGCATACCCAGCCCACTCGGGGTGAAAATTGCAAAAAACACAGTTGATGGACAGAATGTAGAACAATGTCATACATTCACCCCAGTACAAGGATCTGGGCCTAAATCCATCGTTTTTTTTGCACTCCACACCACCCTGGGTTAGACACTGGCTATATGCAAATCAGCTCTGACCCTGTGCCTCATGGGAACAGTCCAGTCCGAACTACCAAGCCATTTCTTTCCCAGACCGGAATCAAGCATCCAAGGACCGGTTTCTGGCTATCAGCCTTCATCAGCCCTGGATAGCTTGACTCCAGTGGTGTGGAGAGCCTGGGACTCACGTCTGAGCATACCCAGCCCACTCGGGGTGAAAATTGCAAAAAACACAGTTGATGGACAGAATGTAGAACAATGTCATACATTCACCCCAGTACAAGGATCTGGGCCTAAATCCATCGTTTTTTTGCACTCCACACCACCCTGGGTTAGACACTGGCTATATGCAAATCAGCTCTGACCCTGTGCCTCATGGGAACAGTCCAGTCCGAACTACCAAGCCATGTCTTTCCCAGACCGGAATCAAGCATCCAAGGACCGGTTTCTGGCTATCAGCCTTCATCAGCCTGGATAGCTTGACTCCAGTGGTGTGGAGAGCCTGGGACTCACGTCTGAGCATACCCAGCCCACTCGGGGTGAAAATTGCAAAAAACACAGTTGATGGACAGAAAGTAGAACAATGTCATACATTCACCCCAGTACAAGGATCTGGGTCCTAAATCCATCGTTTTTTTGCACTCCACACCACCCTGGGTTAGACACTGGCTATATGCAAATCAGCTCTGACCCTGTGCCTCATGGGAACAGTCCAGTCCGAACTACCAAGCCATGTCTTTCCCAGACGGGAATCAAGCATCCAAGGACCGGTTTCTGGCTATCAGCCTTCATCAGCCTGGATAGCTTGACTCCAGTGGTGTGGAGAGCCTGGGACTCACGTCTGAGCATACCCAGCCCACTCGGGGTGAAAATTGCAAAAAACACAATTGATGGACAGAATGTAGAACAATGTCATACATTCACCCCAGTACAAGGATCTGGGCCTAAATCCATCGTTTTTTTGCACTCCACACCACCCTGGGTTAGACACTGGCTATATGCAAATCAGCTCTGACCCTGTGCCTCATGGGAACAGTCCAGTCCGAACTACCAAGGCATGTCTTTCCCAGACCGGAATCAAGCATCCAAGGACCGGTTTCTGGCTATCAGCCTTCATCAGCCTGGATAGCTTGACTCCAGTGGTGTGGAGAGCCTGGGACTCACGTCTGAGCATACCCAGCCCACTCGGGGTGAAAATTGCAAAAAACACAGTTGATGGAGAGAATGTAGAACAATGTCATACATTCACCCCAATACAAGGATCTGGGCCTAAATCCATCGTTTTTTTGCACTCCACACCACCCTGGGTTAGACACTGGCTATATGCAAATCAGCTCTGACCCTGTGCCTCATGGCAACAGTCCAGTCCGAACTACCAAGCCATGTCTTTCCCAGACCGGAATCAAGCATCCAAGGACCGGTTTCTGGCTATCAGCCTTCATCAGCCTGGATAGCTTGACTCCAGTGGTGTGGAGAGCCTGGGACTCACGTCTGAGCATACCCAGCCCACTCGGGGTGAAAATTGCCAAAAACACAGTTGATGGACAGAATGTAGAACAATGTCATACAGTCACCCCAGTACAAGGATCTGGGCCTAAATCCATCGTTTTTTTGCACTCCACACCACCCTGGGTTAGACACTGGCTATATACAAATCAGCTTTGACCCTGTGCCTCATGGTAACAGTCCAGTCCGAACTACCAAGCCATTTCTTTCCCAGACCGGAATCAAGCATCCAAGGACCGGTTTCTGGCTATCAGCCTTTATCAGCCTGGATAGCTTGACTTCAGTGGTGTGGAGAGCCTGGGACTCACGTCTGAGCATACCCAGCCCACTCGGGGTGAAAATTGCAAAAAACACAGTTGATGGACAGAATGTAGAACAAGGTCATACATTCACCCCAGTACAAGGATCTGGGCCTAAATCCATCGTTTTTTGCACTCCACACCACCCTGAGTTAGACACTGGCTATATGCAAATCAGCTCTGACCCTGTGCCTCATGGGAACAGTCCAGTCCGAACTACCAAGCCATGTCTTTCCCAGACCGGAATCAAGCATCCAAGGACCGGTTTCTGGCTATCAGCCTTCATCAGCCTGGATAGCTTGACTCCAGTGGTGTGGAGAGCCTGGGACTCACGTCTGAGCATACCCAGCCCACTCGGGGTGAAAATTGCAAAAAACACAGTTGATGGACAGAATGTAGAACAATGTCATACATTCACCCCAGTACAAGGATCTGGGCCTAAATCCATCGTTTTTTTTGCACTCCACACCACCCTGGGTTAGACACTGGCTATATGCAAATCAGCTCTGACCCTGTGCCTCATGGGAACAGTCCAGTCCGAACTACCAAGCCATTTCTTTCCCAGACCGGAATCAAGCATCCAAGGACCGGTTTCTGGCTATCAGCCTTCATCAGCCTGGATAGCTTGACTCCAGTGGTGTGGAGAGCCTGGGACTCACGTCTGAGCATACCCAGCCCACTCGGGATGAAAATTGCAAAAAACACAGTTGATGGACAGAATGTAGAACAATGTCATACATTCACCCCAGTACAAGGATCTGGGCCTAAATCCATCGTTTTTTTGCACTCCACACCACCCTGGGTTAGACACTGGCTATATGCAAATCAGCTCTGACCCTGTGCCTCATGGGAACAGTCCAGTCCGAACTACCAAGCCATGTCTTTCCCAGACCGGAATCAAGCATCCAAGGACCGGTTTCTGGCTATCAGCCTTCATCAGCCTGGATAGCTTGACTCCAGTGGTGTGGAGAGCCTGGGACTCACGTCTGAGCATACCCAGCCCACTCGGGGTGAAAATTGCAAAAAACACATTTGATGGACAGAAAGTAGAACAATGTCATACATTCACCCCAGTACAAGGATCTGGGTCCTAAATCCATCGTTTTTTTGCACTCCACACCACCCTGGGTTAGACACTGGCTATATGCAAATCAGCTCTGACCCTGTGCCTCATGGGAACAGTCCAGTCCGAACTACCAAGCCATGTCTTTCCCAGACGGGAATCAAGCATCCAAGGACCGGTTTCTGGCTATCAGCCTTCATCAGCCTGGATAGCTTGACTCCAGTGGTGTGGAGAGCCTGGGACTCACGTCTGAGCATACCCAGCCCACTCGGGGTGAAAATTGCAAAAAACACAATTGATGGACAGAATGTAGAACAATGTCATACATTCACCCCAGTACAAGGATCTGGGCCTAAATCCATCGTTTTTTTGCACTCCACACCACCCTGGGTTAGACACTGGCTATATGCAAATCAGCTCTGACCCTGTGCCTCATGGGAACAGTCCAGTCCGAACTACCAAGGCATGTCTTTCCCAGACCGGAATCAAGCATCCAAGGACCGGTTTCTGGCTATCAGCCTTCATCAGCCTGGATAGCTTGACTCCAGTGGTGTGGAGAGCCTGGGACTCACATCTGAGCATACCCAGCCCACTCGGGGTGAAAATTGCAAAAAACACAGTTGATGGACAGAATGTAGAACAATGTCATACATTCACCCCAGTACAAGGATCTGGGCCTAAATCCATCGTTTTTTTGCACTCCACACCACCCTGGGTGAGACACTGGCTATATGCAAATCAGCTCTGACCCTGTGCCTCATGGGAACAGTCCAGTCCGAACTACCAAGCCATGTCTTTCCCAGACCCGAATCAAGCATCCAAGGACCGGTTTCTGCCTATCAGCCTTTATCAGCCTGGATAGCTTGACTTCAGTGGTGTGGAGAGCCTGGGACTCACGTCTGAGCATACCCAGCCCACTCGGGGTGAAAATTGCAAAAAACACAGTTGATGGACAGAAAGTAGAACAATGTCATACATTCACCCCAGTACAAGGATCTGGGCCTAAATCCATCGTTTTTTTGCACTCCACACCACCCTGGGTTAGACACTGGCTATATGCAAATCAGCTCTGACCCTGTGCCTCATGGAAACAGTCCAGTCCGAACTACCAAGCCATTTCTTTCCCAGACCGGAATCAAGCATCCAAGGACCGGTTTCTGGCTAGCAGCCTTCATCAGCCTGGATAGCTTGACTCCAGTGGTGTGGAGAGCCTGGGACTCACGCCTGAGCATACCCAGCCCACTCGGGGTGAAAATTGCAAAAAACACAGTTGATGGAGAGAATGTAGAACAATGTCATACATTCACCCCAATACAAGGATCTGGGCCTAAATCCATCGTTTTTTTGCACTCCACACCACCCTGGGTTAGACACTGGCTATATGCAAATCAGCTCTGACCCTGTGCCTCATGGCAACAGTCCAGTCCGAACTACAAAGCCATGTCTTTCCCAGACCGGAATCAAGCATCCAAGGACCGGTTTCTGGCTATCAGCCTTCATCAGCCTGGATAGCTTGACTCCAGTGGTGTGGAGAGCCTGGGACTCACGTCTGAGCATACCCAGCCCACTCGGGGTGAAAATTGCCAAAAACACAGTTGATGGACAGAATGTAGAACAATGTCATACAGTCACCCCAGTACAAGGATCTGGGCCTAAATCCATCGTTTTTTTGCACTCCACACCACCCTGGGTTAGACACTGGCTATATACAAATCAGCTTTGACCCTGTGCCTCATGGTAACAGTCCAGTCCGAACTACCAAGCCATTTCTTTCCCAGACCGGAATCAAGCATCCAAGGACCGGTTTCTGGCTATCAGCCTTTATCAGCCTGGATAGCTTGACTTCAGTGGTGTGGAGAGCCTGGGACTCACGTCTGAGCATACCCAGCCCACTCGGGGTGAAAATTGCAAAAAACACAGTTGATGGACAGAATGTAGAACAAGGTCATACATTCACCCCAGTACAAGGATCTGGGCCTAAATCCATCGTTTTTTGCACTCCACACCACCCTGAGTTAGACACTGGCTATATGCAAATCAGCTCTGACCCTGTGCCTCATGGGAACAGTCCAGTCCGAACTACCAAGCCATGTTTTTCCCAGACCGGAATCAAGCATCCAAGGACCGGTTTCTGGCTATCAGCCTTCATCAGCCTGGATAGCTTGACTCCAGTGGTGTGGAGAGCCTGGGACTCACGTCTGAGCATACCCAGCCCACTCGGGGTGAAAATTGCAAAAAACACAGTTGATGGACAGAATGTAGAACAATGTCATACATTCACCCCAGTACAAGGATCTGGGCCTAAATCCATCGTTTTTTTTGCACTCCACACCACCCTGGGTTAGACACTGGCTATATGCAAATCAGCTCTGACCCTGTGCCTCATGGGAACAGTCCAGTCCGAACTACCAAGCCATTTCTTTCCCAGACCGGAATCAAGCATCCAAGGACCGGTTTCTGGCTATCAGCCTTCATCAGCCCTGGATAGCTTGACTCCAGTGGTGTGGAGAGCCTGGGACTCACGTCTGAGCATACCCAGCCCACTCGGGGTGAAAATTGCAAAAAACACAGTTGATGGACAGAATGTAGAACAATGTCATACATTCACCCCAGTACAAGGATCTGGGCCTAAATCCATCGTTTTTTTGCACTCCACACCACCCTGGGTTAGACACTGGCTATATGCAAATCAGCTCTGACCCTGTGCCTCATGGGAACAGTCCAGTCCGAACTACCAAGCCATGTCTTTCCCAGACCGGAATCAAGCATCCAAGGACCGGTTTCTGGCTATCAGCCTTCATCAGCCTGGATAGCTTGACTCCAGTGGTGTGGAGAGCCTGGGACTCACGTCTGAGCATACCCAGCCCACTCGGGGTGAAAATTGCAAAAAACACAGTTGATGGACAGAAAGTAGAACAATGTCATACATTCACCCCAGTACAAGGATCTGGGTCCTAAATCCATCGTTTTTTTGCACTCCACACCACCCTGGGTTAGACACTGGCTATATGCAAATCAGCTCTGACCCTGTGCCTCATGGGAACAGTCCAGTCCGAACTACCAAGGCATGTCTTTCCCAGACCGGAATCAAGCATCCAAGGACCGGTTTCTGGCTATCAGCCTTCATCAGCCTGGATAGCTTGACTCCAGTGGTGTGGAGAGCCTGGGACTCACATCTGAGCATACCCAGCCCACTCGGGGTGAAAATTGCAAAAAACACAGTTGATGGACAGAATGTAGAACAATGTCATACATTCACCCCAGTACAAGGATCTGGGCCTAAATCCATCGTTTTTTTGCACTCCACACCACCCTGGGTGAGACACTGGCTATATGCAAATCAGCTCTGACCCTGTGCCTCATGGGAACAGTCCAGTCCGAACTACCAAGCCATGTCTTTCCCAGACCCGAATCAAGCATCCAAGGACCGGTTTCTGGCTATCAGCCTTTATCAGCCTGGATAGCTTGACTTCAGTGGTGTGGAGAGCCTGGGACTCACGTCTGAGCATACCCAGCCCACTCGGGGTGAAAATTGCAAAAAACACAGTTGATGGACAGAAAGTAGAACAATGTCATACATTCACCCCAGTACAAGGATCTGGGCCTAAATCCATCGTTTTTTTGCACTCCACACCACCCTGGGTTAGACACTGGCTATATGCAAATCAGCTCTGACCCTGTGCCTCATGGAAACAGTCCAGTCCGAACTACCAAGCCATTTCTTTCCCAGACCGGAATCAAGCATCCAAGGACCGGTTTCTGGCTAGCAGCCTTCATCAGCCTGGATAGCTTGACTCCAGTGGTGTGGAGAGCCTGGGACTCACGCCTGAGCATACCCAGCCCACTCGGGGTGAAAATTGCAAAAAACACAGTTGATGGAGAGAATGTAGAACAATGTCATACATTCACCCCAATACAAGGATCTGGGCCTAAATCCATCGTTTTTTTGCACTCCACACCACCCTGGGTTAGACACTGGCTATATGCAAATCAGCTCTGACCCTGTGCCTCATGGCAACAGTCCAGTCCGAACTACAAAGCCATGTCTTTCCCAGACCGGAATCAAGCATCCAAGGACCGGTTTCTGGCTATCAGCCTTCATCAGCCTGGATAGCTTGACTCCAGTGGTGTGGAGAGCCTGGGACTCACGTCTGAGCATACCCAGCCCACTCGGGGTGAAAATTGCCAAAAACACAGTTGATGGACAGAATGTAGAACAATGTCATACAGTCACCCCAGTACAAGGATCTGGGCCTAAATCCATCGTTTTTTTGCACTCCACACCACCCTGGGTTAGACACTGGCTATATACAAATCAGCTTTGACCCTGTGCCTCATGGTAACAGTCCAGTCCGAACTACCAAGCCATTTCTTTCCCAGACCGGAATCAAGCATCCAAGGACCGGTTTCTGGCTATCAGCCTTTATCAGCCTGGATAGCTTGACTTCAGTGGTGTGGAGAGCCTGGGACTCACGTCTGAGCATACCCAGCCCACTCGGGGTGAAAATTGCAAAAAACACAGTTGATGGACAGAATGTAGAACAAGGTCATACATTCACCCCAGTACAAGGATCTGGGCCTAAATCCATCGTTTTTTGCACTCCACACCACCCTGAGTTAGACACTGGCTATATGCAAATCAGCTCTGACCCTGTGCCTCATGGGAACAGTCCAGTCCGAACTACCAAGCCATGTTTTTCCCAGACCGGAATCAAGCATCCAAGGACCGGTTTCTGGCTATCAGCCTTCATCAGCCTGGATAGCTTGACTCCAGTGGTGTGGAGAGCCTGGGACTCACGTCTGAGCATACCCAGCCCACTCGGGGTGAAAATTGCAAAAAACACAGTTGATGGACAGAATGTAGAACAATGTCATACATTCACCCCAGTACAAGGATCTGGGCCTAAATCCATCGTTTTTTTTGCACTCCACACCACCCTGGGTTAGACACTGGCTATATGCAAATCAGCTCTGACCCTGTGCCTCATGGGAACAGTCCAGTCCGAACTACCAAGCCATTTCTTTCCCAGACCGGAATCAAGCATCCAAGGACCGGTTTCTGGCTATCAGCCTTCATCAGCCCTGGATAGCTTGACTCCAGTGGTGTGGAGAGCCTGGGACTCACGTCTGAGCATACCCAGCCCACTCGGGGTGAAAATTGCAAAAAACACAGTTGATGGACAGAATGTAGAACAATGTCATACATTCACCCCAGTACAAGGATCTGGGCCTAAATCCATCGTTTTTTTGCACTCCACACCACCCTGGGTTAGACACTGGCTATATGCAAATCAGCTCTGACCCTGTGCCTCATGGGAACAGTCCAGTCCGAACTACCAAGCCATGTCTTTCCCAGACCGGAATCAAGCATCCAAGGACCGGTTTCTGGCTATCAGCCTTCATCAGCCTGGATAGCTTGACTCCAGTGGTGTGGAGAGCCTGGGACTCACGTCTGAGCATACCCAGCCCACTCGGGGTGAAAATTGCAAAAAACACAGTTGATGGACAGAAAGTAGAACAATGTCATACATTCACCCCAGTACAAGGATCTGGGTCCTAAATCCATCGTTTTTTTGCACTCCACACCACCCTGGGTTAGACACTGGCTATATGCAAATCAGCTCTGACCCTGTGCCTCATGGGAACAGTCCAGTCCGAACTACCAAGGCATGTCTTTCCCAGACCGGAATCAAGCATCCAAGGACCGGTTTCTGGCTATCAGCCTTCATCAGCCTGGATAGCTTGACTCCAGTGGTGTGGAGAGCCTGGGACTCACGTCTGAGCATACCCAGCCCACTCGGGGTGAAAATTGCAAAAAACACAGTTGATGGACAGAATGTAGAACAATGTCATACATTCACCCCAGTACAAGGATCTGGGCCTAAATCCATCGTTTTTTTTGCACTCCACACCACCCTGGGTTAGACACTGGCTATATGCAAATCAGCTCTGACCCTGTGCCTCATGGGAACAGTCCAGTCCGAACTACCAAGCCATTTCTTTCCCAGACCGGAATCAAGCATCCAAGGACCGGTTTCTGGCTATCAGCCTTCATCAGCCCTGGATAGCTTGACTCCAGTGGTGTGGAGAGCCTGGGACTCACGTCTGAGCATACCCAGCCCACTCGGGGTGAAAATTGCAAAAAACACAGTTGATGGACAGAATGTAGAACAATGTCATACATTCACCCCAGTACAAGGATCTGGGCCTAAATCCATCGTTTTTTTGCACTCCACACCACCCTGGGTTAGACACTGGCTATATGCAAATCAGCTCTGACCCTGTGCCTCATGGGAACAGTCCAGTCCGAACTACCAAGCCATGTCTTTCCCAGACCGGAATCAAGCATCCAAGGACCGGTTTCTGGCTATCAGCCTTCATCAGCCTGGATAGCTTGACTCCAGTGGTGTGGAGAGCCTGGGACTCACGTCTGAGCATACCCAGCCCACTCGGGGTGAAAATTGCAAAAAACACAGTTGATGGACAGAAAGTAGAACAATGTCATACATTCACCCCAGTACAAGGATCTGGGTCCTAAATCCATCGTTTTTTTGCACTCCACACCACCCTGGGTTAGACACTGGCTATATGCAAATCAGCTCTGACCCTGTGCCTCATGGGAACAGTCCAGTCCGAACTACCAAGCCATGTCTTTCCCAGACGGGAATCAAGCATCCAAGGACCGGTTTCTGGCTATCAGCCTTCATCAGCCTGGATAGCTTGACTCCAGTGGTGTGGAGAGCCTGGGACTCACGTCTGAGCATACCCAGCCCACTCGGGGTGAAAATTGCAAAAAACACAATTGATGGACAGAATGTAGAACAATGTCATACATTCACCCCAGTACAAGGATCTGGGCCTAAATCCATCGTTTTTTTGCACTCCACACCACCCTGGGTTAGACACTGGCTATATGCAAATCAGCTCTGACCCTGTGCCTCATGGGAACAGTCCAGTCCGAACTACCAAGGCATGTCTTTCCCAGACCGGAATCAAGCATCCAAGGACCGGTTTCTGGCTATCAGCCTTCATCAGCCTGGATAGCTTGACTCCAGTGGTGTGGAGAGCCTGGGACTCACGTCTGAGCATACCCAGCCCACTCGGGGTGAAAATTGCAAAAAACACAGTTGATGGAGAGAATGTAGAACAATGTCATACATTCACCCCAATACAAGGATCTGGGCCTAAATCCATCGTTTTTTTGCACTCCACACCACCCTGGGTTAGACACTGGCTATATGCAAATCAGCTCTGACCCTGTGCCTCATGGCAACAGTCCAGTCCGAACTACCAAGCCATGTCTTTCCCAGACCGGAATCAAGCATCCAAGGACCGGTTTCTGGCTATCAGCCTTCATCAGCCTGGATAGCTTGACTCCAGTGGTGTGGAGAGCCTGGGACTCACGTCTGAGCATACCCAGCCCACTCGGGGTGAAAATTGCCAAAAACACAGTTGATGGACAGAATGTAGAACAATGTCATACAGTCACCCCAGTACAAGGATCTGGGCCTAAATCCATCGTTTTTTTGCACTCCACACCACCCTGGGTTAGACACTGGCTATATACAAATCAGCTTTGACCCTGTGCCTCATGGTAACAGTCCAGTCCGAACTACCAAGCCATTTCTTTCCCAGACCGGAATCAAGCATCCAAGGACCGGTTTCTGGCTATCAGCCTTTATCAGCCTGGATAGCTTGACTTCAGTGGTGTGGAGAGCCTGGGACTCACGTCTGAGCATACCCAGCCCACTCGGGGTGAAAATTGCAAAAAACACAGTTGATGGACAGAATGTAGAACAAGGTCATACATTCACCCCAGTACAAGGATCTGGGCCTAAATCCATCGTTTTTTGCACTCCACACCACCCTGAGTTAGACACTGGCTATATGCAAATCAGCTCTGACCCTGTGCCTCATGGGAACAGTCCAGTCCGAACTACCAAGCCATGTCTTTCCCAGACCGGAATCAAGCATCCAAGGACCGGTTTCTGGCTATCAGCCTTCATCAGCCTGGATAGCTTGACTCCAGTGGTGTGGAGAGCCTGGGACTCACGTCTGAGCATACCCAGCCCACTCGGGGTGAAAATTGCAAAAAACACAGTTGATGGACAGAATGTAGAACAATGTCATACATTCACCCCAGTACAAGGATCTGGGCCTAAATCCATCGTTTTTTTTGCACTCCACACCACCCTGGGTTAGACACTGGCTATATGCAAATCAGCTCTGACCCTGTGCCTCATGGGAACAGTCCAGTCCGAACTACCAAGCCATTTCTTTCCCAGACCGGAATCAAGCATCCAAGGACCGGTTTCTGGCTATCAGCCTTCATCAGCCTGGATAGCTTGACTCCAGTGGTGTGGAGAGCCTGGGACTCACGTCTGAGCATACCCAGCCCACTCGGGGTGAAAATTGCAAAAAACACAGTTGATGGACAGAATGTAGAACAATGTCATACATTCACCCCAGTACAAGGATCTGGGCCTAAATCCATCGTTTTTTTGCACTCCACACCACCCTGGGTTAGACACTGGCTATATGCAAATCAGCTCTGACCCTGTGCCTCATGGGAACAGTCCAGTCCGAACTACCAAGCCATGTCTTTCCCAGACCGGAATCAAGCATCCAAGGACCGGTTTCTGGCTATCAGCCTTCATCAGCCTGGATAGCTTGACTCCAGTGGTGTGGAGAGCCTGGGACTCACGTCTGAGCATACCCAGCCCACTCGGGGTGAAAATTGCAAAAAACACAGTTGATGGACAGAAAGTAGAACAATGTCATACATTCACCCCAGTACAAGGATCTGGGTCCTAAATCCATCGTTTTTTTGCACTCCACACCACCCTGGGTTAGACACTGGCTATATGCAAATCAGCTCTGACCCTGTGCCTCATGGGAACAGTCCAGTCCGAACTACCAAGCCATGTCTTTCCCAGACGGGAATCAAGCATCCAAGGACCGGTTTCTGGCTATCAGCCTTCATCAGCCTGGATAGCTTGACTCCAGTGGTGTGGAGAGCCTGGGACTCACGTCTGAGCATACCCAGCCCACTCGGGGTGAAAATTGCAAAAAACACAATTGATGGACAGAATGTAGAACAATGTCATACATTCACCCCAGTACAAGGATCTGGGCCTAAATCCATCGTTTTTTTGCACTCCACACCACCCTGGGTTAGACACTGGCTATATGCAAATCAGCTCTGACCCTGTGCCTCATGGGAACAGTCCAGTCCGAACTACCAAGGCATGTCTTTCCCAGACCGGAATCAAGCATCCAAGGACCGGTTTCTGGCTATCAGCCTTCATCAGCCTGGATAGCTTGACTCCAGTGGTGTGGAGAGCCTGGGACTCACGTCTGAGCATACCCAGCCCACTCGGGGTGAAAATTGCAAAAAACACAGTTGATGGAGAGAATGTAGAACAATGTCATACATTCACCCCAATACAAGGATCTGGGCCTAAATCCATCGTTTTTTTGCACTCCACACCACCCTGGGTTAGACACTGGCTATATGCAAATCAGCTCTGACCCTGTGCCTCATGGCAACAGTCCAGTCCGAACTACCAAGCCATGTCTTTCCCAGACCGGAATCAAGCATCCAAGGACCGGTTTCTGGCTATCAGCCTTTATCAGCCTGGATAGCTTGACTTCAGTGGTGTGGAGAGCCTGGGACTCACGTCTGAGCATACCCAGCCCACTCGGGGTGAAAATTGCAAAAAACACAGTTGATGGACAGAATGTAGAACAAGGTCATACATTCACCCCAGTACAAGGATCTGGGCCTAAATCCATCGTTTTTTGCACTCCACACCACCCTGAGTTAGACACTGGCTATATGCAAATCAGCTCTGACCCTGTGCCTCATGGGAACAGTCCAGTCCGAACTACCAAGCCATGTCTTTCCCAGACCGGAATCAAGCATCCAAGGACCGGTTTCTGGCTATCAGCCTTCATCAGCCTGGATAGCTTGACTCCAGTGGTGTGGAGAGCCTGGGACTCACGTCTGAGCATACCCAGCCCACTCGGGGTGAAAATTGCAAAAAACACAGTTGATGGACAGAATGTAGAACAATGTCATACATTCACCCCAGTACAAGGATCTGGGCCTAAATCCATCGTTTTTTTTGCACTCCACACCACCCTGGGTTAGACACTGGCTATATGCAAATCAGCTCTGACCCTGTGCCTCATGGGAACAGTCCAGTCCGAACTACCAAGCCATTTCTTTCCCAGACCGGAATCAAGCATCCAAGGACCGGTTTCTGGCTATCAGCCTTCATCAGCCTGGATAGCTTGACTCCAGTGGTGTGGAGAGCCTGGGACTCACGTCTGAGCATACCCAGCCCACTCGGGGTGAAAATTGCAAAAAACACAGTTGATGGACAGAATGTAGAACAATGTCATACATTCACCTCAGTACAAGGATCTGGGCCTAAATCCATCGTTTTTTTGCACTCCACACCACCCTGGGTTAGACACTGGCTATATGCAAATCAGCTCTGACCCTGTGCCTCATGGGAACAGTCCAGTCCGAACTACCAAGCCATGTCTTTCCCAGACCGGAATCAAGCATCCAAGGACCGGTTTCTGGCTATCAGCCTTCATCAGCCTGGATAGCTTGACTCCAGTGGTGTGGAGAGCCTGGGACTCACGTCTGAGCATACCCAGCCCACTCGGGGTGAAAATTGCAAAAAACACAGTTGATGGACAGAAAGTAGAACAATGTCATACATTCACCCCAGTACAAGGATCTGGGTCCTAAATCCATCGTTTTTTTGCACTCCACACCACCCTGGGTTAGACACTGGCTATATGCAAATCAGCTCTGACCCTGTGCCTCATGGGAACAGTCCAGTCCGAACTACCAAGCCATGTCTTTCCCAGACGGGAATCAAGCATCCAAGGACCGGTTTCTGGCTATCAGCCTTCATCAGCCTGGATAGCTTGACTCCAGTGGTGTGGAGAGCCTGGGACTCACGTCTGAGCATACCCAGCCCACTCGGGGTGAAAATTGCAAAAAACACAATTGATGGACAGAATGTAGAACAATGTCATACATTCACCCCAGTACAAGGATCTGGGCCTAAATCCATCGTTTTTTTGCACTCCACACCACCCTGGGTTAGACACTGGCTATATGCAAATCAGCTCTGACCCTGTGCCTCATGGGAACAGTCCAGTCCGAACTACCAAGGCATGTCTTTCCCAGACCGGAATCAAGCATCCAAGGACCGGTTTCTGGCTATCAGCCTTCATCAGCCTGGATAGCTTGACTCCAGTGGTGTGGAGAGCCTGGGACTCACGTCTGAGCATACCCAGCCCACTCGGGGTGAAAATTGCAAAAAACACAGTTGATGGACAGAATGTAGAACAATGTCATACATTCACCCCAGTACAAGGATCTGGGCCTAAATCCATCGTTTTTTTGCACTCCACACCACCCTGGGTGAGACACTGGCTATATGCAAATCAGCTCTGACCCTGTGCCTCATGGGAACAGTCCAGTCCGAACTACCAAGCCATGTCTTTCCCAGACCCGAATCAAGCATCCAAGGACCGGTTTCTGGCTATCAGCCTTCATCAGCCTGGATAGCTTGACTCCAGTGGTGTGGAGAGCCTGGGACTCACGTCTGAGCATACCCAGCCCACTCGGGGTGAAAATTGCAAAAAACACAGTTGATGGACAGAATGTAGAACAATGTCATACATTCACCCCAGTACAAGGATCTGGGCCTAAATCCATCGTTTTTTTGCACTCCACACCACCCTGGGTTAGACACAGGCTATATGCAAATCAGCTCTGACCCGTGCCTCATGGGAACAGTCCAGTCCGAACTACCAAGCCATGTCTTTCCCAGACCGGAATCAAGCATCCAAGGACCGGTTTCTGGCTATCAGCCTTCATCAGCCTGGATAGCTTGACTCCAGGGTTGTGGAGAGCCTGGGACTCACGTCTGAGCATACCCAGCCTACTCGGGGTGAAAATTGCAAAAAACACAGTTGATGGACAGAATGTAGAACAATGTCATACATTCACCCCAGTACAAGGATCTGGGCCTATATCCATCGTTTTTTTGCACTCCACACCACCCTGGGTTAGACACTGGCTATATGCAAATCAGCTCTGACCCTGTGCCTCATGGGAACAGTCCAGTCCGAACTACCAAGCCATGTCTTTCCCAGACCGGAATCAAGCATCTAAGGACCGGTTTCTGGCTATCAGCCTTCATCAGCCTGGATAGCTTGACTCCAGTGGTGTGGAGAGCCTGGGACTCACGTCTGAGCATACCCAGCCCACTCGGGGTGAAAATTGCAAAAAACACAGTTGATGGACAGAATGTAGAACAATGTCATACATTCACCCCAGTACAAGGATCTGGGCCTAAATCCATCGTTTTTTTGCACTCCACACCACCCTGGGTTAGACACTGGCTATATGCAAATCAGCTCTGACCCTATGCCTCATGGGAACAGTCCAGTCCGAACTACCAAGCCATGTCTTTCCCAGACCGGAATCAAGCATCCAAGGACCGGTTTCCGGCTATCAGCCTTCATCAGCCTGGATAGCTTGACTCCAGTGGTGTGGAGAGCCTGGGACTCACGTCTGAGCATACCCAGCCCACTCGGGGTGAAAATTGCAAAAAACACAGTTGATGGACAGAATGTAGAACAATGTCATACATTCACCCCAGTACAAGGATCTGGGCCTAAATCCATCGTTTTTTTGCACTCCACACCACCCTGGGTTAGACACTGGCTATATGCAAATCAGCTCTGACCCTGTGCCTCATGGGAACAGTCCAGTCCGAACTACCAAGCCATGTCTTTCCCAGACCGGAATCAAGCATCCAAGGACCGGTTTCTGGCTATCAGCCTTCATCAACCTGGATAGCTTGACTCCAGTGGTGTGGAGAGCCTGGGACTCACGTCTGAGCATACCCAACCCAATGTCTGACCATCACTACAATCTCGCAACAAGCCCAGTCTCTTTCTGAAAGAAAATGAGCTACTTCATGCTGCCCACCTTTTTTGTGCCAAGGGCACCATCTGTCCTAATGCTAGCAAGGAAAATGTGCCCCCATGCACCCTTTTTATTGTAAAACATTCAAACTTGTGATGTAGTGGACCACTGGGCAAACGTGTCACTGCACCTATTTCACTAATGATAGGTACAGACGTTTGTTAACGACATAGCCTCATCTCACACCACCCCTCTCAATCCTATCTCTCATCATCTCTCTCCCTCTCATCTCCCTGCATCCCTCATCTCTCTGATGTCCAAATCAAGGCGTCTCCGCACCACTAACTTTTCCTCTCCATTAGGTCATTGCACCAAGGTTTCAAAGAAGCACTGGCACAGCTGCAACTGCTGCACCAATAATACCTAAGCTTCAGACTGTCCACGCTTCCCACTCAACTGGGCCATTACTTTAATTTATTTTATTTTATTTTACTTCCAGGCTAGATGCCCAAACAAGCTTTCTGCCACTTTGTGTAAAGAATAGCAACAAAAAAGCACATTTACCCCTCCCTCCTCCCCTGTTGCTTAGGTCCTGTTCTGTGTGCAACAATAGTGACTTGATCCCTGATGCTAGTAAGCAAAATGCACCCTGTGTTCTGAGACTGAGAGCCAGAGCCCTCAGAACAAGAGCACAAGCAGCCCTAAACCTGTTTTGGCCCACTTGCCCTGGTCAGTCGGGTGAGTGAGGCCTATGATGGAGTGAGCACAGGACCTAGGTCTAGGCTCTTACAGCGTGGAGCTGAAGAAAGCACAAAAGGAATGGGTGAAAAACTTGAATTTCTCTCTACTACTGGTAACTGCTTGAGGCTGCATTCCAGTCCATATTTTATTTGCTCGCCATGCCATCTCTGACTGGCACCAGCCATGCTCCAATTTTTGCATCTCTGTGAATAACATGCTCTAATTTTAACTCGATTATATCCCCTTTATCAGCCTGTGAAGGGTGAAAGGTTGGACAACCCTGCTTGAATCCCTAATCTCTTCAGGTTGCTCGTAGATATCTGTAGATAGCACAAAAATGGCATATATACCTACCTACATACACCCAGGTGTATATAATGAGCAGTAAGCAGGTTAATATATGGAAGGTTCATTTTGTTATTTGATGTCAAAACATAATCTTTCGTTTGTGCATTTTACTTCTAATAGTGCTGCCCGATATCACTGGCTTAACAGCGCCAATAAATAAATAAAACTCTATTCAGATGTATGTTATAATTTAATACACTGGTCTAAATGTTTGAACTTTTCCGTACAAAGCAAAATTCTTTTGGCACAGCACAGCCTTTTAACCACCATATGATGGGTATTTATTGAGGCCAACATGTTGAAGTGGAAGTGTTGCTGGATACTCCTGCTATCTACTTGTTGATGAGTGTGGGGTGTCATAATGGCATTTTTGACCCCTGCCGATTTTCACCAATCCACATTAAATATTTATTTATTTTGATAGTTTTTTATAGCGTGAACATAACCATTGCGTGTATCAGAGCGCTTTACAAATTTACATAATGCGTTACAATAATAACAATAATATCATATTTGAAGAAGAAAAATACAGGATAAAGGTAGCACCCTGAAAAGGGAGGGTAACGACCTAAAATAATCTATTATGACAATATTGACAAGAGCGACACCAATCATAAGTGAGATTTATTAAGCTTTGCAAAACTATATTGCATTGCCCTGAGTGGCTTTATGAATCTTGAGTAATGTATTGCAGCACAAATTGCAGTGTTGCATTACTCTGTGCCAGGGAGGTGTTTCCATGGGCATTGTGCTGGTGTTACCATGCAATATCCATGGATTTGACACATTCCCAGATTTACCAGAAGGGGTAAACCTGGGAATGCACCAAAAACCTCCACCTTCTGAGGTGAGGCACAACAAGGAGAAATATGTTTATTTCTCCTTGTTTTTTCCTCCTTCTATGTGTGCTGCATTCTGATTTTCTGTGCAGGAAGGTTGCCCTTACAGTACAGGCACCCTTGCACCATAGCTCAAGGGAGCCTGCATTGATGCTAGGCAGCCAAAAGTCTACTAGCACAGGGGAAAAGACAGGAATGCAGTGTATTGACTTAAATTTAGCACATTCCTCCCCTTGCAACAAAGTTCAGCGCTGCAAGGTGACTTGCTGTGCTGCACTGCATGACATGGCCATAAATATAAGCCATAGGGTTTAACCAACTACCCTACTTCCCCTTGTAATATATCTGACTTTTTCTGGGAGTTCATCTAGCATTCTCTTGCACCTTTTAAGATAGCTATCTTTTTCTGGAAGCAATACAATTAATCCATATAGAAAGAAATGCTGGGCCACATTTACTGAGAACCTGCGGTGTCCTTGCATAACGCAAGTTGTTGCAAGGCAATGCAAGTCCTTAAGTGGGTTTTAGAAAGCCAAGCTCAGGGCTATTCGTGCAACCTAGGGTGAATTTGTAGAGAAATGTTGCACAATGCAGCAGCTTAAACTGTGCTGCATAACATGTCATTGTAATAGGCATCTCCATGCATCCATTTATTTATTTATTTATTTATTAAGCTTATAGAGCGCGACAGCTACCCAAAATGGTTTCCCGGCGCTACCAGACAGTGTGTTAGAAGACCGAAAGGTTAATACCATGAAAACAGAGGGATTTATTGATTGAACAACCAGGTCTTAATGGCCCCGCAAAAACGGACATGACTTGTTTCATTGCGAATAATCAAAGGGAGAGAATTCCACAGTTTGGGGCCCAGTAAAGAAAATGACTTACCGCCCATTCTGGAGAGTCAGACTTTAGGCAAGCTGAAAAGGCCATGAGATGAAGAAGGGAGACAACGTGCAGGAGTGTAAATATGCACCAGAGATTGTAGGTATCTCGGGGCAGTACCCCATTTTATTTTATGCATATAGCTAAGAGTTTTGAATTTGACTCTACTCTCAACCCTGAGCCAATGTAAAGCGCGGAGATGTCCGGAAATGTGTTCCGTTCTGTGACATTTACATAACAGCCTCGCAGCAGCATTTTGGACTAACTGAAGGCGTTTAGTGACAGCCTGTGAAGCCCCTAAATAAAGGACATTCATCAATGAAATTTGATGTATTCCCAGATTTACTAAAGGTCGTAAACCTGGGATTGTGCCAAAATAGTGCGCCTACCACAAAAAGACATAACAAGGAGAAATATGTTTATTTCTGATAAGTACTTCCTCTTTTTATCCCACATGGAAAGAGTAAATTGCCTCTTAGCGTTGTTTTGTAGGGGAAGGCGTCCCTTCCTTCAAAAAAACAATCCTGGCTGTAATGAAGGCACCATTGCAGCATTGCTTCCATTGGTACTAGCAGCCTCTGTTGCAGGCAGAGAAATGAAGAGCTCCATATCTTAGTAGATATGACTAAGTTCAGCTCTCTCCCATTCATGCAACTCAGCCAGCAACATTGCTTACTTTCATGTATTGCGCAAACTTTTAGTAACTATGCATGCCCTCAGTTTCACCAACAGGCAAGCAGCTTTTTGCTGAAGAGTAGAATGTGATTTATCTGTAATATTTTGCTTTATATGTATCCATGAATCATTTGAAAAATTCTAGGTAATTGACTTGGACCCATGTCACAATAGAGACACCGTGGTCCAAATTGCGCTTTCTCAAATGAAGAGGCCAAGAATGCACCATCACTGCTAAGATATAGTGCATTCCTGCTGTCTTTCTGGCCTGGCTGACACAATGCAGGAAAGCCCTCACGAGGCACCCTTGCACTGTGGTGCAAGGCTACGCTCGTTACAGCCAGGGTTTTGTTCAGAAAGAAACAATTTCCTGCACGAAAGCAATCCTCTGAGGCTTTTTGCTCTTTCCATTTATGCTGAAGAATGCAGCACACATAGAAAGTGTAAAACAAGAAGAAATATTCATATTTATTCTTGCTTTGTCTACAGTGGGAAGGCTAACCATTTTGATGCATTCTCAGGTTTACTAGTGTTAGTACATCTGGTAATAAGCTAAAAACAACCCACATCCGCTTATGAAACGCCTACCAAGAGAAGAGTGATGCAAGACAATGCTTTTGCTGGTTTGCATAACTCTAGCTTTTTCTATACCATTCAGAGCCACACAAGGTGGCTCTGTGTGGCACACTAAATCTCAATTAAGAGCTTGTGTTGCCCTGGTGTCACAGTGCTTTATGCAATGATGATGCAATGAAAATGCAAGCCCTTGATAAATCTGGCCCGAGATTATCAATCCCAGGTGGCGTTTGAGACAAAGTAGTTTTAAGAAAGTACTGTCCCAATAAGTTGATTTTTGTTGGCTCTCAGTTAATTTATATTTCTATATAAATGTTTGAAAAATCCTATTTATTTGGATTCCGTTTAAAAGCAAGATATCTGGCAAAATAATATTTTAAATTAAAAAAATGAATGGTCCTTTTCTGCAACATATCTGAAAATGGGATTTTACATAGATGGGTGTTACTGATGCTTTTATTTGAAAGACTCACTAGGCAGAACCTGCTCTGAACTTTAGTTCCTTGGCTCAAACTGTCGTGTAGTTCATATAAAACATATACAGGATCTACAAGTTTAGACAACATACACTGTAGGATTGGTATCAGATTGACTCTGATCACCTCCACCGGGAATGTTTGCCTCCTGTACCCGCTAGCTTACAGTGCCACTAGAATCTTCTTCTACCAAGGAGAGAATATTTCTTGGCAACCACCGAACATGACAACCCTGATCACTCAGGACCGTGGAAACAATGTACTACCTTTCGCTCAGTCACTCGTGCTTACTCAGTCTGTCTCAGAGAGCTACACTGAATAAACAGGATGGGCGTTTTCAATAAGTATTTATTGAACAGTTATTATTCTTGTGTGGAATAGATGTGCTGCAACAACCATTAGATGGTATAAGATATGAAGGATTAACAGTACTATCAACGTAAATGGATGGTATAGTTCTACCATCTTACTAAAATCATGAATACATTTAAGTATATAAAACACATGATAAAAAGATGCGTACTCCTACAATGTCTCCCTGACTAGATGTACCTACATGTACCTAGTCTGTGTGTAGTTGTTAAGGCAAGAATCTCTCTAGGATTTTATCAACCCCAATACCTGAAGTGTGAGACTGTGGGACCCTGTCCTTGTCTCGAGTTGAACACACTGCGAGGGATGCTAGACCACTGCAAGCTGGAGTGTCTTCATACAGGAACCTCAGCGTGTCTGGAAAGTGTGTCGGCCGGGAAGTCTCGGTCTGCTAAGTCTTATCTTACCAAGATTTGATGAATATATACCCATCGGTCTCCCCAGGGGTCCTACCTTGCTGTTTTACTGTGACGGTCTAACGATGACGTTGGGCATGAACTTTATAAATAGATTTTATTCAGGAGATGGTAGTCCTGCTGTGCTTCCAAGAATCCTCATGCATAATGTATGAGATTTCGAAAACTTAGGGAAAACCCGCTTTCTGAATGCAGTGGAGTATCTAGGTAAAAGGTCAGTCCCTGTAAACCGTGACAAGTGTAATGAAGGGAGGAATATAGGTGAAGGCAAATAAGATTACCGAGGCCTATATTATGGTACCTATATGGACTATAACAGAACCTCGCAGCCATATTGGGTGAAGCTTAGGTCTACCAGGTTTCTCATGGTTCTATTGCAAAGTTGTAAAGAAAATCATCAGCCGAAAGAGAAAATGAGTACTCATACTTAAATGAATTATGTGTAATAATGTGATGCCTTTATGGCTTGTTTTTACGAATCGAATACAGCTTAAGAAATTGAAAATTGGAGTGGCCAGGCCAGATGAACTACGGTAACCGGGAATTTGGGTGAATGTGTACTAGTTATTTAAAATGCAATGTGACTGGCTATTTCACTAAATCTCTCAATGAGATGCCTACTGTTAGTGCTATACGAGGATGCAAGCTATCATGCTACGCCTCTATTACTTTTTCTCCTTGAGTCTGTTTTTTTATACTTGTAATATCAATTTATTATGTTAAAGTGCCTTGCTTAGGTTTACTCTTTCTGGTCCTTCTCCAGATATCACTAAACACAAATGTTATTTGCCAGATCATTTTGTTGTACCGCAAGTCTGACATCAGCTTCATCATACAAGACATCAAAGATGTGTCTATCAGTAGTGTAGTATACTACTAACAGATTCAACGGCACGGGCTATGTAGGACACACAACACCTCAATAATGAGTGTTTTTACTACCAAAACAGGGAATGGGCATGTAATTTTTCAGCTTGCTCATGGTCCTTGGCACCTATGCTAAACCACTGCTCGACACGTGTATTCTATTTTGTCGTCATCATAGTCTTTGCTGCCAGTTGCTGGATCATGTGATTATTGACCCAGAGACACAATCTAATGGTACATGTGGAATACACAACATAGTACAATGATAAGTGCATCATCAGCAGTGGACTCTGCGAGGTACCTCCAATCATGTGCAGCTGGTGAAGAAAATCTTGAGAAGTCAAAAGACACGGAAAATGAGTTTTTAGGGTGTGTAAATGTTGACAAAACCTTCCCCCATGGGTAAGCCAGCATAGCGTGCCAGTAGAGTGCAACATTTGTATGATACGTAAGGAAGTGCGGGTGTGTGAGTGTGTATGTGTGTGTGTGTGTGTGTGTGTGTGAGAGAGAGAGAGTGTGCGACGTTCTGTTTGCATTGAGGACATCTGGTTGCCACTGGGCCTTGGCTTATGTGCAAGAGTAGTGATATTCGTATGGCCCTAGGTGTATGCATAAGGTGTGAGCACAAATATTCATCAGTTGAATGCACTCCAATGTCAAACGCATTTTTGAGGGTCTTAGAAGAGGGTTCCACTTGTAGATTTGCAGGTTTTAGCAGCTGTTTGCTTTTTTCAAACTCCTCTTGGATTTATGGACCATGCTAAGTGAAGTCACTTAGGGTGTGTTGCTTTAGTAAGGTCACGATTTGCCTCCCCCTTCCTCTCTTTTCAATTTCCATTATATTCAAGTAATGGCAGTCCCACTTCTATATTGCCAGACTTTCAAGTGCACTTCTCAAAATAATGTCTTACTCTTTCTTCATTGAGCTCATTATTGAATTTCAGGCAGTGGTTCTAATAAAGCTCAGCTTTTCACATGAAAAGTGCATGCACCAGTTATAGAATGAATGGCCCATCAAAAGAAAGCAAAAAACAAGCTGAAAGCACAATACTCTTCTTTCTCGAATTCTTTTCTGAGGGAATCTGGTAGAACTGCAGTATGGTAGCAATTATTTTATTCTAAGTTCCCAATGCATCGTGAACAAGTATTTACTCTTTCTAAGACCTGGCTTTAATACACCTTTTTTTTAGTTTGCAGATGGATTGTGGTCATGGTAGTCACAGTCAAGCTTTGCTGCCTCTGACGTCATTTCCTAGCATTAGTTTTGATTTGCGTTCAGCTGCGCATGAAATACTGGTGTTAATGAAGCTCAACATTTCATTTGCATTATGCAAAGAACCCATTTTGAAAGACATCGCCCATCTTTGTCACCGCTATGCCACAAAATAAATTCAACAGAAAGCAGAAAAATATGTGAAGCAGAAAAGGTGTGTGGGTAACTCAAACAAATCAGCTTGCTGGAGGTTATTTTTTACGCATGCACTCTGTTGAATGAGGGGAAAGAAGGGAGAAGAAGAAAAACGAAGTTGAGGTTGGGGATTTGCCTCCTGAAATACAGAATTTGCATCTGTCTCTATGTCTCGCTCTCGCTCATAGTATAGAACAGCAGTGATAATGCATAAGCCAGAGAGATAGCAAGGCTGAATGCAATAAGAAGCACATATGAGTATGAATAAAAGCACACATACATAACAATATTGACCAATCACAATACCCATTTGGCCCTACTGATGCTCTCATATGTATAGCTGGTCACAAACCCAGAAGGTACCTATAGACTGAGCTCGGGTGAACCAGGAGAAGATGTTGAAGATAGAGACTTCGTGTTAGGTTTAGGTGTAGGAGGCTCAAAATTAGCAAAGGAGCCTTCTTCATGCAATTCAGGAAGCACAAGGAAACACGAAGAAAAAGCATGAAAAACAACAACGTTGGTGCAGAGAACACAATCACAGTGAGTGAACTGAGCATATGGGAACCATGCAACCAAGTAATTGTACAGCAAGTTGTTCCTGCTATACTGCAGCTAACATTGTCCTGGATTCAGTCTTTCAATTGATCTGAATGATATTTCTTTTCCGACTGGCATGGAAGTCCTGGCCCCTGTATCTCAGACCCAGCCACCACTGCCTGGTCCTCCACAATCTCTAGGTCTAAAGATCTCAAATGTGTCTTGTGTATCCATGTTTATCGTATTTTTTTTGTCTGGTCTTTCATTTTGTGCTACTTCCTGAGTCTTTTTGAGTCATGGCACCAGCAGGCAAACCGCAGCATATCACCAATTCCCACAGCAAATTGCCTATTGGCAGGTCATGCGCCTAATTCAGCCTAAGTTAAACCTGCACCAATGAGCAGCCACACTTGCTGCTCAATTTCCAAATTCTGCTTCGCATATCCTTTGAACTTGCATGGTGGAGGTGGTCAACCCCAGTAGTGAATCGAATTTGCCAGTTCTTAAAATGCTTACATCTACAAACCTACTGAGGGATTTACACACAGCCATTGAAAGCACACTTTCTGTGTAAAGTTCAACTTTTTGGCAAGTTTTTGCTTTAGATATGAGCAAAAACTTCTATTAGAGTTAAAACGGGAACATCCTAATTTTGGACCTCTCTTAGCTTGTTCTCCCTGTGTGAATCTTTGTGAAAATTGACATGCCAGACCTGAACTGACCACACCAAGTTGAATCCAGTTTTGGTGTACATTTGCATATGTAGTTTATGCCATTGCGTTATATAATGTAGTAAACCAAAACCAGACAAAGAGGTAGTAAACCTGTGCTGCAAGGTATACATCACACTCAAGCGATATAGTTACTAGTAAGAGAGATAATTCTATGTGTTAAATAAATGTTACATGCAAAAAGTTGGGCAGCAAAAAGTCTTCTTCTTACTTCACTTTTGTTTTTTGGTGCTAAGAAATATGACTTTTGCATTCTAGCAATTAATGTGTGAATATTTGTTTATTCGTACCATTTTCCCCCTGTCATTTGTCCACATGAGTTTTCACTGCTGTGACATAATTACATGTCTGCTACTGTGAGGGAATGAGAAGTTTCTTCCTGTGCTGTGCCTTTTTTTACTGAAGAATACAAAAATATTATAAAAATGGTCACTATGCAGATCAGTGCTATATAGAACTGCAGATATAACAAGCGTCTGACCACCATGAGGGTATCTATTTTCAAGCCACTTAATGACAGCTTGGAAAAAGTGTTAGGTGGTCTAGATTCTGCACAACTTATCTACCAAGCATCTTCTACTGTCACCAGCCAAGTCCAGCTAGAATAAATAGAGGTAGATATTGGTAGCCAGACCAAAGGCAACAATCCCTTTGTTTCCGACGTAGAGAAACGTAACCTTGAATGATTGTTTGCTTAGAGATGCACCAAAGGTCTTTCCAGTCCTCCTTGGTTCAAGAAAAGCAACAAAAATGACTACACTAGCTCAGCGAAATGCATGTCTATGGTTGTTTCTTTTAAATTCTTCCTACTTTTGTAAGGTGTCTTGGCTGCGTTGATTTCAATGTCAAGATATTATCCTGACAAATTCTCAGAAATATTCTGCCAGCAGATCTCTTCCATGTTACTACTGCATCATTTATGATGTTAGTGAAACATATGTATAATCTTCTCTCAACTCAATTCGGAAAAATCAGAACATATTTGCAGTGCCCCACCACTTTTTGCCCCCATTGTGACTCCTAGGTGCTGGTTTTCTGACTCTGGCTACTCTATTGGCTCTGCTAACTAGACCCAGGGCCTGTGCTGTGATTAAAAGTACATGGTAATTAGGAATAAATACAATTGGTTGTCACAAACTACTTGTAAGTCCCTAATATATAGTAGGGCATGTGCGTGTAGAGGCCCAGTAGATTCAGTGCACTTAAACGTGCACTACTGTGGTGCCTACTGTCATTTTTACAGCCAGCCTTGCCTTGCAGGCTTCTTTTAAATTGAAATTATATGCAAATATGACTTTGGATTTAAAGGTACTTCCGAAGTACTAAAGTACCTTTTTTACATATAAGTCACCCATTAGGCCTCCCCTAGTGGCTCCATTGGTAGGCTGCCATGTAGCTATAAGCAGGGACATTCTATAAGGTGTTTTATAAGCCCTGGCGAGGGAAAAACTGGCAATTTCATGTTTCCCATTGGAAAAAAGTCGCTCTATAGGCTAACATGGGAATATTTGATTTAAGAATAAATATTGAAAAGCGTGAAATAGAAACATAATTTAAGAACTTCAAATTATAGTTATGATAGATCCAACAGCTTGCCATGGTTAGATTTATACTAACTATTGCAGAAAATAGGTATAGAACTCCTTTTCTGTAAAGCAAAATCCAGGATTCTAGCTGCCCTCTCCTGATTGGCCAAGCGGTCTTAATGAGGTGTGAAGTCGCCTGCTTTAGAGACAAAGGATTTCTTGTGGGAGGAGAATTGAAACTGCGGAAGCAGAAGACAGGGTGAGATGTCCAAATTGGTCTTCAAAGTGAGAATGACACTTTGTGATGGCACAGGCTCACCCCCATATACTGCACTCCAAGCCACACAGGAGCCCCGGTTATTAGATTTATGACGGGGCTGGTAGGGTAGTGCTAGAGAATCATAACAATACCAGTGGGTAAGCTTAACAACATCTAACTCTTCAGGAGAGAGTTTTTCTCATTTTGGATTTCGGAAGAATTGTGCTTTCGTGAAAGATAATATGCCACACTTTGAAGAAAGTGCCCCTCTGCTTGACACCCAGGGAACACTGCAAACATGTGGAGGAGTTGCCAAGCGACTCAGACCTACTGCCTGAAACAACAGGGATAAGAAGGACTGCCCTGCTTGAACTTTGATCTACACCCAAAAGACTGCACTCTGAAGGACTACAACTGCTGCACAGAGTGGACTCTCTGAAAGCTGCAGGTTACCAACGCCCACCTGCCCCATCTCTACCAGGACATCCACAGCCTGGAGTACATTCAGTTGACTTTTAAGGATTTCGCCAGGTGCATTGTGAGAATTGTAGTCCCAACATCCCATGGATCACCTCAGAGCTTCTACACCCCTGGATTGGTGCTGTGGACAGTTTGAGCCCTCATGGAGACCTTCTGGAAGATGTTCCAGAAGTTTGGAGCAACGATAATAAAAATCTCAATAATTTGACACGGTGCATTGTGGGAGATGTAGTCCCAGACCCCACGAGGCAAACCAGAGCCTCTAAACCCTTGGCTTGTGATGTGTACCACTTTCCTACATCAATAAACATTTCTGGAAGTAAGAATAAAGAACTCTTGACTTTGTCCTGGTCCAGCGCGACCTTATTTGAACCCTTTGAGAGCTATTTGCGTCTAAGCACAAGTTTTTATTTTAATCTTTAAGGGCCAGATGTAGGTAGCCAAATACTGGTCGGTAACGGCCGATTTCGGCCGTTACCGACCGATATTTGGCTTTTGAGATGTAGGTGGGTCTGAATTTACAGAATCGGTATATTTACCGATTCGGTAAATTTACCACTTCGGTATTTTACCAAATCGGTAAATATACCGATTCTGTAAATCCATATGTAGGTGGCACTCCTAAGAGTGCCACAGGCCCTTAAGAGTCGGTATTTTACCACCCAATTCTATTGGGTGGTAAAATACCGAATTCAGGTGTGCATGCACATCTATGCATGCACACCTGTGCCATGTGACACACAGACATGTGTGCCACATGGCACACATGCCTGTACTTGGGGTGCTAGAGGGTGTCAAAGTGACACCCCCTGCACCCTTGCAGGATTCGGTATTTTCCGATTCTGTAAATACCGAATCGGTATTTCACATTGATTCCTATGGGCTTCAAGGCCCATAGGAATCAATGTGAAATACCGAATCGGTATTTACAGATTCGGTAAATACCGACTCTTACAGATTCAGTAATTTTTTACCTACATCTGCCTCCTTCCTATTTACCGACTCTTAAATACCGATTCGGTATGAGTCGGTATTTAAGAGTCGGTAAATAGGAATTACCTACATCTGGCCCTAAATGTTTATTTCCCTGGTTCCATACATTGCATTTTGTCATTCTGAGGTCTATTTGTTCATACAAATATAATCTTGTTTTATGAATTGGATTTGAAATTTTATTCTGTTGTGATTTACTTATTTAATGTATTGGTGTTTTTAAATTCGTTACACACCTGTCTACTAAGTTAGGCCTGCCTGCTCGTTGCCTGCTACCAAGGGTCTAGCAAGGGAATAATTTATTGGGACCTTGACTGGACCTTTTATTGTGACTGTGGCCTTATTGATAGGCGTAGATCTTTACTTAGCACTTGTTAACGCGGGATTTCTGGTCTATATTTATAGATTTAGATCCCAACTCAGGTCGACTAAATCGTTGGTACCTGTCATTGAGTAAAAGGCAATCCACTACTAGGTCAAACAGTTAAGGACTTACACCACTCTAAAGAACCACTTACTAAGAATACGTTTTAAAAGTTTATTTCAAAGACAAAGTTAACTGGAGATACAAACATCTCAAAATAAGGTTCAAAAGATATACGGGTATCAATACAAACAGGAATTTTCTAAATGTTCTTAGTCGGCAGAAGAATATCACCAAAACCAATTCCAGAATCACCAAAGTTGCAAGAATATACACAAGCTGTAGCTTGGAAGTCATTTACAGAAAGGAAAAATTCAGGTTAGACTGTCCCTACACTAGACTAAGTGACATCCCTACTTAACAAGTTCTTAACCTAAAAAGGTGTCAGCCGTGGTGACTTCCAAAGAAGATCACACACTTCCCTTAGTCTTCGTTATGAATCGAGGTTTCGCCGTCAACCTATCTGCCTACCCATCCGCTCTCTTAGGTTCCTCAGATCATCTGCTCTATCTCCACCCAGGGGTGCTGTCCCTAATACAAAATCACATTTACAATAGAAACGCCCCTTAGAGACGCCCCTCACGTGGTGTTGGTTCTGGTATGTTCCGTGCTGATACTCCTCTGGACCCTTCGTTAGAGTTGACCTTGCTTCCCAGGCTCCTCTCCGGCAGGCCGGTGCCCCCCAGGAAATTCCTGAAGACTCCTCCAGGCCTGTGCCTGGTTCCCGAGACAAAAGTCTATTCATCACTCTCTTGATTAAAACCCCCTCGCACCTGCAAACTGACACTTGTACTGTGGGCCCCAAATTCCGACCTCCACCATATCTTCTAAGTCGTAAACCATCGAGCAGGCTCCACAGTTTGTGCCTAACACGACCTTTCTCTAACGAGCACATGCAGATCAAAAGAAACAACTTTTGTCTATTCAGGCCTATTAGAATTACATGAAATGGGCCTATGCACTCTGCAAACTTTCAACTTATTTGTCTAAACAGTATTCTAACCTATTACACACAATGATTATATGAAACACTTCTATAAAACATATACTTCAGTTCTATGATCAATAATACTTTGAACTACAATAACATTAAAATCCCTTCTCATGTGAAAGTGTAACAGCATCTTTCGTTTCCTGTGAACTGCCATGTGGCCTACACATCTCTACGTTTAGCAGAATTACATTTTCTTCTACAACAGCAACATAACATGGGATTTCAACATCATTCTAACATTTCTACACAATTCTACATTAGGTTTTCACACTGATATATGTATTCTTATTCTGGTTAAACACTCTTATGTATTTGCACTCTATAAATTCGACACTCCTACATAATTTTTACTAGACTAATACAACGTGCTTGTAAATATGGTGCACTTCTACAAATTTTCCCAATTTGCGCTCTCTCAGTCCCACCTTTGATGACTTTTAGTAGTCATCACCATCTCAACACCATCCCTGAGGTATGAATTTGAGTCAAACTGAAGTCGTTGCAGTACCCCCTCGTTTCATCATTTCCAGAGCTCTCAGACTCTTGTACTGATTATCCTGCATCGTGGCTAATCTCCTCTCCTGCTCTCTCATAGATCTCTGCAACCTGTTTGATCTATACCATTTGTACAGTCTCACCAATCCCCACAATGTGATTACACAAATCACTATTATGATGATGGGTTTCAGTATGTACCAGATGAAACTCTTTCCTAGGTTGGCAAACCAACCTCCAACTTTACCCATTCCTTTACCTACTTTTTCCCACACGTTTACCTGCGTCAAATCCTCAATCTCATGATGAATTTCAGTAATGTTCCGTATGTACTTCTCTAGAGGTTTTGAATTGTCTGGAATGTAAGTGCAACATTCCTGGACCTTCAAAGCCTTACAGACTCCTCCCTCTTTGGCTAACAGAACGTCTAAAGCAAGTCGGTTCTGAAGAACCATTGCCCTTATCGATTGCATCTCTCCCTCCACCAGCATTAATGATCTAGCAGTACTGGCGGACAACCTATCTTCAACTGTTGCCAATCTTCTAATCTTGATGTCATTCAGTATTAGCACCAAAAGAGGAAATGCAGCACCAAATACATCTCCAATTACCTCCTCAGTGTTGACATCTCTTCTTTTTCTAGCTCGAGTTCCTCCCTCTATGATTTCTAAATCCTCAGCATGGTATATTTTGGGGAAGACAATTGCCAAATAACATGATCCATACCAATTATCCGGTAGTTTCACGTATGCATTTCTTCCACATACAAAATATACATTTGGGATCACCTGCATTTCCTTCAAGAAATCTTTTGAATGGGGGGCGTGGCTAGCAGCCGATGATGGCGGCCGCTGCTTAGGGAGGCTCCCGGGAAGAAGCGGCTTCCCGCAACAATCCGACGCTACAAATCCTTCACCCACTAGCTGAGTGGGGCGGACCAGACCCGGAGTCCGTGCGGCTGTCTTTGCCGAAATTCTGGGGGACACGGCGGCTTTCTAAGGTGCGGAATCCCCGTGCAAAGTGGAGGAGGAGCTGGGCCTGTCTGCCGCAGTGAAGCCGCGGAGCCGCGGAACGTCTGGGACCGGCCGGAAGCGGCCGGGTATCGGTGGCGGAGAGGCCGGAAGTGCCGGTGAGCCGAGCGACCGGCTCCGAACATCCGAGGAGCCCCTCCGGTGCCGAAACTACTTGTGCGCCTGGGCGGGAGTGGCCCCGACGCCTCTGCAGACCTGTGTGTCCCGCTCCGAGGAGCGGAGGACGCCGCACGACCTTGACTCGGCGCCGCCATTACACCGCAGCACCTAGGAGGCACGCCGGGACTGCACGACGGCCTAATTGACTACGCAGTGCCCACGGACTGTGAAATACGCACATCGTGCGGTCCGCTTCCTTGGGGCGCCGAGTGGCCGAGTGGCATTTGGTGACTGGCCCTGCTGCGGGCGGGGGCATTACACGGGGGCGTGATCTGTGGCTGGAGGTACTTGGGGGTGACTGCCCGGTTCCCCACTGAGCTCCATCGGGCTCACTACTGAGGTGTGGATTCGACGTAGATTCGACACAGCGTCTATAGGGGCGGCCCCCCCGCCCCCCCCTCCTCCTGCCACGGCCTTGCAGAAGACGTCAACTGCCCTCGCTGAGTGCTGGCCTGCACGTATTGCCGCGACCTCTCACTGATCTGCGTGGGGGCGACCCGTCTTTCGTCACGCCCGTTTGCACCCCCCCAGCTGGCGCCATGTCACACAGGGGCCCTAAGAACACCCTAACCCAAGCCAAGCTGGACAAGTTTGCGTATGACAAGCAGTCATCGCCCCAGGAACAGCGCAAGAATGCTGGTAGGGTGACGGAGACCGATGGGGCGAAGAAGGCCACGCTGGATGATGTGCTGGCGGCGTTGGCCCAGGTGCAGGCAACAGTGGGTGCCACGGCAACCGAAGTCACCTTAATTAGGGCGGATCTCCAGAAAATGAATGAGAGGGTCAAGCAGGTCGAAGTGGTTACTAAGTCGCTGGTCGAGGATGTGTCCGAACTGCAAACGGCGGTGGAACGACTGCAGACTGATAACAAGCTGCTCAGGGACAAGCTGGATGACCAGGAAGGTCGCTCTAGGCGCAACAATGTCCGCATTGTGGGTGTGCCAGAATCGGAAGACAAGGGGGCGCTTGACCTCTATGTGGAGGACTTGATCAAGACTCGGCTGCAACCCAAGGGGCTCTCAAACTTCTTCTCGGTCGAGAGGGCACACCGTGTTCCGGGAGGTAAGCCCAAGTCGGGTGGCGCACCGCGACCGATCTTGGCCAGACTATTCAATTTCCGCGATCGTGACGCCATTCTACAGGCTGCGAGAGTGGCGCCGGCCATCCAAATCCAAAACTCGAAGATTGCCTTCTTCCCGGATTATACGGCGGAAGTGTCCAGGAGGAGGAGGACGTTCCTAGAAGTGAAAAAGACTCTGAGGGAGAAGGAACTGCCGTATTCCATGCTATTCCCGGCTAAGCTTCGAGTGGTTGCGGACAAAAAAGTTTGGTTCTTCGATACCCCCGAATCGGCCCGGGACTGGCTGGAGGGCTGGCACACTGTTGGGCGACAACGCAAGACGCACAGGCCGGATCAAGACCGCAGAGGTGGCAGCAGAACGGGATCCCAAGCATCTGGTCGTATGGAGGGAGCGGAACGGTCTCCTTCCCACGGATTTGAAGGGGGAGGTGGGGACGAGTGACTCCTACCCCGAACTTTGCATCGCTGAGGGTCGCTAGTTCCCAATGTTTACTGTTTCGTTACAATGCTGCGCGTCGACTCTGGCATGGCCGCCCCGACAGCCTACAGGGAGGCCGCATACCCGGGGAGACGCTCTCCCCCCCACACGCAAGTACTCTGGTTGAGGGATGGGTACAGCACTCTGCTCAGTTGGGGTGGCGGGCAGTTCGAGGTCCGTTAGGCAGGGGGGCAGGGAGGGGGGTTTGTTTTGGACTGTTCTTGTTCTTATTAGGAATGTATGCAAACGGTCGGGGTTGTTGTTTTAAATTATGTGTGTGCCAGTGCATGTTGATGGGGAGGGAAAGTGATACTAGGCCCCCGTGATGTCCCTGTGTTTTGGGCTGTGCGATGGCGCGGCCGATTGTTTAGTCCTGCTTCTCAGCAGGTACATCAGGCGCCCCTTTACCACCGATGGCTGTTAACTCTGGCCCGTCAGTGGATGTAGGGTCTACTGACTCACGCTGTCCTCCCTTCCGATTGATGTCCTGGAATGTGAGGGGCCTGGGGGATAAGGTTAAGCGGGGGTTGGTTTTAACTGCAATCAAACGCCAACGGCCTACTGTGGCCCTGTTGCAAGAGACTCATTTGGTAGGGGGGGCTGTGAAAGCTCTGGACAGGCGAGGTTACAAGAGGTGGGTCCACTCCGAGTTCTCGTCCGGCTCCAGGGGGTCCGGCATACTAGTACTGAAGAATTCACGATTCCTACCTTTGTCAACGAAGATTGATGATCAGGGGTGTTTTGCAGCCTTACATGGGCAGTGGGAGGGGAAGCTTTTTAATGTAGTGTCCGTATATGTCCCACCAGCACTACATTCGGTCCACCTCCCGAGGCTGGGTGAATTCCTCTTGAATCTCCCCGAGGGTGATACTATTCTGGGAGGGGACTTTAATGCGGTCATGGACACGCAACTGGACCGACACCCTGCACCGGCTCCACAGGGGGGGGGCTCCTACCTCCAGCGCTTCGCGGCAGCTATGGGATTGACTGACGTCTGGAGGCACTTGCACCCTAGCCGCAGCAATACACTTTCCACTCTGCAGTGCATGGCAGCCTTTCGCGCATTGACTACTTTCTATCGCTGGGGGAGGGCCTCCGACATGTTGATACTATGGTAATTCTCCCTCGTGGGATTTCCGACCACTCACCACTCACGCTGACACTTTCTTCGCAGACTAGTGCGCGCAAACGTATCTACCCTATTAGTGCTGCCTACTTCAAGGTCCCTCAGGTTCGTAAGGCCCTTAAAAACACGACGAAGCAATATTTCATTGAGAATGTGCGTTCGGTGAGCTCCCCGGCGACTCTCTGGGAAGCCTACAAGACGGTCCTGCGAGGGCAGGCCATTAATTCCATCACGGGGCATAGGAGGCAGCTGTCCCGAGAGCTGGCGGATCTGGAGGTGACACTGCGGGAACACACTGAGACTCATGAGCGGCACCCCTCTCCCTCAGGCCTTCACACACTCACCCTCCAACAACAGTTGTACACTGCTCACTTGCGTCAGCTGGTGAAAGGACACATAGCCGATACTCGAAATAGGATTTATGAGGTGGGTGACAAAGCGGGGAAGATGTTGGCGTGGCTTGATAGGCGGGAGGGTAACTCTAGAGGGATCCAACGTCTGAAAGATGAGAGAGGGGACACACATACTGATCCACGGCGTATCACGGAGATACTGGCGGCCCATTTTGAGCGGGTATACACCCCGGAGAGTGCGATCACAGCGGAGAGGGCTAGGACCCTCTTAGCCCCAATCGAAGTCCAGAGGTTATCGCCTGAGGCCTCCAGTCAGTTGGAGGCGGACATCACTGCCGACGAAATCCAGTTGGCGATTAAGGCGCTAAACCCGGGTAAAGCAATGGGCCCGAACGGCATACCCGTTGAATGGTACCAGGCGATGCCCGAGACCCTTAGTGTGCACCTGTTAGGGATGTATAAGGATTGTTTGGAGACAGGTTGCCTCCCGCTGGACCAGCGGGCAGCGACCATCGTGACCATCCCCAAGCCGGGCAAACCGCCGGAGGAGTGTTCCTCTTATCGTCCCATTTCCTTGTTAAACGCCGAAGTGAAGATATTGGCTAAACTCCTAGCGCAAAGGGTCTTGCCCCATTTGTCGTCGATTATACACCCGGACCAGTCCGGATTCATGCCACACAGGAATACATCGTTGAATCTTAGGCGGCTACACGGAGTATTGGCTAGGGCGGACACCATCGGCACATCAGCGGTAATTTTGGCATTGGACGCCAAGATGGCTTTTGACTTGGTGGAATGGGAGTACCTCTTTGAAACACTGCACCACTTGGGGTTTGGACCTCGTTTTATAGCATGGGTCAAACTACTGTACGCCGACCCGGTGGCGCATGTGTTGTGTTGGAAATGGGATCCCCGGCTGGCCAGGGCTTTCGCCAAAGTCAGTCAGAGACCACCACTCCCAAGTCAGGGCAAGGGAGTTACACGCCAAGATAACCCCTGCTCACCCTCTAGGTAACGTGGCGCGAGCAGCAAGGCTAAATTTGGAGGCGATGTAGGCTAAGTATTTGCGCACGCACCCCAGCAACAACAACCAAAGGCCCACCACAAAGGAAACTCCACACAAGGTTATATAAAAATAGCCTTTGTATTACACCAAAACACATTAGATAAAACACACACTTTACAATGTGCCAGAGGCACGGGCAGAATTTACAAGGGGATATTTACAAGACAGGGCCACCTGGACCACTGTCAGGAATCAGCACTTTTAGAAGTAACAATACAATACTTGTAGGCCTAGAACTTAGAACATAGCCTATCAGACAGTACCTTCCGTCCTGGTTGCACGGGATAATGCGAGTGACCTCCTTAGTAAGCTTGAGCGGGCGACCCAGCGAAGCGGCGCGGCTCAGGGGAGAGCGGCGCTGCTCGAGGCTTGGACGGGCTGCCGGCATGGTACAAGCGTTTCTCTGGGGCGACCAATGTGTGCGGCTCAGAAGAGGAGGGGGGAGGCAGGATGCGGGCGACCTAGCGAAGCGGCGCGGCTCAGGGGAGAGCGGCGCGGCTCGAGGCTTGGACGGGCTGCCGGCACGAGCTGCCGAGGGGAACGAGCGAGGCACACTTCAGCGAGGCCCCAGGGGCCCAGGGAGATCAGACAAGTCCCATCAATTTGGCAGGGAAGGCACCATAGAGTCCACTGGTCCTGGGACTCTGGTCAGGGGGCAAGCTCAGTATCAAGCCCTAGGGATCACTTATAACAGAAGATCACTGTAACACAAAATAGGACATAAAGCACAAAACCAGTACCCACTGGTAACTGGTAAGTCCCCCCTACGCAATCCTAACCACCCTAGGAACAGGTCACGCAGGGAACCAGGACCTTACTAGCACCACCTGCACTAGCAAGAACAACCACCTCAGTATCACAATACACATAGGGGCATAGACCTGGGGACAAAACACATGATGCAGAACCTACATTCAGCGGTGTAAGGAACACATGACGCATCAACACACGTTCAGCGGTGTAAGGAACAGGGCACATAATGTATCAACAACACATTCAGAGGTGCAGAACACAGGGTGCGCAAAACATACTACACATTGTACATTTCCTAACACCCAAAAGCAATAGGACATAGATCATAACAGCATCTAAACCTTTAGCGCAGAACTCACAAAGTCCAGGTTGCGCCACTGCGCCAGAACCTAAACGTAGCAGCTGCCCACTACTTGCTGGGCAGCTGAGGGACAGAACAGGGGGCCTAAACGCTGCAGCTGGCACTAAGTGCTGCGCAGCTGGGGAAAGGCCAGGGATGAAGGAGTGCGCCTCACTCCTAAGTCCACAGTACATGTCCCTAGGGAAAGAAATACCTACACGGTGCAGCTGCCCACTAATTGCTGGGCAGCTGGAAAACAAATCTGCGCCAGGGGCCCTCACTGGCCCCTCAGGAATCAAGACTGAATCCAACCTGCGCAATAGGTTGGAGCCCACCGGCTCTGGAAATACTCATTGCGCACTTTGAGCCCTCCAGGCTCTAGGGACCATGCTGCTGCACACACCACGTGGGAGCCTCGCAGGCCCTGCATAAAGCCAATGCCCCACGGTGGAGCCCTCTTCGTTGGAGTCCCGCCCGGGGGACTCGAAATCGCAAAGTGCCCCAGGAGCCTCTCTGGCTCTAAATACAAAATGCCCAAAATGTGGGAGCGGCCCGCTGCCATCGGGGCCGCTCAGTACATGAGGAGAGGGGCGCTATGCCTTGCAGGCACCCACAACATAGGGCCCCCTTCCCTGGGGCTCTGCAGGGGACACTCAACAACGGTGGAGCGGCCCGCTGCCAGACGGGGCCACTCTGTCTCTGTCTCTCCACCACCCCCTCCGGCCGGCTTCACTTACCGGCTCCTTGCAGCGGGGGCGGTCCTCCTTGGCCGGGGCTCCCTCCATTACATGGGAGCCCCGCAACACCGGCGCTGCACTTGGCTGGCTGCCCCGGGGCTCTCTCCATCGGTCGGGCGCCGGCCAATCCCTGCGCGGCGGCAGGCGGGACTTCCTTTCCAGACCGGAAGTCCCGCCCAGCGTCAGGCACTACGGTGCCTGACTTCCTTTTTACCCGCGGTTTGCGGCGGTGAATCTCGGGGCACAGAGAGGGGTAGGCACCCTCGAAATACATCGCGGATGGCGGGGTGAGCACCCGCGAGGCACTGATAGCGGGGTGGCACCCGTGAATGAATGTAAAGAAAATCGGGCACCATGCAGGGTAGGCTCCTGCGAATCTCGGCTCACGTCACGAGCCAAATAAGATACAGCGCCCCCCAAGCGCTGGGGGCATGAAAACAGCGCTCCCAGCACAATAGGCAGGATAAAGCGCTCCCAAGCGCTAGAAAAGGAATACAGCGCTCCCAGGCGCTAGGAAAGAAATACAGCGCTCCCAGGCGCTAGGAAGGCACAAAGAGCAACAAAAGTCCATCAGGGGTCCATCAGCAAGCCAGGGGCTGGGCAGGGCTCAGGGAGGCAAGCCATCCCTGAGCCCAAGCAGCAGCACGCCCCTGGCAGATTCAAGCAGCAAACAAGAACCTTTTCATGGGGTCACAGCCCCTCTTTTATACACCTTTTCCCTTTGTCTTTAGGTGCAGGGTGGGGGCAGAACCAGTCGCAGCTGGTTTGGGAGTACTGTTGATGGCCCAACCACCCATTCTATTCACAGGCAGGGCTAGGGTCATCAGTCACACCACAGGGGGGCGGAGCCAGCATTGTGTGGGGAAAACCCAGCCCATCCAGGACACAGGTACACTCCTCCCACACATCACTCATGCTAATCTCTCCATTCACCACCGGGGCAGACCCACACAGACTTCCTGGAGCCTGGCATCCCAGCCAGCTCCAGCCAATCACACGCCAGGCATATTTTACACTAATATGCCAACTCCTAGAAGTGGTGCATCCGCACAAGACACATACACGCCGCACATACCGTTGCGCAGCATTCACTCTCACGAGTTCGCACATACCAAACTTAAGCATGCACGCCTCACGCATCAGGAACTACCAGGGACACAGACATTCCCCATGCATTCCTATGGGAGGGCAGGCCAGTCTCACTCCACGCACTCAGGGAGCGCACGCACTTTACACTGCGCCACAGTGTCCAAGTGCGCAAAGACCAGAAATCACTACACTTCAAGGCAAAAAGTTCAGGGGTGAACCTGCCAGAAGGCCCAAGTCCAACACGACCCCCTTCCAGCCAAAACGCAGGGTAGGCCAATCACCACCGTGATGGACTTCCCTGCTTGGGGCGATAGAACACGGACGCGGGCCCGCACTGCAGGGACACCCTCCGGTTCTATGCCACATTGAACCATAAGACAAGCACATACTTAAAAAAAACAGGCCCAACTAGGCTACCCCACTGGTACTCCTTAGTTGTCCACGGCCAGGACCAGGCCCTAGGCCACCCAGATACCACTGGTCCATGCCAATACACAGAGTGGGGGGTAGTAACCCCTGGCCTACAATAGCCATTCTCCACTCCCTTTCTCAGCGTAGTTCCTAACTACCACTGATCCTTCAACCCAGGGTCCGCACCCTCAGGCTGACCAGAGGTCACGGGCAAGAATGCCCCACCCTACCTCTACTTCTGAAGCACCCTCCAGAACACAACTCTCCCACCAGTTTAGGACCTGACTTCCTCAGCAGCAGTGACCACAGTCAGACCAGCACAAGATCGGTGTAGTAAGGCGTTGCACTTTGCGGGTTGCCAGATGCGGCACAGGCGGCGGCTCGCGGACCGCGTCGAGACGGGGACGGCGAGCGGCATAGACTGCGCGGCCGAAGGCAGACGCGGCTTAGTGCGGTGCCTACAGGACACCAGGCTGGTCATGACAGAGTCACAGCTCCCTTAACTGGTCTACCACCTGGGATTCAAATTCACCGGATGCACAGGGGTCAGACTTCCTCTGACCCCCTTCCAGAGTTCTGCACCCTCCCACTGTAGAACAGGGTCCCTCCACTTAAGGTAGGCCCCACCTGCTCTCAGGGTAGTACCACAACACTCAGCCAAGAACCCTACAGATCCCTGCTAGGCCTGTACCACCCCTTCTGGGAAACACAGGGTCTCTTCACTTAAGATGAGCCCCACCTGTGTTCACAGGGGTACCCCTAGAAGACAAACCGGCCAGGACACTGGCTACAGTCGCCCTGCCGTCCAGGACAGGCAACCACCTGAACCTGGCTCCCTAACCTAGGGACGCTACCCTTTGGTTAGATGCCTGGCACACCAGGACTTCTACAAGTTGAAAACAAAAATCTAAGACTTTCTCTCCTCCTTCAGCAGCAAGGCAACCACTGCAGGTCAATACCCCATACAGCTTACCCGGTTCCTTCTCTTCAGGCAGGAGTTCCCTCTTGTAACTTCAGGACACTACATACAGTTGCCCTTACGTCCAGATCCGGAAACACCGGCTACTGGCTCCCCAACCAAGGGACGTACCTCTTTGGTCAGATGCCTGGCGCACCAGGACTTCCTTGAGGGTGACACAACTAATGTGTCGTGTACAAGTCTGCCTGACACTCAGGACAGAAGTGGCATCACCATGGTCACTCACTGGCGACACAACCCTTCTGGCTGGCCCCTGACCCACTGGCTCTTCCACTGGGGAACCTATCCCCCTCGCACCCCTCCATCTGGACTTCTGCACCCTCCCAACTGGAGCGGTACTGCCAGACACCAGAACTACTGGAACCCTGGTTACAGAGGTTCCACGTTCTCCAGACACTCTGGAAGATCCTCCTCAAATGACCTATTGGTACAGCCTAGGCCCCCGACCTGATGTTCCCTCTAGAAACATTCCAGGCCCTGACACTGGGTTTCGGGCACCTGGAGACATGCAGTCCCACCCACTCCTTCTCCTCTTGAGACAGGACGTGAGCCCCTACACCGAGACCTAGCTGGGCTACACTGAACCTCTTCCACCACGCAGGGCTGGAAGACACCTCAGACACTCCTTTTGGAATCACTCCATCCCCTATGCCTCTCTCCTCCCAGAACATTACCAACTCCAAAATTCTGTCTCTCAACAGACCACAGAAATCAAAAAGCAGGCTCCACTATCTGCAGACGTTCTTGGGAAAAGTTCAACACACAGGACTTAAATATCTGAACAAAACTAGCATTCAGCAAGCTCCCCATCCAGAGAACTCACAAACACATCCCGTGCCACACACCATTCATCCACACACACCCCTCCCCAGACTGGTAAGGCAGTTTCTACCACCCCTGACTTCTCAACCTGACCACACTTGACACAGGTACCATTACTCCAGGGCAGGGACGGGGGACACATGCACTGGACACACTTATGCTGCCACCACTGGATCCCACCCTTCTGGTGAATCCAGAAAACACACTGCACTTAGGGGGATGATCTACCCTCCCGAGCTAGGGACACCTAACTCAAAGTGCACAAGAAACACATTTCCACAGAAATGACATTTTTAGCAAACTCCATACAATAATCCCCAAAATGTTTTTATCTAAAATGTAGAGTTTTGTGGTGCAGCCAGCTGCTACTAAGGTACAACGCAAACACAAATCCTTATCCCACCGCTTGCCGCCAATGTTGGAAATGGGATCCCCGGCTGGCCAGGGCTTTCGCCAAAGTCAGTCAGAGACCACCACTCCCAAGTCAGGGCAAGGAGTTACACGCCAAGATAACCCCTGCTCACCCTCTAGGTAACGTGGCGCGAGCAGCAAGGCTAAATTTGGAGGCGATGTAGGCTAAGTATTTGCGCACGCACCCCAGCAACAACAACCAAAGGCCCACCACAAAGGAAACTCCACACAAGGTTATATAAAAATAGCCTTTGTATTACACCAAAACACATTAGATAAAACACACACTTTACAATGTGCCAGAGGCACGGGCAGAATTTACAAGGGGATATTTACAAGACAGGGCCACCTGGACCACTGTCAGGAATCAGCACTTTTAGAAGTAACAATACAATACTTGTAGGCCTAGAACTTAGAACATAGCCTATCAGACAGTACCTTCCGTCCTGGTTGCACGGGATAATGCGAGTGACCTCCTTAGTAAGCTTGAGCGGGCGACCCAGCGAAGCGGCGCGGCTCAGGGGAAAGCGGCGCTGCTCGAGGCTTGGACGGGCTGCCGGCATGGTACAAGCGTTTCTCTGGGGCGACCAATGTGTGCGGCTCAGAAGAGGAGGGGGGAGGCAGGATGCGGGCGACCTAGCGAAGCGGCGCGGCTCAGGGGAGAGCGGCGCGGCTCGAGGCTTGGACGGGCTGCCGGCACGAGCTGCCGAGGGGAACGAGCGAGGCACACTTCAGCGAGGCCCCAGGGGCCCAGGGAGATCAGACAAGTCCCATCAATTTGGCAGGGAAGGCACCATAGAGTCCACTGGTCCTGGGACTCTGGTCAGGGGGCAAGCTCAGTATCAAGCCCTTGGGATCACTTATAACAGAAGATCACTGTAACACAAAATAGGACATAAAGCACAAAACCAGTACCCACTGGTAACTGGTAAGTCCCCCCTACGCAATCCTAACCACCCTAGGAACAGGTCACGCAGGGAACCAGGACCTTACTAGCACCACCTGCACTAGCAAGAACAACCACCTCAGTATCACAATACACATAGGGGCATAGACCTGGGGACAAAACACATGATGCAGAACCTACATTCAGCGGTGTAAGGAACACATGACGCATCAACACACGTTCAGCGGTGTAAGGAACAGGGCACATAATGTATCAACAACACATTCAGAGGTGCAGAACACAGGGTGCGCAAAACATACTACACATTGTACATTTCCTAACACCCAAAAGCAATAGGACATAGATCATAACAGCATCTAAACCTTTAGCGCAGAACTCACAAAGTCCAGGTTGCGCCACTGCGCCAGAACCTAAACGTAGCAGCTGCCCACTACTTGCTGGGCAGCTGAGGGACAGAACAGGGGGCCTAAACGCTGCAGCTGGCACTAAGTGCTGCGCAGCTGGGGAAAGGCCAGGGATGAAGGAGTGCGCCTCACTCCTAAGTCCACAGTACATGTCCCTAGGGAAAGAAATACCTACACGGTGCAGCTGCCCACTAATTGCTGGGCAGCTGGAAAACAAATCTGCGCCAGGGGCCCTCACTGGCCCCTCAGGAATCAAGACTGAATCCAACCTGCGCAATAGGTTGGAGCCCACCGGCTCTGGAAATACTCATTGCGCACTTTGAGCCCTCCAGGCTCTAGGGACCATGCTGCTGCACACACCACGTGGGAGCCTCGCAGGCCCTGCATAAAGCCAATGCCCCACGGTGGAGCCCTCTTCGTTGGAGTCCCGCCCGGGGGACTCGAAATCGCAAAGTGCCCCAGGAGCCTCTCTGGCTCTAAATACAAAATGCCCAAAATGTGGGAGCGGCCCGCTGCCATCGGGGCCGCTCAGTACATGAGGAGAGGGGCGCTATGCCTTGCAGGCACCCACAACATAGGGCCCCCTTCCCTGGGGCTCTGCAGGGGACACTCAACAACGGTGGAGCGGCCCGCTGCCAGACGGGGCCGCTCTGTCTCTGTCTCTCCACCACCCCCTCCGGCCGGCTTCACTTACCGGCTCCTTGCAGCGGGGGCGGTCCTCCTTGGCCGGGGCTCCCTCCATTACATGGGAGCCCCGCAACACCGGCGCTGCACTTGGCTGGCTGCCCCGGGGCTCTCTCCATCGGTCGGGCGCCGGCCAATCCCTGCGCGGCGGCAGGCGGGACTTCCTTTCCAGACCGGAAGTCCCGCCCAGCGTCAGGCACTACGGTGCCTGACTTCCTTTTTACCCGCGGTTTGCGGCGGTGAATCTCGGGGCACAGAGAGGGGTAGGCACCCTCGAAATACATCGCGGATGGCGGGGTGAGCACCCGCGAGGCACTGATAGCGGGGTGGCACCCGTGAATGAATGTAAAGAAAATCGGGCACCATGCAGGGTAGGCTCCTGCGAATCTCGGCTCACGTCACGAGCCAAATAAGATACAGCGCCCCCCAAGCGCTGGGGGCATGAAAACAGCGCTCCCAGCACAATAGGCAGGATAAAGCGCTCCCAAGCGCTAGAAAAGGAATACAGCGCTCCCAGGCGCTAGGAAAGAAATACAGCGCTCCCAGGCGCTAGGAAGGCACAAAGAGCAACAAAAGTCCATCAGGGGTCCATCAGCAAGCCAGGGGCTGGGCAGGGCTCAGGGAGGCAAGCCATCCCTGAGCCCAAGCAGCAGCACGCCCCTGGCAGATTCAAGCAGCAAACAAGAACCTTTTCATGGGGTCACAGCCCCTCTTTTATACACCTTTTCCCTTTGTCTTTAGGTGCAGGGTGGGGGCAGAACCAGTCGCAGCTGGTTTGGGAGTACTGTTGATGGCCCAACCACCCATTCTATTCACAGGCAGGGCTAGGGTCATCAGTCACACCACAGGGGGGCGGAGCCAGCATTGTGTGGGGAAAACCCAGCCCATCCAGGACACAGGTACACTCCTCCCACACATCACTCATGCTAATCTCTCCATTCACCACCGGGGCAGACCCACACAGACTTCCTGGAGCCTGGCATCCCAGCCAGCTCCAGCCAATCACACGCCAGGCATATTTTACACTAATATGCCAACTCCTAGAAGTGGTGCATCCGCACAAGACACATACACGCCGCACATACCGTTGCGCAGCATTCACTCTCACGAGTTCGCACATACCAAACTTAAGCATGCACGCCTCACGCATCAGGAACTACCAGGGACACAGACATTCCCCATGCATTCCTATGGGAGGGCAGGCCAGTCTCACTCCACGCACTCAGGGAGCGCACGCACTTTACACTGCGCCACAGTGTCCAAGTGCGCAAAGACCAGAAATCACTACACTTCAAGGCAAAAAGTTCAGGGGTGAACCTGCCAGAAGGCCCAAGTCCAACACGTTGGCTAACTGCCACATTTCACGCACTTTCCCATTGGGGAGGGGCACGAGGCAGGGGTGCCCTTTATCGCCTCTATTGTTTGCGATCTCCCTGGAACCTCTTGCGACTCTTTTGAGGGCTTCACCACTCCTCAAGGGTATAATGTGGAAGGGGGGTTGGGAGGACCGTCTGTCGTTATACGCGGACGATATGTTGCTTTATTTGACGGACCCTGAAGATGGGGTGCCGGCTTTGCTACACATTTGCGATACGTATGGCAGAGTTTCTGGCTACGCGTTGAACTGGTCTAAATCAGAACTGTACGTTCTGCAAGGTCCAGCCCCGAATCTGGCCGACACATGCCCACTGAAGCTGGCGGGCTCCTCGTTCAAATACCTGGGTATTCATGTAACCAAAGACCCGACCGAATTCTTTGATAAAAATTTGAAACCTCACCTAGATAGGCTGAAACGGGATGTCACGTTCTGGTCTGGCTTGCCGCTGACGCTCTTGGGCAGGGCGGCGCTTTATAAGATGATGGCGCTACCGCGCTTCCTATACGTCCTTGAGAATACACCCTATCCTGTGGTACCGCGTTTTTTTCAGAGAGTGGCTGCTTTAGTTTCAAACCTTCTATGGGGGAATCTCCCTGCGCGTGTGGCGCAATCTAAGCTGCACAGAGATTGGTATGACGGGGGTATTGCGCTGCCGAACCTTAAGCTCTACTACTGGGCGGCACACTTGAAGTCGATAAACTCCTGGATTCATGCCCCTCAGGCCGAACCGGCCTTCCAGTCGGATAGGGCTCAACTGGGCACAGGCACTTTGCTGGGTCCCTTGTATGATCGCCGCAGGGTGCGGGCCTTGGTGGGCCCCACCAAATTGACTGTTCAGTTGTGGCACACGGCGACGGCGGCACTGGGCTGGAAGGGGAAGATCACTGGGATGACTCCGTTGTGGGATTCCCGGGCCCTGGGGAATATGAGGAATACGAAGGGTTTTACACACTGGGATACGATAGGTATTTCCACGGTCGGTGATTTGTGGGAAAGGAATGCTGTGATACCCTTTGTCCGGCTGAGGGCACTGTATGGTTTGAGTGACAGGGAGCTTTACAGGTACGTTCAAATACAACACGCACTGCTCGCGGCCCTGCCCCCTGACACGCCTCTGCCGGAGTCCTCGCCCTTGGAAGATCGCCTCCTTACTGAATACATGTTGGAGAAGGCGACATCCCTCACGTACCGCAAACTGATTAATAATTTCCCGGATCCGACACTCCAATTAAAGGGGAAGTGGGAAGGGGATGTAGGTGACATGGATGAACATGAATGGTTCGAAGCACTTGGGTCCCCTAGGGAGGTGGGCATCTCGGCGCGTATGCGCTTAGTGCAGTTTAAGATCTTACACAGAGTTTATTACACGAGGACCATGCTACACCGCATACACCGGGCACCCCATCCGTATTGCCTTCGTGGGTGTGGGGAGGAAGGCACGTTTTTTCATACCATGTGGGAGTGTCCCAGGATACAGGACTATTGGAAGCAAATACTCCGTACGATTTCACAGACACTGAACCATTCCCTGTTGCCCGACCCGCGGAGGTGCCTCCTTAACATATGGGAACCTACTGACCTCACCAGGTATGAACAACTCTGGGTCACGGTGGGGTTGATGGTGGCGAAGAGAGACATAGCGCAGCGATGGGGTGTGGCAGATCTCCCGTCCAAGTCCCAATGGTGTCTGCATATGGATACGGTGATGGTGACCGAGAGGGCGGTGTACTCCAGCCGAGCCTGCCCCGGGAAATGGAACAAAGTGTGGTTGCAATGGAATGGGTACAGGGGAGATATTTGTGATCCCTTATTGGAGGATGACCAGGAGGACTCGGATGGGGAGGGGGAGGGGGAGTGAGTCTGGGTGTCATGGTGGAGCGGGGGTTCAAATGAGGCCGCTAAGCGCATCCTGCTTTTAGACCGCTGGAAGTGTGCCGAGGGGGGATGTATGCATGAAGTGAGCGGGGGCGCTGGAACGCTGGGACATGGGATGGGAATGGGCCTCTCCCGAGAGGCACTTATGATTCAGATTGGTTTAACCCACGACTGACCGTACTATCATTCCTAATGTTGAAGTTTTGGAGTTTGTTGTTTTTCAAAAAAAGATAAAATACCATCAAAACCATCTCGAATGTTCACAACGCTATCACAAATGCACTTTTACTTTGGAAAATGCTTTATTGGACGATTACAGGAACTGTTGATTTTTGGGACACCATACGAAGCTATGTTTTGTCTGATGAGCGCGGTTTAGCGGCCGGCCCGCAGGGTTGTAGGCGTTACGCTGTGTACTATGTAAAGTGCAATAAAGGTTTTGTTAAAAAAAAAAAAAAAAAAAAAAAAGAAATCTTTTGAATAATATTCTAGTTGGAAAGCATGTTCACAACTTACTTCTCCCACAAACACATTCTCGTAATAGGTTTCACCCCTATGTATGCACAGTTTCCCCTTTTTCTCTCTATCTAAAGCTATTGGACCATTGCTACCCTTTCGTTGGTGTGACCTTTCTTCCTCGGTCCAATCCGTTTTCCATTGACCTGAAGATTTTAAAATCTTTTGTCTCCTATACCGAGCATCCACCTGTCCTACAAACTTTTTCTCAATTTCTGACACTGTACAAGTCAAATTATTTCTTCGGGCATGTGAAGTATCTAATGTTTTCCAGGGAAGGAAACATTTCTGTAATCTGTCTTCACTCTTATAATAATCCCACTTATTTAAATGCTTGTAGTTTGGCACTTCTGGTAACACAGAATCAAAATTTGAAAAATAGTATTCAAAACCATCACGTTCATAAAATATGCTCAACAACAAACTACATGTGATTCCATAAGTCAATGGAAGATGATGATATCTAATACCTTCGTCTACAGAGGCTGGCAATTTCATGCACACATAACAATTTTTAGCCTCCATAGCATCAACATATTCATAAAGCAATTTAGCATATGCATTTGATTTAAAGTTTCCCTGCGATTCATCTACATGTAACCTACGAGTCTCAGCTGCTAGTAAAGCTTTATCTTTCTCTGTATTGTTCCCCTTTTTACCAGCAGTTGTAGGTTTCTGTATCGATATAACTTTTGCTTCCTTTGTTGCTTTCTCTTCATTTTCATGTCCCACTACATATGATATAGTAACTACTAAAACTATAAGAAAAATCACTCCCACTAAAAGTGTGCCTACTATGCATTTTGTCCTGCGGTTCGGGTTGCCAGCCTCCGTTATCTCAAACAGTGTAGTTCCGTTTTTCTTTCACAGCACAATGTCTCTTTTCTTTGCACAATGTCTCTTTTCGAACCACACCTGGAAGCTGATAATCCCTTCTGCAAGATCAGTCTTTGAGTTCCATAGCAACGGACAACCCTAGCCCTTCTCCGTCCTCGAAGACCCTAAATCTCTTCTTCCACTCGGCGCTAGGTTATCTCTCAATCTGTTTGTTTACAAAGCCTTTACAAAGTCCTTTAGCAATCCATAATTATACGTGATCCAGCGACTCTAGTCACGCACTCTAATATTTCCAAATGAAGAAGGACCTCCCCAAGTATTGACCTCCTTGGACAACAAGTCGGGAAATCTATTCTGTTAAAAATCATGTCTCTTATTCCGCTCAGATAAGGAGGATAGGGGATATTGAGTGTCAGCAACCCTTCGACCTCCACTTCCGGTATCAGCAACACTATTTCCACTGTTATGATGGGGTCAGTACTGGTCAGGGTCACTTCCCTCACCCTCCCAGATCCCTGTACACTGGACATCTGCAGCGAGGTAGGTCCACTCAGGAGTAGAGTATCTTCTGCAAGGCACTCGCACTCTCCTCGATCTTCTCGGACCTTCCTGTTCCTGTCCTTGTGCACTTTCGTCCAGATCCGAATCTTCAGATATAGGAGCAAGAGTTCTCTCTGGAGTTGACTTCAAGCTCGGCCTCTTTCTTCTTTCAGGCCAACTAGCTTCTCCGCGCCTTGTTCTCCTGTATCTTGTCCTCTCACTCAGTTCTTGATCACTCTGGACTTGATCTGTGTCTGAGCCGTATTCACAGCAACTTTCTCCTTCTGTGGCAACTTCAGTTTCACTGTCGTCCTGTCTTTCTTCTTCTGGATCTGTAGCGCTCCCAACTTCTTTCGACACCCCCACAGCTTGACTGATCCCCTCTAGTGTTTCGCCATCCTCAGCTGGATTTTCATCTGCGAGAGGAGCTGTTTCTTCCAGGGGTGCTGGAACTCTTCGAGTATGGGAAGCGTGGATCCAGTTTGGCAGCCCTCCACACTTCACGGCAGTATTCGTTGTCAATGTGACCTGGTAGGGCCCCTTCCAACGCACGTCTAGGCAGTTCTTCCGGACGTGCTTCTTCAATAGGATCCAGTCACCTGGGCACAAGTCGTGACATAGGTCTCTTGAAGATGGAACTTCAGCGGCCTGCACCTGAAGAGACACAGAATGAATGGCGTCAGACAGTCCCTTGCAGTAATCCAGGATCAGGTCATCTGTAATATTCAACAAAGCTGTAGTCGGTACAGACGGAAGTCTCATTGCCCTCCCCATTAAAACTTCGTGTGGAGAGAGACCTGTCCTCCTGTCTGGTGTGCTACGCATACTCATGAGTACCAAAGGCAGAGCATCAGGCCAACTTAAGGAAGTCGATGAACATACTTTGGCTATTCGAGACTTCAAAGTGCCATTGATCTGCTCCACGATACCTGAAGCCTCTGGTCGATAGCTACAGTGCAACTTCTGATCAATGTTCAACGCAGAGCAAAGCATCTTCACAACTTCACTGTTGAAATGAGTTCCTCGATCTGATTCCAGGGAGGTCGGCACCCCGAAGCGCGGGATCAACTCTCTAAGCAACAACTTTGCTACTGTGAGTGTATCGCACCTGCGTGTAGGGTATGCTTCGACCCATCTGGAAAATATGCATACAACCACCAGAACATACCTGAGGCGGTTGCTTTTAGGCATCTCTATAAAATCTAATTGCATTCTGTTGAAAGGCCCCCCAGACCTCCCAATGTGACTCATTGTAACTGGTGTTCTTTTCCCTACGTTCAGTTGCTGACAAGTAACGCATCTCCTACAGACTGCTTCTGCTGCAATCCTGACCTTAGGGCAATACCACGTCTGCCTAAATACCCTCAGCATGGCATCTCTTCCTAAGTGTACTGGACAATGTATCTGTCGTGCCATTGGACTCACTAACTCCTCAGGTAACACTGCCCTTCCATCTGCTGAAACCCAAAAATCCATTTCACATTTCACACAACCTGCTGTTTCCCATGCCTTCTTCTCAGATTCAGGTGCATTCTCTTGCATGTTTTTTAAATCTTCCCAAGTATCGGCTGTTTCTAGCATCATGTTTAACTCGGTCTTTTCCTGAGCCCCACCTACTTCCACCTCCGTGAAAGAATATCCTTGCTCCGCGCAGTAGCGGGCAACTTCATCCGCATATCTATTACCTTGTGACACAAAATCTGTATTTTTGGTGTGAGCTACACACTTGACAATTGCAATTGCAGCTGGACCTTGTAATGCTTCTAACAGCAGTCGCACAAATTCTCCATTTTGAATAGGCGAACCAGAGGAGGTCATGTAACCTCTCTGAGACCACAATTGCCCAAAATCATGAACTACACCGAAACCATATTGGCTATCGGTATAAATGGTGACTCTAATTTTGCTACCTGCTATACAGGCACGTGTCAATGCAATGATTTCAGCTACCTGAGCGGAGTGTACTCCTTCCAGGCAGGCGGCTTCCACAACTCCAGTAATGGTGCAAACAGCATAAGCTGCTCTCAACCGACCAGTATCATCTCTTAAACATGAGCCATCGACAAAGAAAATTTCATCAGGGTCAGTCAACGGCTCATCCACAATATCTGGTCTTGGCTTCGTGCATAGTTCAGTCACGTCAAGGCAATCGTGATCTTCACATTCTTCACCTTCTATATCATTAGGAAGTGGCATCGATGTAGCAGGATTCAAAACAGAGCACCTCTTAAGGGTCACGTTCTCCGCAGCAAGAATAACTTGCTCGTAGCGCGTGAGCCTACTATTGGTCAAGTGCTGTGTCTTGGTCCTGGTCATTAACAATTCTACAGAATGTGGTACATACACCACTAATTGATGTCCCATCACAATGTTCTCACACCTCTCAATGCTGACACCTGTTGTAGCAACGGATTTGAGACATCCGGGCAACGCTGCGGCTACCGGATCTAAAGTAGCCGAGAAGTATGCAACTGGTCTACGGGCATTTCCATGAGTTTGTACTAACACTGACAAAGCACAACCTTCTCTTTCGCTGCAGTAAAGTGAAAATGGTTTCTCATAATCTGGCATTCCCAAGGCTGGAGCACGGCACAAATCCTCTCTCAGCTGTAGGAACGCCATCAAACAATCTTTGTCCCATGGTACCGGATCACTCACCTCCTTGTGCGTCAGTTTTTGTAAGGGTTTTGCTTTCAGTGAAAAGTTAGCTATCCACTGTCGGCAATAACCAACCATTCCTAGAAACATCCTGACTTCTCTCTGTGTCGTAGGCGCGTTCATCTTCATTATCGCCTCTATCCTATCTGGTGACACCTTGCGCTTTCCTTTTTCTATTCGGTGACCCAAGTACTGTACCTCTGTCAGACAGTACTGCAATTTGCTCGGAGACACCTTGTGTCCATTTTCAGCCAAATGGTTCAGCAAGGCGATGGTATCTATCTTACAAGCTTCTTCTGTTCCTGACGCAACAAGTAGGTTGTCTATGTACTGGACCAGAACCGAGTTCTGTGGCAGTACCAGACTTTCAAGATTTTTCTTCAATAGCTGATTAAAAATCGATGGGCTTTCTGTATACCCTTGTGGGATACGACACCATGTTAAAATGCGATTTTCCAGTTTAAAAGCAAAAAGGTACTGGCTCTCCTCATCTAATGGAATTGAAAAGAAAGCCTGACAAAGATCTATCACTGTGAACCACTCAGCTTGGAATGGTATCTGAAACAATATCACTGATGGATTCGGTACCACTGGACAACATGAAACAACTATGTTATTAATTTTTCGAAGATCCTGTACTATTCTAAATTTCCCACTAGGTTTCTGCAAACCCATAATCGGGGAGTTGCATGGACTACCCACGATTTCCTTCAGTATTCCCTGTTGAATCATAGAGTCAATCACAGGTTTTATTCCTGCAATTGTCTCCGGGGTCAGTTTGTACTGAGGCGTTCTAGGATATTCAACATTTGGTTTTACCATGATCTTCACTGGTTCTACCCCTTTGATCAATCCTATCTCTTCTCCAGTAAAATCCCATACCTCTGATGCCACTGCATCTCGTAAGTCCCAAGGAAGGTCCTCCACAGTCAGGGTAGGATACAGTTCTATGCATGTTCTCGAATTTGTAACTTTAAAGGTAGCATCATCGTCAGTAGTCTGTACCTCCACTCCCTGAGGTGTGCAGTATATTGTGCAGTTCAGTTTGCACAATAAGTCCCTTCCTAACAGACACACAGGACTTGAATCACATACTACAAACTGGTGTTCATTGGTGTAGTTTCCTATTTTCACTGACACTGGTTCCGTCAAAGGGCTAGTCATTCTTCTATTTGCTACTCCTACCACTTGAATTGTTTCCCCCGACATTGGTAAATCTGGAACCACTGCCGATCTCAAAGTTGATCGAGTAGCTCCGGTATCCACCAAGCATGTTGTAGGACACCCTGCCACTTCAGCCTCAACAAACGGTCCTCTTTGATCCACCTCTAGAACCCAAGGGTACAGTCATCTTCTCTACTTACACGTTGTCCCGTCAATGGATCAACGTAGTAACACTCTCCTTCGTCTATAAAAAGAGGCATTTGTCGATGTATCTTTCCCCCTGTCGTAATCCTTGGTGGCTGCGGGAACTGAGCTTGTGGAGCCGAAGTCCCCCCTTTGGCCACATTACTTCTTGACATGGTTACCCCTTGAGCTGGGACCTCTTGGACTTCCTCCTCTACTTCTAGTTCTCCGTTTTCAGGGATATAGGGACACTCGCGTCTCCAATGTCCCACCTGGTGACACTGGTGGCACTTTGTCGTTTTCTTCAATGTAGCAAAATCTATTCTAGGCCTCAGACTTTCCTCGTTGTTCTTATTCTGACTATTTGATTTCCGTCCCATTGTCCCTGTTCCCTGTTGCTGCTGTCCGCCCTTTCCAGCTGACTGCATCTGCACCATCATCAGTTTCTCCTTTAATTTTTTTGCTTTGGAATCTATTTCATCACTGCAATACCTTGCGTACCTCAAAATCTCATCCAATGGTTTGTTTTGCCAAATGTTGCTGAATCACCAAACAAATATCAGGTCTCAACCCCAAAACGAACTTTGATACAAACTGTCCTATATCCTTGGGATCCATGACATCTAGTCCACTGTATTGTTTGAATGCTTTCAGCAATCGCTCATAGTACTCATGAACTGTCTCCTTGGGTTCCTGTCTTGTTCGGTCTATTTTTACCCAGTCTATATCTTGTGGTGGCACCTTCTCTTTCAGCCAAGTCATCACTCTTTCGTATTTTAACATTACACTTTCTGACGGTCCATTAGTACGAGCATCCCTTTCTGGTTCTGCAGTTGGCCATTCGACACTAACCTTGCATGCTATCCACAAGTCTACTGGGACCACAATGTCAAATAGGGTGTTCAAATCAATCCACAATACTTTTGAAATCTTGACAAACCTCTCTACCTGCTTGTACCACTCTACAGGATTTTCCCTTAACTTCGGAAATGAGTTGGTAAATGCAGCTAAATCTCCTCTACTCCAGGGCACGTGCACATAACTCCCATTCGCTATTTCTCGCAAAGGGAATGCCTCCATCTGCATTAGCCTTCCCTCCGGAGACATCGCATTCACGCTCCGCCTAACAGTTCCCTTTTTGCACCACCTCTCTTCCCATTTGTCCAGATCTCTCCATGCTCTTATTCCTGTGATCAGTTCTCTTATGTGTGTTTTTAATCCAGTCGTTCTCCTCTCATCTAAGTCCTGATCTGAATAATGCAACCTATGGTTACCCTGCAATGCCTTGGTTCTGGACAAATCTATCAAATACCTGTCTGCCAGTTCAGACAGTTTCTCATGAGTTGCTCTTGCCTTTCGAGTGATGTCCTTTGCTATAAACAGCAACTTATCTTGTTCGTACAAGTCAATCCTTTCTAAAGATAACGTGCCATCTATTATATCGTCCAGATCAGATCTTAAGCTGGTCACATCGAGTCTTTTAGCTTTCACCACAGCTTTCAGTATGCCATCTCTAGAGAGTCCATTTACATCTCTCCCATCACAGCTCTGAGTCCTACGTCTGGGCTCAGGTGTGTTATGGGGAGTCCTCCCTTGTTCCCATCTCTCCAAGTCCCATGCAGTTCCATCCTCTCTGGGTGTATAGTGAAACACTTTCCTATTTCCCATAGTCCCACAATTCCCATCCTCTCTGATTTCTCTAGGAGCAGGGTAAGGCATTCCGTTATTCCCCATTTCTTCACCATTTGCCGGTGGTCTCTGATCACTCGACACATGGCAAGATCCTTCGCTGTTCCCTATGCTCCCACGACTCCAGTGCTGTACGTTATCACCAGGTGCGTGGTGAGTGCACTTAAACCTATCTCTGTACTCTTGTGTCCTTTGGTCTCCCTCACTTTGAATGAGACGAGATGTCTCCCCACACTCCGTACTCCTGCCTCTTTGCTCCTGCCCATTCCCTCCGTCAATAAGACGTGTAACTCCTCTACTCTCCTGACTTTTACCATCCCACTCCTGACCGCTTTAGCTAGCCCCACAGTGAGATAATGTCCCTTTTCCTCGACTTCCCCATTCAGCTTCTGCTCTTGACCTGTTGCTCGGTGCTTCCATGGACCTATCCCATTCTCTCAAGTCAACCCTCAACTCTTTATAGGATTTCGGCCGTGGTCCCCTCAGGTCCATCGGTCCTCTCGGACCCCCCTGCTCTGTTACGGGACCCACTGCTGAATCCAACGGGGTGCTCCAGGTTATCGGTCCTGGCAGTTGCCTCCAGGCATTTGTCGTGTTATTCCTTCTTTCCATTTCTACTCTTTCTCTGTCTAGCTGTACCTGTTCTTCCTCTTTACCTTTCTCTGGGTGATAAATCGACCGTATAGGACCTATGGTAACGGGTACTTGAAGAGCATCTGGCAATTCATAAGTCTCAACCCTCTCTGTTGCCGGCATCTTCTGCACCACGACTCTTCCGACTACACTCTGTACTGGACTATGTTGAAGTGACCCTTCATCTTTGGTAGGTACCCAATCCGCTTTAGGAAGTGGCCTATACCCTTCTATGTCTACCCCATCGTTCCTTGGGAGCCCAGTACTTTCTATCTCCCTATTGTCCGGAGGCGGTCTATCTATCAACAACCTGTTTATTAAGCCATCCTCCAACTCGCTCTCTTCATCTTCTTCAAAGGGTCTCTTTTCTCCTGTAACCTCTCTCATGGGGTACAACTTATCCACTTCAATCGTCTGTACCCTCCACTTCTTGGCTTCCTCATCCCATTTAGCATCTTGCACTGCCCTTACTGATCGCCTTACCCTTTCTTGGCGTCTGTTCTGACTCCTGTCGTGCGCCGCCCTAATCCACGCGTTAAGGGCCTCAAACTGTGTTGGTCTAGGCAAAGGTCTCAGTGAGGACATGACTGCTTTCAGCTGATGCAACACCTCTAATCTAAACGTTCCGTATTTCGGAAAAGTCAGTTCCTCATTCCCTTCTGTAATCTTACTCCAAGTATCAAGCCACAGTATAGTATGCAACCCAACATTCACTGCCATATAGTAAGCTGGTGTACCCTCTGGCGGTGCCTCTTCCCCGTAATAAGATCCTCTTCTTTTTCTCTTAAAAATCCCTCTCAAACATTTAAAACACTTCATGTTCAAAACCTACGAAATTTCTATTTTCTCCGCGTTCGTTTACTTCCTGATGACAATCCACCAATCTCAGCGCGGTTCTCGCTAACTGGCCTATCAGAGCGCGGCTTCTCGCTGACATCACACCAACCGCCCTATCCCAGCGCGGCTCTAGCTGACGTCTCACCAACCGCCCTATCACAGCGCGGCTCTAGCTGACGTCACTCTCCCCCTTCGCAGCAGTTCCCCTCCTTTCTCAGCTCGTCTCCGCGGTCATGCATGCGTCGAATTCATACTCTGAAAAATGATTACTTCCGACCAAGCGATCACTTTCCTTGACTGTACGCCCACAGTCTAACTGTAATTGTCACCTTAACTGACGAAATGTCTTTCCGTGTACGTCTAGACAATCGCCTTCTCTGATAGGTTACTTGCACACGGTAACTTTCGACCTGCGTCCGTTACCCACACACTCACTCTTGCATTCCCCCTATCTCGGTCCTGCGGGCGATCAATGGTACCTCATGACCCCCTTACTCTGGTCGACAATTACTCTTGATGTTCGATACACCCGAACCACTTAAGCTCTACCCCGAACTTAAGATTTTCACCAGTTCACCGGTTCACCCGTTTACCAGGTTGCCAGTTTACCAGTCTACCAGGTTGCGCGCGCTCACAACCCTCTCTCAATCACTCTACAGGCATTCAACTCCGCATGACATTACAATACAAATACAACACAAAACACCGCAATCTATCAACGCATGACCCTTGTTATACTCACTCTCGTCCGATTCTGCTGCTTTTCTCTCGCACCGTCAGCACCTTCTTCGGCAGGCCACCTCTCGATCTCTAGGGACCTTGGGGTAAACTTAACCTAGTCTAGATCACCTTCCTCAAGAAGGTAACCATCCTCACTCTGCTACCAACTGTTAACGCGGGATTTCTGGTCTATATTTATAGATTTAGATCCCAACTCAGGTCGACTAAATCGTTGATACCTGTCATTGAGTAAAAGGCAATCCACTACTAGGTCAAACAGTTAAGGACTTACACCACTCTAAAGAACCACTTACTAAGAATACGTTTTAAAAGTTTATTTCAAAGCCAAAGTTAACTGGAGATACAAACATCTCAAAATAAGGTTCAAAAGATATACGGGTATCAATACAAACAGGAATTTTCTAAATGTTCTTAGTCGGCAGAAGGATATCACCAAAACCAATTCCAGAATCACCAAAGTTGCAAGAATAGACACAAGCTGTAGCTTGGAAGTCATTTACAGAAAGGAAAAATTCAGGTTAGACTGTCCCTACACTAGACTAAGTGACATCCCTACTTAACAAGTTCTTAACCTAAAAAGGTGTCAGCCGTGGTGACTTCCAAAGAAGATCACACACTTCCCTTAGTCTTCGTTATGAATCGAGGTTTCGCCGTCAACCTATCTGCCTACCCATCCGCTCTCTTAGGTTCCTCAGATCATCTGCTCTAACTCCACCCAGGGGTGCTGTCCCTAATACAAAATCACATTTACAATAGAAACGCCCCTTAGAGACGCCCCTCACGTGGTGTTGGTTCTGGTATGTTCCGTGCTGATACTCCTCTGGACCCTTCGTTAGAGTTGACCTTGCTTCCCAGGCTCCTCTCCGGCAGGCCGGTGCCCCCCAGGAAATTCCTGAAGACTCCTCCAGGCCTGTGCCTGGTTCCCGAGACAAAAGTCTATTCATCACTCTCTTGATTAAAACCCCCTCGCACCTGCAAACTGACACTTGTACTGTGGGCCCCAAATTCCGACCTCCACCATATCTTCTAAGTCGTAAACCATCGAGCAGGCTCCACAGTTTGTGCCTAACACGACCTTTCTCTAACGAGCACATGCAGATCAAAAGAAACGACTTTTGTCTATTCAGGCCTATTAGAATTACATGAAATGGGCCTATGCACTCTGCAAACTTTCAACTTATTTGTCTAAACAGTATTCTAACTTATTACACACAATGATTATATGAAACACTTCTATAAAACATATACTTCAGTTCTATGATCAATAATACTTTGAACTACAATAACATTAAAATCCCTTCTCATGTGAAAGTGTAACAGCATCTTTCGTTTCCTGTGAACTGCCATGTGGCCTACACATCTCTACGTTTAGCAGAATTACATTTTCTTCTACAACAGCAACATAAAATGGGATTTCAACATCATTCTAACATTTCTACACAATTCTACATTAGGTTTTCACACTGATATATGTATTCTTATTCTGGTTAAACACTCTTATGTATTTGCACTCTATAAATTCGACACTCCTACATAATTTTTACTAGACTAATACAACGTGCTTGTAAATATGGTGCAATTCTACAAATGTTCCCAATTTGCGCTCTCTCACACTACTAATAAACCACTTTCCAACATAAATTATTGTGGTCCGTGAGCCAAACAGGTAAGCAAAAATCTTTCTGTACCGGAGCATTACATATTATTTTACAAACAATACAGAGACATGGTGCTAAAAATTTACAACTTACGTTCAAATATGGCCAATGGAAGCATTATTTTCAGAAACAAGACCCTATTATTCTGGACATGTTCTGAACGTTGCAGAAATATCTTCCAGTAAAGGGAGTAAGCAACCATCCATTTTCCCCATATTTGCCAAGATGTCTTGAATCAGCCACTCAATTGAACTGGTTTCTGGCTGTTCAAAAATCATAGAGAAATAACAGCTTTCTTCCTGCCTGAACATTTATTATATTATGACTGTTATTCTGAGTTAGGCTGGGTTGAATTAACTCATGGTGTTCCACTCCACCTGATTCCAAGAGGATGAGGTTTTTCACACCTGCAGCCTGATCTAAAGTTTTGCACAGTACTTTTATCAATTCCCCTGACAAACATCCCATCCACCAAATTTCGAGATGTCCGTTGGCCTTAAAGACATCTCTGTTCATTGGCATGACCCACCATCATGGCAGACCCAGTCAATTTTGAAAAAGTTTGATGGATGACTCTCAAACTTTTCCAAAGTTTTACAGTTTTCAAAATCCCAAAGCAGGAGTTTGCACATAAAAAATGTAAAATGTATGACGGCCACACCATGAGACAATTTTCCCATAGTGTGGTTCTCACTTTGTTTAATTTTACTGTCACTCAGCATTGGTTGTACCTGGCGGTGACTGGCAGCAAAATAAAACACCTGACCGCTTTCTCTAAATTTATTGGAAAGTTTGATGGCTTAACTCTGATTGTCCATACTCAGTTAGGCCTTCAGAGGAGAATGTTGGAAATGGAGCTGAAGTAGATTTAGTCATTGACGACCTCTTGGTCCGCGAGCAACTAGAGAGTTTGCCAGAGAGGTACTCTGTCGCTAAACTCTGCCAAACTCTAAATGAGCCCCCTGGTGATTCCAGGTGTGAGAACATCAAACCATATTGTATTGTGCCATGATTCAGCACAGTAAAATCACATGGGAGTTCAGCTTCAGAAGCAATCGAGCTTACAATTCCCTCATCTACTTCAGCCATCACATCTCATCAGCAACCTAACCGAAATGTCCCAGCATGCATTTATCATCTACTCAGAGCATCCGGTAAATGTATGTGTTAAACCCCATCCGTAAAATCACATGCAATTTTACTGTGTACCCATTACTATGGAAATTGGATTGAAGGCCTATTTTACCTCGAGATTTCATCCTTTTTCTTGATGTTTACTATTTATTTTTAGGATAACAGAAAATATAAAGTGCAGGACCCTTATGTAAAGGATAGTGTTCGTTTTTATATTTGCTCACTTTCTTCATAGGCATGTTACTATGTATGCACTGTCACAGCTGTCATCAGAATGCAAAATACACTTTACAAAGGGCTTGACAGGTATATGTTGAAATAAAAAAAGAAGCTTACTAATTCAGCAACACATCCCGGGAACAGATCACAGTGACAATGACTGCTTGACATTTGATTCCAGCAAAATATCTTTTAAGATAAGATGGCTTTCGCAGACATAACACATAATTTGTGAAGAGATCATTTTAGAAAAATATGTTGTGTCTTTAAAATGGTTCATTTACTCTTAAATATATTTCACACGTGTTAACAAGTTTCATTTAAATTTAAATATAAATATAAAAGCACTACTGATCTTAGTATAAAGGTAAATGTGGTTGTTTTGAATGAATGTGCCTTTTTACGGATGCCAGGAACCCAAAAAGACATAAAACCATTTATCGGGTCTAAAAAGCATATTTGTGAGTCCCTTTGCGTCACTTTTGCCTTACGCAATATGGTGCATGAGTGATGCAAATATAAAATGAGATTTATAAAGCAACGCAAGGCCACTTTGCGTGGCCCCGCATGACTTCGTAAATCTTGAGTAATGTAAAGCAGCAGATATCGCTGCGTTGCATTACTCTGTGCCAAGGAGGCATTTCCATGGTCATTGTGTGGGTGTTCCCATGCAACATCCATGGATTTTGACACATTCCGAGATTTACCAGAAGTGGTAGACCTGGGATCTGCCAAAAACCTACGCCTCCCCAGTTGTGGTGTAACAAGGAGAAATAAACATATTTTGTTTTTTCCTCTTTCTAATTCAGCAGCACACATAGAAAGAGAAAAAAGCCTCTGAGGATTGTTTTTGTGCAGGAAGATGATCCTCCTTCCTGGAATGCAGGCACCCTTGTACAATGGTGCAAGGGGGCCTGCGTTGGTGCAAGGCTGCCAAATCGGCACCAGTGCAAGGGAAAAGGATAGGAATATGCCCTATTTAATAAATTAAGGTACATTCCTGCCCTTTCCCTGTGACAGAGCACAGCAAGGGGACTGCGCCACAAAAGTCATAAATATGCCGCTAAGATCACTGCCACAAGTGTGGAATGTACTAATATTGTAAAACATACACCTGATTATTCATGAAAAGACCCCTTTGCAACTGTCTAGCTCCTGGTCATTCTTCTCCCTGTTCATGCTGCTCCAAGTGTTTTCATGCTCCTCTGCTGTCACCTGTTGCATCCAAAGTTTAGAAATATTAAAGACCCGCCCACTTCCCCCCATGTAATACAGTCAGTGGCTTCTAGTTCATGTCCCTGCTCATTTCGCCATTTTAGAATTAGAAAAAGGAAAAAACTCCAGCTAAAATGTTTTTTTCTTAGCTGAAAAATATATTGTTTTGTTTTCAAATGAGCACTTTTTTTTATGTTAGATTGATTCATAGCATTGCATTGTGCTGATTTATTTACTGTTTCCCCCAAAAATGTTTGTCCTCAAAATGCATCTTGTTAGTGGCTGTTTTCATACAATAAATGATTCACAAACCTTTCTCTTGCTAATGTTTCTGGCTATGTCTTTTATGTTGTAGGTGTTTTCCATAGTATATTTTCACATGCTTTCGCATCAAGTACATGTAAGGGGGAAGTCAACGCACCAAATCCAAAGGCATGTAATTATGCTTCAACTGGTCCAACTCCTGAGCCTTTGTTTTGGAAACACGCTAATGTTTTATTGTAGCATTTCAACTGTAATCTCATTGTTGGTGAAGAACATTTCTCATTCTGGCAGATGTTTGTAAAATTCCAGTTGAATGCATTTTCCAAGCAGATACTATTACCGAATGCGCGTTTAACAAATTTGCTTTACTGTTACCTAATGATCCATATCTAATGCATTTCCCAAGGTAGCCACTGATCTCTAGCGCTCTTGAGCCTGCTGTATACCTTAGAATTCACACTGTAATTGGGAGCGTCCCTTCCTTTGTAAACAAAAAAAGATCTATTGTGGGTCTAGTGTAAATCTGTCCAAAAGTAATATCCATTTTCGGGTTTGCAAATACTGAACATACAATATATTTATTTGTAGTACATATCGTGAGCTATTCAAGCTCAGTAGTAGAAGGCACGTATATTTCCCCTATCTTGTGGGAAAAACCTATGAGATAATTTCACAGAAAAGAAGATAAGCACTATTTTTGTACAACATTAGTTATACTTATTTTCAATATTATCCATGGAACAATGCAAGATCACAATGTGCATTTCTTTTCTTTTTTTTTGCAACTGGTAGGCTGCACATTGATGCTATCAAGCAAAATGCTATACTCACTACATTAATTTAATAATTACCTATTTTGGACGTACAAATAGGTGTCATGGATACATATAACAAAGATAATTTTACACTTGTAGATCCACTCACATGAAGATATACTCCTAGACCTAGATTTCATTCTCCACCTTTTTTTATTTATTAGTTCTGAGTGAAGATATACACTTTGGTGTAGAATACATGACTCCCTCCATTGATGAGGTGTTCTCCTAAGAATACGTTTACAAGTGTAACATTTATACAAATATCTTTTGAGCTCTTGTTGGAAATCTTCCATCACAGGAACGTAAAGTGTAGAGAAATGTAATACATTTATTTTAAAACATTGAAATATATTTTCATTTTAAATATAAAAGAAACATTAATTAAAATAATGTATGTTAAACTGGAACTAATAAAATAAAAAGTTACAGCACAATAATTCCAAAGTATTTCGAATAATAAAACAATGTAAATATAATAATTACATGTATACATATTCCATTTTTAAGAATAATTTTTAAAAATACACTCTCACTAACATTTGTATTCTTATTTAAAAAGTAATAACCTCGGCTATGTATATAATTAATGTGCCTCCATTGATTTCTCCACAGGATTTGAATCCAATACTGGGCTGAAGTACACTTAGGCCTGTTTTAAAAACCAGGACTGTAGTAACTTTATCAATGTATTTTGTGATTTGCGATGATCTTTCTTATTTGTGGGTGTGTTTTGTATTAACATGTTCTTCCCAAACTCCTTTTAAATTTTCCCTTAACCTCCACAAATTTTGCAGTAATTATTTCCCATTTTCCACATTTTCACCAATCTCCATTCCACTCTCCAATCCCTCCCACATTTACTAAAAAACAGTATATTTGTGTGCAAAGATCACTTCCACCAGGGTAGAAATGTCTGCACAGAAAATATAGGAGTTGTGGAGGAGAAGGTCTCCACCCGTAGGTTTGAAATATCCATGTCTATATTTAATGATTCTAAAGATTAAAACGGTAAATAATGCAATAGAAGAAAAAGCAGGAGGTGCCTTTAAATTTAAATGAGCAAGCCAACAGAATTTGTCAAGCTTTCATAATGAAACTGATGAGGAAAAAGGTTTTGGAAACTGGATTCATTTAAAAAAATATATCATTTTGATTGATCACTGTGATGAAAGAGATTATTAATCTAATGAGGACCGTTCATTTTTTTTAAGTGGTGAGGCATAAAAAAACAGTGAGCTAGTGTCCCTGTTACTTCGCAGTCATCTTCCTTTCCCTTAGTCCTAATTGTCCTGTATAACTATTCATTGCTTATGAGATGCATCCAGCCTCACTGAGAAAGAAAAATAAGGAGCACATATACTAAAGAGCCAGTCTCGCCTATCCCACCCGGATCCATAAAAGTCACATCAAACTGAATACCTTGTTGAAGACCAGATGGATCAAGGAAGAATGGCTGGGACTTAATGAATGGTATGAGCAGGGACAAGCAGGACTAAGAATTATGAAGATTAGCCTTTTGTCTACCCTACTGAGCCAAGTTAATTACTTTGCTCCCCAGCAGAGGGAACAAAGATGAGTCCATACAAAAGGAGCAATTATCAAAAATTGACCTAGTTCTGGTAGAGGAAAGGGATGTAGGGAAAATCTGTATCTGATAAATAGCTTGTCACACTGCACCTTGGGTGTGAAGGCCCATGCCCACCAGGACAAATAGGGAGTGCCAGACCTCTGGAGCCAACACTGTAGGGGCTTGCCTTTGACGTTTTGGTAGGAAGGGGTCATGCAGTGATGTCAGCTATTGGTCTTCAGAGGAGTTCTTTCCAGAGAAAACCTGATGTTTCCATGTTGGATTGCCTCAGAATTCTGTGCAGGAATTTTGAAACAGGTGTAATGTATTGTAAGATAGTGCTTTTAAAGCGCAAACTGCCACTCCCACAGGAGTGGAGGGTTGGTGTGGCATTGCAGGATTAGCAAGGGGTGCCTAGCCCATAAAAGTGTCCACTCATTTGAAAACCCCTATACTGCTTTGAAGATTTGCTCATTTTAAAATGAAAAAAACACTCTGAAAGAATTGCTGCATAGCACTTTGCTGTACATTAATAAGAAACACCTGGGATGGCAAAGGCATGGGAGTCAGTGTATTCTGTTAATGTTATCTCTTTTTGGGAGGGAATGTCCATGGGGCCACCTCCAATGGCTTATTTTGCACATCCGGGACTCCAAATCTCCCTAAGGACCAATACCAACAAGAGGGCAGATATTTTATTTGTATTTATTCCTCAGAGACCCCTTTCCCAAGGCAGTGACAAATTCACAAAGAAGGTTACCGCCCCCCCCAATGCCTGTGTCTAGGGGAGTGAGGCCAAGCATGCCCAGCACAACAGGCTGCTCCTGCAGCGGGAGCAGAAGAGGAGTTGCTTTTGTGTGGCAAGAGCCCAAAAGGATTATGCCGGCTTCCACTTAGCACAGGAACTTTGCACAGAGAACTGATGAGGTTGCTATGTTCTTGGTGCTCCTTCTTTGCCCCCTTTGAGTTTAGAAAGCTTTGGGTTCCCCAGGAGGGACCAGGGTCCCCAAGTGAAAACAAATTAACAAAAAGAATCATCAGGTGGTTGTAATGAAGGCAAACATAGATCATTGCGACTAGCATATTTAATATTTACTTTCCCCAGCAGAACACTACCCCATAATGCCCTGCCAGGGTTTCATTGCTTATTCCTGTAATCCTGGTGATCCCAAGGAGGTGCAGGGGCACCCTCAAAGTTGGTCCAGCATGTTTGGTGAGCTGCAGGAGGTCCAGCAGCCCCCAGTACTGTATCTGTAAAAATTAACTCAAAGTCTCCTGCAACCTTGCAACAATAACCCCCCCAAAAGTTTGTTTCACATTTAAGCACTCCCAGGGCTGAGCTTTTGCTTTTCGGTTCTGGAGTGTATGGACACCTAGTGGTTGGTCTGGTCCTATGGCTTTTATGTAGCAGAAATTGAATTTAAATTGCAGGGGCTCCCCATAATCATGTGTAGAATGCATCCACATATAATCATGCAAATCTGTACCTGAGTTAGAGTGTTATTGGGATATTATTACAAATCCCTTCGAGCGGAAATTATATTTCCAATTCAGGGTTGGTACACTGTCTATAAAAGTCTTTACTAGTAAATGGTCTACATCTTGTGATGATCTGTGCCTGATGTGCCAGTTCGGAAATTAATCTTTATCCCATGTACTATTGGAATGCAACGGTTACAGAGCCCCGCGGCGTATCTGGCTGTCCTCAATATGCAAACTTCTAGGGACAAGAAGGGCACAGGAGGCAGAAAGAATCGTACGAAGTGACACAACTGAAGTGATAATTTTTGCCATGACGAAATTCTTGGGGTGGGTATGGACAATCAGAGCACGGTCCCTCAAGAAGGGAATGGCCCACTAAATACTGTCTGTCTTGCTGTATTACATGTTTGGGTAGCCATTCACTTCCCATTTAACTGGATAGTCTGTCTAAAAGCAACTATGGAATTTTAATTAACTCATTTTGATATAATATTTTAAATTGTATATTGTTTTATGAGATACTTCTAATTCCATACTAGAAAGTGTACACTGATATTGTGATGATTTTTTTAATGAATTTTATCTGGCAATCATGTGTAATTGTTTTATATGTATATTTTGTGCTTCTATGACGTAATAAGTCGAATAAAGCTTTTTTTGGAATTGGCAAATAGTATTACCATGAGGTGTTAGAATTTTGAAACACATTAACACAATTATGCAACATGCTTTAGTTTATGGATAAATGTCATAGAGAATGAACATAGAAAATAAATGTTACTAGCAGAAAACATTAACACGAAGAAAATTGCCTTAATGTTATATGAATCCGTAAAGTTTATATCATGTCTCTCCTATGTTAGCTGAAGTCCCAGGCCTGAAATACAAGTCCCTGGAAACTCTTTCTTTAAACTAATAGTTGAATTTCATGTGCATTGCAGATTCAGTTTTCGCTAGTTTCCATTGCAGGTGGAAAATACATTCTTTAGGAAAAGTAATTTCTTTGTTTTAGTAAGCTAGGCAAGGAGAGAAGAAGTTACAATCGTGTGGCTTGGGTTGATAAAGGAAGGTTGCTGTGCTTCACAGAGGAGAAAGCATGGGAACCAAGGACAAATTGTATGGAGGAAGGTACAATGTCAACATTATGGAAAGTTACCTTCAGAATTGTGTTCAGGAAGGATGGCATGATCCGAACTGCACTGTGAGTAGGTTACCACTGAATACCTGGTTGTTGGAGCTAGGGGTAGTGTACTACTCTTTTCTTGCCTTCAGAGAGGGCATCTTAAAATGAGCTCTGTTTTCTGTAGCTTCCTGCTTGTTGACCCATTTATCGTGGAGAGACTTCGTAGGGAGACTCTATGTGCCAACAACTTTTACCCTTCTTCCTGAAAATGCTTATTTAGGGATGTCACTTTAGTGCTAGAGTAGAGATAGATTTATGGTTTTCACTCACCAACCCTTGATGCAGGGAAGTTTGGACTCATGCTTCCTGCATTAATTGTGTTGTTTATGTTGCATCGTCTAAACTGGGTGCGCAGATTTGGCTTTATGCTGATTCCTCTGTACTTCTACACTCTTGTGCTGAGGTATCTCTATGTCCAATTGTTCTTGGCTTTGTAATACATTAACTAACCTTAAGTAGGTGTCCGTGGGTTATTATGTATCAAGGAGAGTTATTTGCTAATTGAGTTGTTTCTCTAATGATTTTCCTCCCCTCTACACTTTCATGCTGCTAAAAAGAACCATGAAGTGAGACTCAATACCGACCGAGGGGCAGATTTATGTTGGGAATGCGCCACGTTTGCGTCACGCATCTGCGGCGTAAACGTGGCGCATCCCTAAGACCCATTTACAATGTGACGCATCTAGGCAGATGCGTCATGTTGTAAAGCTGTGCGCCACTGGTGGGCGTTCCGGCGCTGGGTGGGCGTTCCGGGGCAGGTGCGCCTCGCAAAAGTGGCTGAGTGAAATGTATAAGATTTCACTCAGTCACTTTCAGGCCAATGCTGCGTCAAAACCCTGCGCCTGCTTAAAGCAGGCGTAGGTCTTGACGCAGCATTGTAAAGATGGGGCACCCCCGAGCCTTGCTGGAGCTGTGTCGGGCTTGCGACGCAACTCCAGCAATGTGCCACCTTTACGGCACAGATGCGTCACGCATCTGTGCCGTTTTTGCCCCATGGTGCACCGCATTGTAAATGCGGCGCACCATGGGTGGCGGAGCAGCGGCGCAAAATAACTGGCGCATCCCTGGGGATGCGCCAGTTATCATAAATCTGCCCCCTAGAACTTATGGGCCCAACCCTTTCATCTTCATTGTCTGGCCTGTAGGAAGAAAATGAAATACTCAGACATGTATATGTTTTGAATCCAAATGTGTTATTAATAATATGAAGATGAACAAATAGAGCCTGATTCACAAAGGTAAATTTACAGTTTTATGTAAGCTTAAGAATGTTTGCATATTCACAATTCAATTTTACAAATAGTATCTTTATCTCTGTCTATCTTTTTATGTGTGGAGTCTCTAACACTAGTGCTGAGACTCAGCAGTCAAAAAGATACAACTTATAAAATGTGTCTGTGAATTGTAAAAAATCGTAATTTTTCATAAAAGTGCTCATTTACCTTTGTGAATTAGGCGCTGTGTGTTTGACTTTATAGCAAATGCCTATGACTAAATATTGGTTAAATTGATTTTAATGGTGTTACAGGGTTCACCTATGACATAGTTTATTTTATTAATGTGGTGACACTGACATAGCCTGTAGGCCCGTTTTATATTTACTGATAAACCTTATATATAACCTTGACCAAGTATAACATGTGGTTATACTTATTAATGTGGTGAGCCATTGACAAAGCCAGTTTACTTAAAATAATACCCTCATGTATTGTGATGTTGCATCTGGTAAAGGTAAGAGGTATTGGGATGTTGAGAGTTAAGACTCACTAGGGCTGTAATGTGATTTGAGGATGTTGCTAAAGATATTTCCATCTACATTAATGGGTATGATTGTAATTTAATGTGTGGTATTTAGATGTGTGTGCGCAATAAAAGTACTTCTCCTTTGTAAAGCACTGACTGTCAAATAATTTATTGAGTGATATTTTTGAGTGTCTGCAAATTGATATTTCTAGCCCACACCACCTCTCTTGTGTAGACCTTGGACTGCTCTGCTTCTCTACCCTGAGAGCCAATTGCTCCGCTGGAGTACTTGTTTCGCAGTAATAAGACAATTTCAGAGCTACTATTATCCCACAGGAAAGAGTTTCATGCATTTTGACCAAATAATTACTGCTTCTACTTATGATGTATTAAGTTGGAAGTTATACTGATCTTTCTTTCTTGTATGTGCTGTGATGACAGTTATGTCTCTGAGTGTTTTGGTGATAGGTTACTAGTGAAGTGTGTTATGTTTGACATTATGCTGTTGGCCAATCTAGTAGGGATTCACTACAGGAGTCAGTCTGTACTGAATTGGTTCCTATGCATAACAGTTAATGCACTGTACTTGGTAGCTGCACATTTCAGTTATTAACAGCTTACTCAAGATTTGTTTGTTGTCCTAATACTAATTATATGGAAACAAGGCTTTGTTTTGCACAATGCACTTGATCCTTCTAAGCACGCATATCGAATGCATACCCTTGAATAGCCTTGGCATTGTATAATGCATGCCACAATGTAGATGTAAAAAGCTAGGCTTACATTACCAGGTATGTTCTACTTTGCGAAATCAAAACTTCCAAAATGGCCTCCACATTATGTACACTTAGATGAAGAAGCTCTCTTGTTGGCCACTTGCTGGTGCAATTTCTTCTAACATGGCTGTTTCATTTTGCCATTGAATCCAGCTGCTTTGGACAGCTTCCAAAATTTTACAAATGTGATCTAGCTGTACGAGTGTTCTAGCATACATATCAACATTTAATATTAAGGCACTTGACAGGCTGGGTGTGTTTAAGTCTGTGCCTGTCTGTTGAGAGCAATGCTGCCACTTCTTTCTTCCTGAGGCCTCTTCCTTTGATACTGTAGGAAGAAAAGATTTATGCTCAGAGCTTGAGGGCATATTTATCAAAAGACAACGCAGAGCAACAAGCAAAATTGCTGCGCTGCGTGAACAAGAGAGAGCTGAAAAGCGCCATATCTTCAGCTCTCTCCCTGCTCTGGTGCACTTATGGCTACCTCGCGCCAATACAGGCACCCTTGCACCACAGTGCCTACTTTACAGGCAGTATTATTTTTGCAGGAACTGTTGTTTTTGCAGGAAGGGACACCTTCCTACACTAAAACAGTCCAAAGAGACATATTCTTCTTTTAATATGTGGTGCAGAATTCATCATGCATAGAAAGAGAAAGTAACTCCTTATTATGTCTCTGTGTGGTAGGTGTACACATTTCAATCAAGTCCAACTTTACAAGGCTTATTAAATCTAGAATTGTGCGAAATCCATGGGTGGATGCACAAGGAATGCCCATGCTCCACCCATAAAACGCCTACCACTAAGAAATGTAACACTGCAGAAACTGCACATTGCCTTAAATTGCTTTTCAAAGCCACACAAGACCACGCAAATCAGCCTTGCATGGCTTTGTAAATACCAAATAAGCAAGGGTAACAACGGCTTGGTACATCTTTGCCCCCTGGGACCTTTTGCATTGAAATGAGGGAAGGGAATGTAGTGCCATTTATGGAGCAGTGGTGACGAAATATCATGACTCGGGGGCATGATGGATGGCTTTCTTTAGTCTTTTCCGTCAATATTATAGATATATTTTTAAGCAGCCTGATCATTTTGGGTTTGGTTATTGTAAGAAAATTGGTTACTGGTTGAGGGGGGTAAAACCCTACTCAAGCAGCACCCACAATCGTTGTCAGGGTGAAGTTACAAGCAACCCTAAATTAACCTGTTTTTCCTTCCTGGGGTCAAGGTGCCTTCTCATTTGTATCTCTCAGCCTGTTTATGGTTTCCTTTTCTAGGTATTTTTTTTTTCTCTCTCCATAGTCCATGTCTTTCGCTCTACTGGGTAACTCCTTGCATCAATGCAAAGTCACAAAAATTATGCAAACTGGAGCAAAGTGTTGCGAACATACTTACTTTTCAATTCAAAAGTTGTTTGGGGTGGAAGGCAGGCCATGGAATTAACACAATAGCACTTTGCACTACTTTGGTGTGTCCCATGGGTGGAACATAGGCATTCCCAGGGTGAACACCCATTGTTTTCAATGGAAAAGTAAGTCACAATAAAAATTATATTATATTATATTTTATATATATGTTAGTGTATGCCTCCTCGAGGCAGACACTAACAAGGATAATTCTGCTTATTTTTCCTAACTTTTTACACATTGCATGCATGCTGAAATTTAAATCACAAATACAATGTGAGAAAAGTTTTAAAGTATGTCTAAACCTAGAATTTTGTATTGAATCTGTGCCCTTTGAGTACATGATATATGCTATACATTACACACACACACATACACACTATGGTGCACAGGTGTATGCGTGGCATTAGGCAGCCCTAAAGAAAACCAGTGCTTGGGAAGTGAGCAAAAATGCTGTGCCACTGCCCTGCTGGCTCTTCCCTGCACAACACACTGACCAAAGTAGCTGTGTTGAGTTGCATAAAACAAATGTAAATCTCCTATGCCTCTGTCAAAGATGAGCAAATGTTGTTAATACGCTCCAGCGTTCTTTATACAAGTAAGTGTGGGGAGAATGAAAGCATAGTCAATGCAGCTTAAATGCTTACAGTTCCATATGCAGTGTATTCTCTAATGCACCACTTTATACTAAAAATTCAAACTATCTGTTTGATAATATGATAAAGCAAGGCCTATAAAATGTATATTGAATCTGGGCATACAAAGACCGGTGCTAGATTGTTTTTTATGTACTTTTATGTAATGTAGTTTCAGTAGAAGATGTTTTGTCACCATGTGTGAATGTAGAACATTTATCTAAGGCTAATATGCTCTATATGGTCCTTTAGAACGTTGAGGGTGCACATTATGTGTTATTGACCATGGTCTTGTTGCATAGCCTGTAGTGAGTACGAAATCCAAATTGAGATGAGTCTAGAATGGTGTTCTTATTGACAAAGGAAGATAGTTCCATATTTATGGCATTTTCTATCACATTTGAATGAAAAGGGAGTCAAGATATGGGTCTTTAGTTGAAGGTTTTCTTAGCATCCAGGTTGGATTTTTTGATAGTGGCAGTATGGAAGCCTTCTTCCACTCTGTTGGGAAGCGCCCTAGAGTAATCATTGAGTTGAAAACTGAGACTGATAGCTTTGGTTTCTGGGGACAGGTGTAGAAAAATTGGAGTACAGGGGTCTGAAGCAGCTCCTGATTTGATTGAAACAATTATGTTTGATGTCTGCGCTATGGTCAAGGTGCTAAAAGATGAAAGGAGTGGACATACAGATCCTTCTGAGGCTTGTGCTTTGATATGTTGTGTTGTTTTCTGTGCCAGGCACTTATCCTGAAGCATAAAGTTGTCATAAACAGACTTGACCTTATGCTGAAATGATTTCGCTATGGAGTAGTAGAACTGCTGACTGGTTTTGAGATCCTATGATACTGGAGTTTTAGACAGGCTTTTTACCATGGTAAATAAGGCTTTAGGACATACATTGGCTGCTTTGAATTTCCCAGTAAAATAAGATGCCTTTTCCTTAAGGAAAAGGTTCTTATATACTTGGAGGGACATGCTATAATCTGTTTTGGTGTGTAGGTTGTCATCTAGCCTCTATTTTCTCTCTAATCTGTGGCACAGTTGTTTCTGGGCTCTGAGGGTGTCATTGAACCAGGGTTCTGACGGAGAGCACCAGGATCACTGATGGTTACTTGGAGGAGCTAATTGCAGCATTGCAGAGTGAAGCCAGGGATGATACTTTGTTGCTGCTTGTTCGGGATCAGTAGAAGTAACCTGTAGACTATGCTAAAGTAGAGAGTTAAGCTGTATAGCATCTAGTTTAAGCCAGGGCCGGCTGATAAAAGACTTTCCGGGGTGTTTGTGAGGTACTTACATTTCGTGGCAATGAGATTTAAAAAAAGACAGCATCATGATCAGACTAGTTGAGAGGGAGAGATCTGGTCCATCTCAGATGTGGATTATCAGAGAAAATACCATCCAAACAGTGCCCAGCAGTGTGTGTTGGACCTATAACTAATTGACATAGTCATGCGCTGGCCATTTGTTGGAGAAGTTGTTCAGTGTCATGATCCGTGACATTCTCCATATGAAAATTGAAATCTCCTAAAATGGAGAAATGAGAGAGATCAGCCTTGTGAATTAGAAGATGACCTAGAGTGTCATAAAATGAAGACTTTGGGCTAAGTGGACAATAAATTAATATGCCATTAAAGGAGTATTAACTATTCAGTTCAACCTTAAAGTCAAAGCCTCACAATCCAAATTGTCCATTAGAGGTTTGAAACACGATTTAAAGTCTGTTTTAAGAATTAAGGATATTCCTTCACCTTTTTTTCCTACTCTGACAACTCTGAATTTTGAAACCTCCAGGTATAGCCACAAGTAGGTCAGTGTCAGATGAAACATCAGCCCATGTTTCGGTAACAAAGGCGAGTTCAATTTGATGTGATTCTTAGAATTGACAAAATACAATTGCAATCTTTACCAAGGACCTAGCATTAATAAGCACGCAAAGGATTAGGGGTTTCAACTCCCCTTTGGAAGGAGGGATGGAGGTAGGAGATCTGGGAGTGGACAGAGAAAGATTCTGAAAGTGAGGTCACAATGAGAACAGTAAGATATACAGTGAGCTGAGTAGGGATTGTGGCATAGGCCAGGGCAAGTCTTACCTCGGGGTTTTAGTCTCAGCAGGGCCTCCATGGAGTAATGAAGTTTAGGCATTAAGGACCAGATAACTGGCTTCAAACCGGCAGCATGGGTGGTGCTGAGCGCGGTCAGAGCTCGGACTGGGGCAGACAGGCTTGCTTTTGGTGCGTCCGCTGCGGGACACGCTTTAAGTCCGGTTTTAAAGGCCGGCATGGGAGGGGGGATTGAGTGCGTGACGGGGGCATGGCCACAGGCGCTGCTGCACACGAGGGCTCAATAAAGAAGAAACAGTGAGGGCAAATAAAAATAAAGTGCCTTCCAGCAATCCGGGCTGCGCTCACAAGCTCTCTTGTGAGGCGCAGCTACTGTGAAAAGAAAACCAGCTAAAATAAATGTGAGCAAGATTAAAATCATAAAATAGGTAGAAGGCCACGGCTCCAAGATGGCGGCTGCAATCAGGAGCCAGGCAACTCCCCGGCACTCTAGTGCCTACAAGAAATGAAAATGAAATTGGAGATCAGGTTCCTGGAGTCCACAATGTCATTGAGGGCTGCCAATTTACCCACAATGCTATGAGTATACTACTTACTGACTTTACATAATATATCTTTAGACAAAGTCAAGACTGGGTTCCTTTGATGAAGAGAGAAGCAGCGAAAAACAGTAATATTATTGAAAAAAGAGCACCATTGGAGCACAAAATACCATTTATGCTCATTAGTAAATAGCATTGATAGAGCGCACAGGTCACCCGACTATGAATTTACCATACTCACCTGGGCCCATAATCAATAACTCATAATTTTAATCAGGTAACCTTCGCTCTACTACCAGTTATTTTTACCTACTAGTTCCTATACCATTGCCTTACCAATCCTTGTCACTGGTACCTGTAAACCTATTGGATCAGGGTGTTAGCATAATAGGAAAAATAACATTAGCACTCATATAATAACCAAAAACACGGGAAGTTTTAAATTCTTTATCCAAGTTTCTTAAATGGTGATGATCCACAAATTAAACACGATTAGACTTTCATTAATGAAGATCAGAATCAAAATATAACTATGCAAAAGATGTATTAAACTGATTTCGATCATTTAGCAATAGGGAAGGTAAAGACAAGGAACATAAAATACAATCAAAATGTTTAAGCATTTAAAATAAGGGAAGGGGAAAAAGGGAACATATCAACTTTAGCAATAGGATGGGTAAAGAGAAGGAACATAATATGCAAGCACTTTATCAAATATGTAACATTTAGGGAGGGGAAGAGAAGAAAACAAATTAATGGCAAACCCACACAAATGTATATTTACCTAAGAATGGTGTGAAGAACTAACCATGGCCACAGGTCAGTTTAAAGGACAGAACCCAAAAGTTGCAGTCGCCAGTAGGCTAGCAGGTGCATATCAGAATCAGGACAGGTAAAACCAGATTTGGATCAGGACAGGACCACCAAAGGTTAAGACCGGCACCCGCAGATCAGTTGCAACACCTGCGCTACTCCCTCTCTGCAGCTAATAGTCAGAACCCCGATTGGGTTATCGATTTCACCGACAAAGTGCGCACCTTCCCAGACCCCGATTGGGTCAGCGAATCTTCTGACAGAGTGCTTTGCAGCACCTCTGCTCTCGATCACCTATTGAGTGCATTGGGTCGGTGACAGGTCAGCTATTCGGACAAGTCGGACAATTTCTCTAGCTAAACCTACGCTAGTTATACTATTTTCCAGGTCAGTGTACCACTCCCCAATGTTGCAAGTGTAAGGATCCCCAATTTTGATTGGACAAAGAATGAGGAAAGGTCATCACCCCACACCAATTTTTGACACCTCAGTGTGGAATATTAATTTTATGTTCCCGCCCATCAATTTATTTTCTCATGACATCTTTATTCCACCCAACAATGGATGTTCTATTGGCAAATACATTGTTATAACATTGTAAAAATTTGAGTTCAATAGTTCATGTTCTCAGGAGCATCTTCTGGTCCGTCAGCTCCTTGACGGCAGTCCAAAGGTCACTGTTCCAGAGACTTGAGATTTTCGCGCAGTCGCAATTTCAACAAAGATGGAGTACAGCGTTACACATTAGGCCAGTTTTCTGTGAGTAACATGAAAGAAACAGTTTTAGAACACAAAATAAATGAATACACTGTATACCATGTATTTCTACTCTATACCCATTATTTTATATTTAACTATAGCATTAGGATTTGGCAGAATGAACGGCTTGGCAAAAGCAGCAGTGCAAGGTTCTTGCATGTGAAGACATAGAGCAGCCATATTATTACTAGTGCGCAGAAGCGACAGATTCCCTCCAAAGTAAAGAATACGTCATGTCACGTAAATATGACAGACGCATGCGCAGTAGAAACCCTCGCGTAGCAGCAGCCATCTTAGATGCAAGCGTATTATGGTTAGTAAAACACATAAGCAAGCTTCTCTTGGACACTCAATGTTTATGTAAAATGCGATTTTAGTAAAAAAAAACATGTTGATTAGTGCTTTTAACGTTATTTGAGGTTCACGAATACAAGCAAGTCGCTACATGTGCGAATCCTTGCTCCATCATTCCCATCTTTGATGATATTTTATATCGTCACCCATTAATGAAACAGATGCCAACTTTTCACAATTCACCCGACTCAATCTCTTCAAACTTTCTATTTTGCTTCTTTTCATTATTATTATGAACATTTTTCATTTTCTTGTATATTTTCCCATTCATTTTTTCTAATACAAGTTCATCAATATTTCCCTTTACTCCTCGCCTATTTAAGGTGTATTTCTTTTTATGCTTCCGACATTTGCAACAGATTTTTATTCATAAAACTAGTAAGCCTATTCCCACCATTGGCATCAGTATTCTACCTACAAAACTTTTCCCTACGTTAGAAAGCCAACTACCTATGGAGGAGAGACCATCAGGAAGTCTCTTCCATGCACTATCAACCTCCAGTGCTTTAAGCTCTTTTTCCAAATTAGTAATATTTCTCACATACTTCTTAATTTTAACACTTGTGGCAGGTATGTAAGTGCAACAATGTTGCGCTTATAACATTCTACAGACTCCGCCCTCTTTTGCCAATAATGTGTCAAGAGCAAGTCGGTTTTGTAAAACCATTGATCTGATCACAACCAATTTGGTATTGACCATTAAGAAACCTCCAGCAGTGTCAGTTGATAACCGATCCACTACAATTGACAATTTGCAGATTCTGTGTGTATTTAGAGCCACTCCCACTGTAGGTATCAATGCACTAAATATATCACCTACTATTTTACCAAACCTAAAGGGCAGATTTACAAGCCCATTGCGCCTCTTTTGCGCCGCCGTTGTGTCACTTTTGTGACGCAGCGGCGGCGCAAAAGATGTGCCATGGTGCGGGGTATTAACAACATGACGCATCTGGGGGATGCGTCACATTGTAAAGCCCTGTGCCATAAGGAGGCGTTTCTGCGCAGGGGGGGCGTTCCTGCGCAGGGACGCCTCCTAAAAGTGGCTGAGTGAAATCTACAAGATTTCACTCAGTCACTTTTAGGCCAATGTTGCGTCTAAACCCTGCGCCTGCTTGAAGCAAGCGTAAGGCTTGAGGCAGCATTGAAAGAATAGGCCCCCCCAGAGCATTGCTGGAGCTGTGTCGCGCTTACGACGCAACTCCAAAAATGCGCCGCTTTCACAGCTCAGATACGTGACGCATCTGTGCCATTTTGGCCCCATGGTTCGCCGCACTGTAAATGCGACGCATCATGGGTGGCGGAGCTGCGGCTCACAATTACTGGCGCATCGCTGCTAATTTGCAGGGATGCGCCAGTAATTGTAAATCTGCCACTAGCTCTTTTACTACATACTAACCCATTAGTTTCTTCATTGTTTGCAGTGATTTTATCCACATGATATATTTTTGGGAAGACTATTCCAAAATAATTTATAATAAGCCTTGTTTCCACATATATAATAAATTCCAGGAAACACAGGTTCCGTTCCATCTTTGAAACCCCAACCCCCAATTACCTTATAATTGTGTTCACATTCACTGGAACCAATGAATATATTGTTATAATAACTAGTTATTTCCCTATTGAGACAGAGTTTCACTTTCTTTTCAAAATCCAGCAACATAGCAGCATGAGTCTTGCCATTTGGTGTAGACCCTATATTTTTGGCCCATTTAGAAATTTTATGATTCTTGTCTTTGCTTTTCTTTGGAAACTCTCTCTTCTCTTCTCTACCATATTCAAAAATATTTCTCTTTTTCTTGTAATGAGCATGTTAAATTATTCTTGTGTGCTTCAGCTATATCTATTGTACCTATTGTTAAAAAATATTCACCCATGTAACGTGTTACATCACTAATAGTATGTACAGGATTCAGTTTACTACGTATAGGAAGTTCAGAAAATATCACATCTGAATTAGAATAGTAATACTGTAAAGGTCCTTTCTTATAAAATAAGCTAGCTAAAACACTATATGAAATTCCATATGTTAGGGGCAAATGGTGGTAGGTCACACCTTCAGCTACTGAAGTAGGCAGTTTCATACAAACATAGCAATCGTCTATTTCCATAGCTTCTACATAGTGTACTAACAGGTTTGCAAATATATTTAAGTGAGTTCTGTTTTTAAAACTAGAATAATGTACTCTTTCCTCATCTGATGCTTCTTAGTCTACCTTTTGTTGTCTAATGCTAAGTGCTTCCTCTTGTGTATCTATTCTTGCAGGTGTGTCTTTTGTTTGTATCTCGTCTCTATCTACTAGTGGTTGCTTATTAGTATCATTCTTCATATCTCTACTCATTATGTAAGGGATAGCTATTGTCAGTCCTATCCAAACTATGAATACTATTGCTATACTACATACACATACTCCACAGCATGTTTTTAAACAATTTCTTTTCGGTCTTCCATTAACAGAGATTCAACCCCTCTTTGTAACTTTTACACAGCCTTTTACCCTGTGAGAATTTCAGGTTGGTCTCACTTCTTCGTCAGTTTGATCAGAAATTAATTCTTCATCACTTTCATCACTTATTTCCAAGTTTTCAAAATCTTCCAACACGATGTAGGTCCATTCAGGGCCTTTGTATTTATTATTCAGTGTTTTTAATCGTAGACTTCATCGTTTTGTTTGTATCACAGGTTGGTCAGCTTGTCTTGATATTTCATTCAGTTGCTCGGGTACTTCATTAATTGTCTTTAAACGTAGTTTCAGTCTTTTGACAAACCTAGGCCACTTGTCTCCTTTTCTGAGTCTTTTAGCTGGTACTGTGCTTTGGCCCTCTTCCAACGTTCTCTTATTTTCATTCAGTTGTGGCACATCTATTTCGATGTTATCTTCTGTATCCCTCTCTATCTGATTAGGTCCAAGTCTTACTACCGTTTCTTCTGCCTGGTTACTAATCTGGCCTTGTTCAGGTATTGGCTGAATTTGACTCTGATTTGATTAACCTTCTTCTTCCTGAACACAATTTTATACTCCTATTTGGTCCTGCTCAAGCTCTTCGACCCCTTGATTTTCTTCTGCTTAAGCCTCCGCCCTAGTTACTATCTGTCCCTTTTCAGACTCTGGAGTTCTTGGTGGAGTGTCAATTACCTGATCTTTCCTTATCTGTTCCTCCTCAGAATCACTTTTGACTTGTATCTCTATGATCTGAGTACCTTCTTCTAAACCTGTCTCATCCTCACTATCACTCTGTCTATCTTGGTAAGTTTGACTTCTGGTTCTTACATATTCTGCAGGTATATCGATTATTGGAATCCAATCATCTTGACTGGTGCTTGGTTGTCCCTCTTGAGCTACTTCAGGATAGATATCTTGAGACCCCTCAGCTGCACAACCTTCAGCTTCAATTTCATCAGGTTCAGTCACTCTTTTTGTATGGCTGGCATGAATCCAGTGTGGAACTCCTGCACATTTTACAGTTGTGGTGGTAACTAAAATCACTTGTCGTGGTTTTCCCCATCTTGGTGCAAGGCAAGATTATCGAGTGTGTTTCTTTAGCACTACCCAATCACCTGGGTTCAGGTCATGTGCTGGAGTGGCTTGTCTGGTGATAGCGTCTTCCCCAACCTGGTGAGAGATAGAATGCACTTGGTCAGCCACTTCTTTGCAGTACTCCAGTACTAAATCATCATATATACTTATCAGTTTGTGTCCTGGCACCCATACTTGCCTCATTGCTTTTCCCATCAGTATTTCATGGGGACTTAAGCCTGTGTTCCGGTCTGGAATACTTCTAAGTCCTATCAGAACAAGTGGCAAAGCATATGGCCACTCCAATCGGGTAGACTCATACATCTTTCCCAGTCTTGACTTGATTGTGCCATTCAATTGTTCTACCACTCCAGAAGCCTCTGGGCTCATTTCTGCGTGTGGGGTAAGCTTCTACCCATTTTGAAAACAGGCAGACAATGACAAGAATGTATTTTAGTCCTCGACAAGGAGGTAACTGAATAAAATCAATATGGAATCGTATAAAGGGACCCTCTGCCTTCCCAATCTTTCCTGGTAGCACTTCTGTTTTCTTTCCTGGGTTCATTTGTTGACAAACCAGGCATCTCTGGCAAAGCGCTTCTGCTATGTCCTGAATTTTGTATTGAACCATGACTGTCTGAACAGACGTATCATAGCATCTCTTCCCAAATGAGAATCTCCGTGAATCATCCTAGCCATAGGAGCAAACATACAGTCTGGTAACACTGGCCTTCCATCAAGATATACAATGACACCATCCTCAACTCGTCTCTGACAACCTATTTTCCTCCATTCTTCTTTTTCCTTTGTTTCTGCTCCAATTTGCAAATCTCTCACTTCCTCCCACGTATTCACACCTTCCAGCAACATAAGTTGGCAGCTGTTTCCGCCCACCTTAACTTTCTTATTAACAGCTATTTTATATTTTGCACAATGTTGAGCTAACTGGTCAGCATATTGGTTACCGGCTGTCACTTTGTCATTACCAGATTTGTGAGCAGCATACTTGACCACAGCCACTTCTTTTGGTAAATGAATCACTTCAAGTAAATCTTTTACATAATGACCATTTTTTATTGGAGTACCCGAAGATGTCAGAAACTGTCTTTGCATCCATAGTTGGCCATAGTCATGCACAGCCCCATAACCATACTGGCTGTCAGTGTATATGGTTACCTTCCAATTTTTCCCAAATTTGCAGGCCATTGCTAATGCAACCAATTCGGCTATTTGTGCAGGCTTGACTCCAGGCAAATAGGATGCTACAATTGGGCCTCCCAATGTAAAAACAGCATAAGCAGCACTTAGGCCTCCTTCTTCATGCCTCATACATGAGCCATCTACAAATAGCTCATATGCGGAATCAATTTGTTGTAAATGAATCTCGGACCCTAGTGTAAATTTTCCCAATTAATGCCCTTATAAGGTATAGATTATCCGATCCTTATATAGGCATAGAAATCATTACCATATTTAGACTGAGCCTATGCTTCCTAAATACGGCATGGCTACTTCCACTATGTTCCAAGAATCAGCAACGATTTCTTAGAAAAACCCGCCTTCAGCAGCTAGGGACATCCCTTTGCCTGAATACTAATTTATCTAGGATATCATGGAGTTTTCGTAGAACTGAGTCTTTGATGACGTTATTAAGTCCAATCACACGTCAAACTCGGCACCTTCAAAGTATAAATATGCCTAGAATTGCCCAGACAAACACATGGTGGTTTGGAGCAGGTCGACTAACTACTTGCCCGATGCCCTGCAGCAGCAAGTGCCGAAGGAAGCTGACTGTCCAGCTGACGCACTGAGAGACTCTGTCTTTTCTCCTGCCGAGAAATCCAGCTCCAGTGTTTCCAGGTTACCCTTGCGGGTTACTGGGAAATCGAGTCCAGAGAGAGAGATACAAGACCTCCTTCATTCCAAACCAAGGTACGGAGCCGATTATTCCCTTAGAGAATTCTTGATTAGATTCTTGGCAGAAAATACTAAACTTAAAGTACTCCTCATTTACTTCTTCCCTTGTGCTAGGCGTAGGTCAGGTACACCGGGGTCGGCGTATTTTAGAAGCACCAGTTGAGTACTTTTAGTCATCATTTTAACACTGTATGTATTTGATCCGTTTCAAGGCAATCTATGGCTTAGAATCCATATCATGCTTTTACAGTACTACTTTATAATACTGTTCGTATTATATACTCTGTACTTTATTACCAGTATTACGATTGTAGCAGTACATTTCTTATGCTTGAGAAAGAAGACTTCAATAAATACTTTCAGTGAAAACGCCCGTCTCTCTATTTTCTCAGCACCACTGGTGAAACGTAGCATGCAAGATTGACTGAGTAAAATATCTATCGATTGTTTCCGCGACTCTAGAGATTGATTTCTTATTCTTGGGAAACAAAGTTGTCATGTTTATGCGGTTGTCAGAAGCGAATCCCTTCTTGTGAATTCGCGAAGGTTTGTAGTGACCTCTGAGCAAGCTGGCACTCACAATTAAGTCTAATATATACGCTAGAGACCTAGTCGACTTCAGTCCTACGTCTAAACTATAGTATATGTTATTCCAATGCGCAGAGCCTATTGGGAATATAGGAACTACACTACAAATTATGGCTCTTCTCTTATTTCTGGGCGCGGTTATTGTACTATATGTTCAGTCAAGTCAATACAGTCATGTTCAATCTCTCCCTTTACTTCTGCAAAATGTGAATCCGGTAGCAGTGTTGCTGGGTTCAGAATATTACACCTGGCAATGGTAAAATTTCCTGCACCTACAAGGACTCTCTCATACTTAGTCAGCCGACTAGGTGTGAGATACTGGGTCTTAGTCCTGGTTATCAAAATTACAACTGCATGGGGAACATGTCCCATAATGTTTGGACTCACTCTGTTCCAGACTCATGCAAGTTGCAGCCACTGCTTTCAGACATCCGGGCAAGGCAGATGCCACTGGGTCTAATGTGGAAGAAAAGTATGCCACTGGACGTCTCATCAGACCATGAATTTGAGTTAAAACTGAAAGTGCACAATTATCTCGTGTGTCACAGAAAAGTGCAAATTCCTTTGAATAGTCAGGCATCCCTAATGCTGGAGCTGAACACAGGCATTCTCTCAATTTTACAAATTTTACAAAAGCAGTCATGCTTTCGTCATCCCACTCTACAGGGTCTTTTGCTCTTTTCTTTGTCATTTGTAGTAATGGACGTGCTAGGACTGCAAATCCTACAATCCATTGCCTGCAGTAACTTACTACTCCAAGAAACAATCTGATCTCTTTCTAAGTTTGGGGTCAAAATCATGTTTCTGATTATCCTGATTCTTTCTTAGGTAACCCTTCTGACATCCCTTTCTATATGGTGCCCCAGATATTTCACTGATGTGGTACAAAACTGTAGTTTTTCAGGTGACACTTTATGTCCTCCTTCAACTAGATGATTTAGCAAAGCAATGGTATCAACAACAAAGTCATTTTGTGTTTTAGACGCCACCAAGAGTTTGTCTATTTACTGAAACAGGAATGTCTGTCCAGGCAGTATCAATGACTCAAGGCACTTTTTCAAAATCTGATTAAAGATCGAGGGACTCTCTGTGTACCCCTGAGGGACAAGATTACAAACATAAACATGGCTGTAGAATTCAAATGAGAAAAGAAATTTGCTATCCGGGTGTAATGGAATCGAAAAAAATGCCTGACACAAGTCAATGACAGTAAACCATCCAGCCTCCCATGGTATCTAATAAGCATGGGCGGATTTCACAGATCCACGATCCGTGGATTTTGCGGATTTGCGTATTGTTGATCCGCAAAATCCGCAGATTTGCGGATTTGCGGATTGCGCTCTTGAAAGTCAAGGATGCAAAGGCCTCTATCCAGCATCACAGCTGATTTTCGACGGTAGATTTGGGAAGAAAGCACACCTGCCCAGCCTCGACAATGCTCACGATTGTTTTTGGGCTGATTTATGCATCACTGAATTTGAGCTTCAACTGTCCATCATAGTGGGTAAATGGCGGGAAGACGGTTCACACCGCCAGTGTGTAGGCGGGGCCAAACGGGCGGGGCTTCCATGCGAGCACACATGCCTCTGGTGTGTATAAAAGGTCAGAGACCGATCAGAGCAGCAGATGAAGAGAAAGAAGCTCCTGGTCACAGGAACAGCCAGGGGATTGCGCTCGTGAAAGTCGAGGATGCAAAGGCCTCTATCCAGCATCACAGCTGATTTTCGACGGTAGATTTCTGGCTGAAGCTTTATGGCACTGAGATACTTTGACTTTTAAAATGCCATTGTGGAACTTCGAAGGCTTATACTTACCACCTGTGTCTTTGCTTGACTGTTGCCTTCCCTGAATAGAGAATAACCACCATCCTTAGACAGGGAATTGGTACCAGGAAAAACGTTACAGTACCGGCCTTAGGAAGACTGTATATATTATTTGTGGCATGCTGTATTTGACTTTCTGTTTGTACATGAATACTGCTTGTGTCCATAAAAAAAAGTATCCGGTTGGAAATACATTTATTGGAGTTGCAGAACAAGTTTTGAGTGTTATGCGCTGGAGCTCTTGTACCAATCTCCTCCCAAAAAGCCTTGGACAGCTCGACCATAATTTTTATCACCTTCTAGCATCCCTCATTAAATGGCGGGAAGACGGTGCACACCGCGAGTGTGTGAGCGGGACCAAACGTGCGGGGATTCCATGCGAGTCCATGCCTCTTGTGGGTATAAAAGGTCAGAGACCGATCAGGAAGCACTAATAGATAAAATAAAGCAGGTGCTCGAGCACCTGCTTTATTTTATCTATTAGTGCTTCCTGTTGAAGCTAACTTAGCTGACTTAGTAAATTTTTTAGGATGGCGCTGGCAGCTTGCCGGCGCCAACCTAAAATAGTTACAACTTCAAGCTTGAAGGCTTGAACTTTTGCCCCCCGAATCCGCCGCTCGCGTATTCGCGGATTTTCGGTAAATTTGCGGGAGTTTGCAGATTGCGGATTTACCGAAAATCCGCGAAATCCGCGAGCGGAGCGGATTTGACGCTCATACTTAGTATCTGATACAGAATCACCACAGGGTTTGGCACGACTGGACAGCATGGAACAACAATCTTATCATTCTCTCAATTTTACAAAAGCAGTCATGCTTTTGTCATCCCACTCTACAGGGTCTTTTGCTCTTTTCTTTGTCATTTGTAGTAATGGACGTGCTAGGACTGCAAATCCCACAATCCATTGCCTTCAGTAACTTACTTCTCCAAGAAACAATCTGATCTCTTTCTAAGTTTGGGGTAAAAATCATGTTTCTGATTATCCTGATTCTTTCTTGGGTAACCCTTCTGACATCCCTTTCTATCTGGTGCCCCAGATATTTCACTGATGCGGTACAAAACTGTAGTTGTTCAGGTGACACTTTATGTCCTCCTTCAACTAAATGATTTAGCAAAGCAATGGTATCAACAACAAAGTCATTTTGTGTTTTAGACGCCACCAAGAGTTTGTCTATTTACTGGACCAGGAATGACTGTCCAGGCAGTATCAATGACTCAAGGCACTTTTTCAAAATCTGATTAAAGATCGAGGGACTCTCTGTGTGCCCCTGAGGGACAAGATTACAAACATAAACATGGCTGTCGAATTCAAATGAGAAAAGAAATTTGCTATCCGGGTGTAATGGAATCGAAAAAAATGCCTGACACAAGTCAATGACAGTAAACCATCCAGCCTCCCATGGTATCTGATACAGAATCACCACAGGGTTTGGCACGACTGGACAGCATGGAACAACAATCTTATTAATTTTGCGGAGGTCTTGTACGACCCTGTACTTGCCACTCGGTTTCTTTATACCAATTATGGGTGAATTATAAGGGCTGCTCAATATTTCTTGTAAAATGCCTGCTTCAACCAAACGTTTTCTTTCTGCTGCAACACCTGCTTTTATTTCTGGGCTCATTTTGTACAGTGTCGAGTATTTGGGTAAACTGCACCTTCCTTTACTGTCACTTTTATTGGATCAATATTTGCCATTAATCCTACATCTTTTCCAGTAAAATCCCATACATTAGGTTTTACAGTCTGTTGTAGTTCCTCTGGTACGTCTTCTATTGTCAGTCATTTAGTCTCTGTCTCTTGTTTTGCTAACATCAGTTTATAAACTACATCTTCGTCTGGGGTTTGAATTTCAACACCACTTGGGGTACAGAGAATGGTGCAATTCATTTTGCACAACAAGTCACGACCTAACAGGTTTACTGGACTTGAATCGCATACAACAAATCGATGCATTTCTTTAAAGTTCCATATTCTAACTTCCATTGGTTCTGTAACTGGGGTACTAATTTGTTTATTAGAAACGCCCACTACTTGGATCGCTTCTCCCGAGAGGGGTAGGTTTGGAACGTCTGCTGTTCTCACAGTAGAACGGGTAGCACCAGTATCCAATAGAAAGGTGACATCATTTCTTTCAACCTTTCCTTTAATGTATGGACCTGACTGGTCTACCGGCAAGGAGGCACCAAGCACACACTCCTCGTCCTCCCCTCTTAGGCACCGTCAGTAAGGATCTTCACTGAAAAAGGTATCACTCAAAAGAAATTGTGAGGTTGCTGTATCTTTCCTTTCACTTCCCTCCCAGTTTGTGATATCTACACTCTGTTGTGCTTTGCTCCTGAAATTTGGTGTGGGTGCAGGGGGTAACGGGTTTTGTATTACCTGTTGCTCTGTCTTCCCTGGCACCTCATTCTGCGTCTGTGGATTCAAATCATTATTTTGAACATTACCATTTTGCACAGCCTTACACTCGTTCTTCCAGTGCCCCAACTTGCTGTCATGATTCTCCCTCTAGTCTTTTGGTCATGCCCTGAAATAACAATACTATTCGCCATATGCTTTAAATGACGATTTGTTAGGATAAAAACCCACCCCTTTCCCATGCACCCGCACGTCCTTGGTATCTGTATGTTTGATGCTCATGCACTATGTTTATAATGTGATTGGTCTTTCTGTCACTTGATTTTGCCAAACTTATTGTAATCTAAGCTGTAGATATCATGGTTCAGTACGCTGTGCTTTTAACACTTTTTTGTTAGGCTATAGGATGCACACAACATGTTTTAATCCCCTTTCAAATATTAAGACACTGAGACAAGTGCGAACAATGTTTGTGCCAAGCCGCGCTGAGCCGAGCTGATTGCATCGGTTTAGTGCGAACGTGTGCACGTTTCTCCTGGGTGCGGTCACACGTTTCTTCTGGGTGCGGTCGCCTATTTAAACCACACCCAGCCTTCCGGAAGATGCTTTGCCTTCCGCTTTGGTACAAGAAGGATCGCGTCTGGAGGTTCTCACCGAGGACTCACCTGATTGAAGAATCCAGCGGTCAGATTTCGTTTCTAAGGCATGATTCTGATTCCTGCAGACACAAAGAAGGAAAGAGATAAGTACAATTTTAGACAATAAATCAGGCGCCCCTCACAAGAAAGGTCAACAACAATTTTTGGGAACATTATTTCTTCTTCAACAGGAAAGGAAGAAGCAAAGACACTTTACAAAACTGAGATTCTGTCATTTAAGAAAAAGCATTACAAGAACTTATTGTGATGTTAAAAGGCTCGCATGTAATTTACTAAAAGGTTTAGTTTTGAGAAGTCTTAATGTTGTTCAAGAAAGGCCTTCTGGTATAGGTATTTGTTCTTGAATAGGATGTTCTTTTCACTGTATGTTAAAATAGGACTTTTTCACTAGAACTCGATAGAATCCCTCTTTCAGCGTTTTAAAGAAGCAATCATAAGTAAGTAGAGGTCAATATGGTCATAGCTTAGAGACATGTGCAATGAAGAATAGATTGTGATTGTATCTCTTTGTCTTCTTAGCGCTATCACGTGAAGACATACCTAGAACAACCGCCAGAAAACTCTACCTGACGACTTGAGCAACAGAACAAGACAAAGACATACTGGACGTTTACCTAGACATCTCTGCTCGCAGGTAGGCTTTTTACGAAAGTCACAGTACACACTGACTTAGAGGATAGGTTAGGAGGTTTCTTTCTCTTTGTAGAATTGTCTGGAATTACTCACTAGGTTTATAAGTAAACCTTTGATGCTTGTTGTTTCGCAGGTTGACAGCAAGAACCATCTTATCAACCAACGTCCAGTTCCGGCCCTCCTCCCCTATTTCTAATTTTAAATTTGCTGTCAGTTTAAATCTGCAAGTCTATAGTTAGTCATTTGGAAAGTTGGTCCCTTGCGTCTCTGCGAAATCTTCTATGTCATCCGAAAGGCAACTGTGACAGGACAAGGTAAGGGACGACGTAGCCTGGTTTGACACTTGCCACACTCATGACAAGGGAACTTTCTTCTCGCTTCCTCTCTATTGAATTTTCCCCTTGGCTTTCCTCCATTTCCATCACCCTGATTCTGGTTACTACTTAGTTGGTTTAACTGGAGTTCTTGTTGCTCTGCTAGATTTACTTGTACCCACATTACCTTTTCTTTTAATTCTTTTTGTTTATTGTCAAGCTCATCTTCGCAATATTTAGCATATTTAAGGATTTCATCTACAGGTTTTGCCTGCCAACAAATGTTATGATCTTTAATCCATTGTGAAATTTCTGATTTCAATCCTGACACAAATCGATAAATGAAATGCATCATATCCTTCATATCTATGTTATCCAATCCACTGTATTGTTTGAACACTTGCAATATGCGTTCATAATACGCATGCACAGATTCATCTTTATTCTGAGTGGTTCTATCCATTTTAGTCCAATCTGTTTCTTTTGCAGGCCCCTTCCCTTTGAGGTAGCGTATTACCTGGATGTACTTCTTCATAACATCTTCAGAAGGAGCCCCTGTCTTTGGGTCTCTAGGGTACTCGTCACTAGGCCAGGCGACAGCAATTTTACATTCTGTCCACAAATCTACAGGTACAACAATGTCAATTAATCCATCTAATTCTTTCAAAAGACATTTTGAAACCTTCACAAACCTCCCGACTTGTCTGTACCATTCTACAGGTTTCTCACAAAGTTTTGGGAAGTCATTTGTAAATGACAAAATATCCTGTCGGGACCATGGGACATGCACATAACCTCCACCTGGTACGTCTTTCATAGGACATAATTTTTCCACTTTGTCTGCCTCTTTTAATACGTATTCTGAAGCAATTTGTCTTGATCGAACCTCTTCCTTTTTCTTTGCCCATCTAGTTTTCCATTTTTCTAGTTCACCCCATTTTTGCAATAATGTCATCAGTTCCCTGATTTGTACCTTTTTACCTGATACATTCATATTTTCTAGATCTTTGTCAGAAAATTCAACTCGATATGGTTTTTGTAATACTTTAGACTTGCCAATGTCGATTCCCATGCTAGCTGCTGTGTCCATTAATTTTTCATGAAACACGTTCGTATTTCTAGTAATGCTTTTACATATAAATAATAATTCATCTTCACTAAATGTATCTAACCTTTCCAATCCCACATTTCCAGCCATCATTTCCTCCAATTCAACTCTTAATTTATATATATCCAATGGTTTTGGCTTTGATTTCGGTTTCTCTATTTCTTGTGTCCATCTCTCTATTTCTTCTGGGGTTACAACTGTGGCACTTCTCGTACCTGAGGATGTCTTAATTTGTACTTCTCTCAAATTTAAAGGAGTGGTTTTTCTAATTGAACTACTCTCTGGTTCTCTTATTGGCAAATCCGTTAAGGAAATTACTGACTCATATTCACTTGCCTGATCGTCTACTATTAAAGGTTCCTTTCTTGGCTGTACTACAGGTGTAGTTATAACAGGAGGTTTAGGACTAGCTTGTTTATCGCCGTATAATGACTGGACCAATTGTTACCGGAATTGTCAAGGCTTCGGGACTTGTACTTAATTGAGAAATCTTTTGAATTAACTCACTTCTCTCTTTATTTAATGCTTCTCGTTCTCTATCTTGTAATACCTTTTCTATGGAAGTCTCATGTACCACTTGCGGAATAAGAGGTGGTTTCAGAAACGGTGCATTTGGATTTACAGTGCTTGGTTCCTCATTATATGGTGGTAGATTTTTCATTAACAAATCCTCCATATAGTCATCATCTGACTCACCACTAGTCATTAAATATTTTATTTTCTCAGTCCTTTTACTTCCAGTGGGCTCTTCTAAAGTTAATACAGGATATAGTCCTTCCACTATCATGTTCTGTCTCCATTGTTTCATTTGTTTATCTCTAGTTTCTCGTGGAAATTTAGGGTAGAACTTACACAACCCTTTGTCACTTCTGGGTCTGTCTCGCTCAAAAGCCTCAATCTCCTCCCATTCTTCTAGTGCCTCATACTGCGTTAGTCTAGGTCTGGGATTTAATTCATTCATTCGTGTCCTTAAATAAACAAAACTCTGCCATTAAAAGTGCCATTTTGGGGAAATGCCAAAACTCTGTCATCTTTAGTGTATTCCACCCAATTCTCTAACCATACACAAGTGTGGTAGCCCCTGTCAAACATCATGTATGATGCAGGCGTATTTGGTGGTGGAATAATAACTTCTCTAGTTTTAATTGGTTTATCTTTTTTTTTATTTATTTATTTATTTATTTTTATTTTATTATTTTATTGCGAGTTGATCAGATTACAAGCATATACTATGAATGACAAAAACAACGCAAGAATAAAGCAAAAGCAATAAAAAATACTTCATGTGTACTGCAAGTGTTACATGGGAAAGAAAGCACAGATTAAACATTAAATACACAACAATGCTAGGCCATAAAATTAGTTAGCTAAGGTACTGATCCGGTTTCTCCCGTTATCCATCGCTCTACCGGTTCCCAAATTTTTATTCCCATTATGTTGTCCAAATCTCTGATCGACTTTATGTTGATCTCAACCAACCTTTAGTACTTACTGTTGGCCTTCAAGGTCGTGAATAGACCGGAGAGTGACCACTTTCCATTACAATTGGGGTTATTACCGGATCCCTTCTTGATAATCGATAGTGAGACTGAATGTGAGAGGGAGATGGCTGAGGTCGTTGTCTCCAACAATAGGAAAGCAATAAAATGGCCTCATATCCTAGCAAAAGAAGATACGCTTTTGGGCATCTATAATACTTTCTCAGAAATCATTCCCCTATATGAAAATTCAAGGCCGGGATCTGATGATGTCCTAAAAATGCATCACCACTTAGTGGAATCATTAACTCCCCTCTTGAGTAAAACTTGTAATAACAAACAATGTAATACAAGGAGGCAATTGGAACTAGAGACACCATGGTATAACAAGCAGTGTCATCTAGCTAAAACTAATTTAATCATTGCCGTGAAATCTAAAGATCAGACAAGGGTTAGAGAATGCAGACAAAAATATAAAAGGCTCTTGCATAATGCAAAAAGGGAATGGGATGATTTAATCTGGGAAGATCTTTTGAATGCTGCTAGGAAGCATGATCAATGCACTTTTTGGAACCTGATAGCCAAAAATAACAAAACGGGTAGTTCCAATAGGGACCTTTTTCTGGATGAAAAAATTTGGTTTGATCATTTTGTAATTTTATATGATCTGGCTGGGTCATCTCCTGAGTATAACTATTCTGGATCCCTTCCCCAGTGCACTAACACAGCGAAATTTAGCATGGAAGAAACCTTGTGTGCAATAAAAGCAACTAAGTCTGGTAAGGCACCAGGCCCGGACAAGTTACCTGGTGATTTATTTACTCACAATATTGAAGTATGGTGCCCCTACATAAACTTTCTGTGTAATTCCATCTTGCTGGGAACTCCGATCCCAGAAACCTGGAAAGGGGCAGAAATAGTGACCATTTATAAAAAGGGGGACCGCTACAACCCAGGCAATTACAGACCAATCAGTTTAATTGATATGTTACAAAAGATTTTTGCCAGACATATTTTAAATAGACTTTTAATCTGGATAGAGGAATCCGAAATCCTTTCTAAATACCAAGCAGGATTTAGGATTAAGACAAGTACTGTTGACCAGGTGTATAGATTCATGTGTATTTGCTGGAAATATATTCAGATAAAGAAGTGTAGTATATATGTTGCATTTGTGGATTTACGCTCAGCGTTTGATCTTGTTCCCCGTCACCTACTGTGGGAAACTTTGAGGAAAATGGGTGTCCCGGGCGATTTGTTGGCCAACCTTGTAAAGCTCCACACTGATAATTATGCCAAAGTAAGGTGGGGAAGAAATGGCGAACTCACCCGAGCCATACCAGTAAAAAGGGGGGTTAGACAAGGGTGTGTGTTGGCCCCAACCCTTTTCTCCCTATTTGTAAATGATATCCCCTCCTACCTAGCAGAATGTAATCATGATTCCCCTAAATTATGCAATGAAGTAGTCACAGCATTGTTATTCACGGATGACACTATTTTAATATCCCAAACACCAAAAGGCTTGCAAAACTTGATAAATAAATTTAATAATTATTGCGACCTAAAGGGGTTAGAAATTAACTCATCCAAAACCAAGTATATGGCCATTAATCCCCCTAAATCTTTTAGGAAGAACTTGGCCCTAAACAACACTAAACTTGAGTATGTGGACTTTTTTGATTATCTCGGTATTAGGTTAGATAGTAGAATGTCTTGGATAAATCAATTAGAAAAAAGCAGGGTAATACTTAAGCAAAACTCCCTCCCCATTTTAAAAATTCATGGTGGGAGTACTTCAAAAGCTATAACCCCTGCGATTGAAGTTTTTAAAGCCAAAGCACAATCTGCCGCCCTGTATGGGGCCGAGATCTGGGGGCCTTATACTAAAAAAACATTCGATATAGAGGAAAATGTGTTCTTTAGACGTCTGCTAAGACTACCAGGAAGAACGCCCCTAGTACCAGTCTATCTCGATATTAACTTAAAACGGACAGATTATTTGTGCTGGTAGAGGCCATTGCTCTATTGGGTAAGGTTATGGTCTACCCCGGAACTCGCTGATTATAGAGCTGGAGTATTGGAAATCAGGGAGCTGGACTCTTTTAACTCGATCAAGTGGCTGAGACATGTATCCCGTTGGCTCACAAAAATAGGCCTTTCACACTTCTGGAAAACACCAGCAATGTCAATCACTTCGTTAAATATTTGCAAAGAACAAGTAAAATCTGCCTACTGGAACTATGTGAATACCAATGTTTACGAACGCGCTACTGGCTCATTAACGCATAAGTTTTTGCAATTTAAGGACTACCCTACATTCGAACATTTTATGGATGAAATTGAGCCACCCTTGGCTAAAACTGTTTTCCTCCAATATAGATATGGGGTTTTACAGATCAATGCGAACACTTGTCGGTGGGGAGGAGCAAATAATGATCCTAATTGTAAATTGTGTGATTTAAAACAAAGAGAGGACGAGGCTCACATCCTCTTTTTTTGCCCATCCTACGAATTGCAACGTAAGAAATGGATCATACCTCTCTGTAAAAACCTGGGCACACGTTCGTATAAAGAGGCAGAGCGATTACTTAGATCCTCAACCATTAGGTTGATAACATTTGGTGTGAGCAGGTATCTTCTTGGTGTCTGTTTAACTAGAAAGAGATTAGGAATGACAATATAAGATTTTAAGTGTTTTTATTGCTGGCATTTTTTAATTATTTATAATTGTATAATTGTATTAAATCGTTTTTAATACTGGTCTTGTATGATGGCTCGATTGTAGGTACTCTATTAGCAAATGAGTAAATGAAGTAGTCTAAAATTATAAACAAATTGGAATGTTCCGGGACCTACTATTATTGCACTTTTGTATATTATGAATGTTTTGCTAACTGTAACAAATTTTTGTATGATGTTTGTATGTATTATATTGTGTGTTGGCTTTATGACAAAGTGTCGAATAAAAGCTTTACAACAAATTCCCATTGCCCTTCTTTTACATCCTTTCGTATTATATATAGCTCGTTCCATAGTATACCTTGCCAGCAAGCGCCCTTGCCAAGAAGAAAATGAGGGTGGGTCTGGACTAATCCAATCCTGCGTCACACAAGAGCGGAAGATCCCAACAGAAATAAATAACAGCTTTTTGTGATCGTCTATTATGGATATAGCAGAGATTCCTATCAGAACAAGCTCTGATGTAAGTATTACAGGTATTCCAAGTATCAAAGAAAGAAAATGTTGAATTTCTGATAGAGTTCTAGTTAATTGTGGGCATGAGAAAAACATGTGTACAGAGTCAGCTGCTTGTAAACCACATCTGTTACAAGCAGTGCCAACTGAGGAACCCCATTTTGAGATTTTGGCTGGCGTATAGTAAAGATCGTATAACACCATATAATGTTGGGTTCTACTCCTTCCTGAAAGCAGAATAGAGTTAGCCAAGTGGATGGATTCCTCCATCTTAATTAAGCTTGATCCCAGTTTCTCGGACCATAGATTTTGTCTAAACAGTATATCATCTGAATGTTTAGACATCAACTGATTATAGAAGAAGCCGATTTTCCTTCTTTGATACATGGAGTCGATTAAAGGAATTCGTTGTAGGGATGTTCGTTCTTGCTCTGATAATGTATTAAAGTAGCTATGCCATTGTAGGTATTTAAAATAATCAACATTCGTGAGTTTAAATTTTGTTTGAAGTTCAGTAAATAATAAAAGTTTATTGTCCTGTAGGAGGTCACTGAACTGGGTGATACCACAGTTACGCCATCTTCTCATAATACTGTCTATACCCACAAATGGAAAGATATGAGAGGAAGTCAAGGGAGTATATCTCGTGATTCTAGGGATATCAAAAATTCATTTAATAAATTTCCAAGCCCTAAAAGCAGCTTTTACGATTTTAAATTTAGTTTTTTTATAATAGCTGGCTTCAACAAATTTTAGTAGGCAGCCCTTAGCCTCTATCCCTAGACCCAATTCGTAAATAGATGGGGAGTGGGAATTTAGGATCGGAGCCTTATCGCCAATTATTAAGGGAGAGATAAACTGCAGTACTGATGATAAATAATAATAAAAGAAATATGGTGTACCCCAGCCCCCCCTATCTTTTAGGATTATCATTTTTTGGTAGGCTCTTCGATGTTGTTTATACCCCCAGAGGAATCTTCCTGTCATTTTCTCCAGTTGTTTAAAAATAGGCATAGGGAATTCTAACGGAATGCAACAAAATAAATATAAGAATTTAGGGAGAATCATCATCTTCATAACATTATTTCTACCATACAAATAAAGGTGTAAGTGATTAATACGCTCAAGTAAAGTATTTGATTTCTTTATCATGAGTAATATATTTATTTCGGGAATTTGTGAGACCGGTGAAGTGATCTTAATGCCCAGGTATGTTGCAATGAGAACTACGTTGCTAAGTAATGGGGGGTTTTGACCGGTACATAGGATTTGCGTCTTGGTCATATGGTACGTGATACTCCACCCCTATCTCCTTTATAAGCTTCCTGTGGGCAGCCATTTTTTGCCTTCCACCAAGCTCGGGTCCTGCGATGAGACAACGCCGGACAAGTTAGTGGCTCATCAGGATTTATTCTTGTCCTTTTTTCTTTTGGGGTGGCATAGACTGGTTCACCTATGTTTCTGGGATATGAGACCAGGCTTGGTCTGTCAAACTTTTGCTAGCCTAGATCTAAACCTGCTACAGTTTAGCTCCTGCCTATTTAGGACACTCATATTTAGAGGAAAGCTTTTTACATTAAGTGATGGATCTTGGGAACCTGGGACTTTTATGGGCTCTGTGACTTATTCCACCCTTAGGATTTGTTGTGGCTCTGTGAAGCTTGACTGTTATAGGGGCTATATTATGTATTGGAGGGAGAGATAGAGTAGTACTGTCCACCCTTCCGTTCATTACCCCTTCCTTGCCTTCACAGAGCGGGGCCTCCTTTTTCCTGAGCTGGGTTCCAGGAGAGGTGAGGTGCACTCCCTGTACTATTCAGGTGAGTAACATTAGTAAAATAAATTGGCTTAATTAGTAGAAGCCAGTGCCATGTCTTTCCTGTTTTGATAGGACTTACTACAATTTATTTCTTGTTTCTTGTTAACAGATGTAAGAGACACCGTTTGGTACAGAGGAACACGATTTTGGACTATTTATGTATATCCTTTACAGATTGTCGTTACGTTCACTTTATGTATGCAGTAGCTAATGCTTAGAACTCTGGCCCTGAAAAAAGCCATGGGATCTTGTCCCTACCGGCTGAAACATGTTGGCCTTGTAAATGCAGTTATATGTTTAGACTGCTTCCTCTGCATTGTTCTTGTTTGTTTGAGAGAAAGGACAAATTACATTAGAGTTTTTCGCCTATTGATCCTTTTACCCCTTGTTTTTAACTCACACATCTTTTGATTTTTGCACTGCACTCAATCCCATCTTTATCAATTGTTCATGGGTACCTTAGCGATTGATGGTGCGACCCAATTGAGTAAGGGCGGTGGATGGGTCTCATTGATCAAGAGACATACCACCCCATTTTTGGATGACCAAATGAGAACACTTGATCTACATACCTATTTGATGGGAATCCAACACATCTCTGTACGGGTCTTACCAACAATCTCAGTAGGTCCTTTGACAGGTTTGTCCTGGCACACATTCTGATATAGAGACTTATGTAGCTCTATTAGCGCCTAACTCACTTATGTAGCAGTTTTGCAGCAGCTCGGAGTACTTGAAGCTCCGTTATAGACCCCCGGTTCTTTTGTTGTTAGGATTACAGTTAGGGGGATACGAACTGGGCAGGTCTTTAAATTTCCCTCAGACCCTTCTTCAATTGTTTGTGTTTTACTGTTTAGAGCAGCTGCCAGCTGCGGGTCTTTCTCTTAGACTACACTTTATGGAGGTAGTTCTTTCGCTAGGGACACTGTGTGCTCTAGTCTGCACCACTGAATCTTCTGGGGAGGTATTAGGTTCATTTTCCTTTGAGTCTAGGGTCACCCACCTTCGCTTTGGTCCTTTAGGGCTCTCTACAGATGTACCCTTGGCACACTGTTTGCCTATATGTGAGTTTGAACTAACAAGCAACATCATTATTCTGATATGGCAGGCACAGCACGATATTGTACTGTTTTGACAGCCCTCTACCACTTCAGTTTTTGAAGTGAGGGGCGGATGATTCAGCCCCCCTCTTCCTCCTCCCCCCTTCCCACCATTGGCTACCTTTCTTTGGGTTCATTTGGGGATCATTATCAGAGACCACTTTGATGGATCTTTATAAATAGACATCAGCTCGGTCGACTATTTCACGCTTGCAAACACTTGCGTTATGGTTAAATAAAGCACCTTTATTTTTGAACTAGTTCAAACTACAAAGATGGCCGTAATGATGTCATCTTGTAGTTCTTGGGTGAACTACAACACAGTGGATTGTGACATCACTCTGTAGTTCAAGCGAATCCCGCGAGAGTACGTGATACTCCGCCCCTATCTTCTTTAAAAGCTTCCTGTGGGCAGCCATTTTTTGCCTTCCACCAAGCTCGGGTCCTGCGATGAGACAACGCCGGACAGGTTAGTGGCTCATTAGGATTTATTCTTGGCCTTTTTTCTTTTGGGGTGGCATAGACTGGTTCACCTATGTTTCTGGGATATGAGACCAGGCTTGGTCTGTCAAACTTTTGCTAGCCTAGATCTAAACCTGCTACAGTTTAGCTCCATCCTATTTAGGACACTCATATTTAGAGGAAAGCTTTTTACATTAAGTGATGGGAACCTGGGACTTTTATGGGCTCTGTGACTTATTCCACCCTTAGGATTTTTTGTGGCTCTGTGAAGCTTGACTGTTATAGGGGCTATATTATGTATTGGAGGGAGAGATAGAGTAGTACTGTCCACCCTTCCGTTCATTACCCCTTCCTTGCCTTTACAGAGCGGGGCCTCCTTTTTCCTGAGCTGGGTTCCAGGAGAGGTGAGGTACACTCCCTGTACTATTCAGGTGAGTAACATTAGTAAAATAAATTGGCTTAATTAGTAGAAGCCAGTGCCAGGTCTTTCCTGTTTTGATAGGACTTACTACAATTTATTTCTTGTTTCTTGTTAACAGATGTAAGAGACACCGTTTGGTACAGAGGAACACGATTTTGGACTATTTATGTATATCCTTTACAGATTGTCGTTACGTTCACTTTATGTATGCAGTAGCTAATGCTTAGAACTCTGGCCCTGAAGAAAGCCATGGGATCTTGTCCCTACCGGCTGAAACATGTTGGCCTTGTAAATGCAGTTATATGTTTAGACTGCTTCCTCTGCATTGTTCTTGTTTGTTTGAGGGAAAGGACAAATTACATTAGAGTTTTTCGCCTATTGATCCTTTTACCCCTTGTTTTTAATTCATACATCTTTTGATTTTTGCACTGCACTCGATCCCATCTTTATCAATTGTTCATGGGTACCATAGCGATTGATGGTGCGACCCAATTGAGTAAGGACGATGGATGGGTCTCATTGATCAAGAGACATACCACCCCATTTTTGGATGACCAAATGAGAACACTTGATCTACATACCTATTTGATGGGAATCCAACACATCTCTGTACGGGTCTTACAAACAATCTCAGTAGGTCCTTCGACAGGTTTGTCCTGGCACACATTCTGATATAGAGACTTATGTAGCTCTATTAGCGCCTAACTCACTTATGTAGGAGTTTTTCAGCAGCTCGTAGTACTTGAAGCTCCGTTATAGACCCCCGGTTCTTTTGTTGTTAGGATTACAGTTAGGGGGATACGAACTGGGCAGGTCTTTAAATTTCCCTCAGACCCTTCTTCAATTGTTTGTGTTTTACTGTTTAGAGCAGCTGCCAGCTGCGGGTCTTTCTCTTAGACTACACTTTATGGAGGTAGTTATTTCGCTAGGGATACTGTGTGCTCTAGTCTGCACCACTGAATCTTCTGGGGAGGTATTAGGTTCAGTTTCCTTTGAGTCTAGGGTCACCCACCTTCACTTTGGTCCTTTAGGGCTCTCTACAGATGTACCCTTGGCACACTGTTTGCCTATATGTGAGTTTGAACTAACAAGCAACATCATTATTCTGATATGGCAGGCACAGCACGATATTGTACTGTTTTGACAGCCCTCTACCACTTCAGTTTTTGAAGTGAGGGGCGGATGATTCAGCCCCCCTCTTCCTCCTCCCCCCTTCCCACCATTGGCTACCTTTCTTTGGGTTCATTTGGGGATCATTATCAGAGACCACTTTGATGGATCTTTATAAATAGACATCAGCTCGGTCGACTATTTCGCGCTTGCAAACACTTGCGCTATGGTTAAATAAAGCACCTTTATTTTTGAACTAGTTCAAACTACAAAGATGGCCGTAATGATGTCATCTTGTAGTTCTTGGGTGAACTACAACACAGTGGATTGTGACATCACTCTGTAGTTCAATCGAATCCCGCGAGAGTACGTGATACTCCGCCCCTATCTCCTTTATAAGCTTCCTGTGGGCAGCCATTTTTTGCCTTCCACCAAGCTCGGGTCCTGCGATGAGACAACGCCGGACAGGTTAGTGGCTCATTAGGATTTATTCTTGGCCTTTTTTCTTTTGGGTTGGCATAGACTGGTTCATCTATGTTTCTGGGATATGAGACCAGGCTTGGTCTGTCAAACTTTTGCTAGCCTAGATCTAAACCTGCTACAGTTTAGCTCCATCCTATTTAGGACACTCATATTTAGAGGAAAGCTTTTTACATTAAGTGATGGATCTTGGGAACCTGGGACTTTTATGGGCTCTGTGACTTATTCCACCCTTATGATTTTTTGTGGCTCTGTGAAGCTTGACTGTTATAGGGGCTATATTATGTATTGGAGGGAGAGATAGAGTAGTACTGTCCACCCTTCCGTTCATTACCCCTTCCTTGCCTTCACAGAGCAGGGCCTCCTTTTTCCTGAGCTGGGTTACAGGCGAGGTGAGGTACACTCCCTGTACTATTCAGGTGAGTAACATTAGTAAAATAAATTGGCTTAATTAGTAGAAGCCAGTGCCAGGTCTTTCCTGTTTTGATAGGACTTACTACAATTTATTTCTTGTTTCTTGTTAACAGATGTAAGAGACACCGTTTGGTACAGAGGAACACGATTTTTGACTATTTATGTATATCCTTTACAGATTGTCGTTATGTTCACTTTATGTATGCAGTAGCTAATGCTTAGAACTCTGGCCCTGAAGAAAGCCATGGGATCTTGTCCCTACCGGCTGAAACATGTTGGCCTTGTAAATGCAGTTATATGTTCAGACTGCTTCCTCTGCATTGTTCTTGTTTGTTTGAGGGACAGGACAAATTACATTAGAGTTTTTCGCCTATTGATCCTTTTACCCCTTGTTTTTAACTCACACATCTTTTGATTTTTGCACTGCACTCGATCCCATCTTTATCAATTGTTCATGGGTACCTTAGCGATTGATGGTGCGACCAAATTGAGTAAGGGCGATGGATGGGTCTCATTGATCAAGAGACATACCACCCCACTTTTGGATGACCAAATGAGAACACTTGATCTACATACCTATTTGATGGGAATCCAACACATCTCTGTACGGGTCTTACCAACAATCTCAGTAGGTCCTTCGACAGGTTTGTCCTGGCACACATTCTGATATAGAGACTTATGTAGCTCTATTAGCGCCTAACTCACTTATGTAGGAGTTTTGCAGCAGCTCGGAGTACTTGAAGCTCCGTTATAGACCCCCGGTTCTTTTGTTGTTAGGATTACAGTTAGGGGGATACGAACTGGGCAGGTCTTTAAATTTCCCTCAGACCCTTCTTCAATTGTTTGTGTTTTACTGTTTAGAGCAGCTGCCAGCTGCGGGTCTTTCTCTTAGACTACACTTTATGGAGGTAGTTCTTTCGCTAGGGATACTGTGTGCTCTAGTCTGCACCACTGAATCTTCTGGGGAGGTATTAGGTTCAGTTTCCTTTGAGTCTAGGGTCACCCACCTTCACTTTGGTCCTTTAGGGCTCTCTACAGATGTACCCTTGGCACACTGTTTGCCTATATGTGAGTTTGAACTAACAAGCAACATCATTATTCTGATATGGCAGGCACAGCACGATATTGTACTGTTTTGACAGCCCTCTACCACTTCAGTTTTTGAAGTGAGGGGCGGATGATTCGGCCCCCCTCTTCCTCCTCCCCCCTTCCCACCATTGGCTACCTTTCTTTGGGTTCATTTGGGGATCATTATCAGAGACCACTTTGATGGATCTTTATAAATAGACATCAGCTCGGTCGACTATTTCGCGCTTGCAAACACTTGCGCTATGGTTAAATAAAGCACCTTTATTTTTGAACTAGTTCAAACTACAAAGATGGCCGTAATGATGTCATCTTGTAGTTCTTGGGTGAACTACAACACAGTGGATTGTGACATCACTCTGTAGTTCAATCGAATCCCGCGAGAGTACGTGATACTCCGCCCCTATCTCCTTTATAAGCTTCTTGTGGGCAGCCAATTTTTGCCTTCCACCAAGCTCGGGTCCTGCGATGAGACAACGCCGGACAGGTTAGTGGCTCATTAGGATTTATTCTTGGCCTTTTTTCTTTTGGGGTAGCATAGACTGGTTCATCTATGTTTCTGGGATATGAGACCAGGCTTGGTCTGTCAAACTTTTGCTAGCCTAGATCTAAACCTGCTACAGTTTAGCTCCATCCTATTTAGGACACTCATATTTAGAGGAAAGCTTTTTACATGAAGTGATGGATCTTGGGAACCTGGAACTTTTATGGGCTCTGTGACTTATTCCACCCTTAGGATTTTTTGTGGCTCTGTGAAGCTTGACTGTTATAGGGGCTATATTATGTATTGGAGGGAGAGATAGAGTAGTACTGTCCACCCTTCCGTTCATTACCCCTTCCTTGCCTTCACAGAGCGGGGCCTCCTTTTTCCTGAGCTGGGTTCCAGGAGAGGTGAGGTACACTCCCTGTACTATTCAGGTGAGTAACATTAGTAAAATAAACTGGCTTAATTAGTAGAAGCCAGTGCCAGGTCTTTCCTGTTTTGATCGGACTTACTACAATTTATTTCTTATTTCTTGTTAACAGATGTAAGAGACACCGTTTGGTACAGAGGAACACGATTTTGGACTATTTATGTATATCCTTTACAGATTGTTGTTACGTTCACTTTATGTATGCAGTAGCTAATACTTAGAACTCTGGCCCTGAAGAAAGCCATGGGATCTTGTCCCTACCGGCTGAAACATGTTGGCCTTGTAAATGCAGTTATATGTTCAGACTGCTTCCTCTGCATTGTTCTTGTTTGTTTGAGGGAAAGGACAAATTACATTAGAGTTTTTCGCCTATTGATCCTTTTACCCCTTGTTTTTAACTCACACATCTTTTGATTTTTGCACTGCACTCGATCCCATCTTTATCAATTGTTCATGGGTACCTTAGCGATTGATGGTGCGACCCAATTGAGTAAGGGCGATGGATGGGTCTCATTGATCAAGAGACATACCACCCCATTTTTGGATGACCAAATGAGAACACTTGATCTACATACCTATTTGATGGGAATCCAACACATCTCTGTACGGGTCTTACCAACAATCTCAGTAGGTCCTTCGACAGGTTTGTCCTGGCACACATTCTGATATAGAGACTTATGTAGCTCTATTAGCGCCTAACTCACTTATGTAGGAGTTTTGTAGCAGCTCGGAGTACTTGAAGCTCCGTTATAAACCCCCGGTTCTTTTGTTGTTAGGATTACAGTTAGGGGGATACGAACTGGGCAGGTCTTTAAATTTCCCTCAGACCCTTCTTCAATTGGTTGTGTTTTACATATTTAATTTATAGCCAGAAAAGGCACCGAATTGACTAGCCAGATCTTCTATCTTTGGGATTGCTTTAGCTATATCTGTGGTAAGGACAACCACATCGTCAGCATATGCTAGTGCCCTATAATGTATGCCAGCTGCTACTACAGGCGTAATGTCATGCTCCTGATTCAATTTATTTAGAAAAATATCGATGTAGATTGAAAAGAGCAGCGGAGAAGCAGGGCACCCCTGCCTGGTACCCCTACAAATAGGAAAAATGGTTGACTTTATTATTCCAATTTTAATGGATGAAGTAGGAGTGTTATACAGCGCTTTCAATGCTCTTATCATGCCTGGTCCAAGCCCTTTAAATGCTAGTAAATCCCATAGATATGACCAGGTCACTCGATCAAACGCCTTTTCGGCATCTAAAAGAGTAACCCCCATTGGTGTATTTGTACCTTCTGCCCAATCAAGTAGGGCGATTACTCTACGAACATGATCGGTGGTATCCCTTTTGGGTATGAACCCATGTTGCCAACGAGATACTATGGTTGAGATTATCATAGACAGCCGGGATGCTAAAATTTTAGAAAAGACTTTGCTGTCAGCGTTTATAAGCGATATCGGCCTGTAGGAGGCCGGATCTAAAGGAGGTTTATCCTTTTTTATAAATGCCATGATGGTCGATTCGGCCCATGATGGAGGAGTATCGCCTTTTGTGCTGTCAAAAATGTTGTTAGCAAGTCTTGTTTTAGCACGTTTCTGAAAATCTAATGGAATCCCGTCTGGTCCCATGGCTGTACCAATGGCAAGAGATAAGAGCGCCGAGTTTATCTCTTCCCAAGTAATATCCTGTTCTAAGAGCTGGGTCTGATCAGAAGAGAGTTTGGATACATTGTCATTTTGAATGAAGTTTAAAAATAATTCACTAGAGTATTTTAGGGAATCTTGAGCATATAGTTTAAGGTAGAATTGTCGAAAAACCGCCAAAATTTCATCAGGTTTAGTGTGTGTCTGACCAAGTTCATCTTCGATTGAGGCAATAAAAGTTGATGCCGCCTTTTGTCTCATCTTTTTTGCCAGAATTTTACCAGATTGCTCTCCCATCTCAAATATCTGTGCTCTCATAACTGCGGATTCCTCTGCCAATTTGACTGCAAATGCTTCATAAAGTTTTGCTTTATGAATAGCTAATAAAGATTTTATGGGTTCGATATCCTGATTATTCTTTATAGCATTTGTCAATTTCTGTTCCCAATCACGAACTACTTTGTGTAAATGGTCCATTTTATCACGAATAGTTTTTTGTTTATTGATTGAATATGAACGAGTCTCTCCCCTCACAGCCGCTTTAAATGTGTCCCATACAATTTTTGAAGGGGCACTTCCCCTGTTAAATTCAAAGAATTCCATAATCCACTTGCGCATATGCTCTATATATTTTGAGTCCGCCAGCAGTTTTCGGTCAAATGACCACTGCTTTGTGTTAATGCTAGGATAGGTTTTTAGCTCTATCATGATTGGGTTGTGATCCGATATTACTCGGGGAAATATCTCAAATATAGTATTATCAATGAGGGAGGCTTCAATAAAAAAGTAATTCAACCTCACCATCTTCTGATGAGGAGCAGAAAAAAAAGTATAATCAGGTGATACGGGATTTTTAACAAATGCTACATCAGACAACCCATACTATTTTATAAGACCTTTTAAGGCTTTGTACGTCTTTTTCTTTAAACCTATATAGTCGGCACTGCCATAGAGATCCAGGCCTCTGTATAAATGAATATTATAGTCGCCACAAAGTATCAAGGGGGATGGCCATTGGGCTAGTTCTAAATTTAAAAAATTCAATATTTCAGGATCGTCTGTATTAGGAGCATATATTAAGCAGATGGTGTAGATTTTATTATCAATGTTAATTTCCAGAATAACCCATCTGCCGCCTTGATCAACCTTGCTACGCTTAAGAGATCCCAGACCTCTTCTCATGAGTACTGCCACCCCTTTTGTAGTGGTTCCTTGACGTGTACAGGCCAATAGGTACATGCCTAGATCATTAAAGCAATGCCGATCATTCCAGGTCAAGTGCGATTCTTGTATGCATAGCAGGTCTATTCGCATAGACTGTATCATGTGTGCACAGATCCCCCTATTTTTTTTATTAGTTAGCCCACAAAGATTCCATGAGCAGATCCTTAATTTCCCCAGCATTTCATTTGGATAGGATATTCCCCAACATAAATACCAAGACCAATAAAACAAAAAGTAGTGCACATAATTCCTACTTGACATTTCCAATAGCATATAACAGCAAACCAAAATTTATGATTGAATTTCATATTCATTTTCAAAAACACTGCCGCATCAGATAATATAATCTCTGCTTTAATTTTGAGAAATTTGCTCTTCACCTGATCAATCTCGCACCCTTCCCCACCCGTTCCCTCCCTCTTAACCCCACCCCTCCTCTGCCCCCACCCCCACCCAAAGAAAGGCAAAGGGACTAAAAAGTCCCTCATCTTGATGAAAATGTGAGGTGCAACTTGTGGGTCTCACCACTAAACTACAAAAAAAAAACTGAAAGTGTATATGTCCTCCATCGTCTAAGAAAAGTAAGGTAGTATACAAAATAAACACAACAGAACAAGAGATATAGACATGGATGAGCTTAACTAGTAAGTAATATCACTATCTGAAACAATCATTGATACTAGATATTCTATAGAAGACAAAAAAAACAAAAGTAGATTAGATCACATCGATGTGGGTAGCTCTTTAGCTGCCCCCTCTGATGTTAAGAAATGTGTTCTCTCCTTGAAGATAATCTTCAGTTTAGCAGGATTAAGGAGATAGGCCTGTGCTCCCTTTGCTTGAAATGATGGAATCAACTGTCGCAATTGCCATCTAAGTTGTACAGTAGAATGGCAATAGTCGGGTCGGACAAAGAACTCCAAACCCTTCCCCCTACGCTTTCTATCTGGCCTAGCTAGGTCATTAAGGGCTTCTCTTGCCAAAAAATGATTTAAACAAATGAGAATTGCCCTGGGTTTAGCATTAGAATCGCTTCTCGGATGTTTTTGAAAGGGAAATCTATGCGCTCTTTGGAGTTCTATATCCCACTTCCATTGGGTAAGCTCTGGGAAGGCTTCAGTAAAAAGATCTACTACAAATTTTCTGATATCTCCCCCCTCACTAGCTTCAGGAATACCTAGAATACGCAGGTTGTTCCTGTGTGACCTATTTTCAAGATCAACAAGCTTCCAGTTAATCTCTTCTTTCAGCCCCTCTAATGATGTCAACTGTTTATTCCGATGGGATATTGAGTCATCAATTGTTGAGATTCGAGCTTCTGCTTCCACCACCCTAGCAGATACTTCATTACAGGTTTTGGCAACTCGTCAGAGATTATTTTGGAGGCGACGAACTGCGCCTTTGGTGCGTAAGTTCTCAGTTCTGGTCTCTTCACGGTGCTGGAGCATAACTTGGTATAGGGTTTTTAATGTTATTTCAGATGTTGCTGATGTCTCAGGTGTTAATACCAGAGAGGTAGAAGACAATTCAGTGGCGGGACCCTGGACTGTGAGGACCGTGTGCTCCTCGTCACCCCAGTCGGGTCTCTCCGGGGATTTATCATAGTCAATGTCAGAATCCTGGGGGGAGCTATACATACTCTTCCCGCTTTCATCATCCCCCACTCACCGCCTCCTTCTGCTCCATCCTCATTGCCGCTACCAGCTTCCAGCGCATTTGATAAGTCCGACATCGAATAGAATTGTACTGCCGAGTCAGTTGATTCCACTTCAACCCGGAGATTATCCCCCTCCATAGTCTCCATTGTGTCTTGAAAAGTGATATCATGTGGTGGAACCACCTCCGTCTGTACCTGGTATGTCAGCTGTGCAGTGTCAGCCAAGCCAGTTGTGAGGGTTGGAGAATCATTACTAGCCAGGGTAGATTGTTGTTGAGTTGAGAACTGCTCAAGCTGTTCAAGCTGCTCAACAGTTGGTTCTTGCTCCCCTTTTCCTTTATCGGTAATTTTATTTGCTTTCCTGAACATGCCATGAATTTTCAGCATTGTACTTGGCGTTGTACTTGGAGTAGCACTACTAATCCCAGAGTGCACCAGTGAACTATGTGGCTGATTCCGAGATGGGGCGCTCATACTTGTTACAGATAATCCTAGGGCCCCTCCCGGTGGATTGCCGTCAGTATTATCTTTTTTATTACTCTGAGTCGCTAATACTCCAGCAGCTCGAGTGTGGGCCGTATCCTGAACTGCCGCAGCGGTCGCGGCACGAGTCTTTGGTTTTACGTGCTTCGGCATGTTGCGCGGAACACGCAGGGTGCTGTAATCCACCGCCGATGCCGCAGTCTGGAATCGGCCAGCCGAGTTAGAAGCGCTACAGGTGGGGCCTCGAGCGGGGATCTCGCAGACGCCGGATGCTCCTCCTCTCCTCGCGGGCCGCCGGCACCAAGCCGCCAGAAGCGAGCGATAGAAGTTACGATGTAGGTCTCTCCGCATCCCCGGCTCAGACGCATACAGATAGCCTTGTCAAAGGAACGAGCTTACTAACAGGTCACAGCAGGTCATAACAGGTAAGAGATGTAGAGAGTGGCGAGACCACTGCCGCTGCTCCTCACACAGACGTCCTCGCGTCCGCCATCTTGCCCCTGGTTTATCTTTTTTAAAGATATATTTAACTCTTTTTATGAATTACATTTTTCTTTCACCTCCATACATTATGTAAGGTCTGCCCCTTATCATCTGTTCTCTAGCAAACCCTAAGTATTTTCTTTCAGGTCAGGTTTCTGTAATTCCTGGATTTAAATACCACATATAGGGGTCGATTAGGATGGCGGACGGAAATGGGTACTGTCCGCCATGGTGGGGGAAATTTTACTCCCGCCTGCGCCGCGGAGATTCCGCGGTTGGGATTAGGATAATCATGTCACGAAACTCCGACCGCGGCGGACGGATCATAACCAACACCGTCCGCGGTGGATGGAACACATCCAACTCCGTCCGCGGCGGACGGAGTCCAATGAACAACCACTGCCGCGGACGGAAATGACCGCGGAAAATAACACACGTACCGCCATACCTGTGAATACTCCGTGGCCGCAATTAGGATAAATCCGCCCGTACCACGGAACGCACAGCCATCCACGTCCGCGGCGGAAAGAATGCAATGATAACCACAGCATCACTGCGGAAGGCCAACACGCACAACATCCCTAGCGGCAAACAAATGTTAGAAAGTGTACCGCAAGTCCAAAGCAAACATACGAACATTGTCAACGCCCCCCCCCAACACCAAGCACAAGCCACCATGACACGTCCCAATTATCCAATAATGCACACTAGTCAACACGCCCACCTACCACCTGACTGCCAACAACCATTGAGACACGACTATAAAATGACACCCACACGCTACCACAATCCTTTGCATCACAGCATTGCTGCCAGCAAGAGGCCCAATTCGAGATACTGCAAACTCACATAGAAGACACCCACCCACCACCCTACCACACCCACCACACAAACACCCACCACACAAATCCTACACATCACACACCTGCACCCCCCAACTCACTCAACTCACACACTGAGCACCACACACCATGGCACCCAAAAAAAAACCCAAATTCACGGAGACAGAGTTGAGGGTAATGGTAGATGAAATAATCCGTGTTGAGCCCCACATCTTCGGGGCCCAAGTCCAGCAGACGTCCGTGGCGCAAAAGAACCACATGTGGGACAGGATCGTCACTCGGGTGAATGCGTCGGGGACTGTGCCGAGGACGAAGCATGACATTCAGAGGCGGTGGCATGACCTGAAGACCAGGGTCAAGGGCATCCGAGCTAAAAACTTTGCTAGAGCCAATCATACTGGCGGTGGCACACCCCCGGAGCCCATACCCTACACCGATTGGGAGGAGAAGGTGCTGGTGATACTACACCCAGAGAGCCTAGACGGACTTGACGAAGGAGAAGAGATTGGTGTGTACAAACCAAGCACCACGATCAGCACGACATGGTCAGGCTCACACAACTGAGAAGAAACATCTCCTACGCCCCAACCCATGCACGTTGGACACCAACTCACTAACATGTCCATGGCTCCCAACAGGCCCCCATTTTAACTGGGAGGGTGGTGGTGGTGGTGGTGGAGGGTGTGTGGGGCGTGTGAGAGGCCCAAACTACAACTCCCAACAGGCCCCCATGTTCACGGGGAGGGTGGTGGTGGTGGAGGGTGTGTGGGGCGTGTGAGAGGCCCAAACTACAACTCCCAACAGGCCCCCATGTTCACGGGGAGGGTGGTGGTGGTGGTGGTGGAGGGTGTGTGGGGCGTGTGAGAGGCCCAAACTACAACTCCCAACAGGCCCCCATGTTCACGGGGAGGGTGGTGGTGGTGGAGGGTGTGTGGGGCATGTGAGAGGCCCAAACTACAACTCCCAACAGGCCCCCATGTTCATGGGGAGGGTGGTGGTGGTGGAGGGTGTGTGGGGCGTGTGAGAGGCCCAAACTACAACTCCCAACAGGCCCCCATGTTCACGGGGAGGGTGGTGGTGGTGGTGGTGGAGGGTGTGTGGGGCGTGTGAGAGGCCCAAACTACAACTCCCAACAGGCCCCCATGTTCACGGGGAGGGTGGTGGTGGTGGAGGGTGTGTGGGGCGTGTGAGAGGCCCAAACTACAACTCCCAACAGGCCCCCATGTTCACGGGGAGGGTGGTGGTGGTGGTGGTGGAGGGTGTGTGGGGCGTGTGAGAGGCCCAAACTACAACTCCCAACAGGCCCCCATGTTCACGGGGAGGGTGGTGGTGGTGGAGGGTGCGTGGGGCGTGTGAGAGGCCCAAACTACAACTCCCAACAGGCCCCCATGTTCACGGGGAGGGTGGTGGTGGTGGTGGTGGAGGGTGTGTGGGGCGTGTGAGAGGCCCAAACTACAACTCCCAACAGGCCCCCATGTTCACGGGGAGGGTGGTGGTGGTGGAGGGTGTGTGGGGCGTGTGAGAGGCCCAAACTACAACTCCCAACAGGCCCCCATGTTCACGGGGAGGGTGGTGGTGGTGGAGGGTGTGTGGGGCGTGTGAGAGGCCCAAACTACAACTCCCAACAGGCCCCCATGTTCACGGGGAGGGTGGTGGTGGTGGAGGGTGGGGTGTGTGCGACAGGAAACAGAAATGTCTACAAATCTATATAACCATGTAATGTCCACATTACTGACCAGCTCCATCTTGTCCATCAGGTGATCGTCAACTGACTGGGGAAACCAGTACCCGGCCGCCAGCCTCGCCTCCCACACCTACAGGACTCTCTGGTGACGAGGACACAGGCAGCTCCGGTGCGGAGGATGGAGCGGGACCAAGCACGCAGCCAGGGCCATTTGGCTCACAGGGACTCCCAGGACCGACCAACGTCGCATGTGTGACTCCAGCGACACCTGTCTCTGTGATCTGCACAGTCCCCACCACCACCAGTACCACCAGTACCACCAGTACCACCAGTACCACCACTACCACCACTACCACCAGCACCACGACTCCTGCCGGTGCCACCCAGCATAACCCAGCGCACGACGCTGGTCCATCGGCCTCACACACAGGCAGGGTGAGTGGGCCACAAACACAGGCAACGGTACATCAGCCAATCAGGCGAGCCACACACCGCCGTGCAGAGGAAGGACAGCTACCCCATCCAGTGGCACAGTCCCTACAAGCCCTTGCCAGGTGCCAGGCGTCATACGACCTGTCCCAGACAAACGCAGATCGTGCACACCAGGACTCAGTGGACAACACCAACGTCCAGCGCGAAATCTGTGGCATCCTTGGCCAGATGTTGCAGATCATGGGCCAGCAGGCAACGATGTGGAGGGAATGGGTTGGCCGGAACAACCCCCCCCCTCCACCAAGTGTCGTAGCGCCACCGCCACCGTCGCCTCCACCGCCACCTCCTCCTCCCCCGCCACCGTCACCTCCGCCTCCACCGCCGCCACCACCACCTGTGCCCCTGGCGACGGATGTGGCCCATCAACAACCTGCCCTCCCAGCTGACTCTGTTCCACCTCAGAGACGGAGGGGCCGGCCGAGGCAGGAAGTGGCTGAGAGCAGTGTTGGAGCGCCATCCACACGCTCCAAGAGGGGACGACCATGACAATGTCACTGCCTGTGCCAGGCATTCACCCAGCTAAGTATCCTGTCCCACAGACAATCATTCCCACTGGTCTGCTGGACTACCCTGACACCCCCCAATGTGGTGTCAGCACGGACATTTGATCTGCCATTACCTTCAACTCCAACTCCCTCCACCCCACTTACTTGTAAATATTCACCAGCACAGAAGCACAACCTGTAAATAAATTGCACTTACTCACACAATGATGTTTTGCCTCCATGTTTATTCACATGATTGCCTTCAGAAACAGACGTAAACAGGTTCAGGGATCACAGTCGTACATGATCATGGCGCTGCGGGAGTGACCTAGAGAAAATCAGAGACAGCAAACACACGTCAGGAAACAGATTCACACACATCACAACACAATGCACAGCAACATTACACAAACGACAACCATCACAAAAGCATGGGATGAGAGCACACACATCATGGAGACTTGTATGTCCAAAGACATGAAGACACACATATGCAACCATCACAAACAACACACAGCTGATTAACCCCACATCCACACAACACCAGCAAACATACATGAGGCATTGTCAACCGCCACTAGAGGTAAGTCCAAAAGTACGTTCGATGACTCTCCGTGTCCTTCAATGTGCTTCATTGTACCGCATTTCACCCGCTGTTCTCGGATTACGTAGGGGACTGAGGAGCCAGGGCCGGTTTGGGTAAGCCGAGTCGCCTATGTAGGGGGATGACAGAGACAAACATCACAACAAGATATGATGGGTACCCCATGCAACACAGAGATCACAAGAGTCCCCACTGCACACTCACCAACAAGCCACGCTTGACCGGGTCGCAGATTTGCCATGAGTCGTGGGACATTGCTGCTCCGCATGATGTGGGCGTCATGTGCGGATCCAGGAAATCTTGCACACACATGGGAGATGATGTTGTTTGCCAGGCACACCACCTGCACGTTCAGCGAATGGAAGTGTTTGCGATTCCTGAACACTTGTTCCCGTGCCCGTGGTGGAATGATAGCGATGTGTGTGCCATCAATTGAGCCCACAACGTGAGGTATGTGGCCCAGTGCATAGAAATCAGCTTTGACAGCTGCCAACTCTTCCGGCCGTGGGAAATGTATGTAGTCATTCTTGTACAGCATCATAGCTGTCAAGACATCCCGAAGAACCATGCTGAACATGGCCTGTGACATCCCCCCGGCATGTCCAACTGTGTACTGAAATGTGCCAGTAGCGAAGAAATGTAGTACCGCCATGACCTTTGCAGTGGGTGTAATCGACCCAGGATACGTCCTTCGTGGCTGCAGATGAGGAGACAATTGAGCCACAAGCTCCAGCAACCGACGTCGATCCAGCCGGAATTTCCGAATCACCTCCTCGTCAACCATATCCTCCAGCACAGTGTATGGCCGATGCACATTTGGAGCCCTCCTGTGTGGGAGAGAGATGTAACTTAGGTCAACTTACAAACGACGCATACGTGTACAACTCCATCACATGTGAACCTTACTGACACAACTTCAGTCTTCACCCTAATGTTTACTAGCCACATCACAGACACACATGCAACTGCATGCACACAAACGTAAATTATACACACGCCATGTCATCAAGCACAAATGCCAACACCAATAATGATGTGCATACGGTAATTACATGCATGGTGACACAACGTACAAAACACATACACAGAATGCATGTGTACCAACACCACTGTAGTCACCTCGCCAGAACAAGACACTGACAACAGATGCTTAATTTGGCCACACATCCGTGATGTACTGTGTAGTTGTGAAGATGTAAGAACGTCTGTAGGGTCACACCCGACGTCAACACGTACAAATGCACATCTGTTGCCCATTGTGTGCCGACCGATGGGCATTGTATGGACACACATGCTATATTGTATGACATATGACCTTTCCCCATCACGCTCACATCCCTCATGACGCAACTGCACACAACACATCACGGTGCAGCGTCTGACAAGATAACATAATTGGCGCCGCCATGGCGGTGCTCAACTTCCGCTACTTCCCAAGGGCCATACGCGGCCAGCGTCCCTCTTCCCATTGGCTACATGTGCAGGGACCGTCACGGGCACACATCGGCACGTGCAAGCCTCAGGCACGGATGCTTCAGTTGCAACAATGTTCTATCACTGGCGCCTCCATGGCGGTGCACATACTCAGCGGGGGTGGTGCAGGCATGAACACCACCGCCGTGCCCGGCCATGCGGCTGTGTTCATGGCCTGGCACGGCGGTTGTGTACATGGCCTGGCACGGCGGTTGTGTACATGGCCTGGCACGGCGGTGTGTGTACATGGCCTGGCACGGCGGTTGTGTACATGGCCGGGCACGGCGGTTGTGTTCATGGCCGGGCACGGCGGTTGTGTTCATGGCCGGGCACGGCGGTTGTGTTCATGGCCGGGCACGGCGGTTGTGTTCATGGCCGGGCACGGCGGTTGTGTTCATGGCCGGGCACGGCGGTTGTGTTCATGGCCGGGCACGGCGGTTGTGTTCATGGCCGGGCACGGCCGTCCTAGTCCCGGCCGCTCCGGCCGGTGTACGGTGGATGATGCAAGGTGACTGTAAGGGGGGTCATGAACTGGCATGTCCATTGAGTACATCTATAGGGTGTATAGGCCTGCACCTCCCCCGCTGAGTACGTGCACCGCCATGGAGGCGCCAGTGATAGAACATTGTTGCAACTGAAGCATCCGTGCCTGAGGCTTGCACGTGCGGTTGCCGATGTGTGCCCGTGACGGTCCCTGCACATGCAGCCAATGGGAAGAGGGACGCTGGCCGCATATGGCCAATCGCAAGTAGCGGAAGCAGTGCACCGCAACAACAGGGCCAGTCATTGGCCCATTTCACGATCACTCTTCCAGGGCTGACCAATTGGTGGCGACGTATGCCACTGACACATGCTGAGGGCCCTATATATGTGTGTTGGCCAAAATGACACTTCCTACCCTGGGGACCAGTGCTGCCTGTTCACCTCGACCTGCTGCTGCTGCTGAGCTGACCACCGACTGCTGCCTGTGACCATCACCTCGACCTGCTGCTGCTGCTGCTGAGCTGACCACCGACTGCTGCCTGTGACCATCACCTCGACCTGCTGCTGCTGCTGCTGAGCTGACCACCGACTGCTGCCTGTGACCATCACCTCGACCTGCTGCTGCTGCTGAGCTGACCACCGACTGCTGCTCTAGTGCCATACTCCGTGATCTTGCCATGTCGAGAGGCAAAGAGATCCGGTCTCGACCCTTCACCGCCGCGGAGCTTGATGTCCTCGTGGACGGTGTACTCCGCAACTATGGACGCCTCTATGGCGCACCAGGACGGGTGGTAAGTGCAGTGTGGGACATGTTGGTGTGCATGAGGGGGCCAAATAATCACGCCTATTTCTATCTTAGCTGTGTAGTGTGGGCTAGACATATGTTCATGATTGTGCATGGCTGCTGACAGTTACGTCTTGCCCCTATGTGTGTGACAGGCCACCTGTCCACTGACTTAAACCCTTTTGTCTCCCATCATGGTAGGTCAAGCTGCACCTTCGCAAGGACCTGTGGAGGAGCATAGCACGGGAAGTACGGGCATTGGGGGTGTGCAACAGACGACATGCACACTGCCACTAACGCTGGGACGACATTTCCAGGCTGAGCAAGAATGTAGCGGAAGTAACACTGGGCCTGATTCCAAGGACGCCCCGTCTGGCCCGACGCTCCATGACCCCTCTCATGCACCGTATCATTGCAGTGACGCATCCTGAACTGGCCGAACGTCTGAGTGCCGATCAACAGCAAACTAGCGGTGAGCATACTGTCTGTGTAGGAAACCTGTGAGTGCTATGCATGTATTGGTGCACATACACACTATTGAGTTCCGTGTTGCGTATGTATGTCTGTGATGCCAATTTGGTCCCATTGGGTGGTTCTCATTTGACATCCAGGTCCGCCATGTTGACACGCCACTTGCTTAGTAGTTGAGTGTTGAAGCACATCCCCTAGTGGTCCATGGCCCCATGGCAGGAAATGTGAGGATGACTGGTAGAGGTGGGCCATGTGCAGGATGAGGGCTACAAAATCTTTGTCAGCTATGTAATTTGGCAATCCTGGTCCTTCTGTACGTCAGTGTGCCCATGACTCACACATCTTTTATGTGCATTTCAGCTATGGCAGAGGACACTCAGCCAGAGACGGTGGAGAGTAGTCGAGGAAATGAGTCCGGCTCAGACTTCGCACACACGCAGACTGACACAGAGGAGGCCAGCGCCGGAGAGGGGGACAGGACCGTCCCTGAGGACTCGCATGTGGAGACACCATCGTCCTCCTCGTCGGACACTCTTGGTGAGCCTGCACTGTTGTCACAGACTGGGAGTGGGCACTCATCACCTTCTGTCGGAAGACAGCACACAGGGCCCACACTTCCGCCAACTGCACCATGTACTGTTCGTGGCCGGAGGAGTAGGGGGAGCAGAGTGGCGTTCGGTGCAGGCACCGCTGCCCCTGCCACGGTGAGCCAAAATGCACTGTGTGCTGAGGCCGTTGATCTGCTGCGACAGCTGTGTGTGGGGCAGACCAATATGACAAATGCTTTCCAGGACCATGATAGGAAGTTGGGGCAGGTGGTGGCATTCATGGAAGGGATGCATGGCGATCTTGCAGGTCTACACAGGACAGTGCAGTCATTGGCAAGCAGTGTGTCATCTGCAATAGTACAGTCGCATGAACAGGGTGCTACTTCTGTTTCCCCATCTACACCACTGGATGTCTCAGGGGGTAGTGATTATTCTGCGCAGGACTCAAATACAGGTTATTGCACTAGAAGCAGCGTCAGACAGCACGTCAGGGCACGCAGGGCACAGACCCCATCCCCTAGATCAGCTAAATCTGTTCACGTACACGACGTCAGATACACTGGAGTACACACACAGGATCCACAAGTGTTGTTGGGGGACATGCCTTCAGGAGCTACACAGGCATTCAACACAAAAGGTACTCCCAAGGCAAGGGATACTCACATGTCCATGGACTGTACCTTGGACAAGGCCAGTGAGAAGACAAAGGCACCTACTAAGAGCAGGGAGACTCCCAAGGGCAGGCCCACAGCAGAGGAAGGGGACACTCCCAAGGACAGGGACAAGACAAAGGCACCTACTAAGAGCAGGGAGACTCCCAAGGGCAGGCCCACAGCAGAGGAAGGGGACACTCCCAAGGGCAGGGACAAGACAAAGGCACCTACTAAGAGCTGGGAGACTCCCAAGGGCAGGCCCACAGCAGAGCAAGGTCCATCTCCCAAGGGCAGGGACACACACAGAGAGCAGGTGTCTACTGGAGACAGGTGCACCACAGACGACAAGTCTGCTGGCAGGAACAGGGCGGCGACCAGGGCACAGGCTACATCCAGAGACAACACTCCACCTAAGGATAAGGCACATCCTACGGACAAGGCATCTAGCATGGACAATGGCGCAATCAAGGACAGGCATACTTCACCCCTGGCTGCACTGAGGCTGATGTTTTCTACTAAACGCCAAACTGATGTCTCCGCGGCGGAGTCCCCCCATACCTCCACTCCCATCCAGGCCAGTCAGAAGCAAAGGAGGGTGTCCCCTGTAGTTGCATCCCCCATTACACATGATTCCGAGTCCAGGCGGCAGGCACAGAGCAAACGACAAGCAGGCTCCAGCACGTCCCCAGAAACCAGATCCCCGGCAGCAGATGCTCCACCTATGGTGGGTGGTGATTCTTTGGAGTCCACACCACTTGGCAGTCCTGTCCTGTCCAGGGTGCACTCACACATCCCTAAGAAACGCAGACACACACCATTGACACCTGCCAACCCCGATTTGGCTCAAGGTCAGCTATCCCCAGCTCCCAGGCCCACCCTGCCTCCTGGCCCATACAGCCCTGTGGCTCATCATTTCAGTTGTCCCAGTGGCGCTGGTGCAGTTGACTCTCATGTATCAGATGGTGGCACAGTGTCAGTTGTGCCCTCTCCTGTTGCAGGTCCTGGCAGTGTATCTGGGTCTATGGCTCACGTGTCAGTTAGAAGATCTGTGGCTGTGTTGCACACTCCTGTTTCTGGTGCTGGCAGTCTGTCTGGGTCAGTGGCTCACGTGTCAGTGACTACATCTGTGGCTGTGTCTCACACTCCTGTTGCTGGTGCTGCCAGTGTGTCTGGGTCCGTGGCCCATGTGTGTGTCACTCGGGCTGTGGCTGTGTCTCACACTCCTGTAGTTGGTGCTGCCAGTGTGTCTGGGTCCGTGGCCCATGTGTGTGTCACTCAGGCTGTGGCTGTGTCTCACACTCCTGTAGCTGGTGCTGCCAGTGTGTCTAGGTCCGTGGCCCATGTGTGTGTCACTCGGGCTGTGGCTGTGTCTCACACTCCTGTTGCTGGTGCTGCCAGTGTGTCTGGGTCCGTGGCCCATGTGTGTGTCACTCGGGCTGTGGCTGTGGCTCACACTCCTGTTGCTGGTGCTGCCAGTGTGTCCGAGGCAGGTAGTTCACGCAGTCCCCCTGATTCTGTGATGTGAGGTGCTGAACACTTCACTCAAATGTTATTTCACATGGTGTGTCCATTGAGAACTGCGTGGCACTCTTGTGGTTCCTGTGACGGGTTGGTAGGGACACGTACTTGTGCAGCCTATGATGTACCTGCTCTGTACTGCACAATGCCCTGTTGAAGCTCTGATACTGCATTCTGCCCTCTCGTTACCTGCCTATGATGTACCTGCTCTGTACTCTACAATGCCCTGTTGATGCTCTGATACTGCATTCTGCCCTCTCATGTGCTGCCAATGATGTACCTGCTCTGTACTGCACAATGCCCTGTTGATGCTCTGATACTGCATTCTGCCCTCTCGTTACCTGCCTATGATGTACCTGCTCTGTACTCTACAATGCCCTGTTGATGCTCTGATACTGCATTCTGCCCTCTCATGTGCTGCCAATGATGTACCTGCTCTGTACTGCACAATGCCCTGTTGATGCTCTGATACTGCATTCTGCCCTCTCATGTGCTGCCAATGATGTACCTGCTCTGTACTGCACAATGCCCTGTTGATGCTCTGATACTGCATTCTGCCCTCTCATGTGCTGCCAATGATGTACCTGCTCTGTACTGCACAATGCCCTGTTGATGCTCTGATACTGCATTCTGCCCTCTCATGTGCTGCCAATGATGTACCTGCTCTGTACTGCACAATGCCCTGTTGAAGCTCTGATACTGCATTCTGCACTCTCATGTGCTGCCTCTGATCAACCTGTTCTGTGCAATGGACTGTTGATGCACTTAGCCCCTCTCACGTGCTGCCCCTGATGGACCTGTTCTGTGCAATGGACTGTTGATGCACTTAGCCCCTCTCACGTGCTGCCCCTGATGGACCTGTTCTGTGCAATGGACTGTTGATGCACTTAGCCCCTCTCACGTGCTGCCTCTGATGGACCTGCTCTGTGCAATGGACTGTTGATGCACTTAGCCCCTCTCACGTGCTGCCCCTGATGGACCTGTTCTGTGCAATGGACTGTTGATGCACTTAGCCCCTCTCACGTGCTGCCTCTGATGGACCTGCTCTGTACTGCACAATGCCCTGTTGAAGCTCTGATACTGCATTCTGCCCTCTCGTTACCTGCCTATGATGTACCTGCTCTGTACTCTACAATGCCCTGTTGCTGTTCTGATACTGCATTCTGCCCTCTCATGTGCTGCCAATGATGTACCTGCTCTGTACTGCACAATGCCCTGTTGATGCTCTGATACTGCATTCTGCCCTCTCGTTACCTGCCTATGATGTACCTGCTCTGTACTCTACAATGCCCTGTTGATGCTCTGATACTGCATTCTGCCCTCTCGTTACCTGCCTATGATGTACCTGCTCTGTACTGCACAATGCCCTGTTGATGCTCTGATACTGCATTCTGCCCTCTCGTTACCTGCCTATGATGTACCTGCTCTGTACTGCACAATGCCCTGTTGATGCTCTGATACTGCATTCTGCCCTCTCGTTCACTGTCAATGATGTGGCTGCTCTGGTGCCCACTTTGCCCATGCTCACGCATACACTGTGATTATACCCCTATTTTGTACAATAAAGGTAGTCTATCAAGTCTCGTGGTCTGTAGTTGTCATTCCTGCTTGCGTACTACAAATGTGTATTCGTATATGCTTCTCATCAGTGGTTTAGGTAACATGACACTCCCCCTCCCTACGTCACGTCCCTTGCTGGTATTCCTCTCCAGACAGCCAATGGTTTGTGCCTTACCTGCGTCGTCGTCCATAGTGGGCCATGACTAGGACGTGGTGGATCGCGAAGAGCATCGGGAAAGCGTGTAGTACTGGGTCCATGGTGGTGGTCAGCTTGCGGTGGGTATCTCTGCTATGTCACCTATGTAGGCTGTGGGGATTCCGCCGTGTTCAGACAGGTTGTTTTTCCGCTGCGGTTTTATGTGTGTTTTCCGCCATCTTGATTTGGGGGACGGTCTTAGACGTCAGTACGTACGGCGGTGCCTCCGGATGTGTTCCGTCCGCCACGTGGTCGTGTGTAGTTGGGCGGCGGTGCGTGCTTTTCCGTCGCGGACGGAAATTGGACACGTTTTCCTATCCTGATATGGCGGACGGAGTATCCGCGGCAGGCGGACTCGGAAAAGGGTTTTTCCGCCTACTCCAGGGCCGCGGTGGCTCTTCCGTCCGCCATCCTAATGAGCCCCATATTTTGGAAATTTAAACCTGTATGATAACACTCAATTTGTTTACAAAAAAATGCTTCCACTACCAGCGCGTCTTTTATTTTTCTTTAACCAATCAACAATGTGGTTTCAAATATCATTAACCAATGATTACCCGGCTTTTCTCGTGAGACGAGTTCCCACGCTCCTGTGCTCACCCCTCCTTTACAATTACTATCTCAGCTACACGCCCGCTGTCTCAACCAATACCAGCGCGGCTCTGAGTGACGTCAGCGCAACTCCGCAACTGACTCCCACCTTCGTAAGGTAATACAAAAACTCAAATATTTTATTTTAAAGTGCAATTCTTTTTTAATCAACAATGTAAAAACATTCGCCACTGTACCCGAGTGTCTAGAAAGAAAAGATATATTTCACTGGGAGTAAATCCGTTCCGCTTACTCTACATATACTACGAGTAGATCTCTTCCGTCTACCCTTCACACAAGCATTGGAGAACCGGCTACTTCTTTAGACTTATCCCTTACTGGAATATACTAAGACCAAAGTTTCACCAGCGAACCCCTTTGCTATCACTCAAGCTCAGATGAACCTGCTACTCCTTCTGTGTGACCCTTTCTAGGTGATATCACACCAAAAGTTTTCCTAGCGAACTCTTTGCTATCATTTATTCATACATTCATACAGAAAAATCCTTAAATAGTGCTTCCGGTTCTTCCTAACCATGCACTAATTTCCTACGGGTAAGTGACCTCACTGCAGTGTGGCTTCCATTTACCACCCGCTATTCTACCCCCGGGGATACCAGACAAAACATATAACAGGTACGAACAATTTTGGTTAATACATAAAATTGATACAGCATCAACAGAATCAATAATATTTCAATAATATTTCAGGTAATATCCCATTTGATCGATCAATAATTAACCAACTAACTAGCTACCTATTTAACTAAACCTTACCTCTGCTACCAAAAGAATATACTGATAGAGCGCGCAGGTCACCTGACTATGAATTTACCATACTCACCTGGGCCCATAATCAATAACTCATAATTTTAATCAGGTAACCTTCGCTCTACTTCCAGTTATTTTTACCTACAAGGTCCTATACCATTGACTTGCCAATCCTTGTCACTGGTACCTGTAAACCTATTGGATCAGGGTGTTAGCATAATAGGAAAAATAATATTTGAACTCATATAATAACCCCAAACACGGGAAATTTTTAATTCTTTATCCAAGTTTCTTAAATGGTCATGATCCACTAATTAAACACGATTAGGCTTTCAATAATGAAGATCAGAATCAAAATATAAATATGCAAAAGAAGTATTAAACTGATTTCGATCATTTAGCAATAGAGAAGGTAAAGAAAAGGAACATAAAATATGATCAAAATGTTTAAGCATTTAAAAGAAGGGAAGGGGAAAAAGGGAACATATCAACTTTAGCAATAGGAAGGGTAAAGAGAAGGAACATAATATGCAAGCACTGTTATCAAATATGTAACATTTAGGGAGGGGAAGAGAAGGAAACAAATTAATGACAAACCCACACGTATTTATATTTACGTAAGAATGGTGTGAAGAACTAACCCTAGCCACCGGTCAGTTTAAAGGACAGAACCCGAAAGTTGCAGTAGCCAGTAGGCTAGCAGGTGCAGATCAGAATCAGGACAGGTAAAACCAGATTTGGATCAGGACAGGACCACCAATGGTTAAGACCGGCACCGGCAGATCACTTGCAATGCCTGTGCTACTCCCTCTCTGTAGCTTATAGTCAGAACCCCGATTGGGTTATCGATTTCACCAACAAAGTGCTTCGCCTGTACCTCAGCTTCCCGGACCCCGATTGGGTCAGCGAATCTTCTGACAGAGTGCTTCACAGCACCTCTGCTCTTGATCACCTATTGAGTGCATTGGGTCAGTGACAGGTCAGCTATTCGGACCAGTCGGACAATTTCTCTAGCTAAACCTACGCTAGTTATACTATTTTCCAGGTCAGTGTACCACCCCCCAATGTTGAAAGTGTAATGCTCCCCAATTTTGATTGGACAAAGAATGAGAAGAGGTCATCACACCACACCAAATTTTGACACCTCAGTGTTGAATATTAATTTTATGTTCCCGCCCATCAATTTATTTTCTCATGACATCTTTATTCCACCCAACAATGGATGTTCTATTGGCAAATACATTGTTATAACATTGTAAAAATTATGAGTTCAATAGTTCATGTTCTCAGGAGCATCTTCTGGTCAGTCAGCTCCTTGGCTGCAGTCCAAATGCCACTGTTCCAGAGACTTGAGACTTTTGCGCAGTCGCAATTTCAACAAAGATGGAGTGCAACGCTACACATTAGTCCGGTTTTCAGTGAGTAACATGAAATGGAAAAGAAACTGTTTTAGAACACAGAATAAATGAATACACTGTATACCATGTATTTCTACTCTATACCCATTATTTTATATTTAACGATAGCATGAGGATTAGGCAGAACAAACAGCTTGGCAAAAGCAGCAGTGCAAGCTTCTCGCATGTGAAGACATAGAGCAGCCATATTATTACTAGTGCGCAGAAGCGACAGATTCCCTCCAAAGCAAAGAATACGTCATGTCATGTGAGTATGACAGACGCATGCGCAGTATAAACCCTCGCGTAGCAGCAGCCTTCTTAGATGCAAGCGTATTATGGTTAGTAAAACACATAAGCAAGCTTCTCTTGGACACCCAATGTTTATGTAAAATGCGATTTTAGTAAAATAAACATGTTGATTAGTGCTTTTAATGTTATTCGAGGTTCAAGAATACAAGCAAGTCGCTTCATGTGCGAATCCTTGCTCCATCAGCATGTGCTGCTTTGTGTCACTTTGCATCGCTCTGCTCCGGCATAAAAGGACCAGTAAATCTGGGCCTGCGCTTGTGTAATAAAAGTTGCACTAACTCTTCCTTTTTTCTAAATTACAGCATTGCAGTCTGTTTACCACATTGTACTCTGACTGTATAAAACTATCCTGGACTGTCCTAATGGTGCTGGCTTGCTTCCCAGAGGGCATTAGCAGAATTTAAAAAAAAAGTGATTGCCCTTTAGACACGTCCCCTCACCACAGTAAAGGAAAAAAGTATAATAAAGACATATGTCCCTGCAATGGCCAACTTTTCCCTGGCTGGTTGCACACAAAAGTTGCCATCATCTGATTTAGCACTTTTGTATTCTATTTATATTAATGAATAATATAGTCTGTTCAGTACATTAAACAGACTGGAATCCTGATTAACTCAGTTTGCGTTTAGTAAAAATACTTAAATTAGTTTAAATTGTGGATAACTGCTCTCCTTTGGAGAACATGAAAATGGCTCCCATCTGCACTGTGCCCCGCCTCCTCTGGAAGATTAATTTTAAAGGAACACTGACCTCTGGGTCTTCTGTTGTCTCGCACATAGCAATGCAAATGAATTACTCTGCCATGTTTACTTCCTGTCCTCCTCTTCAAAACTTACAAAAATGACCATATAGAGCTCTCTGACTTGCAGGGCCTATTCTTCATTGACTAACATATGCCAGAATATCAATCATAGGGGCCACCTGTACTCTACCAAATATGTGACGCATTCCAGACTCCGAATTGTTTTGATAGTTTTCACGAGCTATACAAAGTTTTGTTGGGAAATGTTATATCTGCAGTCAATTATGAGTGAATTTACCTGGGCCCACGTATTATCAATATCTTTGCACTAAATGTATGCACTTCAGAGAAGTATGACATTCTGATGGCATTGCCCAGATAGAAATGTGTGATCTGGGAGCAGGACTGGGACGAGGAGGACATTCATCGGGGTAATGAAGATTACCCTTAAGTAACAAAACATTACCACCTCACATGTCCTCCTCGTCCCAGTCCTTACACAAGTGACGGCCTCACAAGCAGAAAACCTGAAGAAAAATGCAGGACACTAGGGATCCATGATAAAGTACAAAATATATAATCAAACAAATGATAAAGCCAAAGCAGCGTTCATAATGCCAAAATTGTCCACAGAGGCATGCAAGACATCAAGGTGATAATGCCAGAAAAGAAGTATAGTGTGACTTCCAGGTCGCCACCCTACACATCTCCTGGACAGAAACCCCAGCCACCTATGCTCAGGAAGCGGCAACTGAATGTGTCAAATGCCTCTGAACCTGAGCTGGAGGAGGCAAACCCACAGACTTATAGGACAGACAAACCACCAAATGCACCCACCGACTGATCGTGGAAGTAGACACTGTCTTCCCCTTGGCTACACCACCACAGGAGACAAACAGGGCAGGAGAAAGTTGAAAACCCAGGGTACACTGGAGGTAAACCCAAAGGGCTCTACAAACATCCAAGGAAGAAGGAACAAGTGTATCTCCTTCCCTAAAAAAATCAGGAAGAACCACCTCCTGGTGCAAAAGGAACTGGGAGAAAACGTTAGGGAGAAAAGCTGGGTCAAGCCACAAAACCACCCTGTCCTGCAAGAACTGCAAATAAGGAAAGAAAACAAGAAAAACACCCAAGTTACCCAACCGCCTAGCAGAGGTGATGGCCAACAGAAAAGCCACTTTAGCAGCCAACCTCAACAAATCAGCCACCAGCAAAGGCTCAAAAGGCGGCAACTGAACACCCTTCAGAACAGTTGGCAAATCCCAAGAGGGCACAATTATAGGAGAGATAGGACAATGAAGCAAAAACTCAGAAGAAGCTGACTCACTAAAGGAGCATTACCCTCTAAGGAGGCCCCCGAACCTCTACATCCTAAACTGCAGCCCACTGGGCAGTCAAAGTAGAAGGGGAAAACTCTTACAAACTCTTTCAAAAATCCATCCCAAAGAAACTCAAGGACAGAGGCTGGATCACCAACCACAAAACCCATGCCATGAGAAGGGCAACAATTGACAAAAGAAACCCAACGCTTACTATAGCTCTTAAAGGTAGAAGGTCTACAGGATTGCAGGATATCACAGGCCACCAAAGAAGAACAACCCAAAGCCTCCAACGTCAAACTTTCAAGAGCCAGGCCGTCAGATGTAACTGCTGAAGATGAGGCAAAAATAGAATTAGGAACTGAAGTGGAGATGGGATCAAGGAAAGCCAGACGAACCTTCCCCCGGCTAGCAGCATTAACAGCAGGAACCAAAGGGTGCAAGGCCAAAAAGGAGCAATCAAGACCATAGACAACTTGTCCACCCAAATGTTCTGCAGCACCCTTGGGAGGAGGGGAATCAGAGGGAAAGCATACAGAATGCCTGGGGCCAAGGAATCGAGAGGGCTTCTACCGCCCATGCCTGAAAACGCACCCCCTTCTCCAGATTGGGAATGCAAACCCACCAGCCCAAGACCCAAACCAGAACAGGGGAGAGAGGAACCAAAGTGTTATGACCTGCACGGGAGGGGTCCCACTGAGACAACAGATGATTCACCAAAGGCTTGGGTTGCAGGCGAACCCTGGTAACCAAAGTCATGGTTGCATCTATCAACCGCTGGACCTGCATCCAAACCCGAGCCGGGGAAGATGGCCGGCTCAGCAGGTCCTGCAGAAGAAGCTGTAGGGAAGAGATACGAGCAGGATTGAAAAACACTGCCCCCAAGGTGTTGAAAAGTCCCCTAATAAACTGCAGTCTCTAAACAGAGATCAGATGATCCTGCGCCAGATTCAGCTTGAACCCTAGACCCTGGAACATGGCCGTTGGCATCTCCACTCCCAGAAGAGCCTTAGGAAGGGAGGAACCAGAGATCAAACAATCATCAATATAGGGAAACACAGAGAATCCCTGACGCTGCAAACCCCCCACAGCAGGAGCCAATACCTTTGTAAAAGTCCGGGGAGCAGTAGAGAGGCTGAAAGGCAATACCTGAAACTGGTAATGGACCACGTTCACTGCAAACCTCAGGAACTGCTGGCTTCCCGGATGGACAGGGAAGAGAAAATAGGCATCTTCTTAGTCCAGAGAAGCCAAAAATTCACTCTTTTGGATGAGGGGAATGACAGACTGCAAGGTGGTCATCCCAAAATAATCCAGCCATACCAATTTGTTCAGAGACTCCGAATGGGGTGGTATGTAGCATCGGGTTTTGGGACCAAGAAGACCATGGAATAGAAACAAAGGCCCTGTTCCACCTCAGGAACCAGGAGAATAGCACCCTTTACCAGCAACATGTCCACAGCTGACAACATAGAACTCTTCATGAGGTCTCTTGACAATGGGGTAACCCGAAAATGGGTCAGAGGCGGAGGGCCCTGGAATGGAATCTGGTATCCCTGACCAATGACCGACAGGACCCACTGGTCAGAAATCAAAGTTGATCATTGATCCAGGAACAAATGGAGCTGAGCCCACACCTTGATATAGTCACTTTTGCCCAGCACCCTCTTAAAATGGAACGCAGCACCCTGACTACGGGCCCATCCACGAAAGGGCTGAGAAGAGGAGAGACCACCCTGAAAGTCTTGCTTATGAAAAAGGATTTCTTCTTCTGCACACTCTGAAAAGGTTTCAACAACTTCTTCTCTTCCGCAGACCACTGCACCATTGTGGTCAAATGGTCCCCTAAAAGCCAGGGACCCTCAAAAGGCAGTTTATGAATCAAGGCCTTCTGAGCAGCATCAAGAAGCCTAGGTTTTGTCCATAGAGACCTCTGACCAGCCACCACTGCCCCGGCAGCCGAGGAGAAGGCCCACAGTGTATCAAAAGTCCCATTGGACAGAAACTGCACCAAGACCTCTATCTGTGCCATGATAGGAGTAGGATGCCCCTGATCCTGAAGAGACTCAAACAACTTCTCAAAATCCTTGATAAGGATCTTTGAGGCATAGGCAGAGTAAGTGCTATCCCGAATCCCAAAATGAGAAGAAGCATAAGAACGTTTCAAAGCTGTCACACCTTCCGCTCAACTGAATCAGCAAGGGAAGCCCCATCTGAAGATAACGAAGAAAAAGAAGCCATAGAGTACAAAATAGAATTGATGTTAGGAACCTGAGGGATCTGGACATCAAACTCTGCCAATTGATACCTCTTTCCCAAAAAGCAAGGAATCTCCAGCTTTTCGACCTCAAGCCATTCCTTAGCCAGAATGTCCTTAATGACATCAAGGTAAGGCAGGTCATACACCAATGAGGTACTAAACTGGGAGTCAAAGCCATTATCCACCAAAGACTGAGGATCAAACCCCAGGACCTCACGAATATGAGCCAACATGTCCAAAAAAAACTTTACCCTGGCTCGAATTTCAATTAACGGAATCGTTCATGTCCTCATCCTCCTCCCTGTTTGATTTCTTGGCAGAAGGCTCTAGCAGCACAGTCTGAATAGCAAAATTAATCAAATCCTGCAAATCTGACCTCTAAATTTGCAACAGGTCATCCTACTGCAGGTCCTGTACATTATCCCTCTTAGAAAGAGACTTGGCAGGCACCAGAGAGGAATCTTAATCTCCCTTGGCTAAGGCAGAACAACCCCAACACCATTAGAAACCAACAAAGCAAAAAAGGAAGTACCCAGCAACTCCCCCTAAATACCACCTCCTAGCATTCTAGTCTCAACACCCACAAGACTTGTATTGCCAAAAAGACAGGCCTGCGGCCTCTCCCACAACCTTATACACACCACTCAACCAAACGCTGAGGAAATCTCCCTGTCCCAAACAAGTACATGCATGAGGAGCACGTTTAGAAATCAGAGCAGGGACATGACTGACCGGAACACCATTAAGGTCGAGATTTTTTAAGAAAAACAAAGTCATACAAAACTTACCGCACCGTAGTCCCGCCGCGTGAAGTCAGGAACAGGACACAGACACAGAAGAAGAAACGCCAGTGCTCCCACTGATCATCAGACAGAAAGAAAAACAGGTATGGCAGTGGGTGGGAGGGGGTCATATAATAAAAATAAAAGAAATACTAGAGAATTTTGGACTAGCCTGTCATGAGGCAGGATTGCCTCACTTGTGGAAGGACTGCTACGAGGAGGACATATGTGGGGGTGATGTGTTTACCAACAAATATTGATTTTGTCTTGCCTAGGATCTCTGGCAGTCTGCTTTTGTCTTTTTTATACATTTGCTTTATTGTCTTTAAAAACTGGGTACGCTGGGATTCTTATCTAGATTTTCTTACCATTTTCTAGAATCCCAGGCAGGTCGACTGAACCTTTTTCCCTGTCTTAGAAGCGTAAAGGGACGATTTTTCCTAATCATAGCTCATAACAACTTTATAAAACAAATCCAAATTAGACTCCAAGTACCACTGACTACCAACTAGAAATTTGAAATTTTATTACAAAGCCAAAAATAACTGAACATACAAACATCTCAGCAAAAGATTCAGGAAATAAACTGGCACTAATACAAAGGTAATCCTATGGAAGAGTCTCAGACGACTCAGAATAAAAATCAGGGTTAACTCGAGAAGCATTAAACATACCATTACAGACAATGTAGAAAGTCGAGACTGCATTTACAAAAAGGAAAACAAACTGGTTGACTGTCCCTACACTAACTCTAAGGTGACACCCAGCAAGAATAAAGGTGTCAGCTGTGATGACTTCCTAAGAAGTACATTCACCTTCCAATAATTTCTGAGCTCGTTCTAAGATGCTCCTTCTTACACTTTACTCTGCCTTAAGTTCACAAACTACCTACATCTTGCCTTCCCCAAGCCCAATTTCTTACCCCTAGTCTGCTCTCAGCTCCCTGCTCCGGACTGCCTCTCCACCCTTGGGTGCTGTACCTAATACAAAACACCAAAAACAGTCGACACGCCCAGAGGTACGCCCCTCTGGCAGGTACAGATCTTCAAACTTTTCCAGTATGGCACCTCTCCATCAAGCGTCCGTTGGTGTGTCCTTGGGTCCCAGGCACCTTCTCCGCTGAATGTTGCACTCCCAAATTCCTTGGCAGCGTCTCTGCACTAGCGCTTGCTATCCTAACTTCTAAACAATAGTCCCTTCTACCTAAAGAGCCTTGTGGCCTTGCACCTGCAGGCTACAATACGTGAGACCATCCTTGCAACATTCGAAGTTACAATTTAATATTCGCTGAGGACAGCCTTTCCCAAGCGAAAGAAATCATTCTTTTCTGACTGAGGATAACCAAAGAAAAATACAGTTAGGCCTCTACTGGCTTCAGCATGTCCCAGGCCTTTGCACTTTTAAACACATTTCTAACATGACATGACATTGCATTTCATCACTTTAATATGTCAGTTCTGCAAGCAATATATCTTTCACATTAAACCCTATGTTAATCCACTCATTAATAAGCACATATATTATTTCATTAAGGCGCATCCTTGTTAACCCCTTGCATGCTGATGACAGCTCCCGTCCGTCATGCATCACAGTGCTCGTGTGCTGATGACGGCCGGGAGCCGTCATCACCACGCCCGCGATCGGAATGTCCAGAACAGGAGCGGAATTCCGGCCGCGGGCAAGGGGTTAATGCAACATTTCACATATGATTACATTTCTAAGTTATGTAACAATAAAGTTCGATTTAGGCCTTGCATTAGTTTATGATTAATAAACACATCACTAATATTGCACTGATTCCAAGTCAAAGGTTACATTTCTAAACTACATTAGTAAGATCCTCTAAATATGTGGGTGTTGACTACTCAGGACAATGGTGCATCCCTACAAATTTTCAAAATAACATGGCGATCTCTCAAAACCAAATGACAAAACAAAATTATCATATCATGCGCTGTCTTAATTTTTCCATATGTGTATTCTAGCACACTGCCATCCACAGATATTATCCGTTTGTATAAAGATTACTGCATGTAAGAGGACTCACTCAATATAAAGAAATTGGAAGGGTGATCATCAATTAACAAGTGTAACAACTAACAAAACTCAGAGCCGAATGTGTATTGTGATATGCTAACCTCATATGAATGAGTATAAATAACACCCCTAGGAGCGGGTGCCCGTAGTGCCTAGCACACCTGCTTGCTCTTATGAAAGCCTGTGCAATTAAGACCAATTAAGACCAGTAGCCATCCAGAGTCAGGAACTCATTCACGATGGTCTAGGGTTATCCTTGGTAACTTAAACATAATTTGCACAGGTGAACTTGTTTCAGTCATGGGTCTGTCATGAACATGTTCCCCAGCGCTCAAGGCTATGTTGTCAACAGTCGCTCCAACCATTGCGTCTCCCATGTGGCACTCTGAATTCATGAGTAAACTCCCTGGCCTCCTACTGAGTCCCATTGTCCTTTCAGACTACACATCTCCACACCAAGGACATGCCACTGTTGATAGGGAGAATATTTTGCTACTCCACTTTGTAGTAATATAATTCCTGTGTGTGACGATTATATATGGAATTTCTAGAGCCTTTTGAGTATAATTAAGGAAGATCGACCAGCCACTCTCTGTAAAGTCCCTGTTGATATCTGTACACCATTTCCCTTTCAATTTCTCTTTCAGGTCATCCAAGGCTGGTTTATTTATGTCTGTTAAGGCTTTATATAGTTGTGCCACTCCTCTTCTTCCGGTCATCAGAATGACCATTAGATATAACACTACATGTGTGGGTTGCTTTGCACCATCCACACCCACAACTTGCAGAGTACAGAGCAACAGCAGAATCATTCAGGAATTGTTAGCACTCACCATCACGCATCCGCACGTCATCGCCCTCATCAAACCATCCCGCCAGCTCTCCCTACTTACTTTATTAAGCCGTTTGTGAAAAATGTCTGCAGACACATCACTTCCACCTTAGTTGAGCAACTTATATTTTTCCAGCCTCGCAACGAACCCCATCTGTTCCCTACTGCAGCATTGTCTGCACCTGCCTTTAAGGGCCAACCTCAGCACAGCTGCACTCCCTGGCAGATCCAGTGTGAGGGATCAGGTAGTTGTGCCGCACCGTGGTCCCTCCTTGTTGTAGAGATCCTGAAATGTGTAACAGTGCTTTCTAGGTCTTGATCTGCAGTTATAGCACCATTTTTAAGGTTCTCACAGCCTCTCCTGCCCGGTCTTCCTTGACTGCCCCAGATGTTGTATGTACTCAATGTCTGTATTAACTGCTCCTGCTTTTTTCCTGACTCTATGATACATGGGCTACAGCAGTTTTTGCCCAGCAGGTGGCTGGATGTCTTCGATGTAGGTAGCCATGGAGATAAGCGCTACTGGAAGTTTTACTCACGTTGGGCTATTTTTCGTACAATGTCTTTGTTACAGAATAAAGATGCAGATAAAGATTTTTCTTTTATTGGCATCTCTGCAGGGAAGGATAACACTTGTTTGCCCTCTCTTGTTTATGACATTTGTATATACCCTTATTAAAGATGAAATTCGGTAATCAACTGGTATGCAAATCCATTAAATAAACTTTTTTATCTCCACAGAACATCAACAGTGAAGATATTATTAACAAATATAATTTTAGCAGAGTTATAGCCAATTGTTTTTTGTAATCACACATCTTAACGAAGATGAGGCCCTAATCTGCACTCGTTTTCACACTTTTACCGACACGAACAATTTTGAAATGAAGAGAATGGTGTTTTGATGCAACTAACACAGTTAATTCCTTTTGAGCTGTCACCTATTGTCTTCTGCGCTCAAGCCTCTGTATTCTTTTATGCAAATTAAAATAAGGTTCTGGCTTCCAGCTTACAATGATTTTCTGGACTTGGATAATTATGGCAAGGCATCCCAAAAAAAAGCCTGTGATGCAGAGCTGTATTGTGTAACATTACTATCATTATATGAAGCAGCGACATTCATGTATTCAACTTAAGATTTCAATTTCTCACTGTAAATGATTATATGGAAAAGAGTAATTGCTTCAGTGCTGAGTGTAGCTGTTAGATGTGTCAAGTTGTTTATAAAACTGATATGCATAATGTTCTTCAATGCTATAAATTAGAGCAAACTCGGAACATAGGGGCATATTATCAAGGGGGTTTATCTCCGCTTTTTTGGCTTTAAAAGCCAAGAAAGCGGAGATAAAATTATCTCGATATTACCTAGCTGTCGCTAACACCAGTTAGCGACAGCTAGTAGGAGATAGCGACCATCTTGGGCCCCACTTTGCATGTCAGTGATATTTATCACTAATGACATGCAAAGTGGGTGTGCCAAGATGTTAGCGACTGGAAACAGTCGCTAACATCGCTATCTCCTATTACCAACTTTTGGAGATATTCGCGCTAAGCGCGAATATCTCCAAAAGCTAACACCTGCCCTGAGAAGTTCTTAGCCATGTTATCCAATGGGAGGTGGATAACATGGCTAAGAGCATTAGCTCGGTAATGCATGAATATCGCTGACTTTTCAGCGATATTCATGCATTGCGGTCGTTTTTTATCGCATTTGCGATAAACCTTGGTAATACCAAGGTTTCTCTGCGATAAAAATCGCCGCAGCTCAGCGGTAAAATCTTGTCTCTAACCAAGCAATAGCGATAAGATAATATGCCCCAAAGTATCTAAGTACACTTACAGGAGGATATGTTGGCAGTTTTGACCTGGCAACCTTACTAAAAAAACAAAAGGGCTCTAGCATTTGGAAAATAAAACTCTTGTCAGTCAGCCACTCTAATCTAGGAGTGATGGCAGCTAAACTCTCTACCCTTAGTTCCAAAAATTGGTAAAAATGTATTATATTCTTACCTAGAGATCTCATCGATAACTCTGAAATTACGGAGTGAAGGTCAAAAGTATGAGTGTCGGTAGGGTCAATTCAGCCCTTTAATTGTCAGAGGTTAATAATTTGAATAAAAGTGAATTACATAAAAGTAACATTCATTGGTTCCAGGCTTTTTTGCCATGGAGATGGGTTATTTTACAGTGATATTTGTACCGGTAATACTGAGCAAAAAAACACAATTTCACTGACTTACCACAGCATGCAAAAACATTGAACTAACAGGCAAGTGCAAATGTCTTTTCAAAATAAGAGAATTGCAATACTTTTGTGATTTACTTAGATCCAAGTGGAATTTGTGACATTCAAAACAAAAAAGAATGTTCTAAAAATGGCAGAAATATATTTTTCCATTTCTTTAATTTTGCTAAATAATAATAATAATAATAATAATAATAATACTAAGGGCCTGATTAGGATGGCTGGACCGCCCGACTACCTGTCAGCGGTCCCACAACCAGTATAAAGATGCGACTGCGACTGCCTTCAAAGCAGTCGCAATGTGTATCTTTTGTATTACGGCATGTGCTGCGGGCTGTAGCACATGCTGCAGTACAAAATATACACTCTGTACATATCCCTGCACTATGTGGCAGGCACCATGTTGGAGGGCTTGATGTGGCGAGGGGGGCGCTATGGGCCCCCAAAGTCCTTTTCCACTGCTTTTTCATGGCAGGTTAATAGCCATAAAACGGCTGATGGACAGGGAAATTGTGATTCCTACAGCGGTGCCTGGCAGGCACCATCACTGTTGTAGGGCTACAAGTGACTCTGACGTACCGGATCTGTGGTGATTGGTCTCTCCGACTGCCAACCATCACCCGCCATCCTAATGTGGCAAGCAGTGATGTGTATTATGATGGCGGTGGGACCGCCACCGACAGGCTGTCGGTGGTGGCCCCACCGCCATCGTAATCAGGCTCTAAGTTTTATTATCAGCGTTTTGTTGATTACACTTGTCGAATACACTTGTATTAAAATGTATGTATGAATGTATCAATTTGAGAGCCGATTCAGAGGTGCAAAACTGATGGGGTGAATATGACGGATCATAAATCATGTTTGACTGATGCTACTGGATGTCCTTTCTAGTAATTAAAATAGTGCTTGCTGAAACACCTTTTAGGCCCACGTTATGAAAATAGATTTGTGGAGGTGGTAACATATGAGTTGTGAGATTGGCTTTGCATATTCGTTGTGCTGCATTTTGTTGTTGTGGTTCTGTGTTGAATTGTGTTTTGCAATTTTGTATTTTCATACAAAGTTATTCCCCTGCATTGTTGTGTTGTGCTGTGATTGTTTTATTGTGTTCAATTTCTTGTGTTGTGGTGTGTTGCATTTTAGTGTTGTTACATGCTTTGTTATATGTTACTGGTTTGTGCTCTATTGCGTACTTTACAGGGGCGTAGCTAGAGCTTGTGGCACCCGAGGCTATCCTTCAGAGTGCCGCCCCCCTGGGAGTGTGCTCGGGAAAAAGGACGGCGAGCACCTGAAAGAGGTCCGAGAGACACGTAGTATCACCGCTAAAAGTTACCTCTATCATGCAAGTTACTTGCACATACATGACACGGTCCAGGTCTAGTATGTATAAACAAGATGAATCCACTTTTTAGAATGGGGAGGTTACCCTACGATGGTTGGGATCACCAGAGTTGTTAAAATACCCCTCACACACCAAAAGGCCCCTTGGTGTCATGCTTCATCATCGGGGTCTTCGCACCCCTCAACGGAATGCGGCGTGCTGCGACCTACGATTACGCGGGAGCACTTCTAAACGACTATGTGTGGTGTGTGTGAGGGCTTTTGTTTTATGTGCGTGAGTGATGAGGTTATCGGCGAGTGATGTTAAAAAGTGCCTAGCTCGTGGGGTGAACGCAAAAAATACTTTAATGGGCCCCCGGGCTGGCGCTGTTAAAAGGGTGAAAGAAGCGGAGGTGTGGTATGCAGGACAATGTGCATCACCTCCTGTGTGTGTGTGTCTAGACAGTCCCCGTCCCCAAAATAGTGCCGCCTGGGGCAGACCGCCCCCACCTAGCTACGCTCACACTCACTCTTCTCTCCATCCATCCTTATCTCCATCCAGCTATTCATCTCACACATTAACACATCAAAACAATATGGAAAGCATCCTTTTTCTTCCTCAAGACCCTACTGAATATAAACCTTACATAAATTTCCAGGATTAAGATCTCCACATATGGGGGCGTGGCCACGAGCTGAGCATGGCGGACGTGCTTTAGGGAAGCTCCGTCCGCCGCCCGATAAACTAGCAATCTATCCTGTTCCCATTGTCCCCCGATCGCCCCAAAACTGTCCCAGTCCTGCTGCTGACCCAGTGGTTCGCCTGCGCCGCTGACCGCTGGTCGTTGGGACCCCCGCCGGGGCCGACACTTGCCTGGTGGTTGCGAGGCCCAGCTCCTGATTGCCGACCGTGACCCACAGCAACTGCGCTACGCCGCAGGCGTGGAGGACATAGCTCCGCCGGCCTGCAGGACACTACCGCGAGGAACGGCATCGGCGCTGTGCGCACGGGGAGCCTGCTTCCCGCGGACACCGAGGGACCGCCGTGCCTACCCGACCTCCGGAATCGAGACCGGCACAGAGAGAAGCCTGGCCCGTGGAGGGGTGCACCGAGAGTCTCCCGAGGTGGGGCCAACGAGCCAGGAACGGAGCCATAGCGGAGGAGACCACACACACTTGTGTGTTGATTCTGGAGACAGGGCTGGGGGGCACGGCTGCGGGAATCTTCCCCCCGGGACTTGACCAGCAAACCAAGGGTCTGCCAACCGACCCTGTGAATGAGAGGTTGCCACAGGGGCCTGCCGGGAGAGACTGACCGACGCCATTGCGCCCGCCATTTTGTTTCCGCAAGTGCAACCAAGATCCGCACGGCGGTAGGCCAGAGGTGCTCCTGTACGTACTCCCAGCGCTAAATAACCCTGGGGGAGAGCTTTCGCTGCATATTGCCCACGACGACCCAGCGAACAGTGGGAGTACATCTCCACTCGAACTAGTGGCGGGCTGGGACGCCGCGCGTGGCACGACTGGGAGTCCCTGCGAGGGCGACAGACACTATCTCAGCACGGAGAATCGCAGCGGAGTACCTAGACAACGCCGGCAACGCCAGCTGGGCTGACTAAGGATACTGGTGTGTGGCTGCCTGCGGGGGGTGCTATTGCTGGACAGGTATACTGACTGCCCTGCTGCGAAGACACGGAGCGCCTGCCCGAGGACACTGGTGGCACTGTGCCTGGTGGAGGCGGTCTAGAGGTGTAAGGTACACAGGCGGTCACAGTCTGCAATCGCCGCCGGCCACGTTGGAAGCGCGCGGACGCCACCGACTGGACACCGAGAGCCATGGGGAGGAACAGGGCCAAGGCGCATGATCCTGGAACCAACGTGGAACTGCAATCTACGGGGTCGGACGACCTACTGGCCCCCTCTAACATGGAGATCGTGCCACCGACAGGCGTGAACACACAGGAAGCTAAGCTGGACCTCATCTTGGCCGAAATTAAAGCGTCCAGGGAAGCACTAGAATTACGCATGGACAATATGGCAACAGGGCTCTCACTCTTACCAGCGGACCATACCAAACTAGCAGAGAAAGTCACTGAGCACAAGATAGCACTGGATGACCTGATCCCGCAACAAACAATTCATTCTACGAAACTGGAAAGCATGGAAAAACAGATCAAGTTGTTGTGGGACAAGATGGACGACGCGGAAGGGCGCAACCGCCGCAACAACGTGCGAATTTTGGGAATTCCGGAGCGCAGCGAGGGAAGGAACCCCACCCAATTTGTGGAGGACTGGTTGAAACAGCTTGTGGGCCCACAGGACCTTACCCCGCTGTATAGTGTTGAACGAGCACACAGGATGCCGGCAGTACCGCCTAAACCGGGAGCGCCACCGCGGCCACTAATAGCACAGCTCTTGAATTACAAAGACAGAGACTCGGTGCTGAGAGCCGCGAGGGAGAAAGCACCGCTGCAATATGAGAACAAGACCATCTCGGTGTATCCTGACTTTACCCCGGCAGTTCAAAGGGCCAGGTCTATGTTCCTGGGGGTGAAACGCAAGCTACGGGACAGACAACTCAAGTATGTCCTACTGTTCCCTGCCCGCCTCAAAATAATACATGGCAACAAATCGTACTTCTTTGACTCTCCCGAGGAAGCGACGGAATGGCTGGAAGTAACGGTTACCCCTCCGTCTACCCAAGACCCATTCGAAGATGCACAGGGTGGAGGACCCTTGCGTCGTGAAGAGAGGAGACCGCCGGATAGACGCACAGATCGCGGAGGGGGATCCTCGATCAACAGAGGAGCGGAACCGGACGGTTCTCGGACAACCGTCCAGATCGAACACCTGACGGAGGCCGCGCTGGCGGCGCATGATGCAAGAGACAACGCGACAGCGGATATGCGCTCTAACACGCCAACTGAGGTGTCGGGCTCGGCTGATAGCCTTCTTCTCTTCCCTAAGATAACAGCGCAAACAGAAAATGACCTTTGAACACGGCGGGAGAAGACTCCGATTGGTAATGTATGACTCTGCGCATGAGGCGATCGGGGATGGGGTCACACTGGCTGGGGGCGGGGCGTAACGCCATCCACGCTCTGGACTTGTACGAGTGGACCCCTCTCCCCACAGAATAGACATGTTCTGGTTGCTCTGTTGTCCAAGTTGGATGATAAAGTTTGGACCCCGGGAGTTCTTTATTGGGGACCTGAGAGTTGGGAATTTACTAGTTCGATTGGCACTGGGGACATGGCAGAACATATTTACGCTGCTACTTTTGCGGAGCCCACTGACTCTGTTCGATGCAACTCGCAATGGGGACTCTTACTAATTACAAGATGTGCGCCTGGAATGTCCGGGGCCTAGGGTCTGTCCATAGAAGGCATAGACTGATGGCACAGCTCAACCGACGTAACATCAAGATCGCCTGCCTTCAGGAAACTCATTTGAACTCTGTGGAGGGTGGGAAGCTGCTTAAAAAATGGAAAGGACAATTGTTTGCCACTTCTTATTCTGTGTTTTCGAGGGGGGCGGCTGTGTGGCTGAGAAACTCTGTCCCATTTAAACTGGTGGAAAAAAGGCTGGACCCGGAGGGTCGATATGTGTTTGTCCGTGGGTTGTTGGATGGTACCCCAGAGGTAATAGGCAGTGTATATGCCCCGAACTCTGGCCAGTCAGACTTCCTAACTAGCATTAATGGGATAGTGGCGGACTGGGCAGCGTATCGCTGGATCATGGGTGGGGATTTCAATGCTGTATTAGACGTTGCGTCGGACAGGTCCCACCCACCATTACAGGCCACGGAGAGCAGGAGGCAAGCAGATGCACTGACAAGATGGGCCAAGGGGTGGGGACTGGCAGATGCATGGAGAAGTAAACACTTGCTAAGTAGGGAATACACCTTTTACTCCCCACCCCATGGCTTGCATACTAGAATAGATCATATCTTTTGCACAAAAAGCCTACTGGGAGAAGTCACTCTGGCGGAACACATGGGTAAGACTCTGTCTGACCACAACCCTGTGGAGATTACATTTCAATGGGGCAGGGTTCCGACTCCAATACCTACATGGCGCCTCTCACCGGACCTATTGGAAGACACGGTCTTTCGCACGTCCCTTGCAGAGGCTATCACCTCCTACTTTGATACTAACGATGGTTCGGCGAGCTCCAGGCGATTGGAATGGGACGCTTTTAAAGTTTCAATCAGGGGTGTAGCGAAGAGCACACGGGTGGGAATGCGAAATATTGTGATGGACAGACTCCGGGAGGTAGAGGGGAGGCTGGCTTTACTTGAGAACGAGGCTGCTGGGACGAACGTCCCATTCACACCACTCCAGGAAGCCCACATTCAGCATGCAGAACTGCTAGAGGAATTGCGTGTCCTGGATTACAGAGAATATACCTGCAGGCAGCATGCACTAGCTGAGAGGGCGGGGCCCCTACTGGCCCGAATGATATGGGATGACCCTGTACAGTTACCTATTATGGAAGTTATAGATCAGGATGGGTACACAGCAGACACACAAATGGGTATTAACAGCGCATTCCGGGCATACTATGAGAACCTATACGACCCCCACGAACCGCTATCGGACACCGCGCTTGGGGAGTTCATGGAGGGGTTGGACTTGCCGCACCTCACTACCCAACAGAGCGAGGACCTTTCCCGCCCCCTTGTGATTGGGGAAATACGACAGGCCATACGCGCGTTGCCACGGAATAAGACGCCGGGCACGGACGGCCTTCCAGCCGAATTTTACGGAGCTTTTATTGACCTCCTTGCCCCGCGTCTCCTCGTGGTGTACCGTGAAGCGTTGCAAGCACAGGGCCTGCCGCAGACATCGCTACAGGCCCTGATAGTGTCACTACTGAAGCCAGGCAGGGACAGCCTGCACTTAGCTAATTACAGACCGTTATCACTTCTGAACACAGATTATAAAATATTAACCAAGATTTTAGCACCAAGACTGGCGCAATATGTCCCAAAACTGATACACCCGGATCAGTGTGGCTTTGTGCCGGGCAGGAGTACTGCCATGAATCTACGGAGACTTAGCCAACTAATGCTTAGTGGCCCGGAGGAACTGAGGAGGGAAGGTTGTATCTCCCTAGACCTGAAACAGGCCTTCGACTCCATCAGATGGGATTACTTGTTGGCGACTCTTACGCGATTCGGAATACCTCCCGAATATATCGCATGGGTTACACTACTATACACCCAGCCGACGGCCCGGGTCCGTACGAATGGGTGCATTTCGCCACAATTTGCTATCGCAAAAGGTACTAGACAGGGGTGCCCACTGTCCCCTCTGCTGTTTATACTTGCATTGGAGCCACTACTCTGTAAACTCCGGGGATTAGCGCAACACAGGGGTATACGTAGGGATGGAATGACACACGTAGTATCGGCCTATGCTGATGACATTAACCTTTTTGTCAGAGACCTGGGAGGGAGACTGGACCCTATCCCTAGCATCTTTGAAAACTTCCGCACAATATCAGGCCTCTCTATAAGCGAACCGAAATCCTATGGATTCTATTTCTCGGCGACGGGGGCAGAGAACCATTTGCCCTTCGCACCGCACTCCTTCCAAGTGGCGGAGACAACCTTCCGCTATCTTGGGATACAGATCTACAGAACCGCAAAAGAAATGCTGGACGGCAACCTAGGGAGGGCGATCGCGGCGTTGAAGTCGCAGGTCCTCTTTTGGACAGCGTTGCCACTGTCCGTATCGGGCAGGGTGACTATATCTAAGATGGTTGTACTCCCCCGTCTTCTTTACTATTTCACGAGCATGCCCTTCCTGATTCCAGTATCCACGTTCAAACTGATAAATACATTGCTGACTGAATTGGTGTGGGGTACAGGGAGAAGGCGGGTTAGCTTAGCCAAGCTGCAACTCCCCACTGCGGCAGGTGGTATGGGGGTCCCGGATATGCAAGCTTACAACTTCGCCTGCCAACTACAATGGCTGGCTTACTGGATGGCCGGGAGGAACCTGCACGAAATCAATGTCACTGAGGCGGACTGGAACAGGGGGAGGGTGCACAGCCTGATGCTACCAGGAGTGGACATTCCCAAATCGACTCCTCCTCTACTCCGGCTTGCAATTGCTTACTGGAGGAGGGCAGTGAGATATACTTCACACACGACCTCCTATGCCCCCACGATTCCACTGCTCGGCCTCCCGGTGGGGTTGAGACCACTTTCGAACCAAAGGCTTATGGGATGGAGGGAAGCGGGTGTGACGCAGACCGGGGATTTGTTCGCGGGTGGCAAGATCTTGTCATTTGAGGACTTTCGCGACACGCACCATGCACAGGGAGGTTCATTCCTGCTACATGCGGGGGTATGCCAATATATCACACACATGTGGGCACCAGACGGGACGGAGCCGCCCACGAACCCTCTGCTCACAATGCAATACCTCATGGGAACGGGCAGCCACCTCACTAGATGGTTAACTCATGGTATACGGGAGGGCAGAGCAATCTCATTGCAGACTCTCCGAGACACATGGGAGGGAGACATAGGCAGACCGCTCAGGGGCAAGGAATGGGACAGAATACTTGCATTCCCGAAAAAAGTGTCAAGAAACCCGAAATTTAAGTTCATACAACTCATGATACTGCACAGATCGTATCTGACCCCACATCCCATCCATGCAATGTTCCCTACCGCACCAGACACGTGTCCCCGATGTGGTGCGGAGACTGCTAAGTTGATTCATATGCTCTGGGAGTGCCCAAAACTGGGATATTACTGGACAGCAGTACATACAGCCCTAGCCAGACTGGTCCCCTCCAAACCATACACTGCACTGGAATACACATTGCTGGGGCTGGGCCCTGTGGAGCGCAAACAGTGTGTGGGATCACGCTTCACTGATCTGGCCCTGCTACTGGCGAAACACACCTTAACAATGAGGTGGAAATCGCCTAAACCGCCAGATCCGGAGATGTGGAGGGCGGAGGTGGTGCGATGGGGGAAAGCTGAAAGCATGACGTTGCAACGGGAAGAACATAGGGGGCTCAGGAAGACCCCCATATCATTAGACTGGAACACATTACTAGGCTCTTTCGAGGCAGGAGAGGATGGTACTTCTGATGACTCTGATGTGGTGATTAGCCAGTCGTAGAGTGTAACGAATAGCTATGTTAGCGGTTGCTAGAGCAGACCATGCACACGGACTGCGGACTATGCTTATCTCTAGGTGCACAGAGTAGACGCAACGGCCGAGAGATTTACACGTGTTCCCAAGGGGAGTTGTTAGACGCACTACAATTAGTGTACTCCAATAGCGTGGGATATGTCACGCGATTGTTGAATGATGTCCCAAAGTGCCCAGGGTGGGAGGGGGTGGGTGATGGGATGTTCTACCGGGAACGTTTTTGAATTGTGTTAATGGAAAAATGACTTATTGCTGCGAAGAGATGGTTTGTGATTATCCGTATGAAACGTAACATTTATGTATGAGAATACCATGACATGGGAAAGATTGTATACACTGCTAATAAAAAGATTTTTTTAAAAAAGATCTCCACATATTACCCAGCAGAGAGACAGAAATAGAAGAATCCAGTGGACTGTATGTAGGCCTTGCTCTGTTACTCAAGTGCAAAACCCAGCGTGTACAAAAGGCAGCAGTAAGGCTTCTTCTACATCTTACAGCCACAGAGCTTAGTAACGTTGTATGTCACACCTCCAATGGCCCCCAGTTTCTCAGAGGATTTTCTTCGAAGGGTTTGGCATAGTCCACAAAATCACCTACTGAGCTTACATGAGACGTGAATGACCCTGCCCAAAACCTAGGGTCAGTATCTAGACACCTCCCCTTCCCACAAGAGGGGAAATGACTGAACACCCTTCTCACTCCAAGCAGCTAATACCACGAGACATGTTTCCTAGATTCATTTACAACTTTTTAGAATACCTAAGATTTAGGAACGATCTAAAATAAGGCACTTTCCCACATCCACTAAACAATACGCAAATACTAGTGCAATGCCATCTCACCCTTTATGGCTGCTTACTAAGTCCCCACTCCTGTCCACCTAGGGACTTTAGATTCCATCAACCAGCCTACAATCACCTAGTACCCCTATGCATCATATATCAAAGTCCAACAACAAATCATGATTGAATCACCATATCCATCTATTTTCTTTTACTTATTTTGCTATCTTTAATTTCTTTCCCATATTGTCTTATGAGGCTGAGCTCGTGCTTTTGCTTATATTATGCTCCTGTAGAACCCGTATATCATTACCGGTTGCAAAGTATACTGCTTACTTACTTATTTCCCATGCAACTGGCTACTCCAGCATCTCGAAGTTGCCTCTGTTTGGTCTTATTTTGTTTAGAAAAAAAATTCAATAAAACTCTTGGAATAAACAAAATAGCCTTTGCTTAGCAATAGACTGCCATTACTGAATGGATAAACACCTCTGATACCGCCCACATTCTGCTCACCGCACATTGTACACCATCTGAATTACTCATCACAGACTACAAACAACTCACTTGCCTCCTATAGAGACTTTTTGAATCCTTTACACAGCACACATCACACACTAAACCTCAACTACATACATCTCCCTTTTCAACAAAGACCAGACAGGCCTTCTCCTGAATAACGCAGACACACCCACTACTTCACGTGACATGGCTTTCAGACCTATTGGTCTTTCTCAAAACCGAAACCGTCAATGACTGCAAGTACACACTGGTAAAAACATGAATAAGCCCACGGTTTGACTCACACGTTACACACCAACTCCAACTTTCTCGGGCATGATTAATTTCAGGTTCAGCAGCAGCAGCGGTCCGGTCGCAGGAACACATTTTTTTAAATGATTCCTCGGTGTGCATAGCTGCCAAGGTCTCAGATTGCCATGTGTGACATTTTCAGAATTTCAATGTTATTAAGTGACATTTGAAGGAGTATGAGTGACACTTTCTCGTGGGAAAAATGAAGCAATGAAGACAAGGGAAACATAAATATCACAGATTACAACCATTTGTGCAATGAGACACTATACTAGCTCCTCAGTAAACCCCTGCTGCCCTCTGTTGCAGGGGGTGAAATGTCTACTAGGCATTACTGCACAGTGTGAGGCGGACATCAAAGAAGTTTGAATGGGAGCATCTGAAGGCCGTGAAAGGCCTAGCGTTAGAAAGCGCTAATGTGCACACTCCAAAAGAGCGACAAAGAGGTGGAAATGTGTGTATTGAGACACATTGGGACATAGATACAGTAACAGACGCGTATTTACATACACTGGGATGTAGAGAAATAGTCATGAGGGCATAAAGACATGGGCAGACTGTCACTACAATTTAATTCAGACACAGGTTGGAAAGGTACAGGGAACTCAGACCAAAAGGTAGGGACGCGTTAATGGGGCTTAAAAGTATGGGTAAATTGGCACGGACTATTACAAACACAATGCAGAAAGACAGAAACAAACTTAGAGAAACTGAAAGAGACCGAAAACGGGGTAAAAGTCTTAATAAATGAATGTGGCCTGAGGGGGTAGTGAAAAGTGAGGACATGATGCCAAAATCAACTGCATGACTATGGATTACCCAGACCCAGTAACACGTGCTGTTTTTTAATCATCACGAGGCAGGACTTCTTCCTAGGCTAATGTTTACCGAAAGTCACCAGTCAATTATGCTACAAAAAGTCACAAATCAATACACTGTTTACTAGCGACATCACACAGCCAAACACTTCACAAAGTCAGAGAATGAGATAGCAAGTCTTAAAGCAGTCAGATTTATCGCTTACCTGACTGGAAAATGTAAATGTAAATGTGAATGTACAGGAATTTATATAGCGCAAATCACCAAGCGGTTTCTAAGCGCTTGCTTAGGGAACCCGTCCTGGTATTCCCCTGTGAGATAACCCCAGCAGGGTATCCGCAAGGTGAAAGCCAGGCATCCTGCCGCGAGGGGCCGTTGTGGAGATTAAGCAAGCTATTGCCCAGAGTCGCAGAGTGTGAACCCGTGAATCGAGTAGGCACCGGAACGAGAATTGTCGAGTCCATGGACATATTAGGACTCAAGACCCCGCCGAGCCGGGAATAAAACCCTGGTCCCGGGCTGACCTCTGCTTCCAGGTCTGCCTCCTCTAACCAGTGAGCCACACTTCTCCACAAAAGCGGAAAGCGGAGTTCCAACTGCTGATAACACTGCAGCTACTGGAAATTGTTTAGTGAAGGTAGTGGGGCATGTAATCGGCAGCCCCTCTCTTACTTACACTCCCTCTGCCGTGTCTCGACCTCTCTCCTCTGCCTTCGCATAACACAATGCGCGCGCGGCCGGCTATGAGTTAATTGGACCTGCACAACATTCAGTTACTCCATCTGAGACTGCCCGGGCCTAAAAACTGGTGCTACCTTAAGTGTTTCTTCCGTTCAGGTGCGCACTGTATAAAAGTGCAAGAATGGGCACCACAAAATATCACAGATATTAAGTGTTCTCAAAACACGAAAATTGTAAACTGCTGCGTATTCTGAGCGCATATAATACCGTGAAAACAGAAACTGTAAGTGAAACAGCTCAGTTTAAAAGATTTTTTAGCGCTGCAGCAGCCCAAGGTGTTAATCAAATCTCGGGTGGGTGGCTGGTTCTTACTTCGAGTCTTAACCTGCCTGACCCGCCTCGTTAATCCAGGGCTGCCTGCTGTTGTCCAGTGACAGACACTGACTGTCCTGGGCGGCCTCTGCCCGATGTGTAAAACGAGTGCCAGGAGGAAGTTGTTGTGGCAATGAGCGCGCCGCACACGGCGTGCCGAGCAGTCACTCTGTATGCCGCCGCCCGCAAAGTAGTGCCGCCTGGGGCGGACTGCCCCCACCGCACCCCCCTAGCTACGCCGGTGGTACTTTAGCAATGTCTTTAAATGCTGCATTTAGAGTGCCTGTGACAGACATCGTTTTACCTCAGTCTAAGGCTGTAAAATACTACTGTCCCAACATTTCAACCATTTAAAAAAACAGTCACCCCAAACCTGTGCCAGAGAGGTGCCTTAAAGTATCACTTCCAGTGCCTACTTTATGTGATGCAACCCACTGTCTCTTAACAGTTAAATACTCCCACCTGGCCCTAAATGAATCACAGAGAGTAGACCATTTTATGTGTGCTAAATCAACATTTAAGAAAAGTGATTTTATCCCTATAAGAAAGTCTATACTTATGTATATAAGTCAAATTTAAGTGCTCAAATCTCCCTTTCACGCAGTGCAGAAAAGCAAGGTGCCTTGCTGAGCTGCATTGTGTGAAATATTGATCTGCCCCTAAATGTGCTATCAGCTGTTCTATATATGAGTACCTTATGCAGGGAGGCTGCAGCAGAAGCTTTGTTGATGACACAGAGAGATTTTCCTGCCTGTGAAAGATGATAGCATTTTTGTTATCTACAAGTATAAGTGAGAAGGAATGTTTAAGACATGAACAGCCCTTGTAAGTGGCTTGCTGGTTTGATTGCCTACAGGCAACATTTTGTTGTTTTTGGATTTTTCATTGTGGCTGCTCGCAGGAAGATGATACCTTGAAACGCATTTGCTATTAAAAAGTTACTCAAGCACTATGGTGTGAAAATGTGACAATAAATGCTTTGAGACATTGCCACATTGCTCAGGGGAATTGCAGAACAGTAACATACATAGCAGTAATTGCATTAAAATGCATTGCTTTACTACAATGACCATAACGTACTTCAGGGTCTGGTAGGAGATATACGGCGGTTGCCTTACGGGACTTAGACCCTATTTATCACTGTCATGCTGGTCGCTGGAATTTAGCTGGGGCACCTATACATGCTTGTTATGCTTGTGGGCTTAGGCTCTCACCGAATTTGGGTACCTCAGCTGAGCCTGGCATACTACCCGAGCTATAGTCACAGGGCCTCTTAATCTGGTAATAAGGACACACAAGACCTGCTTGATGGATTACAATTGGCTCTACTTGAGCAGCAGGTTAGCCTTCCAACCCATCAAGCTGGGCATGTTCTTGATCCTATCTGTACTAATTTTCCAATTCAGGTAGATGAACCTTGCCCAGTTACCTGGTCGGATCATTTTATAACCTATTTTTCCTGGGAGGTGTCCAAGGCAGAGCCTCTGGCTCTCCCGAGTTATAATTCAGTTTCGGAAAGGATTGATCCCGTAGAGTTCAAGTCAGCCCTGGCTGCTTCCAGACCCAGGTTGGTTGGAGAGCTTGAGGACCAGGTCGCAGGGTTCTCTAGCTGGATCTCTACTACTGTTGCTACAGTAGTTCTCCCTCGCTCTTCTAGACGGGCTAGAGATTTGCCACCTAAGCCTTGGTTGAACTAGTCTCTCAAAGATCTGAAGCATGACTGTAAAACTCTGGAACGGGCATGGAGGAGGAGTGGCTATTGTTCAGCTGCTAAGAGCAAGCTTAGGTATAAGCAACAAATATACTATGCCGCAATTAAGCTGGCTAAAGGGCAATTTTATTCAGCCCGTATTTAAGCTGCCAATAGTAACTCCAGAGAAATATATGCGATTGTCCAGAGTGTTATGTCCCCTGCTGTCCAAGCAAGTGTGATGCCATCTTCGCCCTCCTGGTGTAATACGCTCTCTGTTTTTTTTTAGAGATAATATCTTGCCCATTAAATTTACCTTTACACCTTGTAGTATCCACTTGGAGACCGCCCCGGAGGGTCTGGTGGCTGATGGAGGACACTTACTGTCCAAATTCAAGACTGTTGATCCTTTGGATTGTTTGAAACTGCTGAAAAGTTTAAAACCAGGCTCACCAGCAGACCTGTGCCCTGTGAGGACTTTGGCATCATCAGCTGAGGTTGTTAACGAGGAAGTGAATGCCATTATCAATCTCTCCCTCTAGACAGCGGTGGTCCCGGGGGCTTGGAAGAAGGCAAAAATCCTGCCTCTTTTGAAAAAGCAGTCACTTGACCCTCGCTGCCCAGGGAACTATCAGCCCATTTTCCTTTGCCCTGCTCTGGCAAAGGTTTGTGAGAAGTCGGTTAATGAACAGCTTACCGATTATGTAGAGAAGGAGGGACTGCTTCACCTAGCACAATCTGGGTTCCGGCAGTCACACAGCACAGAAACACTACTGGTCGAGGTGGCAGAGGCCATATGGGACTGTTTGGACTCAGGCGTCAGGGTGACACTTATTCTGATTGACCTCTCAGCCGCGTTGGATACGGTCCCACACTCCTAGCTCATGTCACGCCTGGCCAGGATTGGGTTATCGGGTGCTGTGTGGGGCTGGTTTTGCTCTTTTTTGAGGGGGCGTTCAGAGCAGGTATGGATTCCTCCTTGTTCCTCCGCTTCTCAGTCAGGGCTCTTCCCTTAGTCCCCTCTTATTTAACATCTATATGACTCCCCTGTTATATTTAGCAGAGGCGATAGGAGCTAAGGTGTTGGCCTATGCGGATGACACCCAGATGCTTTTCACCTGGACTAAAGGGGAAGATTCGGTGCTCCGGGCCCAACATTGCCTGTCATCTATTTTTAAGTGGATGGCAGAGGCACAGCTCAAATGCAATGAGGGGAAATCAGAGATTTTACTTTTTGGTTCATTCCCTGCAAACTTCAGAGAACAGCTCTGACCCCCTGAGTTCCCATGTCCTACCTCCACTGGGCAGCCAGCAAGAAATCTTGGGGTCTGGTTCGACGAAGACCTCTCTTTTGCGGACCACATCAAGAAGCTGGCCGGTGGCTGTTTCGCTTTATTGAAATATTGGAGGTTTTTTCCCCTTCTGCCTCCGGCGGCAAGGCAAACGATTACTTGCACGCTGATCTTGTCCCGGCTAGATTACGTGAATGCCCTTTTCGCTGGTATTCCTGGCTACCAGCTGAAGAGGCTTCAGGTGGTACAGAATACCGCAGCCAGACTATTATCGTGTTTGTCATCCAGGGACAGTGTTCATCTCCAGCTGCGACTGTACCATTGGCTGCCCTTGGTTGCTAGGGTGAAATTTAAGACATTGATCATGGCCCACCGTGCGCTCCATGGGTTTGACCCTCTCTATCTGCAGAAGCACGTTTCTTTTTATGTTCCTACGTGTTCTCTGCGCTCCTCGTCCCTATTCTTGGCCCAGGTCCCTCGGTTTAAGCGTCAGAGGATGGGGGTAGCTCCTTTTCAGTCAAAGCTGCAGCTGGCTGGAATGTCCTTCCTTTGGTCCTGCGTACCATCCAGGACCTAAGGGCCATATGCATGAACACATTTTCCCATAGACACAGAATGGGCAAATCCCTTGGATGCATCTGGCCCTAAGTGCATTCAAGAAAAAACAGAAGACTCATCTGTTCATGTGAAGCACTCTGCCATTCCCTATGGTTCCGCACCGGGACACTCACGAGTAGCCAAGCGCGTAATACATTCCTAGAACATAACATAACATAACATAACATTATGGACTAGTAGGCTTAAACATGACAGATAAAGAAGTTGTGAATGATGAAATGGGATCATACATCATACAAAACATTACAATAACTATAGTGTAAAGCAAAATGGAAAAGAGATGGTTATTTAAGGCAGGGACAACACTCGAAAGTGATTTGCTGTTCTGGTGGTGTACATCATCCAATTCGGCTGTGTTTGGATTTTCTACTGTAGCTTCCTAGTCGAAAAAGGTGGAAGCACACCATGGAGGCTGTTAATGACTGGTACATTGAAGCCTTAAAAATTTAATTTGTGTTCAAACCAGCCTGTCACATTCTTTTTGAGATGAGGAAAACAAAACGTAATAGGTGTAATGTTTGACATAATCTAATTCACTCTTAAATGTTGGGCCTCTCTAAAGCACATTTGGCTTTGCCTAATGTGCCATTCTTGACAGAGACAAACTATGTGCAAATCAGCCCTGATTCTAATCCAATAGTTTCAAGGTTAGGCCTGGAACTGGGGCAAGTGATGACATACAGGAAACTAGATTAACTGCCAATGCCGACAGGAAAACTTATCTGATCAACGGACTCAGATTAAACACCCAAGATGACAGAGATTGAGGCATGACAATTGGATGATGTAGAGACAAAGACGTGTCTTCCAAGGAATGGCAGAAATGTGACTACTGTGATGGGTTTTACGGAACAGCCAACCAGAATTTGAATATTCTGTTTTGGGTCAGCTTAAATAGCTGCAGCATGAGGAAGCAGATGTCGTGCATCTTCCTTCATTTGTATGGTTCCCACTGTCATGTATGTTTGTTTACCAATTGACAATCTTACACTTGTTATTCTTTTCCCCTTGTCATGGTTTCATTTCTCCTTCATTGATTTTGGAAGATGTGCCTCTTTTCTGAATTCTGACTCTTGAGCAGGGTCGGACTGGAACAACAAAGAGGACTAGGCACTAAAAATGGCCACTATTTGTGAAAAATAAAGCTAAAAAAGTGACCTGTGTTTGCAAATTGGCGCAATTTTAAACCTATAAAGACACAGGGGCAGATTTATGAAGGCCTTGCGCCGCCGGTGCGTCATTTTTAACATGGGAAAAAGTGACGCACCGGCGGCGCAAGGCCTTCATAAATCTGCCCCACAGTGTACAAATGTTTTGTAAGGTATGGAAAATTGCATAGATTTGAAGTTGCTGCAGCCAATGTTTGTTTTACCATCTGGGGACTCAGCTGTAACAAACGGCGCACCAGATCATAAAACAGGCCTGTAAATGTCCCCGAAACTGGTCCACACATTGACCTTTCAAACCAGCCCACCTGGAACTGCCTGATTGCCCTATAAGCCCTTTCCGACTCTGATCTTGAGAGGTTCCAGACTGGAGACTTCCTGGCTGTCTAGAGAACGGAGACACAGACACACGCTGTGCTTCTTTGATCTTCTGAGTAATGGAGCTGGTCTCCTGCCTGCTCCATGTATTATCAGTAGCTCCAGTCTTAGAGTTGCGGGTGACTGCTTTATTCCATTCTATATTGTTTGTGTTTTGCATTAACACCATTATTAACAAGACGACATTATACATTCTCCATACTTTTCTTCTGAACCGATTTCTAACTTGTCATTTTATGGGCAGCAAAGTATGCAGCATGTGCCTATGCCTTTCTTTCACTCTATACCTTATCCCCATTTTCTCCTGCAGGGATTGTCACTGCCATATTCAATGGCTTAAACAGAACTTTGTCTTACCTTCACTATCCAAAACCAGAACAATAGGAATAGTCTAGCCAAAATGCCTGACCAGGTTCCCTCCAAATGTGAACACAAGCAACTCCATGCTGGTTTTCCATCTACAGTCCTTGTTAATGAAGTACATCTTGTTAGTTGTAGCAGAGTGAGCAAGGGTCCCAATTCTGGGTGTACCGGTCAGACTTAGGGAGTAACACTGAGGAAAAAAAGTGATAGGTGGAATGCTTGAAATAATCTCAGCAACTGGTATTTACTCAGAGGGACCTTCCAGTCCACTGTTTTTTTGACCGCTATGCCACTCTAGAGAGGGGGACCACAAAGGTTCTACTCTAATAGAGATCAGTCCAGCCCAAACTGCCAGACAAAGTCTCCTCCTCTTGGAAACCCAAGCAATCACAGCCTGATTTCAGTCTAATTAAGTTTTGTCAGTAGGATATACTTGAATTCTATGACACAATGAGCATGGGACATATATCTGGGTAAACCCATCACAGTTAGGGAATCTCAATGAAGAAAGTGTATTCCAGCCCATTGAGGATGTAGGCTTCATTGATTGCTGTATTGATGAGACAAGTTCAATGTTGACAATGTTTATGTGTGCTTAATTGCATGACAATACAAAAATGAAAAAATCAGTTTAAGCCCAATCAAATTCAACAAATAGACATAAATATAGACTAGATAAGAAGTGCATTCCATCAAGGATCTACTTCATTCTTTTCTGATTATCTGGTTGGGAGACCTTTTGTATTTCTTGGAGATAATTTCTTTATGGTGTTACTCAATGAGTTGAATGTCAGTCACTGGAACAAAGCGGTGATCACTCAGGATTTTTATAACCTGGCGAGGCTGACTTCAGTTCTCTTGAAGGGTCTACAATTCAGTACCATAAGTTGAGCAATAGTATTATTTGGGATTTACAGTTCTTAGAAATAAAAGTGTTACAGGTCCATTATCTAGCCATGTGATGATGGATCGTGCAAAGTGCTTCAGTTACCCTACTGGATATCCTGGCACTAGAAAATAGACTGCTGGCAAGAAGTGCATGTTAAAACAAATCCTAAACAAGTTGTCAGAGGATATGACCTGTGAATACAGAGGCAGAGCATTCCAGTTATTAGCAGTGGTGTTAAATAATTTTCAAAGTGGGGTGCTGCTGCCATCGATGTTACATCACAGAAGTCATAAGGATTGTGAACAATCCAAGCGTTCCACAAAGTCCATCTACAGCAAATGAGCAATGCACATTTAGCGAGAGATAAGAATCTGGTATGTAGCTGTTATGCATTTCGGTACACACTGTTGCAAATAAATTACTAATGTCTGATGTGGTAGAACACTGCCAGTTACACTGAAATTGGCACTTAATTTGCCAAACATGCTGTGTTACTGATAAATCTACTTAACACACAAAAGATAATGTGTGTAGAAATCGGGGTTCAGCAAATATTTATCACTTGTGCTTCACCAACTAAAGTGTCTTGATTTCTTTTGATCCTATAAAAATCTTCGTTTCTCCCTCACCTCTGAATTACACAAATAATCTGCTTCATTTGTGCTTTCCTAATTAACTGATGCTATATTGTAAAATACATTGACAGGTATTTAAACGTTGTTAAGTGTTAGAAAAGAATTAAACCCTAAAGCCTTTCTTCTTTCAAACTACCTGTGCCCCTGAAAGATTGTCACATAGGTCAGAATCCTCCCACTCTGCAGCCAGAGAAAGAAAAGTAAACACCTGTCTCTAGGTGTTGGAAATCCGGACCTGTTTGCAGTAGCCCCCCTTATTTTGCCCCATTTGAGACACCTGGATGCTGTTTTTCTGACTCTGAGGAGGCCTGAGGCTCTGCTAACCAGGCCTAGGGCCAATGCTAGATAGTAGGAAATAAACTTAGAATTCAGTGAAAACACCTACATACACTAGGGTACCCTATGGGTTAGGGTACTCCCTTATACGGAATGACCTCCCCTATAAGGCTTTGGTACACAATAGGGAAGGGGGATCAAAACCACCATTAGGCCCCTAATGTATGACAGGGCAGGGCATTTTAGAGGCCAGCAGTCCTTTCTGTACTTGCATGTGGGCACTGCTGAGGCCCTAGGTCAGTTTAAAGGCAGCCCTGTGTTGCAGGACTGCTTTTAAAATGTAGATTGTGCCCAAACCCGACTTTGGTGTTTGGGGCACTTAAAAATTCATAGGCTAAAATATTTATTCCATATTAGGTGCCCCCCGGATCTCCCCTAGGTGTCAGGTACTTATAAGGCAGACCCTTATAAAATAGGTTTTATATGCCTTGGGCTTAGTGAAATTGCACATTTCACTTCCCACATTGTAGTGCTTCTCAAAGTCAACTTTTGTGCTAGGAACACTGTGGAGTGAGGCTCTGCAATACTTTTACACATTCAGAACCGCTAAGGTCTTCCCTCGGTGGGCTAGGGGTGGGAGGGTTGTAGATAAAGGCAAGGTACATATAAAATTTATTTCATAGGCCCTGGTGTTGGAGACAATTGACCAGTTGATTTTTCCCATTCCGGATCCCTAGCCCCATAGGTTAACGTGGCAAGAATTTATAAATTAATAACTCCTGCCAGGAAACATCGAAAATAATCATTCAAGGACTTACTACAATGGTATTGATAAATCCAACAATATGGTATTGTTGAATGTATCCTACAATGTACAGAAAAGAAGTTATAAGAGGTTCTTGTCTGTCAGCGAAAAGACAGCCTTCCAGTGATCTGCCCTGATTGGGCAGAGTTAAATGGATTAGCCAGGCTGCATTAATGAGGTGATAAGTAGCCCCTGGGGAGAAAGAGCCATTCTGGGAAGAGAGGATTTGGCTGCATAGGAATGTCACAGCAAGGGGGAGGGGTAGTAAATGATGATCTTCAAAAGGAGGAGGAAACAGGTAGAAGGAACGTGTTTCATTTGCACCACCACCCTTTGAACCCAGCCCCATAGCAGGCATAAGGAAGGAATGTACAGATGCCAGAGGAAGGGAGTTTATGGAGATGAGTAATCATGGAGGTTGATTTAGCAAGCTCTTGCATCTCTGCTGAAACTTCAGCCATATTGAATTGTTTAAGAAATAGTGCTTTCTGAAAGACCATTGTGCTACACTTTGGAGGAAATGGTCATGCTCTGGGGTGTTGCCCTGCACCTCTTTGGGCAGGAATTCTCGCCTGTGTTACACAAGAGAGCACTGAATAAATTTCTGAGTGGGGCAGTGCCTCATAGACCTGCTGCTTGAAACTAAAGGAAGAAGTACGGTCCATGCTAGAAGTTTGGTTTGAATCAGCCAGGCCCTTCACTCTGACTGACTTCTCCTTCTGTAAATCTGAAACTACAGCCCTGTGGACCAAACCTGCTTCAAAATGGCTAAAGAATTGACTCCATGCAAGCTACAGGATAACGGAGCACACCTGGACCATCACTGCCAAGAATCCCCAGCCTAGAGTACTAGCAGTGGATTTTTAAGGGTTTTCTCCAAGGGGATTGTGGGAATTGAAATCCCAAACTTTAAAGGACCATCTTGGGTCTTCCAGACCCTTGGAGTAAGTGTTGGACACCTGGGACTCTCAAAGGAACTTTGGTGAACCTTGGAGCAACTTTAAAACAAAACTCCATAAGTGGACCAACTCAACCTGGCCAGCCTCAACCGTGAGCCGGCCTACCCTCCAGGTTCGTCCCGCTGAACAGCTTCGGATGTCCGACTTCCATATTTTGACCAGGAGTTATAGAAAACCCATGCCGGTGAACCCTCACCAAATCCAGCCTGGTGAAGAGCATTGAGGGACCCTGTGAGAAAAATCTGCGTAAAAGTTTCTAAGTCCGAACGTAGAAAAGGTGACTGGGCCAAACCACGAGGGTCAAACCACCCACCATTAACAGCGAGCCAGCCTGGATCTCTGGTTCATCCTGCTGGAAAGCTCCGGAGGTCTGACTTCCATAGGTTTGACCAGGAGCTCATTGCAAGGCAAGCCAGGGAACCCTCACTGAATCCGGACTGGCTGAGACTTTGAGGGATCCCTTGAAGAAAAGCTCCAGAAAATGTTTCTAAGTCAGAAGGTAAAAACTTTGACAGAAACCTACCACGAGGGGTAGCCATGTAGGGCTCTATCATGGTCAGCCTGAAACCTGGACTTTGCCCCGGTGCATTGCAACCAGATGTCCCAATAGGCGCTTTAGGTTTTTATGTGCTATATAGTGCTGAATCTCTTAAAATGTATATCTCTTCATGGAGGAAAATAAGGTGATCCATTCCTACTACAGATTTCTTTGGATGGTCGACTTTAATATTCTGTTGGAAACCATTTGTATTTTTCAGAAATATGTCACAAATTGGTATAGGTTCCATGTTCAGTGGGGACACAATGCACTGCTCATATAAGTAACTGTCTTTTTATATATTCATAAACAACTATTGTTTACACCCAACATTGAGTTGTGTAGGGTTCTTCTCCTTTGGATATCGTTTTAGCCCATTCTTACATTGCGATTGCGCATATACATATTAGCAATCTCTGCATATCTAGTTTATTGCCACAGGAACCACTTCTTCTGTTTATTATATACGTACACTGGTACCTTTGTGAGTAGGGTTCCCTTGTAACCATTTAACGACGATATTGTGCTAGTGGCATTATTGCCAGTGGTAGATGCATATTTTCCACTACTAATAACCCACTTTCCAACACTAAGTTAAAAGAATAAGGAGCAATTTAGCTGAATACATAGCCTCACATTTGACCTATGACTTTGAATGCACAGCAAATGTGACAAGATAAAAACAACATTTAATAAACATCTTTAATGCTCATTCACTTTATAAACTCCAGTATGGTTATTTTGGGGGTGCTGCAGCACACCCCTCCCTCCTACTTCCACTGCCTATGGTTTTTAGTGGCCTAGTTAGAGGCAGATCATCCCCCAATCCTGCAGCGTTTGAGCAGTGGAATGCTAGTCAAGTCAGATGGTGGTTGTGGGGAAATTGTGAATGTTAGAGAGTCCTTTATTTGAGAAAGTCATATTTTCCAGTGTATAACAAAATATTATACTTTTTCATTTTGAATTCCCCCACTTACTTTCTCTTCTATCTTTGATTTGTCTTGAAGAGTTCAGTGCCAGATGCATTAAGCATGTCTGTGATTAAATGTTCATTTTTATTATTAAGAATTTGCATATAACTAGCACCACGATCTGCTCTATCCCTAATACTGACAAAAGGTGCGTGGATGTCTGCCCATGTGTATCTGCTTTGCAGGCCTCCATGTGCTGGCCTGTGAAAAGATAATTATATTTTGCCTTTAATAGTAAACTGTCCTATACCCTGATGATCATAGTTCGAATAAATCACCCCTATCTGTACCTTAGGTTGACTGACCATGAGAAAAATATGTACCCAAAAGTGTTTCCAAAAATGAGTCACCCGAGGAGCAGCCTTTTCAACATACCACAACCAAATGAAATAGGACATGCCTGTCTAAGCCCCATGGAAAGAATGCCATCAGCATGCACAGAGCTGCAGAACAACATGTATGAAGCACAACATGTCCTTGATTTTTAGATTCAAATGCCCTGATTTACAAGCATTTTGTGCTGGGTCTGCATCACAAAAGTGATGCAAACCAGTGCAAAATGTTTTTTTTTAAATTTACTTTCCAGTGTAAAATGTGTTTTGTGTTGGAAATGTGTCTGATAGCAATGCACAGTAGGGCAAAGCGCTACCTTTCATTACTCTGCATCAAGGGAGTGTTCCATGGGTGGTACATGGGCGTTCCCATGCAGCCGCCCATGGTGTTTGATGCAAAACCCTATCTACTAACAATAATAGGCAGGGTTTTTCCCTCACACAAATTGTCAGTTTGAAGCAGACGTTAAAAGGAGAGATGCTTTTATTTCTCCTAACTTTTCACTTGACGTGCGCAACACTGTGCTGCCCACTTCCAAAATGGGAAACATTTTTTTGGGGGGGGGAATCTTTTTATTAACATTGCTCACAGATTCACAAAATACATTACAGTGCACTATTTTCTTTACATTTTCAGCAGACCATTGTACAATCAAGGGCAAATCATGCATTATCAAGATGGCAACACCCGCATCACTTTTCCTCCGCGTCCCCCCCCTGCTCCCCGGTACTTCCGCCAGGGACCCCAGATCTTCCGCCATTTCCTCACACACCCCCTGGCCTTGAAGACTGTCTCCTCCGCCCTTTGACACCAGTCTAAATCTCATCGCCACTGGTCCCATTGTGGTGCCTCCTGCGCCCCCCAGCTCCTGGCTGCGTTCCTCTTTGTTACCCCGGCCGCTAAGGCCAGCCAGATTTCATTATACCTTAACCAGTCCGTCGGACCTTTAATCATTAATAAAAACCATCTTAGTTCCGCCGGGACTGACGAACCCACGACTATCTCCATAGTGCGAGCCACCCTGGTCCAGAAAGGAACCACGTTGGGACAGTCCCAGAGAATATTAACAAACGTTCCCTCTTCCTGACAGCCCCTCAAGCACAGATGAGACTAGCCTCTGCCCCACGCGAACAGGTGTGTGCATGGGTAGCACACCTGATGCAAGATTTTAAACTGAACCTGCTGAAACCGGACCCGCACTGCTATTTCCAGTGGGCTCTGCAGGGCGTCCTGCCAATCTTTGTCTTCCAAGCTACCAATACCCACTTCCCATTTTGCCCGCAAGGACAGCAGGGGGTCAGGCATATTGTTAATCAATTTTCGGTAAATGGTTGCTGTGGGCTTCTCCAAGCCTGTATCTCTGTGGGGAGTACTCTGGAATTGAAGTCCCCAATGGGATGTGCAGGTAATGGTAATGTTGGGAGTCATGCATTTGGTGTTCCTTTTTCAGGGGTCTGAGGGCTCCCCCTTCCAAATATCCCCAAGGTATTCGATTCCAAACAACTTCCAGCCCTTGAAGATAGTGAGCCTCTTCATCTCCTTCAAATTGTCCCTGAACCAGAGCAGGGTCCTACGGGTATAGTATCTGTCCATCCCAGGAATTTATTAGCCTCCCTCCAGCACTGTAGTACCACCCTTGTATGCATTCGGCATAGCGTACCTGTCCACCCTGTAGGCTGGCTCAGAGGCCTCTGCATAGACCCAATCGTTAATAATATGGAGCTGGGATGCCCAATAGTATAATCGCACATCCGGCAGGGCCAGACCTCTGTTGTACACCCCCTCCTGAGTTTACTGAACAATGCAGGACCATAAACAGATTAGGCCATTCAATACTATCGAAGGCCATAGAGGCGTCCAGCGCCATCAGGGCCATCTGAGTGTCGCCCACGTCCTCGGTCATGTACAACACCCCGTAGAGGCGCCTCAAGTTATGTCATGTACTCCTATGGGGTTTGAATCCCGACTGGTCGACATGTACCAAGTCAGGCAGGACCGCAAGTATACGTGTCGCCAATGCTTTGGTCAAGACCTTGGCTTCCACGTTAATGAGGGAGATGGGACGGTATGAGGAACAAAGGTTGATCGGCTTCCCGGCCTTATGTATGACCACTATTGTGGCCTCCCTCTGATCCGGCGGGAGCACCCCCTCTTGCTTCGCCTCAAGGAACATGCGTCTCATCCAAACTATCACAACGTTGGCCTGCTGCTTGTATATTTCTACTGGGAGCCCATTTGGCCCTTGCGCCTTCCCAGCCTGGAGCGCGTTAAGGGTTTCGCCCAATTCCAGACCCGTGAGGTCCACCTCTAGATGGTCAACCTGCTCTTGAAACAGCGTGGGAAGCGCGTAGTCCCGAAGGAACTCCTCGCAGTCTGATTCGGATCTGGTGCATACCGGAGTGTATACCGCCTTGTAATAAGATGCGAAGGCCTCCGTTATGTCGACGCCCGCAGAAACCAGATTACCCGCCTCATTCCTCACCTCCGCAACCCAGGAGCGCTCCCGATCTCTTCGTTCCAGCCAGGCTAGCAATTTCATACTTTTATCCCCTGCGTCGTAAATCCGGTATTGCACAGCCAGGGAGTAGGTCCGCGCCTCACCCTCCGCCAATGAGCGAAGTTCTCACTGTTTGAGAGCAAGCTTGTGGCTGTGCTCCACTGATGGGCCCCCCCACCTTTCGCTCCAACGCCTCAACCTCCCTCTCCAGCTGCGCTACTTGGAGTGCCTCTTCCTTCTTCCGGGCCCCTATCAGCGCCTGAATCTGGTCTCTCAAGACGGCCTTATAAGCTTCCCACAGGCTGACCTGGGAATCGACGAGCCCCGGTTTTCTTCGAAATACAACTGGGAGCCCTCTCTCAACTTGTCTACTATGGAATCATCCTTGAAACGCCATGGGTCTATGCGCGGAAAGGTCGCCCTTGCGGTTACCGCCCCTTTGAGAGTGACACCGGTGAGTGATCCGATATCCCCCGGGCCAATATGCATGAGTCCTCAAAATCACCCACTTGGTCTACCCTGACTAAAATGTGGTCTATTCTGGAGAAAGACCCGTGTCGAGCTGAATAAAAGGTGTATTGCCTTTGTGTAGGGTGTTGTGTGCACCATATGTCACAGAGACCCAGTGCTGAGGTGAAATTACGCAAGCCCACCTCCCCCCTATGGTAATCCCTCTCCCCCGAGTGGTGCAAGTCTGTGTCTATTACCGCATTGGTGTCCCCTCCCAATATCAGAGTGGCCCACGGTAAATACGCCAGGTGGGACCCAAGCTTCGTGTAAGTCGGGGAATGCAACCCAGGTGGAATGTAGCAAAAGCTAAACACCAATGTTCGACCTTCCCATTTAGTCCCAACCGCCACTAAGCAACCCGAATCCTCCTCCCACTTACCCGCTACAATCAGCGGGAGCCCTGTACGGACTAGGATCCCACCCCCCTGGAGCAAGATGTGAACCCTGAGTGGGCAGCAGCCTGTAGCCGAACCTGTCCAGCGCCCTGCACGTGTTGCCTCGCAAGTGAGTCTCCTGGAGGAGCACTACACCTGGGCCGTGGCGCTTTACATACTGCAATACCAGAGTGCGCTTGACTTTATTGCCCAACCCATTTACATTCCACGATCAAATCCTTAACCGTGACTGATCAACCATTAAAGTACAACATTCTAGATTGTGCCAGATCCCCTTCTAACCACTGCTTTTTGTTAAGTACAAAACCATATACCTGTGAGATTAAAACACCCTGAGCCAAACATGAACCTTCCCACAACACCCAGTCCCTCCCCCCAAACCACCCCCCCTCTGCCTCCCTGCCAGATGGGTCCCAAACTTCCCACCAATGAACCATGGAGAGTGCCTGTCGCCCCTTCAACCCCATACCAACCAATAGAGGGAACGTAAGCCTGCATCCGCAGAAGAAGTCATACTGAGGTGACGAAGTTCACACCCCATGAAGGAATCATATACCAGGAACCCCCTCCCAGTGCCCTCCCCCCGACCCCCTGTATCAACACAGAGAAGCCCAAGCTGAAAACCCCCAGACCACCATAAGGGCCCAAACTGTCCCTCCAGCGAGGAGTCAGCCCATCCGGAGCCTCCCATTCCCCCCGGTAAAAAAACCAGAGTGCAGGGGGTGCTTCGACTCCCCTACTACCTTACATCACAGCGGCTCATGTCCACCGCACCCCCATCGTCACTTAATCGGTGTCTGCCCCGCCTGCGAAGGCTCCTGAGTTTGACTGTCGCTGATCCGGGTCCCCTGACCCACACGGCTGCATGGAGGGCGCTGCAACCCATTCTGGCGACCCACGGTCCGCCAGCCTCCCAACCAGTCACTTGCCTTCATTGGTGAGTCAAAGAAAAATGCCTTCTGCCCATCCAGGATCTTGAGACGTGCCGGGTACAACATCATGTATTTTATGCCTTTCTCCCTGAGAGCTTTCATGACCCCCTCAAAGGATCGGCGCTGGCGCTGGACGCTGAGCGTAAAGTCCGGGAAAAAGTGAATTGTAACATTGTCCAGGTGTAGGTCCCCTGGCACCCTTGAGGTCTGCAAGATGGCATCCCGGTCTCTATAATACAAAATGCGGGCAATGATGGTGCGCGGAGGTGCCCCAGGCTGGGTCTGCTTTCCCAGCGCACGGTGCGCTCTTTCCACCAAGAAATAATTTGACAGGCGCTTAGGCTTGAGGTATAAGATTCTCCACAAACCAGACCGTAGACGGGCCCTCCATGCCCTCCGGTACTCCCACGATTCGGATATTGTTGCGCATCGCCCTCCCTTCCTGATCCTCTAGGCGGGCGGCCATGTCATCTTGGTTCTTCATGAGCTTGGCTACCTGCTCCTCAAGCCTCTTAGTTTTGGACTGCAGGCTGCCGATACCACACTCCACCTCCGCTACCTTGTTCGACACTCAAAATGGTAAACATTTTAAAGTTTACCGAGACATAGTATTTGCAGTGTAAGGATTGCCTTTTAGTACAACAACTAGGCTAAACTCATGCACACTCTGGTGCAAAGGTGTGTGCGTGGTGCTTGGCAGTCTAATTGTGCCCCAGTGCCAGAGTCTGAGCAGGATAGTGCCATATCTCTGTAGATATAGTGGTTAACTGCTCTATCCCTGTCACTTACTGCAGTGCAGCAACTTTGGGTGCTGTGCTGTTTTCTGGGACTTCTATTTAAATTAAAGGCAGGGTTTAGCAACAAAAAATAAAGCCACTCAGAAGCTGGTGTTAAAAGGAGACATACTTTTATTTCTCCCTTCTTTTCCGACTTTGCATCAGTGCCACACTGTACAGCACACATACAAAGCTAGAAAACTTTTGTTTAGACATAGTATTTCGTACTGGAAGGGTATCCTCCCAGTACAAAACCTCTGCTAGGCTGACGCAGGTGTGTGTGTGTGGCTCTCGGCAGCCTGATTGTGTGCTGGCACTAGGGAGGGGGCATGAGAGTGCCATGTCTCTGTAGATAGGACGCTTTCCTACTCTCTCCATGTCACTCAATGCAGTGCATCAACTTTTCGTGCTGCACTTCGTTTTGTGACAAGGCTATAAGTCTGGTCCAAAGTTCCGAGTTATGGAGGATGGTTAAGGAAGCACATGTGTGCAGCTGCATTGGGAAGTCAGGTGCTCTGTTGTCTTTTTGGGTCACTAGAAACCACAATTTTACTCCTGCTGATTTCGTTTTTTATATACAGCTCAAAGTTTAGTGAACTTGTTTCTCTATGTTTAATGTGTCTGCTTTACAGCGTGTAGAGTGCATAATTTCATTTCGATGCTATCTTTAATGAGTTCTATACCATTAAAGCCTTTATTGTGTCATTGTCTTGCCCACATTATTCATTATTCTGCAAGTGATGTGGATTGTTCCTTTTTAGCACCCGACTTTTCAAACTCATGTGGCTGATTTTAAATAAATGACTGTAGTGTTCTGCACTCTGCAAAGTTTTGTTCTGAGGAAGCGATGATAGAATACAGTTAATGAACCGATTTGTACGAAAAATCAATAGGCCTACCTATAAAAGTAAATCGGTGACACCCCCCCCAACACACACCCTCTGGTCAATACAGCTACAGCAGGTCACGTGATTTTATATATTCCACTAAACACAGTTGACCTGAGATATAACATTACGTAATTGATAATGAGGTGAAATTAGCAACCTCTAAACTTGAAGGAAGCTGAATTTATAGCTAATTGAGGGCTGATTTTGCGAACTGTTGAAAATGGCGCGCATGTGCATTTTAATATCGTTATTATACATTTAAATGTTTTAATATTCATTTATTTAAATTTTCATTTGATTGGAAATATAGCAATCTTAGAAATTATAATAATCTACCGTGGGGCCTGCATTCATGTTCTTTAGAGCAAGCGATTTGCCTGATCATAAATCCTTTCTTTTCAGCTGCAAATGAATGACTAGCAACCTCATTATAAGCTCATTAGTTATAAATTTTTAACTGAAAAGGAACTCATTATGCAGCAAATTAGCAATCAGACATATTTGTTTGAGAGTTATGGTTGAACATCCTGCCTCACTAACATGAGATGAGATCTTGGGAAGGAAGATGTCACACTTTGGTAGAGTAAAGACCTTTCATCATGGATGCCCCGTGAAAAGGTCATGCTGCATTAGGCAAGGGCGATCAAATATGTGATCAATAACTATTGACGAGGCACGTCTGCGCAGACTGAGTCTAATCATGACGACTCTGGCATCCATGCATTAAAGCAACCTCTATCTTTCCGGAAGGAAGGAGTCTCTGATCTTGTCACGCCAGCCTGTCAGTGGATGGAATATGTCTGTTTCTGTTATCGTGCAGCTTCTTTGCTGTGACGTTGGTGTTATTCTGTCTAAGATTCATTGTTCTGGACCAGCTCTGTCAGACTCAGTTCATATTACAGTTAGGCCCGAACACAATTTAAATTATGCCGGCAAAATGAGCATTATTATGGGAATGTTGCATATTTATTACACGAAATTCCTGGCATTATGTCTCATTGCATAATTACGTCGCATTCATGCAAAATGATAGCATGTGGCCGGGGGAACATTGAAATACGAGAATGGCCAGAACGCAAGCAGCAAGTGTCCGCGGCACTCGTGTTTTTGGTGGTATATTTTAGCGCGAAATGAGCCCTCACATCTGAAATTGCAGTAATTACCCCCTAAATTGGGGCGTGGCTTGGCCGCTGAGAGGAATGGACGCGTGAGCTCTGTGCTCCTCGCTGGCCTTCCAATTATCCTGCTTAAGACCCCCTCAGCGGAGCCCGCTGACAGGGGCTTGCCCACATCCCTATCCGCGCACCATCGGACCCTCGTTGAAGCGGAGGAGCGGTCCCGGAGACAGCAGAGGAGCGCGCTGGCCTTGGGGTCTCCGACGCGGCGCCGGCCATTTTGAGCGGCCTGGGCGCTCGGCGAGATCCCCGACCTCGCGTGAGCGAGTGGCCGACCCGCGGTGCGGGCTGCCCGGCCGCCACCCACCACACGGACCGGTTCGGCGGGGGTGAAACCGGAGCCTCGGCGGAGGGAAACGGACCTTCCCACGAAGGCACAGGGGCAGTGACAGCTAGCGGAGCCCACCAGCGGGCAGACCGGGCCGGCGCAGGTGACGGCGAGGACTTCTGGACGCGCGACACACCCCCGGGAGCAGACGGTAGGTGGCCCCCCCCTCTCCTACCTGCCTTCACCAGACCCCTGGCAGTGGGAGCCTCGGGGACACAACACTGGGGGGACCACCGAGGCGTTTAAGGCCAGGAACACTCTGCTGGGCATTGCTGGCCTGGGCGCTGCTATATCGAGGAGGCCTCTGGACTGTGGACTCTAACCCCCGGGGCTAGTGCTGGTTGGACACAAACTGGGGCTGGCCCCCTCGCTCTGGGACAGGGTCCCTCAACATTGGAGGGGTGCGCACGCTGCCGTCATCCGGACTCCCGGCTGTGGGGTGCTGGACCCGGTGCCCCCCCGTGCTGCAGTGAGAAACTAGCGGGTGGTGGCCCTGTGGCTGGGGGGCCCATCTGCACACCTTGTGCCCTCCAGGAAGTGGGGATTGGGGAGACGCTTTACGCCTGGGTCCGGCTGCCACCATGGGGCGCCGCCTAAAGCCTGCTACAGATGTGGAGGAGGGGGCAGCGAGCAACCAGAGCTCTACAGTGGGCGAAGGCCCGGAATCGGGCCTCCTGCAAGGCCAACTGGAACAGATTTTACAGGCCATAGCGGACACCAGGGAGGCACTTCGTCTAGATATTGGCCAAGTGTCCACGAGCCTGGGGCTACTGCGAGTGGACCACGGCAAGTTAGCAGACCGGGTCAAACAGACGGAGTGTCGCATGGACGCGCTGGAACCGACGACCAAGGCGAATGAGGTTGCCATGGGGGAGCTGCAGCACAGGGTGCACCTACTGGAGCAGAGAGCAGAAGACGCGGAAGGGCGCAATCGCCGCAACAACATCCGCGTGGTTGGCCTGCCGGAGAAAATCGAAGGGGCGGACATGCTGGGCTACCTGGAGCCCTGGCTGCGCGACGTGGTGGCGCCGGAGGGCCTGACCCCGTTCTACACGCTGGAGCGCGCTCACTGGGTGCCGGCTCGGCCCCCGGCTGAGGGCAGACCTCCACGTCCAGTGGTGGCGCGCTTGCTGCACTACAGGGACCGTGACTTTATCCTACAGAGGGCGAGGGCGCTGGGGCCCTACCGGGTGGACAATGCTCAGGTCTCTATATACCCGGATTACTCTCTCGAGGTACAGAGACAGCGTTCCACCTTTCTGGCAGTCAAGAGAGCACTACGGGAGGAGGGTATCCGCTACTCGCTGCTATTTCCTGCACGCCTGCGGATCATGTTAGATGGTAAATCTTCCTTCTACAACTCTCCAGACGAAGTGTGGGATTGGCTGGAGCTCTACAAGGCTGGGACGGATGCTCTTCCAGCAACTGAAGAACAGCGGAGGAAGACGCAGAAATCCAAGCGACCCAGGAGACCCAGAAAGCGACCGCCGAAGGCTGGAACACCCTCTATCTCGCAGACCGCACTAGAACGCAAGGAGGCCCTTCGGGCGGTCTCTACTATTTCCAGGGCGGTAACAGCGACGTCCGCAGCGGAGACGGGCTCCCGGGAGGGCTCGGAGGACGCAGTGTCGGAGGAGTCGGGCGCTGGTGGTACGGGGCCACCTCATGTCACGCCTGGGACAGCTGATGGCTTATTGGATGAGTGACCCTCAGGACCTGTTATGCTGGTATCGTATTTGCAGCTGGACCCCTGTTTGGGACTAGGGCGGAGGCACATGGCTGGGAAGTGCGGAGTGAAGCGGGGTGATGGAGGGATTCCCTCCCACTGCTGATGGTTTAGACCTTTGCGAGGGCGGGGATGTGGGGCAACTGGGGAGCACTGAGGAGGGCTGGCCTGGTGGCATGGTTAGCTCACGACCTGTGGGAGGTAGCGACAGGCCGCCCCCCCTTTCTCACACCTATTGTGGGACTCTGGTAGTTACCGGAGACTGTTGTGCTAAAGTTACTGATATTTGGATGGGACTCTGCTGTTTGGGGCCTATTCTGGGGATGGGTGGGACATGGGGTTGTTGGGAGGTGTTCGGGGGTTGGTCTGGGGTGTTGTCAGTGTGTCTAGACTCTTATCTATCGACGGGGCTGCTATTACTGCTGTGAATGGGGACCATACCTGACCTAAAGTGTGTAACCTGGAATGTGAGGGGACTGAACTCTATGCTGAAGCGCCACAGGGTACATGCCTATCTTGTTCGCAGGGGGGTACAAATAGCCTTTCTACAAGAGACGCATATTGACCAACGTGAAGGGCGGGCTTTACAGCGCAGGTGGCGGGGTCAGCTATTCCACACGAGCTACTCGGCCTTTGCAAGGGGGGTTTTGATCTGGGTGCGGGCGGGGGTCCCCTTTCAGCCAGTGCAGACGGTGCTTGACCCTGAGGGGAGGTTCGTAACTGTACAGGGCCGCCTGGATGGGAGGGATGTGACTCTTTGCAGCATCTATGCCCCCAATGTAGACCAAACTGCCTTCTTTGCACGCCTATCAGGGAAACTGGCGTCAGTGCTAACCAATGCGGTCTTACTGGGGGGGGACTTTAATTCAGTACTTGATGTGGGGTTGGATAGGTCTCACCCTCCACTGGCGCAGGCATCGGCGCACAGGCTAGCGCAGAGCAGGCGAGCATGGCAGAGTAGCTGGGGCCTGGTGGATGCATGGCGAACCCAACACCCGACGGAGAAAGATTTCTTGTTCTATTCCCCTCCGCACGAGCTTCATGTTCGCCTTGACAGCATTCTATGCACGCCGGATGTTCAATGCTTGGTCCGCCACAGTGAATACCTGGCTAAGACAATTTCGGACCATAACCCTTGCCTGGTGGCGGTCCACTGGACGCGCCAACGCCAAGCTATACCGACGTGGCGATTGAACCCGCTGGCGCTGGAGGATACTGTGTTTAGGGCCGAGGTAGGCAATGGGGTGGAGGGCTATTTTGGCGCAAACGCGGGCACAGCTTCCAGTAGGGCACTGGATTGGGACGCCTTTAAAGCGGTGGTTCGGGGAGTCTGCATTTCAGCCACGGCGGGAGTCCGCAAGACTCTCCTACGGGACCTTACGCGGGATGAGGATCGCTTGCGTGAGGAGGAGAGGCGTTACCACACGACCCCGGAAGCTCGCGAGGCGGTTTCGGTGGCGCGGGAGGAAGTGGCGGCGGCAACAGAGAAGTTGCGCTGCTTTGATTATAAAGAGTTCCTTGTTCGGGCTCATGCTGAGCGCGACAAAGTGGGCTCACTTTTAGCCTGGCTGGCCGCTCCGGGAGCCCGCGGCACCCCGATTGTAGCTCTAACTACGCCGGAAGGGAATGAGGTTTACACTCAGTCGGAGATCAATGGCCAATTTTTCACGTATTACGCGCACCTTTATAGGAGTGCGATGCCGTGTGTGCCAGAGGAATAGGGTGAGTTTCTCCAGGTGGCGCGGCTCCCCCGGCTTGACCCCGAGCACGTGGCCCCACTGAGCGGAGACATCTCTGAGGGTGAAATTCGGGTGGCCATTAAACAGATGGCTTGCCGCAAGACTCCTGGTGCGGATGGGCTACCGATCGAATTTTATGCAGCTTATGCAGACATGTTGGTACCGCGCTTGCTTGTGGTATACCAAGAGGCCTGGGAAACTGGGACCCTCCCTGCAACAACCCGAGAAGCCTTGGTGATCCCCTTACTGAAGCGGGATGGCGAAGCTACCTCACGCTCGGCCTACCGACCTCTGTCCATGCTCACGACGGACTATAAGATCTTGAGCAGGATTCTTGCGACGCGACTGCTGCCCCACATGCGCGCTTTAGTGCATCAAGACCAGGCAGGGTTTATCCCCCAGCGCACTACTGCCACCTGTGTGCGTCGACTGCTTCGGGTCATGGGGGCTATGTTGATGGTCCACCGGGAACCGCTGTTCTGTCGACCGATATTGAGAAAGCGTTCGACAGCGTCGAGTGGCCGTACTTGCTTCGCGTACTGGAGACCTTCGGCCTGGGCGAGTGATTTGTGAAGTGAACCTCCTTACTCTATGCTTCAGCCACGGCCCGAGTCAAGACCGGGGCTACTATTTCGGCCCCATACAGGGTAGGGCGAGGGACCAGACAGGGGTGCTCCTTGTCCCCCCTCCTATTTGCGTTAGCTATAGAGCCTCTGGCAGCTCACGCCCGCCTGGGCCATGCATATGAGGGCCTACAACTGAGAGGCGACACCCACTACATATCCCTTTACGCCGACGATTGCCTACTGTTTTTGGCTGACGCGGACGCTGCCCTACACGGGGCTAGACGCCTGCTGTTTGATTTTGGCCGCCTCTCGGGACTAAGGGTCAACTGGGAGAAGTCCTGCCTCTTCCCGCTGGTGCCGGGAACGGACGACTCCCAGCCGGAGGATGGGCTGCGATGGGAATATCATTGCCTCCCTTATCTAGGCACGCGCATATACCGGTCACAATTGGACCTCCTGGAGGGTAATATTGAGAGAGCGATTCGGAGCCTACGTGGCTGCATAGGGTTCTGGCGGACGCTGCCGCTGTCGGTCGCAGGGCGAGTGGCGTTATTTAAAATGGTGGCGCTGCCCCGCCTATTGTACTTGTTTCGCACACTACCGGTCTGGATCCCGGCATCTGTGTTCACCAGATTGCGCTCCTTGCTCACCGAGTTCATTTGGGGAACGGGCAGGAGGCGAGTGGCGCTGGCCACATTGATGCGTCCTAGATCGGACGGGGGACTAGCTGCCCCTGATTTCGAATGGTACTATTTAGCGGCCCAGTTACAGTGGCTTACCCAGGCAGTGGCTCTCGAATTCAGAGGCCCGGAAGGGGCTGCAGGCGGATTCCTTCCGAGACATATCATGTCCTTCATTATTCTGGCCCAGAAACTGGACCTTTCCCTACTCTCGAGTGAGGAGCGGACGATCCGCAACTGCTGGCTGCGCTGTCATAGGCGAGCCGGCGTCGCTCGCCCATATGCCCCAGAGATCCCACTGGGGATGTGCACTGCCTTCCCGCATGGAGGGGATTGGTCGGCACTGGCAACTTGGGAAGACCTAGGCCTGCAAATGATCGGTGATTTGTATAAGGAGGGATCACTGCTTTCATTTCAGGAGTTGCGCGACGTTTACGACCTCCCGAGGGGGGATTACGCTGGTGGCTAGTATCCAGAACCATTGGAAGAAGGGCCTTTCTGAACCACCGACATCTGAGAGCTGTCAATATGTGGTTATGGCGGCTGGTACCTACAAGGCCGTCACCTGTCTCTATCGGAGGCTGACGACGGAAACGTTGCAGCCCCTGGACGGGTTGAAAACCAAATGGGAAAAGGATATTGGGTGACCGATTCCCGAATTGACTTGGCCGCAGCTTTTGCGGCGTGCATGGAAAGGCACAAGGAATGCCAGGTTCCAGATGGTCCAATTTTTCTCTCTCCACCGTGCTTATCTGACACCGGTTAAGATCTCACAGTATTTTGAGGGCGCGTCTTCGCTCTGCCCTAGATGTGGAATGGAGGGTGCGGATTTTGCCCATATGTTCTGGGCTTGTGCGAAGCTAACCGATTATTGGGAGGCGGTGGTGGCCTGCCTGAATGCTGTCACGGATCGGCAAATTGAAGCGGAAATGGGCGTTTGCTTATTATTGTGGTTCCCTCACACCCCCCGTACTCGTGTCACCAGCAAATTCTTTGACTTGGGCCTGATACTGGCCAAACGGGAAATCACCATGCATTGGAAATCCAGCCGGGGCCCCAGCTACTCGCGCTGGAGATCTACCCTGGAGCGGTGGGCGAAGGCAGAGAGCGCGTTGCGGCTGCAGCAGGCCAGGCGACTAGATAATGACAGGGCGCTAGAGACAGCCAGGGCGTGGGAGGCCCTTGTGACCGAGCTGCAACTACCTGAGGGTGGCCAGGACGAGGATAGTGAGGCACCGACGCCATAGGGTGCTTCGGGGGTGAGGTTCCCTGTTCCGGGTGCAGTACACAACTAACATGAGTAACGACGGGGGTTATGGGAGTTCAGGTCCCCTAATGGGAGGCATCACCTACCTCCTCCTTTCGACTGCCTTGAGGAAGGGACGGATTGTTGATTATTGACTGTTGAGAAAGAGGACACCGGCGCACTGACAAGGGGGGGTGGGATACAGGGAGGGAATGGTTGCGGGATTGTTATCATAAAAGGCATATATTCAGAAAAGAATTGTTACCCCGTATTCTTGAATGTGAATGCAAGTATTGATCGCTATCTTGAACTGCTATATTCTGAAATGCCAATAAAAATAGTTTTTACAAAAAATTACCCCCTAAATTATTGTCATAAAGCGATAGCAGATTACGCGTATTTTGTTCATCCCCTAACGACAATGAGCGGATATTCTCAAGAACGTGCAATAATCATTGCCAAAATCGGTGAACGCACTGTTTCATATCGCTGTCTTTCGCGGGAAAACAACTCCTTGTTAACGTTCTCTTCACAACACCGGGGTAACATGCGATATTTTCCTGATAACACGGCAAATGTACGCGATAATGTCACCGGGATGGCAATAAAATCTAAACCCCAACATGAAAAAAGTTGCAATGGGCCCAACCGCGATAAAACAAGCGATAATCTTCGCCAGGCCTGCAATTCACACACGTCAGGCGTGAAAAATCATCATAACAGTAGGAAAAAAAACACAAACAAAACCTAAACAACTGCAAAGCACAATGGAAGTAGCCGGGGCAAGTACAGAATACAACCAGAACCCCACAAACCCCACGAAGGACCAGCCTGTGACCTCGGGGTCAGGGAAGGGCAAGGACAAGAAGAAGAGGAAGACGCGGTTCAGTCCGCACGCAAACAGGATCCTGATAACGGAGGCGATAGAACACCATCAGCTACTGTTCTGTACTGTTCTATGCTGCTTTGGTGGTAGTCCAGGGGTGGGGGTGGTCCTGGGGGTGGTGGCAGTGGGTGTTGTGGCCCTCTTGGGTCTTCATGGTGCATGATAATTTGCTCCGTGGTATCTGTTGGTCTTCAGATGTGGCTCTGGGCTGGGCTCCCTTTCATACTGCAGGTAGTCGTCCTGCCTAACCCCGGTAAAAGGCAGGGGTTAAATCCCTGCTGTTAACATTCCTTATTGCCAGTTTTGGGTTCTTATGGCCGATCTGGCGGGTCATTGAGAATGTTGCGAAGTGGTGTTGTTGCGGCTTTTTGCACGGGAATGCCTACTCTGCATATCATTAGTGTTACTTGCTGGTGTCATCTGTGGCGATGTTTTTTGCGGCTGCTATTGCAGGGAAACTGGTGATATCGGCTGTTTGCACCGGCTGGAGAATGGGGAGATAAATTTATCGCCACTTTGGCTGCGCTCAAGTGCCGATAATTTGGCAATAAGTCCTTGAAAATATGCCCCAATGTATCTTACAGGATGGGAGCAACATCTTCGCTCCTCTACATCTTCTTTGAGGAGAAGTAACAGAGAAGTAACTGAGAAGCTGGCTCAGTGTATGATGTACACTTATGTAAGTGGGCACCTTGAACTGATCCAGACAACCCTTATGGTGATTTCGGGGGTCTTAGACAACCTTAGAAAGCTCTTGGAGTGGTAGCTGTGGAAAGCAGCCTCCAGGCTTAGTCCAGAAGGAGTGTAAAGCATCTTGTTTTACCAGAACATAATCTTTTAGACATAGATTAAATTAAAAAGAACCACAGAGTATATTTATAAAAATATCTATTTATTATAAGACACTCACTAACACATACAGATATCTCCTAGCTGGAGATATACACAATACACACAATACTTTACAAAAGAAACAGGTAAGTAGCACAGAATACACAGTGGTCTCAAGGGCGAGACCAAACCATAGACTAAATTAGTGGTTTGCGAACCACGACTTGACTGAGAGGATGTAGAAGTGCTGGGAACCCAAGTAAAAACCCAAGGTATCTAGGAGGACCGCAGGTGTTGTGTGAAGTGCAGGAATACGACTGTGTTCTCCGTACAATCTACTTGCAAGTCGCAGTTGCAATTTTAAAGAAAGAGGACCCTTCCCAGAGGACCTTGATTAAACCCAGTGGAACACAAGAGGTTGGAAAGCAACTCCACCCATCAATACCTTAAAAACTAGGATACCTGCACCAGGGAAGCCGGGTGCATAGGTGTGAAGTGGAGTCGGAAACCGTCGTCAAACTCAATGGGAGAAAGGTGAAAGTGTCCAATGGAACCCAAAGGTGGATTCAAGATGTGAAGAACCTGCAAGCAAAGTGGACAGAGTCTATGCCACTTAGTGCATGGAAGATGAATGCCCACTGATGTCAGGTGTTGCAGGAGAGCGAACGGTGACCTTGGAACTGTAGGTGTGTGGACCAGGCGATGCTGTGGAAGCCCAGGAGCTGTGCACGAACTGTCCCATGTCATATGTAGTGTTGAGTGTTGAGAGGTCGGTGTCAGGATGGATCACCAACAAGCCTTGGCAACATCAACCAAAGTGAAAGTAGAAGAAGGTGCAATGTCGGTCGGGATCAGCAAGGTGCAGAAGATTCACCACAAGCAGGGGAGTCAGGGAGCCCAAAGAATTCAAAGGTGACCCTCGATAGGACCCACAGGTTGGAGGCACTGGGGTCGCAAGGGACCTCTAGCAGCTCGCCGAAGAAGAAAGGCCACGGTGCAAGTAATGCAGTGTGGTCAAAGATTCTGCTTACTAGAGATGCTTTAGCTTGGGGCTATTTAGAGCCAGAAGATTTTGGTCAAAGGAAGCCAACAAGCCTTTGCAACGGCAAGTCAATGCATTACACAGGAGTTTGGCTCCTGCGGCTCCAATGAGGAATGCTGGCCTCAAACTTGGTGAGAGGACAGGGCAGGACTTGAAGGATGTGAAGAACCACAACTTGTGTTGCTGAGCCTTTCGGAGTCTGTAGGAGCCCAGAATCAGCAGACCACTAAAGTTAGTTGCTGTGCCTGCAAATGCAGGGAAGTTACTCCTTCACTTCAAGGGAGATTCCTTTAGGTGTCTTGGATGTCCAGCAGGCTCTGCAAGGGTTCCTGTATGGAGCACAGGCCAGGAAGTTACAGCAGAAAAGCAGGGTGAAAAGATCAGGAACAGCAGGAGTCTTCCCGGTTGCAGCCTTGATACCCAGAGCGCAGTCCAGAGTGTCCAGATGGTCAAAGTTGAAGTGGTGTCTCAATTGTGTTGTGCCCCACGATGAATCTAGGAACCCACCCACAGGTAAGCCCGTAAATGTGTGTCATCAACAAGTTACAGCTAGTCCAGAATGCAGCAGCCAGACTTCTGTGTCAGATTCCAATGAAGGAATCAGGAAAGGAGCATCGCAGACAGCTACACTGGCTCCCGATTGAGGCGAGAATCAAGTTTAAAGCACTTTGCCTTACTCATAGAGCCATAAGCATAGCAACATAGGGCCCAGTAAGATCAGAAATCTGGTAGGTTTATACCTCCCTAATAGAAGCCTGAGGTCAGACGCTGAGCGACTGTTAAAAACTACCAGAATAAAAAGAGCCAGATGGGGGGAAATAGCTTTTTCCCACCTGGCGCCCAAGCTACGGAACTCTCTTCCTATGGAGATAGGATTGACATCCTCAGAATCCACCTTCAGGAAAAACCTAAAAACCTGGTTGTTCAATGAGTGCGATTAACCTCCTCCTCTCTCGCTTCTCTGTGTTCATGCCTAGCGCTGGGAGGCCTTCGGGTAGCCATGTGCTGTACAAATCCTAATAACAATAACAAATATCCTAGGAAAAGGGTTGGGATGATACAGGAGTTCTTCCCTTAGGAGGGGCTGGACAAGGGGAGGATACCTGTCCTTTGTCCAGTTTCGTGCCAGAGCAGGAGCCAACGGCTCCCTGAACTGGTTTGAGCTGGACTTTGCATGGATGGCACCAAATGTGCCCTGCCTGCAGACTATGTGGCACTGGCAAGCGCTCCCACTCTGACCCAATACCTTAAACCATGTCTGGGAAGTGGTCTCACCTCCCTGTAACTGGATGCCTGTTGTTCTGCCTCCCCCTGCTCGAGCTTGGCTCAGCAGCAGGAGGGCAGAATCATGTCTCTGGTTGGCAGCAGCCATGTTGTGCTGTCCGGGTCTAGAAGACTGGTACCAGGAGCACTGAGGACCTAACAAGGGCCTTTACAGTGCTTGGAATCATTCCCCCACATCGTTTATGGTGTGGAGGTATGATTCAAACATGTTTGATACCAAACATGACAGGATTCGTAACAGCCAGTTTCGAGATGGTCATTGCGTCATGACGCTGTGCCCCTTTATATGTTATATGGCTGTCTCACTTACAACCTGGGAGAATGGACTCAAAAGGCTGTAGGGGTGTCCTTCTCATACAGGGACACGCTCACACTTAGAACCAAGTACCCTGCCTTCCGGATTGAAAAGGCCTGGTGTAGGGGTGACTTATAGATTTTAAGTGCAGTGTCCTTAGATATATGGCAACGTATATCTTTTGTAAGTGGTGCTAGCACCAGCTTACGCAAGCTGCAATGGAAGGTCTGTAGAGATAGTTTGAATGGTCTCCCATAGGTGGCATAATACATGCTTCAGCCTATAGGGGACCTCAGGGGTGCCTATGCCCTGGGTACCTAAGTACCATATACTAGGGACTGATAAGGGGACCCCAGTATCCAATCTGGGATGTACCTAAGTACATAACAATTTAGGGGAGAAAGCAGAGAGAAATTTAGGGGAGAAAGCAGAGAGACTGGGGGCCTGATTAGTAGGATCCTGGCGAGACTAGTCATAAAGCAGCATTACATCAAACAAAAACTGGGGGTAACCATAGAAGCATATCCTATTTTCCTACACATGTACACTACAGTGAGTCAAGGACACAGTTAGTGCAGTAGTTTCAGTGGCACCAGAGCCCAGAAGTATGAGGGTCTTCTGCATCCGCAGTTATACGTGTCATTCATTATCTAACAATTAGACTAGTGGGTCAAATCTCCTTCCTTGCTTGAGTTAAGGCCCAAAGCAAAACACCCTTGCTACTGCCACTGTAGCAAGTGCTTCCACCATTTTTGAGTTTCCGCTCCAGTTGTGTATTTTTATTCATTTTTCAACATTGCAGGGAGATTTACAAAGATTTTGTTTTGTACCAGAGTACAACTTTTCTTGTAAAGAAGGTGTTTAGCTCCTAGTGAAAATCCAATCTAAGTATGCAATCAAATTTAATGCACAAACACCACTTCTTTGAAACAACTCATCATTTCTTCCCAAACCTTACAAAACCCTTGAATGAACAACAGTAAGAGAGTGCTTATGTAAACGACACATTTACATTGCCACTGAGTGTGATAATAAATGCATCGTAGAACTAACTCGGAGTACATTAAGCAATAAAGAGATAATGTTTCGTTTAGGAAAGTGCCCTTTTTTGTATTGTCGCCTCCCCATTTTTAGCACTGATGCCAATGGTTATTTCTCTGAAAGTGCACTGGCGCTTGCTTCCCAGTCCCCATTGCCAGTACTATCTCCCTAAAACTGATACATGTGAGTTGGTAATCTAAATTCACAAGGACTTTAACCCCCTTAAAAATCCATGGTAAATAGTACCAGTGCTACCCAGGGCAGGGCATGGGGGTTAAAGGAGTCACCAGGGCCTGAAGCAATGTTGTGTCATCATGAGTGACCAAAGTAAACAGATGACAGCAGTCCTGCATTGCAGACTGCAGAAGCAGTGCAACCTGTTTGAATATGTCTTTGCTCTGACCATGTGTGACAAGGTCAATGAACTATTTTGTAAATATGCCAGTAACCCTTGAGCCCAGGAGGCAGGGTTCTTTATATTAAAGGTGAGGACATACAAATGCAAGTTTATATGTCCCTAAAGTGGCCTTTTCCGTTAAGGGCTACTATAAGTGATCAGCAGTCTATAGGATAACATGAGCTGGCACCCAGGCAACCTCGAGGTTGCCATTTCCATTATGGCATGGCTCAACTATGTCATGTTTGGTATCAAACAACATGTCTCCTCATCCTTGACATGATTCTCTTGTTGAGGTCGATGTGGCATGCACCCAGAAGGCTACCTTAGAGGTTGCCCACCTGGTTGCTCAAGCCTTTCCTGTGCTCTTATTGTCAGCCCACAGCTTCTGCCGCCAATACAGGAATCTGACCCTCTGCCAGGAGGTATGAACTCTACCAGTTTTAAGAAACAATGGCCTAGATGGGAAGTAGGTCACACCTCCCTCCCTGACAGGATGGCTAGCATAGTGGCACATCAAGGTGGTAAGCTTCAAAGCTTACACCACCTGTGACATGCAACCAAGCTGACTCCTAAAGGATGAAATGGTTCTTCCTTGGCCCCAAGGCACATTGCACCCAGGCAGACAGGAAACAGATGTAGTCAGGAGGCGTACACCGGAGAAGGTTAGGCACTTCTCTAGAGTGGGCTCCCTAGTCTGTAAAGCTATGGAAGGTTTCTGCCATTTTCAAAAGTGGCAGACTAGAGTATTCTGATGCAAACTGCAACAGGTGACACAGGAGAGATCTGCAACAACACGAGCTGTACAAACCAAAGGCATGGTACTCTACACCTATGGCAACTATCCTGGAACTACACACTGTGACTCATCCCGGACTAAAGACTGGTTCTCCCTGATATAATGATCCCCTTAAGAACCAAAGACAACTCCAGACTCGCCTGGACTAGTGACACTAGTCTCCTGAGGTCTGCATGTAAAAAAACACACCTGAAAAAACAATTGCTTGCCATCGGGCCCTCCAAAAGGATTGCTCAAAAGAAGATGGTCAAGTACATTATTGGAAATGTAGTCCTGAACTCCAGCAAGTTTCAAGTGGCTACTGTTTTTTTCCCGGACCTCGGTATGTAGAAATAACTTCTTGCAGACCTTACCACTGCCAAGGCTGTAGGTGGCCAGTCTGGCAACCACTACCTTTATTCAACAATTCAACTTGAGAGAACACCAAAATATCTTTATCCGACCACAGCAGCAGCCCCGTTGTTTACTTTTTGTACCTATTTTTTCACCAGCACCTTGTAAGGGGTGAAACCAGTCCCACTTAAGCACCAAGGATATCGAGGACAACTCTGCGTCCATATATCATTTTTCAAGTGTTGGCAGTGCCAGTAGTGATTACTGTGAGCAGCAGGGAACTCCAACCCCCATAATCCAACGCAGCAAGGAGCCGCCGACGAGCCACCCACAACAACTAAAAGCACCAGGAGGTGCTTAAAAGTGGGAGAGGGCTTCAGCAGCATGGGACGCGTGCGGGCATGCCTGGCCAAAGCCTCGGCCAAGGGTGGGCCTGTCTGCACTCGTCCGAGACAGGAGGAGGCCAGGCTGGGCGCTCCCTATTGGCTGCTTTGGATTATAAGTTACCCTGCACTGGGTGAGTGCTCTCCGAGGAGAGGTTTCCCATAATTATTATATTTAATCATCCTGATACTTTTATTATACACTCGCCCGTGAGGATTATTTCTTTGACTGTCTCTAGTTAATTTTAAAATCTCAGGCCTTTTGGGGGACTATAAAACTTGCCGCAAGAAACACATATTATGCCCCATTTTTGATTATCGGACGACTTATAATGGAGGGGCCCTGCACATTTGTACATTCCCCACACACAGATAATGTGACAATTGCTTTTTGAGAATCTGGGAAACGTATTTAATTTTGTATAAAGACTTTATTTATATTGTGACCCCCTTTAAGACTCTCTTATCTGGATTAAGGACATGAAGGGGCATATGTACAAGCCCCAAACGCCACGGGATCGTCACTTTTTGTGGCAAACGCTGCCTTGTACATAACGATTCATGAAAGGGGGTGGCGATGGACAGAGTATCTGAATTAAGCAGAACACTCCTACCCACGTCAAACGATCAGGGCTTGATCCATCACCGGTTTTTAGCTCACTGCACCATCCCAGCTCAGAACCTGGCTACATGCAAATTAGTCTGACCCTGGCCCAGTGCATCATGGGAACAGGGCAGACCAAACTACCAAGCCAATTCTTTACTGGAAAGGAAACAAGCTTCCGGGGACCGGTTTCTGGCATTGCAGCCGTCTTCGGCCCGGCTTGCTTGAATCCTGATGGTGCAGTGAGCAAGGGACTCACATCTGAGTATACCCTACCACACTTATGGAAAACGATTCATGAAAGGGGGTGGTGATGGACACTCTGTTCATCACCACCCCCTTTTCTGAATCGTTTTTGGCCACTATAGGTGTGGCAGGGTATACTCAGACATGAGTCCCTTGCTCACTGCTCCATCAGGATTCAAGCAAGCCGGGCCGACGAGGCTGAAATGCCAGAAACCGGTCCCCGGTAGCTTGTCTCCTTTCTGGTGAAGAATTGGCTTGGTAGTTTGGTCTGCCCTGTTCCCATGATGCACTGGGCCAGGGACAGACTAATTTGCATATAGCCAGGTTCTGAGCTGGGATGGGGCAGTGAGCTAAATAACGGTGATGGATCAAGCCCTGATCTTTGGACTGGGTAAGAGTGGTCTGCTTAATTCAGACACTCTGTTCATCACCACCCCCTTTTCTGAATCGTTTTTGGCCACTATAGGTGTGGCAGGGTATACTCAGACATGAGTCCCTTGCTCACTGCTCCATCAGGATTCAAGCAAGCCGGGCCGACGAGGCTGAAATGCCAGAAACCGGTCCCCGGTAGCTTGTCTCCTTTCTGGTGAAGAATTGGCTTGGTAGTTTAGTCTGCCCCGTTCCCATGATGCACTGGGCCAGGGACAGACTAATTTGCATATAGCCAGGTTCTGAGCTGGGATGGGGCAGTGAGCTAAATAACGGTGATGGATCAAGCCCTGATCTTTGGACTGGGTAAGAGTGGTCTGCTTAATTCAGACACTCTGTTCATCACCACACCCTTTTCTGAATCGCCTTGTACATAAGGCACCCTTTCATGCTAAGTTTAGCGTGAAAAGGGCTTGTCGTGGGTGTTGTGGTGGGTGTTCCACCACAACACCCATTCTATTTGATGCTGCCTCCTATGTACAAGGATGGCGTACGTAGGAGGGAGTGCCAAAATGAAGACCAGGAAACCCTGGTTCTAAGGTGGCGAAACGAGGAGAAATTGATTATTTCACTTCGTTTTTGCTTTTTCCTTGTGTGCTGCCTTGTGCAGCACATATGGAAAAAGTAAAATACCAGGGTTTGTTTACGTACAGGAAGTTGTCCCTTCCTGTACATAATCAAACCTTTTTAAAAATGCCATTTTGTAACTTTCATGTGTGCTGCATGAAGTAGTACACATGAAAGTTGCAAAATGGCATTTTAGGATTGTTTAGGTGAAGGAAGGGACACCTTCCTACCCATAACCAATCCTCCCCTGCATATAGACACCCTTGCACTCCGGTGCAAGAGGGCCTGCTTTGGGGCTAAGTTGTGAAACTTAGCACCATCGCAGGGGGAAATGCAAGGCTGCGCCACATTCTTGTAAATATGGTGCAGCCTTGCGTTTCCGAAGTGGCGGAGCATGGTGTTAAGCCCAGGAGGCCAACAACATGCTCCGCTACTTCATCGTACATGTGGCCCAAAGTATCTTATTGCTTCAATAGATTTCTGCTTAAAGATAACAGTAATAACTGTTGGGTGATATTTTTAGTGAAAACTAGTAGCTGGGCAGCAGTACTTTTATTGGAAATGGGCAAAATAAAGCAAATGAAAGTACTTCAGGGGCAATCGCGACCCAAAACATCCAATGCCATTACAAATCATTTACCAAATGCGGTGGGTCTGATTGAGAGTGAAATAAGTAATGTGGAGGAAAGGCTTGCAGCCATCAAACAGATTGTAAGTAGAGCATACCATGAAGAAAAAATACATGTGGAGTAGGCAATCTGTTCCGACTCTTGTTGAAAAGGGAACACCGGGGAGAATTGCCCTCAACGCCGAGAACTACCCAGTGTATCTAATACATCTTTAGAGATAGATGAATTATCTACCTCACAAGATATAAGCCCACACCCCACTAGGAAAAGTAAACAACCTGGGACCCTAAGCATGGTATTTCCAACAAACCACAAGACAGGTTACAGTACCAGGGGGAGAACAACCTCCAAAAAGAATAAAGTGTCAAAAGCAAAAGAAATAAACAGTACTGGAAACCTGGAATGTCTCCTAAATAAGCTGAATGCCAAATTAGAGAAAATATCGAGCAGAGTTATAGCTGAGCTTGCTGAAATAAAGGGCAGATTAATTGTACTAGAATGAACCCCATGGACACGGAAGGTTTTGACAGAGGAAACTGTGAGGGGGGGAGATAATAACCAATGTACAACTTTCGGAATATCTGCGCTCTAAGGAAACATTATATACCAGCTCAAGTTGCCCCCCAGCACCTTTAGTGCAAAGCACAGAGCCAACATTACATAGGAAGGGCATACGTAGGTACCAAAGTCCAAAACCATCAAGAATAAGGAACCACACTCCATAGACTTTACACCTTCCCCCTGAGGTTACACCATATATCATTATTTTAAAAGGAGCCCCTAAATTATCCCCTCAAACTAAAGAATCCTGGCCTGAATTAAAAAATAAAGTGGTGCATTTGCTGGTTAATTATAGCCTAAACATGAGTCTACTCTATGAGGAAATTTTAATGGTGAGACGGTTGAATTGGGTGGGACCAACAGAAAAGAAGGGCATTAGGGATTGTATAGTTATTAACTTTCGACACCCAGAGGTGGCAAGCTTTACACTTAAGAAGATTCAATCTAGACAACAGTATATGACTAGGATTTTTCCTTGAGCCCCTCTTTCTATTTGTCAATCCACCCAACCACATAAGGGCAAACCCAGTACATACATGTAGTCCAGGACCCATAGTATCCTGTTTTAACCGCTATGCCTAACTTTCCAGCTTAGCCGAACAGGACTGACAAAATGATCAAGGGGAGACAAAAGTAAATACCAGGGTAATAAGTACCCAGGAGTATCAGGTCGGGTCAAGAAAGCTTTATTTGATTGTTTGCACAGACAATCATAAAAGAGCATAGAAAATACAATACAATTAGAAATACAGAAAAAAAGAAAGCACATATTAATTAATTTATACAACTTTTAAAAAGTTAAACCAGTATTAAACTAAAGCATGCTCTTGACAGAGTTTATCAAATCATGGACAATTGCTTCCTACAGGACAATACTTTTTTCAGAAAGATCAATATTCTAAACACTGTATGCTCATTATCTAAAAATTGTAGAGCCAAAAAGGCTGGTCGGCATTGGTGCAACCCAAGCTGTTTATAAATAGGCAACAAGTACAGGGCCCTGGCAGCAGTATTCAATTTACAAAAAAGGGTAACATGTTTCATGGACTGTGGGGACAAATTATCTCTGAGGCATGATTGGACCAGTCATTTGGTGTGGGAAAGGTAACTAGTCGATAAAAAATTCCCAACCGAAAATGGGTCAATAGGAACCTGTCATAGGCACCTTGCACGTAAGTCAGGTAAGGTTGAATGTTAAAAGTTGTTAAAGCCATCTGATTGTGCAGAATGGTGGGTTTTAAGATTTCAGACGACATTCTGTTAGAGCAGGGGTCACCAACCAGTAGCTTGTGAGCTACTGTAGCTCTTGAGCAAACTGCATATGGTGTCCGTGCGATTTGATTTACATTGGACAGACAGGTCAACCAGTAAAATCCTGCATCAGTCAGCATAGAAGTAGGATTAGATGTGAGGTAGACAATGCACCGTTGGTTGAGCACTATAAAGAAAAAGGTCACTCTGCCAATGATATCAAATGGCAAGTTATCGAGAAAGCCAAAATACCTCCAAGAGGGGGAGATATGTCTGTCATCCTTCAATCCCTAGAATGCAAACTGGCCATTTGTTACAGGTGGTCGAGGTAATTTAACCCCGTGGGATCGAGTATTTTTTTCTCTCCCCCCCCTCCATCCTGAATAAGAAGTTAACATATGCCGCAAATGCTACTACAACTAAGTAAGTACCTAGATTAAATAGAGAACATATTGTAGACCGCAATAGTTTGTGGGTATTTGTCTAATCCTTCTAACTGTTGTAGGTGGTGTTGCATTTTAGTGGACCCATACTATATCCTTGGCCTCAGACTAAGAGACTAGACCTCCAACCGTGAGTTAAACCACTTCGGTCCTATTTATATCACGCACAGGGTGAGCACCAGTAATTAGTGTAACTCTGTATAGTGATTCAGACTAAATGATAAATTCATTGTTACAAGTTGAATTCTTCACTGTACCACATTCAAGTACTGGTAAGCTTCTCTCACAGTCCCTGACTAGCTCGTTTCATTCTGTCACATTAATAATAAGAGACAGATTTTTAGTCATTATATTCTTGTTTAGTCCCCAGATAAACTGTCCTGATGAGACCCGGTATCTAGAGAGGGTCGAAACGCCGTCGACGAAATTAAGAAAGGAGACACTCGTTAACAGACCAGAATCTTTTTTATTTTTATATGGTGTCCTTTTTGTTTAATGTACTGATAACCTTGTTTGAATACGTCACTTGTTTTCACTGTAAATAGGGTTATGGTCACTACACTTGGGGTTATGTAAATGTTGTTTATGTGATAATTATATAATTGTTTAATTTTTGTATAAATAAAAGCACCTACTTCGGCTGGAATAGGTTACAACCAATGGAATGTTTAGTGAGCTGGTCAGTAATGGTTATATGATTAAGTCATTGATATATATATAAGAGATAACCAGTACAGAATTGTCTATCAAGCAGGGTAATTATTCCGATTGCCGAAAAAGTTTAATGTGATTTTTAAAAAATGAGTTCCTTGTGAACGTTGTTTTTTAGTACGAATGTACTTACCCAGTTTACAAGGATATATGGGTTGCTCTTGTTAAAAAATAATACTTTCTGTCTCTGTGCCACTCGTTTCCCCTGTTTTTGTGACCTTTCTGCCCTTTCTTGTGACCTTTTTGCCTTCTGTGCCACTCGTTTCCCCCTGTATTCTTGTGACCTTTTTGCCCTTTTGTGACCTTTCTGCCCTCTGTGCCACTCGTTTTCCCCTCAATTGTTGTGCCCTTTTGCCTTTTGTTTCCTTCATTGCCCCTCACCGCCCATGCCACTGTGTCCCTTGCGGCTCTGACCCCCTGACTGCCCATTTGCTGCCTCCGCCCATGCCTCCCAGCTGCTCCTCACTCCCACCTCCTCATACATGCCGGTTGCTGCACGGTCTCGCCGCTGATATGCAGCAAGCCCGGCTGCGTCCGTCCGTTCCTGGACCGCGCCCAGCACCAGAACCCCTGACCCCAGCACCCACGACGACGACTGCCGCCACTACGACGCCAGCACTCTGCACGCTCTCGACCCTGGACGGACAAACAACTGCTTCAAGGCCGCCCCGAAACGCACACACGGTCCTTCCACCTGCCGCAACTGCTGCTACACCAGCCACAGAGCCAACGAACCACCTGCCAAGAAAGACCTCTACCACCTCCGATGCACTGAACACCCGCTCTGCACACAAACACGCCGTCGAGCTCTGGGACCTACTCAACACAACCTCCCCGGACGTCGTCTTTCTGACAGAGAACTGGTTGAACAACTCCTCCGCACCCAACATCGCCATAGCCATCGCAGACGGCTACAAGATAACCCACAGAGACCGCACAAACGGAGGCGGAGGAGGAATCGCTATCGATCACAAGAACAGCATCGGGGTCTCGACTAGCACCGATGACGCGCTCAGCACCGCCGAACACATGCATTTCCAGATCCACACTGACCCCAACTCTACTCTCAGAGGCACCTTCATCTACCGGAGTCCTGAACTTTCACCTTGAGGACAACAACAACAGCAACTCCACCACCCTGATCAACAACCTCGCCAACCTCGGACTGAGGCAACTCGTCACAACGCCCACCCACTCCTCCGGCCACACCCTCGACCCCGTCTTCTCAAGCCCGCACGTCTCTGTCAGCCACACCACCGAACTCCTCTGGACCGACCACCGCTGCATCCACTTCAACTTCCAGAAACCCACCACACCCCCCGCACCCAACAGATCCCCCGCCGCCACTGTAGCAAAATCAGCGAAGACCAACTACATGCAAACCTCGCTCTTAGCCCACCCACCGAACCATCCAACACTGATGTCGCTTCCCACAACCTCAGATGCTGGATTCACCCCTCTGAAGAAACCCCCCCACAGAGACACCAGCAAGAGGGCCAGCTGGTTCAACCCAGAACTGTTAGATTCCAAGCAAGCCTGCCGCAAACTAGAAAAGAAATGGTACAGTGAACAAACTCCGGACAGCCACGCAGCACAAAAGGATGCCGTCCGCAACCACCACCACCTCATCAGGGCTGCCAAGAAGACCTCCTTCAAAGACCGCCTCGACAACAACATACACGACAGCAAGGAGCTCTTCAACATCATGAAGGAAGTCTCCAACCCCAGCTCCAACACCAACGACATCCCGCTGTCGCAAGCCCTGTGCGACTCCCTGACCACCTTCTTCCACTGCAAGATAGCAGACAGCCACGACAGCTTCAACACCCACTAGCCCCAACAGACAGCAACACAACAGACCCTCTGCACAACATCGACCACGTCCCCTTGCTAGCCTGGACCGTCATGAACATCGATGACACCATCAAGACCATGAGTACAATCCACTCCGGCTCTCCGTCAGACCCATTCCCGTACCACATCTTCAACAAAGCAAGCAGCTCCATCACACTCCACCTACGCAACGTCATCAATCTCTCCCTTGAGACCGCGACCTTCCCAGAGAGCTGGAAACACGCCGAGATCAACGCCCTACTTAAAAATCCCAAGGTAGACCCAAGAGACCTCAAGAACTTCCGACCCATCTCTCTGCTCCCCTTCCCGGCCAAGGTCATCGAGAAAATCATAAACAGACAGCTAACCCGATACCTCGAAGAGAACAGAATCCTGGACCCTTCCCAGTCAGCGTTCCGCAGCAACCACAGCACTGAGACCGCCCTCATCGCCGCCACCAACGACATCAAGACCCTGCTAGACAACGGGGCGACTGCAGCACTCATCCTCCTAGACCTCTCCGCCGCCTTCGACATCGTCTGCCACCGCACACTACGCGCACGCCTCCATGCCGCAGGGATACGAGACAAGGCTCTGGAATGGACCACCTCCGCCTCCCCCGTTCCGAAGCCTCCGAGATCATCTGCGGCGTAAATGTAAATGTACAGGAATTTATATAGCGCAAATCACAGAGCGGTTTCTAAGCGCTTGCTTAGGGAACCCGTCCTGGTATTCCCCTGTGAGATAACCCCGGCAGGGTATCCGCAAGGTGAAAGCCAGGCATCCCGCCGCGAGGGGCCGTTGTGGAGATTAAGCAAGCTATTGCCCTGAGTCGCAGAGTGTGAACCCGTGAATCGAGTAGGCACCGGAGCAAGAATTGTCGAGTCCATGGAAATTTTAGGACTCAAGACCCCGCCGAGCCGGGAATTGAACCCTGGTCCCGGGCTGACCTCTGCTTCCAGGTCTGCCTCCTCTAACCAGTGAGCCACACTTCTCCGTACCCCAAGGATCCTCCATCAGCCCGACACTGTTCAACATTTACATGGCCCCGCTCGCACACGTCGCCCGACAGCACAACCTCAACATAATCTCCTATGTCGATGACACTCAACTGATCCTCTCCCTCACCAAGGACCCCATCACCATCAAAGCCATCCTCCATGAAGGAATGAAGGCCGTCACCGACTGGATGAAGATCAGCCATCTGAAGCTGAACTCGGACAAGACAGAGGTCCTCATCTACGGCCCCAACCCTTCAGCCTGGGGCGACTCCTGGTGGCCAATGGCACTGGGGGCAGCCCTGACCTTCACCGACCACGCACGCAACCTGGGAATCATCCTCGACGCAACGCTCTTAATGACCAAGCAAGTCAATGCCATCTCCTCCTCCTGCTTCTACACCCTCCGCATGCTCTGCAAGATCTACAGATGGATCCCGACGGATACAAGAAAGACAGTCACCCAGGCCCTCGTCAGCAGCAGACTCGACTACGGAAACTCCCTCTGCGCGGGAGCCCCGACCAAGCTCATCAATCGACTACAACGCATCCAAAACGCCTCAGCACGACTGATCCTCGATTTATCATGACACGGCCACATGACATCCCACCTGAGAAACCTGCACTGGCTCCCCGTCAACAAGAGGATATCCTTCAAGCTCCTCATCCACGCACACAAGGCACTCCACAAGACCGACCCAGCCTACCTCAACAGACGGCTCTCCTTCTACACCCCCAACTACCAGCTACGCTCCGCTGACCTCTCACTTGCCACCATCCTGCGCATCCGAGGAACAACCACCGATGGGAGATCCTTCTCATACCTCGCCGCCAAGACATGGAACACCCTCCCACTGAGCCTATGACAGATCCAAGACCTTCCGACCTTCAGGAGGATACTAAAGACATGGCTGTTTGATCAGTAGCAGCCCCCCCCCACCCCCCTCATCCCCACTGCCTTGAGACCCTCGGGGGCATGTAGTGCGCTTAACAACTGACTGATTGATTGAGAAGGCCCAAAACAGCAGCAGGCACTTCCAAAGAACTCTGGGGAGCTGGGGATTGAAGTCTATTGTCCCGGAGACTTCAGCAGGAGGCAAGCTCTTTTCCAAGCCCTTGGAGAACCTTCACAAGTCGAAAGCAAAGTACACAAAGTTCCTTTCTCGTTCCTTTGGCAGTAAGGCAACCACTGCAGGCCAATCCCTCAAGCAGCACTTCAGCTTGGGAATAGTATCTCCTCAGTTTCTTCAGGTTCCTCTCCTCAGTAAAGGTTTCTTCTTGTAGTCCAAAGTGATCAAATTTCATGAGATCAGGGTCCCAATATTTATTCCCCAAAATCCTTTGTTCTCTGAGGGGAGAGGGGCCTTTGCCCAGTCGAAACCAGTTCTGAAGCACTCTGTTTATCAGACTTCTCCTTTCCTTTCACAGTGCAGGGCTGAAACATCAGGCACCCCACAGGAGGTGGAGCCAGCATTGTGGAAGGCAAGTACAGTCCTGGAGCACTTTGTTTACAGGACTCCTTCTCTTCTTTTACTGTGCAGGGCAGAGACATCAGCCGCTCCCCAGGAGGTGGAGCCAGCATTGTGGAAGTCAGCCACAGCCCTATTCAAGGTTCAGGTGCAACTCCTCCCTTCCATCTAGATGCAGATCTCTCTATTTACTAAGGGGCTGACTCATCCTGTCTCTTGGAATCCCCCAGCCCTGTCACTCACAAAACCAGACAAGGAATACACAACCTAGCAGAGGCAGGCTTGAAAGATTAGACAAGCAAATACCTACTTTCTAAAAGTGGTATTTGCAAACACAGAATGTTAAAACCGACTTCACTAAAAGATGTATTTTATCATTCTGAGTTCAGGCATACTGAACTCGAATTTCTACCATGTTCTCTGAGTCAGTTAGGATTATAGAATGTAATAATTCTAACAGCCCATTCTGGCCTATGGAGAACAGATAGCCTTACAATAGTGAAAAACTAAAATGGCTGTAATTCACTATTAGGACATGCCACACACATCAGGGCTTGTCCTACCTTATACTTACAATGCACCCTGCCCTTGGGCCTACTATAGGGGTGACTGATATGAAGAACAGGGAAGGTTTAGGGACTGGCAAGTAGGTGAACGTGCCCACTCAGTTTGAGAGTACCAGACTGCACACAGGCTCTGTAATGGTAGACCTTAGACACATTTTACAAGGCTGCTTCTGTGGGTGGCACAACTAGTGCTGCAAGCTCACCAGCAGCATTTGTATTTACACGCCCTGGGCACACTCAGTGCACTGTACTAGGGTCTTACAAGTAAACCAAATAGCCAAACATGGAATCACTGATTAGTACATCAATATACAATAGGGAGCACTTGCAATGTGGCACTGGATAGCAGTGGCACAGTGCCCAAAACATCTACCACCAGCAAAAATACATGAGGCAACAGCAAACATGGAAGGGAGACCCATGCCAATGGTGCCAGGTCAAACAGTTGGTTACCTAGGAAACTCAATCTTGGACTGCCAAGATGCCAGTCCCCACATTTAAATGTACCAAGGTTCATATTTGGCGATAAGCGCTCCGCAAGTTGCGGGGGTGGGCATTTTGTAGGCCACTAGGCAGGCTAGCAGGGTGGGGGTTTGGAGGGGAAACTCTAGGGATGGTTTCTACAAAAATGTCATATGTTTTCTTTACTATTTGATCATTATGGAATAATAGGAATGAGGTGGGGGGACCTTATTGGTGCGATTTACAGATTCAGACTATGTCCCATGTGACAGCCGGTCCACTACAGACAATCCACACAGTCTGATGAGTCGAACACAGAATAGGAAACTACACATGAGGTACTGTAATGCCAATGGACTGGGTCATAAGATCAAATGCACCTTGCTCCTTCAACATATATCAAGACAAGCCCCTGACGTTATACTACTCGAAGAGATGCATCTTAAAGGCAACAGCTATAAGGCCCTAGCCCGGTTTGGATACACACTGATCGCCTACTCTGGATACATGATGGTCCCTCAAGGGGTAGGCATATTGCTTAAGAAATCAATCCCCTACATAGCACAACACACTGGGGAGATTTGTGGCTGTGACAGGTATATGGGAGGGTGGGACCCTGAACCTGCGCTTCCTCTATATCCCACCAAGACTACACACAGGAACCTTATCAGATCTGGCCCCGCCCTCCTGGCCCTACCAACTGGCACAATAGTACTGGGTATTGAAGCCCATGTTAGATGTGAATGACATCTCACCTGAGCTTCAATTGGAATACCATAGAGCATATTATCAAGCCTATTATCGCCGTTTTAGCAGCACTTTTCTACCGCTAAAGTGGCGATAATTTTATCGCCTGTCTTGATAATATGACCCTATGTACCTGTGTTTTTACGATCCATTTGCAATGATGCAAATGTTAAATAAAAAGAGTTTAAAAAAAGGGTTGTCAGTAATCCATTCCCCTTTACACCTTGGTAGGAGTGGTTCTCTAGCTGTTTGCTGGAGTAAAATTGATACTGTTTCCAGCCTGGGAAGGGGTAGTGTGAATTCTTCTAAGGTGTTTGTGGTGCCTACAGAGTGATGGATGGTCTTTACATACCCCGACACAGACACAGGGATTGTTGATTTCTGCTCTGCCAATGTCACAATGTGTGCCATTCATTATGTAGTTTAACTGTATAGTGTTTACTTTTTACACTATCTGGCTACTGTCTTCTTTTGACTTTTGATCTTTACTAAATAATGTGTACGTTACAACTAGCTGCCTTGTATAGGTCTCTGATACTCCCGTGTTTTGTTCACACTCTAAAAACCTCTTAATATAAAAATCGACAAAAAAAAATCAATGTTTTGAAATGCACTTACTGGCAAAATAGATAAAACAGGAAAATCAGTGTTTATCTAGCACCTCTAAAAGACCTAAAGTTAAGAGAAGAACTGATTAGATTTGGATTGGGGTTGTTATTTCTGCTCAAAATCAGAGGAGCATGTTAGGTCATGGTTCTATTACGAAGAAAAGCTAGGCACTGATATACCCGTCTTTAAAAAAGATGAATACATGCATCAACGAGGGCCTTAGTTTATTTCTCATGTAAAGGAAAAAAAAACTGCTTGAGCGTGTTCTGTTTGGAGTCAGAAACCAGAAGAGTGAAAAGAACATTTTTGCAGTGAGCAGGGGATGAAACATGAGAATTGAGGCTGCTATGTAACAAAGGTACGTGCAGGGAAGGTAGATCAAAATGTTGTTTTATGAGTTTAATAATTTTCTACTTTCAGACGGATGGAAGATTTTATAACTTTTACTTAAAATAGTTTATTATAAGGCATGGAATGATTTAAAAGATAATTCTAATCAATGGCACTGTTTATTTGCTTATGCATTTTGGCAAATATGTACCCTGAGTGTAATTTCACTTTATATGTACATGCATTTTCTTTACAAAGTTATAGGTAGGATGTTTTAGGAGTCTTTGACAGGATGATGGGATTGTGTAACAAGAATTTATCTGCAATGAGTTGTATTATGCTACACAAGCACTTTTTAAAATATATTGGCTGCTGATGAGTTCATTATGTATATTTATGTATTAAACACTATTTGTTGTGTAACTATATTTGAAATGCATAAATCTATAAAATACACAGTTAGAATTATAATCACCCCAGGGACATCCATCATAAAATGCTTAATTTTTTATTGTTGTTATCTCACTTTTCACTTCTGAATGTTCAGCAGTATCTGGTTTGATTTGTTTTAATGACTCTTGTTGAGGAGTTTTAGTTATCTGTCGCTCATAGGTGATGCATTGTGAGTCTTAATTCTTAAATTCACTAGCTTGCTTAATCTTCCCGACGGCCCCCAGCGCCGGGACACCTCCGTCGGAGGTAGCTGTGCGCTTTACAAATGTAGGCAAGTTGGCATTGATGACTTGTAATGTAGACCTGATTTGGCCAGGACTTCTAAAGTGGAACCAAAGGTATGCTATAGAGAAGCTTGGCCTGGTGCTGTGAATGCATGACATGCATTTAGTTTACTGAGTTTCTCTTCTTTGTTTACAGTGATTCCCACACACTAGCCAGTCCAAGTGGCATGTAGCTACTCCCATCTCTTGGGTCAGTGAGGCGGGGTGGGCTTCCGACCTCTTCGTACTGCTCCGGCAATACGGATTCGGCCTGTACTTAAAAGAGGTGATGTGTAGTCCACTGGTCCATGGAACGCATCCGGTGGAGAGAGGCGTGGGGTGCAGCCCGCTAGCCACGTGGCCATCATGGTCTGTGACTGCCGGCCACCCCCCGCCATAACATGCAGAACACCGTTACATATTCAAACTTCTAACAAAGAATTTTCTTTGGAAGACGGGTAGCCTCGAGCCCGAGATTTCCCGGCCGTATTTATTAAAATATGAAACAAAATTAAAAATAGATAAAATCAACATTTACATAAGTATTAAAATGCAAAAACTTCAGAACATTAGATTTACATCCATTTTGACAGGTATGATGGGCTAACCTTAACAAATCTCTAATACAGCGTGTTCCTAACCGAATCTAACATCCTGATATTAAATGTGCATTTACTAATAATTTGTCTTACGGCAAGGTCGCTAAGCGGTGTCAGATCCTTTTACCCAGCTACGCTCTCACGTCCGAGATGCGCATGCGCGACAAGGGCCCGTTTACCCTAGTGCGCTCGGTGAACTCCATTTAACCATAACAGGAGGGCCCTTACACTCGCGCCCTTAGAGTCATAGTGCATAGTGTATGTGTGGGGTGGCTACCAGCCTGAGGAAAGCGTTGACTCCCCTCCCCCGCACCCAAGCAAGCGGATATCCTGCCCCTGAAGTTCTGGGAGAGACCAATGGCCCCTCCCCCTGGGCAACCCCTTTCGTGAATGGGGCCGCCCCCACCTAAGGACCTTAAATTGCTGCTCACCGATTATGACCTTACCGCCGGACACACACAATAAATACGACAAGTCTAATCTAAGAAGGAAAAAAGGCCTAAGGAAAAATAGTTAATGCAACAGAAAATAAACATCCAAGTTGCCTGTAAACGCGGGAAAAAAGGCCTAAGGAAGAAACCAATATACATATGACATTGCAGCTCATTGTACCGTATACCTACAAAAAGGCCTTACCAGAATTCTGGACCCAAGGGATGGAGGGTGGGGAAAATTAGTGTGCCCACCGCGGGGCAAGGAGCGAGCCTGGAGAGCGCGGGCACAAAGAGGCCGCTTCCCGCGCTCCCCAGGCTCTTGAACCCCACAGCATGGCACGGTCCCGCCCCCTTGCCCCGGAAGCGCAAAACTGCTTCCGGGGCAAGGCAGGACGCGTGCCCAATCAGGACTGGGCAGGGGGAGGGGCCGGGCACAGCCATGTGTGCGTGGGGGCCGAGGGGCCCCCACTTTCCTCATGGTCTGTGACTGCCAGCCACCCCCCGCCATAACATGCAGAATACCGTTACATATTCAAACTTCTAACAAAGAATTTTCTTTGGAAGACGGGGAGCCTCGAGCCCGAGACTCCCCGGCCGTATTTATTAAAATATGAAACAAAATTAAAAATTGATAAAATCAACATTTACATAAGTATTAAAATGCAAAAACTTCAGAACATTAGATTTACATCCATTTTGACAGGTATGATGGGCTAACCTTAACACATCTCTAATACAGCGTGTTCCTAACCGAATCTAACATCCTGATATTAAATTTGCATTTACTAATAATTTGTCTTACGGCAAGGTCGCTAACCGGTGTCAGATCCTTTTACCCAGCTACGCTCTCACGTCCGAGATGCGCATGCGCGACAAGGGCCCGTTTACCCTAGTGCGCTCGGTGAACTCCATTTAACCATAACAGGAGGGCCCTTACACTTGCGCCCTTAGCGTCATAGTGCATAGTGTATGTGTGGGGTGGCTACCAGCCTGAGGAAAGCGTTGACTCCCCTCCCCCGCACCCAAGCAAGCGGATATCCTGCCCCTGAAGTTCTGGGAGAGACCAATGGCCCCTCCCCCTGGGCAACCCCTTTCGTGAATGGGGCCGCCCCCACCTAAGGACCTTAAATTGCTGCTCACCGATTATGACCTTACCGCCACAGGCCAGCATAGTTGACCGACTATCTGGCCCCCCCAACCGCCTACACTGAAAGGTCATATCTTCCTAATCAAAACCCTCTACCCCTGCTAGTATGTCCCCTATCAATAGGGCATTCCCTGACTCTGTCCAATTGACCCCATCCTGCAAGTAGAGACAACCCCTCCGACCGTGGCCAACCATTTCTGTCAGCCGCTCACTGCTCGTCCCCATCAAGTGAACCCCACCCTGCTAATCTAAATTGTCCCTCTTGGATGCACCCCTGTGGAATATACTGCAATAAGGCGTTTGAAATAATTTCTCGATCCAAGTGTTGATCCTCTTTACCGAGTGATTCATCACCGAGTGATTCAGCGCACTAACAGAGTCCACCCCCCCCTTTTTCTGCAGCCTAGGAAACTGAAACCCCTTATGGTGCAGTCTGGGTTTTATATTTTGCTAACCTGCTTGCTACTGTGATTATCCCTTTCCCCGGACCCCCTTGCCCAATTAAACCCCAATCGTTGCTACCCGCATGTCAGATAATGACTGAGGGTGGTGGCGCGTGCCTATCGAGTACCTCTCCTTTCCCACTCTGGGCATACAGACCCCCTCTTTGGGGTCCCTGTAATTGCTGTGACCGGCACTAAACGTGTATACCCGACCTACGCGCCTACGTTGCTGCGCTCGATAAGACGCGGTGCTCCTGATGCTGACACCCATTGTCAGAGCAACTGAAAATGCTACCAGGGGACCACAGGCCCTGGGTTTGACCAGGCTAGCAATGCACACCCTTGTGCACTGCCACATCCCTATCGTTGGCCCTATTAATTGGTAACCTATGAGTCAGCCATGATGACCCTGGTGGCCCCGCGAGCACAGGCACCGTTACTGTAGAAATACAATTTCCTGATAAGGCAACTACTGCCATTTTTTGTGAAGCAACATCTCGCTACATTACTGCGGCCAGCCCAATCTAGGGTAACACACCAAACCATCAACCCAGTGTCGGCACCTCCGGCGTCCTTGATCGATCGCCCATCAGATCTGATGTCGTTGCTTGCCATCCTCTCCCTGACGTACGCATCCCTTTGGCTGTCCACCTGTTGCGGTGTCGAGTGCTTCACATATATCCACCATGGACCCGGCCATACATAAATGGAAAAGACAAACACAAACCGTTAGTGTTTCTGGCCTTCCGGTGACAACTGCAGTACACGTGCTTGTCTTACATTGCCCTCACATGTTAAGTTTTAGATAGATTAGCGCCAGATGCATTCTCAATAACTCTTCCAACTATAAGTTTTTAGTATAGCCTCAGTTTGTGTCCCGTGTGACGTGTTTGCATTAGTGTTACGGAGGGGGTGCCCTGTAGAATGACCCTCATTCAAGAATAGTACCCAGTGTGAAATGCAGTGACACAGTGCACGGGGTCCACAATGAATGCAATAGCGCCTTCATGACTCTTTAAGGACGATACACAGTGTGAAGTGCAATGCCAGAGCACATTCGTTGTTATTAAAGTTCCGCTGCAGCTCAGGACCTCACCTCCTATTCCTGGTTTTCCACCCACGTCTTCATGTATAGGGGAAAAATTTGCAAGGGACGGTCTGTTTGCCAGTGCAGCATCAACGCCTTTATGCAAAGGATTAGCACAGCCCTAACCATGCCAGACTGTAAAAATTGCCCCAGAGCCTTTTTAGAACCACACTTTGGCTTCTGGTAAAGACCACCCCAGCCAACCTGACATGATCACAAGCATCCCCCGACATGCGTTTCACCCTCCTCAGAGAGATATAACCCTGTCCACACCTGAGTGCACACCGGGTTTAAGTCTAAAGAAAACCCCGTTCAGACATATAACGCTGCATAACAGACCAGGAAACCAAAGCAGAAGACTCTGGATAATTCTCAACAGGGGCCAGCGTGTGTCGCAATATCAGCACCCCAAGAAAGACGTCTTTAGCGTGGAAAAGTTCCCACGCTCGTTGTAAATATCAGTTCAGTTGATGCCTTTGATAGTAATTCTAAAATGAGCTGAACTTGTGGGATAAAAGCTTTTCCTTCGCGTGAGTCCCCATGTGTCGCTACCTTGGGTGATTCCCCGTGGCCCCAGCAGTTCTACAGGCTCTAGGCCGTGTCCGTATGCCAAACGTGGTTCTTATACCCCTTTCTTGACATCTAGTTTGGTACTCCCCTACGGCTCAACGTATATTGCGCTATTTTACCGTGTATTCAATAAGTTTACTGACTGTACTTTTTCAACTCTAGCCTCACAAGGGATTAGAACAACTATATATTTCATATATACCCGACGTGGTTCTCCTTTCATCTACTTTCTCATGAGATTGTAGACTGGTAACACAGGCTGATTTACATCCCTCCAAGACTTAGCCTGAAGGCTGCTCTCCACAGCTACCACTAGGATAGCTTTCCAATAAGGTAGTCTTTAACCTACCATCAATAAAGGTCGTTTGGACTGGTGCAATGTGCCCTCTAGAATAGTGGACAGCATATGCCAGGCAACCTCCCCCCCCCCCCCCCCCCCAAGAACAAATGACGCCACTCCCACAAGCACCTCAATGGCTACCTGATCTGGCTAGCTCAATGTTTAAGGCATTCTGCACCCTCTACCGAGCATCTCCAGGCAAAGGAGTGCCACTACAAACCAAGTGTAAGCAATGCCAATATAACAGGGCTCCTCGCTCAGAGGTAGCACCTCAGATTCTCAACTCATGTTCCAATAAGAAATCCACTGGAGGATTCATTTTCTTGCTCCAAGTGGCCAACCCTGGAATTCTTTGCCCCCTAAAACCCGTTCCCTTCAGTAATGCATATCTTGCTGCTGTGGTTTCTAAAAGCCAATAAACTAACCATCCACAGCAGAATGTTATTCCCATATTGATGAGAAGGGGGGGCCTAACTGACAGCCCCTACCCATAGATCCAAATCATAGCCTGCAGTCTGGACCAGACAAAGGCTATGATATCCTTATAATCTGGGAACTCCGAGCCAGGCCTGTAGTAAATTTAGCAAGTATCGTCACAGGACGAGGAAAATGCAACTATTAAGGAACCAATGACAGTCCCTACCCATAGCTCCGGATCATAGCCTGCAGTCTGGAGCCTACAGAGTGCCGCTCGATGACACCACAAGAGGTAGCCCAACTGCATCATTATTTATGCGCCAGCACCTTGCTGATGGCAACAATGGAATGGTTTATGTTCAATGGCTAGTGCGTTACAGTTTTTCCGGGCAGGACCCCACTCACTCTAAGGCACGGCTCTCTCTAAGGCACAGCTCCCTCCTTGTTCTGGACAATGGGGGCCATGCGCGGAGAAGGGGGTAGCGTTGTTCCTTACGCAACCACTGTCTGGACACCTAATCAAAGTAACGTCCTACAAACAGCGCGGAGCGCACCAAGCATTGTACCTAAATGCGGATGAAAACCCGGGAGTGTGTCTCTCAAAGGGGCGTGGCTTATGTAATTAAGGGCGTGGTTTAAAATTACATAAGCTAGACATCTGAGCTTAGCATATTGTGCTTCCCTAATTGTGTTTCGTTGTTTCTGTCATTGCACCCAGATATATGATACTACCCCCAGTAACCCTACCTACAAGGTGTGCCCAATTGTTGTTAGCTACTTAGGATAGATAAGCAATGACTATGGATTGTATATAATATTGAACAGCTTCCACTTGCAGCCCTGGTGACACCCTGACTATGTTTTCAAAAGAGCAGGGAAAACCATAGAGAAAATGACTCCCTTTACTATATTTCCCTTCCCCTACAACGCTCACCTGGCATGACGTCGACGTCATGCCATAACTTCTCCCCTCATGAGAAGTGAGCAGTGTGCGCACACGCACCTCACAGTGCCTGCTGTCCCTGCAGTCAGGAAACAACAGCGCACTTATGCCAGGGCACAAAACAGAGCCCAATAGAGACCCGATTCAACGGTCAGTGCTAAGACCCAGCCCGGCCCATTTAAAGCCCCGGAGCTGGAGATCATACTGCGGATAAGATTGTGTCAGGTTACTCGACCCGGTGCTTCGGTGCTCTGATATTGTACACCGTAACATTAAAATTTTCGCGCCAAATTAAATTAAACAATACCACTATTTTCATTTAGCAGCAACCAAGTCTACCTAAAGCAATTATTACATATTTAAATTAAGCACTACATAAAGCAATTATACATTTCCCAATGAAGAAACATTTGGCGTTAGTGGGAGTATTTCCCTATTTGAAGTGAAAATACGCAAACTAGTAATCACAATCCGTTAACACCATTAACAGTAACATTAGTTTGTCAGCAGGAAGGCACAACAGCTTCCTTATTTCTACGAAATCACATTTAGGCCTCACATTTAAGCAGCAACTAATCTACGCACAAAGCCTTATCGTGGGATAAGCATGTGAATAAACTTCTTAGAAATAATAAATCAAGTCAATGAACACATTGTCACCGAATGACGTGGGCTTGAGGTACAACGTTATTTATGTGTAATAAGCACGCAGGGCCTCGCTCGCATCCAAATGGCTGCGGTCTGCTCCCGGGAAGCCGTTAATCAACTTAACATCACGCCAGGCCCAGACCACGTATTCTGAAACACATGGCAACCTGCTTTAATGTGTGCCTCTGCATACAGTTGTTGTTACCTTAAAGCCAGGCCTATTGACTCTGCTAATGTGGGTTCTATCATATAAATGGGAATAAACACGTCCTAACGTACACGCTGCCAAATAGCAAAACATTTAGATTTGGGCATAAATTCTTCTCAATTGTCGCATTATCTCGATTACCACAGGCGCATTGTGGAGTCTGGCACTTTTTGCTTTACCTAAAATACAAGCAATCTGTGTCCTTACACCTCAAACTGTGCAAAGCTCCCATATATTTGGTCTCCGATTGTCAAAAATTCCACACGGCCTGAATTCGACACCACAATTACCTTCCTACTGATAAATATCAATGGCTGCAGCTGGGCCGTGCTAAACAGCGTGGAAGTTCAAAAAACAACCTATCCTGTAAACCGTAAGCTTATACTGAATCGGCTATCAGGGCGGTTTACATAGAACCACCTAGTTATGTTACATGAGGACACATTCATTACGTTAGGCACAGTGAGAGTAAATGAATTTGCCCCGAATCACACCTTATTTAAAACTGCCCTGCTTCATACAATGATCAGGCTTTCCCACGCAATATGAACAGAGTCTGGCACCACCTAAAGACTCAGCGATCGGTTTATTTTACAGAAGCCCCGCATGGTCTCCCATTCGACTGCTGCCCAAGCAGACCCTGCTTTGCTCCGTTAAAATTCTTTACCCTAACGTGTATTCAAAGATCAAACACGCTCTGTTGGGCCGAACCGTACCTTGCACCCGACAGGCTCTGCCAACACTGGTGTAACCACGAACACTCGCTCCCTGTGCCCATTGCTCCATCGCGCCCGTCCACAAAACACCGCTCCGGTGGCATCGGACCCCCAGATGCAATCCCGATTATGCGCTCCTGCTTCAAAGTTAAAAACCTGAAAAATAAGAGAAGAAAATTAGTGTGCCCACCGCGGGGCAAGGAGCGAGCTTGGAGAGCGCGGGCACAAAGAGGCCGCTTCCCGCGCTCCCCAGGCTCTTGAACCCCACAGCATGGCACGGTCCCGCCCCCTTGCCCCGGAAGCGCAAAACTGCTTCCGGGGCAAGGCGGGACGCGTGCCCAATCAGGACTGGGCAGGGGGAGGGGCCGGGCACAGCCATGTGTGCGTGGGGGCCGAGCGGCCCCCACTTTCCTGAAGCATCGGAGTCGGGCACCCAGAATGGGTCGTGACCTTTGAGGGCGCACGATAATATAAGTATTTAGAATGCGCTTTTGAATGTCACTGCTCTGCGCTGTATGGAACGTCTTAGCGCCAGAGCGTTACACAGTACCTGCTGTGTCACAATACAGCAGGAATCGTCATGTTTGCCTGGTAGTAGCTCTTTATGTAGATAGCGGTTGATAATGTTTTGCTTAGCGCCGTGTTTTGGAGTTTGGATGTACAGCGGTTCGGAATAAAAGCCACGTCGTGCTCGGACGGAGAAAGTTAAAACAGGCAAGGCCCGATTGCAGTTTTTTCTTTAGAACCCCGGTTTATTATGGCTGCAACTCCTTCCATGTTAACAGTTTTGCCCAAGCCTTCTCCCCGGTCAGATTGTGCCAATTTGCAGTTTGCACTTCAGATGCCGAGTCTGCGGACGCAAAGCTCCTTGGATGCGCAGTTTGTCCCCGTATGTGGATGCAATGTAGGTGGCAGCTATCCACAGGCAGGCAGCACACCAGCCTAAGCCACGCCCTGATCTCTTGTGTTTCCCATGCCCTCAATTATTTGCGAGGGGCGGCGCACACACCACTCTTTCAACGGCCCACTGCAGGGTTGGCCCTGAATAATGGGATTGGGCAGGAGGAGGCAGCGTGGGACTGCATCAGCATGTTTGTAAAGCTGATACCTAGACGGCATGTTTTCAAGGACCGATATCACTGGTATACAAAAGCCCTAGTTGCCGCGTATTTATCTTATGCAATGAACAACCATTTGATTACATCAATAGACCGACTTGTTGTAGGACTTAGGCTAGCCACCGGGTAGCACTGTCGCATTGTTTCATTCGGCGCATACCGGTCAACTGAGTTAATCTTTCTTATCATTTCCAGTGCGTGTATTACAGGGGTGACTAAGTAAGTTCGGCAGAAATTGCCCTATTGTCTGCGGAAATGTAGACCCCTTGGTCACAAATAGGTGCAGCTGGTTTTCATTCCCTCGCCTGAAAAGAGTTGAAGCCAAGATCATTGCCCTGGTTTATTCTGATAGTCAAGGAACACACGTTTTAGGTGGCTGCAGCAGTCCTTGTGTTCGGCAACAGCATTAGAAGAGCGGGAATTTTCCAGACACGATGTTAGAGTAGTTGAGTATGTGTAAGGATGTATCCTGTCTTCCCCGGGTTATTGGGACAGGGCTTTGTCCCTGCCTTTGACGGTTAGGTGGGCAGGTGGTATTCACTGGTCACTACAACGTGATCCCCTGCGCCCCGGTAACAGCAGCATTTATTTTATTTATGTATGCGTTGTTATATAGCGCAGACTTTAACGGGAGGCGTCAGACCGCTGCACAACAGGAACGGTAATGATTCGAGAGGGAACATTACAATAGAACAAGTGGACAAATCACAGAAGCAAACGTTCAGTACAGGAGGCAAAAGTGACAATTGTGAGCAAAGAAAAGACATGAGGTAGCAAACTGTGCAATACAGGGGAAAAAGTGACAGGTGTGCAGGTTATGTCTTCATTAGGTGATGGCTAATTTTTAGTCTTTTCTCTGACGAACAGCTAAGTAGCTTTAGACCTCCCTTTATAAACTCTTACTGAGACATGTCCTTTCTGACTCTAATAGCGGACCTAGCTTTACATCGTATCACCGAGGAATGTGTAATTTACTATCACAGTTAGAGTTGCAATCCTCTTGGCCCGATATCACTGCTTAAAATTTTAACAGTAATTAATGATTTTGGTGCCCCAATTTTGCACTGCCCTTGGCCAGCAATTGGTCCCTGGAGTGTGGCAAGTGTGCAGGTTGCCTTGGATTACCTGTGGCAAAGAAAGGGCAGAGCGCCCGACAGCGATGTCCGCGAGGCTGCTCTTGGTTGGTGCCGGATCCGGTCGCCATTACTGGCCATGCGGTTGTTGCCATATCCGGCCGCCATTACCGGCCATGCGGTTGTTGCCGGATCCGGCCGCCATTACCGGCCAGGCGGTATTGCGTTGCGCATTGTGGGATTTGTGGTTCTGGGGCTCCAATTGCGCGCGCGAAACGCGACTGGATGGATTGTTACGCCCAAAGGTGTTCAATGTGCGGGCTGCAAGTCCTGCATATTGTCATGTGTCTGTCATAGTCTAGTCTGCCTGCCCCTTCAGTCTGGTCACGCGCCCTTAAAGTGTGGGACCTGTTTTGAAAAATAAAAATCTTAAGTACGTACTTTGACCGCTGCCTGAAATCGTTTATGAAAATGGTAAAGAAAATAAAAAGTGGAATATTAGGCACTGAGCATATGCAATAGCATATGGCCAGTCAGGTGTGCTGATTACTCTTTTGATGCAGGACGTGTTGCGGTGCAACATTTTAATTTGAAGAATATAGCACGCAGGACACAAGATAGGGCGCGCGGATTGTGTTGCCTTTAGAAGTTAATACTTACCACTGATGTTTCTTCCAAGTTGGCTCCTGCCAGGAAGAGTTCACTGTACGATGCGCGCTTGTGGCTCTGACGGGCTCAGGGGTCAGAGTTTCTTTGTTAGACCCAGAGAAGGAAAGAAGCAACAGCGTTTCACAGTCCTTACCGTACAGCGTTTCTCAGTCCTTGACAGGTGCCCTCTTGTGCGTCTTGATATTTATACAAACCCGTGCAATGCGCTCGGGAATTAGTGGTTTTTTACTTGTTCGTTGTATGGCTTGAATAACGACTGAACAGACCATGTCGCTCGCCTTGTTCTCTGTCTCACTCAAAAGGGCTCTCCATCCAGCTCACTAAAGATCTTATCTTGGTACCCATCTGCCAGCCTACTAGCACTTCTTTTCCAAGTCATCATTCAAGTGGGATAGAACTATGTACATCACAGGTCCCAGTTTTTCGTGCTGATTTGTTACATCAATATTTCTCCTGTATTTCTTTGATCCAGTTGTCCCAACCTTCTCATTATTCCCTGGATTCAGAGTAGCGGACAAGGTGGTTGTTTCTTCTTAAATTGGATGGATTGAGCTCCCTTCTTAGCTTCCTCAGTCTCCGTTGTAACTATTCTCTGCCTTCGCAGAAGCTTCAATATCCTATCTACTCAAAACAGAGCACCATTCTGACTTTGTATTTGGGTTCCAGCTCAGCAGTCTCAGAACAGTGTCAGGATACTCAGATGAGGTCTCCATTGTATTTCAATAATGCGCTTTCATTCATTCATTCATTGTGTTCGGAAACCCTACGAATACCAAAGAACTTGAACTTAGCAGCTTCCAATAGGTCCATGTAGAGGAGCGCAAATGAATCATTCAAACAAATTCACAATTTCATGGGAGGGTTGCAGTGTATTCGTCAGAGTAGCAATGTACTCCACAGTTGTATGTTAGTTCAAAAATTTAAGTCTCTAGTGGAACTCCACTGATGAACGTTGTCTTCATTCTTCTGAAAGGCACCAAGTTGCATAGTTAAATGTGCAACCATTATCGCTTCGTTATTTATAACATTGGAAACGCAATGTAGTACAGCGGCGGTTACGAAATGTCATGATACAAACCGCTGCAGCCATATAACTTGTGTATTTCGGTGTTGTCTTGCAGGTCGCGGTCATCGGGAGGTGGGTGCTGCTGGGTTTGCCAACTGGCATTAGCTGTAACACGTTAGGCAAAACTGAGACCAATGAATGCCGTCATTGATCCAGTGAATGAAGGAGGGCCCACCAGCACCAATTTTTTAGGGACTCGCACTCAATTTTCCCCATCAGACTGTGACCCAGAGCAGGTAATTAGAAAGACACAAGAGAGAAAGGAGGAGGAGAGACAGTTACAAAGGAAGGATAAAGAAGAGCCTGCATGAGTGAGCTTCAGGGACAGGGACTGTCTAGGTGGTGGAGGGAGAACGTGGGATAAGCGACTAGACATCCGTGCATCCACCATCCCTGACTTGCCAAAGCACCAGATGAGGGCTTCTGAGCAACTTTGGGCCCTGGGACTATTCTTGTACAAATTAAACAGTGGAGTAATCAGTCAATGCACATTACGAAATAGAGGATGCCTGTGCTCATTTCTGCTGATAGCCCCGCTAATCAACAGGCTTAACGGGATAAAGAAGGATTTTGCCAAATCCGGCTGTGTGAGTGTCGACACATTTAAATGGCTGTACAGGCAAATGGGTTCCCACCATCTTCCACGGATAGTTGATATTATGAGGTCCAGCTGGAAGGGCTCACACTGCTAATTATCCAGTTGGCCGAAATCTCATACAGGGAGTCATCCTAAAACTAAAGAGGTCATGTAGTATTCCTGAGGGCAAGGGGAGTCCTCTGGAGGGAACCGAAGAGAGAGCCCCCTTAAGGGGGATGCTACATGGATATCGTCATATTGCCCATTGACTTGAGGGAGAGTGGGAGATTGTATGTTAGAATATTGACTTACAGAAATATCGCAGTCAGAATGTCAATTACTGTAATATATTTAAGTTGGGTCCATGTAGGAAAATATAGATCTCTACCCTTAATTCTACATAGAATATTTTCTACCATCTCTTGGTGCTCAGTGCCTACAAAGGGGATGGAAAATGTTGGACCGAAGCATTGTCTGAGTCATTGTAAAGCAAAGTGAGAAAATGACATTCTACGCTGGGTTGGGCTAGATTCAATTCCAACATCAGGTTGAGGATTCCACTCTGATTAACTGAGTAACTCTCTGTTTAAGAGCATATGTAATATTACTTGCAGTATTCACCTTCCCACCATTGTGATAAGCTAGAGAGACCTGTGCCCAACCTTAGAGCACATCGCACATAATTTAAACCTGGCAGGGTTAATTCAGAGATGATGTACAAAGGATTGCCTAATTTAATTAGCACGGTAACTCATCGTGGAATGATTCTGCAGGGTAGGTTGAAAAGGCGTACACACAGCATTTTCCCAGTGCAAGCTATAACAGTTTTATCCGCACACAAGAGTACGTTTTAAAAAGGTGTGGAAAATATGTACTTCCGTATATTGGTTCACACTGCTCCAAGCCTGAACACGCTTTTAAGCACACCGACCTTATCCCTAGTGGGGAATTCCTCTGTGACATACCACTGAAAGATGGGAGTGTCAACCGGGAGGAATAAGTAGATTTAGGAAAGAAAAGTCACATTTTGTGAATACCTTGCATTAATCGGGAATCGGGCTAAACATAAACCCGAACACTAGGTAACAAGTGCAATAAATGACATGTCAGCTCTACATCACTGTACAGCCAAAGCCAATACAGAACACTACACATAAAATGAGATGGCTTTAGCACACATTCTCTAACGAATGCAGGTATAACTTCCTAGCTTCAGGTTAACAGTTTAAAGCTTTATGTTTGCCTAGAATAGAATTAGGGGTGCATAATGCTTGCTGCAGGGGTACAAGCGAAGCCTGGAAATAGGAACTTTACACCAATATTTCTGGGAATGAGTCCAAACTCACCACACATCAGATGTGGACTCTTTAGCGGCTTGCCCCGCGGCAGACGAAAAGTGGAAGCAACTACTAGGTAACTGCACTCGTTACAGACACTTGCTTCCTGGGAGCGGTGCAGATTAGGGGTCATATGCAGTTAAGAGCATGCGGGGGGTAGCAACTATGCTGCGGGACATGATTATGGTGACATGGTCGGGAATAACAAGTTGACTGTTAAAATATATCTGCTAGGATGTACTGCAACTATTCCAAGTATTGCTGGCAGTGATTTGCCAGGAAATCCACTGTAATAATTAGTACAGCTACAGTGACAACTTTCATAATCGGACTACTTTACTGCCTTGGACAAATATCACTGGTTGTCCATTGCATCAGATACAATAATGCAAATAGTCACTGTCCGGTCCCCTGTATACTGTTTCCGAATGAAAACAGCTAACGTAGTGCATATTAAGTATAAGAAAGGTGAACAAATAGGATACTTTGGATAAACCCCCTTATGTTTGTCGGAGTGAGGAGAAGTAAGTAATTAGACCTAAGGTCAACTTAGTAATTGCTCCTGGAGAAGAGCAAAAAAAAACAAAAACAAAAAAAAAAAACGCGATTTCTGGGCTTAAATTCTCAAATGTATTCAAGGCACAAAGGTGTCTTCATGTTTTAAAGGCATCATAAAGTTAAGTTTGGTATAAATTATACCAATGGCAGTAACACAATTGCTAAGACGTCTACTATTTGAAAATACATGAGGGAGCAAACAGTGCATTACAGAAGGTTAAGTGATAAGTGTGCAGGTTGCAAGAGAGACACAGGACAAGTGGAGGTAAAATACTGCAATATGTGCTAGACACTCAGGCCTAGAACAAACGTGATGTAGGAGATGGTGGCATTGTGCAAGCAGCAAACAACATGCGATCAGCCCCTTACAGAGAAGGAATTTGTTGTACCCACATATATTCAAACATGATAGTAAAGAGTCCGAACACCAAGTGCTCTAGCAGGCCGCACAGCCCCTTTCCTGGCTCTCACTATAAAAATGTATTATGCAATGCATGGTCGATAAGCACGTCACCCTGAATTGCTCGAGGTCAACTTTTGTGCATTTATCAATAATGCGTTGTTATATAGCACGGACGTTACCTGAAGGCATGAGCTATTCACAATAAGTACAAGAAATGACAGGTAATAATCGCACAGTGCATTGCAGAAGGGATAAGTGATAAGTGTGCGGGTTGCTAGAGAGACAAAGTACAATTGGAGGTAAAATACTGCAACATATGCTAGACACTCAGGCCTAGGACAAACGTAATGTTGGCGATGGTGGCACTTGAGTGACAACCGGGAGGAATAAGTAGAACTAGAATGAAGGGTCACAATTGTGAATACCTTGCCTATAGTGATTAGGGCCAAACATATACCCGAACACTAGGTAACAAGGGCAATAAATGGCATGTCAGCCCTAAATTAATGTACAGCCAATGCCAATACAGTACATTGTTTTAGCACACAATCTCAATATCGAAAACATGTATAACATCCTAGCTTCAGGTTAACAGTGTAAAGCTTGATGGTCACCTAGAAGAGAATTAGGAGTGCATTATGCGTGCTGCAGGGGCACAAGCGCAGTCCGGAAATAGGAACCTTACACCAATATTCTGGGAATGAGTCCAAACTCACCACACATCAGAATGTGGACTCGTTAGTGGCTGGCCCCGTGGCAGACAAAAAGTGAGGGCAACAACTAGGTGTGGTGAAGGGTACTATGATAGAGGTGCACTAAACAGCGACCGAAAGTAGCTAGGTGGGTGGGGGGCTCTGTCATCGACGGAAGCCTCCTCCAGAGCTGTGGAGGAGTACAGGACGATCTGGAAGCAGATGGGCAGTAGGGGTACCTCTGTGGCAGAAGGATACAGTCTAAATACCTCTGCCTGGCACAGTAGGGTGCCCGAGCCAAGAACCTGGAGCCGAGGGGACGGGGGAGGCGCTTCCGGGGGTATATGTCCAGGCCCAGCAGCTAGGCTCGGCCTTTCTTTCCCGCGCCTAGTCCTAGGCTGCTCTGCGCTGTAACCCACCCTGGACCCTGACCCAGCTGCAGAGCGGTTGGCACAGTTTTGAATACCTTAATGATCATGTTTTATGTTGCAGGCGGAGTCACAGGGCGATCTGGAAGCAGATGGACAGTAGGGGTACCTCTGCGGCAGAAGGATACAGTCTAAATACCTCTAAATACCTCTAGGACTAGGCTGCTCTGCGCTGTAACGGGGCGCCGACGCTGTTTCCTGGAACCCCCTCGGCTCCAGGTTCTTGGCTCGGGCACCCTACTGTGCCAGGCAGAGGTATTTAGACTGTATCCTTCTGCCGCAGAGGTACCCCTACTGTCCATCTGCTTCCAGATCGCCCTGTGACTCCGCCTGCAACATAAAACATGATCATTAAGGTATTCAAAACTGTGCCAACCGCTCTGCAGCTGGGTCAGGGTCCAGGGTGGGTTACAGCGCAGAGCAGCCTAGGACTAGGCGCGGGAAAGAAAGGCCGAGCCTAGCTGCTGGGCCTGGACATATACCCCCGGAAGCGCCTCCCCCGTCCCCAGGAGAGCCCTCCCCATTGGCTGTTGGCCGGGGGGGGCAGCTCAGGGGGGGGCGCGCTGCAGGCTCCGCTCGCCCGATGTGTGGGACTAGGGCGCTGTCCCGCCCATGCTCCCCTTCGTGTCGCGCTGCCAGCGGCATGAGTTGTATTATGCTACACAAGCACTTTTTAAAATATATTGGCTGCTGAGGAGTTCATTATGTATATTTATGTATTAAACACTATTTGTTGTGTAACTATATTTGAAATGCATAAATCTATAAAATGCACAGTTAGAATTATAATCACCCCAGGGACATCCATCATAAAATGCTTAATTTTTTATTGTTGTTATCTCACTTTTCACTTCTGAATGTTCAGCAGTATCTGGTTTGATTTGTTTTAATGACTCTTGTTGAGGAGTTTTAGTTATCTGTCGCTCATAGGTGATGCATTGTGAGTCTTAATTCTTAAATTCACTAGCTTGCTTAATCTTCCCGACGGCCCCCAGCGCCGGGACACCTCCGTCGGAGGTAGCTGTGCGCTTTACAAATGTAGGCAAGTTGGCATTGATGACTTGTAATGTAGACCTGATTTGGCCAGAACTTCTAAAGTGGAACCAAAGGTATGCTATAGAGAAGCTTGGCCTGGTGCTGTGAATGCATGACATTAAGCATGGGCGTAAAATCCGCTCCGCTCGCGGATTTTTCGGATTTTCGGCAAATTCGCAATCCGCGAACTCTCGCGAATTTGTCGAAAATCCGTGAATCCGCTCGCGGCGGATTTTTTGCTTAGTTGCGGCGCACGGCGTGGTGCACGGCGTTCACTTTCCGTCATTAAGCGTTTGCCGAGTTGTTTTTCTCGATCATATTTTGCGAGTGCCGCGCCATTTTGGTTCTTGCTGCGTGATCCCGCGGGAGTTTGGCGCCCGCGAATACGTAATCGCGGCTTGCCACCTTGCACAGCACACCTCGCGAGAGTTCGCAATTGCGAACACGTAGTTGCGGCGGAAAGGAACAATCTCGCACTCGCGAAATAGAGATTTTGCAATTCTGCACAAGAAATCCACCAGCAAACAGGATAAACCTTCAGAAAATGATGATTTTTATCAGAATCACTCCTCAGGTTGACATTTGCATGGCCTTTTTTTTTTGCAAGGAGTCCATTTTTGGGGGGGGAGGGAAGGAAGTGCCCCACCGTCTCCAACTTCCTGTTCCTGTCCAGCAGGCTCCTCCCAGTACTTTGTCCATCTCCTGGTCACTTTCATTTGGATCTGGAGCTGGAAGGATTACTTTTTGTGGGTGCTGCTGGATATTTGGATTTGAGGCCTTTTTGACTTTCTTTGGATCACTTTTGGATTAGAAATCAACTTTCACAAGTAAGTTTGTTTGGGGCATTACAGTTGCTGCAACTACAATTTTTGAACTTTTTCAGAACATTAAATAAATTATATTGTGGGTAGCCACAGTATCCAGTAGGACCAGGGTTGGTTATGGGTGCATGATACAACTGTTTTGTTGAATTTAAACACCATTGAGGCCATGGATGGGCTGGGATTGTGCTGATTTTTGTTGTTTTTGTTGTTTTTTTGGGGCTGCTGGTGGGGCCCTTTGCCCAGGGGTGGTGAGTGTTGCATGGGCCTAGTCTTTCTGTGGGGTGTCTTCTTGAATTTAAACATCATTGAGGCCATGGATGGGCTGGGATTGTGCTTATTTTATTGTTTTTTGTCATTTTTTGGGGGCTGCTGGTGTGGCCTTTTGCCCAGGGGTGGTGGTGCATGGACTGAGTGTGCCCGTGGTGTGGTCTCACTCTCTTTAATGTAAACATCATGGATGGCATTGGATTGTGGTGATTTCTGGCTGTTTTTCTGTTTTTTGGGGGTGTACTGTTGATGTGGACTGGCCATGTGGGTGGTGGTGGTGGCCATCTTGAGTGCTGGCTGGTACAAGCAACATGTGCTTGGGGTGCAAGGGGCCATTCTGAAGAGAGGCAGTGTCTGAGGCCTGCACTTATTTTGCCTACTTTTCATCCATTATGCCCAGGGGTAGTGAGTGTTGCATGGGCCTAGTGTTTCTGAGGGGTGTCTTCTTGGATTTAAACACCATTGAGGCCATGGATGGGCTGGGATTGTGCTGATTTTATTGTTTTTTGTCGTTATTTTGGGGCTGCTGGTGGGGCCTTTTGCCTAGGGGTAGTGGTGCATGGACTGAGTGTGCCTGTAGTGTGGTCTCACTCTTTTTAATGTAAACATCCTGGATGGCATTGGATTGTGGTGATTTTTGGATGTTTTTCTGTTTTTTTGGGGTGTACTGTTGATGTGGACTGGCTTGGGGTGTAAGGGGCCATTTTGAAGAGAGGCAGTGTCTGAGGCCTGCACTTATTTTGCCTACTTTTCATCCATTATGCCCAGGGGTAGTGAGTGTTGCATGGGCCTAGTCTTTCTGTGGGGTGTCTTCTTGAATTTAAACACCATTGAGGCCATGGATGGGCTGGGATTGTGCTGAATTTTGTCGTTTTTGTCGTTTTTTGGGGCTGCTGGTGGGGCCCTTTGACCAGGGGTGGTGAGTGTTGCATGGGCCTAGTCTTTCTGTGGGGTGTCCTCTTGAAGTTAAACACCATTGAGGCCATGGATGGGCTGGGATTGTGCTGTTTTTTGTGTTTTTTGTCGTTTTTTTGGGGCTGCTGGTGTGGCCTTTTGCCAAGGGGTAGTGATGCATGGACTGAGTGTGCCTGTGGGGTCTCACTCTCTTTAATGTAAACATCCTGGATGGCATTGGATTGTGGTGATTTTTGGCTGTTTTTCAGTTTTTTTGGGGTGTACTGTTGATGTGGACTGGCTTGGGGTGTAAGGGGCCATTTTGAAGAGAGGCAGTGTCTGAGGCCTGCACTTATTTTGCCTACTTTTCATCCATTATGCCCAGGGGTAGTGAGTGTTGCATACTTGCATGGCCCTAGTCTTTCTGTGGGGTGTCTTCAATGTAAACCTCATGGATGGCATGGGATTGTGCTGATTTTTCTGTGTTTTGTCGATTTTTTGGGGTGTATAACTGAACTGATGTTCCTCTGTCTTCCATTGCTTTTAGGTGCACAAGACTCAAGAGAACCACCAGTGCCAGGAAGAAGTCCTGCAGCGGTGTGTGTGTGCAGCATAACGTCACGCGACGTCACGTCTGGACACAGACAACTCTGCAACTCGTGCAACTGCTGCCTGCTGTTCTGACCTGCTCTGAAGAAGATGGCCCCAAAAAAAGTTACCCGTAGCTCCTCTAGCAAGAAAGGTGCCAGTAAGGAGCAGAAGAAGCAAGTTACCAAGGAGACTGGTGTACCGGCCGCCCCTTTTTTTGGGAGTAAAAAAAAAAGTATGCCTGCAGCAGCAGCGGGATCTGCTGGGGACCAAGCTGGGAGCAGCACCCCGCTCCATTGGGCTCAGTGCCACCACCACCACCACGCCAACTTAAGTCCAAGCCCTTGAGTGCTGCAGAAGCAGCCAGTATAGTTGTTCAATCACCATCGACCAGTGATGCTGGCTCATCGCAAGAAAGCAGCAGCAATGTCCCTCAATCAACACAGGTTGTTGTAGCTCATCTGACGAGTGTTGAACAACCACAGCCGCAACAACTATCACATGTGCAAGTACAAGCCCAAGTACATGTGAAAGGAGAGGCAGCGCAAGGAGATGCCCACAATAGTTGTTCCTCCCGAAGTAGGGGCACATCAGGAAATCGACAATCAAGGCGAGGTATCATTTGAGGAAGACACTCCTCCTGATGATCATTCATTGTCTTCCACACCCCTAGCAAGGAAGAGATCAAGGGTGGTGTCATCTTCTTCAAGCACACCTCCTTCTGATGATACGGATCAAAATTGGGAACCAGCACCACTGCCGTCTGAGAGTGAGGCACACCATGATCTGACAAAGGTAGTTAAGCGTAAAAGGAAGCTCGTCCAAAGTCTCAGAGTTATGGAGTGTGATGATGAGGCTCAGCAAGAAGTGGCAGATACTGCTGCTGATGAAGACTCTGACAACGACGACCCAGTCATCATAAAGGTAACTGCAGCCCCAGCGGGCATGCAGCAAACAGACATTTTGACCCTAGCCCGAAAAGCTGCTGAGCGTGATGATGATGATGTTGTCGACGAGGAGGCAGTGGAAACACCACCACAATCATTGGAGTTAAGTAGTACACCAACTCGTACGGCTTCCATATTTCTTTCTGGCAAGAAGGGACCTCCATCCACCTCGACCTTAATTAGTGGCGGTGAAAGTGCACAACGTACAAAAGTTGGGCAATCCAGATCCTCCACTTCATCTGGCATTAGCAGCATGACCACCACCACCAGTATCGCCACCTCCTCCAGGCCCCACAGACACTTCAAGTCACCAGTTTGGGACTTCTTTACTGTTTGCCCAAAAAGGGAAAAGTTCGCCATGTGTACCCTTTGTAAGGTTGCAGTTAGTCGTGGTAAGTCAGGTACCAACTATGGTACCGGAGGCCAGAGAGGTCATCTTAAGAGACAGCACACTGTCCAATGGTTTGCGCACCTAAAGGCGATCAAGGAAGCCCGAATTGGAAGTCAAGAAAACGTTGATGTTTCATCTGATGATGACGAGGAGGAAGAAGACGTGTCAAACACTTCACTTACACCCAGTACCCCTGTCAGCAGTACACCCCATGAGAGGCACACTAAGAGTGTTGGAGCGAGTGAGACACCAACGCGCAAAAGTTCACCAGCGAGCATAATTGCGTCAACGAAGTCATTATCATCCCGTAAATGCTTGGTCCAGGGCAACATTAGAACCATGTTTTCTTCAGACGCGCCATATGAACGCAACCACCCACTGACGCGTCTGTATAACACTAAGCTGGCTAAAATGCTAGCTGTGGACCTTCTCCCTTTTTCTTTTGTAGAAGCGGTAGGTTTTCTAGAATTAATGGCAACGCTCTGCCCTAAATGGAAGGTTCCTAGCCGGTTCTATTTTGCCAGAGTTGCGGTTCCAGCACTACATGAAGATGTGCTGGAGGCGATTGGGGCAGCTTTGCAGAAGAGTGCTGTTCACACTAAACATCTGACAACAGACATGTGGACCAGTGGCGCAGGCGCTGATTACATGTGCATCACTGCACACTGGGTCTCTTTTTCAGGTGTTAAAGCAAAGCTAAACGCAGGTGTTGACCCGGACCAAGTTTTTAAAGCTGCTCGGAAACATGCAACACTAGCCATGTTTGGCTTGGAGAAAAGTCACACAGCACAAAACATTTTGGACGAGTTTAACAAAAAGGTCTTTCACTGGTTGTCCCCAAAAAAACGCCGGATTGGTTATGTTTCAACGGATAATGGCGCCAATGTAGTTAAGGCCATGGCGCTGGGTGACTATTTCAGAGTGCCGTGTTTGGCGCACTGTATCAACCTGGTAGTTCAAAAATTCTTCAGTGATAGAGACAGTACAGCGTTCGAGGTAATGGCCACCTGCCGCAAAATGTGCAACCATTTCAGCCATTCTTTTAAGGCCCGGAAGCATCTGAGGAGGCTGCTACTTGAACGTCGAATGCCAGTGAAAGCACTCATCCAGGAGGTGGCAACACGTTGGAACTCAACCTTCTACATGCTTGAGCGTCTGTATGAGCAGTATACGGTACTCGATCACTATTTCTTAACAGAGGGTACAGCTCAGATGGACCTGCGGATGGGTGCGGCGCAATGGGACATAGTTAAAAGCCTGACAGACATGCTTCGTCCTTTTGAGTTCTTCACGCGTGCAGTCAGCCAGGAGGACTGTAATTTGGGAAAAGCTATCCCATTGTTGTGCATGCTGGAGCACCAACTGAAGGCGGTGTCTTCTGAGTTTGAAAAAGATGCCAAAAAAAAAGACCCTTTTATTTTGTCGGAGAAATTATTAGAGCGCCTACGTGGTGATGAACGTCTTAAAAAGATCAACTCAGAACAGCATTACATTTGTGCTACTATTCTGGATCCACGCTACAAAAAGGCGCTGGCAGGCCAAGCATTCTTTCCTTTTGCTGATGAAGATGTTAAAAAGTACAAACGTTGGCTAGCCTGGTCAGCCAAGAGGTTTGAAAAAGAACGGCAGGATATTGAAGGAGAAGAAGGCAGTACATCAGCATCAGCATCAGCAGGCCATCCCCAGTCAAAAAAATCCACTTCTGCACCTGTGGCTGTGACACAAGTGACCTCTCAGCCGTTAAAGACACCGGCAACCGGATCATCTGCACCAGACACAACAGTAACAGTGGCTGCTGTAGAGTATTGGCTAACTTTGCTTGGGTATGGTTCTCGAAAAAATGTCACAGGCACAGCAAAAAGTAAGCAAAGTGGAGGAACCGCTGAGGACCTTGAGTCGATGGTGCAGGACTATCTGAATGACTCAACAGAGGTCTTTCTTAATGATGAGCCATTGCAGTATTGGCATGGAAAAAACAATTGTGGCCACAGCTCTCCAACCTGGCTATAAACTATTTGTCTTGCCCACTCGCAAGTGTGTCTTCTGAACGGGTTTTCAGTGCTGCTGGTGGCATTGTAACTCCCAAACGGAGCCGCCTCTCGCCCAAAAATGTGGAGCGGCTGACAATGATCAAGATGAATCAGCACCTCATACCACCAGATTACAAAGTACGAGAAAGCACGCCGCATGAAGACCAGGAGGACGGCAACGTAGATGAGGGGATTTGTTCTCTGTTCGGTCACACTGACCTCATCCTGCCTGAATTCGCAGAGTATGATGACGAAATCTTCTTCTTATTCCCTGACACCGAGCCCTGAAAATGAGACAATGAATCAATAACTTTCTTTTTCGTCCTTATTCACTTTTATTCCTGTGTGTCTGTCTTTCTTTGTTTTGCACAGTTAATTTAATTCAAACTTTAATCACCTAATCCCAAAAACAAGCCCATCAGCAGAACTGTCTTCACTTGTTTGCTTATTGATTTGAAGGTGCCACAGTCTACATTCCTCAGGTTCACAAGTTCTGAAGAACATGCTCCTCTATCCTCCTCCTCCAGACTCCTATTTCCCTCAAAGCAGAGGGCTGGATTACGCCCAATGAAGAAAGACTCAGCACTTTTGGAGGTGTTCTACTTCTTTGCGGGTGAGTTGACGGCTCTGGGCCCATTGCTGTGAAGCTCTAATAACGGATAAAAGTGTTTTGGACCAAATATGACGCGGACATTTCTTGCCGTTTTTGCTGACTTGCTTGCCTTTGAGGTGCTCTTTGGCAGGGTTCCGGGTGTTTGTGGGTGAGTTTTGGGGTCTGGGAGCACTGCTGCGACAGTCTAATCTTGATTGCATTTGCTTTTCAGGAAATCCGTGGTGGAAAACAGGAGTTATGATGATGACCTAGCTGCACAGCGCGTTTGGACCGAAGGCCGAGAGATATTGTAAGTATGAGATTTTGCTTTTTGGCTGTTTGGGGGTGTTGTCGTGTGCTTTTTGGCGGGTGGGTTGGCGGGTCTCTTGGGGCATTCCTGTGAAGGTCTAATAACGGATAGAAGTGTCTAGGACAAAATCCATTCAGATTTTTTTTTTGCTATTTCTTCTGACATCTTGCTCAATGTAGCGTTTGCGGGGACCTGTTTGAGGGGCTTCCTGGTGTTTGTTGGTGGGTTTTGGTGTCTCTGTCGGAGCACTGCTGCGACAGTCTAAACTTGATTGCATTTGCTTTTCAGGAAATCCGTGGTGGAAAACAGGAGTTATGATGATGACCTAGCTGCACAGCGCGTTTGGACCGAAGGCCGAGAGATATTGTAAGTATGAGATTTTGCTTTTTGGCTGTTTGGGGGTGTTGTCGTGTGCTTTTTGGCGGGTGGGTTGGCGGGTCTCTTGGGGCATTCCTGTGAAGGTCTAATAATGGATAGAAGTGTTTAGGACAAAATCCATAAGGAAAAACCTTTTGGCACTTTTTGTAACTTAGGGTTCGTTAGGGTTAGCTAACTATTATTTTGGCCATACTTATTTATCCTTAAAAAGGTGACTCAGACAGAGTACGCAATTTCAACAATATTGTACTGTCTTAGGGAAATCAAAGTGTGACTTTTTGCACCACACAGCGTACATACCTTATATTTATTTATCAGTGGTATTGTAATAGCACTTCCTGTTTTACGTTCAATAATTACAGGCCGGGTTTCAGTCAACATCCGCCAGGCAGGCAGTGGACAGGGTGTCTTCTGTCAGTGGTCACCAACATTGATGGACGAAGCATCAGCTGGAATGGAGGAGTGCCGCTAATAAGAGGAATTGTTTGCTGCATGCACCTTACTTACCAAATTTAACAGGACAACTCCAACAACATACAGAATACAGATACAGTATCCATTGTTTTCTTCTATGAGTGTGACTGCATGTGGTTAGCTTTAGTTTGTACCCAAAGATTTCTTTATCTTCAATTATTGTTTGTCCATGCTGTGCTTTTTTTTCTTCTCTCAACAAAACCTACCCAAAAAGAAACCCCCCATTCTCATCCATTTTCCAAACCCTAACCCTCTTCCCCCGGGCTGTGTGGTTTTGCTTGATGACTGACTAAATGACATCAATAATTCCACACACTTGCTGGGGAGGATAAGGTCATAGCAACAGGCTGGTGAAGGAATACGAGGATATATTCTAGCCTTACTCATCTTCAGTACTATTTCTTGTAGTAGTAGGAGCCAATGTCAAATAAATTCAACGCAAGTACTAGTTATACTTGCAATACTTTACCATTTGTTAGGCTACATTGTGGCACTGTTCTAGTGTACTGTCACCTGCTATATTCTCGATCGTGCTGTAACCGTTGTAATGCTACAGTAAGGACAAACCAGGTTTTGTTTTATTTTTTTCCATAGGCATGCAACTGCCACTGTGTCACACCACTAGTACCACCGCAATGAGGAAATTTCGTCCGCCCAGGATTGCCAACCTTAATCCCCATTTCACGTGGAGCCAGCCCTGGGCCTAGCCCTAATTTCTAACACAAATTACAGGTAAGATAAGCGTTTGGTGGGAGGTAGTATAATGGAGTATTAGGACTAGACGAGAGATTGACGGTAGTACTACTAAAGTCCTAGGACTCTTCAGGAAAACAAACTTACTGTTACACCCCCACCCACCAGACTGAAAAGCAGTAAAAAACAGGTATGGTCAGATAAAGTTTAAAAAAGTATATTTATGTAGCCCTAACAAAATAATCTCCCCCAAGACCCTCCCTAACCCCAACGATTGTCTTTGAAAAGTCCCAAAAAGCACCCAACTCCCAAATCCCACCCCCCAAAAGTCTCTTAAAAAAAGGGCAAGGGACACTCCACTACTTGAGGGTGCTGGTGAATTTTGCGGCCAGGGCATCATACTCCTTGCGGAGGGTGGCATGCTCGAAGCGGAGGCCCTCCACCAAGTTCTTGTACCTATGGACCTCCTGCTCCAGGTAGGACATTCTCACTCCTAGGCGGCGCTGGCGTGCCTTGCAGCTCCTGTGGGGGGGCAGCTGGTCTTTTTGCTGCTTGGCGGTGGCGGTTGGCTTTGTTAGCCCGGCTCCGTACCGCTGGAGCACTGCGCTGGCTGGCAGCCCGTGGGTTCACGGAGGAGGATGCAGCTGTCCCAGTCGAGGATGTTGTGGTTGCACCGGTCGACTGCGTGTCCTCCGACTCCTCCAGGGCCACCAGCCGCCGATATTCCGCGACAGTGGCATCCAGCCTCCGTTGCCGGGCCATTCGAGCCTGCTCCCTCCGTGATGTCGATTTGGAAGGAGCAACTATATGAAGAAAGAAAGACATAGTCTGTAACCATTGCTCCTTAACATTAATAACACAAAGTGATTGAGCCGAAAGTTGTGTCACAGTACAAGTAGCAAATTGAAAGCACAGTACATAACTATTGAGGACAGTATCTATCTAACCTCCCACTTCTGCATCCTTGCTCTAACATTAGTGGTAGTTTAATGAACAAATTCTACGACCACTATGGACTTCCATTACAGTCGACTATGACAGTACACCAGTTTTATTCTTCTTCTTCTCTCTTGTTTCGGAAAATTGGTACGTTATCTTATGCAAGCCGGCAGAATGCCAGCGCAGTGAACTTGCACCCGAGAAAAACAGACGCACACCATGATGAGTGAGACAGACTTGCGTTACTGTACCGGTCCAGTACATGCAGGTGGTGAAGCTATTACTTTTCTATTACGGGTGGCACTGAGAATACTCTGTTACAAGGGCTACTGCTTAATTAATTTACCTTTCACCCTACAGTGCAAATAAGTACTAGAAAAGGAAAATGAAGAAGCTAAATAATTAGATTATCTATCACTTCACATGGGATGTATTTGATGACATATGGGATGACTTTAGGTGCTTTGCTTATTATTGAGTGAACAGTGATACACCCACACATGAATGACGTACTACTACTAAACTAAAGTTATTAAGAGAGGTACGGAGTGTCCACCGTAATAACCGGATATATGCTGTGCTTGCAGTTGCAATACAAACTATTGCTACTATTCATGGTAGTATTGGACAAATTTACAATTTCTTTTCCTTGCCTTCCCTACACTGGAACGGACGTGCGGGTGCGGTGTTACATGCACTTCAAGGTAACACTTAGTTCATCCAGTGACCATCTACTCTCTCTAGATACACATGTGCTATCTAAGAGTCAGATAATACCATGCTCCAGGCATCCATCCATTCAAAGTATATGCACACATACAGTTTATGTTTCACCCACCCATGCTGTTGTCCTTCCACCCATCCTTGCTTCATCATTGACCCAGCCATGCACCATACCATATTCTTTCCTTCCCAGCCACCTCGGGGGCCAAGCAAACACATATCATTCTTCTTTGCCAGCCATCATAAAATTTCTCGTCCTTCCACACTTACTTACACCCTTCTTTCGCTTTTCGAATATATAGCTTACCTGTGCCCGCCACCACCGTGTCAACCCTCACAGGCACATTGGTGTTGTCCAGCACTCGCACCGCCTCCTCCCCAGAAGAGTTGTCCTCCTCATCCACCACCTCCGCGCTGGCCCCGCCACCAGATGTTCCACCTACAAAGTAAATTTTTAGAATGTTAGAATACACCACTCACTACTGTATAATATTTGGTCGAGGAGGAATAAAGAAAGTTAAAAAAAACGAAATACAATGTAATAATTTGTAACTGTATACTCTACAGTAAAAATGTCCCTTTTTTCAGGGAAGGCTGTTGTCTTGCTGCACTTTTTGTCACAACTGATGAATGCTTGCTTTTTATTTTTAACACACAACACTTTTTCTCCTAACAGAAGCTTGACTTCTAAGAACACGATCAGGGTCAAGCTCAAGTAGTTCAAACCAGGTGAGAGCTCAGCTCGACCACAAGAAATGTGTCCAATTAATCGTTAGCACTAAGCACTTTTCCATTTTCAGTTAAACGTTTACTTTTATGACAAAGTTGATTTTAATAAATGTGTTTAGTTTTAATAAAGCTTTTAAACTTAAATAGACTCTGTGGTTTTTGGTCCTCCAGACTAGAGTGGATGAGCTAAAGGTTTTGGAATTTTTGCAAGCATGAGTGCCTCTGACACTTCTTGACTGTGACTCCGTACTCTTGCCCTGCGTAGGATAATCTAATGATCATTGGGGATCAATTATCGGTGACTTAGGGAGCTAAATGACTCTGCCACACTATCTAGTCAGTAAGGAGATTGGGGGTTCTTCAAAGTCTGATATCACTGAGGTATGTGGAAAAAAAGTCTACCTGCGCCTATTATAATTGATAAACAATGCACTATTTAGTGTTCATAGTTCGGTTTGTGCAGATTTGTCTCTGCAACAGTGGTAGAATGGATTGTCCTTCTATCCAAAACAAAAGTAAAGTAGTATCTTATTCTTTCTTGGTGGTCATTCACCTTTTTATTGTTGGCAATTGTCAAAGCATAAACATTTAGAAGACTTGAAAAGACATTATGGACAATCCCAGAGGACTGCACTCAGTGCATAGAGCTATTGCTGACTAGAATGGGAGTCCAATGGAATTGCCAAATGTGCAATCTTAGTTAGCTACACAGACAGACTAATAAGAATAATCTAGTAATACCACAGGGAGTCATAGTCGAGGCAGGATAAGAATTTAGATCCAGTCTACAAGAAGATCAAAGACGATTTAGAAAAAATCGAATGAGGAACGCTAGGAAAAAATAGGTACTCTTTATTAAAATTAAAACTTACTGGGGCCAGCAAAGGAGCCCTCGCCTGCCCGATCCTGGCCTGCATCCTCCTGAACAGCACCCTCCTCCTGTGTCCTCTTGCCCTTGGGGGGAGCTGATGTACAACATGAAAGAAAGAAAGACCAGAAAACATGGATGAGATTTGTCAACCAAATCAAACATTTCAAAAGAACTATAACAAAATATTTTTGAGAAATAGCAAATAGATAGGTCAATATATCCCGTGGAATAGTTGTCTATCTCATGTGGTATACTACGTTATTCGTATTGCCTGATTTGCGGACCGTTGACTTTCAAAGTTCCTATGTAACTCAATAAACAGACTACTAAAAAGGTTTGCCTAGGCCTGGCAGGCAGCAGTCCGCAGCACGCAAAGTGACAGACAAAGTCCATCCTGCTTGCAGATCAGTGAATACTCAAACTATCAATCCACCGACCACCACTACTATTTCTTCTTATAGCCATGTGTCTAAAGGAAGGACTGGACTTCAGTCTGTTGGGGCTGATTTAGAAGTCCCTTGCGGCTCATTTTCCTCCATTGTTGCGTGACTTTTGTGACGCAGCGGCAGAACAAAAGAGTCGCCATGGTGCGACGTATATATTAAAAAAACGCATATGGGAGATGCATCACGTTGTAAAGCCCTGCGCCATCAGGGGGCGTTCCGGCGCAAGGGAGGGCGTTCCTGCGCAGGAACGAATCCTAAAAGTGGGTGAGGGAAATCTACAAGATGTCAATCAGTCACTTTTAGGACAATGATGCGTGACTCAAACCCTGCGCCTGCTTGAAGCCGACGTACGGCTTGATGCAGCATTGGGGAGATAGGGCACCCCAGAGCATTGCTGGAGCTGCGCCATCGTTGGCACGCAACTCCAGCAATGCGCCGCCTTTACGGCACAGATGCGTAAGGCTTCTGTGACGTTTTGGGCCAATGGGTGGTGGTGGCATGGCGCACAATTACTGCTGCATCCCTGCTACTTTGCAGGGATGTGCCGGTAATTGAAAATATGATCCTTAGTGTCTAGCATTACGCAGTTCTTATCTTTACACTACATTCATACATAATTTCTCAGACCAATGAAATGAACACAAAATACAAAACAAATAAGCATAGTAGCAAGCAAGGCTACTGAGAAGGAGAGCAGTGCACCTGAAATGCATAGAAGATTTTGAAATATAATTTACCTACAATGTAATCGGCAGCATTATTGCTCTTGGTAACGAACAAAGATTTGCAAATAACAGAGCCGGATAAAACAGAGTAGTGATGAATAGCTACTACTACTCACCAAGCCCGGGGACCTCTACGCCGAGCGCGTCCAGCAAGTCCCGTTCCCGGTCCATGACATCCGTCCAGCGGTGGGTGGCCTGGTTATGGGTGCGCCGGACCCCAGAGAGCTTAAACATGGCCCGGCACACCTTCTCCCACCGCTTCCAGCGCTCCCGGATGCCATAGCCGGTTGCGATCTTGCCGCCTCCCAGGATGGTCTTGGGGAGACGGCGCTGGATGTAGAAGATTAGTGCGGCCACCTCCTCCGCGCTAAAGATCTCCCGTGGCACCACTTGCTCCCCCCTCAAACGCCCGCACGGGAGCCGGGCACGGGGTGCGGGACCCTTCCCCTTCTCAGGGTGCTTCCCGGCTCCCTTTACCATGGTCTGGTCAGAAATAAAGTTAAATGATAAAGAAGAAATAGAATAGTGAAGAAGAAAAGAAAAGAGTTTAAAAAAGTAGTTTAAAATTAACTAAAAGTAGCAGAAAACACAAAAATATAGAGCTAGAAAAATAGAGGGATAGATAATAAGTAAAATAGATCAAATAAACTTCAAACAAGCAAAGGATGGCAGAGATTCAGAGAGGATACAGAAAGCATGCCCAGAACCATAGCAATGAATGAGAAACAAGATGGCCGCGTCCATTCACGACCGCGTGGGTAAGTTCGCGCGAGATTTTCCTCGCTATCACGTGCGAAATTGTACTAGCGAGCAGCACACTTTGCGAGATTACACATAGCGGCCGGAAACGGAATTACGTCACGCAAACAAGATGGCCGCGCCCGTGTACGACCGCGTGGGTAAGTTCGCAAACGTATCACTACAAGCGCCTTGCGAACATGCAAAAAATCACGCGAACATACACGCCGCAAACAAAAAATTAATGTATTCGCACGCATTCGCGGCTTCCGAAATCGATCTCGCACGGATTCGCGCCCCGCGAATAGCACGAAATTGCAGAAAAACGATTTTTGCTAAACTGAAAGCAATCACCAGGTGCAAAAGTTCAAACTTAACATTAGTAACCATTCACTCTAGTGCTTCCTGAGGGGCCCCTCCAGAGTTCAGTTGCCTATTTGCAACTATTCTATGACCCTGCTATGACCCAAACAGCAGGCTCATAGAATAGCTACAAGTAGACCATAAAGGTCCTGTGAAAAAAAATAGCACTGCAACAGAAAGCAAATTAGAGATAAGGAAGGAAGCAGGTGCCAGCCAGACTGAAAGTTTCAAAATTACTGACACATTAATCACCCCCAAATTAATTCATGGCAGTTGAAGAAGGGCAGGTGTGCTTGCTTTCACTGCAACAGAAAGCAAATTACAGATAAGGAAGGAAGCAGGTGCCAGCCAGACTGGAAGTTTCAAAATTACTGACACATTAATCAACACCAAATTAATTCATGGCAGTTGAAGCAGGGCAGGTGTGGTTGCTTTTTTTCACCCCCATAATATACAGTGATAAACAAACCTAATGGGTGGCAGTGAGGATGTACCAGAGGGTGGCATGGGTGTACCAGAGGGTGGCAGTGGTGAAACAGAGGGTGCTGTGAACCTGTGATGATAAACCATACGTAGAAACAACATAGTCACGGCCGTTGCGAGCCGAAAAGTAAGTTCGCAATTGCGAAATGGTCCACAAATCCTCGCGAACGCGCGCCAACACAAAAAAATGTAAAAATCCGCAAATCCGCGAGAGTTCGCGTATTTTTGCGGATTGCGAATCCGTAAATACGCAAATTCGCGTACGCGAGATCCGCTAGATCCGCCCATGCTTACATGACATGCATTTAGTTTACTGAGTTTCTCTTCTTTGTTTACAGTGATTCCCACACACTAAGATTGTCAAATATGTAACTGCAATCTTGGATATTGACACAGATATCTGTGGTCATTTTCTTGGCCTCTGTTTTACTGAAGCACAGCACAGCCTATATTTGCAATGTTAGACCTGTCAACCTTAAGGGGGTCTTTCCCCAACCTTTTTCCTTCACCCACCCCATTTTACTTGTTCTTGTATTTACAGGCTTTTGGACTCTGCTCACTTTATCACTACTAACCAGTGCTAAAGTGTAGGGGATCACTACTTAAACATGGTAATATTGGTTATTACCCAATTGGCATATTTAATTTACCTATACATCCCTAGTAAAGCGGTACTACATGTGCAAAGGGCCTGTAAATAAAATGCTACTAGTTGGCCTGCACTACTTATTGTGCAACTCACTTAAGTAGCCCTTTGAAATATGCATCAGGCCCACCATAGGAGCCTATGTGTGCAGTTTTTAACTGCCATTTCAAGCAGACAAAATCAACTTTTTGTCAGTCTTAAACCTTCCTCTTTAATACATATACATAGAAGTCACTCCAAAGGTAGTCCCTAAATAGCCCACAGCGCAGTGTGCAATATATTTACAAATTAAGACTTAATTTGTGGTGGTGCCACCCCAATCCTGGAACCTTGGAAGTGGCCCTAAAAGGACTCTGCCAGCCCATCTGTAGACCCAGCAGAACCGGCACATCCCTTCTGCTGAGCTGGACAATCCCAAGCAGAACTGATGCATCACCTCTGCTGCGAGGTTTCTCTCAGTGCAAGAAATCTGCATCGACTTCCCCTGTGTGAAGCTTCCCCGATTCATGCATATCTATCATTGAGGCAAGTTCTAGCATCGCAGCCTCGCCGCTCCTTGGAACTGATGCATGGCCTCAACAGTGTGATGCCTTCTCGAGGCTGGACTTTGATTTGCAATCTGTTGTTGGTGGGATCCTCAGTGACGACTCAGGACCTTGCATTGCAGCTTTGCCGCTTCTTGAAACTGTTGCATTGCCTCGACTGCGCAATGCATCCTCGAAGCGGTACCCTGATAGTCTCCACAACCAGGATTTAAGGCACTCTTGTTCAGCGGGCCTAACTGGGTCATTGTAGCCGGCCCACACTCCATCATGTTTGACCTGAACTTTTAAGTTTGTCCCCGTCCATAATGACCAAATATCCAGAATTAGAGCGCTTTGTGCTTTATGGTGCTATTTTCACGGAAACAGTACATATTGTGTATCTCAAGTTCTACTGATTGGAATTTTGTTAATTTGGTCCTATTTATTTATTAAGTATTAATCTATTTTTTACATCTGATGAGGAATGCTTTTGTGGTGAGTTTTCACTGTGTTACTGTTTGAACTGTTGCACAACTACTTTACATATTGACTTTAAATGACTTACCGACGAACCAGTACTGAAGGGCACCGTGGGCCTCATTTACAATCGATTAACATAGGATAGCACCGCAAGCCTTCCTGCTGCACTGCCATATGTCACAAGAAAAGGGCAGGAATGTGCCATAACTACCAGATACGGCGCATTCCTATCCTTTCCTCTTGCGCTGAAGCACAAATTACTGCTATGCGCCAAACACAGGCACCCTTGCGCCAAGGTGCAAAGGTGTCTGTGTTTTAGGGGTGATTGTTTTTGTGCAGTACGGGACACCTTCCTGCACAAAAACAATCAATGGATGCGATTTCCTCTTTCTATGTGTGCTGCAGAATGCAGCACCTATCGAAAGAGGAAAAATCAAGGAGAAATAAGGTAATCTCTCCTCATTGCACCTCCCTGACTACACCTCTGACTCATTCCCAAGTTTACAAAATCTTGTAAATCTGTAAATGTGTCAAATACTATGGGTGTTACATGGGAACACCCACCGCAAGGCCCATGGCATGCCTCCCTATCGCAGAGTGAGGAAACTAAGCGACTTGCGCTGCGTTGCTTCAGTCAATATCTACAAGGCCATGAAAAACGACACAGTTTGGGTTTGCGTGGCCTTGTAGATATGGCCCTGCAGTGTGTGCCGACAGACTGTCACTAAAAGCAATGTTCCGGCAGCGCAATGGCTTTGTAAATGAGGCCCTGTGTTCTCACTTGCTTCTCCATAACCACGATTTTCCTTGGGTTCCTGTCTCTGATAGCAAGTTTCTTCTGTTAGTTCAGAGATTTGCAGTGGGTGGGGGGCAAGGGGAATTATCATTTTAATTAATTGTATTAAAATAAAAAAAGTCATTATTTATAAACATATTAAAAATATCAATTGATCTAAAATGTATTCATGTGTTACGTTTTACTGATGATATGGTGCCCCTTTTTAATGTGGTAGTCCTAGGTGAACAAGAGTTAGGAAAATTGTTAGCAACTTACGACAGGGAAATCTCTACCATGTTGGAAGCGGTCGCGACGATCAGGTGGAAAGTTACTAATAGTAAATAAGTACAGTCGTAGGAGTCTCCACTCACTCATTTCAGAGGATGGAGACTCGTAAGTCAGGTAGGGGAGAAAAGAGGATGGCGGAAATTGAAAAGGAAACAAGTGACGAAGGGAGAAATCAAGAAAGAAAGTAAACCTGCAAAAGATTTTTTTTTTAAAACAGAGACGGAGAGTTTCGGTGGTTCAAGAAATAGGCATGAGTTCAATTCAAAATTAGACAGCTTTGATATTCCGCACCAGCAGCACGGTCATAAGAAAAATGTAATTCGTTTCCACTTTTTTTTATTTTATTTTTTTAATTAAACCGGCATTCTTTGATATACGCGGGTAAGTATTTTGCGTTCCTGCACTGGTAAGTTTTCTTTTGGAATACAAAGCCATAATCGTAATCTGTATTCTTGTTTCCTCATCATGTCGCCCATTTTAAACTTTTTAAATTTAAGAGCAAATATCATTCACGGTTGCTCATGTCAAAGGTCACTCTGCAGATACACGTAGGGCAGGTAACAAATATGGTAGCTTTTCCCTTCTGCGTGGCGAAAGGCACAAAAAGGTGTCGGGCTTCTTATTCAGCTCATTCAGGAAGGTCTTTCTGGATCATGTGTTTAACTCACAAATCTCCTTTGCAATTTACAGCACAGCAAGTGTTCTGAAATACACAACCCAGAAATATGGATGCCAGATTACTTTCCTCTTACAATTCAGTCTGATGCCATTTCTATACAAGGTTTTCTGAAGAGCATATCTGTACTGGTGTTATAGCTGCAAATTACTAGGTTGCAACAGTCACGGTATAGGTCGCCTATTTCAGTAAAAACGATTTAAAAGCAGAAAACGTGCAGGATTTACAAACAGCTTGCAAGCATGCACATTTCAGTTTTTCAAACAGTCTGTGTACCTCCTAATCAAAGAGCGAGAATTCGCTAAAGCTATCTGAACATTACCAACGGCGCATCTATCAACTTGTACATGTGAGGAGAGGAGGAGAGTTAAAATACTGTGCTTATGGATGTCCTCGCATCCATCATAATATACATTACTACTACAATGATCCACCAGTTACCGTAATCCATAACTTTTCCTAATACCTATTGCTGTTTTGATGAAATTTAACACCACACTACAGATAACGGAATTTGTCAATGATTGCAGGTGTCTAAACCCCTCAACATATGTACATGGATGAATATTCATTTGCAGGGGTACCAAGAATCTTCTCCTTGGTTCTTTATAAAGTGCACAGTGAAGAGTAAAGTGCAGGGTGTTCTGGGTTGTCATATTGTCACAGGGGCAGGGAGTAACGTTGTCCATCCACCCAGATTCTTTAGGGAATGCCGCTAAAAAGTGCAAAGTGCCTAGGCAGAATCTTGTTAAAAGAAAACGCATCTGACTATTCATGGTGAAGGATATGTAAAATTGCTGTTTAGGCATAAAAGGGCAGCTAGGACCTGACGCCTCCAATTGCGAATGACGTAAGGCTGCCCAGATGTTATACTCCTCTTTTATTATGACCTCCGCATTTGTAGGAATACTCAGGGTGTCAAAGTACTCGCCCAACCCATTCTCAAATTACCTATCCCTCACAAAACGAAGCCATGAAATCTTCAAAGATTTATCCAAGTGAATACAGTCTTCGGTAGTCTCCCTAGAAAACTGCAACACTTCAGAGACCCATATTTCAGTCCATAAGAGCAGGGAGGTAGAGCCAACGCACTCTTCTATATATTCCAACCCCACTTCATGGTGAGAGCAAGATGTTGCAGAGCTATTTGGAATCACTAACAAGGGTTTTATGAACTTGTTTTCCACCACTTGTAGCAAATGATTTTTTTGGTAGCCCCACACACCCGCCCCATTAGATGCAACTGACAAGCATTTTGCTTTCTATGAAGTAACAAGCTCGGGCACTGGCTAATGGTCTAATTTACAGGCAAACCTAAACAGCCCCTCCACTACTTTACTTGTTTGCTGTGCCCTTGCCGTGACCAACAGATCCCATTTCATCTCCTTATGTTCCCCATGTATGTAAATGTTTGCACCTTTTCTATAGACTTACCCCTTACATTAAAACTTCAGGTTTTGGTGTTTTTGGGCCGCATACCATTATATAAGACTTTGAAAAATTGACCTTCAAGTCTAGAGCTGCCATAAAATCCGTTAAGGCATCCATGGAGGGTTGGAAACTATTGGCCATCAAGGCCATTAGTACAGTGTTGTCGGCTTAAGAAAGTAGCAGGACAGGGTAACCTTTAATACAAGGAACATCAATTTTCTTGCCCAATAAAAACACTTCCAGACCATTAATACAGATCAGAAAAAGAAAAGGAGCTAAAATGCACCCCTACCAAACTCCTTCGGTCGAGGCAATGGGCTTCGTCCTTTCCCCATGTGGGCCGGATCTTATGGGACAGAGGTGTTAGCATGAAGTCTTTTTCAAAGTAGGATCAGTGCATTTTTAAAGCCCGTTTCTGTAATTAGCACCCACAATTTCTCCCTGTTGACAGTATCAAATGCGCTGGAGAAGTCCATAAAGGCAAGGTGGATGGAGCCACTCTTTTCCTTCATGTACTTGCCCATAATCAGGGACAAATGTAGGCATTCAACTGTTGTGTCCAGTCCCCTTCAGAAACCATAGTGAGTTTTTGAGATAATCCCCTTTTTGGTTGCCCAGGTCTCTAATCGGGCGAGGATTACCCTACCCAGCACCTTGAAGGTGGAGTCAATAAGAGAAATAGGCCTATACCTGGCAGGGTCATTTCTGTTCCCTTTTTTAAACACATTTGCAATTATGGCCACTTTCCAGGAACCAATCACCACCGTTTTAAAAACCTTAGTCAGCAGGTGGGCCCAAACATTTGTATTTAGTTTAAAAAGATCTAATGGAACTCCATCTGGGCCTGGTGCCTTCCTATTTATTCCCTTTGCTAGTGCTTCTTCCACTCTGCCACTAAGCTCTGCTACTTGTGCCAAGTCTGCTGGAAGCTCCTCATTACACACCGACAGCTCCCTACCACTTGGGTTAAAAATGGACGCGAAATGAGATTCTCAAGTGTCACCCAGAATCATTGAGTCAATTTGTCCCACTTCCTCTGTAAACTGGGGTTGGTTGATGATGGCTCAAAAACTTTTACTATCTTTGAGAGCACTAGCTCTCTCCAGATCCTCCCATGCTAAGTGCCTCAACTCCCGATCCCTTTACTGATGATGTATTTATATAAACGTCTAGCACTCTGTATTTGTTCTCTATTGTGGGGAATAGAATGGAGGCCAATTTTTAAGTTCTTGTGAGCTCTAGAACATTCTGCATTAAACTATCGGGTCTCATGGTGCTGCTTGGGCCTAGCTGGGTGTGTTAATCTATTTGCTGTCAATTTGTTCTCAAATTCAGTTACACAATCATTAATCACCCCAAACTTGGGGTGATTAATGATTGTGTAACTTAATTTGACCTTCAACTCGAGCACCTGCTTTACTTTATCTATTAGTGCTTCCTGTTGAAGCTGACTTTGTAGCTATTTTAGAATGGCGCTGACAGCTTGCCGGCGCCATTCTAAGTGGGGCTGAGGGCAGAAGGGCACAAAGTGGGACAGAGGGCAGAAGGGGACAAAAAACGAGTTAGGCAGAGGGCAGAAGGGCACAGAAACGAATGGGGCAGAGGGCAGAAGGGGACAAAAAAGAGTGGGGCAGAGGGCAGAGGAGCACAAAAACGAGTGGGACAGAGGGCAGAAACGAGTGGGGCAGAGGGCAGAAGACCACAAAAACGAGTTGGGCAGAGGGCAGAAGAGCACAAAAACGAGTGGGGCAGAGGGCAAAAGGGCACAAACACGAGTGGGGCAAAGGGCAGAAAGGCACAAAAACAAGTGGTACAGAGGGCAGAAGGGCATAAAAAACGAGAGGGTGGCAGTGATGAACCAGAGGGCGCATCGCGGTCTCGCACAAAAAAAACCCGCGAACACGCAAAGCGCCCCGCAAACATGCCAAAACGCCCCGCGAACACGCAATGCGCCCCGCGAACACGCAAAAATAAAAAAATCCGCAAATTTGCACACATTCGCGAATTTTGCGGATCGCGAATTCGCAAATCCGCAAATTCGCGGATTGCGAATTCTAAAAATTCGCCCATACTTAAAGGAAACACGGTCCCCCTACCACAGTCCTGATCTCAGAGCCTTTGCTTTTATCCATTGAAGGGTTCGATAATTTAGGGGGCCCGGAAAGATGGCTTGGATAGAAGAAGAAAGAAGACCCAGGCTAATTCTCTTAGGGAAAGATTCTGATGTTTGAGGACATGCTTTATCTCTTTCTTGATTTTGGAAATCTTTTTTGGTGGAAGAAGAAGAAGACAATTGGTGGTGTCTACTGTGAAACCCAGAAATTCCATGGACTTTGAGGGAGATAGTATTGACTTTTCTTTGTTTACGATAAATCCCAGATTCTCCAAAAGGTCTACTACAGTTTTGAGATTCTGGAGAATCTGAGAGTGATCTTGGGACATGATAAGGATATCATCTAGGTATATGATCATACGAATACCCTTCTCTCTTAGAGACGAGGCGACTGATTTCATTATCTTGGTGAAACACCAAGGGGCTGATGATAGGCCGAAAGGAAGAGCTTGAAATTGAAACAGCCGGTTCTGCCAAATAAACTGTAGGAAGGGTTGATGTTCCTTGGCCATAGGAAGGGTAAAGTAAGTGTCTTTCAGATCTAACTTGACCAGCCAGTCCCCTTCTAACAATAAGTCCCTGAGAAGATGGATGCCTTCCATCTTGAAGTGTCTGTAAACAAGGTATTTGTGAGTTCCCTCAGATTTATAACAGGTCTCCAACCCTTGTCTTTTTTCTCTACAAGGAAGAGTATACTTATAAATTTCAGCAGATGCATCGGGACTTCTAAGATTGCGCCTTTCTGGAGCATTGAAGATATCTCCTCCATTATTATCTTCTCTTGTGCTAAGGTAAGTAGAATTTCTCTGGGATATGGAATTTTGTATAGGAGTTTCTGTAAAGTCTATAGTAAACCCATTTACGGTATTTAGAACCAAAGGATTTTGAGTAATAAGTTTCCAGTTTTAGGTAAAGAAGTTTAGCCTGCCTCTCACTTGAGGCCTCTTTCACGCCATAACCCTAGAAAGTGTCGAAAACATGCATGATCTCATTTCCCTGTGAATCATACTTCTAATTGTTTCATCCTCCATATTAGGTAGGGGGTATTGCCTTCATCTGAGTCCATATCGGACATTGTCAGGAATAAGGATAAAACAAGGTAAGAAGGATATATATATGTTACATTATAAAATATGTTATCTATAATTTTCCTTTTCCTTACTTACTTTTTTTTAAAAATGTTTTTTAAGGCAAATAATAATAATGATAAAATGATAACCCCTCCTTTTTTTGTGTGCAGGTAGGCTTAACAATACTAGAATCAAGGGGAAGGTAAATTATGGAAATTCGCCCAAAATAACTAGAATTTGGACTTATAATTAGATAAAAAGGTAATCTTTAAAAGTGGAAACGGTCGCGTAGTGACAAAACAGCTGATCACAATACAAACTGTCCCAAAAACCTCAAGCGCGATCAGCTGTTTCCAGGAGACGGCATTCTAAAACAGATGGAAGACCCTTAGCAACCACACAACGTTGTGTGTGTGTTGCCGAGGTTCCTTCCTCTAATGCCGCAGTGTGTAGGCCCGGCTCCTCCAAGGCAACGCGAAGACTACTCGGGGCACATGGGCAGAGCAACGAAGGACTCCCAGTGCACGCACGAAGGGGAGAACGAGAGCAAGCAGGTAAGCTGTGAGAGTCAAAACCCCAGTGCGACCGGAGTCTTCAAATGAAAACAAGGAACAAGGGATGTGGAAGGAGAGGGTGGGAGCCGGCCTCCATAAATTGGAGGACGGAAGACCGATCGGAGAGGGGGGTGGGGGGGAACCGAACCCAGTAGCAAGCTGTGGCATGAGTTAAGACAGAACAAAACAAGGCATGAAATCAGCTAACACACGATCACAGTAAAAGAGGCGCAACAACATCGTGAATAAGGTAGATCACCAATAAAGCAATGTTGATAATGTAGATCACCAATAAAACAATGTTAAAGTGATTAAACGCAAAACAAAATCAGCAAGAGAAGCCAAGTTTCTTAAAATCACTGAGTGTGAAAAAGGCAGCCCTAATGTAAAAAACAAACAAATGTGCACAATAAACAAGAGCATAGTATCAGCAAACATGAAACATTATAAAAGATACTTTATAAAAGTCATTAATAACAATCAGTGAGAGGAGCAAAGGATGAACTTATCTGCTTGGAGCCACATTTAAAAGAGGCTGATTGCCTAGTGCTCATGCCATTTATTTATTTTCTAACGTTCTAATATGGAACTTGCTTTATGATGTATGCGGCTGCTTGGTTCTGCATTAAAAGTTGTATGATTAATGATAGCCTCCTGAGAACCTTTTTTAGACCTAACTCATTCAATATTTGAGCATCAATGGAATTCCCTGTAGCCCCTAAATCTACTGATGCATCCACTGACCAAGCTCTGTTTTTATCAATTTGGATTATAACAACACCTGAATACTAATATGACATTGCAGTGTAATTGGAGTAGTGGAGGCCAAGCTAGATTGCTTAATCAAAAAACTGACCTAGTTGTTAATAGAGCATGCTTGTTTTCCGATTGTTGAGTAACAGCCACATCAGTATTCTTAATTTTGGGTTTTGTTGGTTTAGTGGGACATTCCTTAACAAAGTGCCCTGCTTTACCGCAGTATAGACATTGATTTCGTTTTCTACATTTATCTTTCCACAATAGGTACTGACCATAAAGCCGCATCGCCAGCTAAATACGATAGTATGAAAGCTACTATGGAGGAATGTCTGGGAAAGCAATAGGCTTGGCAATAAAATTAAGGTGACACTGATTCAGAAATATCGTAAACTTACTACTATCCCCATTAAATCTTTCTGGGGGTGCTAATGGAACAGACACCGTAGTTACTACCTGAATATCAGTAGGTAATGTATCAGTGCCAACACTCTGTAATTTTTGCATCTAAGGCTGAAAACTAGGTGGTTTTAAAAGAGGTTTGTTTGCAGAGGGGGAAACTCCAAGGTTGGGCTCTAGCTGTACCCATGTTAGCCTGTAAAACTGAAATATCCTTACGTAACTGTGTATTTTCACTTTTTATTTCTGCTTAAAGGGCAGCTATTTGTTCTAAAGAAATCTGTGATGATTGATCCATAGCATCTGAGCAAAATGTATTTGTGGGCTTAGCCCTCTGTCAGGTTACCAAGTCACTCTTACCTGCAAGACGCTTATTTTCTTACCCTTAAAGTGCTTGGCTGGTTTTGCAGAGACGCTATGGGCCAACCTCCCAGAATCCCTAAAGTATAACCAGAGATTTGTGCTTAAGAAACTATGGCTACAGAATAGACACTTAGGGAGGAGGGCCGGATTCGGACGCTGATAAATTCCTGTTGTCGACCTGCGAGGCTCCAAGAATATTTTGAGCGTGTTGTATTTTGAATCTTATTAAACTCTACAATCCCTATAGTAAGTCTTGAGAAGCAGAGCAAATAAACGTATTTTTAGGGCTGCTTCATTGACTATTTTCTCCAACACTCGATTATGTTCCTATTAAAATAATATTCATTTACCAAAAATAGGGAAAAAGACATTCTTCTACAATATTACAAAATGTCCTGAGTTTCTGTTCTTTAATATCAAGCATTAGTCTTTTGTCGAATACCCTTTTGATAATCAAAAGAATGACCCAAAAATTGTTCTTCTTATCTCTCTTGCATAGGGTGCCTTTTAAATGAAAGAAGTAAAAGTTTAACTTAGCTTTCTGTTCTTTTGTTTCTTTTCAGAAGATCATGCTTCATGCTGGCCTCGAAGTTCCTGGAAGACCGGATGTTTTTCAGGTAAGCTACTCGATGTTTGCAGGATCGAAGTCGGAAGGCTTAGCATCTTTCAGAAGCTTGGGTGTTTTATGCACTTGCCACACCCGAACCGCACCCTAATTGATTAATGACGTCGCTCGCGTTCATACGCGAGGCTACGTGTAAACTGTTAGAGGCCCATTCTTCTTTTGCGGGTTCAGCGCGAGGCTTCACTTTAATTTAACTCCGGTTCTTCCCAAAAAAACAGACTCTGTTTGACGTGTCAAGAACAACCAAACACTTGGAATGTGGCATGCTTTACATAACGAAACCAAAGGAATACACCATGATTTTGTGCACCAAGTCCCAAGCACAGTTATTGGCACAATAGTTATTAACATATCGTAAGTAACTAGACAAATAAAAAAATAGTCATAAAACAGCACACATTACACTGATCACATTCCCAGGAGTTCTGGATGCACAGGATAGGGGTGTTTTTTTTTGAATGGGTAATAAAACATGAGTCTTGCGGATTCTATAGGTGTTTTTTTTTACATAGAAAGTTTTAAAGGGTCAGGATATTTAGTCGAGGAATCATGACACCATCACCCCCTGTGGTCCTAGCTGTTACTCTAAGTAAGACCACGAGTGGGCTGTGGTCACTTGCTATTTTTGGTTCTACATTAAAATCACAAACCAATAAAGAACACTCCCTGGAAATAAACATAAAGTCAATAAAAATGTCCCTACCCTCACCAACAAAAGTGGGGCACTGAACTGAGAAACTATTAGTCAAACTATCCAAATCGTTCTTGATAATGATAGTATTTAGTGCCTCCCCCTGCAGGTGTGAATGAAATGTGCCAAAGGCTATCTGCCTGTATCCAAGAGACCACAAACTCTTTCATTACTATATTCACAGGATGTACTTCTGTAACATGACAGTTCTTTGGGTCGAAAATATTATAGTACCAATTTACCAGTAAAACTCTAACCTGCAGCATATTAACAATAATGATCAATTGAAACCACTGAGATGATCCTACGCAGTAAGCTTTTATGGAGCCGAATTTAACTGTAAATAGGGTTACCAGCCCTCCTTTTGCCCTCCTCGATGAGGATGCTGTGGCAAGTGCATCAAAAGCATGTTAGCCATCCATCACTATGCTCTCTTTAGCCCATGTTTTCTGTAAACAAATAACATCAAATCCCCTAATATATTCTAACCAAACCTCATCTGTTAATTCCGAGCGGATACCTGCTACGTTCCAGGAGATTAATTTAACTGGAGGTATAGAGTGGGCCAAACCCGTATCCGAAGGAGTAACTATTGAGACAGAATGCCTGGCTACGGGTATCTGGATCGGCCCCTCGCCCTGAAGCATATTTTCAGTGGCTGTATTTACAACCACCAGACAGATTCTCATGTTCTCCTTTACAGAGGGTCCAACTAAGTTTATGACAGGGTTTTTAGGTTTTTTTTTGTTGCCAAGTGCCTCTTTAGTCACTAATCCCCCTGAATCAACATATGAGGGGCACTTACTTTCATTATCTAGATGCCAGGCGGAATGTCTAGTTAGTCAATCAATCTCGGTTAGGTCTGAGAGTACCTCATAGCAATTAGGGTGGAAAGAAGGGGGCGGGTGGGGTCATCTGTGATATGTCTAGGCTGAATAGGTCGCATGCAGAGGTAGAAAACCAGACTAGGAAGTAAAAAAAAACCAAAGGTCGAGCCTTTATCTGTTTGCTAGGCGAGTCTTTCAGCTGATTTAAAGCAAGGTGAACACAGCTCGCATTGCTGAAATTAAGCAGGACACAGCCCCCCCTATTACTTGTCTTTGTGCCATCTACCCAGCTCACCCGCCTGGACATGATGATATATTTGAACCAATTAGAATAGGGTGGGGTTTTCCTGGAACACCAATGTGCAGATTTATTTATAAGGCTCTGGCAGCTTTCTTTTTGACTGGGAAGTAACCTCGGAACCCCAGTTAAAATCAAGGTGTAGGGGGTACTTTCTGGGGCAGATTTAGTGAGTCAATAATCCCACTCCCGCCTAATGGACCATGTGGGCAACTGTGGGACGATGTATCCCCCAAAAGAGGTCTACCCTCATCCCCTAAATTAGATATTTTGGGGAGCGGGGCGCCCTGGTCTCCGGGGGGGAATTTCCATGAGGAACAGGAACCTCTGCTAACTCAACCGGTGTACTAATATTTCTTGTCTCCTGTGAGCGACCACAGGGTCGGCGAATTCCACTGAGGGTAGATGGTACCTTACCAGGGGCCACCCCATTAGATGAGGCCCCCGCCTTTCGACTATATCCCTTGGCAGTGGATCTCTCTCAATTGGGATGTATAATCGAGTTTTTCTACTGATGCTAAGTCTTTACAAACAATAGTTAGTTGCTCCTCAATTTTGGTTAATTTTACCTGAATTGGTGCTAGGGCCTCCTGAACTAACTTACTCAATTTTCTAGTTAGAATATCAGACCCATCCTGCCCAACAATGATTAACCCTCCTATACATGATTTAACAACTTTTCCTGGTATGTGGGTTTGTTTAGGTATTTTTTTCTTTGGCGACTGACTATTGATCTTATGAACAATCCCCACTCTCGCAGTTCATTTCCTCTTTCCTCCGGTTACAGTCAATGGGCCAGGCTTCATCGATGTTGTACGAGGACTCGCTTCATCATCCCGTGTACCTCGTGGTTCGCCCGGGGTCAGAACTATCACAGATGGGGAAATAGGGACTTGAGGTCTGTCCACAATAACAGTTTCTGCTATATCCATGTGGAGTCATTGTTTGAAGATGGTAACTGGGAAGCAGGCAATTGCTCAGGTGTTGGTGCCAGAGAAAGTCTCAGCTCAGCAGGCTCTGTTTCCTTATTATTAGCTCCCACTGCCTTTTGCAGAAAAACATCTAGAGTGGTATCAATGGTTTTTGAGGCAGGTGTGGGCTTTTGCTTCCCCATAGTGTTTTAAAAAAGGGCCCTTACGTAGCTATATATTGAATCAAATGCAGTAAAGTCACCTTATAGAGTCCTTAGTGTTCTAGATGTAAGTTAACACCACAAAACCAGTTGCAAGTTGCAGAACCAAAAGAAAGGGCCCAGCCCAGCCTTCTCCAGGCTCTGACGGGTGCAGACAGGCCCGTCCTTGGACCAGGCTTCGCCCAGGGGCCGCCCGGGCACATCCGCATGCGTCACGCGCTACAGAAGAGGCGAGCTGACTAAATGTGCTTCCGGACGCAGGAAAACTGCTAGCAGCGTGTCCTGGCACTGTGGTTGCTGGAGCTTGAAGTCCCCCCTCCTCTGCAGTGGCTGGAGTTGATGGTGCTGAGGGCTCCCCATTGAGTCACTTTTAACATGGGAAAAAGTGACGCACTGTAGGCTTAAGTGGCTTGCAAATAAGCCCCCAAATGTGGGTACATTTCACTTAGTGGCCGAAAGCAGCGTCCAGGTAAAACAATAATTAATGCTATTACGCTGTTGTTAAGTTATGTTTTGTTTTTTACGGCGGAGGTGAGGGTGTGGCACTGCAGCTCGAGCTGCTGACTCAGGAGTTGGGGATCCGAGTTTGAGATTCGACCTTGGCGCAACATCCTGTGATTCTGGGCGAATTGCTTTTATGGACTGCACCTCAATACCATCAGAGGTGATAAACTGCACAATATAAATCTTCAAACAAACAGTGTTGGCTTGTCAATTTGAAAATTTCATGGATGTATAATTAAAATATGTAAATTTTAATATTTGTGTATTTTAAATCCTTTTGGTTTTTCTAAATTTCTGTTTTATTGTATGCATGTGTTTTAAATTGGTTGTATTTAATAGTGCAATACATTTTCTGATTTCTGATCCAAAGTCTCCAATCAAGGAGGGTCTTGAGTCTGCTACCTTGCCTTCTCACCAAAATAATGCCTTCCTGTTTGACCAAGGCACTGAATGCTTGTCTATTTTCATTACATGAATATTTAATGTTATCAAAGTTGTCCGCATTTTCAGGAATACAAAAAATTACAACAGAAATGCAAACCAGTAGTTCCCCTGGTTACTAATAAAAGTAGAACAACTGACTTTCTGGCAGTTTCCATCGAAGAAATTAGTAGTCTACTGCGAATAGTTAAAAAATTACCCATACATTGTTTTTGGCTTGGGTTTGGTAGACAATCCATTCCAGGAGTTATTTGATCAGGGGTTACATCGATCATTAATGCACTCTTACAGGATGGAGGGATTCAAGCCCATTGAAACAGGCCATTTTAAGCCATTGTTAAAAAGCGCGCGTTAGATGTAGAGGATCCAAACTGAAATCTGCACATTCATAGCAACTATCATCAAATAAGCAGGAAATCCATCCAGTGGTTAATTTGGGCTGGTGGTTTCCAGTGCTCGGCATTGGCACGTTGCTGTCAACAATGGCACCTATGAATGTCCTCCACATGGTGGCGCAGTTTTATACGTTCATAATAAGAAAATAACAATTGTATCTACACTAAAAATGACTAATACCTGACACCCAAGCCATTCGTATAGTGTTGAGTTGCCTGGAATAATCTAAATTGTCACATTTGTAGGATTCTGATGGTTAGTAGTAGTGTTGGAATTGTCATTCGCAGTGTTGGCAGAGGCAATGGGTGGTGCAAGCTGCAGTGACCTCTTTGAGGGCCCTGGCACTTTTTTTAATTTTTTTTTTTATTAAGTATGGTTCCCATCTAGATCAACCTAATGGTACATTACAAAATATCTACAATCCCATATGCAGGTTAATTGCTTATTAAATAGCAACCAATCTGGACACAGGGCAACACATGGTGTTGATTGACACAGTTGACAAGCTAAGAACCTACTACCAAACAATCTTTGTCATCCTGTTTGTAAAGTAGGGCCCGTTTTCTATCTGCCAGTAAACTCTTTCTGACGTTCTTTGGCTTTCTATATGTGACTTGCAGTGTTTCTTTGTATCAAGTGGTTTTTGCAGACATTTTGTGGCAGAAGGGAATGAGAAAGGGAGCACTTTAGAGGGAAACTGTGAACGGATCTAATCCCATGGGTGCAAAAAATGGTGAAACCCCCAACGAACAGTCTATAATGGTTATATGAAAGTTCTAATACAGAGCAGCCCCGGACTAGAGGCTGACCCTCTGCGCACAGCTCAAAAGGAAACACAAAAGTTTCTCATCCGTTTCAAGTCTATAAAATCACAAAGTTCAACAAAGTTTTCTTGTTCAAATTTTAATGATCATTGTTTTCATGATCAAGTATCTTCAAATTTCAATTGATTCCAGAGTATTTTCCTTAATTCATAATTCACTGAAACTTAATTTCCCAATGCATTTCGGGCTTAAACATCGCCCTTCATCAGGGGATAGTTCTGAAAGTCAAGAAAGGTACTCATCAAGAATGTGTCTCGACTGAGACTCAGCATCAACATATTGAAATGTCCCGGAATCCATGCGGAGCATGCTGTTCTGTGCTTAAGTGTAGTCAAAATTCCACACACACGTGTCTTAAACGAAGTAAAAAATTTGCACAAACTATATATAACTACATGCTGCCTGAGCTGTGCAAAGATTGTGAAAGTTATTCATTTATCGTAGCGTGATACCATACAGTGTCGAGTGTGAAAAGATGACATAGAACCTCGAACCAAAGGGTTAAATAGAATACAGTGAAGACGGTGCATACAAATAAGGGCTGTGTCGTTCGATCGTGTGAATTCAGAAACATAAAAGGGTGTAGATAACATGCGCATAAACACAGGGAGGGTAAACTCACGGCGGTGAAGCTTGTAATGCTGCGTTCTCTGCAAGGTAAACACCAGAAATGGTACTCACTATTTGATATGAACGCGTATGTCAAAGTGAAAAGCGGGTCCTCGGTAGAGGGACTTACTTGTGGTGATGTAGGTAGAATACTTTATTTCGATGTGAGTGACATGCAATAATAACGACCTCTCGCCGGTAACAACGATGGTTTAGTGGCGTCTTCAGACGCAGTGAAGAAACAAAGTCGATGTGCAATAGAGGAAGGACCAAGATTTTAGCCTCGAAGACGGGCGCCCTCTTGGAAAGGTGAAACCCGAAATTATAATATGATTAACGTTACTATAAGTTTACAAAGCGTGAAAGCAGGCAACAAGATAAAAACGGATATCACAATGAATGTAAAAAATGAACACTGTTAAAAGACAATAGCAAGCTCATATAGATAATCCCAAATATCAAGTAGCAGAAAGTCTCTGATATACAGTATGTTTACAGGTAACAAGTAAATTCCATTCTGTCATTTAGCCCGTTAGGCTGCATCGTGCTCATATAGCGAATCCAGTAATTTTCTCTCTTCAATAGTGTGTTCTTGTTGTTGGCACTAGTTTTAATCACCTCTAAAATGAGAAACTTGAGCTGTGCAACATTGTGATTGTTCTCCATGAAGTGCATAGCTACCGTGGATTTAACATTTCTGGTTCGGATATTACTTTTATGCTCCAATATCCACCAGCGTATTTTTCTCTCTGTGTGTCCCACATAGCAGGACCCACAGGGTCATTTCAACATGTAGATCACATTGGTTGTGTTGCAGGTTGCATTGACATTCAGTTTGATCTTAGTTTCCCTTCATGGGATGGTGAGTGAAGTTTCCTGGGATAATGTTATGGCAATTGCTACAGTTGTAGCAGGGTAACAATCCTTTGTATGTAACAGATGTAGAGCTCTCACTAGGTTTGGATGACATTTCTTGAAGATTCCAACCGCTGGTATAAGCGAAAATCGGCTTGTTCTCAAATAATCCTTTGAAATCTGGTTCACCACTCAATAGAGGCCAGTGTTTGAGGATGATGTTCTTGTATCTTTGGCTGATGATGGAATATTTGGACACCACTTTCATCCGTCTATTGACTCTTTTCTCCTTGACTTTTAACAAATCTTTCCTATTTATATTCATGCAACGGTCTTCTGCTTTTTTCCGAGTTTCTTCGGGGTATCCTCTTTTCCTGAATCTGTTAAGCATGGCTGTGATTTCTAGTTCGCTCTCCAAGGGTGAAGTGACGATACGCTTCACTCTAAGGAGTTGTGAGAATGGTAGATTTTGCTTTAAACCAGGTCTGTGAAAACTGTTGAAGTGTAGAATAGAATTGCGGTCTGTGGTCTTGCGAAATAGCGATGTCGACAAGTTCCCCTAAATTAATTTGTTGTTTTCGCATCCAAAAAATGAATGCACTGTTTGTTCATGTCCCAGGTAAATTGAATACGTTCATCAATTTGATTCATATGTTGTAAAAATGTTGATAATGAGTCTGATGTTCCAGACCTTAAGATGAAAATGTCATCAATAAAACGCAAAAATAATTGGCCATGTTCCTGCCAAGGAGAGTCTGACAAAATATGTTGTTCTTCGAAATATTTTATAAATATATTCGCGTACGCAGGCGCTGCGCAGTTGCCCATGGAGGTACCACAGAGCTGTAGGAACCACTGGTCATTGAACTGAAAGTAGCTGTGGTACAGAGTGAACATTAACAATTCCATCAAAACGACTTGTAGATCTCCATCGAGAGTGGAGTTGATTAACACCTGTTCAACTGCTTCCAAGCCATGGTTGGGAGGAATTGACGTGTACAGGGATCGAACGTCCACTGTACACAACCATACTTCGTCTCCAGGAGAGATAGGACATGCATTAAGTTTGACCAAAAAGTCAGTTGTATCTCTGATGTAAGACTGTGTAGAGATTACAAATGGCTGTAGATATTTATCAATACATTTTCCAACAGGCTCATGTATACTGCCTTTGGTGGACACTATAGGTCGGAAAGGAGGTTGCGTGGAATGTTTACGTATCTTCGGCAACATGTACAATCGTGGTGCCTTTGGATTGGTTTGGATAACAAATCTTTTTGCTTTTTGTGTGAGGGTACCACTCTCAACTGCCTTCATAACGATGTTTTTCAGTGTATCGAAAAATTCAACGGTGGGATCTGCCTCCCATGGTGTGTATGTGTTTGCATCAGATACATGTAGAGTCTTCACCATTGGAGAGCGAACAAGAATTCACAGCCATGCTTAATAGATTCAGGAAAAGAGGATACCCCGAAGAAACTCTGAAAAAAGCAGAAGACCGATGCATGAATATAAATAGGAAAGATTTGTTAAAAGTCAAGGAGAAAAGAGTCAATAAACGGATGAAAGTGGTGTCCAAATATTCCATCATCAGCCAAAGATACCAGAACATCATCCTCAAACACTGGCCTCTATTGAGTGGTGAACCAGATTTCAAAGGATTATTTGAGAACAAGCGGATCTTCGCTTATACCAGAGGTCGGAATCTTCAAGAAATGTTAACCAAACCTAGTGAGAGCTCTACATCTGTTACATACAAAGGATTGTTACCCTGCTACAACTGTAGCAATTGCCATAACATTATCCCAGGAAACTTCACTCACCATTCCATGAAGGGAACTAAGATCAAACTGAATGTCAATGCAACCTGCAACACAACCAATGTGATCTACATGTTGAAATGCCCCTGTGGGTCCTGCTATGTGGGACACACAGAGATAAAAATACGCACGCAGATATTGGAACATAAAAGTAATATCCGAACAAGAAATGTTAAATCCACGGTAGCTATGCACTTCATGAAGAACAATCACACTGTTGCACAGCTCAAGTTTCTCATTTTAGAGGTGATTAAACCTAGTGCCAACAACAAGAACACACTATTGAAGAGAGAAAATTACTGGATTCGCTATATGAGCACGATGCAGCCTAACGGGCTAAATGACAGAATGGAATTTACTTGTTACCTGTAAACATACTGCATATCAAAGACTTTCTGCTACTTGATATTTGGGATTATCTATATGAGCTTGCTATTGTCTTTTAATAGTGTTCATTTTTTACATTCATTGTGATATCTGTTTTTATCTTGTTGCCTGCTTTCACGCTTTGTGAACTTATAGTCACGTTAATCATATTATGATTTCGGGTTTCACCTTTCCAAGATGGCGCCCGTCTTTGAGGCTAGAATCTTGGTCCTTCCTCTATTGCACATTGACTTTGTTTCTTCATCGTTGTTACCGGCAAGAGGTCGTTATTTTTTGCATGCCACTCACATCGAAATAAAGCAATCTACCTACATTACCACAAGTAAGTCCCTCTACCGAGGACCCGCTTTTCACTTTGACATACGCGTTCATATCAAATAGTGAGTACCATTTCTGGTGTTTACCTTGCAGAGAACGCAGCGTTGCAAGCTTCACTGCCGTGAGTTTACCCTCCCTGTGTTTATGCGCATGTTATCCACACCATTTTATGTTTCTGAATTCACACAATCGAACGACACAGCCCTTATTTGTATGCACCGTCTTCAATGTATTCTATTTAACCCTTTGGTTCGAGGTTCTATGTGATCTTTTCACACTCGGCACTGTATAGTATCACGATACGATATATGAATAACTTTCACAATATTTGCACAGCTCAGGCAGCATGTAGTTATATATAGTTTGTGCACATTTTTTACTTCGTTTAAGACACGTGTGTGTGGAATTTTTACTACACTTAAGCACAGAACAGCATGCTCCGCATGGATTCCGGGACATTTCAATATGTTGATGCTGAGTCTCAGTCGAGACACATTCTTGATGAGTACCTTTCTTGACTTTCAGAACTATCCCCTGATGAAGGGCGATGTTTACGCCCGAAATGCATTGGGCAATTAAGTTTCGGTAAATTATGCATTAAGGAAAATACTCTGGAATCAATTGAAATTTGAAGATACTTGATCATGAAAACAATGATCATTAAAATTTGAACAAGAAAACTTTGTTGAACTTTGTGATTTTATAGACTTGAAACGGATGAGAAACTTTTGTGTTTCCTTTTGAGCTGTGCGCAGAGGGTCAGCCTCCAGTCCGGGGCTGCTCTGTATTAGTTTCTTCTTTTCATCACGCTGCCAGGAACAGACAGCGACACCTCCGCAGCACGCTACAAATTGATTAACTCGACTACATTCTGATAACCACGCTGTGCCCGTTTCACCTCTAGTCATTGTTTATAAGAAAGTTCTGCCAATGCTATACATGAACTCTAATCTTCCTGCCTATTCATAAGAAAGTATCTCGGGTACTGATAATAGGTTTGGTTCATTCTCTCATTTTAACATTCTGTTAGAAGTTGATAACTGGAGATTTTGTCTTGTTAATAAGTGTGGCAATCTCAGCAGAGAAGTCAGACAATCCAGTTGGAATGTTTTGACTCATCTGCCTCTTTTTTCCTACTGAGAATACCAAGTGATAAGTGTTAGCTCTATGTCTTTTCACCTCCTAACTGAAATCTCTCTTAAACTTTCAGACTTGGAAATGTATGCTGTGTCACGCACTCACCTGATCCCAACTGCAGAGACGACACTGGAGGCATGCTGGACCTCCTTTTCCTCTCATAGGCGCAGAAGGTCAAGGGTATTGGATCTGCTCAGCAGCTGTGTGGCACTGCATAACAGGATTTGCCACTTCTGAGACCTTCTGTATTCATCAGCAGCATTGCATGAGAGCAGAATAGTCAAATCACAGATTTGAGTGTGTCACTCTAAAGAATATGCTCAGTACAAAGGTTGGAGTTACTTGCACTTTCAAGGATAAACTAATTTCACAGGTTGGAGTTACTTGCACTCCCAATGATATACTCAGTACACAGGTCGGAGTTACTTGCACTCAAGAGGATAATCTCAGTACACAGATTTGAGTACAAGGGTCATGGGTATATCAAAGGCTCTAAAGTGCTTTCTCCTGGCACTACTGTTCACCAGAGAAACACTGACTTAAAGTCTTTAATCCTTGCGCAGTCACAGTTCTAGTGCCAAAGTTGAATTGTGGGTGGAGGTCTGTGCCTTCTTATCCGATGTCATTAGAGGAATAATTTCAAAAACTCATATTCATTTGTTGACAGAGTGTGTTGTTTTTAATAATTTAATCCAATAGTGACATTACAAGAAAAAAACAGCCGACACGTGTTTTGCCCAGCGGCCAGTTGGCCGAGGGCTTTCACGAGGCTGGTATAGGCAATTGACGACAAAAAGTCGTAAAGTGATAGAATCAGATTGGCAAAAGGTCACATACAGCAGGATGTGAGTAAAGTGTACAGTAGATACCCATAAAGCAATTGAAGGACCAAGGGACACCGAGTAGGTTAGGTGATAGAAAACAGCTGTAGTGTAAGGAATAGGGGATAAGGCAAAAGAAAAAATCAAGGAAATAAAAAGTTCAAATTATTAAAAGTACCATGTGCTTACCACTTTTCAAGTCCTCACATTTGACATGGTTAATTGTAATAATTCACTGATATCAGAAATACAAGGAATATTAGTTGCAATGTATAACCAACGTGCTAAAGGTTACATGTAAATGATGCAATTTTGACAATTATCACTGTGGGTGGCATGTTCGCGGTTTATGCTCGCATAGGCAGTGTCACGATGCATCTTGATTCCATAAAATGTAGTCATGACATAAAGAAACATAATCAGGGACATAGACATACATATTAACCCTGGGCGTAGTGGGCGTAGTGGGGCTCCGCGGAGCTACGCGGAGTGGGCGAGAAGCTACGCCCACTCCCGCACTCCGCGTAGCCCCACTACGCACCTCCCTCCCGCTGTCCTCTACATACATTATTTAAGAAAAATACCCTTAATAAAGCAATTTTAAAGCACTTTCCGTGTCCGGGGCTCGTCCGGGGCTCCCTCTTGGAATCGTGTCATCATGGATACCAATGCGCATGCGCGGGCGGCCGCGCATGCTCATTGGTATCTGTGAAGGGACGCTATTCCAAGAGGGAGCCCCGGACGAGCCCCGGACACGGTAAGTGCTTTAAAATTGCTTTAATAAGGGTATTTTGCTTAGATAATGTATTCGGACCCCAGGGTTAATACATATATCAGTACTGAGTGTACGCATTAAAACTAGATTTTACAGTGTTATAGTTAGGCACTCAAATTGTGGACAGTAGAAAATAAAAACTATTGTTTAGAAGAGAATCTAACATGGGCTTCAATTGAAATTCATAGAGCATATTATCAAGCCCATTATCGCCGCTTTATCGGCAGTTTCCTGCCGATAAAAGCGGCGATAATGTAACGCCCTTACTTGATAATATGCCCCCAGATTCGTAGAAACAAGAAGCCTTAAATATAAAAGAAGGAGAATGCTATGGTGTGAAGCATAGCGCTTACCAGAGCGTCCGGTTAGCGGTCCTAAATCCTGAAAGTAAAACAATATGTAGAAATCAGTCATGGATGGTGGCAAAAATAAAGTAAAAAAAAGAAAAAGGACCGCCTTGTGAAATGGGTCGGGCCTGACTCAATTTAGAAAAAGCGAGTGCAGAATGAGGTAGAGGCATGACTAAAATGCTTAGCGAAAAGACAGCAAGGTTGAAAGGCTGTGTGTTTCACAGTCATATTGATCCTGATTGGGAAATGGGAAATGTGGCATAGGAGATTAGCACTCCGGGGTGGGTGACAGAAGTAATCAAGTGATGCCGGTTGGGGTGCAAATTGTTACAAAAACTATAACTAAGGGCTGGGCGTCCTGTAGGGAATGGAAAAGCCATCAGGTCTGGTGGCAGTCTTACAGAAGAATGAAAGAGCTACATGGTCTCTGCAGTCCCAGGAACAGAAGAAGTTCAGAGGCAAGCCACGTTGGGTTAAGTAACTCGGAGTCCAGCGTCAGATCACGTCCGGTGTCAACTGTGAGCCAAACATATGGGGGAAATGGAAGAGTTACTCAGTGGAGGCAGCGGCAAAAATGAATACCTTTGCAAAATATAATAGCTTTTTAAATGGAAAGGCGATCTGAAATAACAAATTGGTAGGGATATATGACTAGAAAGGTAAAAGGGCCATAGATTGAAAAAGTATAAAGGATAAAATGATGGAGAGAGATCATGAACAATGGTACAGTTCTACAGTTATAGATGCATATAATGTCTATTACCATAAGTACAAGACATTGCCACAATATAGCAATGAAAGACTAGCTAGATGACGGTAATAGTTATGGGGGATTAGCCGGAACAAAATCACATGCTTAGTTAGGGTCTGCTAGTACTCATTTGGTGTGGAAGGTGACCTTAGTTCAGAGAAGCGAGCTCATACAAGACGGATCTAGAAACATAATTAAGTGGATGACAGAAAGCAGACCGACAGCCACCAGAACATGTTTTAAAAGTGGGAAAGGCAATGGAATAAGGGGGTGCCTGGTCGTCAGAATAGTCGATATATAGTCAAAGGTAGTGTTAACAAGAGTTGTACAAACACAGGCCCCCATTAGCTGGTAGGTCGATAGGAAAAGAACCACATGCTCTGGTCAGAGTGCTGGTAACAGGGCATGCTGTCAAAGTAATGGGAAAACAAGTGTAATTATTACATTAGGACAGTGAGGACAGATTCTGTAGAGCCAAAAATGCATTTCTGAGTCTTTGTTGAGTCCTTGTGTCACGGTGTTCATGTGTATAATATATTCACTCTCGTTCTGCCACATTAAGAGTTCGCGACTGCCCCCTCTGGGGGAGGATTTCACAAGTTCCAGTCCGAAAAACTTCTGATAATGTTCAGTTAGTGCTGGTCCCACATTGGTTTTGTTGATGTTCCGATAATGTTCCAAAATTCTAGTTTTGTTGGCTCTGATTGTGCTACTCAGATATACTTTACTGCATGGGCAGATTATGAGGTAAATTATGTAAATGGAATTACAGAATATCAAGTCCCTGATCTTGAAAGTAGAGTGTGAATTGTACTAATATTCCAACTGTTTGTTGATCCCCCATTTACATGCATTATAGACGTGGCAGATGTAAAATCCACATGGTTTAGGTAAAAAGTAGTTTTTTTGTTATTTCTGCTTGTCGATAATTTCCGATTTGTTTGAGGTTTTTGGCTCTCCTAAAGCCCATTTGAGGAAAGTTTTCTATCTGGCCCATTAAAGTTGAATATTAGTCAGGAGGTGCCAATTTCTTTAGGATTTTCCGTATATGATGGTTACCGTTTTGGAAATCAGTCAGAAATATGATTTTGTTGGGCTTTTCTTTCTTTGTGGAATCTTTTGGTTGAAGTAGATTATCCCTTGATAAGTTCTCACAGTCATTTGCTGTTTTTTCAAGTAGTACTCTAGGATACCAATATTGTAGCAATCTTTCTGTTAGATTTTCTGATTTTTCCCTATAAGTGGTTAGATCACTGCAGTTCCTTTTCATTCGTTTAAACTCACCTTTCGGGATATTTTGTATTGTTTTGAAGGGGTGGCAACTGTCTGCCCGGAGGATAGTATTTGCTGATGTCTGGTTGCCAAATGCCTTTGTTTGTAGTATGTTATCCTCTACATAGATGGTAATGTCCAAAAAGTCAATTTCTATGGGGGAAATATTGCTGGTTGTCTGGATTGGCCATCTATTCTTGTTGATGTTTCATAGAAACCCTTTAAATGTTGCTTCTGGGCCCTGCCAGATGCACAAAATATTGTCAATATACAGTCAATATATAGTCAGAATGTGGAATACCTTTCCACTAGTCCATGAAGATGCATGCATAAGGTGGGGCAAAATTGGGTCCCATGGCACTCCCCTGTAGTTGTAAGTAGTACTTTGAGTTGACTGTGAAGACATTATTGGTGACACAAAAGTATAGCATTTCCAGGATCATCTGGTTGGATTCCATGTAATGGACAGGTTTGGTGGCCAGTGTTTTTCGTACTGCTTCAATTCCGTTATCGTGGCGGATTGAGGTATAGAGACTTACCACATCAATAATGGTAAGTATGCAATCCTTGTCCCATGGGATGTTGTTTAATTTAAGTAAGATGTCTTTTGGGCCTGTATATACGAAGGGAGATCCTTCATAAAGGGTTGGATTTGGTGGTCAATGTATTCAGCAAAACCAAAGGGGATGATGGACGGAGTGTTGAACAATACAAGCACTCGCCCCCAGTCAACTGATCGGGGGTTAATCCATCATCATTCTTTAGCTCACTCCACCACCCCAGTTCAGACATGGCCATGTGCAAATCAGTCTGACCCTGTGCCTCATAGGAATAGTCCAGAAACCGGTCCTAGGATGCTTGTTTCCGGTCCAGGGAAGACATGGCTTTGCAGTTCGGGCTTGGGGTGGCGGAGTGAGCTAAAGAATGATGATGGATTAAACCCAGATCAGTTGACTGGTGGTGAGTGCTTGCAATGTTCAACACTCCGTCCATCATCCCCTTTGGTTATGCTTTGTTCGGTCAATATATTCACCCAACCTGGAGCAGATAGAGTTAATGCCTGCAATAATGGGTCTCCCAGGTGTTTGGTATCATGTTTGTGTATTTTAGGCAGAAGGTAAAGGGTCTACATGGTGGGATGTTCTAAATATAGTCCTTTTGTCAATCTGATTCTATCACTTTACGACTATTTGTCATCTATTGCCTATACAAGCTGTTAGAATTCCCTCGGCCAACTGGCCACTGGGTGAAACACATGTTGGCTGATTTTTTCGTGTAATTTCACTATTGGAATAAATTATCAAAAACGACACACTGTCAACAAAAATATGAGTTTGGGAAATTATTCCTCTCACGACATCTGATAAGAAGGCAAAGACCTCCTCCCACTATTCAAATTATCGTATTCCCAATGGCTCTTTGGTGCAGCCATTGGTGAGGCACATGCCATCGTCAATATTGGACCCTGACTACTGTAGCACAAAGCTTAGACTCATCCACCCATCTCAGCAACCTAGTGCCAAAGTTGCAGAAAGGGTCTGAATTATAAACACACAAGAAGCACTATAGTAAATAAATGAGGGCATGGAGGAAATGTTTATAGTCTTTGAAGACACAGGTACTTAAACCTGCTTACTACTATAGGAGGATTAGGGCATACTAACCTAATATCAAGTACTTAGCCTAATTATTCCACTTGACTGAAGTTCGAAGATGATCTGAGGCTTTGATACACGGAGTCTCAAAGGGTCCCACGCCGCTGTACAAGAGGGAGATAGAAGGAAGACGTCAAGGGAGTTGGAGTCACAGAAACAACTGGTTCACTTGGACTTGAAGGAGACTGGAGCGCTTCTCAGTTCCAACTGTATTCTTCAGCTGACTGGGAAGGGTGATGCATGTTCTACAGGGACCAAGGCCAAGCCACAACTCAGGGCTGAACGGTGTTTATATACCATCTCGAAGGCTCAGCAAATGTAGTTAAATCACGTGTGGCATGTGGAGCACATGGCCATCTGGAAGGTTCTCGAACCCTTGGATAAAATGCATGTTAGTGCACTTTGTTTGACCTTACAGTATGGGTATTTGCAAATTGAAGATCCGATCCAAGTAACAGGAAACAAACATATTGTTTTTCTGCCAAATGTGCATAATGGAAAACAACACCAAGGCCCCAGTAACAGCGGGAGCAAGGCTTGACATTGGCTCACAATATTCTGGGAGAAGCTTGCAGAGATTCAATGGAAAATCACATGAAGGCCCTAGTAACAGCAGGTGCAAGATAATCTATTGGTTAACAGGTTCTGGCAGACACTTGCAGGGAAACAAGCACTATCGAATTACAGGTTTTGGGGGATACTTGCAAATACTAAAGCACAATGGAATCACAGGTTTAGGGAGACATCAGTTGTGGTATCTTGGTGTGCCATAAGTCCCCACAGGGGTAATGCGAGATCCCTGCATGGTATGCCACTACGCAGGGGTCACAGGAAGGGGTCATGACAGAGAGGGGGTGCAGAAGAGAATCATGAAATACTGCATTTTCAATTATACACACACAATATACAAATTCGGGTATGACTAAAAAAGTAGTCCACAACTGGAGATGCTCTATCATGGTCTACTGCTGAACAGTGTGTGAAAAACACAAAACTAGCAGCAATTGAATGGCAGAGAAACCTTGACTTTACTAATTGGGGCAAAAGTCCGGCTGTATTTCGATATACCCACATTGATCAAATGTGTGGGTAATTAATCCAACGAAAGACAATTGTGCCTATTCTGGTTTGTTGTGGGATAATAACCTGCACATGGTTTGCTGGGTCTAAATCACAGCAAAAACAGATAATTTCACATATGGTGTCTGTCTTACTCAACATAAGGTTTGAGGGACTCTGATCATTATTCAATACCAGACAGGACCATAGAAATACCATATTTTTTCAGGGGTTATCAAAGAAATGCAGCCACTCCTATACAAAGTGCAGAATATGGGAGTCCACCAGGCAGCAAGTCTATAAAGACGAGATCATCTATCATTATTGCAAAGAGACATACTATGGCATATTGTAAACATAAGTCTGAAGTTCAAATGCCTTCATGTTTGCCCAAAAGCACATAGTTATGTCTCATAATATTTGAATAAATTTTTCTTTTCTGCAGGGTCACCATGGACCTTTTGCCATTTTGTAGAACCTATTTGTACTGGTATTATCACTTTGTGCCCTGTGATACTGCTAACCACAGTCACAGCGCATTCACTTTAGCCTAAAAAAGTAATGTTAAATGTGGTTTCATCCATGAGGTCTGTTTTACTTGAAATGTGCAGAAATAATGTAGAAAATGCATGGGAGTTAAATTTCATATGTGGGTTGCAATGTGTTTACACCACCCATATATATGACAAAAAATGTATCTGACAGGAGCACCTCAGGCTGCTCTGCACCTTAAAAGCACTTTGGTGGCACATTGAAAGTGTGTTTGCCATGTTGGAAAGCATATTTTTATATATTAGTATGTCACTCTCAATGTGTGCAATATAATGCTACAGGGCAGGGTGCTTAATACATTGAAAATAGTGTTACACTACATATTTGAAACCAGTCCATTTACAGAGTAATGTATAGATGAGGCTACATTTTTCAGGATGAGGGCTATATAAAATTAAACTACTTAAATTGTAAGTCAAGTCAAGTCAAAATCTTTATTCGATTGTAGGTTTTACAATCATAAAAGTGCAATTTTTAAACATACGATAAGAATAACATTAAAAACAATTCATTTCAATTGGCAAATAGAGACACAGTATACAGTACAATATATTAGGCAGTACGAGCATGGGCAACATATGATTAAAAATATAAATATCTGTAGTATTAAAAACACCTAAAAGAGATACAGTGTAATTAGCCATCCATGCTTTTCCTGAAGCTGATGGCTTTTTTAAGAAAGTTACAAACAAATAAAGTGCAATCGCTGTTCAGTAGTTGTAAGTAATAAAGTGCAGGTTTAATTTGTGAGAAACTCAACTTTTTGAGACACGGTTTGAGGTATAATTTCCGTGGGGTCAAATAATAGGGGCAAATAAAAAGGAAGTGTGCCAGATCTTGTGGAGACTTTCCGTCGCAGCCACAAGCTGGCAACACTTCTCCCCGTTGAGCCCCACTAGGGACAGCCAGTAAAAGATGGAAGAGGTCAAAGCGGAACCTTATTAACAGAAATCTTTCATAACTGGACATAGGCCAAGTCAGGTAAGGTTCCGTTTGCAAGCAAGTTTTTAATAGAAAATGTTTCCTGACACTGGCCTTCTGCATCTCAACCTCTTCTCTGTCGGTACCTCTTAACAATAATATAGCGTTCTTAACCGAGCTAACATCTGTTTTTGTAATTAAATTTGGGGCATAAAACAGATCCCGTCGGTCAATTGCCGTTAGGCTGTCCTTTATATACTTCACCCACGGTATTTTAAACCTCCCGTCTAGCTGTAAGACTTCTTTCATTATGGCATGTGTTAATGGGATATCGTTGTTTAGCCAGCAATTCAGCCAGCATATAACAGGGCTTACTGCTATTCTGTCATCTAAGTAGGGAATCCCTAGCTCCTCATGAACCGAGAAGTTCCTAATACCCCTGGGAAGTCTCAGGATCTTTTTTAGAAAGTTATTTTCTGTGACTTCTAGGTCTTTACTCTTACGATAACCCCAAAGCTCACTCCCATAGCAGGCACCAGCCACGCTTTTTGCTTGGTACAGTTTGAGCAATGCGGTCGTCGGGCAGTTGCCGATTTTTTTTGCAAAGCCAAGGATGGCCGCATTGACCCTTACTGCTGCTCCCATCTTCTTGGAGACTGCAGGGCCCCAAGACAATTTATTATCAAGCAGAACCCCAAGATATGAAAAAGAGTTGGTTGATGGTATTTTCTCGCCATTTATACTAAAATGGTCGGTTTTCAAACCACCCTTGCCTACTTTCATGACAAAGGACTTGGCATTGTTTATGCTCAAGCCACGTGACTCCATAAATTTGTGGAAGGAGTTTAAAAGTTTCTGAAGACCGATTGCTGTTCTTGAAATAAGAACAGCATCGTCTGCGTAGAGTAATACAGGTACCCCTCTGCGTTCAACTAAGGGATAATCTGCTTCTACGTTAAGGAGACAATCCTCCAGTTCGTTAATATACAGGTTAAATAAAAATGGGGCCAAGATGCAGCCCTGTCGGACACCTCGATTTATTTTAAATTCGTCCGTTACATTAAGGTCTTGGGAGTAACGGACGTTCGCTCTGGTATCTGTATGCAGATCAGCGAGGAAGTGGACAAGGTTACTCTCTACACCCATTCTCAGCAGGGCAGCCCAGAGTAGGCTTCTGTCTACACAGTCAAATGCGGACGACAGGTCCATAAATGCCATGTAGACAGTGCCTTGTCTTGCCAGTGTATACTTGCTAAGGATAAGATATAGGTTCAGGCACTGCGTGATGGTCGAATGTCCTGATCTGAACCCGTATTGTATGGGTGAAAGGATGTTATTATCTTTAGCCCAGGTGGATAACCTGTTGAGAATTACGCCCCCCACCACTTTAACTACTGAATTTAATAAAGAAATGGGCCTATAACATAATGGGCTACTGCGATCGCCCTTCTTAAAAATGGGGACTATGGTGGAAAGACCCCAGGTACTGGGGCACCCAGTTGTCGCCGCTGCATTAATTACAGCGGAAAGAACCGGAGCCCAAAAAGGGATACTGGACTTGAACAGATCCGGTGGTAGACCGTCCGGACCTGGGGCCTTATTGGTAGTTAGACCCTGTATTCCCCTAACAATCTCTTGTACTGTGAAGCACAATGGAGTCACAGTTGAAGATAAAACATCAAAGTCTGCCCGGTGCTCGTTACTCTTAAAAATTGCACTGAAATGGGAGATCCACTCCCCCTCTGGGATATTTGTCCCAAGGGCTGTGTCATTTGGATTTTCAAACAGAGGTTTGTTAATTATTTGCCAAAACTTGCTGCTATTCCCCAACACTGTGGGGTCTAAGAGGGATTCAATGACATTGGCCTTGATTTCCTTTTTTCTGGTAGCTATGGCTTTCCTATAGGCCAAGCGGAGATTTCTTATCAGATCGCAGTCTCTGGGTTTGGATTTTAATGCCTGTTTCAAATCCCTACTTGCCTTAGAGCAATTTTGATCAAACCATTTGGAATTATTATCACTATCTCCCTTAGTAGGCGCTGTGAGCATGGAGCCAATTTTAGTGACCAGCCCCTCGAACCTGGACAAAATGTTCACAGGGCTTGAATCGGGCAATAAACAAACAGATAGCTCCTCTTCACATGCACTAGTTATTTTCGTGTAGAGGGTATCTTGGTTGATCATTGACCATCTAATGCGTCGTCTGCCATTTACACACCTTAGCGTCCCATAGTCAGTGCGTGACTGTCGTTTCGGTAAAAGTGGACCACCCAACTTTAAAAGAAGTGGGTTGTGATCACTGTAAACGCTAGTAAGGATAGTGAAATGCGAGACCCAATGAACAACGTCCGGAGACATTAATATATGGTCAATAAAGGTTCCCTGCCCATGTCCTTTAAAGGTTGGGGTCTCAAAAATTTTTGTATCCGGGACCAACGACATGGCTACAGTCAGATTGTATTCGTTCACCAGGTCGTTTAAATTCTTACCGCCCCTACTATGAGAGAAGTGAAAACCATCCTCAATATTACACCCTAGAGACCCCATTGGAGTCTTCGCTGGATTTCCACATGGTTGAACATTAAAATCACCGGCTAGCAACAAATATCGTGATACAATGTAAACATTTTTGCTCAGTATATCAAGTAGGGAGGCAATGTTACAAGCTTCATTACTGCTGGTTGCATTATAGAAGTTGACCAATGTCAGCACATTCTTACCATTTTTTATATCAATCATCTGTGTATTCAAGTTAACATTGTGACAGTTGCTAATATTACAGCGCAGACCTTGATTAATAAAAATGGCTAATCCGCCCTTGGCTCTGCCCCTGGTTGAAGCAACCGCTGGGTTAATAAAACTTAGAAAACCCTCAATGTGGACATTTTTGTTCTCCATCCAAGTTTCTTGAAGACACACAATGCTAAATTTATTAATAAATGTAAGCCATGCTGGGTCTCGTAGCTTATTTGCCAGACCTGCGATATTCCATGAAATTAAATTGTCACATTCCTCAAGTGCAGGGCAAATGACCGGGTCTCTAGTAGGTGGAATAGATATTAAGGTAGGCAATGCTTCGCCAATTACCGCCAGATCCAAAACACCCATTGCAGTTAATTCCCCATGCTCAGATGCCCCGTGCTGGGCGTGAGAATTCACGATTTTTAATAAAGGATCCGTTATTAGCAGTGGTGTGTTAGGAATGTTTTCATGGTTACCTACTGGGCATTCTGTCTTATTTATACCACAATTTGAGGCATCAATTACTAACCTTAAATCATCCGCAAATATTAAAGGCACCTCAGTCTCCCCCAGAAACACTGAAGGGGACACTCTAGGCGAACTACTGATTATGTCACCAATTATAGGAGCGATATACGTGCCTTTTCCGCTACAACAACGTCCCAACTTCACAAAAGGCCTTATGGTACTTGAGGCACTATCCCCAACCCCCGTGTCTGCGGTACTCCTTAAGCATCAGTCACAATCTTCCAAGCCACTAAACGCCTCAAACCTGTTACAGAGCTCCAAAGGCGTGAATGGTAACAAGCTTGACATATTCCCAAATGAGCCTGTTTTATGGTGAAAAGGTACAGTATTCCACCCATTTATAACTGGGAGAGAGGCCGGTTGATACATGTATGCAGGATTTAAAGCAGACTCAACATTATGGAATTGGGAAGAGGTGAAAGGATTGTTATTGAGATGCTGTTGGGGGAGGACCGTAGATCTAGGATAGAAGTACGTCAGGGGGCGTGGTACTACACAATTCTTTTCATTACCATATGGCCAGTTCAAAATGTGATGTACAGCTTTTCTGTCTCTAAAATTTATAACTACGACATCACCACCAATGTCCTTCGCTCTGCCCCCCAACCAGGACAGGCGCCGGACATGGACTATCTCTCCATTAATTGCAGTGGGTTTAGGTCTGTAAAGGGAGAGCCAACGCGTTATTTTGTTTTTTAATTGTGAATAGCCCTCTCGTTTGCCATTAGGCAATTCCGGAACCCCAGTAAGTATAACCACATACGGTAATGCTTCTGGGGGAAGTTCTGTAAGAGGTATCCTAGAGTGGCCCCCGCTGCCCCAATTATTTTCCTTCCCTTCAGGTCTAGGGGGTCCGTCCGGGAAAGTGCTAGGTTCCCTAGATGGATTACTATTTGTATTACTAAATGGTGTTAAAGTAGTGAGTCTACCTTGGCCAATAGAAGGGGCTGTTGGTAAAGATTTATTGCTGAAATTGCCAGCATGAGCTTTCGGGACCACATTTGGGGGGTTCAGAGCAGCCGGAATTACAACAGCTGCCTGGCTATTGCTTGAGCTAACTTTCGGTAAAGTAGGGCCCACAGTATTTTTTAGGGGGAGTTGGGTAGTAGTAATGACTTGTTGGTGTTGAGCTTTAGGTTGACCCTGTAAACATACAAAGTTCCCTAACGCAGTCAAATCCCCCTCAATTTTACCGAGTCTTTGCTCCATCCCCTTAAATCTTTCTGCCAGTGCAAGCATATAGCTACGTATGATCAGTTCAATATTGTCCAGGAGTGACTTGGGAGTGGTGGATTGCGGGTCCACCTCCATCTGGATATGGGAAATGTCTGAATCTAAAGTCACTTGAGCTGAAGATGACGGATGAACAGAACTAGCAGTTATAGCTTGAATGGTGTCTGAAGCTCCCGTTGAGGGTGTGGTAGCAGTGTTAGTTTTTTTACCAAACTCGGAGTGACTTATCTTGGGCTTATTCACAGTTGTTGTTTTCCTTCTTCTTTTGGGAGGAGGAGGCCCAAGCATTTTTTGTGTCACTAACGACAAGTTTTTACTTCTTACAACTTTACCCAGCCTTATAGTGGGCGATATCAGGGACTTTGGTAAAGTATTGGCAACAATATTCACTGGTAAGATGGCTGATTGAGTTTGGGAGGGTGACACTGGCGGGGCTAGACAATCTTGAAAGAGCAAAGGAACACTGGGGGTCGGTGAAATATTGACTACTGAAGGACTGATCGGATCATCGATCAAAGAAACAGACATTATTGGTTCAGAGAGGGTTCTGTTTTTTATGCGTTCAATGGACCGGCGACGATCGGCCCTCCTCTCAGCTAATGTGAGCTCCTTATTGCCTTCTGTAGCTGGTTTATAGAAATAGTCATCAAGTGTTCGGTTAGTGATGTTTTTATCCGGCCCCACTAAGGCAGGGCTTGTAGCTGCAGTAGCCATACAGTGAAGGGGAATAAAGGCAGGGTTTACACAAAGAAAAAAAAGGAACTTACGATGTCCTTGAACCAGGACCTCTGGCCCAGCCCAGCCTCTTCCGGCCGATGAGGGCCGTAGAGGGCCCGCCCTTTGCCTGGGCTTCGCCCCGGGCGTCCCGCGAGACGGGGGTGATGCGCTATTTGAGCGCCTCCAGGCGCGCTGATGACGCTGGTAACGCGGCGTGCGGCGCTTAGCCTTCTAGGGGTTGAAGTTCTCTCGACCGCGCTCCTCGCGGCCACCTCCTACTCCCGGATGGCAATGGAGTCGGGTAGCACACGGCGGGAGGCGGGAGGGCAAAACAGCAGCAGATAAGGGTGCTCCACAGGTCTCCCACTTGTCTGGTCAGCGGCAGCAACAAGAATTCAGCACAAATGAGTCCCCCCCCTCGACCGGGGTGATGCGCTATTTGAGCGCCTCCAGGCGCGCTGATGACGCTGGTAACGCGGCGTGCGCCGCTTAGCCTTCTGGGGGTTGAAGTTCTCTCGACCGCGCTCCTCGCGGCCACCTCCTACTCCCGGATGGCAATGGAGTCGGGTAGCACACGGCGGGAGGCGGGAGGGCAAAACAGCAGCAGATAAGGGTGCTCCACAGGTCTCCCACTTGTCTGGTCAGCGGCAGCAACAAGAATTCAGCACAAATGAGTCCCCCCCCTCGACCGGGGTGATGCGCTATTTGAGCGCCTCCAGGCGCGCTGATGACGCTGGTAACGCGGCGTGCGCCGCTTAGCCTTCTGGGGGTTGAAGTTCTCTCGACCGCACTCCTCGCGGCCACCTCCTACTCCCGGATGGCAATGGAGTCGGGTAGCACACGGCGGGAGGCGGGAGGGCAAAACAGCAGCAGATAAGGGTGCTCCACAGGTCTCCCACTTGTCTGTTCAGCGGCAGCAACAAGAATTCAGCACAAATGAGTCCCCCCCCTCGACCGGGGTGATGCGCTATTTGAGCGCCTATAGTGCTGCAGCCCAGTTCGGTAAAATATCAGGATATCAGATTAATCAATCTAAGTCTGAATGCATGGCCTGGAAATTAACAATTTCAACTTCGATCTTGAAACACAAGATAAGATACTTGGGGGTCCAAATCAAGCAGGACATAGAACAATTAACAGACATACATTTGGCTAAAATCGAGAGAGAGTCTGTTGAATCTTTGAAAAGCTAGTCTCGTCTTCCTCTTACTTTAATCGGGCGAGTCAATATTATTAAGATGATGTTGCTTCCTAAACTAATATTCTTGTTCCAGAATATCCCGTTAGCCTTTAAGGAAGCTAAATTAAGCAAAATCCAAGCTAAATGGAACTCTTTTATATGGGCCTCAAAAGGTATAAGGATCGCTCGGAAAAAGCTGCGAAGAACGAAAAGTAAAGGAGGCCTGTGTGCTCCAGATTTGAAATTCTATGCTTGGACTCTCCTATTAAAAGCAGGGATAATGTTATTTGATAAGCCAGACAGCACGGAAACAGGAATTATGTTTGAGACAATACTATCAGAAATTCAAGGGGCAACTCGTGGTTTTTATTGAAGTTTGGAGATCCGCGCTTTTTTAAGAAAGTGCGTCTGAAGATGTTAAGAGATATGGCCTATATTTGGGCTAGAATAAGGAGATCGTTGAATATTCCATATTACTCTGCTTTGGCTCCTATTTGGGAATTGCCGGGCTCTCCAGAGTGGACCAAGGACTCTTTGGTCACACCCCTTGTGGACACTAATTTAAAATGCTGGGGATAGCTCTTCCCTGAAGGGACGATGCTAAGGTGGGATGAGATTTGCATATTGACTGAGGATAAGTTATCTAAGTTTAAATACTTGCAAATCAAGAGCTGGAGCCAGGCGATAGGCTCGGAAATTGGAGTCACGGTTGTGCTGGAGGAACTCCTACTTCGGGGGGAGAATAGGAAGATCAAGACATCAAAGCTGTATTGGACCACTCTGGAAATTGGTGATGGTGATTTCATCCTGCCAGCTCAACTATGGGGAGAGTATGTTCCAGACGCGGAGTTGGAGGAGTTAAGGCAAGTATCCTTTAACTTACTAAATACCACAGTCTCTCCCGCCAATTTAAAACGCAACCATCTTTTTTCTCTTCACATAGTATATTTGTCTCCTGCTAGGCTAGCCAAATTTTCTAAAGCTTCAATTCCCTGTTGCCCAAAGTGTAAGCAGGAAAAAGCTGATGACCTCCACATGTTTTTAACTTGTCCTGTTCTAAGCAATTTTTGGTTTGCCGTAATAGAAGGTATGAAAAAACTGTTTAACTTTGATATACAGGTTAGTATATCACTTGTTTTTTTTGGTATTGTTAGTATTTATGAGGTACTTCCTCAAGATATAAATAAGTTGTCTCTATATTTGATTATTTTGGCTCGTAGAGAAATATGCAAACTTTGGGTTAAAGACATTGCACCTTCATACCTAGATTGGATAAATGCAATCAAATATACATTGATTTTAGACAGGGCAGACTGGAAGAGAAGAAAGCATTTTTGGATTCCTTGTATCAATTGGCTGGACAGGATGTAACCGTTATGGTCCAATCATTATGCCTTTTTGCAGAGTGAACTACCCTACGATCAGTTCCGGGGCCTGGGAAGACAGATGAACTGAATTGACTACCTCTTGGTATTATGTGGGTACCTGCAGAAAGTGCATCCATTAAGATCTTCAGAGTCTATTATCATTTAAGGAGGGGTCTATCCGCTGCGCAGCGGATGGCATGGACTTGGTACTCTGAGAATATCTTAAGGCGTATGAGGACAAAAAAAAAATCACAATATACAATTATATCACTTTAAATAAAGCCTGCCTATTGGATTTGTCAAGCGATCACCACATTAAAATATCAGGCAAGCCTATTAGCTTTGTCAAGTGGTGATTACAACCATAACAGAAGGTCAGCTTACTAACTTTATCAAACACGCCACCACATTAAACATGACTAATTACCACGTTAAAAGCATTCTAATGTTTTTACCAAAAAAACTCAGTAATATACTGTCAATAAAACCTTTTAAATCAAAACAAATCATATGTCTGAGTCTTTCTTGTACCACTTTAGGCCACATAGAACCAACCACTAGAGGTCCCTGCACTCAAAGCTGTTGAGCAAAAGCTTCAACTTCAGAGTGCTTTAAAATTAAAGAAAAATTCTGCTGGGGTCATGGATTCCAGGATCCAGAAGTCTTATGGGTAGTTTTTTTTAATTTACCTGGGGCACTGCTGAAAATACTGCACCCCCTGACCACCCTCCTCTATGTTGTGGGTGATTCACCTGCCCAGATTGGGGTACCACAAGCAGAAGAAAAAACCTGTAAACATCCCCTTCTAGGGCATTATGGGGATCTCTCTCACTTGGAGCAGTGAATATTACTAGTGACTCTCCAGCTGTGTCGGTGAGAGTTGTGTGTCTTCCCTCTGCTTTTTTTGTAAATCCTAGGGGCCCATGGCTACTGGGCACCCAGATCCAAGTAAGGGGATGGAGGCAGTACGTGGAGCCCACTGCCGGCTTCCCTGCTGGCTTCTCGCTTGAAGGCTCACCTCTGCAGCTTGTTGAGCCTGTCTCTCACTGCTAATTATGGGAGCAGCCCATTCTGGCTGAGCCTCCTTGGCCTTTATTCTTGGTCCTGGGGATGGAGTTTTGTCTTGAGCCAGAGGATGGCATCCTGGGTCCCATCCATGAATGAGCTGGCCTGAAGGATGGGGTCCCAAGGACCAAAGACAATCTAGGCAAGGTGCCCTATGCGTGCCCCTGCCTAGACAATTTAACAAAAAGTATGGCTGTGTTGTCTCCTGGGGGATTAGCAATCAACGTGGGAATTGGCGCTTCATTTGGACAAAAGGAGGTCAAAGGTAAAATCCTTTAAACAGCCATATCTTGCCCAAGGCAGATTTTCATAATTATTGGCTCTTTTTGCTCCAGGTGATAAACCCTAGCCACCTGAGGCAGTTTTCCTGGATTAATGGCATCAAAAAGGACACACTTTGCAGGCAGCTGGTTTCACTGGCTCTCTGCCAGCTTTCTTCTGTGTGCTCAAATGTTCCCCTCCGCCTGCTGGGGCACAGACGTCCAGTTCTTCCCCCAGCTGGTCCTCAGGGAACATTAAGGGGCCGCCAGCACTGACCCACGATAGAGCCACTAGTTCTGAGGTCAGCTACAGACAGCTTCTTCAATTCCTCAGGGTGTATGTTGTTCCAGCTGTTCAGGGTATCGCCACCTTTACACTTCAGGTCCAGGGTCTTGCTAATGTTCTCTGGTGATGCCATTTTCATGTCCAGAGCAAGCGTTGGAGTATGGGGGGGGGGCACCCATTTGTTTAAGCCTAAAACCAGTTCTGATCAGTTTTCCCTTCCCCCTGGCTTTGGCACTAGGCAGGCTAACGAAACAAAGGGAAGTGTAGGCCTGGTGTCAGGTTCCTTTGCATGTGCTGAAGGAAGTTTACTTCAAAGTGTAATCAGGGCTCCTCCCCAGTCATCCTGTCAGGAAGAGACCCAGATGCCTTTTGTCCATTGCCTGGCACCAATACACATTTCCCTAGTGATAGAGCCATCACCAGCCCAGGCAGATGCAAACTTACCTAATGGCCACCGAAACTTTGAGCAGGAAAATCCTAATCATCTAAAAGTGTTGTTTCTAAAAATAATAATTTAAAATCTAACCTTAACATTAAAACAGATTTTACAATACAACCACAATGAGTGGAAGAACTGTTTTTCTAGCTGCTACAAATCCAAATTTAGTATTTCATAAATGTAACAACGACACCCAATGATTCCTTACAGCAGCCGCAAACCTCGCTACAGTCAAAATCGTTTTTGGAGCTATTTCACTGCAAGGACATGTTTAATATTAATTTCTACAAGTCCTTCTTTTAATTGTCATGCACTCTGACTTAATGGGCATAAAAGCGTACATATAGGTGCCTTATGTATATTTAAAAGGGCAGGTTAGGCCTGAAAAAAGGGTATTTTTGCAGTTCCAATTTGCAGTTTCAAACTGACACATGCAGGTTACCTTTGTGCAGTTACCAGGCTGTGCACAACTGTAGTCTTTCATGTGCAGCCTGCACCCATGCACACATGCCTGTGAAGTAAAGTCCCTAATGTCTGACTCCATTTTATATAGGCCCTGACTCCATCTTGGTTCAAGGAGACTGCTAATTTCTGCAACTTGGACAATAGAAGCTGCCATATTCCCTGATTCATTTGTAAACAAAAAGGAGTTTGGTCCTGGGACAGAGGGGCAGCTGGACCGAATACAACTGGAAAAAAGAATATGCTAGCCCTCAAACCACTTTTTCTCACAATTTTTGTGAATACACACAGACAAAATTATTTTGTTTGTATGGGTGAATTTATTTTTCCCTTTTCATAAATTTTTGGTCTTTTTATAAGAACATTTTTTCTGGGTGAGAAGAGGCACAAAAATACCAACATTTACAATATTTACAGCTCACATGCATACAACTTTCATACCACTATAACAACTAACATCTATACAAATAATCTACAAATCTATACATACTATGTACACAAGCTTCTTTTGAAAAGGACACACAGTTAAACAACCACAAATAATAATTCTTTGTGGAGAATCAAAATATTGTGACGCCCAAACAGGGTCAAACAACAAAAAAGGCAACAAGAAAATAGATTTCAAATTCAACAATTAGTTCAGATTAGTGAATCAATAACATCAAGATGTTAAACCAGGGGTGCCTATTTTGCTGTTATTTGCCAACGCGTTTCGAATCTGAGTCAGTGCTCAGATTCTCCTCAGGGCTCTTTAAATGTAGATTCTGGAAAAAAGAGATACGGATATTCATTTTTCACTTGAGTAACGTCAAAATGACGTTTTTGGACGTGGAAATAAAAAATGTGGGAGGAAGCTTGAAATCTTCATTGTATAAGAAGGCAACGGACAAAAATACCATACTTCATTATGTCAGTTCGCACCCTCGAAATCTAAGAACTAATTTGCCCTATGGGCAACTACTCCGCATTCGGAGAAATTGCTCAGAGGTTGAACAATTTGAACAACATGGCCAACATTTTTGTGACGAGTTACAGCAGAGGGGATACCCTAAAAAGCTATTAAAACACTCCTACAAGAGGGCACGATATACACCCAGAGAATGCCTCTTCGAAACTAAAATCAAGCGTGAATTAGAGAGTTTGGTCTGCGTCACGACATTCTGTGCTGAAACTCACAAAATCAGACAAATGGTCCTGAAACATTGGCATTTGTTAGAAGAATTAGAAATACCCTTCCCCCGTCCAATATTTGCTTTTAGAAAAAAACAAAATATTGGTCAGCAACTAGTTAGGGCAGATATAAGAATAACAAAACCAAAGAACGACTTATTGTCGCAATGGGGCCTGAAACCGGTTGAGGGACATCATAGATGCGGGAATTGTGTCGCATGTGAAACAACTATAGAAGGGAAAAATTTTCAACACATGACTACCACATGGACCCACTCTAATTTCACTAATTGTAGAACCAAAAATGTGGTTTATGCCATTGTTTGTTCTTGCCCGAAAATTTACATTGGAAAGACTAATCAGCAAGTAAACGCACGCATGACGCAACATAGGTCACGCATTAAGAACAAAGTACTCACAGCGCCACTTGTCCAACATTTCATTGACAACAGCCATGGGGAAAATGAGTTCAAATGGACTGTGCTGTTCAACCTGAACCAATCAAGTTCTGGCACTAACAGTGAACAAATGCTTCTAAAAAAAGAAGCATATCTAATACTAAAGTTCAATAGCACACAAACGGGGCTTAATTCTTTATCAGAAGTTTCGCGTTTGTAAAATAATTTCTGAGTTACTACAATGACCATAATGCTTAGCGGTAGGTAGTCATCAAGTAGGAAGCACACATGATGGTGGTCCACCAATGGGTTCGCATTTCCTGATGCACTAGTTGGAGAGGAAGGTTAGTACCTGTGCGCCACAACCTGTTACCTAGAGGGGTTAGTCTGTGCGCTTAGCGCTAAATATCTTGCTTGAACTTTCCCTAGAAACCAGCGTGATTAACACCGACTTTTGGAATACCGTTTTGAGGTCCCTGCCCGCTGCCCGCACGCTAAATAAGGAGTTACAGGCTGGTGGAGCAGCAACTCTTGTGCTAGAATACATAATCGCCAGGTATGGTTTCACTTCCACCCACCGTCTAACTCGTCATTGTAAAATTACCAATTCACATTTATTTAGTGCCGCTCGTGTTTATATGTTCCAGGCTGCAGCAGCTCTGCCTGAACAGCGAAATAAGCACAGCGTTCAAGGATACAGCAGCTTCACTGCTTGTCACATTGAAAGGTATGACCTGTATGTTGCAAAGGGTTGGAGCCACATTCACTGCGTGTCTCTGGATGGTTGTTAACCATCATATATTTTTTCGAACAGAATTCCTGCTTAAACTAAAGCCCTCATCTGAAAAATGGCATCGCGGAACCGCGTTTTCCATTACTAAGGTAAAAGTCATAATAATTACATCAGCTAGGGGACGAAAAGGGTTTGAAGAATAGTGGCTAAAGCAAGCTTCATCTCTCTTTTTTCCAGAATCTACATTTAAAGAGCCCTGAGGAGAATCTGAGCACTGACTCAGATTCGAAACGCGTTGGCAAATAACAGCAAAATAGGCACCCCTGGTTTAACATCTTGATGTTATTGATTCACTAATCTGAACTAATTGTTGAATTTGAAATCTATTTTCTTGTTGCCTTTTTTGTTGTTTGACCCTGTTTGGGCGTCACAATATTTTGATTCTCCACAAAGAATTATTATTTGTGGTTGTTTAACTGTGTGTCCTTTTCAAAAGAAGCTTGTGTACATAGTATGTATAGATTTGTAGATTATTTGTATAGATGTTAGTTGTTATAGTGGTATGAAAGTTGTATGCATGTGAGCTGTAAATATTGTAAATGTTGGTATTTTTGTGCCTTTTCTCACCCAGAAAAAATGTTCTTATAAAAAGACCAAAAATTTATGAAAAGGGAAAAATAAATTCACCCATACAAACAAAATAATTTTGTCTGTGTGTATTCACAAAAATTGTGAGAAAAAGTTGTTTGAGGGCTAGCATATTCTTTTTTCCATATTCCCTGATCCATGCAGAATCATTGCCAGCTGTGCCTTTTAATGCAGAAGTCATCAGAAATGATGTTTCTAGCAACTGTAATATTGTCAAGTTCTAAAATTATTGACATAGATACAACATCTAATATGACATTTGTCTGGGTAAAATGTCTCCTCCGCATTGTGTCAAGGTTAAATAAGAACAAATACAGACCTATCACCAAAATAGTGAAGTCTGAATTGAAGTCCTTTTGCCTTATATGTTCATAGGGAAACATTTGTGATGCATACCATGATGCACATAAACTATGTCAGACATTTCTAAATTTAAGCCACTGTGGCGGGCACATCCTAATTCCCCCCACGGGACCCCCGCCCTTATGGCGGGCGGTCCCGTTCTCCGATAGGGTGGCGGGCGGACAATGTCCGCCCGTCATCCTAATGGGGCCCTTAAAATCTAAAAATGACACTGAGCATTCCGTTAAGGAGAAACAGAAGGGAAGAAAAAACTAAAAGACAAGGATAAAATATAGACTAGAATGCCTGCTTCTCCAGAATCCAGCAGGGGTGGTTATAATTTAAGAGACCACAAAAAAATGGAAAGTCCTGAACGGTATAAATATTCTGATTGCCGCTCTTCACATTCCTTTCAGGATACTGAAGGTAAATGAACTGAAAGGGGGAGCCAATTCAAGTACTAAAGAAAAGAGGAGTACGGTAGTAAAAGTGAAGGAGGGCACGAGGCTGATGTCAGTGTGTTCTCCTTTTTGATAGTCAGAACTAAACAAGTGCAAAGAGAAAGGATTGGACTCTAAACCCCCGTAAAAAAAAGAAAACTATCTGGACTTTTTAAAAAACATGCAGATCCAGCTAAGAGTCATTCTGAGAAGCAGGACTTGGGAGAGAGCACTCCTAGTCTGCACAGCAGAAGTCACAATAGTCAGATGCTTCAGAGGTTTCAGGATGTGAATCCAACTTAAAACTTTATATAAATAGAGACTCCAGATCAACATTTAAATTCTCCTGATAGGGTTTACAACTTAAAATACCACGTATTATCAAAGCAGTTTTCTGGACTCAACTATCCGATGAATATGGCATCATCCTAGCAAAAGAAGACTGGCCTTCAGCCTTCACTAGGGAAGCACTCGGGGGAGAGGAAATCAGAAGGGTAGCCTTCCCTCCCATAGGGGTCCATTATGATGATGGGCGGATTGCCTCCGCCAGGGTGGCAGTGGCCACCGCCACCCTGGCGGAGGCAATCCGCCCGACAAGCACTCTCGTTTTCCCCTCCGCCAGATTAGGATGGCGGAGGGGACAGCGGCGGACGGAAAGACCGTCCGCCGCTTTACCGCCGCGGTCGCCTTGCGACCGCTGCGGTAATGGAATAATATGGTGGCGGTGTCCAATGGACACCGCCAGCCATATTACAATGTCACCAAGTAGAGGCAATGCCGCCACGGAAAGGCAGGCGGGAATTGCTGCGGGGGCCCCCTGCAGGGCCCCCAGGTTGCCAACACTGTCGGGGGGCACATGGGGGGTACCTATGGTACCCCCCCACATTTGCATATGCAAAGCGGCAGGCACCGCGCGGTGCCTGCCGCTTTGCATATGCAAATGCAACAAAGCATTTTAAGCATTGTGGCGGGCGGTGCAGAGTGCACCGCCCGCCACAATGCTAAAACTACAGGATGTGCCCGCCACTGTGGCGGGCACATCCTAATTCCCTCCACGGGACCCCCGCCCTTATGGCGGGCGGTCCCGTTCCCCACTATGGTGACAGGCGGACAAAGTCCGCCCGTCATCATAATGGACCCCATAGTACCTAAAGATCTCAGGGAAATGTATACCAGTGAATGGGCAGTGAGGCAAGCTCCAGCCTCCTATAGAAGCCAAGCTGGGTGGGACAAACACCCTAGTTCACATGTTAGTCTCCAACATAGCGAACCACAAGCACAATATCCTTTGAAACCAGAAGCAAAATGTGGTATCAAAGCATTATTAGATCAATTAGAGTACAAGGGCGTAATTGCACCTTACCTTTCACCGATGGGCATGCCCCTTTTTCCTGAACTACGGTTCCTATAGAATAGTCTTAGACTATAGAAATCTGAATTCACACACCCGAACATATGTAGTACAAAATGCGTACAATTCAGGTTTACTGACGAACCTAGTGTGAAAAAATGCAAAATGACCATGGATATTTCAAATGGATTTGTCTGTCAAAAATGTAGTGCCTGAAGGTGAATATCTAACCGCTTTTATTTTCAACGGAGTGCAATTTTCATTCCAATTATTGCCTATGGGCTATAAGAATAGTCCTGACTTGTTTTCATTGCGAATCATCAAGATCTTACAACCAGATCCTGAGGATGTGTCGTACATTGATGATATCTAGTTAAGTATGAGACTTGAATCTACACCTTATCAGAGTGTACTGAGTAGTGACTATGTAAGCATCACATGGTTACATAATTCATTTTAGAAAATTGAATATCGCTTATCTGACAGTAACTTTCCTTGAATATGAATTATCCAGTGAAGCTGATGACCTAAAGTGTGCCTTGGATGCTTGGAACGTGGCTAGGGAGAGGTTGACTGAGGTGAGGTTTCTCTTGGGGGTATGGAAGGTGTTGTGGAAGGCCTTGTAGGCGTGTGTGAGCAGCTTGAAAGTTATTCTTCTTTTGACGGGGAGCCAGTGGAGGTTGCGGGGGGTTGGGTGGCTTGGTTGTGCCATGGGATATTGAAGATTAGTGTGGCTGCAAGGAGTTTTTAGCTGATTCCGGCATAGAAGGCATTGCCGTAGTCCAGTCTGTTGGTGACGAGTGCGTGAGTGACAGTTTTCCTGCAGTCACCGGGCATCCACTTGAATGTCTTGCATAGTATGCAGAGGGTGTTGAAGCATCCAGAGGAGACGGCGCTGATCTGGCGATTCATGGTGAGTGATGAGTCTAGTCTGATGCTGAAGTTACGTGTATGGTCTGTTAGGGTGGGTGGGTGGGCTTCTGGGGGTGGGGGGTACCTGGTGTTGTCCCATGTGGAGTGGGTGGAGCTAAGGATAGGGACTTCTGTTTCCTCTGAGTTGAGTTTCAAGCAGCTGTTCCTCATCCAGGTTGCGACGGATTTGATCCCTTCTTGGAAGTTGTGCCTGGTGATGTCGCGTTCCTTGGTGAGGGGGGGATGGCTGGGTGTCATTGGCGTAGGAGGCGTTGTTGAGCTCATGGTTATTGACAATGGTTGCAATGTGGGCCATGTAGATGTTGAAGAGGATGGGGCTAAGGGAGGATCCTTGGGTTACTCTGCATCTGTCTTCTGTCGGTTCTGAGAGGAAGCGCAGGAGTCTTATTCTCCATGTTCTGCCTGTGAGGAATGACCGTAACCGGGGAACAACCATTACAACGCAACTTTTACGACGCAGTTCCATCAGAACGCAGCTATTACAATGCAGGTGCCATTACAACGCATGCCATTACAAAACATGCCATTACGACGCAGGTGCTATTACAACACATGCCATTACAACGTAAGTATAGGTAAGTATTTAATTATATTAATAATAATTTAATTTTTATTTATTTTGTTTTTTTAATTATTTTCTTTAAATAATTTTAACATTTAATATACATTTAATATTGTTTAATTATAATTTAACCCCTACACTATCCAACACTTATCATACTATTATACCCCCCTGGAGTTAGAATAGTTGCATGTTATTACAACATAAGTATTTTTTTTTAATAATTTAATTCATTTTGTTTAAAAATAGTAATTTAAAAAAATGCTGAAGTATTAAGCAGTATTTAAATATAGTAATTTAAAAAAAATGCTGAAGTATTAATAATTAAGAGACATTTAACTAAATAACCATGACATCAATTATGAATTTATAGTTGTATTTTTAAATAATAAAATGTAAGAATAATATATAAATATATGTAATTTAAAAAAAGTTACTAAATTATTATTAATAAATATTATGTAAAGTAATCTATGAAAATATTTAGAACATATTTTTTAAATACATTTATTTAAGTATTATTTTAGAAATAATAGAAAAGTAAAAAATTGTAAATAATGTAAAGTAATATTTTATGAAAAAAATAGTAATTTTTGAAAAAATGCTGAAGTATTAATAAGTATTTAAATATAGTAATTTAAAAAAAAAATGCTGAAGTATTAATAATTAAGAGACATTTAACTAAATAACCCAAAAAATCTATTAAGAATATAGAGTATTATTTTTAAAAATTAAATAGTAAGAAAAATTTATAAATGTATGTAATTTAAAAAAAGTTACTAATATTATTATTAATAAATATTATTTAAAGTATTACATGAAAATATTTAGATTGTTTTAATAAATGTATTTAAGTATTATTTTAGTAATATTAGTAATGTATAAAAATATTAATAATGAAAAGTAATATTTAAGAAAAAAATACTACAGTATGAAAAATTTAGAAAAAATTCCCACACTTTACCATAGAGTTCAATGTAAAGTAATGTCCTTCATTTATTTCGACAGCCGCTTGTATGTATTCCGGAGAGCAGTTTACTAAGTTCATTTGAAGCTACATGCGGGACAGAGCAGGACCAAATGGATCAAGTAAAGAGGTAAGAACAATGTAATAGTAATTATGGAAGTTGTATTTGCATAATTAGAACATAACTTTAATAATATAATAAAACACGAAGAACTTAATTCAATTTGAATAAATGTATTAAAAAAATATATATTTAGAAGAAAAAAATTTGTAATAATAATTTTATTTGTACATTTGCAAAATTATTATAATTTTTAAAAATATTTTAATACATGTTTAATTCAACTTTAATGTATTATAATACACAACAATAATAAATTGTCCTTTTTTTCTGTTTGTTGCAAAAGATTACGTAGACGCGTAAACGTGCATGGACGTGGCCATTTTGAAGAGCGTCGTTGGACAATGCAGCAGCAAGCAGATCTGCGCTCAGGTAGGAAACATTTAAAACTTTGATTATAAACTGTTATTATAATATATGTATATATATTGTAAGGAGAGAATAAGGGGAGGTTGCAAATGTAATGTTTGATGTTATGCTTACTATTTTAGCATGTCGCCGATCATTTAGCTAGACTATGCCTTTGTCGGGTCACCTGTTTAGAGTATGGAATGGTAAATAATGTTAAATATTGTTGTAAAAAAAAGTTTAAAGTATAGTTTATTTATTGAAATGGAATGTTTACGAAGACATTAACATGTGTACACGAAAAAAGTCAAGATGAAGATCGAATTTGTGGATTTTGGGATTAATTGACTTATTTTTAAAGGACATGGTTTAAGGATTATGGTTTTTGCATAACAGAAATTAAAGGAAGATTGTCTGCAAGTATTTTTTTTTGCCGAATCGGGATCTGATTTTTTAACAAAAGAAGATGGTTTTGGGTTATGGTTTTCGATGGATTGGAGGTGGATTATTTTCCGGATTGGGATAACGTTTTGGAACAAAGAAGACTTCAAAAAGGTGTCAGCAAAAATTTTTTTAAAGCCGAATCGGAATCTGATTTTTTGGAATAGAAGATGGATTTTGGATTTGATTTTCAAAGCATTGGAGATGGATTATTTTCCGGACTGGGAGATCGCTTTTGAAGACAGAAGACTTCTGAAACCTTATGGATTTTGTATTTCATTTTTTTTTACCCCACATTCCCCCCCCCCCCCTGGCTGCATGACACTTTACAAGCAACAAAACACCATTATTGTTTTACATATACTAATTCAGTAATTATAATCAGTGAAGCCAGGAAGAAGAAAAAACAAACAAGTAAAGAAGAAAAAATGACAGAGATGGGAAAATCAATAACGCAGAGAGTAGGCGAATTTCAGAAAAACAAGTACGTGAGGTTATCCCAGGGAGGAGATTACAAGTATGAAAAAAAAGGGGAAAAAAGGGAAAATACCCCCATCTGAAACATCTACTAATAAAGCGAGCCCCTAAAACAAAAAGAAAGGCTTAACCATGCCCTTTTGCCCTCATTCTATCCTTTCTTCCAGATTTCCATAGATTTCCATATTTTTTTTAACCTAGCTTCCTCCCTCTTTTACCTTTCCTTGCATATATCTCCCTCTCCTAGTTGTATATAGAGAGTAGCCTTGCCAGCCATTGATGAAAAGTGGGTGATGCTGGCTCTTTCCAAGCTGATGTCATACAAAGTCTCAACACCGCCATAGCTACAAACAAAAATTTATTGGCTACACACTGCCCATCCACTCCCAAGACCAGCCTTGCTGGTGTCAGTTCGATGATAATACCCATAGCGTTCTCCAAGAACTTTTCTATTTCTTTATGTAATGGTAGCAATGTTGGACAGGTAGCAAACATGTGCACCATCCCGGCATCCGAGCTATTACAGCGCGGGCATGTAATTCCGGAGATGCCTCCCCATTGCGCAATTTTTGCTGGCGTATAGTAGAGTGAGAAGATGGGTTTGTACTGCTGCGCCTGCAGGGCTGCACAGCATAGCGTATTTCTGCCTGATTCCAATGATAGCTGAAAATTTTCCTGCCCTACCCCAATCTCTCTACCCATTTTTCTCCTTGTTTCCCTAAATCATCCTCTCTACTTTCTATCAGTTCAAAGTAAATTCTTTTAATCGTGCTACCCCCCTGTTTATCCACATACTCCATCACAAAATTTTTGCTGAACCCAGCTCGGCCCCCCTTTTTCATAGCAAAAAAGCTCCTCACTTGTAGATATTTATAAAAAACTTCTTGTATCCACCCCGTAGTGCTGTTGTATTTCCGCAAATTGGTACATCCCGTGTTCCCCCAATAAATCCTTAATGCTCACAATGCCCTTCTGACCCCACTCTTTAAATACTGAGTCCGCAAATATCTCTGGCGGTAGCGCTTTGTTGTCTAATAGTCGTGTGTATGCATTGTATCTTTCTAGTCCGTACTTCTTTTTAAATGCAGCCCATATCTTATATGCCGCAATCAGGGTTTTAAATTTCGTCCTTTTATAGTAGCTAAACTCAGTGTACTTTAGAAACAGATTTTTTATATTTTCCACCCCATCCGTACTGCATATACCGAATTGCCCACACTTACTTGCTCTGGTGCTCCCCCAAATAATTCCACCATATATTGAAAAACTGCCACCCAGTAATACATTTCAAATTCTGGAACTTCCCATCCGCCTTTCTCTTTAGGGAGTGCCATATATCTCATTTCCCCATGCGCCCATTGGAACCTATTTACCATCTGCTCCAAAGAGACAAACCATCTTTGATCGAATGTTAGTGGGATTGCCCGAAAGATGTTTAGCAATTTTGGCAGCAGCATCATTTTTACTACATTTGCTCACCCTACTAATGTAAAATGTAGGTTATGCCATCTGTCTAGATCCCTTTTTGCCTTTTTAATTATTGGTTCAATGTTTCTTTCCACCACGCTATCTAGATTCGCTGTTATTTCTATCCCCAAATATGTACCTGAGTCTACCACTCGACTATCTGAGCACTGCACCTTGTTGTTTATAATCATCTGTGTTTTTGCTTTATTCAAAGAGTAGCCGGCTATTCTGCCAAACAACGCTGCTTCTCCCTCTATTTCCCTTATTGCTTCCATAAGATCTGATGAGATAACCGCAATATCATCAGCAGATGCCAGCACTTTGGGGCACATTAGGATGGTGGGCGGGCTTTGCCCGCCCGCCACCCTTTCGGAAAACGGGATCGCCCGCCTTAAGTGCGGGGGTCTCGGGAGTGCCATTAGGATGTGCCCGCCACAGTGGCGGGCACATCCTGCATTTTCAGCATTGTGGCAGGGGCGGTGCTCTCTGCACCACCCGCCACAATGCTGAAAATGCATTGCAGCATTTGCATGATGAAAGCGGCTGGCACCGCGCGGTGCCTGCCGCTTTCATTATGGAAATGCAGGGGGTTACCATAGGTACCCCCCTGTGTGCACCCCCCTACTGTGCTTCAATCTGGGGGCCCGCAGGGGGGCCCTCAGAGTGAAGTCCGCCTGCCTCAATGCCGCCACGGAAAGGCATTGAAAAATGCCCATGCTAATATGGCTGGTGGTGTCTGATAGACACCGCCACCATGTTATCCCTTTTCTGCCCCGGCCGCAAGGCGACCGATGCGGAAAACAGGCGGGCGGTGTTTCCCACCTCTGCGGTCCCCTCCGCCATCGTAATATGGCGGGGGGAATGCAGGGAAGGATGTCGGGTGGATTGCCTCCGCCAGGGTGGCGGTGGCCACCGCTACCCTGGCGGAGGCAATCCGCCCACATCCTAATGGGCCACTTTGTCTTCACCCCATAGACTTTACTGGTGCAATTCTCCTATTCCCTATTAACCTATGCAGCAGCGGGTCCAGATATACGGCGAAGAGCAGCGGGGAGCATGGGCAACCCTGCCTGGTGCCCCGCTTTATTTCTAACATGTTCGTGTATTCCCCATTAACCCTCACCCGTGCGGTTGGAGCTTGGCATAGCACCCGAGTGGCCCGTATAAATTTATTCCCTATGCCAGCCCAGCACAAAGATGACCACAGATAGTCCCAGGAGACTCGGTCAAACGCTTTCTCTGCGTCTAGAAGCATAACCGACATTGGGTCCCCTGCGACTTCTGTGGCATCAAATAGTGTAATTACTCTCCGTATGTGTTCCATCGTCCCCCTACCTGGAATAAAAATATGCTGCGCATGGGTCACTATAGTATCTATCACCCTTGAGAGTCTAGTGGCCAGGATCTTAGAGTAAACTTTGGCATCTGCATTTAGGAGTGCAATTGGCCTATAAGAGCCTGCCTCTGTAGGTGCCTTGGGATCTGATTTTTTGGAATAGAAGATGGATTTTGGATTTGATTTTCAAAGGATTGGAGATGGAATATTTTCCGGATTGAGAGATCGCTTTTGAAGAAAGAAGACTTCTGAAACCTTATGGATTTTGTATTTCAATAGGATAAATGGAATTCGATCTTGGAATGACTTCTTTTAATAGACATGGAGTTATTGACTCATCTTTGGAGAATGGAATGAAGAATACAGAAAATTTGATTTTTTTTAAAAAAAATCAACTTTTGGAACATTTGGAGAGGTATTCTGGTTGGATTACACTTTTCTATGGATATATTTTGGGGAAAAAGAAAAAAAAAGAAGAAGAAAGAAGACGTCTTCAGGTAAGGTGACCCGACATTAATATTTAGAAAAATGTTTTAAGAAATATGCCAATTAAATTGAAATGTTACAGAAATTTAGGGCAAAGCAGGAAAGTAATGTTTTAAGTTTTGTTAGAAATGTAGTATGTTAGCAACATTATCAAGGTAGTCTAAAGCCACACACAACGAAAATTGTTGTAAAATAGCCAATAGTCTCTCACACATTTCTTTTGATTTTTTGGAGATTCGTGGATTTAGACTACCTGTTAATGTTTGGGAGATTCTTATTTCTTGAAAACTTTGCTCCTTCTTCAAAGTTTCAAAAAAATTATAGAAGTTTGGGTGAGGTTTTCCAATTGTATGGTTGAAGGAGTTATGCCATCCCTCTATGGCATTGTTTGTCTTTGCTTCTCCTTCTAAACAGCTCGTGTAGCCGTTCCACCACTCCACATGGAAACGTGGCTTCCTCCTGCGACCCAACCTGCTTAGATGCCCAATCCATGTGTCCTCAAAATAATTTAGTAAGGGTGCCAATTTATCTTCATTTTCAGTGAAAAATTCAGATTCTGTAATTGCAGTGTAGTACTCGTCTACACTTTCCGGAGGAACAAAGCAAAGAGCAGTTAGTTTTTTAAGTTCGTATTGTAGTTTGCTATCCTTAGAATAATCTACAACCAGGGATGTTTTTTGTAATTTACGCCAAAATGCCTGGGAAAAATGGAAAAAACATCCCTGAATTTGGGTATCCGTGTACGTTTTGGTGATCACATTGATGATTGCAAATTCAAAATCAATAATGATTTTCCTAGAACTTTTGTTGGAGGTTTTGCTTTCAATCACTGATAAAAACTCAGTGTAGGTTGTAGATTGTTTGTCTGGTAGCAAACTGTACACTAAGGGGATTACATTGTTGTTAATTTTAGCATCAATAGTGTAAACTTGAGTGAATGGATGGGGCGTGCTTTTAAACGTGCCATCCATCATCCAAATTTCACTATTCTCTAATTTGACAAGGTTGCGGAGTATACTAAAGATAAGTATACGTTTCTGAGGGTCTTGGTTGTCGTGCAGGAGGAAAGGTTCAATAGAAAAAGAAATAGTGAGTTCTTGTGGAATGTTAATATCAGAAAAAGTATGTGGAGTGGTTGTATTTGTGTTACTTGCCTGCTTTTGTCTTTGAATTATTCTCTTCAGATTTCGAATTATAGGCATACTACTAGCTATATGACTGGGGACATGCTGTGCAACCTCCCTTAAAATAGAACCCGAAGTGTCATTGGAGGTGCTTGCAATATCTTTCATTTCATTTAAAGTTTCTCATATTTCAATGTCCATTGCAGAGGCTGAGTGGTTGTGCTCAGTTGTACTTATTATTGTTTCATCAAGAGTAACCGCTCTGCCTTTGCAATGGCTTGAGTAATATTGCACGCACCTCCAATGCCTTCGTGGTTTACTTATTCTCTCCTTACAATATAAATATCCTGCATGTTTAAGTAGTCTGTTTCCTTTATTGGATTTGATGTATCTTGCTGTTTTGTCAGATGACATTATCTGTAATGAGAAAGAAAAAGATTTAGTGATATAATGTTTATGTAACTTGTAAATTGTTCCACATTTTCAACTTTTCACCCCTACACTATTCTTCTCTTTCTCTATTGCTGCACCTTCCTGGAGTTAGAATAGTAAATTACACCCCTACATTATCCATCACTTTCCCTACTACTGCACCTTCCTGGAGTTAGAATAGTAAATTACACCCCTACACTATCCATCACTTTCCCTACTGCTGCACCTTCCTGGAGTTAGAATAGTAAATTACACCCCTACACCATCCATCACTTTCCCTACTGCTGCACCTTCCTGCAGTTAGAATAGTAAATTACACCCCTACACTATCCATCACTTTCCCTACTGCTGCCCCTTCCTGGAGTTAGAATAGTAAATTATACCCCTACACTATCCATTACTTTCTCTACTGCTGCACCTTCCTGGAGTTAAAATAGTAAATTACACCCCTACACTATCAATCACTTTCCCAACTGCAGCACCTTCCTGGAGTTAGAATAGTAAATCATACCCCTACACTGTCCAACACTTTCCATACTGCTGCACCTTCCTGGAGTTAGAATAGTAAATTACACCCCTACACTATCCATCACTTTCCCTACTGCTGCACCTTCCTGGAGTTAGAATAGTAAATTACACCCATACACTATCCATCACTTTCCCTACTGCTGCACCTTACCGGAGTTAGAATAGTAATTTACACCCCCACACTATCCATCACTTTCCCTACTGCTGCACCTTCCTGGAGTTAGAATAGTAAATTACACCCCTACACTATCCATCACTTTCCCTACTGCTGCACCTTCCTAGAGATAAAATAGTAAATCATACCCCTACACTGTCCATTACTTTCCCTACTGCTGCACCTTCCTGGAGTTAGAATAGTAAATTACACCCCTACACTATACATCACTTTCCCTACTGCTGCACCTTCCTGGAGTTAGAATAGTAAATTACACCCCTACACTATCAATCACTTTCCATACTGCTGCACCTTCCTGGAGTTAGAATAATAAATTATACCCCTACACTATCCATCACTTTCTCTACTGCTGCACCTTCCTGGAGTTAGAATAGTAAATTACACGCCTACACTATCCATCACTTTCCCTACTGCTGCACCTTCCTGGAGTTAGAATAGTAAATCATACCCCTACACTGTCCATCACTTTCCCTACTGCTGCACCTTCCTGGAGTTAGAATAGTAAATTACACCCCTACACTATCCATCACTTTCCCTACTGTTGCACCTTCCTGGAGTTAGAATAGTAAATTAAACCCCTACACTATCCATCACTTTCCCTACTGCTGCACCTTCCTGGAGTTAGAATAGTAAATTATACCCCTACACTATCCATCACTTTCTCTACTGCTGCACCTTCCTGGAGTTAGAATAGTAAGTTACACCCCTACACTATCCATCACTTTCCCTACTGCTGCACCTTCCTGGAGTTAGAATAGTAAATTACACCCTACACTATCCATCACTTTCTCTACTGCTGCACCTTCCTGGAGTTAAAATAGTAAATTACACCCCTACACTATCAATCACTTTCCCAACTGCAGCACCTTCCTGGAGTTAGAATAGTAAATCATACCCCTACACTGTCCAACACTTTCCATACTGCTGCACCTTCCTGGAGTTAGAATAGTAAATTACACCCCTACACTATCCATCACTTTCCCTACTGCTGCACCTTCCTGGAGTTAGAATAGTAAATTACACCCATACACTATCCATCACTTTCCCTACTGCTGCACCTTACCGGAGTTAGAATAGTAAATTACACCCCCACACTATCCATCACTTTCCCTACTGCTGCACCTTCCTGGAGTTAGAATAGTAAATTACACCCCTACACTATCCATCACTTTCCCTACTGCTGCACCTTCCTAGAGATAGAATAGTAAATCATACCCCTACACTGTCCATTACTTTCCCTACTGCTGCACCTTCCTGGAGTTAGAATAGTAAATTACACCCCTACACTATACATCACTTTCCCTACTGCTGCACCTTCCTGGAGTTAGAATAGTAAATTACACCCCTACACTATCAATCACTTTCCATACTGCTGCACCTTCCTGGAGTTAGAATAATAAATTATACCCCTACACTATCCATCACTTTCTCTACTGCTGCACCTTCCTGGAGTTAGAATAGTAAATTACACCCCTACACTATCCATCACTTTCCCTACTGCTGCACCTTCCTGAAGTTTAATAGTAAATTACACCCCTACATTATCCAACACTTTCCCTACTGCTGCACCTCCCTGGAATTAGAATAGTAAATTACACCCCTACACTATCCATCACTTTCCCTACTGCTGCACCTTCCTGGAGTTAGAATAGTAAATTACACCCCTACACTATCCACCCCTTACCCTACTGCTGCACCTTCCTGGAGTAAGAATAGTAAATTACACCCCTACACTATCCATCACTTTCCCTACTCCTGCACCTTCCTGGAGTTAGAATAGTAAATTACACCCCTACACTATCCATCACTTTCGCTACTGCTGCACCTTCCTGGAGTTAGAATAGTAAATCATACCCATACACTATCCATCACTTTCCCTACTGCTGCACCTTCCTGGATTTTGAATAGTAAATTACACCCCTACACTATCCATTACTTTTCCTACTGCTGCACCTTCCTGGATCTCCATCACTTTCCCTACTGCTGCACCTTTCTGGTGTTACAATAGTAATGACTTTGCTAAACTTCAGAGGAATTTTAATCACATGTTCATTTGAAATTGATAAATGTACCTTTTTGGAATTGGTTTGTAGACGCTTTGCATGAAAATGTATTTTCTTTCGTTATTATTGGCTGCAATTCTTTTTCAAATGATGTTCTGTCTGCAATGTCATTTACAAAATGTAATTAATATACTGCATTTTTTAAAATATTCCTTTGATGATGTCTAAAAAAAATTCGACTTTTTAACTTTAATGTTCTATTTATTTTCTTTTAAGTTCACGTAATATGCAGTTGTTTTCAAAAGAGTTTTAACACATTTATTATTTAAAAAACATATTTGCATTGCTTTTTTGCTATGTCAGTATTTTAAAAGGAGGTTCTTTTTGGCATTGCTTTTACGTTTCTTACCTTTGGAAGTTAAGTTTTGGGTGCTTGATAACTTTTCAGGATTTACTGGATATTACTGGATTCTTTATGGTGTGTTTTCACAATCTGCAAAAAATATATAATTTGTGCATGTTTTTTCATTTCTGTGGTGTATTAGCATTCGCAAACTGTTTGTGGATTAAAAAGTGGTTAATAAAAAACTGGTTAATGGTGCTTTTTGAAAATAATTTACCTGATTACAAGTAGTCCTTTTAATGTTGGTGTGTTGATTCTTAGTAGGCTTGGTAAATGATGGTTGTTTTTTTTTCCTCTAAACTTGATAAAACACTCATATTATCTGTGTAGGGTAAGAAAGAGATTTTGGAGGTTATTTTAGTTCTTTAAATACCCTAGTATTTTGAGGGAAAAATGTTGTAGTTATTGTAAACATTTATTAATTTGTAAAAATTGTGTGAGAAATTAGGAAATTTTATTCCACATATTTATTTCATTTACAACATTGTTTTTTACTTTTTGGAGAGATGCATAAGCATTTTTTAAAACATCTATTTAATTACGAATATTTTCAATTGGTTACCTTAGTTTATGAAGATATTTGAAATTCTGTTCTGTTTTCTTTTAAACTTTTAAGGATGGCGATGTTTTGGTAAGCTGAAAAAAATCAAATTTAAGAACGTAAAGCTTACTAAATATTTTTCCTTTCTTTGTTTGTTACACATTTCATTTGATTTTAGATTTATTATAATGTCATTTTAATTTAAAACATACATAACGACAACATTTTATTATGTGACAGTTTAAAAAATCATTGTAATAATCTTTTTATAAAATCTAAACGTACTTACATTTCTTCTCAGTTTGTAAAAATGTCGACAATATTTTTTATAGTGATTGAAAATTTTTGACAAAATCTGAAACATAATAATGTTCTTGTTTTAATAATATGTTATTAATTTATTTTTAAATTACAGATCTTTACTTGTGTTTGTGTTTAAACTTACTTGTTTGTACGATAGGAGTTGTATCTTGTTCGTAGGATTTCTTCACTGTGGCAAGAGGTCAGCGGGTCAGAATGTCGCGACTGCTCTCTCTGGTAGTAGAATTACAACTGAATTCAAAATGGAGTATTTTAAATTTGTATTTAAAAAGTGTGTGTTTTGTGCGCAGAGTATCGTTTTGACCTCCATTTTGTTTACTGTGCTTCTGTGTTTCTTTCATGAAAAGAGTTGTAGGACTAATTTTTGGCACTATCTCTAAAATGGCGGCTATGTTTTGGTTTTGCTGTTTTCTTAAATTATTTGCCTGGTATTGTGAATAATAATAATTTTTGTGTATTACTAAAAATGATTTCAACAAATGTTTATATTATTTAAAATACGTTTTATACTCGAGTACTTACTTAATTACGCGAGTACCTTTTTTTAATACTCGAGTATTAATTTTTTAAAAATGCTAATTTTCTTAATATACGTTCAGTTCTCTACTATTTTTTAATACCCTTCCCCACCCAAAACCCCTATTTTCCCGGCATCCCGTGCCAGGAGTTATTTTACATTAAAAAAAATATATTTTTAATTTAAATATGCGTTGTAATGGTATGCGTTGTATTTGTTTTCGTTGTAATGGTACTTTGCCATTACTATTACTATTTCGCGTTGTAATGGTATGCGTGGTAAAAGCATTCGTTGTAATGGTACTTGCGTTGTAAAAAGTGCGTTGTAATAGCATGCGTTGTAATAGTATGCGTTGTAGTGACATACATCCGCCCAAAGCAGCTGCTTCTGCATTGACATTGGTATATGCTTGTTACACCTTTTGCACATGACTCTGCAGGATGTACAACCCGGGCTGGTTTGGATCATGGTGCAGTCATCATTGCTGAATTCCTGTGTGAAAATCTCAAAGGCACCAGCATTTGAATCAAGCACACTACTAGCACCATTTTATCATCCTCCATTATCATGGCTTTAGGAGTAGCATACCCGCTCCTTTGTAATATATAATCATTAATACACTTTTACTGCTCAAGCCGGTGTTGCAGCATGTAGATTCGGGGTTTGGTACCTTCTATAAGGGGGCCTTTGGAGAAACTCTATTATCACATTGAATGATTATCAGCAGCTTCCAGGCTTTGCAAGAATGGCTGAAATGAGGGCAAATCTTGCAACAAGTGACCAGTATGATAGCTTCTTCTTTTTTTTTAAGAAGTCTTGTACAATTGGATTGATGCAATGCGCTCACACATAGCACTCTGAAATATCCTCCATCTGCCATGGTGTTGCCAACATTAGTGTGATTATCAATGGCAACAAATCTTGTGGAGGATGCCCTGAGTCAAATTCATAAACTGGTATTGAATTATTCCAGGATGTTGGCAGCTATGTGGGCTTTCTCCACAGAGAACATTGCTACTAGTGCATGACAACAAATGCCTCGAAATGCACAGGTAAAGGTGGCACCAGCGAATGGCTTTTGCTGAATCCCCTTGAAGGAAACCCAGTGGCAGTTTAATCATTCTTCCATTCACTGCAACACTGCAAAACATTCCTGCTCTCTGCCTGCACAAGCACACAATCTTCTGTCAGGCACCAAAGTATGCACCCTTCTGTTATGATGTAAGCTTGTGTGAGTTGCAGGCAGGATTGTTTTGGGGCAGGCAGGAACCCTTGTTCCTGCATAAATACAATCTCTCTTTCTACGTTTGCTGCGGTATTTAGCACCATCAAAACGAGGAAATTATGATAGAAATAAATATATTTCTCCTCGTTGTGCCTCCCCTGGGAAGGGGTAGCATTTTTGTGCATTGTCAAGCTTACCAATATTGAAAAATATGGGAATGAGCCAGAATCCATGAGTGGATGCATGGGAACAGCCACGCTCCACCCATGGAATGCCTTCCCAGTTCAGAGCAATGCAAGGCAACCACTTTTGATATTTATGGTATTTGATATTTTTGATATTTATGGGGTTTTATAAAGCGCGAACATTCGCTCCCAGGGGAGCATCTTGGCGCTGAGCTTGCGAACAGTAGGTAGATGAAAAATGAAGTAGAAGAAACAATGAAACTAAATGGCTGCCAGTACGGAGGTATCTGATTGCTTGTACACCCATGTCTTAAGGAGTTTTCTGAAAAGACCCTCCTTTTCAGTCAGTCTAAGGTTGACTGGTAGGTTATTCCATGCCTTGGCTGCCAAGACAGTGAAAGTTTTCCCACCCTTGGTTTTGTATTTAAATCTGGGAATCATGATGAGGTTAGTCCCAGATGATCTCAAACATCGCGGAGGATTATAACGCATAAAGCGATTTGTAAGGTAGTGAGGACCTGTATTTTGCATGGATTTGAAAACGGTGAGAAGCAATTTAAAAAGAATTCTTTTATGCAATGGTAGCCAGTGCAAAGCTCTCAATGCTGCTGAAGCTGATGACCTTCTGGGGAGTTGTAAGACCAGTCTCGCAGCTGCATGTTGTATAGTCTGCAGCTTCTTAAGGGTGGACTTTTTTACTCCAGCCATTAATCCGTTGCAGTAATCAAGTCGGGAAAGTATTAAAGCTACCACGACTGATTTTCTAGCTGCAATGGGGAGGAAATCAAAGAATTTTTTCAGTGATTTAATAAGACCAAAACAGCGTCCAGCCGTAATCCTGATGTGGTCATCGAAAGAAAGGAGTGAATCAAATTGCACTCCTAGATTCCGTGCTGATGATACTGCACTGGGGGGGCCTCCGATCCCAAGGGCCACCAGTCTTTCGGACAGAAAGATAAATCTTTACCCAGCGGTATAATTTCTGTCTTAGCACTGTTGCATTTTAAATGGTTTTTGTTCAACCATTGGAAAACATCGGAGAGGCAGTTTTTAAAACGAAGATCTGCATCAGGCCACTTTTTATCGATGGTAACGACAAGTTGTGTATCGTCGGCATAAGACGTGACAAGGATCCCATGAGATTCTATCACAGCGAGAAGGGGGGGCCATATAGATGTTAAAAAAAAGAGGGCTTAATATGGACCCCTGTGGCACTCCTGATGAAATGGATTTTTCGCTGAATAGATAGGGACCCAAGGACACAGTCTGGGACCTATTGGATAGAAAAGAAATGACCCATGCCAAGGCTGTGTCTGTCACGCCAATCTCTCGCATTCTGTTAATCAGGATGGCATGCGAGATGGTGTCGAATGCTGCTGTCAAGTCAAGCAGGACGAGGACTGTCTGCCTTCCCTCATCCTGCAGGAACTTGACAGAATCAGCTAATTCGATCAAGGCTGTTTCAGTAGAATGGCCGGCACGAAATCCCGATTGCTGAGGATGCAGGATATTGTGGGCCTCTACAAATGTTTTGAGCTCATCATGTACTAACCGTTCCATGATTTTACTTAGAACAGGTAGCAAGGAAATGGGGCGCATGTTGCTAAGATCCGTGGGCGATTTGTTCAGCTTCTTCATCAGAGGCTTTACAATGGCCTTCTTCCAATCATTCGGCACAAGCCCAGATTCAAAAGATGCATTGATAAGACTATTTATGTATGGGTTTACTGTCTCTATCAGGTGATGTAAGATGATAGGGGGACAGGGATCAGTGGGGGCTCCAGATTTACAAGCCAGAATTGCCTTGCTTGTTTGTTGGAGGGAAACCGGTTTAAAAGCGGAGAGCAGAGGGTGGTTGTCGACAACCTCTAGGAGGTTGGTCGAAGGAGGAGGAAAGTGCATCTGAATACTGACTATTTTGTCTTCAAAGAAGTCTGCGATTTGATTACACAGGCTCTCAGAAGGAGGAATTTCGGGCATAGAGGCTTTAGGATGAGTAAAAGATTTGACAATTTTAAAGACAGTTTTTTGGTTATGTTGAGCTTCATTTATAACCCTGGTAAAATAGTCCTTTTTTGCTGTTTTAATATTGGCAAGATATAGTTTCCTCTGTTGGACGTACTGTGCTCTTGCAGCCTCGTCGTACGATTTTCGCCATTGCCTTTCTAATCTCCGACAGAGGAGATGACTGTCGGATAAAGTGTGGGTGAACCAGGGAGCATTTGGTTTCCTCTTATAGCATTTTGCATGGTGGCTTCCAGATTCAGTATTGTCCAAAACAATTTGGTCTAGCCAAGTGCGGAAATTGCAAGAATCAACTGCAACATCTCTAGTTATGATTGGGAGATCTGGGAGAGGTTGAGCGTCCTGCTTGATGCGTTCCACCACTTTCTTCCAGTTGACTGTGAAGATAGCGTGGGGTCGGTTTATACTGGATGAGATAGAAGCAGGTAATGCAATATCAAATGGAATAAAACAATGGTCAGTCCAAATTTGGGATAGTGGAAGGGATGTGATCAAAGGTGTAAAATTAGTGCAAATGCCGTCAAGAGTATGTCCAGCACGGTGGGTCGCAGCAGTAACACGTTGGGAAAGTCCAAACATATTTAAAGAATGTTGAAAGGAGATGGTGTGAGGGTCAACAAGAGATTCCAAGTGAAGGTTCATGTCACCTTGAGTTAGCTTGCTTTATGCCAGGTTTACTAAGCAATGCAGGGCCACGCAAGGTGACCTTGCCGTGCTTGGTAAATCTAAAATATGTATTGTGTTACCCTTGTGACACCATGCATGATGCAAGGGCAACACAATACCTTTATAAATCTGCCCGTAGAGTACAGTGAACTACATGCAGTCTATAGTTTACCAACTGGTCCAATTGGTACAAATATTTATAATGAAAAGGATAGACTGAACAGGCTTTCTTCCATTGTGACAGCAATTGTTTCTTGCACTTGATGCAGCTGTGGTTCACCACAAGTTTCACAAGAAGTCCTTATTGAAATCCTTCATTTTTTGGATGAAATGTCTCCACAAATGCAAGAACCACCTCTCCTTCTACCATAAAAAAAAGGAAGTAGCTCAAGCGCAATCCTTTTGGCCAGATTGCTATTGTATGAATGGGCCAGAATATGAATTTAGTGGTATTAAGACTCCTTCTTCAACATTGCCTTGATATTGGTAGCTTTGTTTGCTTTTTTTTATCACACCTCAAGTGACTTCTGTTGTTTGGATTGTTTGGGTGATGAAGCATTTCAATTTTCCTTGTGCCAGCCTTAGGTTGCTGAAAATAATAAGTACACACAGCAAGAAACAATGCTGTTTCTCATGACAACTAGAATAAAAAACAGAGATGGATGGAATGTTTAAATTAATCTTAGTCACCGGTAATATCGCTGGCTGCATCCCAATTCATTTTTTTTGCACACCATGTTACCTCAGTTTGGATCCTGTTATATGCAAATCGGCTTTGACCCAGGTCCAGTCTGAATAGTCCAGCCCAAACTGCCAAGCAAGGCTGTCCCTGAGCCAGAACACAAACAATCGAGACTGGTTTTACCCCAGTTATGGGCTCATTAGCTGGGTACAGCTTTGTTCCAGTCTGGGCAAACCCATCCTACTTAGGGCAATACGACTAGTATAGAACACAGTGATGGATAGAATGCTTGAATTAATCTCAGTCACTGGTAAATCACTTGGGGCCACATCACAATCCATCATTGTTTTGTGAACCATGCCACCTCAATTTGGATCCAGCTATATGCAAATCAGTCTTGACACTGCCCCGGTCAAAACAGTCTAGCCCAAACTGCCAAGCTAGGTCTTCCCTGAACTGGAACACAGGACTGGTTTTGCCCTAGTTATGAGCTCATTAGCCAATAACATCTTCTTCATCAGCACCTGATTTTTATCTTTTCAAATTCTACATTCCTGTTAACAGTCTTATTTTTAGGAGCCGTTTACACAGGATTGGATGTTGGGTTTTCATATAGATCCCATTATCATGTTGTCCATCCGATTTTCCATAACACAACGATATGCGGCAACTTGTGCAGTATGCAATGTGCTTCATATATGCCATACGTTTAAAGAAGTGCCAATCCTGAAAGGAAAGCTTCACTATAGAGCCAAACCCAGATGTTTTATGGACCTAGGTTCAATTTACTTTTACTTAGGGTGGGCTGTGGAATTTTACCCAAATGAAATCTTGTTTATGTGACACTGGGTAATAGTGTAATCTTAGTCATTATACTTAGTGATCCTCAGGGAAATGCCATACATTATTTGAGATTATTCCTGGGAAAAGGACAATTCCCCTTGGGGTAAAGTGATTGATAACAAATTGTCTGGGAGCTATGTTTCAGCCTAACCCAAATATGTTTATTAAATTGGTAGGAGTCACCCTCCCCAAATTAATAACTCAATTGCTTGACACTGAGGGCCTGATTATGATTGTGGTGGGACTGCCATCAACAGGTCGTCGGTGGCACTCCCACCGACATCCAGCCCATCGGTACGACTGCTGCATTAGGATGCATGTAGTCGGATCTAGGCTTCAATCCAATCAGGGCGGTGGTTAGACTACTGTCCCTACAATGAGGGCTGTATCTGCACAGGCATTGCCATAGGGATTAGGATGTCCCTTTCCGACAGCCTGCTCATGGCGGTCTGACCGCCCTGTACAGGCTGTTGGAAAAGGACTTAGGTGGCCCAGCCAGGCAGGGTCCTCCTCCCTCATGGACCACTATACAGTGGCTCAGTGGGTACCCGTGGAACCCCCATGTACACCCAGGCACCATTTGTCAGTCACCATATGGTGCCTGGCAACCGGTGATCGGATGTGCACAAAGTGCCTTTTGCACAGCTGCTTGTACTGCAGCCCATTTTCTAGACCACAGCACAAGCCACTGTTGAAAAGGCATTTTAGGACGACCGACACATGGTCCTATTGTAAACGAGCAGGTGGGCCCGCCAACACATTGTCAGACAGTCACCTGCCTGAAACGATACTGGTCGGACTCTTGCTGTCCTAATTGGGCCCTTAATGACAAAATAAGACCATATTAACTGATCAAAAGGCTACACTGAGGAGGCAGTAACAGCTATAATCCATTACACAAAAAACTGCTATTATCCAATACACAAAAATCTGTTGATGTAATTCAAGAAAAACTTAAGTTTTACTCTGTTCTTTGACTGGAACTCAAATGTAATAGTTTGCATTGGACACTTAAAATTATAGTTATTATTCCTCTTTTTATTATTATTAGAACAACAATAATAATAATAATAATAATTTGTTTTAGCTCTATCAGAGTTGGATAAGGAATATACACAACACTTGATTGGTGTAGCATAGAGTTGGGGACCAGTCCAGTCCACGAAGTTTATTCACCTATCTTTTTGTGAACACAGTCACTGGTTTAAGGGGTTTCTAATACCCTCCACACAAAATTGCACAACTGTGGTCAAGGTCATGTGTATATGATAAATGTGCTAGGTAACTTCTCTCATCACCAATGTGATGCTACACACCTAACTGGGGGAGACATCCCTTAAGGATAAGAACCCTCACTCACCCGAGGGTGACATGCTTCATCATATAGGTCCCCCTTACCAGTGTTGAAATCCTGGTCAACACTGGGAGCTACTACTCCGGGATCTTAAAGGAGGAGCTCAGAGAGGTCAAAAGAACAGAGTGAACTGGAACACACCAGTGTCCACAACAATGACAGGCCAATCGTCAGGAACAGCATCGACGAGCGCACAAACAAATAATTGTCAATCTGAGTTCATATGAGCCTAACGAAATAGAGTTACAAATCCTTAAGAGAGGGTTGGGGTTTGTACCCACATTCAAAGGAGACGCTTTTCAAACACGATTGGAATTAGCGGCCTTCTTTAGAAAAATACGTCTTAATGCCTTTTTTAAGGATAAAGATCCAGTTGACAATAATAACACCAATACTGGTCTACGCCCGAAATCCACATTTAATCCTCCAATGCATTTGACTCCAGCACAAATCGTGGCTTTTGAAGAAGCAGTGCTCTACGATTTTGAGACTATCAAAACCAGCAATCAGAATCTGTTTCAGAATCTCTCCAGGATGGAGAAAGTAGCCCTCAACAATTTAGCAACCAACCATGATCTGGTCATAAAACCCGCAGACAAGGGTGGTGCAGTTGTTCTTTTGAATAAAGACACATATAGAGAAGAATGTCTGCGTCAGCTGAATGATCCTAAATCATATCAAAAATTAACTATGGATCCGACAAAACGTTTGATCAAGGAGATTTCAGCCAAAGTAGAAGAGGCTAAGACTAACAAATGGATCACAGACCATGAGGCTCAGTATCTAATTGTGACCACGCCCATTACTCCCTATTTTTACGTATTGCCCAAAATACACAAAACCACTAGACCTCCACCAGGACGACCGATTGTGTCAGGCATCGGTTCAGTTTTAGAACCGCTCTCAACCTTCGTTGATTCATTTCTTCGACCGTTGGTGCAATCAATGCCCACTTTTATCCAGGACACTAAGCAATTTCTAACAGAGATTGAGGACCTTCTATTTGATGAAGAACAAGACTGGCTGGTGTCGTTCGACGTGGAATCCTTGTATACATGTATCCCACAAGAACAGACTTTAAACACCATCAAATCAATGCTGCAAAACCAGGTCTGGAACAGCTTCACACTGATCAATTTCGTGATGTTCTGTGCCAGGAAGGTGCTTAAAGAAAATTTCTTTAAGTTTGAGGAACAACTGTACCTACAAATCTCCGGCACGTGCATGGGGAGTGTTTGTGCCCCCAGCTTGGCTAACTTATACGTTCATAAAGTCGAGCAAGAGACCATTCTAACATCTACTAATCCATTTGTCCATCCTCTATGTACCTGGAAGAGGTACATAGATGATATCTTTGTCATCTGGCGGGGCAATGAAGACACCCTCAAATCATTTCACGAATGGCTGAACCAGCAGGATGACTTCCTAAGATTCACATTGGAATGCTCAAGATCAAGTCTTCCATTCTTAGATCTGCTGATTAAACCTAGTAATGGTGGACTAAAAACTGAGTTATACAAAAAACCTACTTCGTGTAACTCTCTCTTACCTTTTCATAGCTACCACCCTAGAGCTCTTCGCGAAAATTTACCATTCGGTCAATTTTTACGTATCAGACGTAATTGTACAGGAATGGTAGAATATGAAAAACATGCAAGGGCTTTGTCACTTGACCTAAAAGAGAAAAAATATCCTACACACTTAATCCGGAACTCTAAGAAAAGAGCAGCCAATAATAATAGAGATGCATTGTTGGAGAAAAGTATTCCTAAGGAACCCAACAAACGCATTACGTTTGTCAATACTTTCTCCAGCTTTTCCAGCTCAGTGAAGAAGAGTATCAATAAACATTGGAGTATCTTGAATTTGACAAATAACACACTTTCTCGCCCCTTGTTCGCTTATAAACGTAGTTCAAATCTACGTGATAAGTTGGTTCATACTCGTCCTCTTAACATGAAGTCCAATCAGCCACAGAGCACACTCTGGAATTTACCACCGGTAGTGGGTCATTTCCCATGTGGCTCTTGCTCTGTGTGCCCACAGACAGAAAAAACGCTTGAGATCGACATAGGTACTTCCAGACCGTGGTTAATACAAAAAAACACGAATTGTAACAGTGACCACCTAATTTACTTGGTCTGGTGTCCATGTTCACTCAGGTATGTGGGCATGACCACCAGAAAGGTTAAGATCCGCATCCAAGAACATACGAGCACCATCAGATGTGGGAAACGCTCTACCAAATTGACTAATCACTTTTTGGATAAAGGACACCGTGACACTGACTTACATTGGGTGGTTCTGGATAAACCTTGGATACCCCCCCATTTGTCAGATTCTACTAACTATTTACTGCGAAGAGAGCAAAAATGGGTGTGCAATCTGAAAACTGATACCACAGGCCTGAATGATGACATACCATGGGTGGCTCTATAAGTATGCGACATTCTGACATCTGTAGGCCTCTCTCAACCTATTGAAATATATCTATCTCAACAAGCAATGCAGGACACAATTCTCCTCGAAAAACATAGAAAATATGTCAACTACATAGAGAGATAATTGCCACATTCATGAGCAATATAATACAAGTAGAAGTGTCTATTGTTGTATTATACCTGGCATTTGTCGATACATTGCCTAGTAATTGCGTTTGATTACATGGTCTTGTCAACACAGCAATCGTGGATCTTTGCAGACACAATTGCATTTCTTTCCTCCTGGGGACATTTACTGCTCTCTCTGCCTTTTGCCACTTTCATCGACCTATAAGTTGTAATTCAACTCGGTCCAGTAACTATGAGTCTGGTCTGGCTTGTCCCGAGAGTATTTCAGCCGTGCTTTGAGCATTTAGTATATGCATAACGATATACCAGCGTTTATATGACGCATGCGCTATCTCAATCAGTAACCTGGCTTCAGGGTTCATTCAGGCACATGCGCGGGACCCAGACACTAGTTCTTAGACGCAAGCGCGTTAGCCATTATGAAGTTTACTTCGAGGTTACGCCAATGCGCATGCGCAACATTTCGACATATCTTTCTAAACGCATGCGCACAATGAACACTGGCGATCAAATTAGACGCCTACTAGTTATCAGGACCCCGCCGTTACAGCTGCGGGCAATTACATACACGCTACATAAACAGGGAGTCTTCCTGCCGATCGGTACCTCCCGGGGCTAGCTCTACCAGAGCAACGAGGTACCAACGGACAGGTAAGACTCCATGGCAAATCCTATCGTGTTACTTATACTAGGAGCTGAAACTGAGGGTATAGGCTATTCCTTAGTAACTTGGGGGTTTATCCTTTCAGTACCTTCTTCTCCTTTAGTAATCTTTATTTTATGGGTCAGTGCACAATACCCTCTTGAGTGTTTTGAACACCCTTTTTTAGGTTTCGCCTATTATCATTCGCTTGCGAATGTAATAGGCGAAAATTCAAGTGCTCAATCGACTCGTGAAACTGATGAAGCAAAGCTTCGCATATTTTGCGGCTTGCCGAAGTCAAGAACCTCGTTTATGTGTAATAAGGTAACAAAATGTATGTTTTACTAACATTTATTCTGTTTAGGCAAAGTTCCCGAAGCTTGCCTATGTGTATTTCTAATGAATTTAATCCGTGTCCTCTAATATGGCCGCCGCTTGTATTTTAGTTACTGCGCATGCGTCAGCCACACTCACGTGTCCTGACGCGTCTGCAGAAGTGGAGGGAAAGTTATGCGCATGCGTAATTCATAGCTGTGCTTATCATGTGGTACTGCTCGTGCCACTGCTCTTGTGCCCGTATCAATGTAGCTAACATTTAGATGCAATAAGTTTATTTCTTGATGATGAGTTAAAAGTACAAACCCTATGATGTATTTTCATAATGACATTATTATGTATTAACTTGTTTTCGCTTACTTTTCATGTACCGCGGGGAATGGGGGTCCAAACTGATTGGGAGCCATATTGACGGTCTCTTCTGCGCATGACCAGGGAGCATTGAAAAGTGGCCACTTTGGACAGTGGAACTCAGCCAGCTGGCAGCCACAGTCAAGATGCGCCTGGGAAAGCCACCTCTGCGCTACGAGAACGGCGAATGTTGCTCCTCATGTGTTACAATGTTAATATTCTGCACAGTTCTCATGAGAACCCCAAACCTGCTAGGCGGTACCCAAATATGTTAAGGAAGGCTTCAAATCGTGTATTGTGATTGGTGTGTTACCCAAATCCTACCTTAGGACCAATCGAAATTGAGGGATTCTGACACTTTGCAACATTGGGGGGTGGTACACTGTCCCCAAACTGTATATCTACCCTGGGTTCACCTAGTGAACCGTCCGACTTGTCTGGTTTAGCTGACCTGTCACTGACCCAACGCACTCAATAGGTGACTGAAGATACAGAGCGCTGCAAGCACTCTGTCCGAATTTGACCATAGACTGAGGTTCTACTGAACCTTAAAGTGCTGGCAAAGCACTTAGCTGGGAGTTCGCTGACCCAATCGGGGTCTTGATCGATAGCTGCAGAGCGGGTGGAGCGCAGGCGTTGCTTCCGAACTGTGGGTTCCGGTCCTGTCCTGAAGAGGGTCCTGTCCTGAGGGTTTGCTGTCCTGTCCTGAGGGTCCTGTCCTGATTCCTATTCCGAGGGTATCCTGTCCTATCCTGGGTGTCCATTCTGCACCTGCTGTCCTTTGAGGGGTATCCTTCCTTGAGGGTTTCCTGTCCTTAACCGACCCGTGGCCAGGGTTTGGTTTCCACACCTTTCTAGGTAAATATTGCTCTGAACCTCTTGAAATTCTTGCACCTTCTGAATTTCTAACTTTTGCTTTAATAAAGTTCAACATTGCATATGTGATATTTTCCATGCCTTTCTGCAACTATTGAAAGTCATTTATATTTTCCATAAGTTTATTCCTATGTCTTCTCATTTGTTAGAAATTATATTTTGCATAGCAGTGTGTCATTTCCTGATATGGTCTAGAACTTCGTTGCCTAGATTGTTCAAAGGCCCCTTCACCTTAAGTGAAGCGTGTTATTCATTATAAGCTCTCCTATAGTCACTCACACTTAGCCTATCCCTGTTTAGATAATACTGACTTGCATAGTATCTTTTCTCGTTACATTTTATTAGTACTTTGATGATTACTCTGTCATTATTTCTTTATGCCTATGTGATTTACGTTATCTTGGTTATTGATTGCCTTGTTTTATTGTACCTCATGCAAGAAAATAATGAACTTTAGATAAACATTTTAAAACTTCCAGTTGTCCGTGGTCATTTAAACAGTACTTGAATGTTATTGGTTGGGTTTGTATTTTGCTGCCTTTCCTTACAGCTAGCTCCCTGATTCATTGTGGTCATTAGGCACCCGCATCGGTGGATGGTAAGTCGGGTGCACCGAAAATTGGTAGCAGGGAACACACACACACCAACTTGGTAGAGCTCGTGAAGTCACCTGATCGATGTATATGGTGATTTGAAAAGTATATGGGCCCTGAAGCCGGAAACGGCGAAAACTATTGGTCGGGTGGCCTCGCGCGCTCTATCAGTTTTCTGGTAGCTAGAGGATGGTTAGGGACTAGTTGAGAGTAAGGCAGGGATTAGTTGGACTAGTTAAGTCGGAAGCTGCTATTATATTAATGCTGCTATAAGAGCGGCTGTTCTGAGGGAACTGATCACTCTCTTGTGAATACGCTGCTGAAATTCATGAATTACTGTATTGCCATTATTCTTGTTCTTATATTGTTATATGTACTAATCCATGCAATTGTCAATCGTTTAGTTGTATGTTGTCCGAACTCCCCGGGGAATTGAAAGGGCAAGTGGTGAATAGAATCCATTGTCCTGAGGTCACAGGTTCGAGGAAAGTTAGGTGCAGGTTAGGATAACCGGGAAGCACTAACTAGGGTTTTCTGAATACATGTGTGAATAAATGACAGTAACGGGGTTCATTGGCAAAATTCCCATAGTGGCGTAACCTAGTAAGGGTCACATCGGAAGAGTAGCAGGTTCCTCGGAGCTAGCGTGAAAGCAGAGGGGTCCGCTGAGAAACCTTAAACTCGGAATATATCCCGGAAAGAAGTGGATGAGTTTAGGGGAATAACAGGTTCACCGATGCTAGAGTGAAGGGTAGGCGGAAGAGATCTGCCCGCAGCGAGTGAAAAGTAAATGGAAGTAGTTTACTTGCAGTAAAACAATTCTTTCTCTGTCTAGACACTTGAGCACTGTGGCGAATGTGTATTTGTTGTAAATTAACCAAGCACTGAGCACTTTAAAAGAAAGAAAGTTTCCGTTACCTTGTGAAGGGAGGGAGTCAGTCGCGAAGCGCCTCTGACGTCACTCTGTGCCGCGCTGGGATTGGTAGAAGCAGCGGGCGGGTAGCGGAGCTGGAATTGTAAAGGAGGGGTGAGCGCCGGAGCGTGGGAACTGTCCCACGAAGGGGCCGCGCACCCATTGGAGGAGCTTATTTAGTGTCGCGCACCCATTGGTTGCACGAATTTCTGAAGCGCGTTCTGATTGGAAGTAGTTTGTAAACAAAGTTAGCGCAGAAGTCGTATGTGGCACTCGCAGACTACAGGAACTCGACCTGATCCAAGGCACCTAGGGTTTGAAAGGGATCAGTGGAAGACTAATAGATACGATATTATGTATGGAACCAAGAGAAAAATGTCCCTTGTAAGTAAGGTGAAAAATTATTTTAAAACGGACAAACCGATTAAATCTAGGGAAGGTGTTCTTGTCCCAGCACCCAATACTCCCGCCTCATTCATGATGTTTGACCGAGGGTACAATACCTGTGTGTGGTTGGAGAATTGGGTGAAGTACACAAAAGATGACGGAGTATTGGCTTTTCCGTTAGATGGTACTTTCAATGGTAGGATCTTATTTAATTTAAGAACCCGAATGAATGAATTGCACCCCAGGCCGAGACTAACGCAGTATGAGGCATTAGAGGAATGGGAGATTGAGGCTTTTGAAAGAGAAAGACCCCGAATGGACAAGGGTTTGACCAAGTGGTACCCCAGGCAGAAACAGGAATCCAGGGATAAAAGGATGAAACAGTGGAGGCAGAGCATGATTGTTGAGGGTCTGTTTCCCATGATGCCGGCATATCATAACATTGGAGCGGGTGAGAAAAATACTGAAAAATGTAAGCATTGGGGGGCCCTGGGGGATTCAGATGATGAACTAATAGATGACATCTGTACCAGAAGTCCGCCACCTTACAATGAGGGAACCCGACCTTCCAGTGTAGGAGATGTTCCCCGACGCCACTTCCTAAAGGAAGAAGACAGGTCCCTGGGACTGGGAGGGGGTGGTCAAGTATTGCCCTATCCTGAAAAACCCGAACCGACGGAAACAAGGGATATATATCCCAAAGTGCCCGCAAGCCAGGAAGAAAAATATTCACGTACGAAAATCTTTTTTCCCAGACCCTTGTATGAAAGCGAAGAGAAACCATCGAATTCAGGACTGCCTTTTGTTCAACCTCCATATGGGGAAGAGCGCAGGTCCTTTAATACTGGAACTTTATTCCCGAAACCAAATTATGGGGGAGGACCAAGTGAAACGCATCCTACTGCCCCGAGTTTTACTCCTCCGTTGACCCCACAGATATTACATGACACAACTTTAAGAAGGGTACTAGTGGAAAAGGAGCAAGAGGCTCTAGCTAGACAAAGAACAGAAATAATTCAGAAAATTTCCCAGTTAAATACCAGTCCTGAGGCATTGACTATTCCAGTAACTATTGGACCGGTGGTCCCGTTATACGGAAATGGTCAGGGAAATCCGATTACTCCAGTTATGACCCCAGGCATGGCAACCCCGAGACAGGAACCGATCATCATAGATGATCAGTCCAGTGAGTGCGAGTCTGAAGTTGCGTTTTTGGAATTGCCAAACAAACAGACTGGAAAGGGAATACAGCAGAGGCATAACCCTTTTAATACAAAAGAAATTAAATTAGAGACAGCAACAGGTACTAGGAATGTCTCTCTGGTAACTCCGGATGAAATTGAGAGTTGGAGTCGTGAATTAGAGAAGCAGACTCCGCAAACAAAACCTTTAGACCTCTACAAGCTGAGGGTTGAAATAGAAGAATTAATGGCAGGAAATGTGGGGTTGGATCGATTGAATACCTACTCTGAAGAAGAATTGTCGTTCATATGTAAAAGCTTTACAAGGAACACCAGAGTGCTCCACGAAAAACTGACCGAAACAGCAGTTAGTATGGGGGTAGATATCTCAAAATCCAAGCCCTTACAGAAACCGTACAGAGCAGACTTCTCAGACAAAGATATAGAACACCTGAATGTGGCAGGGAAGAAGTTGCAGATTAAAGAATTAATGGGGGTACTGCAGAAATGGGGAGATGTGGAAAGATGGAGAAGCAGGTGGGCGAAAAAGAGGGAAGAGGTTCGCTCCCGACAAGTGACTCCCGAGTTTGCTTTAAGAGAGGTAGAAAAACCTGAGCAGTTATGCCCCATGCGCGAAGTTCCAGGAGGGAAATATGTGCATGTCCCCTGGTCTAGGCAGGATATTGTGTCCTTCACGAACGATTTTCCAAAATTACGAGAGAAACCAGTTGACTGGTACAGGCAGGTGGAAAGGTTCGTGAAGGTACAGAAATGTCTGTGGAAAGACCTGGATGGGTTTTTCGACATTGTGGTTCCAGTAGATTTATGGACCCAGTGTAAAATAAACATAGACTGGCCGAGTGAGGAGTACCCCAGAAACAAGGAAACTGGAGAGCCATCAAAGGATGTCATGCGAAAATATGAGCAGGTAATTCAGCATTTGAAAGAAAAGGTGCCCGCAAAGGAAACTGATTGGACAAAAATAGATAGAACAACACAGGAAAGGGACGAGACAGTGCACTCCTTCTATGAGAGGTTATTGCAGGTATTTAAAACATACAGTGGTATTGATAACATCGACCTGAAGGATATGACGCACTTTATTTACAGGTTTGTAAATGGTTTAAGACCTGAAATTTGTCAGTGGATAAAAGATAATAAAATCTGTTGGCATACTAAGAAAATGGATGAGGTCCTGCGGTACGCTAAGTACTGCGAGGATGAGATGGCAGAAAAGAAAAAGGCCCTCAAGGAAAAGGTGATGTGGGCTCAGGTGAAGCTCGCAGAACAGCAGGAAAAACAATTGAGTAACATGGTTAAAAATGCTGAGAACAAAGGTCCTGGGGGAGGGGGTGGAGGAAAGCCCCGGCCCAAATTTAGCAGGGAAGAGGCTATGAAAAAATTTCCCTGCCATCAGTGCGGCGAAATTGGACACTGGCGAAACGAGTGTCCTCAATTAGTCGATGTTAATGAAAAAACTCCTGATTTAACTCCACAGACGCAGAAAGAAAGACCAAGAAAGACTCAACCCCAGGTAAAAACAGTTCAGGTGCCTCGAGCACCCAAGCAGGTATACAGGGGAAGACAGGCAGAAGATGAAGAGATAGAGGTTTGGGAAAGCGGGGAGAACAGAAATACAGCAACTTCGCAGTATCTGCTGAATGATACCTTCCTTTGTAATGATCAGGACTGACGGGGCCTGAGAGGGGAGGACGAGGAGTGCGTACTTGGCGCTTCCTTGCCGGTAGACCAGTCTGGACCATATATTGAAGGAAAGGTTGACGGAAATGATGTCACCTTTCTGTTGGACACTGGCGCTACCCGTTCTACTGTAAGAACAGTGGACGTTCCAAACCTACCCCTCTCGGGAGAAAATATCCAAGTAGTGGGTGTATCTAATCAATTGATTAGTACTCCTGTTACCGAACCAATGGAGATTTCAATTGGAAATTTTAAACAGATGCATAGATTTGTCGTCTGTGACACCAGTCCAGTGAATCTACTGGGTCGTGATTTGCTGTGCAAAATGAACTGTACCATCTTTTGCACACCAAAAGGTGTGGAAATACAGACCCCAGATGAAGATGGCATTTATAAATTATTGTTACTTAGACCTGACTCAGAAATTAAAAGATTGACCCTGCAGGACTTGCCCCAAGAACTCCAGGAAGCCGTAAAGCCAGAGGTGTGGGATTTCACTGGAAAGGATGTGGGGTTGATGAAAGATGTGGACCCCATACAGATAGCCATCAAGGACAATGCAGTATATCCTAACACTAGGCCCTACCGAATGAATGCTGAAGTGAAAGCAGGTGTCACTCTGGAAATACAAAAATTATTAGAAGGAGACATCATACAGGAAGTGATGAGCAGCCCATGTAACTCACCGATTATGGGCATCAAAAAGCCTAGTGGCAAGTATAGGGTAGTGCAGGACCTGAGAAAGGTTAACAAAATTGTAGTTCCTTGCTGCCCTATTGTCCCGAACCCTGCAGTGATATTGTACCAGATTCCTTGGGATGCTGAATGGTTCACTGTGATTGATTTATGTCATGCATTTTTTTCGATACCCCTGCACCCCGACAGCAAATTTCTTTTCTCATTTGCCTTCGAGGGTCACGTGTATTGTTGGAACCGGGTCCCTCAAGGGTATACAGAGAGCCCCTCTATCTTTAATCAGATCTTGAAAAAATGTCTAGAGACTTTGATCTTACCTGGGAACTCTGTGTTAGTACAGTACATAGACGACCTTCTACTGGCGTCTAAAAGTCACAGGGACTGTGTAGTTGACACCATTGCCCTCCTAAATCATCTGTGTGCGAAAGGGCATAAAGTGGCCCCTGACAAACTACAGTTCTGTGCGAAATCAGTAAAATATCTAGGACACCAGATAGAAAAGGGTGTCAGAAAAGTCACATCAGAAAGAGTGAGAATAATTCAAAAGATGCAGTTGCCCCGTACTCAAAAAGATGTCAGAATGTTCCTGGGGGTATTAGGGTACTGCAGACAGTGGATTCTGGGATTTGCAGCCTTAGCCAGGCCCTTGATAAAAATGACCACAAGAGGAATGCCAGATGTTGTAGAGTGGGACGATGAAAGTCTAATGGCTTTCACAAGACTGAAAAACTGTCTGTGTACGGCCCCTGCGTTGGGAATGCCAGATTATTCCAAAGAGTTTGCCCTATTCTGTGACACTCGCGATAATTGCGCATTGTCAGTCCTGACTCAAGAACATGGCACGACCAGAAGGCCTGTGGCTTATTTCTCTGCCACATTGGACCCAGTAGCTGCTGGGTTACCAGGCTGTCTGAAAGCAGTAGCTGCTACCTGTGCAAGTTTGGAACAGAGTGAGTCCATTGTCATGGGACATCCTGTGACCGTGTATGTTTCACATGGAGTGGTAATTCTATTGACCAGAACTAAAACACAGTATCTCACCCCTAGTCGGCTGACTAAATACGAGAGGATTCTTGTGGGTGCAGCAAATGTAAGCATTGTTAGGTGCGGTATTCTGAACCCTGACACCTTACTCCCCGACCCCTTGGAAATAGAAGGTGGGGATGATGATGAACATGATTGTATTGACCTGACAGAGTTCAGTACTAAGCCACGCCCAGACATTAAAGAAGTACCATTGCCTGAGCATGATAAAGAACTATTTGTGGATGGTTCCTGTCTAAGACATGAACTAGGAGGCTTGAGTGCTGCTTATGCAGTAGTGTCTTTCACCAAAATTGAAGAAGCAGGTTACCTATATAACATCAAGTCTGCACAAGTAGCCGAATTGATAGCCATGATAAAGGCTTGCAAAATTGGGAAGGACTTACGCATAACAGTGTATACTGACAGTCAGTACTGTTATGGAGTTGTGCATGACTTTGGCCAATTATGGCTACAAAGGGAATTCATGACTTCCTCAGGTACTCCCATTCGGAATGCAAAGGTTGTTCATGACCTTTTAGAGGCCATCCAGTTGCCCAAAGAACTGGCAGTGGTAAAATGTGCTGCTCATCAAAGGAGCATGGACAGAGTATCACTGGGAAACGATTATGCTGATCGAGTGGCCCATTGGTGTGCCAAAGATCGGTATATTGTAAATCCAAAACGAGGGGGGCCAGGAACCAGCTGCCAGCTTCAGGTGTTTGAAGAAGTGCCTACGTGGGATGAAGTGAGAGAGTGGCAGGAATCGGCTCCTTGGCAAGAAAGAGAGAAATGGAAGGAGGATGGGTGTAGACCGAGACGTGTGGATGGTGTGATTTTGGGCCCAACTGGTATGCCTGTGTTACCCCGACACTTGCTTGGCACAATGGCAAGATTAATACATGAAGGATCACACATTGGTAGGGATGCCATGATTCTGGTATTTCAACAGACTTGGTACAGTAAAAAGTTCAGGAAGGTAGCAGAGTCCCTCTGCCAGAGGTGCCTGTCATGTCAACAGATGAACCCAGGCAAGAGGACAATGGTTGAACTGAGCAGGATTGGGAGATCAGGGGGTCCCTTTATAAGGATACAGATTGATTTCATCACCATGCCCCGTTGTGAAGGGAAACGATATGTCCTTGTCATTGTTTGCGTATTTTCAAAATGGGTAGAAGCTTACCCTACTCCTCAAAGTGACGCACTGACAGTAGCGAAGTGTTTACTAAAAGAACTGATACCTAGATTCGGAATACCATACATTATTGAATCAGATAAGGGTGGACATTTCCAGAATGAAATACTGGCTGAACTGTGTAAGGCCTTTGGAATAAGGCAGAAACTCCATTGTGCATACCACCCAGAGGCTTCTGGAATAGTGGAACAAGTAAATGGAACTATCAAAAACAGACTAGCAAAGCTGACAGATGCTACGGGCATGACCTGGGTGAAGGCCCTGCCCCTGGTCCTGATGGGACTGAGAAGTGTTCCTGACCGCAAGACAGGCCTAAGTCCCCATGAAATCATTATGGGAAGAGTGATGAGACAAGCATGGGTGCCAGGAAGCAAACTGTTGAGTATTACTGATGATTTGGTGCTTGAATACTGCAGAAGATTGGGTGACCAAGTGCGTTCTATCTCTCGCCAGATTGGAGACGACGGCATCCTCAATCCAACGACTCCTCTCCACAGCTTGGTTCCAGGAGACTGGGTCAAAATAAAGAAGCACACTCGATCAAGCTGTCTGGCACCAAGGTGGGGAAAGAAACGCCAAGTAATCCTGGTAACAACCACTGCAGTGAAGGTCGCAGGTGTTCCCCAGTGGATCCACGCTGGACACACCCAGAAGGTATTGCCAGACAAAGGATTTGAAGAAGAAGGGCAACCAGCAGAGGACCCTGAAGGAGCCAGACCAGAAGCAACTGACAACGAGCAGCCCAGCACCAGTCAGGTTGCAGGAACAGCAGACGTTGGCCCAGGAGTAGTTGACTACGAACTGCCAAGAAACCAGCCTGTGGAAGAGGTCCAGGAAACTGAGCCAGGAGTAGCTGAAGACGAGCTGCCAAGCATATGGCCAGAAGAATGGATACCGATGATTGATCTGACCGAAGATCCTATCAGAACAAGAGAACGACTTAGTGAAGGTAGAGAGTGGACTAGTCAGGAAAAGCAAGGCACAGGCGAAGAACCTCAGCCGCTTGAGATTCAAATCAAAACTGAGGAAGGAGAAGGTCAGACAGGGACAGAGCAGGTGTTCGATACACCACCGCTAACACCTGATGCAGATAAGGGAGAGACTAGAAATAGAGTGATAATTCGAGCAGAAGAAAATCAAGAGATCGAAGTGCTTGAACAGGATCAGAGAGGGTTAAAAGAACGGGTTCAGGAAACCGAAACAGAAACAGAGACAATCGAAAGCCAAAAACAAAATATTCCTGAACAAGGCCAGATTAGCAACCAGGCAGAAGAATTTGATGCTAGACCTGGAACTAGCCAGATAAGGGAAGTAGGAGAAGAAAGTGGAGAAGAATTACCACAAGATAAAGAGAACAAGAGAATAAGAAAAGAAAGTGAAGTCCAAGTACCAACTAAGAGACTAAAGAAAAGAAACAACCTTGAGCCTAGGTTTGTAAAAAGATTGAGACTAAGGATAAAGACAGTGGAAGAAAAACGTGCAGAAGCAAGAAGAAGTGCTCGAATAGCAGAGCAAGAAGAAGACTCTTCCAAAAGAAGGAGTGAGCGAATAAAAAGACAAAACAAAAAGTACAAATCTCCTGAATGGACACTGGTTTTGGAGGAACTTGAAGATCTTGATATAACTGACGTGAGCGACGGAGAACCCGTCCCAGAGTACTCAGCTGAAGAGGAAGACGAACCACCGTGAATTTGCATAAAGTAAGCTAATTGTGTGAAGCCAAAAAGAGGGGTTCGAGAGACTCCTTCTGAGCCAAAATGTCTGATTCAACAGTGAATGGTAGACCTAGTTGCAGCCGTTTTAAGACGTGTTGCAAGGTGTGTATATGTAGTGTAGTAGTACTGATAGTTATCTGGATAGGATTAACAATTTTCATTCCCTTTGCTGTAAGTAAAGATACTAACATTGTCCCTACTGAAGTTGTAAATACCGATAATGAGGAGCTAACAACACAGAGTGTAGCACGACATGAGAGAGCTTTGAGGCAAACAAAGCAGAACTTAGAAGCATCAGATGAGGGAGGACTACATTATCATGGAATGAAGAACAGGACACACTTAAATGTTTTCGCAAACTTGTTAATACACTATGTAGAAACTATGGAAATTGAAGATTGCTATGTCTGCATGAAGCTACCTACTTCGGTGGCTGAGGGCGTGACATACCATCATCTGCCATTGACATATGGAATCTCCTGTAGCATTTTAGCTAGTTTATTCTATAAAAGAGGACCGTTACAGTACTATTACTCTAACAATGACGTGATCTTTTCTGAACTTCCTATACGTGGGAACTTGAATCCTGTACATACCAAAACTGACACCATAAGATATATGGGAGACTACTTTCTGACTATAGGTAACATTGACATAGCAGACGCACACAGAGATAACTTGACTTGTTCTTTGCGTGAGCAGGAAAAGATGTTCCTGAACATGGCAGAGAAAAGGAGAATTAAAATTCAAAAGAAGGCTAATGACGAAAGTCAGAAAAAGCCAAAGTGGGCAGAGAACATGGAAGGCACCTCATCTGGTGGAGCGGGTCCTGCTCTGTTGCTGGATTTTGAAAAGAAAGGCAAGCTATGTCTTCACCGCGAGAAGACTAGCTATTATAATAATGTTTTCATTGGTTCCAGTGAATGCGAACATAATTACAAGGTAATTGGAGGTTGGGGTTTCAAAAATGGGTCAGAGCCTGTGTTTCCTGGAATTTATTATATTTGTGGGGACAAGGCTTATTTCAAATTGCCGGATCACTGGTATGGAAGCTGCTACTTTGGCATTGTCTTCCCGAAAATATACCATGTGAATGGAAAAGCTGGAAGCAATGAAGATACTAATGGCTTAGTGCGTAGTAAAAGAGAAAGTATAGGTGAAATTATGGGTAGTATTTTCAGTGCACTGATACCTGGAGTGGGAGTGGTTCTGAACACTCACAGAATTTGCAAATTGTCTACTATAGTAGATGTGCTGTCTACTGAAACGGCTCATGGATTTCTGCTGGTCAATACCGAAATGGTTGCGATCAGATCAATGGTTTTACAAAATCGACTTGCTCTTGACACCTTATTAGCGAAAGAGGGCGGAGTCTGCCGGATGTTGAAGGCGCAACATTGTTGCACTTATATTCCGGATAAAAGTGTACAGATCAAAAGATATGTGAAAAACATTACTAATTTGGCAAAGGAACTCAAACCACTCGAGGTTGATAGTGCCTGGAAGAGACTGGTAGATGGTCTCTCAAATGTAGGTCATTGGCTTGCTAGCATAGGTAAAAGCTTATTATTCAAAATTCTGATGCCAATTGGTATTATAGGTCTTATTATACTTTCCATTTTCTTATGCTGTAAATACCGCAAGCGTACCAAAAAGCACGAGGTAAATGCAAGAGGAGTGAAACGAAGTGTGGATGAGATTGAATTAGAGGAGGTGAATGATCAGATATACAAAAAGGTGAAGACTTCTCACCCTGCTAAAACTGAGAGAGAAAAGTTAGAACGGCTGCAGGAAGAAATAGAACTTTATAAGGTATGAAAGAAAGTTGGCATCTGGTTCCATTATAATTTGTGATGATAGTAAATATCATCAAAGAGGGGATTGATGAAGCAAAGCTTCGCATATTTTGCGGCTTGCCGAAGTCAAGAACCTCGTTTATGTGTAATAAGGTAACAAAATGTATGTTTTACTAACATTTATTCTGTTTAGGCAAAGTTCCCGAAGCTTGCCTATGTGTATTTCTAATGAATTTAATCCGTGTCCTCTAATATGGCCGCCGCTTGTATTTTAGTTACTGCGCATGCGTCAGCCACACTCACGTGTCCTGACGCGTCTGCAGAAGTGGAGGGAAAGTTATGCGCATGCGTAATTCATAGCTGTGCTTATCATGTGGTACTGCTCGTGCCACTGCTCTTGTGCCCGTATCAATGTAGCTAACATTTAGATGCAATAAGTTTATTTCTTGATGATGAGTTAAAAGTACAAACCCTATGATGTATTTTCATAATGACATTATTATGTATTAACTTGTTTTCGCTTACTTTTCATGTACCGCGGGGAATGGGGGTCCAAACTGATTGGGAGCCATATTGACGGTCTCTTCTGCGCATGACCAGGGAGCATTGAAAAGTGGCCACTTTGGACAGTGGAACTCAGCCAGCTGGCAGCCACAGTCAAGATGCGCCTGGGAAAGCCACCTCTGCGCTACGAGAACGGCGAATGTTGCTCCTCATGTGTTACAATGTTAATATTCTGCACAGTTCTCATGAGAACCCCAAACCTGCTAGGCGGTACCCAAATATGTTAAGGAAGGCTTCAAATCGTGTATTGTGATTGGTGTGTTACCCAAATCCTACCTTAGGACCAATCGAAATTGAGGGATTCTGACACTTTGCAACATTGGGGGGTGGTACACTGTCCCCAAACTGTATATCTACCCTGGGTTCACCTAGTGAACCGTCCGACTTGTCTGGTTTAGCTGACCTGTCACTGACCCAACGCACTCAATAGGTGACTGAAGATACAGAGCGCTGCAAGCACTCTGTCCGAATTTGACCATAGACTGAGGTTCTACTGAACCTTAAAGTGCTGGCAAAGCACTTAGCTGGGAGTTCGCTGACCCAATCGGGGTCTTGATCGATAGCTGCAGAGCGGGTGGAGCGCAGGCGTTGCTTCCGAACTGTGGGTTCCGGTCCTGTCCTGAAGAGGGTCCTGTCCTGAGGGTTTGCTGTCCTGTCCTGAGGGTCCTGTCCTGATTCCTATTCCGAGGGTATCCTGTCCTATCCTGGGTGTCCATTCTGCACCTGCTGTCCTTTGAGTGGTATCCTTCCTTGAGGGTTTCCTGTCCTTAACCGACCCGTGGCCAGGGTTTGGTTTCCACACCTTTCTATGTAAATATTGCTCTGAACCTCTTGAAATTCTTGCACCTTCTGAATTTCTAACTTTTGCTTTAATAAAGTTCAACATTGCATATGTGATATTTTCCATGCCTTTCTGCAACTATTGAAAGTCATTTATATTTTCCATAAGTTTATTCCTATGTCTTCTCATTTGTTAGAAATTATATTTTGCATAGCAGTGTGTCATTTCCTGATATGGTCTAGAACTTCGTTGCCTAGATTGTTCAAAGGCCCCTTCACCTTAAGTGAAGCGTGTTATTCATTATAAGCTCTCCTATAGTCACTCACACTTAGCCTATCCCTGTTTAGATAATACTGACTTGCATAGTATCTTTTCTCGTTACATTTTATTAGTACTTTGATGATTACTCTGTCATTATTTCTTTATGCCTATGTGATTTCGTTATCTTGGTTATTGATTGCCTTGTTTTATTGTACCTCATGCAAGAAAATAATGAACTTTAGATAAACATTTTAAAACTTCCAGTTGTCCGTGGTCATTTAAACAGTACTTGAATGTTATTGGTTGGGTTTGTATTTTGCTGCCTTTCCTTACAGCTAGCTCCCTGATTCATTGTGGTCATTAGGCACCCGCATCGGTGGATGGTAAGTCGGGTGCACCGAAAATTGGTAGCAGGGAACACACACACACCAACTTGGTAGAGCTCGTGAAGTCACCTGATCGATGTATATGGTGATTTGAAAAGTATATGGGCCCTGAAGCCGGAAACGGCGAAAACTATTGGTCGGGTGGCCTCGCGCGCTCTATCAAAACCACTGCAGTTTTCTCACAGTGCATGTGAGTCACGGCGGGTCACGTGACCACACAAGCACGCGCACCTCAGGCCGGCATTTCTCCTCCCCTAATTACCGGCCGGCACATCAAAGGCTGCTGCTCCCCATGCGTCATGTCACCCGCCTAATTACCGGCCGGCACATCAAAGGCTGTTGCGCCCCATGCGTCTTGTCACCCGCCTCCGCAATGCCGAGAAAACACAAACCCAGTACTGACTGAAGCACTCCTGTCTCTTCTCGGTGGACTCCCTCCCAATTTTGCACAATCTATTTACCAATGGAGCTAGAAAATCAAAACAACACTGCAATCGTCGAGTCGGAAGGCCTGCAGTACGTTCTGCAGCCACAATATACGCTCTACATAAAAATATTATGTTTTTCACTATCAGTGTGTTCCTAAATGATGCCACCATTATCGACATTCACAATACAATCAGAACAGCCAAAGTAAACCAAGCAAAGATGGCTGGAAATGTTGCTTTTACGAGCCCGACTTTTCTTTTTTTTATCGTAAAAATGTCAACATCACAACAACAAAGACTTTTTCTGCTCGGTGAATACTTTTATAAACACATCATACACATGTTGTACTTTTTGTGGTTTGTTAGTAATATAAAAGGAAAGGAGCTTGTTGAAATTGCCTGCTTTCACATGTAAAGTGTCTATACCATTACACTTACAGTGTAAACAAAGCAAAATAATGAAATGCAACTTCTCCCTCATTTTCTGGAGTACAATTTCAGTTTTAAACACATAATGCTTACGCTATTAGTATGACATAAGCACATGGCGCTGTAACTTTCAGCTTGACCCTGATGCGAGGGGCAACAAAGTTTACGGTCTCTGTCGAAACTGCTGATGGAGGAAATGACTTCCTTCGTCAGGATAAGTGGTACTGGAATGCAACTTCTGGGTGCTGTCTGTGTGGGTTCTCCACTGTATCCTCGCTGGTTATCGTGAATTCCTTCTTTTTCTCTACTTCTTTTTCTCTAACACTATTCACGTTTCCTCTGGAGGCACTCTGAGACAAGTGGCATGCGATGCCGAATAAATTACCAATAAATGAAATATGAGGGAGCTGAATCCCTTTACAATACTGAGCACCTCTGTCAAAGAGGTCAGAGTTTAGCAAACCAAAACGTGCTCTTTAAATGTAAAGAGTAACCTACTTAACCACGGCTGGAGTCCCAATCACTAACTCAAATAGATCTCAACAATTCGACACATTTCCAATTCTAGCCTCCATTTAGGAAGATAAAAGATGAATCGCCCCACAGCTTGCTTAACCCGGTTCCATGTCCGAGTGCTCGGGTGTTTCACCTCATGGTGGAGACTGGACTCCCGGCAAGGATTTCTAGCGCCATCCGCTGGTCTGTCGGGGCGCCTTGCGCTAACAGCTGGAGGCTTCAATCCATGGCGCCGGTGACAATCAGCCGCTGCACAAAAGAGCCTGCTGGGCACCAATTAGAACTCTCTGCAGGGGGGACCATGGCAATAAAGGGCAGAAAGGCATTTGGACCAACGCAGATTCCCGCGCAGCGCTTCTAAGCAACGGTTTCACTTTCTTTTCAATGTTTGAAAAAAGATACACAGTCCATCAAAATGCAGTATTCTATAGTGAAAAACGAAAAATCTCCCTCCCTTACAACATTTTAAAAGCGTTTTCCTCACCCACTTAGAGCCCTACTTACCTCCAGAAGACTCCAAAATAAAATTAGTTATGAAGGAAAATACGCAGTAATATTTCAGCCATTTCATGTCCTTAACCCATCACGCAGCAGTAGAATTCGATTTCCAACCAGAGAGCGGTGACATCATAATTGGCGAGTTCCCCAATGAGCTCCACGTGTTCATGGGCCCTTCCAACCACATTCTTTATTGACTAGGGAAAATAGTGCAATTTTAGATTAGCTACTGCCAACATTTGTCAAGCTCAACTGCAATGGTTGGCTAGCTAACAATTATTCTACGAAAATTTTTAAATGGTGAAAGCAATCCCTCTGTTTTTATGAATCCCCAATAAATGAAAACATCTGCAATTATTGGTTTTGTAAATGACATTTTATATTTATATATCGTTATTGGCATTGTCAATAACAATATATAAATATAAAATGTCATTTACAAAACCAATAGCTCCAACTTTCCAAATGCGAAACCTATTGGCAACGCCAGTGCTTGTTTATGTTTGAGCCTAGTTTTGGAAAATGTATGGTGTACTAGTTTGGACACCTTTGCTTTGCAGCAATTACATAGATACATGAATATCTATTAATTCTTCCCCATAGCGCGGGGCCTCCTCCCAGAGCAGCTTGCCAGGTAGAGGTGAGGCAGGATTTCCTACTAATGAGAGTAAGTCCTTATGAGTGTAATACCCAGAATTTTCAATACACCATTACATTAATGATACATTATCTATGGTACATGTGTAATCCTGAATAAATGTGCATATGTTTTCTTTCTTTTGTTTCTTTGTGCTTTGCTACTTACCTTGCAGATACCTGGGTATGACCTGATCATCTAAAAAAGACAGGAATACCGGTGGAGTATATATAATTTCAATTTATTTCATTCTTTGTCACATTTTACTGGCAGCAGCAGTATCACATATTTTTCCAACTGGTCCTAAAGAGAGCCGATGATACCTTTGGATCAAGAGGCTGAAACATGTTGACCACCTAGTGACAGTGGTTCTACCTCTAAACCACTGTGCTGTTACTTTTTAATCCTGTCAAGTGGAACACATTAATAAAGTAGTTCAGTGTATCCCCTTAGATAGTTTTAATATTCACTTACCTTTTTGACACAGCGCTGCTATCCTCACCACACCTATTTGCTCACCTATGGGATTACTATCCCTTTGCCCCATAAAACATCTCTGAGCTCCTCCTTTAAGATCCCGGAGTAGTAGCTCCCAGTGTTGACCAGGATTTCAACACTGGTAAGGGGGACCCATATGATGAAGCATGTCACCCTCGGGTGAGTGAGGGTTCTTATCCTTAAGGGATGTCTCCCCCAGTTAGGTGTGTAGCATCACATTGGTGATGAGAGAAGTTACCTAGCACATTTATCATATACACATGACCTTGACCACAGTTGTGCAATTTTGTGTGGTTCGTTAATTGGGGAACGCACACCTAGTGGTCTTAAATCTCCCCACAGACCCCTAATCTACGGTAGTTTTTTCATTTCGTTTCTAATACCCTCACCTATTGAAAGAAAAAAATATTTTCGAGTTTTGTTTTTTTATCATTCATTAAAGGTTTGACCATCACATTTTGTTGTTTAATGTATAGACACTGTTAAAATTACAGGTATTTGAATAGCACAGCAATCAACAATTATGTGTACTGTTAGTGCCTAGCCACACAGGTTTTATTCTGCATTTGTCAGTGGTCCAATCTAAAGCCGTCTGTTTGAGGAAAAGGCCACATTTGGTGTATATTTTGTTGTTTGATGGGTGTGGGCAGCGGCGGCTCCTCCGCTATGGCGGAGGAGCGTCGCCCCGACAAAAACAGCAGGAAAGGAAAAATGAAATGATAATCAATCAATCAATCATACCATTTGTATAGCGCGCTACTCACCCGGAAGGGTCTCAAGGCGCTTGGGGGAAGGGGTCTGCTATTGCTCGAACAGCCAGGTCTTGAGTTGTCTCCTGAAGGCGAGATGGTCCTGGGTCAGCCGACGGTGGATGGGGAGGGAGTTCCATGTCTTGGCCGCCAGGTAGGAGAAGGATCTGCCTCCGGCGTTGGCTCTCCTGATGCGTGGTACGGCAGCGAGGGCGAGGCTAGTAGAACGTAGCTGACGGGTGGGCGTGTAAAAGGTCAGGTGGTCGTTGAGGTACTTGGGGCCCAGGTCGTGGAGAGACTTGTGTGCGTGGGTGAGGAGCCTGAACGTGATCCTCTTGCTGACGGGGAGCCAGTGCAGGTCCCTCAGGTGGCCGGAGATGTGGCTGCGTCGGGGGATGTCCAAGATGAGTCGGGCGGATGCGTTCTGGATGCGTTGGAGTCTTTTCTGTAGCTTGGCTGTGGTTCCGGCGTAGAGGGTGTTTCCGTAGTCCAGTCGGCTGGTGACGAGTGCCTGGGTGACCGTCTTCCTGGTTTCGGTCGGGATCCAGCGGAAGTTCTTCCGGAGCATGCGTAGGGTGTTGAAGCACGATGAGGAGACGGCGTTGACTTGTCTGGTCATCGAGAGGGAGGAGTCCAGGATAAAGCCCAGGTTGCGTGCGTGGTCTGTTGGCTTGGCAGTGGTGCCCAGGGCGGGGGGCAACCAGGAGTCGTCACAGGCAGAGGGCGATGATCCCAGGATGAGGACATCCGTCTTGTCTGAGTTCAGTTTCAGGCGGCTGTTCTTCATCCATTCGGCAACGTCTTTCATCCCTTCGTGTAGGCTAGTTCTGGCGGTGTCGGGGTCTCTGGTGAGGTATAGGATCAGCTGTGTGTCGTCAGCGTAGGAGATGATGTTGAGGTTGTGCTGGCGTGCGCTGGCTGCAAGATGTCTCATGTAGACGTTGAAGAGGGTGGGGCTGAGTGAGGATCCTTGCGGGACGCCGCAGATGACTTCGGTGGCCTCGGATCGAAACGGGGGGAGGCGGACTCTATGTGTTCTTCCGGCGAGGAACGAGGTGATCCACTCCAGTGCCTTCTCTTGTATAACGATGTTGCTTAGGTGTTGAACTAGGGTGCGGTGGCAGACAGTGTTGAACGCTGCAGACAGGTCCAGGAGGATGAGTGCCGCTGTTTCCCCGTTGTCGAGCTGGGCTCGGATGTCGTCGGTGGCTGCGATGAGGGCGGTCTCGGTGCTTTGGTTGGCTCCGAAACCGGACTGCGAGGGGGTCGAGGGATCCGTTCGTCTTGAGGAAGGCGGCAAGCTGTCAGTTGATGGTCTTCTCGATGACTTTGGCAGGAAAAGGGAGGAGCGAGATGGGGCGGAAGTTCTTGAGGTCGGTGGGGTCCGCTGTAGGTTTCTTCAGTAGGGCGCTGGGCTCGGCATGCTTCCAGCTCTCCGGGAAGGTGGCGGTGTTGAAGGAGGTGTTGATGATGTTCCGGAGTTGGGGTGAGATGGTGGATTCGGCCTTGTTGAAGACGTGGTGGGGGCAGGGGTCAGTTGGAGATCCGGAGTGGATGGTGCTCATTGTGTGGGCTGTGTCTTCGGTGGTCACCGTGGTCCAGGTGCGGAGGGTGGCGGTGGGGGGCGTTGGTTCGGTGGTAAGGTGCGTGGATGGTGCGTCGAAGCTGTTGTGGATGTCGGCGATCTTGCGGTGGAAGAACGAGGCGAGAGAGTCGCAGAGATCTTGTGAAAGAGTGATGTCGTTGTTGCCGGTGCTGGGGTTGGAGAGCTCCTTGACGATGTTGAAGAGTTCCTTGCTGTCGTGGGAGTTGTTGTCCAGTCGTTCCTTCCGACATTTCTTCTTGGTGGTGTGGATAAGCTGGTGGTGTTTTCGGGGTGGCGTGTTTGAGGGCAGTCATGTTGTCTGTTGTCTGGTCGCGGAGCCAGGCTTTCTCGAGGGTGCAGAAGTTCTTCTTGGAGTCCTTGAGTTCGTCGGTGAACCAGGAGGCCTTCTTGCTTCTGGGTCTGCTGGGAGGTTTCTTTAGTGGCGCGAGGTTGTCGGCGCAGGCGGTCAGCTACTGTGTGAAGTTGCGGACTGCTTCGTTGGGGTCCGTTGTGCTGGCGGGTGGGTTCTGGCTGAGGGAGGTGGTGAGCTGCTCGGCGGTGATCTTGCTCCAGCTCCTGTGAGGAACCTGTTGCCGGTGGTGGTGGGTCGTAGTTCTTCTGAATCTGAAGTGGACGCAGCTGTGGTCGGTCCAGTGGAGTCCGGTGGCGTGGCTGAAGGTGATGTCTTTGCTGGAAGAGAAGACGGGATCAAGCGTGTGGCTGGCGTGGTGGGTGGGGGTGTTGACCAGTTGCTTGAGTCCGAGGTTGGCGAGGTTGCCCTGCAGGGCGGCGGTGTTGCGGTCCTTGTTGTTCTCCAGGTGGAAGTTGAGGTCCCCAAGGAGGATGTAGTCAGAGGAGGGGAGGGCGTGCGGGCTGACCGCGCCCAGACGGGCTTGCCTTTGGCGTGCCTTCGGCGCACAATCGGCGCGCCCGCTGTGCGTCTGCCCGGTCGCCATTTAAGGCTAAGTGGGAGGGAGGAGCAGCTGGGAGGCGGAAGCGGGGAGGACACGGAGAAAAGGGGGGTGGCCGCGAGGCGGCGGCGGAAGCGGGGAGCGGGGCTAACAGGCAAAACGGGAAATGCACAAATTAACAACAATTTTAACAACAAAAACAAAGATACAGCAGGGGTAGGCATTGGCAACAATACCAGCTAGGGAAGCCAAACGGCAGATCGAGACTGCGAGCAGCAGCGAGGGGCACACGAGGGGCACACACACAGCTGGGGGGCCGTGCGGCGCGGGGGTGTCCTGAGAGCAGGTCACCCCCGCTAATAAACACTTGTTTTATTTTTCCTTCCCTGTCAAGTCTTGATGGCAGGTCCTGGGTGGTGACAGGCACTGAGGGGAATGGTAGTGCAATCCCTTCACTGTGCATGACGGTTTAGCTGGCTGTCTCAGGCCGGCCAAACCACCATGCGCAGTGAAAGCTCTCTCCATCCCAGTAATACAGCTGTGTGGGAGAAAGCAGGCACAGACTCCCAGTATGTCCTGGAGCACAAATCGAGGGTGCTCATGCCAATCCTGAGCTGTTTCAGGATTAGCCACACGCCATTCTGGGAACCTGAGTTGCCTGGAGAAGAGGAACAGAAGAGTGCGACGCGGTCAGCTGCAGGTACGATTTTTAAAATTATTATTTTTATTACCCACGACCCCTATGCCCCCCTGCTCTCCCTCCCCGTGCCCACTACTGGGTGTGAGATTTATATATGGTGATGGTCCACATAGACGGATCTTGCAATATGTCATCCTAACTTTTATGTGAGTTCAACATGTTATGGTTGTCACTTTGTGCTGATTTGAAGTGGGATGTTCTGGTTTTGCAAACCTTCCCATAAACAAGATCAGCAATTATTTTGTTGACTGGCACTTCTATCGGCTTTGATTGTCCTCTTCCCAGCAGAAGAGATCAAATACTACTATATGTATTTGGCAGTTTATGCTTCGGTCATAATTCTGTGTGCTTGACGTGCTTGCCAGTGGATTCTATTGACTTATTTTTCCCTGTCGTAGAGCAACATGTCCATTTTCTCCCCAGATCAAGGAGAGGTGTTATCTTTTTTACAACCTTTAGTCATACAGTTCAAACTAGACCTAAAAAGGTTTGTAGATGGTATTTCTCCTTTGTGCCATGAAAGAGTATGAGAGGTAAGGAGTTGGGAAACTGAGTGAGAAAGATTCATATTTGGTTGGTTCAAAGGAGATTATGATATGTGATGGATTGGCATGCATTTGTGAGAATCTTGTGATTGGGAGGTGCAGGTAGGTTCAGTTATAGTGTGAATAAACAGCTGCCGGGTGGCATAGCTAGTCTGTTTGAAAAGGTGGATCATGCACTGGAAGAGGAGGGAGATACCTTGGAAGTGCTGGAAGGTGTGATTTGCATTAGGTTGCATATGTATAGTTGCAATGTGGTGTATTGGGTGTTGATATCACTGTGCAGAAAGTTTATGGTTGAGTTTATTGTGCATTGGATATGCTTGATACTGGTCAATTGATGATAGCTCCTAAGATGGGGAGTGGTATGCTGCATCCTCTAGAGGTGTTAGATGGGGTTCGCTGGAATGTCAGATGTAAATTGTGATGAGCTGGAAAGTGGGTGAGGTATGGTGTACCAATGCCTTTTGTCAAGTTGAGGTTCTATGATGGCTACATTCCTGTGGGATTTGGCAAAACGTTCTGTGGTCAAGCTTTGGTGTAATGTTATCTTAAAGCGTGTAATGCTGCCATGTGGTTAGGATTGAAACAAGTTTTGGTAGTTAAATCAGGGAATACGGAAATTAAGATGTAAAGGAGAGATTAAATGCAGAACAAATATCGATACAGATCAAAATATTATATCTGTTTCGAGAGGCAATCTAAACATAAATGAATCATAATTATGATAATAAGGGTGATGTAAATTGTTTACTTGGTGCAGGGTACCCATCAGAATGACCTATTCTTGGTATACAACACTGCAGGGCATGATGGCTATAGGTGGCGTGTGGCCTGCTTTAAAAGCAACACCTGCAACAGAGACATTGTTAATAATGAAACTGGCAATTCAACATCTTTGAATGTAAGAGGGTCCTAAATGTATTAATTAATTCAAATATACCTGTTCTGGATAGGTAGGTTTGTTCGACGATAAGAATGTGCTTTGTCGTGATACTATTCATCCAACTAAAAGGTTTTGGTGATGTGCAGTAACAAAAAGGGTGCCAGGATGCATGTCTAGTATGTTTTAGAGCAGAGGATATACTTGGATATGACGACAAAGGGTGCTGGTGTCGGATGGATAACTAATGTATCTGAAAAGCAGTGGAATATGATGGAATATTGAATTGTGAGTGTTCTGAGGATTTCATGACCGATTGATTGTCAGACATATCAGAAATGTGTTAATGTCTGTCAGATGCGCCGTTTGGACCTGATGGTGTTTTTGTGTGTGATGAGTGTCACTTAGAGTATTATGATATTTGACTTTACGTCATGCAGTGTTAGATGTAAGAGAGATGCTCTGTTTCCCATGCTCTGCTGCCAGGTGGGTTGAACAATAGTAAAGGTATGCAGTAGAAAAGATGCAAGGATACAATCCTGTATTAATGGGTCAAATATCTGGATTTTTTTTTACAGATACAACACTAAATATGTACGATGCTATGTTGAGCAGCCCTTTTACTTGAGTAACGTGCAGACGTGCTCTTTTTTTGTGATCAAAGCTATACTGCATCCCAGTACAGATCTTGTTCTGACTTAAGCCTGAATTTACAGGGTTTAATAGTGCATTTGTAGGTTATGATGTTGCTACTTGTACAGCCTACAGTTGCTCCTCAGGATGTGAGTGGGTCATTGAAGGCCTTGGGAAGCTGTGATGTTACAGTAAAGGTTATATGTGAGTTGTCAAGAAGGGGAAAGGAATGGAAACGTGGTGACGAGCTAAAAAGTTTGTGGGAGTGAAGCCGGTAAGATAAAACTACGAATACAATCACATCTTGATCGGGAGGACAGGGACACACTTGTGTATTAAGTGTGTACAGATAGAAACTTTCAAACAGTGAGTCTGACCGAGATGCAATGTGTATCAATAAAACGGTCCAGGATGAGAAATCATGCTAGATACACCAATAGAGCAAAGCGTGGAGTGGAAAAATTAGGTACGTTCTGATATGATGTTAGTGAGTGCATCAATAGACCTGCCAGAGTGTAACAAATGAGATTTGGGCATATTTTCCATTCTTAAACGCAACACAATGAAGCAAAGGAACTTGCTGTACTGCATTGCAGGGATGGAGAGGGGAGAAATCCTCTTTATTTACAAAGATATGGAGTCTTTCTGCTCTCTCCTTGTGGCATCAGGTAGCACCCAGTCTTCCAGCACAAGGAGAGAGCAGAAAGGCTCCATATCTTTGTAAATAAGGAAAATGTTTGCACTCTCCCTTTCACTCAACACAGCACAGCCAGTTCTCTAGCTGTGCTGCACTGTGTTGCTTGAAATAATAGTAAATGTGCCCCTGGATGTCTGAGAACTGCATGTGGATTTTCATTTGCCTTGTTATGAGGTCAGAGCCTGAATGAATTTTTAGAGAGATATTCAATAGTGACAGATGGAGTATTGTGTATTTCAAATAAGGATTTTTTTTATATCTATTTAGATGGAATGAAATGGGTTTTTATATAGCGCGATAGCTACCCGCAGGCGTCCTAGCGCTTTAGCAGAATACAGGTGGGTGAAGCGGGTCGAAGTTATCTGCTGAAGAAAAAGGTTTTCAGTTTTTTTCGGAAGAGCAGGATGTTGGGCTCTGAGCGGATAGAGAGTGGAAGGGAGTTCCAGAGCCTGGCCGCATTAGTTGAGAACATTCTTCCTCCACTTCTTTCTCTTTTGAATCTGGGATTGATGACTTGGAAGGCGAGGGTCGACCTCAGCTGCCTATTGGGGTGGTAGGGGGTGATCAAGGTGTGATTCAAGATTGCTCCTTTCCTCCAGTAAGCCCGGTGGGCGAGGCATATGCTTTTGAAGTTGACTCTATCTTTTACTGGCAGCCTGGAGTACGAGAAGCACAGTTTTGGATAACCTGCCGAGTCCAGGGGGTCGTCCAGGTCCACATTAGGGTATAATTAGGTGAGGAACAGATACCACTGGCTACCTCTGGGGCGAGCTGGTTTATAAAGTTGGTCGGAGTGCCGGGTGGTAGGTAGATAAGAGTCCCTGAGAATGTGCAGGTGGGGGAGAAGTCCAGTGAGAAAGTGAGGTGTTCACAGCTGGATAGGTTTGTTGGAGAGGAGCGGCAGGTGTAGCAATTTCTATAAATGATAACTATGCCGCCGCCTTTTCCAGAGGAGCGATCAGCTCGAAGTATTTGGTATTCTGCAGGGAGAGTTTGAATGACATCGGGGTCGGAGTCAGTTTGGAGCCATGTTTCCGTGAGGAAAATGGCGTTGGGGTCTATGTCCGAGATCAACAGGGATAATTCTGTGGCATGTTTAGGGAGGGATCTGCAGTTAAGCAGAAGCATGCGGAACGAGGGGGGGGGTGTGGCTGGGTGGCTTTGATACTTACAGTGTGGGCAGTTGAAGTGTTTTGTGGTGGGATCCCAAGATGTGAGGCAAAGATCATTAGTGTAGCCTCGTAGTTGATGTAGCGTGTTGGAGGAGTAATGGGTGGGGGTATTTTGGCCAGCGGCCGTGGCCCCTGGTCCCGGTTGGGCGCCGCCCCGCCGGCTCCGCCGCTGCTCCCGTCCACTGCGCCTCCTTGGAAGGGGAATCATTTTGTAGTGGCGAGTGCCCCGGGGTGGGAGGGGCCTAGCACAGGTGATCGGGTTCCTCACCCAAGATGGCGGGCCCGGAAGTTCAAAATGCTGCAGGAGAGCCGAAGGCTCTGTCGATTTCTCGACGGGGGGCAGGGTCCGCTCTCACTCAGCGGCGGCCTGAGAAGTAAGTGCCAGAATACAATAAGTATTTTTTTAAAAGTGCAGTTTCTACAAAGTTCGACTTTCAAGTGCGCGATTAAAACAATAGAGGGCTTTTCAAGTCAAGCGGCAAAGTTTTTAAGCGCTGTCCCGGCTACCGCCTCAGGACCTAAACAACACACCACACTCACTCGAATCAGTGGGGAAATGGTGTTATTCGTTGTTCTTTTGTAGTGGCGAGTGTGGAGGGGCCTATGCAAATGTCACGTGGACTGACTAGAAACAATGCCATCTTTATGCTCACGTTTCTTAGGTTGCCTTCTTTCTGCAACAGAGTGACTTTTGATATACATTTGTGTACATATCAGTGCAGGATAGGAATTTCCAAAACTGCATTTGCCTAAATTTCGACTTCGTAGGCACACTATCATGACGCCTTGAACATTCAGTATGATATGTAGAGTTCACGGCACAAATGTCTTGGCTTATTATTGCCCAGTAGGAGACAATGCTATCTAACTAACCTGAACAATTACGGCCTGACATAGACCTTAACATGTCAACATGGTCACTGTTAATTATATATATGACCATTCTTTCTGGTTAAAATCAGCGGAGCACCCTGCTGACACTTCGAGGTTGTGGAACATCAGCATTCCAGAAGAGCTGATTCCTGTACTCTCTATGAGGGATGTCCTACTGTACACTCCGATGGACAGCCTGATGACACTTTCCTGCGCGCATTGGGGAGTTAGCTCACCCATCAGGGATTTTTGGCATATCACTCACCCTAGATCAAAGTTGGTTAGAGAGCATTAGGTAGGAGCACTCTACATTACATATCTATATACCAGCATATATTCATTGTTTCAGCATGATGATGGAACTATTCATTCTCTCCACTGCTCTTGTTTTGTTAATTATGGTGCTATGTTTTGTTCTACTACTAATTTCCGTGCACATATCTTACTGCTTCAATAAATGTTGAAACTGCAGGTTGTGTATTTCTTCTGTATTTCCTATGAGTATGCATAATAGTCTAAACAAAAAGGTTCTAGATCTGCTATCATGATTTTCTCAGGGAAATCAGGATTCTCATGTTTTGAGGTTGCACACACATTTGTTACCCTGTAAGGTTAGGGGTGTGGATGGTTCACTGTAGCTAGCAGGACAATAAGCCAACATCTCCTGAGGGGGTGCATGGAATCAGATTCGTACCATCCCAATGTTTATGCTGTCTGACAAACACATAGTTTTACCACACTTGGTACAAGCCGTGTGGCAATGGAGTTCATTGCTCCACAGGCCAGTGGAATGTGATTTAGGAGGTTCAATATCTGAAAGGACTACTTAAGAAGTGATTTAGTTTAAAGATATGAGCCAAATTACAATACAGTTGTCATGCTTCTATGTCAGAAACCAATAGCAGTTGGCAATAGAGAGGGTTGGTAGGTTGGAATAAATATTTAATTTAATTTGGACATAGAGCTATACCCTTTCAGTGTGCATTACACGTCTACTACCTTGCAAGTAGGAGAGGTCCAAAACATAGGGCTCCCCTCACAGGTCACAACTTCAGGCGCAGTCCTTCTTCTCTATTCCACACTTCCAGAGTTGTTCTGTAGAGGATTCAACATATATGGCCAGTTTCTGCCTGCGGGAGGGAAAACTCCTGTACAATCCCTAACCAATCTGGTAAATGTAGGGGTGACTACCCACTTTTTCAACACATCCTGTGGGTTTAACTATAACCTATTTCATACTGCCTTTCTTTACCTAAAACCAAGACAGCAGAAACATTCTTACCCTATTGAGATCACACTGTTCCCACCCAGACATGATGCTTTTATAACGTGCAAAAACTCATTTGGGGTCATTTAAAACCAGTTCTGGAGGCAGCCCCTCCTCCACTGGGATTGGTGTCTGACTAGGTAGCAGGAATATAGAGGATGCATACCCATGTGCAAGCTAAATCGGCCTGTGACAGGGTTGACATCCTTTGAAGTTAATTAAGTTCCTGGGCACAGATCATATGGCCAGCCCATGGTTGCAACCTTTCCCAGCCATGAAGACAACATGTTACTACAACTTCACCAGATCTTTTTTGATTTCCTGAAAGAGGTGAGGATAATTTGCCAGTTATAGACTTGTAAATGCAAAGTTACTTAATTTGTCCCTTGACCTATCAGGATGGAGATGGTTGTCCTACCTGTTCCATTATCTACCATTGTTGCCTTACCTACTGAATATCCAGGTTCACTTAAAATCCAGAGAACTCTTGAAAAGACTTGAGAATTTATATTACCATTGGTGTCAATGCGACAGGGTTTCTGGGAGTCAATCAAATATCATCTGCAAAGAGATGAATCTTGTGTTATTCCTTTTGAATGTGATACACGCTTTCCTATGATATGACTTCAAGGTTTCATCACTTTTGTTGTGTGCAGCCCATATGTGAAATCATTTTTGGCATTTACCAAGCCATGCTAAGTCACTTTGCATGGCTTTGCATGGTTTAGTAAATATATGTAACTCATCGCAGCGCTGAGCGCTGATCTGTGGTACTTTGTTCAGGTAGGCCTTACATAGGTGTAGCATGGGCGTTCTCATGTATCCCCCCATGTATTTCTACATAAACCCAGATTTAGAAAGACTTGTAAACTTAAGTTTGTGCCAACATGGTGCTCCTACCTCACAGTGGTGTAACATGGTGCACTCTGCAGCACACATAGAAAGAGGAATATGCCTCTAAACATTGTTTTACTGGAGGAAGATGTCTCGTCCTGCTCAAAAGAAATCCTGCCATAATGAAGGCACCCTTGCACTGTGGTGCAAGGGTGCCTGCGTTGTTGCTAGGCCACACACAGTGTGCCATCTTAGGGATCTCTGGGGCATTTCTGCTCTCTTCCGTTCACACAATGCAGCACGTTCCCTTACTGCACTGTGCTGCATAAAATATTAGTAAATCTGCCCCTCCGTTTCTGCCTAAGGTTCCACCCCAAAAGAAGATAGCAGTGGAGATAGGGACAACACTACCTCCTGCCCCTGCCCAGCTGAATGCCTTCTGATCTTTCCCTATTCACCACTGCCTTAGCCACCAGTGAGACATACTTTGCCTACATTAATGTATGCATTGTTGGGTACAATGCTATCCTACCCAAGCCAAAAGTTTAAGAAACACCAATCCACACTATCACACACATTTTCATTCTCAAGGAATAGGATAACCGCTGGAAAGTTGCTCATGCTTGCATTCTCCATTAAGTGCAGGACTCTGGATCAATCAAATATCTGCCAGTGCTTGATCAAACCTAATTGGTGCTGATGGGAAAACAAAATGACAAGATATCTTCTAAATGACTGGCCAGAGCTTTTTTCAAATATTTGGAATCGATCTTTAATGATAGTGATCTCTCTAAAGTACAGGCCTTAAAAAGGTGTCTTGGTTTATATAACAATTTCAAAAAGGGGGTGGTGATGGACAGAGTATCTGAGTTAATCAGAACACTCCTACCCAGTCAACAGATCAGGGCTTGATCCATCACCGTTTTTTAGCTTACTGCACCATCCCAGTTCAGAACCTGGCTATATGCAAATTAGTCTGTCCCTGGCCCAGTGCATCATGGGAACAGGGCAGACCAAACTACCAAGCCAATTCTTCACTGGAAGACGGTGTTGGATCTAGCCCTGATCTCTTGACTGGGTGGGAGTACTCTGCTTAATTCAGAGACTCTGTCCATCACCACCCCTTGTTGTAAATAATTTTGTCCACCCTAAGCATGGAAGGGTATACTCAGATGTGAGTCCCTTGCTCATTGCACCATCAGGATTTAAGCAAGCCGGGCCGAAGACGGCTGAAATGCCAGAAACCCGTCCCCGGAAGCTTGTTTCCTTCCCAGTGTAAGAATTGGCTTTTGTAGTCTGGTCTGCCCTGTTCCCATGATGCACTGGGCCAGGGACAGACTAATTTGCATACAGCCAGGTTCTGAAACTGGGATGGTGCAATGAGCTAAAAAACGGTGTTGGATCTAGCCCTGATCTCTTGACTGGGTGAGAGTACTCTGCTTAATTCAGAGACTCTGTCCATCACCACCCCTTGTTGTAAATAATTGGTTTATATAACAGCACATAGTTGAGGTGAGACATTTTGTCTCCATGAACAAATTAAAAGGTTTGGTCAATAAGGAGCTAGAATACAAATGGTAACTTCCCAAAGGTTACGCTGATGTTGTCAGGCCATTTCAGATATAGTCTCGGAACTCTATTTTTGTCCCACAAAAAAGACCACTTACACCATTGACTAACATGTGATTCTCATAGTGGTCTTTAGTAGGCACTCCAGAGAGCTTCTCCCTTTTGATCATTATTTTCAAGAAAATGACATGCCAGAAGAACATATTTATTAGCATACACTGTCCTAGAAAACAAGTCAGTTTATATAATTCACATAGGAAATTAATTACTTGGGTGATAAAACTAGATCTAGAGTTTCAAGGCATTTCTATTTACCTTCAGGAGTCCACAAAACACTGATTAATTCTAAGGCACATTCTGGTAGCCCTCCTACTCTACAGCTTCCCAGAAAACCATCAAGCCAGAAGGAGAAGCCTGTCTGAAAGAATCATGTTGTTGAATTCTCCACTGGACTCCTCAATAAATTTGAAAAAGTAATACATATGGGCTAATTTGATGTTTGGTGGGCTGTACTCTGCTCTGCCAGGTCAGCAGCAAGATGAACGTTGCTAAATTGCAGTCCACAGCATGCAGTATTTAGTATTTGGAAACTGGTCCCAGGATGGTTGTTTCCGGTCTGGGGAAGACATGGCTTGGCAGATCGAGCTGGACTGTTCCCATGAGGCACAAGGTCAATACTAATTTGCATTTAGCTGTTTCTGAACTGGGGTGGCAAAGTGAGCTAATTAACTACCAGTTGCTGCACACGGCCAGGCTTGGCTCCGCTGTGCGTTTTCGGCCGGGCTTGGCTCCGCCATTCCTGGTCCCTTGCTGTGGGTGCTCCTGGCCGGGCTTGGCTCCGCCATTCCTGGTCCCTTGCTGTGGGTGCTTCTGGCCGGGCTAGGCTCCGCCGGGGGACGTTTGGAACTTCAACCCCCAGCAGCCTCATCGCGGCAAGGACGCCGCCGCCCTCGCCGCCCTCGCAACCAGGAAGCGCATAAAGGAGAACACGCCGCTGAGTCCTGTGGGGGGCGCAAATTAATTACCAGTTGCTGCACATGGCCGGGCTTGGCTCCGCTGTGCGTTTTCGGCCGGGCTTGGCTCCGCCATTCCTGGTCCCTTGCTGTGGGTGCTCCTGGCTGGGCTAGGCTCCGCCGGGGGACGTTTGGAACTTCAACCCCCAGCAGCCTCATCGCGGCAAGGACGCCGCCGCCCTCGCCGCCCTCGCAACCAGGAAGCGCCGGGAGGCGCATAAAGGAGAACACGCCCCCTCGTCCCTCGTCGGGCGCGCCCGGGAGAAGCCCGGGACAAGGGCGGGGCCGTCTGTGGCCATCCGGGGACGACCAGGGACGGGACGGGCCATCCCCCTTGGCTGTAACTGTGAGTATCAGTCCATACTCCCAGGGCTGAAAGCTGTTCATTAACTATCTGGCAAGTTTTGGTGTGGTTCTTGCACTTTCGATCCCTTGTGTGCTGTTTTGTAACTGCTGCTGCTTTGACCCGTTAGTAACCATGTCAATCCAAACTACCTTAACGGACAACTGTCTGCTGAAAGTTGTCAGCAGAATTAATTGCGACAGAAGAAAATCGCTAGGGAAAGGCACCTTACCTGACCTTCCATCGGACCTACCAGTGGATTGCATTAACGAGGGCAGTAACAATACGATTTTGGTAGCTGAGACTGATAATATCAGTACTAATGTTGAATCCGTTTCTGCAGAGGCTCCAGATGATCTTACTGCAGCGGAAGACCTACCTGATCTATCTGAGACTCTTGATGGCACCCCACAACAATCCACTAGGGCTACACGTTTTATGAGAGCATGTAGGAAACCTGCTCTTAAACGGGGAAGTCACTCGGCCAGGAAAAAAAGGGACACCACCCCCAAGGAGAATATTGGTGATCAAGGGACCTCTACTAAGGACAATTGTGTTACCATTAATTTTAGCCAATTTGAGCAGTTAGTAAGTTGTATTGATGACAAACTGAAGTTGGTTGTGGAGCCTTATTAGTTAAAATTGATGCACTGTCGGCTGAAGTATTTAGATTGGGGGCTATGGTGGATCAACAGGTGGCTAAATTGGATAATTCTGTACTACCTACTAGAGTTGATACATGTTCCCAACCTGCACCTAAGCCAGATAAGGGAAGGCCTCGCCATTTCAATACTGCCCCCCCTGGCCCAAATGTAGTAAGACAACCACCACAGGCGACACCTGTTTTGACCTGCCCGAAACCACTTCCAGCACGTAATGCGAGTCGATCTGTGCAGGTACCGGTGGTTATACCAGCGGCCTCAGGTGCAAATTCCAGTGCAAGTACATTACCAGCACCAAATAGAGCTAGGACCATGCAATCACCAGTTGCGCCAACTGCTGTTGCAGGGCCCAATGGGATGTATGTGGGTATAAATGGCCGCCCAGTAGACCTCCCACCAGAGTGTGTACCATATGTTGTGGTTTTGACTAATGTCCCGCCTCTAATCCAGGCTCCACACCCTCAGGAGTCCGGAGATTCTTTAAAAAATAAAGCGGTCTCATGGTTAAATCGTCATTGTGGATACCCAGTTAACTACTCTGACCAAATTATATCTATCAGAAGGGTTAACTGGATCGGTAACACCAGGAAGACCTGTGGGGGTGACTGTGTGATTATTAATTTTAAACACCCCCAACATGTTGCAAAGGTCTTACTTAGAGCAGCTGCCTTAACACAGTCCGAGACTGATGTAGCGGCAAGACCTTTGGGCTACTTTTACAACCATCTTAACAGGTTGCCTTCCGCTAATTGTAGAGATGGGGTTTCTAACTCTAATGTCATATCCAATGGTAACAGACCTATGCTACCTACTTTCAACCCTGGTTTTATTAATGGCAGTGCTATCTTGCCCACGCTCTTGTTGAATCCTGTCCCCAGTGGTAATAGATTTGTAACACATACTACCAATCTTGCACCTAATTGCGATAACTTTTTTTCGCCGGTTAATGGGTTGGTTTATCAAGTCCCAGTCCAGAATAGGTACCAGTCCTTGAGTTTTTTGGACCAAAATGATTGACATCAGATGGGGCCTGGGACTGGGAGGGACGTTACTCTGAATACCATCAAGAACAATGCAAGTGAGACGAGAGAGGGCTTATGTTCTGCCATTATGGGCAATCCTGAAAGTGGGACAGTAGTTCACTGTGTGAATGAGATCGTTGAGGACTCAGTGAATGCTGCTGGGATTGCCATAGGCAATTGTATAGGTGCACCAGGGTCAGACCTAAGTAATAGAGGTAATTGTTTTAATAACACTGTCGATATTGCCAATGATTGTCATTCTGTGGGGATTTCTATGGCAAGTTGGAACATTGCCGGATGGGCATCTAAGGCATTTAAAGTAGAATGGGAGGATATTGTAAGATCTTACGATATTTTATGCCTGCAAGAGACGTGGTGTGTTAATAAACCTAGCCTCGAAGGATATACATGCTACAGTTTGGATGCCTCTGAATCCAGCCGGGGTAGGGCAAAGGGAGGTCTCCTTATTCTTATCTCAGTAGATGTTAAGCTGACTATCATCAAACACTTGTTAGTCGAACCACACTCTCAAATCTTGTGGGTACGTCTACCGGATAGCACTAATGCGCTTTTAATTAATTTTTATAATAATATCTTTACTAATTCACGGCACCAAGTGATAGATGAGTTATCATGTGCCCTAATGAAGCTGGTAAGCGAAGCAACATGCACTTTTATTTTTGTCTGGGTGGGGGATTTTAATTTACAAGTATGTAGTTTATCCTCCTCTAGGGTCTGTGGGATCCTTACTAACAATGGGGAGAATATGATCCACTTTCCACATAATGCCTATGGTGAGGCAATTAATAGCACTATGGTCTCGCATGATCTAGAACTATTGAGTACTGCACAGGAGGGTAGCGAGTGCTCAATTCCCACCTTTACTGGAAGGAACGTGAGCTCCATCATCGATCATATTATGGTCTCATCCAACTTGGTACCCCATTGCATAATTAAAGTAAGGGATACATCCTCCCTGAGCGACCATAACTGTGTTAGCTTACAAATAACTACATGGATGATTAGAATTGAACCACCCACTAGAGTACTGGTAAATATAGAGCCGTATAGGCCCAATGGGGTTAGGCTGAGATGGAAAGGTGAAAATTCGGCCACAGTGGAACCTTTAATCATAAATAAATGCATGACGGACATTGACATTATCTTATCTCTAGGTTGCCCGTCTGGTCAGGTTATGACATGTTTTCTTAATATCAATACTGTCATTAATAACATATTTACGGGGAAAAAAGTAGGCAGAGGAGGGAAAGGGATTGGATGGTTTGGCCATGCCTGTACGTCCCTGCTCTCACAACTTAAACAAGCTTTGGCCAATACCCAAAGGGATAAGGATAGAGTCTAACTCCTAAGATTTGATTATAAACAGGCGATATCCAAAAGAAAGAGGGAATTACAACAGGAAGCCTGGGAGCATCTTACTCAGGCAGCAGAAACTGCTGATAGTCACCTGTTTTGGTCCACTGTTAACTCCCCTTTCCTCCAAGATGACAAAATCCCGCATCTTTCATCTAATGTAGGCAGCGAGGACTGGGTGAACCATTTTTCCGAAATTTTTCAAGATAATACCATGACGCCCAACGAAACTAGGACTTGGCCTGTAGTACCTTTAGATAATAGGTTGGGAGAGGTGGAAAATGGTATTAAAAACAGTAAGGGGGGTAAGGCCCAGGGGCCAGATGGAGTCCCGATAGATGTTTACAGGGCTCAACCGCAGCTTTGGGGACCAATACTTACATTGGTACTTAACGCTGCCGTAACCACCATGATCCCACCAACATGGGGCGACTCCATTATAGTCCCAATTTACAAAAAGGGAGATAAAGCTCTGGCAAGTAACTACATGCCCATCAGCCTGCTCGACTCGTCTGTAAAAATTATGAGCAGAGTCCTGCTTTACAGATTAGAGGAGTGGGCTGATGAGAATGGAATACTTGCTAATTCACAATATGGATTCAGGAAGGGTAGAGGGACCCTAGACCAGTGCCTGAACCTGGAGTTGTTGATAGGCAAGTATACCAGAGCCAAACCCGGTAACATCTATCTTTGCTTTGCTGACCTTAGCAGTGCTTTTGATTTAGTTAATCATTCACTTCTTTGGACAGTTTTGCTTGATATGGGTGCCCCGAAAGAAATTATCTTTTTTCTCGCCAGACTATACTGTAAGCTGAAAACATGTGTTCGGTATGGTGTCAGTGGGGAATGTACTAGTGATTTTAATGTTCAATGGGGAATTAGGCAGGTTTGTGTCCTTGCGTCCCTTTTATTTACCCTCTTTGGTAATGGGGTTGAAGCCGCATTGAAAACCATCAAGGCTGATGCACCACAGGTTGCAGGGGATAGTGTCCCAGTTCTGCTATATGCAGACGATGCGGTGCTCCTATCCCAGACACCCATTGGTCTGCAGCGTCTGATGGACAAGTTCACTGATTTTATTGGGAGCAGGAGACTGCTGATCAACAAGAATAAAACACATACTTTGATCTGTGGGACTAAAGTGGGCAGAAATCACCCCTTTTTTATAGAAGGGGTTAAAGTGCAGAATGTGAATAGTTTTTGCTATTTGGGGGTTACTTTTACTAGTGATGGTAGGTGGGGGCACGAATTAACGAATGTTCGAACTAAAATGAGCAAAAGCTCCTATGGCATTTTTAAATTTGCGTCTAAGCTGGGGGATAGGCGAATCAAGGATATGCTGCAAATCTACAAGGCACGTAGTGTATCCATTGCCCTTTACGGAGCGGGGCTTTGGGGCTACTGCAAAACTGATTGTCTACAGATAGAAGAAAACAACTTTCTTAAGAAATTATTGTGCCTCCCTAAATCTGCTCCAACAGAGTTGATCCATAGAGAGGCAGGGGTTTTTCACCTAACAGAGCTCGCCTCACTTAGGCCTCTATTGCTTAACCGAGCAATTTGGCTTAAGGAAGAGACCGAGTTCAATCAACTCATAATTAGGGACTGCCTTGGATTAGACAACTGTATGCAGATACCGTGGCTTAAATATGTTGTAGATTGTTATAAAAGTATCTTTGATATCAATTTGTTGTTAGAAAACTGTCCCCCCAGAGGTCTTGCGAAACAGGATCTTAAAAAGACTTTTATGTATCATAAAGCTCTTAAACGTTCAGTAATAACCAACTCCCTCGCTACTGTTAAAATCTACAATAAATATATTGCTGTCGAGGGATTTCAACGTTATCTGAACGTAGTAACCTGGCCAACGCATAGGTTTGTATTGACCAGATTAAGAGTTGGCATTGCTCATTTACTAGTGGCCTTCCCACATCCTAAAAAGCCCCCTGTGGGTCCGTGTCCCTGTGACGGACATTCCAAGCAAAGCACAATGCACTTTATGCTCATTTGCCCCCTATTTCAGAACGTTAGGATCTCTATTTTAAAACCATTATTTCTTAAGTATGGAGTCTTAAATGTGGAGGATGCTATGTGTTTGCTGTATAATTTGGACCACCCCGATATATGCTTTTATACTGCCAGTTTTATATGTAAATCTATGGCTTTTAGAAAAAGTATGAGTTTTTAATTATGTCTGTATTTTTTAATTCTGTTGCCTGTTTGCTGTGCTTTTATGGTCATTTTTACCATGAACCGAATAAAGCTACATGAACTGAACTGAACTGTACTGAGCTAAAGAACGATGATGGATTCAATCCAGATCTGTGACTGGGTCTGATTGTCTGAAAGGTTTCAGCGCTCCGTCCATCATCTCCTTGTGTTTGTTCAGAATTATCTGCCAGGCCGGTGGAGATCTCTGCGCCTTCAAAGGATTCTCTGCTACAGTGAGTCCTCTGAATGCATTAAAGCTTTGATATACTGACAACATGTTCAATGTATCTGCACAGCAAAGTTTTTTAGTTTTTCTAAAAATAACTCCCAAAGATTAAGTTTGTTGCTGAAAAACAAGAAATGAATGGCCCTGATGTGCTGGGAGATTTTCCCGGATGGTAGGTGGTCATTAATGCTATTTTTAATTATTTTGTTATAGTTTCATATAGTGCGCACTACACCCGAAGATATCAGGTATCAGAGAGCTTGCCATGAGCACCAGTTTCATTACACAAGGACACATTTATTTTTGTTAGGCACAGGGAGATCAAGTGATTTGCATAGAATCACAGGATGATAAGTGTTTTTGCCGAGACTCGAACCGGGTTCCCCAGCTTCGAGGTCGACAGCTCCAGCCGTAAGGCTACATCCTCTCCCCTATTGTTTAGTGATTGCCACCTACAGGCTTTTGCTGCCCATCAGAAACAGGAAACAATTAAAGTCTGTAGTTCACCAGCGCAGCAGAGCCAATTCCTTCACTGATCTAGTGAAATACCAGACAGCCTGCCAAACACGAAATAGTCTTCATAGTTTCATAATGGCCTCTTACATCTCTCACAAAACTGAATAATAAAAGTGGGCTGGTCAAGCAGCAGTAATTAATATCTGATGGCATTTTTCTATTGGTATCTTTAGGTAAACCGTGTGAATCCATTCAAGACAGGTATCTCTATTTCTCTTTCAACTGAAAACACTGAAAGGTGATTTGTGAGCTGTCATAGAATGGATTTGCTATCAAATAGACACTTAGATTGACAATCCCTCAATCCACCTAATGAATCAATTTCCCCATGCTTGACTTTGTCAGGTGTCTTGAATTCATTCTAATCTAGAGCAGCTTGTACTTAAAGATGACTTGATCTTTGATCCCAAGCTTCATCTGAATCATAAAGACACCAATGTGCCAGTTTTTAAAAAGGGGACATTCCATAATGGCTCACTTAGGCTGATTTTTTTGCCCTGTGTCTGGCAAAGAGACATGAATTATATTATCTGAGTATTCCACAAAGTCCAGACAGTTGTAATATAGGGCAAGCACTCGTGTCAAACATTACCCGCTTTCTGTACATTATGGTAGCACCTCCTCCTACATGCGAGAAAAGCATTTACTTGGGACAGGAGGACCTATATCACCGAAACATGCCTATAATATCAAAGAGGTCTTGTGAGACATCTATGATATTATATGCATATTTCAGCCTATTGTTTATGCTTAATGTAGCTGTCTCAGCTGCTCATGTCCTCACTTCAGCACTCCTCCAACCACTATCTAGGTCAGGACAGAGTTACCCCATTACCCCTTGCTATGTGTGATAGTGACCGAACGTCAAACATCTAGCATGAGAAAACAGGATTTGTTAGAATCACTGCTCTCCCCCATGTAGCTCCACCATTAAGGCAATACCTCTAGTGCCAGTGTGAGCTCCTCAGGTAGGTGTTCGAGGCCCTCCTCCACCCGCAAACGTCTGCCTGCACCTCATCCCTGGTGGTCTAGTTTAAGACCACCCTGCTCTTTTGCTTTTCCACTCTGTTCTGTGTCTTTGGTCCCTCTGCCTTTTTTCTCAATTCATTCTCTTTGCTTTTTTTTCATTGCATTCTCGTTGCCTCTCTGCCCTTTTTCAGTGTGTTCTTTTTAACCTCTCTCTCATTGCGTTCTCTTTGCCGTTTGTCTCTCTACCCTTTTTTTCATTGCATTCCTTTTGCCTCTCTTCCCTCTTTTCATAATGTTCTCTTTGCCTCTCTGCCCTCTTTTCATAGAGTTCTCTGTGTCTCTCTGCCCTTTTTTCATTACGTTCTATTTGCCTCTCTACCCTTTTTCGATTGCGTTCTCTTTGCCTCTCTGCCCTTTTTTCATTGCATTCCCTTTACCTCTTTGCCCTTTTTTTCATTGTGTTCTTTTGACCTCTCCCTCTCATTTTGTTTTCTTTGCCTCTCACTCTCATTGTTTTCTCTTTGCCATTTTTGTCTCTGCCCTTTTTTTCCTGACCACTACTTAATGGCGGCCAAAGATAAGCCCGTCTGTGTCCGACGGTGACCCGACCACAGCCAGTGCCAGAGACTCAGGTCCCCTGACCCTAGCCGCTATGACCCCAGCGCTCTTCACCTCTCAACTGCAAATAAGCCACTGAGCTGCATCCTCCTCAACATACACTCCCTGCACAGACACACAGTAGAAATGTGGGACCTCCTCAACACTCACATGTCGGACGTCGCATTCTGCATAGAGACCTGGACCAAAGCCAGCTCTGATCCGATAAAAGTTCCTGAGAAAAGACTGCACCAACTGCCCAGGAGGAGGCCTCGACATCATCCACAAAAGCTCCCTCCTACTGACAACAACCAACTCGGACGACGCCTCACACTCCATGGAACACATCCACTTCCAGATCCAGCCCAACTACAGAACGTCGCTCTGCGGAACATTCGCTTACAGACCTCCTCGACCCCACTCCCCCTTCACCAACGCCATCGCCAATCACATCGCACCCCATGCCCTCACCTCTACCGACTACATATTACTTGGAGACCTGAACGTCCAGCTGGACAACCACAGTGATCCCAACCCCACTGCCCCCCAGGAGAACCTAACCAACATAGGACTGCAGCAACTTGCCTCCACCCCCATTCACACAGCAGGACACACACTCAACCCCATCTTTGCCAAATGAAACAACATTAGCTTCAGACACACCACAGAACTGCTCTGGACAGACCACCACTGCATCCATTTCTCCTTTACAAAACCCACCACACACAAGCACATGCACCACCTCCCATGCAGGAGCTGGAACAAAGTGTCAGAAGAACACCTCACCTCTGTCCTCACCTGCACACCACCCCCAACTATGACAGATGCCAAAACAGTGGCAAGCAACCTCCACCAATGGATCACCAACTGCGCCAACACTCTCGCCCCCTCCAGATTACTACGAGATGACACAACAAGAAAGCCATTAACACAATAGGAGCCACAGGGGGATAAAAAGGACAGGCCGCACCCCACTCAACACATTATAAACCATAATGAGGCCTGACCCAATATGATCACACCAAATTCTCTACTTCCAACACAGAAGGGTTCCTATAAACTTTTGTTACTCCCTCTCATACTTATTTTATCCAAGTGTTGTGGTGTGTCTCAATTTAAAATACAATAACATACCATCAAAGACCCAACCATAAACTGCAAAAAATTGTGGGAAAGAAAGAAAGCATCTCACGGTCAAAACACCAAGGGGGCTGTTGGTTGGTACTCACCAGCAAGCCCACTTATCATCATTGGTTGCTTTCTCTCAAAAATAAACAAATGTGTGTGTTGTCATAAAGAAATCTCAACCCATGGAATCAAGGAAAACCGAATAGAAAAACCTACATGTGAATGAACTATCAGTGCATGCTATTATGAGTAGTGCCCATTGAACCCCTGTGAGAATATAAGCGGATAATTCTCACCATTAAAAAATAGGTGAAGCTTCCTGGCTCAAAGTAACTTTATTAAGTCCTGTAAGCTTCCCCAAATTAAAAATGGTTCCAATAAACCATAATTAATCCTCATAAGCCGACATATTTCGTTGCAAAAAACAATTCGAGCAACTTCTTCAGGGCTAGTGGGGTTCCAAACTGAACTTCATGGGAGTTTCCACATCAAAACCTGTGAGGGTATGATATTAAAAAAAAAGAGAGAGACACTTGTAAAAGCCTTGTTAACCAGTGACAGAATAAAAACTCAATTTAAAGGAATAAACTTCCCATACCAGTTGATTGCGTCTGTACTGCATACCCGCAACCATCTCTACAGGGCAAACGTGTCAGCTGATCGCGTGCCCTAGCAATGACCGCCCAAAGTCCAGTCACCTGCAAGGGTTGATTAAAACAACAGTGCCTCAAGTTCCTGCACTTTCACCATTTCACCCAACGTCATGCATTAACTTTTACTCTCCCCGCATCACGTTGCGTTTTTGGTAGGCATAAAATGACGTAAATGCACCTATTCTCGTCTTTCAGACACTCCAATGAAATGTACCATGTCAATCAATTACACGCCTCCACTCGATGTCCATGCATCAAGGCTCGGTCTTCATTAAGCATCAGTAAAGCGGTACACACTGCTAGTTTCTATTAGCCTAGTGCACAGTCTGACCCAGTTACCCCCGTTCAGAATTCTGGACCCAGTGGTACACTCATATCGCAACGAGAGTCAGTCAGAATGTCACGCTGACTCTCAGTTGCCCCACAGACAAACAACCGCTTACCGCTACCGCGTCCCTCCGGCGACTGGAAACAACCAGCTCGGAGTGTGCCGGCGCCGGTCAAGCGTAAATAGTCCTTTGCAGCCCCGATCACGTGGTCGGCGTGATTCTCACGTTTCAAGGCTCGCAGCGGCGGCCATCCTAAAACGGGTCTAAGGATACAGGTTTTGTTATTAAAAACCACCATACTCCTTATTATACATCAAGGTCGTCCTCGGTGGGAACAGATCAATTGTATAGCCCTCTCTAAAAATTAAACCTTGATACATCTGGACAATTTATACCATGAAACACGACCTATACACGAGGCCCAAACTTCAATACTCCCCTTAAGACACACAAGAATACTGCCTTGTGCACTCGATAGGGGCCCCTTGCAGCCCAGATCACGTGATCGACTTGAGTCTCACGTTTCAAGGCTCGCAGCAGCGGCCATCTTAAAACAGGTCTGGAATACAGTACAGCACAAAGAAGAACGGGTGAGTGGGGAAAGTTTGCGCTGGAAAGAAAAAAGTTATTGACAAGAAACAATATTCGGTAAGCTCAAAAAGGATCAGATACCGGTCACCCAACCAGGATCAAACGAAATGCGACTCCGAAGGGGCCACGTTTGTACAATTAAACCATGAACATTAGATCCTGAGCTGAAAAGGAGCACGTCGATTCAAAATATCAAGTCCAGATTTACAAGTTTTTTCGTTTTATTCTTCTTTAGTTTTTTAATCTTTAGTAGAATCCAATCTTCACACGTACAAAAAACAACCGCTGCCAACACGTGTTTCGTCAAGGTCATCAAGACCAAACGACTTCGTCAGGGCTGTAAACATTACAATAGATATACACATAATTACAATCCACTCAAAAGGGGATATCAAAATCAGAATCACTTTCTATTTACAATTAAGTAAACAAAGTGGCTTTCGTTCAAACCTTAAAATACAACTTTTTTTTGTAAAAGTTTCACAACAAAGATTAAATGGATATCACAAAGAACATCTCAAAGTTGACTTGAAACATTCCATTTACAAACAAACCAGCAAAACAATGGTTTTTATGCCAAAGCAAGGCACGATTCAAGTGAAAACATACAAGACATTCCCGAAGAAACTAGAGAGAAAGGTAGACCAGATAGATAAAGTCAATCTATGCAGGGACAAAAAAGCCCAAAACGTTAGAAGTTTCACCGTGATTAAGTGACCCAAAGTGCAAAAAGTGAAGTGAATGGTGTGTTTATAAACAAGGAGTAGAATACCACACAAAATTCCATAATATAATTAATCTCAAGAGTTATTCAACAAAAAAAAAAGGGGGGGGGGTTAAACACCACATACCACCGAAATGTAAAGAGATATAGTAATAGTTAAGTATCCGACCTCACAATAGTTCCATCAGAGATTAACCAAAAGTTGTTCAACTGACGCTTATCCACCAAAATCCGAGCCCCTATATGTTTAGCCAAGAATGTGTTAGTTGTGAAAACAAAAAAAGGGGGGATTGAGCTCACCATTAAGATTTCACGAAACTGTCATGTAGGTATACGGAAAAAATAGTTCCAAGTCCAAAGCCTGCAACAATGCTGCAAACAAAGATCATAACGGATAACTATTCCAGTCCCAATGGTAGATAACAATGAAGGTCACATAAACCAATAGATCGTGCACAGTGATATTAAAATGCTGCACTCACTTAAGTATGCAACACAAAGCGTATTTTCAATTCCAAGGGCGTCCTGTCCTTCCAAGGATTAATTCGTATCCCAAATATCCAGGGACTGAGTCGTTTCGAAATTCACGATAGGGTAATTAACCTAGGAGCCAAAAATATAACGTAACTATAGTTATTAGTCCCACCTCAAAGTTAAAGAGGGTGCTACATCCCAAAACGGTAATTTAAACCCATAACGTGCTCTAATATTTACAAAAACGATAGAACGGTTACGTTCAGTCAGTAAAATAAAGCTAGAGACGGACTATCAATCAATAATGTGCCCATGTCAAAGAGACACATTACACCCTTACACAGTACTTAAACTAGCGCAAATTGTATCAAAAAATTAAACTATCTTAAATTAAAGCATAGAATGACCCCCACGTACCTCCGAGTGCAGAGACTGGACAGGAAAGGGTTCCCCAGTGTTAGGTGGCGTGCAACAACCGCGCCATGTTTTGAAACTCCTTATCACCGTCTTACACGTGATGTAAGAAATAGAAGTAGGACCACACTATCTCTAGCTACAAACGCCCGACATCTTGTAATGCCCAAATGATAAGCCAAATTTTTTTAGATACTTGATCAAATAGACGAAAGACTTTCTAAAAAACACCATAATCCGTGCCGTTGTTAGTTTTTCCTTATAAACTTCGTCCGTCTAATGCAAAAATACATACGAGTGTTTGAGCCCTTAGAAAACCATTGTGATATCAGGAAAGGGAAGAATAGGTGTCACCGGGATGTTAAGAAAACAATAGCACGTGAAAAAATATGGTTATATAAGTGTCACCCACTAGAAATGCCGGAAGGTAAAGGAAAATGATAATCTTCATTTTGAGAACAATACTAACATTTATATATCAATTAAACGAAAAATGTTATATATACACAAATACTATTTACAATTGTCAATGGTTCAAAAAAGTTTAAAGAAAAGAAACCCCAAAGAGTTATATTTTCCATATACTTGCCAATGATGAGACCTACGGACTACACACATCATCCAGTTTCTTTGTTCATCCAATGGTACTTTGTTAGATATATAAGTGAAAGTCTGTCATATTTTAAAGGGAATACATTTTTTAATTAACAAAGAGGACTATACCAGAAAAAATTGCAATTCATCCTCAAAATTCAAGCCCCGCTCAACCGCATGAACCCGCATTATCCAACGTGCTTCTTGTTGTCTTAGTCTGAGTTCACGGTTGCCACCCCTTATATCAGTAGGCATAGTCTCAATGCCATGAAAAGACATAGTAAGGTGTTCTGTTTGTGCTGGGCAGTCCATGGCATGAGCAGCTATAGGGACTCTGCTGTCCCTATTTTTTAAACCCCTAAAATGTTCACTCACTCGGTCTCTCAGTCACAACTGTACACTAACATCACACATGACAAGGGTATCTCAGGATTGGAATACTTTTTATTTAAAAGGCCAGTTGAACTACTAGACCATACAAATATGCTTTTGGCCATGTCTAAAATGATTCTGGAGAACAATGTCTTCCTTTTTAATGACAGATGGTACCGCCAGAAATGCGGGGTGGCCATGGGTTCCAGATTTGCGCCGTCTTTTGCCTGCCTTTACATGGGGTGGATGGAGACGACGCATATCTGGGGCCCTGGTGGTGCAGAATGGCATGACTGTATTAACTATTATGGAAGATATATCGACGACCTTTTATTTATTTGGACAGGTGGTGAGACTCAACTTTTGAAATTTTTTGAGTATATGAATAGCAACCAGTTTAACATGACCTTCACTATGAATTACAGTTGTTCTGAAATAACCTTTCTGGATCTCAAGTTTTATGTACACAATGGCAAACTATGTAGTACATTATTTAGAAAAGAGACCGCGTGTAACGCTGTGCTACACGGCAGTAGTGCACACCCTAAGTCACAAATCAACTCAATCCCCTTTGGTGAGTTCTACAGAGCTCGCCAGAACTGTAGTGAGGACACTGATTTTATACTATGTGCTGATGACATAGAACATAGATTTCTGTCTAGGGGTTACAGTAAAGCTGTTATTAGTAGAGCTAAAAACAGGGCAATCAAACTTAAAAGAAACGTAACCCTTCAAACCAAATCTAAGGAAATTGGAACTAAGAACCCGGTTAGATTTGTGACTAGCTACAATTTATGGTCTACACACATCTATGGAATTTTGAAGAAATATTGGTTCATGTTAACTTCAGACCCTGTACTAAAAGAACACATAATGGCCCACCCATCTATCACCTTTCGGAGAGGCACTACGCTTGGAAATATGATCAGCCCAAGCTACCCCAAAAATACTCACAAAATATCCTGGTTACACTCTCATAATAAGGGCTCTTATAGATGTGAGAACTGTAGCATGTGTAGAATGTCACTACATGGGATAAAATATTTTAACTACAATGACTCAGGTACTTACCATATAAAAACCCACATTGACTGCACAACGACCTATGTTATATATGCCATATTATGCAAATGTGGGAAAGTTTATATTGGGAGTACCATCAGGAGACTGAGAGACCGAGTGAGTGAACATTTTAGGGGTTTAAAAAATAGGGACAGCAGAGTCCCTATAGCTGCTCATGCCATGGACTGCCCAGCACAAACAGAACACCTTACTATGTCTTTTCATGGCATTGAGACTATGCCTACTGATATAAGGGGTGGCAACCGTGAACTCAGACTAAGACAACAAGAAGCACGTTGGATAATGCGGGTTCATGCGGTTGAGCGGGGCTTGAATTTGGAGGATGAATTGCAATTTTTCTGGTATAGTCCTCTTTGTTAATTCAAAAATGTATTCCCTTTAAAATATGACAGACTTTCACTTATATATCTAACAAAGTACCGTTGGATGAACAAAGAAACTGGATGATGTGTGTAGTCCGTAGGTCTCATCATTGGCAAGTATATGGAAAATATAACTCTTTGGGGTTTCTTTTCTTTAAACTTTTTTGAACCATTGACAATTGTAAATAGTATTTGTGTATATATAACATTTTTCGTTTAATTGATATATAAATGTTAGTATTGTTCTCAAAATGAAGATTATCATTTTCCTTTACCTTCCGGCATTTCTAGTGGGTGACACTTATATAACCATATTTTTTCACGTGCTATTGTTTTCTTAACATCCCGGTGACACCTATTCTTCCCTTTCCTGATATCACAATGGTTTTCTAAGGGCTCAAACACTCGTATGTATTTTTGCATTAGACGGACTAAGTTTATAAGGAAAAACTAACAACGGCACTGATTATGGTGTTTTTTAGAAAGTCTTTCGTCTATTTGATCAAGTATCTAAAAAAATTTGGCTTATCATTTGGGCATTACAAGATGTCGGGCGTTTGTAGCTAGAGATAGTGTGGTCCTACTTCTATTTCTTACATCACGTGCAAGACGGTGATAAGGAGTTTCAAAACATGGCGCGGTTGTTGCACGCCACCTAACACTGGGGAACCCTTTCCTGTCCAGTCTCTGCACTCGGAGGTACGTGGGGGTCATTCTATGCTTTAATTTAAGATAGTTTAATTTTTTGATACAATTTGCGCTAGTTTAAGTACTGTGTAAGGGTGTAATGTGTCTCTTTGACATGGGCACATTATTGATTGATAGTCCGTCTCTAGCTTTATTTTACTGACTGAACGTAACCGTTCTATCGTTTTTGTAAATATTAGAGCACGTTATGGGTTTAAATTACCGTTTTGGGATGTAGCACCCTCTTTAATTTTGAGGTGGGACTAATAACTATAGTTACGTTATATTTTTGGCTCCTAGGTTAATTACCCTATCGTGAATTTCGAAACGACTCAGTCCCTGGATATTTGGGATACGAATTAATCCTTGGAAGGACAGGACGCCCTTGGAATTGGAAATACGCTTTGTGTTGCATACTTAAGTGAGTGCAGCATTTTAATATCACTGTGCATGATCTATTGGTTTATGTGACCTTCATTGTTATCTACCATTGGGACTGGAATAGTTATCTGTTATGATCTTTGTTTGCAGCATTGTTGCAGGCTTTGGACTTGGAACTATTTTTTCCGTATACCTACATGACAGTTTCGTGAAATTTTAATGGTGAGCTCAATGCCCCCTTTTTTTGTTTTCACAACTAACACATTCTTGGCTAAACATATAGGGGCTCGGATTTTGGTGGATAAGCGTCAGTTGAACAACTTTTGGTTAATCTCTGATGGAACTATTGTGAGGTCGGATACTTAACTATTACTATATCTCTTTACATTTCGGTGGTATGTGGTGTTTAACCCCCCTTTTTTTTTTTGTTGAATAACTCTTGAGATTAATTATATTATGGAATTTTGTGTGGTATTCTACTCCTTGTTTATAAACACACCATTCACTTCACTTTTTGCACTTTGGGTCACTTAATCACGGTGAAACTTCTAACTTTTTGGGCTTTTTTGTCCCTGCATAGATTGACTTTATCTATCTGGTCTACCTTTCTCTCTAGTTTCTTCGGGAATGTCTTGTATGTTTTCACTTGAATCGTGCCTTGCTTTGGCATAAAAACCATTGTTTTGCTGGTTTGTTTGTAAATGGAATGTTTCAAGTCAACTTTGAGATGTTCTTTGTGATATCCATTTAATCTTTGTTGTGAAACTTTTACAAAAAAAAGTTGTATTTTAAGGTTTGAATGAAAGCCACTTTGTTTACTTAATTGTAAATAGAAAGTGATTCTGATTTTGATATCCCCTTTTGAGTGGATTGTAATTATGTGTATATCTATTGTAATGTTTACAGCCCTGACAAAGTCGTTTGGTCTTGATGACCTTGACGAAACACGTGTTGGCAGCGGTTGTTTTTTGTACGTGTGAAGATTGGATTCTACTAAAGATTGAAAAACTAAAGAAGAATAAAACGAAAAAACTTGTAAATCTGGACTTGATATTTTGAATCGACGTGCTCCTTTTCAGCTCAGGATCTAATGTTCATGGTTTAGGTCTGGAATACAGACTTTGCTATTAAAAACCAACCATACTACTTCTTGTACATAGTGCTGGTCCACGGTGGACCCAGTTCAATAATATATCTCTCTCTAAAAATTCAACTGAGACATATCTGCGCAATTTATACCACGAAACACAACCTATATCTGGGGTTCAGACTTCAATGCTCCCCTGAAGGCACATACATATGCTGCCTTGTGCAACCAATAGGGGCCCCCTACAAGTAATGGCAGGCATGGAACTCACACGGTACCAACCCATGCTACTGTGCAACAGGTCCAGTCCCAAGCCGGGTGTAATAGACGGGTGTAATAGAATGCAGTGTACGAATCAAGAGTGGGGCGGGGTTAACTATACAGAGTGTTTAAAATCGACTGATTTTATTCCACTCGATAGAATCATTAAGTCCCACTTTATCTGCCTTGTCCGAAAAGATCCATTTTGCTTCTTTTCTTGCCAGGATTGATTCCATGTTATGGGTATTACCCATCACCCTTTCAGGGACAGTCCATCTCAAGTCCTTAGGGTCATGCTGTCTTTCTTGAAAGTGCTGTACCAATTGTGTGGTTAGTTTTCTTGCTTTGAGTGTGCTTAGGTGTTCTTGTATTCGAATTTTGACCTTCCTTGAGGTCAAGCCAATATAGTGCAACCCACAGTTGCACGTTAATCTGTAGATGACATTGGTGGTGTTACAGTTACTAAAACTATTCAAGAGCCACTCTCTCCCACCCTCCAAAATCACACTTTTCGTCGCTTTAGTCAGCCCACAAACGGTACACCCCCCAAAAAATCCCATCATGCTGTACAGCAACTAAAGTTGCTGTGCTGTGTTGCGTGAAAGGGAAACAGAAAAGCAGTGTTATAGCATCTAAAATGTGATGCTGTTTTCGTCTCTCCCTGAACTGGCACACGTTAGGTTGTCACACACCAATGCGCGCACCCTTATGCCATAGTGCAAGGTTATATGCGTTCTGAAAGTTATAGATTTTGTACTGAGAGTTGATCCTTGCAGTGTAAAACTATCTTTTAACACATTTCCAGCTTTGTATTTGTTATCTACAAATCCCGGTCGATGAATGATTGTAGATAAGGATTTGCATTGAAACTCAAGGATGGCTGCATGGAAACACCCAGGCACCACCCAAGGAATACTTGCTTGATGCAAAGTAATGCAACCCAGCCCATGGAGCAACATAACATTACTTTGGAAAACTATCCTCATCAAATCCTAATTTGTGTTTGATGGTAAATCTGAACATAACACTTTACCTCAAGTTTTTATTACAAATGTATTGTAAACCCCATGCAAAATGTTAGTAAATCTGGGCCCAAATTATTAAGTCCCTGTTATAGTCAGCATTGAAATTGAGAGAATCTGGTCCTACCAATTCTGTTTGGTAGAAGTAGCTTGATTACAACAACAAAGTATGGAGGTGAAAGAGAGTTTTAAATCAGAATGCCATTATGCACAGTAATCTAGTCTTTAGGTGGGTTTGAGCTGAGAGACATAAAGGTAAGCAGAGTTGGTTTGGAAATGATCAGCCACTTCCAGCTGCCAATGTTTGTGTGCAAGTGAATACAGTTGTTGTTAGAAGACATCCTGGAATGTTGGTTTAATGTTTTGTGGAAGTACTGGATCAGCCTTAACATGATATACCTGCATATGACCAATGATAACAGCTCTGCTGTACGTGACATAGTCAAAGTGGTGTCCCTTCACTATGGGTGACATGTGGTATTAGAAATTGAGGGAATATATGCACTCCTTAATGTCTGTAGCAATTTACAGCTTCAGAGAAGTCAAATGAGTTCCAGTAGAAACCCATCTAGGATAAACTAGTGAGGCTTCTTTCTCATGAAAACATTTGAAGTTATGCAGCATACCTGGACACCTGAGCAGTTTGAATGAAATATAAGGTTTCAGAAGACTTCTTTCTAAAGAATAAGCCAAACTACACATTAGTATGTTTTACTGCACAATCACTTACTAAAACATGCATTGGCAAATACCTAACTGGTTGATTATACTACTTTTTGATGTTTCTGCTTACTGGGACTAAACGCCAATAGGAATGAGTTTGAATACAAAGGGCCTTATTCACAAAGTAAAACGTACATTTATGTGAAAGTTTATTTATTTTTTGCTATTCACAAACTCTGATTTGATAATAAATTTACAACTGCGGAGACTCCGCAGTTGGTGGGTAGAACTACGCACACAATATATGTCTGTCCTATCTTTTTATGTGCCGAGTTCTCTGCCCAGGCTGCATAATCTTCGCAGTTATAAGATCATATTATACAATTACATTATCTTGCACTGGTTTTGCATTACATCTCCCAGTATTTTTGAAGTTTCATTAATAGCTTCGCTAATTTCTGGCAGGCATGTCACTACTTGTGTACATCTTGTGGTGTTGTTTCATTTTGGTTTAACTTGAGAGATAGCTGGGGTATGAAATAAGCAGGGTCTTCAAAATTTTGATTCACTAACTACAAGAACTGCACTTTTTGGGGACTGCATTATGCTTTTTGAAATTATTGAAAGACAACGCCTCTGTGTTAGCTTAGGCATCCCCAAACCAAATAAATTAAAATCTTGGAAACTATATACACTCTCTCCCTGCCACGCAGTTAGCCACATAAAACAGAACAGCTGTGCAATTGAAATGCCAAGTTTTTCTTAAGTAGTTGAAAAATGTTATGTCATTTGTTATGATACAGAATGCATTTGATCATTGTGTTCTCTTGATGTGTTATTTGCATTTTAAATGCAAAACTATTGTACAATTTTACTTTAGTTTTGAGGCATGGCCATCAATGCACCAAAATGTCAGCAATGTGGGAATTATCACCAGATGATCCTAATCCCCAATGACATCACACTCTCACTCCTCCATTATTCCCTCAACTTTGCCTCTTGCTTGCTGTTTAGAGGATAGGATAAAGGGTATGGAAACGGTGAGATGCAGCAGCTATTTATACACATTCTATGGTTGTTTTGATTCTCATTAAACCCCACAAGGAAGAGCAGCAAGGGTAACACCAAAGGTACATAAATTGTATGCGACATTTATGTACCCAGTTCCTAGATGGATGTTTTTGGGCTTAACCCTTTTTGCAGACTTATCCCCAAACTTTTTGTCTTTTTCCTCCTATTTTCCTGACTTGTTTTCTTTGGCTTTCGGACTCTGGGCATTTTACTACTGCTAGCCAGTGCTAAAGTGCATATTCTATCTTTCTAAATTGTATCTGTTATGTTATGTTATGTTAAAAATATTGGTAAAGCGCACTTACACCAATCGGTTTCATGGCGCTAAAAGAGAAGGACAGCGGCGGTGGAGCAAGAACGTTACTCATATGCTTGTAGGGATAAAAGGGTTTTGAGGAGTGTTCTGAATTGTGTGTAACTGGTTACAGATCTCAATTCCATCGGGAGAGTGTTCCAGAAGTGAGGAGCCAGAAAGGAAAATCAGAGGCCGCCATGTTTTTTACGTTTAATAGTAGGAGTCGTGAGCAGATTGAGGTGGGAGGAGCGAAGTTCACGTATGGGGACATAACGGTGGATCATAGAAAAAATAAAGGCAGGATCCTGGCCCGCGAGCGCTTTAAAGATGGTGCAGCCAAGTTTAAAAACACAGAGTTTGGCCACCGGGAGCCAGTGAAGGCTCTTCATCAGAGGACTGACATGCTGGTGCTTAGGCTGATGGGAAATAAGCCTGGCTGCTTGGTTTTGAACTAGCTGTAAACGACGAAGTTGGTATGCTGGGATACCAACATAGAGCGAATTTGCATAGTCAATACGAGAGATGACTAGAGCCAGGGTAACAAGAGTGAGAGCCTCGGTGGTCAGAAATCTGCAGATCTTGCGAATTCTGCGAAGATGGTAAAATCAGGAAGAAACCACTACATTAATTTACGGTTTCAGAGACAGGTCATTGCAGATGTTGGAGTCCCAGGGGTTGGCACCTCCACCAGTCAGTATCAGCTCCGTCTTGTCAGGATTGAGTTTTAATTGATTGGTATACATCCATTCGGCAATAGCTGTCATGGTGGATTGGAAATTAGTGACTGATGTGTTGGAGGGGTCAATATTGAATATCAGCTGGAGGTCGTCAGCATAATTGAAGGTTATGACTGGGCTGTTGCGTAGAGAAACAAGCAAAGGTTGCATGTACAAATTAAACAGAAGGGGCGACAGGGAGGAGCCCTGAGGGACTCGACAGGTCAACTTGGATTGCTTGGCCGAGAAGTTAGCCAGGTGAACTGCCTGGAATCGTTTATGCAAGAAAGAGGAAACCCATCTAAGGGCCAAACCCTGGATGCCAGCATTACTGACAGGGTCGATCAATAGATCATGATCAACCGTGTCAAAAGCAGCTAATATGTCTAAAAGTACCAGGGCTTGGGTGGTGTTTTTATCGGCTCCTCTTCTCAGCTCGTCCATCACTGCTAAGATGACGTACTCCATAGAATGGGCTGGTTGAAAGCCCACCTGCCGAGGGTCGGGGAACTACGAATGCTCAATAATTGAGCTCAGGCAGTTTGTGACATGGGCCTCCAATAACTTACTAAGGTACGGGAGCAAGGAGAATAGACAAAAGTTGCTCAAAACCGACGGGTCGGTGTTTGGTTTCTTCAAGATCGGGACAATCACGGCGTATTTAAAGGTGTCCAGAACGATACCTTGTTTAAGGGAATTGTTAAGGAGTAAGAGAGGTGGATCAGGGCAGGATCATTGGTTATCCAAAATTGGCCTATTTGATTTACTGGTAAGTCCTTAGTATAGTGCACAATCAGTGCCCAGGGCTTGTAAATCAAATGCTACTAGTGGGCCTGCAGCGCTGATTGCACCATCCAAGTGAGTAGCCCTGCGAACATCTCAGACCTGCTACTACAGTGTCTGTGAGTGCAGCTTTAAACTGCCATGTCGACTTGGCAAGTATACCCACTTGCAAGACCCAAACCTTCCCTTTTACTACATATTAGGCCTCCATAAGGTACGCCCACGGTAGCCTCTTGGGCAGGGTGCAGTGTATTTGAGCAGTAAGACATGTAGTGGTGTGTTTTACATGTCCTGGTAGCAAAATACTGCAAATGTCGTTTTTCACTTTTGCAAGGACTATCTCTTCCATATCTCACCCATGGGTTATCGTGGAAGTTGCCTTGTAACCTCTTACAAGTGCAAATTTCAATTGGTTTGACATGGAGATTTGGAGATTGGGGTCCTTTAACTCACAAATTATAAATACATATTTTAGTGAAGTTGTTTTTTAAGTTGAAAGTTTGAAAATGCCACTTTTCGAACGTGAGCATTTTCTTGCTTTACCAGTCTGTGCCTCAGCCTGACTGTTGGAATCCACATATGGTTTACACTGACAGTTGGGCTGTTTGTGTATTCCCTCTAGACTTTCACACAAAGGGAGCTGAGGTGTCCCTTGCATATCCTAATGGGCCATCACAAGGCTTACAGGCATTCCTGAGCTAAAGTAATTGGAGTTGTTGGCACTGACATCTTAATAGCGCTGTACCTGTCCTCACACAAAGCTGTCTCTGCCCTCCTGTAGTGTGTTTGGAGAAAGATCTGGGAATGGCAGAGTATTGCTCACTACAAAAACTTTCCTTTTAAGTTTGCTTACTTCAAAGGCACAACCTGTAGTAAATACTGAAGCTGTGACACCCTGACTAAGAGGAGATTCTGCCAAGAAGAAGAGCTGGAGAAGCTGTATGAGGGAAATTGCCACTCTGCTGGTTGCTGTGTTGAGCTAGCCTGCTCCTTGCTGCTTCTGTCATGGAGAGTGAAAGGACTAGATTTTGTTTTCCTCATCCTGCTTGTCAAGGTTCTCAAAAGGGCGCGTGTATGCTGCAGCCCCTGAACTCCACTGCTGGGAGTCCTGACCTGCCAAGTGGTGCTAGTTCCAGTTCTAGGCCCTTGGAGATGGTTTCTGCAACAAGAAGAGAAGAAAATCCACTCATCGACCTTCAGCGCCTGTTTTTACTGCCACAGTCTTGCTGTGACGTTGAAAAAATAATGCATTGCTGCGTTGCAGCTGAAAAATTGATGCATCGCCTGCCGTGTAGTCAGAAGATTGCCACAGCCCGAGTCCTGAGCACTGTGTCTCCGATATCTGAGGCACCCGCTCCGACTCCAACGCAGGCCCTGCTGTGCGGCTTAAGTTTCAATGCATCACCTGCATCGCAACTGGAAAATCGATTCAGCACCTGTTTCACTGCCGCATCGACCCAGTGAGACTGGATCTGATACACATAACACCTGTGTGCCAAGTCTGTATCAACAATGCCCAGCAGTGAGGAACTGAGGCAGCATGTCTGAAACTTGAAACATCGCCTCACAGAAGCGAATAGACACTGCACCTCCTCTGACAGCAAGGAATCAACGCATCATCTCCTCTACATGCAAGCAAGGAATCAAAGCACCACCTCCTCTGGCAGTAAGGAATCTACGCATCGCTTTGTTTCCAGGGCTTCATCTACCCAGTGCCTGTTTTTATATTTGATTCTGACACATTCCAGGTACTTTGTCATAGAAGTGACTCATCCATAGTTTACTATGTACTGAACTGTTTTAAATATCTTTGCTTGTGTATTTTGGATATTTGTCGTTTTGGTCTTGTTTTATTCAAATAAAGATTGTTTATTGTTCTAAACAGATGTGTTGTCCATTTGTAGTGTTTTCATTGTGTTACTGTGTGTGTTATGTACAAATGCTTTACACATTGCCTCTGAGATAAGCCTGACTGCTCGTGCCAGGCTACCAAGGGGGTGAGCAAGGGTTAACTTGGGGGTGTAACTCCCTTCACCCTGACTAGAATAAGAGTCCCTACTTGGACGGGGTGCGAGCCACTGCCAACTAGAAACCACCATTTCTAACAGATGTTTTAGTCTCAACATGGGTTTAGGTTTAGGGTGGGTAATGCTTTGCTGAAAATGTATCTGCTATTGAGTTGCTGGATTGCATTGACAGACTTGGATGATAATGTATTAAAAGTAATGGTAGCCTTTATGGTTCCTGGTCTGTCTTTTAGGATGCCATGAGCTGTTCAATAAAGGTTCATAACACTAAAAATGTTCATCAAAAATAGATATGCTGTAAAACCCTAAAATCACTGTGAGAACATGGACACGAAAACTACAGGCATAAAGCAATAAAATAGAGATTTAATAACATTAATTTGTAGCAGAGACAAACTTACCATACATTTGTAGGAGTACTTTATTTCTCCGAGCTGGTACGTTAATATTGCTTTTTAGGTGTGTATCTTTGTGAGGTATGAGAAATTTTCACTTTTAAAATGTTGAACATGTATTTTTAGTTCACCATTCAAGGAAGGGTTTTGCAAATTACTAAACAGGGAGCGTCTCGGTCGCTGACCATTTACACAGTATTAAGCTGCACCGTGTGTTTGGACATGGGGAAATAAACCCTTCACAATGAAAAATAAAAGTAATTATGACTTTTTAATTAGGATGTAACAAAGGTAAGTACGATGTTATCTGAAGCCTCTGATATAAAACCGGAGGCCACTAGATGTAATCTAAAATGAATTGTTGAGATTAGCGCAAATCCCCTCGACGTTATCTCAATGTAGGACTATTTTTGATAATCTTGTTCTGAGGCGAAGATCAATGAAACCTTAAAAGAGGATTTAGCAGCGATGATAGGATTTTCTCTTTTTGATAGCGTGATTAAAAGAAAGCTATATTAATGGAACTGCATTAAAAAGTTTCTTGCCTGAACTTTGACACTGGATTTAATACTTTTGTCCAGAATTTTTTTCTCTGTCTCATTATTCACAATGGAATGCATTTACAGGCTGTTGCTTAATCCATTACTGTATGTGGTTTTAAATGAACAGCTGGGGCTAAAATAGGCTACTATTTATCACGAACGTAGGGGGAAAATATATTACTGGGATTAGTGAATGTCTGCAAAATAAAATGTGAAGTGTGCTACGTGCTATGTGCCAGATTCAGTATCACAGAAGTGTACATTTTGAGTTTAAGGGACCATAATGAAAATTCTTCTGATGCATAAACTCACACGATGACACCCAATAAAGTTAGTATTTTATTTGTGTCGTGAGATTCGTTTTTTTTGTTTGTTTATATTGTCGGTGGTAATTAGCTATTTCAAAGCCCTTTCGTATCCTATTGCACCGAAGTAAGGATTACAAAGCACCAGCAGGGCGGACTGTTGAACAATACGTAGCCCACTTCCTAAAGTGCTGGTGGCCTCATTTGCGAAGAAGTTATGCAACGCAGCGCAGCAATGAAAATTGCTGTGCTGTGTTGTGTGAAAGGCAGAAAAACAGCACCATATCTGCTAACATGTGGAGATGTTCTCTCTCTGTTCTGATGCACTTTTGGGGGCCCTGTTCCAAAGCGGTCACCCTTGCACTATTGGTGCAATGGTGTCTGCTTTCTCTAAAGTATAGACTTTGGACTGGAGGGGGTCCTTCCAGTACAAAAACTATGCTTTAACCCCCAGAATCATCATTGTCATGTTTTGCGAGTCCTTAATAGCGATTATTAAGGAATCGCTATTAAAGACTCGCAAAACGGGATTCATGTAGAAATCGCAATATTTCATGCGATTTCTACTGCTTCCTTATTTGCGATTCGCAAATTGCGAATGGCAAATAAGGAATGGCTTTCCCATTCATTCCTATGGGCCTAAAGGCCCTTAGGAATGAATGGGGAGTCATTCCTTATTTGCGATTAGCAATTTGCGAATCGCAAATAAGGAAGCGATTTCAAGGGTGCCAGGGTGTCCAAAGGACACCCTGTAGCACCCCTGAAATGATAATGTACACTGATGTTGCGCACACACATGTCCAAAGGACATGTGTGTGTGTAACATACAACTTAGAAAAATGCACTAATGCACTATTCGCTATTTACCACGTAGTTATACTTCGCGGTAAATAGTGACCCCAGATTGCGAATTCGCAATTTTCAAATGGTTCATGAATTGCATTTAAGGAATCGCAAATTGAGATTCCTTAAATGCAATTCATCGCAATTTAGCGACTTCTAGATTTGCGATTTTTGCATTTGGGATGATGAATCCCAAATGCAAAACTAGCACTCGCAAAGGTCCAGATTCTCAGAATCTGGCCCTTTGCGAGCCGATTTTACTATGATGAATCTGGCTGTAAGACTTTTCCCACGTTGTATGTGCACTGTACAATACAGCACAAAAAGAAATGTAGGATAAACGAGGAGAAATGTAACCTTTTGTATGAAATTGAGTTGATGTTTGAAGGGGGGGTGACCCCCTGTTCAAACAACAACAACAATAATCCCCATCATTGTGAACCACAAAATTCCCAACATTAACCTGTGCTTAACCCTCTGGTAGATTGGCACAAAAGAGTGAGACCAGGTAAAAGTCGAGAAAATAAGGCTGACCGCAAGTAGGATACAAGAAGTGGATTGGGCCTGGTTGATGCTTACCTTCAGAGTTAGAATACATTTGGAAGAAAAAGTACTCAGATGGTAAAGTTCACATGGCCAAGTCTGCAGGTTGTGTCCAAGGAGGCAGCTTGCTTATTGTCGGGGAGCCACTGGACGAAGTGGCTGCGGAGATTTCTACATTCAGACATAGTCTCTTTTTTTGTAGTCTAGCATCTTAAGCTGGATGAAGCTGGAAGCTGTAGCCAACGAGAGTTCCAGGGGGCTGGATACCCCTTTGCTGAGGGACCAATGAGCATGACTTGCTGCAGCAGAGAAGAATATAGCAGAAGCTACAGCGTAATCAGGCCGACCGGCAATGCAACTTGGGCAGCTAGACAGCAGGTTGGTCCTAGACTTCCCTCTGTTCTCAGATAATTTTTTGGACAAAAATGTTCCAAGTCCCAAATCTTGGATTTTGGTTATCTGGGCATATTTAACACCACAACCAAGGGTCCAAGACTGGATGGACAATGCTTGAGGGTTCTGGACTCAATCAGGCTGGGTCCAGGTGCAGGTTCCAGATGGTGAGTGCATTCTCTGCCCTTATGGCTCTGAACAGGAGGCCAGCAAAGTAGCCCTTGGACTCACTCTGGTAGTCTTGGGTTCAGGTGATCAATGAGGGCTCAGGAAGCAGGTAGGCCTCAGAAGGTTCAAGGCAGGCTGCAAATCAGTCTTTACAGGTGCAAAAAGCTATATTGTGGAGTAAACAGCAGACCACAGCAGAAGACAGTCCTCTGAGAGCGCTTCTGCATTTCCAGAATGTTAACCGAAGAGTGGATCCGAGGGTCGAATTTTTACATCCAGCTCCTTCTTTGAGGTAGCAGAAGTTTCTAGAAGTTTTCATTTGAAGTGATTGGAATTTCCTGACTCTCCTGCCCTGGCTCCAAGTGGGCTGCAGGGACAAAGCACTGGTGACAAGTCCTTTGTGTAGTGTACAGGCAGAGCACAGCCTATTTAGTTGTAAGTGGGGCTGTGCCCAGCTCGCTCCGCTGAATCCTGTTAACAGATGTCCCACTCAGTCACACTTAGTTCCTCTATTGTGTTACTGTCTGGGAGGAATTCACAAAGTCCATCTGGCAACTACACCCAGTCACGTGACCAAGAACAGGCTGCAGTCACCAAATAGCAAAGCCGAGAAACATGCTAACTTTCTAAATGTGGTAATTGCAAACACAACAGTGATGGACAGAATGTGGATCAATGTCACAAATTCACCCCAGTCCAAAGATCTGGGCCCAAATCCATCGCTTTTCCACTCCACACCACCCTGGGTTAGACAATGGCGATATGCAGTTCGGACTGGACTGTTCCCATGGGGCACAGGGTCAGCGCTGATTTGCATATCGCCATTGTCTAACCCAGGTTGGTGTGGAGTGGAAAAACGATGGATTTGGGCCCAGATCTTTGGACTGGGGTGAATGTGTGACATTGATCCACATTCTGTCCATCACTGTTGTGTTTGCAATTACCGCTCTAAGTGTACTGGGGGTGCTCAGACGTGAGTCCCAGGCACTCCACACCACTGGAATCAAGCTAGCCGGGCTGATGAGAGGTGTTACCTCGAAACCGGGCCGGTCCTCGGATGCTTGTTTCCGTTCTGGGAAGGACATGGCTTTTGTAGTTCGGACTGGACTGTTCCCATGGGGCACAGGGTCAGCGCTGATTTGCATATCGCCATTGTCTAACCCAGGGTGGTATGGAGTGGAAAAACGATGGATTTGGGCCCAGATCTTTGGACTGGGGTGAATGTGTGACATTGATCCACATTCTGTCCATCACTGTTGTGTTTGCAATTACCGCTCTAAGTGTACTGGGGATGCTCAGACGTGAGTCCCAGGCACTCCACACCACTGGAATCAAGCTAGCCGGGCTGATGAGAGGTGTTACCTCGAAACCGGGCCGGTCCTCGGATGTTTGTTTCCGTTCTGGGAAGGACATGGCTTTTGTAGTTCGGACTGGACTGTTCCCATGGGGCACAGGGTCAGCGCTGATTTGCATATCGCCATTGTCTAACCCAGGGTGGTGTGGAGTGGAAAAACGATGGATTTGGGCCCAGATCTTTGGACTGGGGTGAATGTGTGACATTGATCCACATTCTGTCCATCACTGTTGTGTTTGCAATTACCGCTCTAAGTGTACTGGGGATGCTCAGACGTGAGTCCCAGGCACTCCACACCACTGGAATCAAGCTAGCCGGGCTGATGAGAGGTGTTACCTCGAAACCGGGCCGGTCCTCGGATGCTTGTTTCCGTTCTGGGAAGGACATGGCTTTTGTAGTTCGGACTGGACTGTTCCCATGGGGCACAGGGTCAGCGCTGATTTGCATATCCCCATTGTCTAACCCAGGGTGGTGTGGAGTGGAAAAACAATGGATTTGGGCCCAGATCTTTGGACTGGGGTGAATGTGTGACATTGATCCACATTCTGTCCATCACTGTTGTGTTTGCAATTAACTTTCTAAATTTGGCATTTTCAAAATTGTAATTTAAAATCTGACTTTATCATTAAGGATTGTTTTTAATTACAACATCATAGATACCTAACATTAAATGCTTACCTGATTCCAAACAAATGTAAGCACTTATTTAATGTAATAATGCAACCCAATGTTATCCTATGGGACAGTTAGGCTTCAGTTTAGTGAAAATATAGTTGAGAAGTTTCTCACTATCAAGACATGCAAAACCTAAAAGTGCATGTCCGTCCAACCTTTTCATTACAATGCACTCTACCCCATGGGATTACTAGGGCCTGCTTTAGGAGTCACGCATATGCAATAAGAGGGGAATTTACGATTTGGCAAAGTGGTTTTATTGCTAAGTCATATTGACAGTTTAAAAATGGATTCAGGCTGCAATGACAGGCCTGGAATATGGTTTAGTGGCTACTTAAGTGGGTGGCACAGTAAATGAAGCATACCCACTCATAGCATTTAATTTAGAAGCCCCGAGTATATGGTATACTACTCTGCAAATGACTTATAAGTAAATTAAATATGGCATTTAAGTGTAAGCCTATTTTACAATTATTTATGGGAGTGAGCACAGGCACTTTAGCACTGGTTAACAGAGGTAAAGTGCACAAACCTAAGGCCAACAGTAGTGAAGTTCAGCAAAAAAGGAGGACAAACGTCAAAATGTTTAGGGGAAGACTAACCTAAGGCTGACAGGTCTGAAGTTTCTAAGAATCTTTGAACACCCATGCACCACCCATGGAATGCCCCCTTGACTCAAAGTAAAGGAAGGCAAAGCATTGCAGAACTTTGTGCTACTTTGGGATACTATTGGACAAAAATCCAGATTTCCATACTAAATCCCACCATAACACTTTGGGGCCCATTACGATGTCGGGTGGATTGCCTACGCCAGGCTGGCGGTGGCCACCGCCAGCCTGGCAGAGGCAATCCACCCGACACCGTATCCCGAATTTCTCCCCGCCATATTAGTATCGCGGGGGACCGTGGCGGACGGATAGACCATCCGCAGCTTTTCCGCCCCGGTTGCCTTGCGACCGCGGCGGAAAGGGCTTAATATAGTGGCGGTGTAGCCATATTATGATGTGTGGGTAGAGGTGCCTTTACGCGGCGGCAATGCCGCCACGGAAAGGCAGGCAGTCTCTGCTTTGGGGGCCCCCTGCGGGCCCCCCTGGTGAAGGCCAAGGTGGTGGGTGCAAAGGGGGGTACATGTGGTACCTCCCAGCATTTGCATACACCAAGCAGCAGGCACAGCGCGGTGCCTGCCGCTTAGTGTATGCAAATGCGTGCATTCATTTTTCAGATTGTGGCGGGCGGTGCAGTGAGCACCGCCCGCCACAATGTTAAATATGAGGGATGCGCCAGCCACTGTGGCGGGCGCATCCTAATGCACACATCGGGACCCCCGCCCTTTAAGCGGGCGGTCCCGTTTACCGCAAGGGTGGCAGGCGGGCAAAGCCCGCCCTCCATCCTAATGACCCCCTTTGTGTCTGGTTGCATTCCAAAAGTAACACAAACCTGATGGATACTATTATTTAATCTGTGCCTAGGTCTTTTGTTGAAGAAGATGGAACTGCAGAGCAGACTAAAATCCTTGCATATAAAGTTCTTTTTTTTGTTTCCTGTATCTTGGAAAGTAGGCTCAAACATGAAAGCGAAAAGTCACTGCACTCCGTTGTCTTGTATGCATTATATTGTGCCCAAAAAAATATGCCATTGTTAAAAACAACTGTTTGTCCTCTTCTACACATCTGAAAAGGTCACAGTACTATCAACAGTTTTAGCATAAGGAAGATTTTTTCCATGTAGATCCTTATGACCATGCACAGAATCTCAAATGCAATCAGTTGTTGGATTAGGGGCCAGTGTGTTGACATCAGTGGTGGTGGTGAACATGTGGGGGCATGGTGCAGATATACATTGGCCAGTTAGATGGAAGAGAAATGGCCTTCTCCAGATAACTGCATAAATATATATATCAAAAACAGCGTCTTCACGAAGACAATAAAGCCGCAACTCCAGCCAATTCTCTTTCAATTAATTTATTCTTAAATCCATTAGTTATTCGCACAGGCTTGACCCACGCGTTTCGGTAGTTCCATCTACCTTGTTCATGGTCAGTTTGTCAAACAGTTTACAAACACTATAAAACGTTTTCTTTCCAGGAAGTTAAGATGATGCAACTTCCTCTTTCCCACATCAAACCCACAGAAGCCACCTCAAAGGATTATGGGCTCTGTATTTTTTTTCTATTCTGTGCAATTTCAATCATAATCAGCATGTTACAGTTAATCAAGGTTATTCATCTCTTATAGTAAGATGTAACATTTGTATCACCTTTTTTGTGATTATCAAACATTCAGATTTATACATTTTATTTATAAAGCATTTTGCCCCTCAAGTGCATTCCTGAGTTTTAAAACCCTCCAATGGTTTAATATTGTCTATGTATTTCTCAATCCTTTTTTTTTAAACCCTCCAGTGGGTATATTATATTTCACGATCTTCCTTCTTCCATCTTACTGAACAGTGTTCTTCCTTTTCCTTTTATCCCTGATACATGCGTATTGATAGAAGCTAATTTTTATAATTCACAAATGTATATATAGTTCTTCCGACTGATTCGGTCCGAAAGGTATCATGGTCCGGAAATTTAAAATATGTTGTGACTCCCTTTGACGTAGTGTTTTTTCTCGGTGGCCACCTCTGTCTGATATTGGTATTGCTTCTATCCCATAAAATTTGAGAAGTTTCCAATTCCGATGGTGATGGATTTCCATGTGCTTGGCTACAGCATTATTCCTGTCTTTATTTTTTGTGGCACGAACATGTTCCAGTATGCGTTTTTTCAGTTCGCATATAGTGCTCCCTATGTATTTTAATTGACAGGGACATTCAATAATGTAGATGGTATACATGTGATCAGTTCTTTTATTTGTCATACTTTGTTGTTAGCCATTGTTGTGTCTGTTGTGGGCTTTGCAATTTCACAAACTTTACAATTATGACACTTTACGAACCCCTTTGTCTTTAGCCAAGGTTTTTTCACATTTTTGCTTTTGAAATGGCTGTGGATCAATTGATCTTTTAGACTTTTCGCTCTTCGATAAGTTATTACCGGATGTGGCCCCATTTTTTTGCCTATGGTGGAGTCAAATTGTTAAATTTTCCAATTTTTTCTCATGATTTTAGCTATTTCCTTAGACTCCAGACTGTAGTCTAGGATTAATCTTATGGGCTCCTCCTCAGGTTTTTCCAAATTTTTTGGTGTCAGACAGTCTGTTCTAGATTTGTCATTTGCTCTGTTCCAGCATTTATTTATGACTTTTTTGCCATATTTCCTCTGTTCAAAGCGCTTTATTGTTCCCGCGCTGTTTTTCTTCTATTCATTTTCCTCACTGCAGATTCTTCGCAGACGGTGGAATTCCCCGTAGGGGATGCTTGAGATCAATGATGGTTGAAGGAAGCTCGTCGCTTCCAATGTTGCATTGGTTGCTGTGGCTTTTCGATGTAGAGTTGTTTCCAAGCAGTTGTCTTTTATATATATTTCCACATCCAGAAATACAACTTTGCTCTTGCTTTATTCAAAAGTTAATTTTAGACCTGGTGTGCTCTCATTTAGAATTTCAAAGTACTGCTGGAACTCCCTCTCACTTCCTTCCCAAACTATAAAGAGGTTATCTATGAACCTTTTCCAGGTGATTATGTGTTTGGTGAAGCGTTCATTCTTGCTGTTCCAGGCCACCTCCTTTTCCCACCAGCCCATAACTGTGCAAGCATAGCTTGGGCTGAAGGAAAAGCCCATTGCAGCTCCATTTTGTTGACGATACATTTGATCACCGAATAGGAATATGTTGTTTGTTAAGCATGAGGAAATCATATCCATTAGCATGTCATTATGTTCTTTATAATGGATGTTTCTTTCTTTAAAAAAATACTGGCAAGCATTCAAACCAATTGTGTTATCAATGTTCGTATATAGGGCAATTACATCCATTGTTATCAAGAGATAGTTGTTTTGCCAAGTTACATTTTGTAGGGTTCCCAAAAAATCAGTTGTGTCCTTTATATACGATTTCAAAGTTGCCACATATGGAAATAGAAAATAGTCAATAAAGTTGGCCATAGGTTCCAGAAGTGAACCCTTTGCCGATACAATCGGCCTCCCTGGAGGTTTAGTGGAGTCTTTATGTAATTTCGGTAAGAAATACATCGTTGCCAATCTTGGGAAATCTACCGTCAGATATTTTGTCTCCTGATTATCAATTAATTTACAGTTCTCCCAAACATTTAATTTTTTGTCAATGTCCCTCTTTATTTTATCAGTGGGGTGTGTCTGTAATTTTTCATAGAACTGAGAGTTTGTTAATTGGTGTAGTGCTTCTATGGTGTATGCTTTCCGATCCCATAACACCACATTTCCCCCTTTATCCGCCATTTTGATTTCAATTTCCTGGTCGTTGATTAGGGTTGTTAAGGCTTCTCGTTCCATTGTAGTCAAATTGTCTTTGTATTTTGATTTTTTCATTTTATATAAATCAAATGTCACTGCCTCTTGAAACATATCAATTTTGTTTCCGGGGGTTAACTGAGGGTAAAACTTGGATTTTGGCTTCTTTTTGCTTATACCTGCCCCCAATTGTGGTATCGCGGTTTGTAGAGAAATCTCTTTCCCCTCCTCCGAATTTAGATTTAGAAGTGTTAAGTAGTCTTCTGCTTCTTTTGCCAGAAGAGTTGAGGTTGGTTTAGGAAGCATTTTTGCAGAGCCTTGTTTATTTTGATTATCCAAAAAGTGTTTTGCCAATTTTATCTTTCGAATATAAAGGTAGAAATCTATTCTCGTTTGCGCCAAATCCATTCTTTGTATTGGGCAATAATTGATGCCTCTTTTTAGTAATGAAATCTCGGATGGTGTTATTTCTCGTTGTGATAAATTCACTACTTGTAATTCCTCCATCATTGATCCTTCCTTTGTCTCATACTTCGGGTCTTCGTACCAATTCTTTTGCCAATCCACCCACGGTCCCTGCCGGCCCCCCACATCCTGCGGGAGCCGGCATTTGCTTTTCTACATGGGGAGCAACTCACATGCTGGTGCCCATATAGAAAAACAATAGTCTTTTGTTTTTGGAAGAGAGAGCAGGTCTCCTCCTCTCTCTTCCAAAAACCAAAGCAGTTTGCTATGGTAGGGCGGGAGCCGGGAGGCTCCCGCCCTACCATAGCAAACTACAGTGTCCCGGGGGTAGGCACCCCAGGACACTGAAGGAGCTGGCCCTGGGGGTGGCGGTTCCCAGGGCCAACACAGGGCTCCAGGAGGGGGGGGTCGCATGCCCCCCTCCCAACATTTTAAAGCCCCAGGGGTGGTGGTCCCCGGGGCTGGGAGGTCCGTCACGGACCCCCCAATTTAAAAATGTTGTGCTCCGGGGAGTTGATGGTCCTGGGGCGTGTGTGGGGGTTTGAGCCCCCCACACAGGTTTAAAAAAAAAAAAAAAAAAAGAAGCCCCAGGGGGTGGCGGTCCCCGGGGCTGCGGGGGGCAGTGAGCCCCCTGCATACATAATATTTAAGCCCCGGGGGTAGGCGGTCCCTGGGGCTAGGGGGCCCCTCTGGGCCCCCCATTATTATTTAAAAAAAAGAAGCCCCGGGGGTGGCGGTCCCTGGGGATTCGGGGGGCCATGAGCCCCCGCATATGTATTGTTAAAGCCCCAGAGGTGGCGGTCCTGAGGGCTGGGGGGCCCCTCTGGGCACCCCATTATAATAAATCACATTGCCCCCGGGACTTGGCTCCCCCGGGGGCTAATTACCACTAAAGCGGGCTTCGTTTTTTTGTTTTTTTCACGGGATACGCGTATCCTACGCATATCCCTTTGCGTCTTTTGCGCACTTCTTTTTCAGTATTGTTGTGCCTCGGTTCCACCAAGACACAAGATGGCTGCCAACACTTCCTGGTTTGGAGTGTTGACAGACAGTTGACAGCCAATTAGCATGCCGCTTGTGCTCGTAAGGGTGCGCGCAGGATCCTCGGATGATACGCGGACCCTACTTCGTCCATAGATATATCTATGATTTTACTTTTGATTTTCTCAACAACTACTGCACGGGTTTACACCATTTAACAAAAAGCGTGATCTGTGAACCAATCTCTACCTTTTTGCCAAATTTGGTGTAATTCCGTTTAGCAGTTCGGGCTGTAGCGGCGCTTAAAGGTCCCTATGGAAAATTGCATGGGGAAAACACGTTCTGGGACCCTCCTTTTTTCTAGGCCCCCGCTTGACGAATCACCACGAATCTTTCAGGGTAGGAGCGGAGTGGAGCGCCTCATCTTCGTGGAGAATTTCGCAAAGATTCGTCAACCGGCTCCAAAGTTATTCCAAATAGAATGTTGTAGTTTTCCTATGGAAACTAGGTCCTAACTATAACTACCTCCTGGCGACCGCCAGTAGGTGATATATATATATATATCTGGAAGAAGTCTTGGGGGACATTCCTATTATGACATTCCGCAAGGCAGACTCACTCAGGGACAAGCTGAGCAAGAATGAGATTAGCACTAACATCTGCAGGGATAATGAAATCAAAGGCTTTTTTACATGCATGAAATGCAAGGCGTGCAAATATAGCAACAATGTTAAAAAACTTTTTTACCCTGTGGAAGAGAAAGAGAAAACTATAGGGAAACATCTTACATGTTTATCCGAATACTGTATTTATGTTCTGGTTTGTCCTTGCTCTAAGAAATATGTTGGTAGCACGATGTTCCCGGCAAAAAAACGTGTGTTGGAACATATGAGGGCAATTCAGAATAAAGATCACAATTCTCCGATTGCCCGGCATTTTGAAGAACTACATAGCAGTAATCGCAATCTTCTAAAGTTTTTTGTTATCAACAAACTTCCAATAATGAAGAGAGGGGGTGACAAGATTAGAAGGTTGCGACAATTGGAAAACCGCTATATTCTGGATTTGGATACTCATATTCCTAGAGGTCTTAATTCAGAAGAGGAAATGGCATGGCATCTGGGGGAGTAAACTGTAATTGCTTTGTACAGTAGATCTTTATCTTTTGCTCTAATGTCTTCTGTTTTTGTACACGGCTGTGTACGATTTTGATAAAGATTTCTGATATATTAGACTGTATCTGGATTGTCACCTGGTGGTATTCTGCGTGCCATCTGATTTTAACTTCATTAGTTTTAATTTCAAGAGCACATTCATAAGTTTTGTATTATGTAAATTTTTCACTATCACTAAATATTGAGGTATATAATTATGGTATGCTGATTACTTAAGACTTTGAAGTATTCTAGTTTCTGAATTAGTCTTTTCTCTTTGTCTAGGCACTGAGAAGTAACTGCTTTCCGGTGCCTCATGCCCACTGGGGAAACTACATGAAGCACAACTAATCTGGTGTTTATACAGAATAACAGATATAAGAACTTTGTCACTTGACGCAATCGACTATTCCAGAGACAACATTTTATATTTTTCGTATACCCACTGGGGTCATGTCTTAAGTTCATAACATGTGGTGCAATATTAGATATAACTGTATGCACGGAGATGCACTATTAATTTGGCATAAATTAACTATGCGTGACAATAACTGTTGAAATTGTTTTGGTAATGTCCCTATATAATTTTCAAGGTGACACCATATATTTGTATTAATTAGCAATGTTGAAAGTGGCGTGCATTTAAAACTGTTAGCTTTCACACAGGAACAGATTATTCAACACTACAAGATGGCTGCCGAGTAAAGCCTCATTTAGTCCTTTCTTTATTTTCACTTATGCACTTTCGTAATCACATGAGATTTGTGTTCTAAAATAACTTTATTTAAAGTTTCTGTCAAACTGTATGAAACACCCGTGATCAAGGCGAGGGTATCGCCGAAACGCGTTGGGATTTGTTCCAGATTCCTGATTTCATGCTATAAGGAATTTAATAAAGCAACCTTGGACCACATTTTTGATCTATGGTGATAATTTGAACTCGGAGCGGAGTGCATCGACGTGATGTTGTTACGTCTTGTGACTTTGAATATATATATATATATATATATATATATATATATATATATATATATATATTATATTTATATTTATATTTATATGTATATGTCTCTGCAATATGTATAAGGAAATAAAACAAACAAAGTAAAAAATATCAGAAGGGTCATAAACTACTTCTTTTTAACTTCTTTAGTATCTCCTAGCCTTGAGAACAAAATATTGTAAAGAACATCTTAGCATATATGAGTGGAAATTTTAGTAAAACACTCATAATAACCTTTTGCACCACTGACATACACTTTAACAATTCAACATGTTTAATTATGAAGGAATGTGAAAGGAGAGCAAATGTGATGTCTTGAATCCCATCTTGTTGATTGTAAAGTAGCACAGAACTGTAAGATGCACTTGCTTCCTGAAAAATAGCAAGCTTGAAAGAGCTTTTTTAAAATGATCTTTGTATGTATTTAGCTTATATTTCTGCAGCAGCTCATTTCAAAAGTGGTCAATACAGATATAAATGTAACAGCGTTCTGAGACTTAGGTGTCCTGCTAAATTATATAATCACATTTTCATATATTTAATATCTTTGAAAATATATATTTATATTTAATTGTGCATGCATCTAAAAACAGAAAATGTACACTCATTGAATCATGGCAACATGACATTTGTGTATCTCAGTCTCATTTCTCCATATCCAATGTTCACAATATATCCTGCACTTTAACGTGTACACCACATCAAACTATGGCATATCAGGTAGAGATAGCAAATATGCAGTGAGCAGGCACCATACATATTTTAGGCACGATGGTACGGAAATTTCCTCAGCATATAGTTTAAATTGTTCTTTACAGTTCTTTACCATCAATCCAGCATTTTATTTTAGGGATACATTTTTTCCTCCAGTTTACAAACACTCTTCTTTTTGCTAGCAGTAAAGCCACTGCCACAAATCTGCAGTGAGGTGGTTGTACCAGCTTAATTAGACCAAGTGTACATAGTTGTGGGGCATAGGGGGATGGATTGCAGTACCATAGCTGCAAGGGCCCCCATCACATCATCCCAGACGTAAGTGACTGGAGAGCACAACCAGGCCAGATTTAGGAAATAGGCATGCATTGACCCACATTGTATACAATGTACATCTCTTCCTGTCCCATATCTGAATGGCCTGGCAGGAGTGTGATACATTTGTTTTTAGTATTTGAGATGTATAATGCGAAAGATACAATTAGTATTGAGCATACTTGTAAATGTGCAACAGAAGTTCCAGTCCAGTCAAAAGCGGGCCGAGTACAGCAATCCATTTGTCTAGGGTCAGATTTGTGTCTCTGAGTCTATCCCTTTGAGCTGCATTATAAAGGTTGGTTATAAGACACCCAAGTTTAGGGCTGATGAGTAAGGCTTGGAGAGGCCCAAGAGTGCTGGTCTTTGCTTGGAACGATAGATACAACTTTATAGCTGCCCGAAGGCGATAGTAGATGAAGGTAAGTAGTGAAGTCTGTTGTGATCCAAAGTTGAAATCTGATAGTAAAATAAATGTCCAACTCGAGGCACATCTCCCATGATATGCATTCCAGCAGGATTTAACAGAGCCAGAGCCGTGGATTCATGCATTACTGAGATGTCTGGATGAAACTTGAGGGAGAGTGTGGGGCGTTCAGTGTTTTTTTTTATCCATGCACCTAGAGCCTGCCAGACTTTTATGGTAGACTTAATAGTGTTGACCTTTGAGTGAGTAATGTCTGCTTGTTTTTGTGGTAGGAGTGCAGTTAGTTGGGGTGAGCATCAACCAATTCTAATGCTGGATGTGGTATTTAGTCGTGAGGGCGGTACCAGAAGTGCGCAAAGCATTCCTGGCTGCACAAACAATATAGGTGGAGATCTGGGACTTAGAGCCCCTCTTGTGTATATGGAAGTGTTTGTGCATCCCACTGGTTTCCGGGTAGCCTGCCTGCCCATACTAGGGTTATCATGTGGGAGCGTACTGTTAAAAAAAAATGGAGAGGCAGTGTAATGGGAATATTAATGAAGACGTATAAAAAGCGATGAAGAACAATCGCTTTCAGGATCACTATTCTTATCTGTTAATCATAAGGGCAATCTGATCCATCTGGCAACATGGTCCTCCAGTTTGGAGACTGTCCTCCCACAATTTTCCTGGATAACTAAATCTGGCTGCCTGTGCACCCAAAATCCCAGATATTTAATGGGATTGATACACCAGTTCAAAGGAAAGTCAAACAGGAATGCCTGAGTGTGCAGTGTCAGGGGATAATGACTAATATTGACCAGTTAGTACTTAACCCCGAATATAGCTCAAATTGAATATATTCTCTAATTAGCTGCGCTAAGTGGTCAGTGGGGTTGCAGACATATAACTAGGCCTGGGCAGTAAATTCCATTTAGCTGGCGGAATTAGCAGAATTTAGGTATTTTTACGTTCCACTGAGAACACAGAATTGGCAAAAATTCGCGATCCGCTGCTTCGCGGAATTGTTTGCTGTTCGCACTTTCAAAATGCGTGTTCGCAAGATATTTCTCCCTGAGGACGCAAACAGCATTTGTGATCAGGAAAAAAGCATTGTGAACAAGAAATTCCGCGTGTTCTAGTTCTGGGGCAAGGCATGCATTGAAATCATCTCCCTTCAAAATAGCCAGAAGCTGCGGGGAGTGCAACCTAATCCATATCTACATGTAGAATTCCAGGTTGTCATATTTGGCCAGTACGTATTTACCAGTGTCAGCATAGTGCCACATAAACTGCCCACCTCTATAATATAGCAGCCCTGATCATATATATCTAAAGGGGAACATCCTTTACAACGCGGATGTTACCCCGCAGTACCGTTACAACGCGTCTTTTACAATGCAAGTCGTAACAACGACTTGCGCTGGAGGGCGCTCAAGGATAAGGAATAGTAGATTTACTATTCCAACACCTTCCCTACTGTACGTAGGCTGGTGTTGGAATAGTAAATTTAACTATTCCTAAGTCCGCACCCCTACAGCGCAAGTCGTGGTAACGACTTGCGTTGTAAAAGACGCGTTGTAACGGTACGCGTGGTAATACCACGCGTTGTACCGTCATACATCCATATCTAAGTGGGTGATCACAAAGGGTGTGCCCTTTTCTAACCAGTAGCAGTACCCCTCTAGAGTATGATGAATATGATGAGGCCAATCTGATGCCACAGCGGTCTCTGAATGGTGTCAGGTGTTTGTCCTGTAACATTGCTATTATGATGGTCTAAATAAGTACCTGGCATGTTTTAAGTGGGATTATTAGGCCCCCATACATTTCATGTGATAGTTTAAGGGATATTTTCCATGGGGTCAGGGCCATGCCCACCTGGGCCTTTCAATCCGGGATCCATGTTATATGTTCTATTGCATAGTGTGCATCAGGATGACAGCAACATATATTTCTTCTAGAGTGGCAGTATTTATCAACATCCTAAGTCATTCACCCTCCCCCACCTACTTCATCCCAAATAGGCTAAAAACTTCCCCCATATCTAATAACCACATAAACAGACTGCAAAAAAGAAATTAAAAAATCCAGCTTTCGCTGGTGTAACATACTGGAGAAGGAGGGGCGGAGCTTGCCGGCAACGATGGCGGACGCTTGATTTCCGAGCTCTGCGCTGCCGCCGGTTTATTCGTTAATAATCCTACTTTGGCAGAGTACTTTTGATTCCTCGAGAGCCTACACACTACCCCTATGCTCCAGTGTGCCGCAGGAGCTGATTGGAGAGTCCGGAGTGCTTGGAGCACCGTCGGAGCCTGAAGTGGGCATCATCGCGGACTGGGCCGCCAGCCCGCGCCCTCCCCTGATCCTTGCACCGGCGTGCGTGACAAGAAGTGCGGCAGGGCTGCGCCGACGCGGCCGTCCGCGACAGACCCCCGGAGACCCTGAGGTATGGAGTGCCGGAGTCCAGGTGATGGCGCGGCGCTGGACATTAGCGGGGCCCCACGACCCCCCACTCGGCCCTCCCCACCTGAAGCCATCTGAGGGGGTGACATTTGCGGCCTACAGAGGAGGGAAGCAGGTCTCCTGGGGCAATTGCGCTGTCCCCTTCGGCGCCCCCCCCCTGCAGCTGGCCTGGAGGAGTTCACCGTTTCTCTGCCGCTCCCTGATCTAACGTGGTAGTGACTCCCCAACACTCGCGTCCAGCTTCCGCAGGGTAGGACCAAGCTGCATCTCCTGCGACATAAAACTAGCTACGCGCTTCACCTCCACCCCTGATCTCTGGACCCCCCTGGTCATTTTTATTGGATTGAGAAGACGACATTGGAGGGCTAGTCTGGCCTGTTGCGGATTCTGCGACTAGCAGGAGGTGTGCTTTTCAAATCACACAGCACACCGCCCAGGAATCGACTGGCGGTAAGTCGGGGACACCACATTGTGCTGGCGACTATCGGAGTCCCTCAGAGTGTGAGCCTCGCTGTGTGCGCAACGCGGAAGCCAGGGTGCCTCGCCACCCCACACCTAGTTCCTTAAGTGGACCGGCTTATGGTGCGGGCCCTGCCGCAGCTCTGAGTGAGCCCCACAGAGACTTCTGTATTGGATTCCTGCTGGTTGTGGCAGTCAGGCAATCGCTGGTGGTGCCCCCTGGCTGGCTTTCGCGCCCACCTGGAACTGGTTGTAAGGGCCCTTAGAACATCTTGAGCCTCGACGCCATCATGGGAAAAGGAGACAAGACGCAAAGTAGGCTCCCCTTTGAGAGTCGTCGCGCCAAGCCACCTGAGGCGCGGGAGGAGAGCCAGCCCCACCAGCCCGGAGACGCGGAGGGTTCGGTTTACTCTGATATCAAGGCTTTGCTCATGTCCATGGAGAAAAGCCTGGCAGCATGGCCTCAATAGGAACTAAATTAGATGCCCTCACTTATCAGATGGACCGCATGGCGGAACGTGTTGATAAGCATGCGGAGCAACTGGATATGGCTGAGCGACGCATAACAGAGTCACACTCGGAACTTGACAGAGACCGTGGGAGAATGGCCAACCAACTGCAAGTCATACAGGATAAGTCCAAAGACTTAGAGGCCCGCTCGAGGAGGTCCAACATACGTATCACCGGAGTTTCGGAGACGACGCCGACAGGCAACATGGAACAGTTCGTCGAGAATCTCCTGACCATGTTGCTGGGTGAAAGTGCCTTCTCTCCTATGTTCATAGTTGAGCGGGCCCATCGATCCCTTGGCCCGCGCCCGCGACCGGGTGCCCCTCAGCGTCCCATTATAGCCAAGCTCTTAAACTATAGAGACAGAGACGCGGCCCTACGGCTGGCTCGGGAAAGGAAAATGCTTCAATACGAAAGCTCGGCAGTCTCTTTGTACCCGGATTTCACTGCTAAGGTCCAGGAGGAATGCAGGCGCTTCGCCCCTTACAAGAAACAGCTGAGAGATCTTGGACTGGATTATGCTATGCTGTACCCTGCAAGACTGAGAATTAACCGACAGCGTCACTCACACATTTTCACGGACCCTAAAGCATTGCAGCAGGCCCTTAGAGGATGGTCCAGGGAACATCGGAAAGACTCGGGTGGCCAAGCGGAGGGCGACGATCGCCAGAGTCAACTGGATGAGCAGTACTAATGTGATCGATTGGAGAACTGTCGTTGGCTTGAGATGGGTCTCTTCACCTTGACGATCAGCACTGTACCGGACCTGCGAATGGAACTGGGACCCACGCTTTCTGCCATTCAGAGAGGAGAGTGGTCCAGATAAGTCACACTAGAAAAAAGTTAATGTGTTACACGAGTGCTTGGTACAAATATTCCTTCTAAAATGTTGCACTAAAAGCTGTTTGTTGTTTATACGGTAAATGTGCTTCATCAGATACCTCTCTGGGTTGAAAGTATGGGCTGAGCGGCTGCTCACCGCACACTTTACCGTCATTTGCGATATGCTGTTATACCAAAAGTACACTGTTTTTTTTTGTCTGCCAAAGGGCAGATACCAGGCGGCGGCATATGAGCCAGGACACAGACTAGTATTGCACGCACCTTACTTACTAACTGCCTGGCAACCTTGGCCCTTGCGCTGTATGCACCCTTAGCCCTCTTGGGTTCTTTCTACTAGCTAACAGGGTTGGGGGGTGGTAAGGTATTCTACATGCAGGGTCGAGTTGGGGATGGTCTGCTGTGGCTGGGAGGTAGTGGGGCTCTGTGGAGGGTTAGATTAGTCGTTAAGGGGGGGAAACCCCATCTGACTTTCGAGACACACTACAAATCAGATGCACACGTGATAGCACTGTACCGCAGGAGTGCACACTTTGATTATGGCTAACCCAGCTATGCTGCCCGAACCTCATCGGGCTCCTACTCTTAAGACTCTTACATGGAACGTCCGTGGCCTTAATGACCACTGGAAAATCATGAAAGTTGTAAGTTATCTACAGCGGCAACACATTGACGTAGCGCTGATTCAAGAGACTCATCTCCATCTACACAGTAATATGCTACGATGCAGGGGGCTGGAGGGCAATATCACTGTTGCTGGTTTCACATCACATGCCAGAGGGGTTTTGACCTGGGTGAATCCGAAATCCAAACTCCCACTGCAAACCCTTATAGCTGACACAGAGGGTAGATACGTTATATCTAGATGCACCGGTCCAGGTCTGGAATTCGTAATTGTTAACATATACGGTCCCAACTATGACTCGCCTGAGTTCTACCGCACCCTTGCTGCCAAAGCTAAACAATACGAAACGAGCAATCTCTTATGGGGGGGTGACCTCAACCTTGTCCTTGACCCTGCATTGGATAGGTCGGCCGGCCCTCACCGTAGACCTTCGCCTGCCGCCATGGAACTGCAGAGTATCACTACGTGTTTGGATTTAGAGGATGTATGGTAGTCCCGCAATCCATCACAGGGGGGCTACACACACTACTCCGCATATCACAACATACATACCAGGATAGATTACTGGCTGGCCCCCTCCTCCATGTTAGGTCACATTAGTAACTGCAAGGTTCTGCCTAGGACCCTGTCGGACCACTCGCCAGTGCTCCTGGAGATCTGGATCCCTACTAAAATTATACTGCAATTTACATGGCGCTTCCTGCCGTTTTCTCTATTAGACCCAGTATTCAGGGGTGAACTTGCTGAAGCAATAGATGTATTTTTTTAGGCTAACGTGGGCTCTGTAGACAGCTTTCAAACGATCTGGGAAGCATTTAAAGTATATATTAGGGAGGTGGCAATGTCCAAGCACTCTGGGATACTTAAATCCATCAGAAAGTCTTGGCCACACGTCCGGCCCTTCTTGCGCCTAAGCTGGTGGCTCCAGAACAAGCTGGATTTATACCTGGCAGGAACCTGGTCTACAATATTCGCACGGTTTTGGGACATTGCAACACGTTCGCCCGGACAGGAAGGCACTGGCTATAATCTTTGATATGGAAAAAGCCTTTGACTCAGTTGAATGGCCGTTTATGAGGCTGGTACTCCAGCGCATGGGTCTGGGACAGCCGTTCTTGCAGATGGTGGGGGCCTTATATAATCAGCCACGCGCCAGGCTCAGAATGGGTGACTCAGTCACTGATTCCTTCCCCATAGGCCGGGGCACCAGACAGGGGTGTCCACTCTCACCTCTCCTCTATGCCCTGGTGGCGGAACCACTTGTGTGCGCCCTACGGGAATACCACAGAAACGAAGGCATAGGCTTTCCAATGTATAAAATTATTGTGTCAATGTATGCGGACGACACTCTGCTGTACGTCCGAGACCCAGATAATAACTTGCCCTCCGTACTTAGAGAGGTGGTGCGCTTTGGCGCGCTATCTGGACTGAAGATTAACTGGTTGAAGTCAGTGGCCTTCCCCTTGACTCCTATCACGCAGCGCATTACTATGGAATACCCGCTACAGTGGACTACAGACGCGGTCAGATACTTGGGGGTCCAACTGAACACTGATGCAGAGACTCTGTTTAGGGCTAACTATGGCACCGCCTTTAGAAAACTTGAAGATGATGTGGTGGCTTGGTGTAAGCTCCCAATCTCCCTAATGGAACGCATATCCATAATGAAAATGGTTGTGCTGCCCAGGTTCTTGTTCCTATTCATGACCATCCCGATCGTTCTTCCCAAGTCTTTCATCTTACACCTAAAACAACTAATGATTAAGTTGGCCTGGGCCGGAGGGCAACCGCGTGCTAAATGGATGCTGCTCACGTTGCCTTATTCCATGGGGGGACTTAGTGCCCCAGACCTTGAATTATACTACAGGGTAGCCCAAGCTGCTCACCTACACACCTGGTTACACGGAGATCGCGATGCTCCGCATGTGCGCATGGAAACGCTCTTCGCCAGCCCTCTTTCGCTCCCACATACGATCTTTCAGCCGACTGATCGGAGGACCGGGGTTCTAGACCTGATCACCTCCACAAACCATGCGTGGAAATGCCTCCTACAGGCACAACATGGCGCATTGCTGTACTCACCTGTTATGCCGGTGGACTGGGCCAGATGGCTGCCTCCTCCCCGGGAGAAGGTGGTTATTCTCGAACTCCAGAAACTTAATATCAAAGTTGCAGGCGACCTATTCAGCGACGGTGTGGCCAAGTCCTGGGAGTAGGTTTCGGGGAACACTGAAGCGCAGCTGCTCCTTACGCGCTTTCAGTTCCACAGAGTTCGGCACGCTTTAACTGAACAGCTTGGCGATGACATGGCGGAACCTCCGGAAGTGCCGGAACTCACATACGTCATAAAGACCACTTCTCCCCAAAAACTTCTGTCCAACTTATACAAACTCTCTCAGACACACAAAGAGCACACGTACACTAAGGCGAGACTGGAGTGGCAAACTGACTTGCACACTGTCATAGATGATGATATGTGGCGATACTGCTGCCCCAACACAAGAAAACTCTCTCTAAACGGGCGGCACAGACTGGTACACTTTAAATTCCTTAACAGAATATACTATACGCCGGCGAGACTATGCAAGTATGGATTGCGAGAAACAGCAGAGTGCGAAAGATGTCACGCCCCAGATGCAGGCTTTATGCACTTAGCATGGGAATGCCCTGGTGTCTGGGACTTCTGGGAAAAGGTCTTCGCTGAAATCAGCAGTGTCACAGAGATCGACCTGACCCCCGACCCATTGGTAGCCCTACTAGGTTACTCTAAGAAACTCCCTGGAGCTGCGCGCAGATTAGTGGACTTGGGCTTGCTCATAGCACGCAGAGTTGTTGCATGCTGCTGGATGAGAGGCCCTGCACCCACACCCAGGCGCTGGGCGCATGACATGATGTATTGCTGCACCCAGTCGGAGAATTATAGCGAACTTCTCCCCCCTACCAGCAGACCTAAAAACTTCTGGGGACTGTACCAGACATACCTGGCTAACAGGGAGTCGGTGAATTCTGCTACTGAGTAGTAGGGACACCATGGCATGACGAAGTATTGGGTACCTCTTATGGAACACTGCAATAAGGTCTTGTTTTTGTAACTAACGTTTGGTATGTACTCACAATGTTTCTTTAAGCACTGTTTAGCAAGTTGTGGTTTACTCTATTAAGCATCAACTATCGCCGCCTGCCCATATACGGGTTGTTGGCTAAATGGCTGGGAATTCACCTGAGTGTCAGAACTAGAGCTTTTCATACTGCAGGGATGTGTTGCTTGGTCAGATGGGGGGCCGGGTGGATTCAGAACTGTAACTCCTAATTTTGTATTGTTCCCTTTGTTTTAAACCCCAAAGTAAAATAATAAAAAAAAATCATGCATGTAAAAAAAAAAAAAACATACTGGAGAAGCATCACGGGTTTACCCGCTGTGGGGTGATCAGAGTCCCGATGTGCCTCCAGCTGAACAGAGGTTGACAGGAGCGTCCAATGCTTACCGGTAACCTTTAATCAGGTTTATGGGAGAAGCAGAGTCTGCAGATATCAGCATCAGAGAACAAAGGGCGCTAATTTGAACAACAATGAAGGACTTGTAGTAGCTCAGATAGCACACAGCCCCAGGCACAGTGTTTGGGCACCTAGTCCGGGGGAGGACACCACATGACTGCCTTCCATTTGTTTTCCTTCACCTCAAAGGTGCAGTCAGCAGTCCAACCCAGCCCAGCATGCTTAAAACAGGCTACTCAAGTGACTTTCAGTATCTGTGACTTAGGGCAAAAAATAAAAAATAAATTCCCCAAAGGCTCAATTGTTGTCATTGTCTACCTCAGTGTCTGATTGTATCTCTTTGTGAGCTGAGATTTTAAAAATGTAGTCCATTGCTGCTTTAGGAATCAAGTAGATCTAGGGTGTTAAATGATGATCTGTGTTGTAGCCGGGCAGGGTATAGTATTGCATACGGTATCTTCACCTATTGGAGCTTCTTTTTACAGGTAGAAATTCTTAACATGCTGGCTCCAGGTTTGCTTTGAAGTCTGGAAAACATTTTATATTATTGCCCTGGTATTTGATGCTCTGTTTGTCTCTCGCCATGCGCAACACAGTGTTTTGATCCCTGTAATTCAGTAGCTTTGCTAAGATTGGGCAAGGAGGGTTCTCTGGTTGTTGTCTCGCCATTAGTGATCTATGTGCTTGTTTGACCACCAGCATATGAAAGAAGGTATCAGCACCAAAAACCTCCTTCAGCACTGTTTCTACATATGTTAACATCTTCCCTTTGTTTGTTGATTCTGAAACACCTTTAATACATACATTATTACTCCATGAGTGTGCCTTCAAATCTTCTTTCTTAGTCTGAAGGACTAACAGTACTTTTTCAATGTGGAGGCACTTGGGATTCATGGTACATCACTGTACTCAAGGTATACATCATCATAGTCAATGTTCTGCCTCATTGAGGAAAGTTGTCTGCTTTTCCATGTTGGCCGTTAAGTGATCGATTTAAAGGTTCAGGTTGTCTATTTTCTCATCTATGGAATGCACATTTTGTTGCACGGCTTGCAGTGTAGTTTCCAATGGTGACGTTGCGGCCAGCTCCCAGTCATCAGACAGGACATGTCTAGTTTTGACCATTTTCCTCGCTTCTAATGTCAGCCAGGGCTGACTTTGGTCTGCTTTGCCTATGTTACTGAGGGGCACATTTAGAAGCCCCCTGCACCACTGGTACGTCATGAAAAGTGATGTACTGGTGGCGCAGGGGGCTCATCCCTATTTACAAGGAGAGGAAAAGCCACCCTGCGTGACTTTTCCTCTCCTTGTAAATACGGCCCCTTCACACATACCACATTTCGTTGAAGGGGCGTTCCATGCGTGTTGCTGTGAGTTTTCCCACGCAACATCCATGGACCAAGACACATCTCGGGATCTACCAGAAATCGTAGAGGTGGCGTAGCGAGGCACAATGAGGAGAAATGTTTTCATTTCTCCTCGTTGTTTTCTCTTTCAATGCGTGCTGCATTCTACAGCACGAATTGAAAGAGGCAAATGCCTGTAGTGATTGTTTTTCTGCAGGAAGGTTCCCCTTCCTCTACAAAAACAATCTCCCCACGACACAGGCATCCTTGCACCATGGTGCTAGGATGCCTGCGTTGGCGCATGGCTGCAGCATTGTGACCCATCGCAGGGAGAAACACAGAGATGCGACATATTCTTGTAAATATGATGCATCCCTGTGCTTTGGAACTGCTGCAGCATGGCACAGCCAAAGGGCTTGTGGTGCCACGCTGCAGCACATTGTAGATCAGCCCCTGAGTTTCTGAAAAGGACTACGGTGGAACAGCCAGCGGGCATGGTGTCCGACTAACTTTATGGCTTTCACCACCAACAAATGCTATCTGTAATTTAAAAGCCTTTTTCCAACTTAGTCCCCCACAGCGCAGCCACAAACAGGTACATAGAAGCTATACTGAACTGATGATGTCTAGACACACACTGTGGATTGCGTAGTGAGGAGGGCGCCACAGTCAGTACCACAGTGTTTGCCATTGTCTGTTTGGGGCAGTTGGGGTGTCTTAATAGTTGGCAGTTCAATCAGGGCAATTGGTTGTAAAAGGCCGCTGCTGGCTGTAGCTAAAGCGGGACAGGTTACTCGCAGTTCAGTGGTATGCCCATTCGACCTCCTAAGCAGTTGTTCTTTTGCTAGTGCCCCAATCCTCTTGTCAAGTTGCCGTCACTGCCACAGATTCCTCTGTGTTTCATGTCAGCACGTTCTTGTACTCCAACAGCCGGAGGGGCCTCAGAGGCAAAGGAGGATATTTTGTGCTTTCATATTGCAATTTTGGGCTGATGTGATGCCCTGGACCACTCCCCTAGGGCCATCTTCTTGCGCCACTCTCTTCAGCATTGGGCAATCATACAGCCATGCTGGGAAGGGCACACAACTCGGCAAATGCTCTTCGCATGCCATTCAATGGGATCACACAGCTCGGCAGGGATTAGTTGCCCACATTTGGGATCTCTTACTAGCGCCGGCAGCAGGCTAACAACACAGTGTCAGCTCCGTGGCTTCCAGGCCGCTGCCAAACCCCGCAAGCCTCTGATGCATGGTTCCCGTAAGTCAGCTGGGGTGGTGATACTGATGTTTTCAAGCTCGATCTCGCCGTATTTCATTTACCCTTCCTTTCTTACTGCTCTGCTTGTGTTATAGCTTCAGTTTATTAGCAGATGTGCTGGATAAAGGATTTTATCTCCTGGCTGGCAGAGCTACACTAATGTGCAGCCATCTTGCTGTGGGCTCTCAGAGATTTGTGTGAGATCTGACACACAAATATCCACCATGGAAAACACAATAAGGGAGCAGCATGATAAAAAGTAATTTGTTTTTCTACAAAGAAAATTTGATGATGTTCAGTAAAAATTGGGCAGTTTTAATTCCAGAAATGTTAGTATCCTAGGGGGATGGTGTGTAAGGAACATCTGCACATGCTAAATTGATGTTGTAAGCAAGTGAGATAGAGTGCTTCTAGTTGAATAAGGTCTTCACCTAGGTTACCAAATAGGGCCACTCATAGAACAAAGATGCCACCGGATCATAATCCTTTTTCTAACATTTCATTAATAAACAAGGAAATTGGTGCTAGCTGAAGAGAAATGACAATGTAACACAAAATTGTAATTCACTGAATGATATTTTAGCCAATTGATCGCAAGGTAAAATTGATACCAAATATGGGATATTTTATTAGTACCTTAATGGAGCTGCCATACTCGGGTTTGTCAGCCGATATTATCCTGTGGACCGTCTATCACTTATAGTAGCCTTAAATGGTAAAGGCCAATATTGGCACACATAAGCTTGCACTTACATGTCCACACCTTTAAAATAATGCACCCTGGCTCCTGGGCTCGGGAGGCCTTACTTCCTTAGGGGTGATTGGTGCATATTAAAAGTTGTTCATTGATTTTGCCAAACATGGTGAGGGCAAAGTCGAGTTCGAACAGTTTGCACTGCTCCTGCAGTCTGCAATGTCATGCTTGCTGTCAGTAGTTTACTTGGGTCACTCAGGGTGGCACAACAAGTTCTTCAGGCCCAAGTGACCCCTTTAACACCCATGAACTGGGTAGCACTGGTACCATATATTGGGGACTTATAAGGGGGTTAAATCCTTGCCAATTGTGGTTACCAATTCACTGGGGCACGGCTAGCAGGCTTCAGTGTACTGTCCATGTCGAAACCAACATCTAGTGGTCGAAATGAAAGCAGAAATTGAGGGAAAATCTGAAAAAAAGGCCTGTTTTCTTATACTTGTGTGTTGTCAACGACATACATCCTTACAACCTTTCCTTTCACAATCCCTGCCTGCCAGTAAGATCGTCACAAAATGTATTTTACATTTCTTTCTCTGGCCACAACATTTTGTTTTAAAGAAATAAGCAACAGTTTATCAGAAGACATAGCCTGACATTTGATCTCTGTCTTTGAAGCACAGGAAATGTGACAAGATTAACACATAATTTAAAGGGACCTTTACTTATTGCTTGGGATCTTCTGACCCACCAAAAATCATTACAGACCCACAGTTTAGGAAACATTGGTGTACAGTATTATCCAGTACTCAATCAGTAAAAAAACGATAACACAACACAAGAATACCCTTTGTAAAAGGTCTCAGGGTTGTCCAGTCACCACCTTGCATGGGGCCCAGTGAAAACGCCTCAGAAAAAGTTCAGGATCAATTGGGTGCTGCTCCGTGTCAAGTCGGGTAAAGCTGTCACTCAGGTGCTGCTAGGCATCGAATCTGGTGAACCCATCAACAGAAGTTGTCAGCATTAATACTTGTCGTCAAATCTGATGAAGCTTGCAGTTAGGCAGAAGGAAGTGCACTCTGACCACAATCAAGGGTCCAGGACCTCTGGGCAGTACTCACTCCAACAGAGGCCATCAGAGGGTACCTGGTCAGGTTCAGTTGAGACTGGTCAGCTGGAAAGCACGCAAAGGCCTCTGGAAGCTTGTTTTTTTCTTTTATTTTAATCCGGAGGTCAACCAAACATGCTGGGTATTAATTTCAAGGCAAGCAGGTACAGACATTTTGCCTGATTCAGACAGCATGCATCTGATTTTTCTCAAGTCAAGGAGCATTCTGAGGACAGTTCTGGTGATGCCACATTTATACCCAGTGTTAGGCTATGGGTTGGGGGGACAATCCTTTATCCACCCTCAGAACCAGTTCTGGGCAACCCCCCCTCCCCAGGATTGGAGCCTGCCAGACTAGAAAGCTAAAAGGGGAGCAGATCTAGGTGTGAACTTAATCTGCCAGAGACAGGGTAGGTATCCTTGGAAACTCAGCAAGTGGTTTGGAACAACCCTCAATGCGATCCTGTTAAGGAGTTAGAGTCCTTTCTCCAATGACTGGCAATCATATCTCACCACGGGCAAGCTACATGTAGTTAGAAGATAGCTGGACACTGGCAGAACGGCCTGTTGGTTTTAGGCTGAAAGGAGACAACTTTCTGAAAATGCATTTTCCTTATTAGTAATATAAAATCTGACTTTATCATTAAGTTAGATTTTAAACTATCATTAAAATGAGTTCGGGATCACTTTATAGCTGTTTCCAAACTGAAATTTAGCCTCATAAGGTGTTGTAATTTGAGATAGTGTTTTACCATTGGGGGAGCCTGCCTTGCTACACTGAAAAAATACTTTTGGAGGTAACCTTTCTTATAGACATTAAAAAAGTATGTTTTTGGCCTGTCAAATGGGTGATGTCGATGGGTTCGAATGACAGATTAAAAGTGAATCCTGAAGCTGCAGTAGCAGAACTGGAGACATGCTTTACAGGGCTACTGCAATTGGTTGCACAATGTGTGCTGCAACACACTAGTAGCATTTAATTTACTGGCCTTGGGTACAGGTAGTAACATATACTAAGGATTTCCAAATAAATTAAATGTGCCAAGCAGGTGTACATAACTTTTACCACTTTAAAAAGGAGAGCAAAAGCACTTTACCACTGGTTGGCAGGGGTAAAGTGTACAGAGGCAAATGGCAACATAAATGTGTTCTGCTACAGAAAGAAAAAATATTGAGGCATACCACACACAAGCTGGTTATTTCCAACCTGTGTTCTCCCCACAGAAGGCAGGGATAACTACACACTCTCATGGGTGTTCTCATCTTTAAGGTGGAAAAACCTGGAATGACCATTGGCATTGGCTTGGTCAGTTCTTGGGTGATGTTCCACCATAAAATGTATTTACTTTAGAGAGCTGGATCATCTAAAAAGTTGTGTATCCTCACCCCACATTTGAACGACCATTGAACGCGTCTGTGACTTGTTTGAACTCAGAAGTGAGTGTAAAAAAAGTATGGTCTCAGCTTTGTCACTGTCTAGACCACTGCAAATCCTTCACTCTCAATTATAATCCACCCTTGCTTCCTGGTAAGTATCCTCCCGATAATGAAGGCTACAGGATGGTCTGAGCCCTCATTGTTTTGCTGTGACAAGATTGCCCCAATGTCATGCTTATTAGCATCCATCTGAACTAGGATTTCCTTACAGAAGTCGGGTGCCTTGAGTACTGGTGCTGTACACATGGCTTCCTTCGGTGTATCAAAATCCTTCTGGGACACAATTTGTACTGTGGGGAAAACCCACTCCAAGCCCCAGTAACAGAATTAGATGGCAGGTTGTTCATACAGAACATAGGAAAAAACGGTAAATGATGATCTCCAAATTCCACTTTCAGTAAGTTTGAGGCATCGCCTGGGTAAAAGAACAAACTATTTCCTCCATTTTCCTTTTTTCCCTACCGATCATCAAATTTTGTTCCATTGACCTGGGCCTAATTCTGTGTTTTAAAAAGTTCTTAAGTGCAAAAGATGATATTGACGTGGCACTAACTAACTCAGTTTACAGTGCTTGGCTTGAGTGCTCACCCACAGTTATTAAACAAAGTACTGGCCTTCCTGTGTTGACCTAATGCTTCTGAACAGAGTAGGTCTCTAAAAGAATGTTCTGTACTAATTATTAGCCTGTGACCCCAATGAATGGTGGTAGCCAGACCCCTAAGATATACACTTTAATGATCCAACTGTAGCACATGTATTTAAATTGCCTATTTTGCAGAATATTTTCCCCTCCATTTAAAAAAGAATCATTTTCATGCCAATTACTTTGATGACGTGAAGTAAAATTGGGGCGATCTTTGTACTATACACGGAAATTAAATGGGCAAAATGTCTTCAACCATAAACCTTATATAGTGATAAGAATGCATTTACATGTGCCAAAACCATACCAGATACCTGAGAAATGTATTCCTTTGTGGAGAGGTTTGTAGAAAACAACTTTACTAAATATGGATATGTATTAACAATTTCAAGGATATTGCTTCCTAAAAATCATGAATAGTTTCCCAATTTTCTGTACCGCTTGGTTTTAAAAGATATCATTGTACTTTTATTAATATTAATGTTTAAATTATGAGTGTCTGCATAATTATTAATGTGTAATAACAATGGGGTAATCCTGTGTCCCTCAGAACCTGGGTACATATATGAAAAGCTACAATGGTTCTGTTGGGAAAGAGCAATTTGCTTCACAAATAACAGATAAATCATAAAGTATGACGTCTATTCAGTGCAGTTGGAACACATAAACACAGGCATGTATGGGTTTGAAAACAAATGATTTACTTTCTGTTCAATAAAGCAATCATAATATGCATTTTTGTTATAAGGCTTTCAAAATTCAAAGCATAATTCTGGTGACATATCATATAGTGAAATGAGTGTTCAGTGACAATGGTGCTGTGAGTTTCATATATACATGGGTGAGATACATTATGTACAAGTTATCAAAAGATAATAGGCTAAAAAAGGTCAGAATAACGAAGAAGACTTATGTCTCTGGTGAATTGCACAATTGCTTATTGATTTGGGACCAAGAGACTTGATGAGGCTGAACCATACCCTATCATCGATGTTTCGACCCTGACAAAAGCATTATTGAACAAGTGTCATGGCGGGTCTTCTTCAGGACAAGGAAGAGAAGGGATAACAGACCATCATGCGGGTAATTCCCTTGAGAGTGACTCGCTGAGTGAAGGCTGCCAAATATCTTAAGGTTTTAGGAAGACTTAACATGTCATGCATAATTATTCAGGCAATCCAATCATTTCTGTAGACCCTTAGGGGATTAGACAAAAAATCACAATGTCATCTGCGTAGGGGACTGTGACTATATTGCGATGACCTATCTTCAGAGCATCCCCCCAATTCATTCAAAGCGAGTGGTAAGTCATAAATATAAGGGAGAAAATAATAAAGGAGCTAACAGGCAGCCCTGCCTAAGGCCATTAATTGTTAAACTTTTTCGCGATAATCCACAGTCGCACCCAGTAGTAAAAGGCACCAGATGATGGAATTGAGTGCTTTTATGAGATCGAGCAAATGATCAGAGATCTTTAGATGTATACGTTTTCGCCATAGAGTGTGTCTGTCTTCATGAACAAATGCCATGGAGAAATAAATGAAAGCCACGTAAACTGGCATATTCCATGTTATCACGTATTTCTCCAATTTCACCTGTAGGACTGTAATAATATCCAAAGTGGAGCTGTTTGGATTAAAAACAGTCTGCTCCCATGGGATGGTGTTTTTGCCCCAACTTAATCTTGCAGGTGATCTAAAAGGACTTTTGCAAACATTTCCCAACTTAATGAAGTAGTCTTATCTGCCTACAGTTATTCCGTAGGTCAGTTGAACACTTCTTATATAATCGTAAAATAATACTGCTCCTCCATGAAGGGATAAATCTGAATCGGTAGCAATCAGTGAAACGAGTAGCAAGATAACATAGGTTCTCTTCCAACTTTATAATTGTGAAAGGGATTTGGTCTGGACTCTTGGCCCCTTCTTAATTCACTTTCTTAGTGCAAGTAGCTGATTGGGATCGTGAATTCTCTACCCCTGGTGGGTTAATAGCACATAAGTTGGAAAATAGTGGAACAATCAAGACTTGGGATCCTAGGAGGTAGATAGTATCTGCCAGAACCTTTTAGTGTCTTTATGATGGGTGACATCCTACAAATCTAACCAGACCATATCTGTTTGCTGTTTTCTTATGGATGCTATCTATAATGTATGCCTTATTTTTAATAACTGTACCATTTTCCTTCTTTCCCTTGAAATAACTAGGAATTACTACCTTTGAAGGCTATTAATCAAATTATGAAGACTGAATTATTTATGGAGGTCTGACACAGATGTATTATCTACTTGAATTGTACCTGCTGGGTTGAATTATTTGCCGTCAAAGACTGTATATCAAATGAAAAGTTAGTCCTGGGAATTAATTTGTTTTCTAAATTTGTCAGATAGCCTGTAGAGTTTCTTCCTGACAGATATGCTGTTCCCTGTGTTTATGTCATGGGCACATCAATCAGTGAACCCTGGGGTAAATGAGAATAAATAGGCAAACTGCCCTAACAAGTTGTGACAGTCCCTCTGTTGCTCCAGGGTCAGAGTAGGGGAAAGGACAACTCCTTCCATTGATCCATCTTCTTCCTTGGAAGACTGGAGGTCAGGAGGGGTAAACTCTTCTCCTCCTCACCATCATCTGTCACTAACAGCATAGTGACTTCAGACCTCTCGAAGTGAGTCTTGAGGAGGTTCACATGTAGGATGCTTAATGGGTTCCTAGATATCTTGAGGTCCACCAGGTCGGTAACCACCCCTTGCCACTCCTACACCTCATAGGGCCAGTCCACCAGTCCTTTAAGGACCAGAGCTCAACAGGCTCCATCTGTCACTCGTTTTGATGATGGTGAAACTTAACCAGGGTGGCCTTCTAGTCGTACTAGAGTTTCATTAACTCCTCATTGGCATCTAGATTCTCAGTGGCCTCTTTACAGAAGCTCTCCATCTGAGATCTGAGGACTAGCAAGTAAATCATTACATCCTAGTGAGGGGGTTCATGGGAGCTTGCTCCCACCCCTCCTTAACAAGACTGAGAGGTCCAGGCATAGGATGGCTCACTCTATAGGGACCAAACCACACTCCTTTTTGAGGCCCCTCCTTGCATGTAAACAGCAGTCATAGTAAAAGAATGTCACATATTCCTTAAGGGTTCTGATAGCCCCATAATCATGCCTTTAAGACTTGCATTGAATCTCTTTACAATCCCATTGGTCTGGGGTGGTATGCTGTGGGTCTCTGGGGTAAGACCATGCTTGACGACAAAGGACTTGTTTTCATCGAGGCATACCTCACCTTGTCCATTTTATCTAGAGCTAGTAGTGTGTCACTCCGTGTGACTGGCATATGCTTCCAGAGGCTAGCCCCATAATCCTCCTGTGGGACTTTCTGAAAGCACAAAACTATCTCAGAGGCCTCAAACCATTTGTCGATATCACCCCCACCACAAAGCTAGGCACCAGGTCTTTGGGAATGTGAACTGTTTCACCTTCACTTTGTACATCTGTGTTGCTGCTTCCATCATCATTGGACCCTGGGAGCTGTCTTCCCATCAGATCCAGGTCTTTCTAGCTTATCTCATGTGCCAACAGTATTTTCTTCTCCTCCTTTATTCCTCTAAGCCTCTCTCAGATGCTGCCCTCGGCAGACAGGTTTAGCTTGGCTAACTGCAGTTTCAGGGCCCTTTCAGCCTTTCTGTCCTTTAGCTCTGAGTAAATTAGACTGGTGAAGGAGGTCCAGCCAAAGCCCGCGCTAGCAATCTCACTGCTAGCAGAGTCTCCTCACCTTCCCATCACTCTGGTTCAGGCTCTGTGCCCGCAGCAAAGTTATTTTTCTCTTCTGTAATGCAGACTGTAATATGTGGATAGCCTCACAGGCTCTTAGAGCTATTTTAAAATGTAAGCATCATATTTAGGAGAATGTCACATAGTGCGGCAACTCACCATTGCTGCACTGCATGACAGAGAAAGGGCAGGAAAGCACCATATTTAAAATAATGCTGCATATGTCTGCCTTTGTCCCTGAGCTGGTGCCGAGTTGGCTGCCTTGCGTCAATGAAGGCACCCGGCACATTGGTGCCAGGGTTCCTGTGTTGCATGCAGGATTGTTTTTGAGCAGGAAAGGGGAACCTTCCTGCACAAAAACAACCCTGAGAAGCATATTCCTCTTTCTATGAGTGCTGTAGAATGCAGCACCCATAGAAAGAGGCACATATTGAAAGGGGAAGTAACAAGGAGAAATAAAGATATTTCTCCGCGTTATGCCTCCCCTGAGAAGATGTATGTTTTTGGTGCATTTCCAGATCTACCACTTTTGGTAAATCTGGGATTGTGTCAAAAACCATGAAAGTTGTGTGAGAATGCTCAGGCAACACCCATTGAATGCCTTCCCAGGGCAGCGATTTGCACAGCGTTGTGTTACTCCTGATTTACGAAGCCACTCAGAGCCACACAAGGTGGCCATGCGTCTTTGCATAATTCACATTTTGGACTTGCGTGGTGCAAGAGTGATCCAACTCCACTTATAAATATGCCCCTAAGTTTCTGGACCCCTTCTTTAGAATCAGGCTCCACACTTACACAGCTTCCTCAGCTCTCCCATGTTAAAGGCTCCTGAGGTCAACCTCCACGCTTTCAATGAGAAAGGGATGGAAGTTAGGAAAAATCAGAAAAATTACCAAATAAAATTAAAGGAGAATTTAAAAAATAAAAAAATTGATGTTGATATCTGATTATCTTCAAGGATTTTTGGTTTCTCCCAAATCACTTAGTGGCACTGCAAAATCACAGGTACTGAATACCACTAGGGAACACCAGTGTAGGAAATTAGAGTATTATTTGAGTTGCGTTTTCACCCCTATCAACTAATGATCCATTTTCATATAATAGTGAATTCAGATCATGTCACACATTGCTGTAAGCAATCTATAGTAGGTTGTGGCGACAATACTGCTGGGTGTTACCAGGGCATGACCATAACACTTGACCCATAGTGAGTACTGATATAAATGAGAGGGAAGCACAGCATGGCTAGATTTAACACATTAATCCCAGATCCCAATGCACACAGGCAAATACAGTTAAAAACAAGTTCTGAATGCACTTTGGCTGGGTGAAGGTTGCAGTCAGAGTATAGTCTGTGTATTCAAATCGCATCGTACATAGGAAAATGCCTGCTTTAGTGGCTTTGTCGGTTGGATGTATGATGTAACAACAACAAACATTAGAGGGGGGTCAAGGGGAATTTAGAGACCACACTCTGATACAGCCCCGACTTAACTGAACAAACAAAAGTGTCAGAGGGTCTAAAATTGCAAGAAGAGTGCTATATATTGTCCAAAGAAGACTAACAGTGATATACTTCAAAAAACAAACCAAAGAGACATGGGTCACCCTCAACAGAATCTAACTGGTGATCATATGAGGATTCCCATCAGTCACCACACGGAACCGCCCTTCATCATTTGGGTTCCTCTTTAAGGACCACTGATGTAGTTATCTATTGTATTTCTCATGGAGGGTTGCGATGGTAAAAAGCCCTCTCATGGATAAATAGATTAACGTGGTCTTACTCCTCGAATGAAGAGGATGTTTACAGGGGGACTGAAGTCTTAGTGCAAAAAGTAGTGAAGCAAAACAAAACTAAATATAAGTGCAATAAAATTGGATGAGGGGGTGCTAAACGTAACTTTATTCTGTGGCTACCCACTCTACCAAGATTAAAAAGTAGACAAAGATAACCCAAATACTCTTGGGTCATCTGGTGTATTCTGGGGTCAACATGTTTCTGCAATATTAGACAAAAGTTGTCTGTGCTTTCATCAGGACCACTCTACAATGTGTGCTACTACGAACTGGTGCTCAATAAACAAAAACGTGCTCTAAAATACAGAAAAATGTGTTTACAAACTCGATACTAGGATCACCTGTGTCCACTAGATGTCTGTATCGATGGTTTCACCATTCCAGTAAGGATATTGCTAGAAATAGTAGAAACATGAAGTTGTCATATCATTGTCAATTTAGAGAGGACATAGCATTCTTGATCTTGCATATCATGCTAGATTATAATTATACAATCCTAGAAGGGAGGAAACTTTCCTCCAAGCACATTCATGAAGACATTTCATTAAGTGCATTCATCTCAACCTTAGCAATGAATTGTCCAAAATAACCAAAGGAGATTTAACATCTTACCCCACTCGGAAGGTGTATAGACCTCACCCCACCTGGCCACGGCTCAGGGTAAAGGGGAAGCACCGCGCTACAAATAGGGCAAAAAACAGCAAAACTGAAAAAAGCCACTTATTTACAATGTTTCACAGACAGTCACAAAAAAGTGCCACTTATGCATCTCAAGGCTCCATTGGTAAAGCCTAATAGGATTTGAAAGGAGATTCAGATTCAGCTGTCGTGTTTTAAATTTTTTTTTATATATATATATGACTGACAGAGTGCATTAAATGCAGAGGCATTCAGTCTCCTATTTCAACATGTGCAAAGACATTCAATCGCGCTTCGCAGATCGAAACCAAATCAAATATTTCGAGGGAAAGGCTCTTGCTTAATCTAATAACTAGACATTATTCACTCGCGATACTGAGGGTATCTAAACAAGTGCTGTGGCAACATACAGACGTCTCTTACCTAACCGTCGGTACTTCGGATAGACATCTAAGCCGATCGGGGAGGTAGAGAGGTCTGACTAAGCTCTCGTATATAACCCCGTCTTCCATTGGGCAGACGCGTGTCACCTGGGTGGCTCTAATGGATACGATTGGCCCAGAATGGACCAATGCTGATAAAGTGTTCTCGTGTTTAGAGATGTAAACAAAGCAGGCACCTGAACACTCGACGTGAAATGTCCACGATGGTTAAACACACAAACTATGTCAATCGATCGGTATCTCAGCCGATCGGGGAAGTAGAGAGGTATGATTAAGCTCTCATATATAGCTAGCGTAATCAATTGGGCAGAAGCGTGTCACATGGGTAGCTATACTGGACACGATTGGCCCAAAATTGACCAATGCTGATGAAGTATTCTCGTGTTTATAGATGTAAACAAAGCAGGCACCTAAGTACTCAGCGTGAAATGTCCGAGATGGTTAAACACACATCTATTCCGCGCTACTTGGACAAAAAAGTCAACACGTATGGTTTCACTGCTTACTAAACATCAATGCACATATTAAAGTTTTAATTTGTAGAAAGCAGAATTAAAAGGGTAATGAAGAACTCCGTGGATCAAAGTCCGCCACATGTGCAGCACTGTTCAATAAACAGTAACGCACATGTGATTCACTCCGAGAGCCAATAAAGATGCCTAAGTGATTTATGTTATAAATATATAGGTAGATTGGTATATGCATATATATTTTTCTTTTTCTTCACTTTAAGGTGTTTTAAATCACTGTTAGGTGTTGTTAGATCACGTCACCTAAGGCCATATATCTCAAATTCTAAGGTACATGGGTGCCAAACTTGAGGATTTAACCATCAACTAGAGCGAAATTCATAGACTAACCCATGGTATATCATCATTCAGTCCTGCGTGGTTGGTGCCCAATTTCCATACCCACTTCTGTTCTTTCAAAAACAAAAATCTGCTTATGTCGGTAACATGTGAAGGAATGGTGGGCTGTTCGATAACGGTCCACTGAAATGCAGTGGATGGATGACACATCTCAAGGAAATGGTTGGTCAGTTTGGTGGCCTGCCTCTTGCACCTAATGGTGCTCTTATGTTCCGATATCCTGACTCGGATCTTCCTAGTCGTCATCCCCACGTATCTTAGGCCACAAGGACATGTGATTAGATATATTAAATTATCACTGTTGCAATTCGTAAATTTGTTTTGGGTCCATGGCCGTGTGGAACCTATGTCAATTTCTGTGGATTTCTTCGTTTGGGGACAAGAGTGACAAGACCCACATGGATGGTGACCTTTCACCGGGGGAAGATCCCACAGAATTCTGATGGGTCTACAATTCAGAGGCCACTGTTTTCATTTAAGAGAGGCCCAAATTTGAGGGACCGTTTGAAACACACTAGACCACGCAATAAGGAACCCAGGGCTCTGGGGACACTGTGGGATCTTCCCCCGGTGAAAGGTCACCATCCATGTGGGTCTTGTCACTCTTGTCCCCAAACGAAGAAATCCACAGAAATTGACATAGGTTCCACACGGCCATGGACCCAAAACAAATTTACGAATTGCAACAGTGATAATTTAATATATCTAATCACATGTCCTTGTGGCCTAAGATACGTGGGGATGACGACTAGGAAGATCCGAGTCAGGATATCGGAACATAAGAGCACCATTAGGTGCAAGAGGCAGGCCACCAAACTGACCAACCATTTCCTTGAGATGTGTCATCCATCCACTGCATTTCAGTGGACCGTTATCGAACAGCCCACCATTCCTTCACATGTTACCGACATAAGCAGATTTTTGTTTTTGAAAGAACAGAAGTGGGTATGGAAATTGGGCACCAACCACGCAGGACTGAATGATGATATACCATGGGTTAGTCTATGAATTTCGCTCTAGTTGATGGTTAAATCCTCAAGTTTGGCACCCATGTACCTTAGAATTTGAGATATATGGCCTTAGGTGACGTGATCTAACAACACCTAACAGTGATTTAAAACACCTTAAAGTGAAGAAAAAGAAAAATATATATGCATATACCAATCTACCTATATATTTATAACATAAATCACTTAGGCATCTTTATTGGCTCTCGGAGTGAATCACATGTGCGTTACTGTTTATTGAACAGTGCTGCACATGTGGCGGACTTTGATCCACGGAGTTCTTCATTACCCTTTTAATTCTGCTTTCTACAAATTAAAACTTTAATATGTGCATTGATGTTTAGTAAGCAGTGAAACCATACGTGTTGACTTTTTTGTCCAAGTAGCGCGGAATAGATGTGTGTTTAACCATCTCGGACATTTCACGCTGAGTACTTAGGTGCCTGCTTTGTTTACATCTATAAACACGAGAATACTTCAGCAGCATTGGTCAATTTTGGGCCAATCGTGTCCAGTATAGCTACCCATGTGACACGCTTCTGCCCAATTGATTACGCTAGCTATATATGAGAGCTTAATCATACCTCTCTACTTCCCCGATCGGCTGAGATACCGATCGATTGACATAGTTTGTGTGTTTAACCATCGTGGACATTTCACGTCGAGTGTTCAGGTGCCTGCTTTGTTTACATCTCTAAACACGAGAACACTTTATCAGCATTGGTCCATTCTGGGCCAATCGTATCCATTAGAGCCACCCAGGTGACACGCGTCTGCCCAATGGAAGACGGGGTTATATACGAGAGCTTAGTCAGACCTCTCTACCTCCCCGATCGGCTTAGATGTCTATCCGAAGTACCGACCGTTAGGTAAGAGACGTCTGTATCTTGCCACAGCACTTGTTTAGATACCCTCAGTATCGCAAGTGAATAATATCTAGTTATTAGATTAAGCAAGAGCCTTTCCCTCGAAATATTTGATTTGGTTTCGATCTGCGAAGCGCGATTGAATGTCTTTGCACATGTTGAAATAGGAGACTGAATGCCTCTGCATTTACAGCACGCTGTCAGTCATATATATATAAAAAAAAAATTAAAACACGACAGCTGAATCTGAATCTCCTTTCAAATCCTATTAGGCTTTACCAATGGAGCCTTGAGATGCATAAGTGGCACTTTTTTGTGACTGTCTGTGAAACATTGTAAATAAGTGGCTTTTTTCAGTTTTGCTGTTTTTTGCCCTATTTGTAGCGCGGTGCTTCCCCTTTACCCTGAGCCGTGGCCAGGTGGGGTGAGGTCTATACACCTTCCGAGTGGGGTAAGATGTTAAATCTCCTTTGGTTATTTTGGACAATTCATTGCTAAGGTTGAGATGAATGCACTTAATGAAATGTCTTCATGAATGTGCTTGGAGGAAAGTTTCCTCCCTTCTAGGATTGTATAATTATAATCTAGCATGATATGCAAGATCAAGAATGCTATGTCCTCTCTAAATTGACAATGATATGACAACTTCATGTTTCTACTATTTCTAGCAATATCCTTACTGGAATGGTGAAACCATCGATACAGACATCTAGTGGACACAGGTGATCCTAGTATCGAGTTTGTAAACAAATTTTTCTGTATTTTAGAGCACGTTTTTCTTTATTGAGCACCAGTTCGTAGTAGCACACATTGTAGAGTGGTCCTGATGAAAGCACAGACAACTTTTGTCTAATATTGCAGAAACATGTTGACCCCAGAATACACCAGATGACCCAAGAGTATTTGGGTTATCTTTGTCTACTTTTTAATCTTGGTAGAGTGGGTAGCCACAGAATAAAGTTACGTTTAGCACCCCCTCATCCAATTTTATTGCACTTATATTTAGTTTTGTTTTGCTTCACTACTTTTTGCACTACGACTTCAGTCCCCCTGTAAACATCCTCTTCATTCGAGGAGTAAGACCACGTTAATCTATTTATCCATGAGAGGACTTTTTACCATCGCAACCCTCCATGAGAAATACAATAGATAACTACATCAGTGGTCCTTAAAGAGGAACCCAAATGATGAAGGGCGGTTCCGTGTGGTGACTGATGGGAATCCTCATATGATCACTAGTTAGATTCTGTTGAGGGTGACCCATGTCTCTTTGGTTTGTTTTTTGAAGTATATCGCTGTTAGTCTTCTTTGGACAATATATAGCACTCTTCTTGCAATTTTAGACCCTCTGACACTTTTGTTTGTTCGGATGTATGATGTAGCCAGTGTTTATGTACTGTCCCCAGAGACCAAATGAAACAACAAAATGTAGCTCAGGCAACATACTCTATGCCTAGGTTCAACGGAACAAATGGATTCTGGGGTACAGGAATTCGTGAAAGGTGTGACGTAAGACACTTAAGTCCCAATAAACATGAAAAATGAAGTGCACGATGTGTTTTTGGGCCACAGAGATGCGGATGCAGAGCATCACTGAATGTAGGAAATTGAGAAGCCTATGTGCCACTGGTTTTAGCCTTGGGTTGGAGCCAACACATATTAAAAAGCAAAAAACACTGAAAACAAAACATTGTTAAAAGAAAAACATCTATTTTACTCAGAAAAAATTGTTTTTTTCAAAGAGTCAAATAAATTCCACTGAAACATTTACATTGAAGCATAATTGTGGTCACAAACAACCTTGACACTACATATTGCGAGCAGCACAATCATATCTTTCCCCAAATGCACAAAGACTACTGGTTACAGCCAGAGTGAGCTCTGAGTTCTGAAATATTTGACTCATAACTCAGGGTTTATAAAAGGCTATTCCCTTTTTCCATAGCCAAGCTCTGGCATAATTTGTAAGATTGTGAGCTATGCATTGGAGAAGCTATGGCTGTTCATCTCACCACAACTGGTCTAGGTATTTGTATCTTAGGTTTGAGACATTTTGGTAATAACACATGTTGTTAAGGGAGTGCACAACCACACAACATCCCTTGAAAATGTTCTTCCATTGACTATGCCGCTATTAATTCATATAATTATGTTATTTTGATTTACATGGTTATCAATGTACATGCATATTCAGTTAAAACCAAACTGATTACATTTCAAGTTCTTAGATCATTTTATTTAAAAAACACAATTCATTAAAAAGTCTAGCATCTGCCGGTAGTTTTTTCCATCAAGCAATAGAGTAAATAGTGTGTTAATGTAGCCATCACCAATCCAAGTGTCAGAGACACCTTGACTAGACTGAACAGTGACCCTGTGAATACTCTTAGAAACAGTTGCTATGGACATAATAAAGACACTTTGTTTTATTTTCATAGAACAGAGTTTGTATTAATCCATGTAAATATTTCTTAAAGGCAAGACAATTTGTCTATCAACTTTGACTAATCTTTCAGTCTCAAAACCCATAGAGGTATGTGCTTTTTAATTCTGTGACATGACTATGAATGTTTGACCTTACTGTACCGCTACACTGCCCCAAGAGCACAGGATGAAAGGCATTCGGACATACCAGGTGGGCTCTGAGTACATGATATAGCCTTTAGTCATACCTGCACCGTTTGGTCATATTTTCTAGGGCAGGCAAGGAAGGGCCCTGGATTTTTCCAGTGATGTCTGGGTATAATATGGCGAATATGGCCACACTATGGACTCATTGGTCCTTTAGCCAGACCCCCAGTTCATGATCTCGATCCATGCAAATCAGGCTCCAGGTGTCACCTTTGTCTGTGGTCCATGCGCAGTTTGCCAAGTCTCAGACACTCAGAAATAACCTGTGCTATGTCCCCGGAGCCCAAACCCCATAATCATCATAGGGTTTGAACATTGGAGGAGAGACCCATAAATACTCAAAATACGCAACAACCCTCCAATAGCCATAAATAAAATACTTTTCAAAATATTCCACAACACATCCATGAATCCTGTGTGCTGGGATGAATCCAATCTTGTTTAATACTTTTTTTTAACACTTCCATACACAGAAAACCTTAGAGTATAAAAACAAATTAGAATCCTGTGCTTCCAGACAACATAAATACAAATCAAAAATTATATTTAACAAGGCATAAGATAATTGCAAAATAATTAACATGAATTATACATTGTGAATATATCACAAATTGGAATTAAGAAAACAATCCAGAAACATAAAACACATAGTAAAGAGTAGCAACACCACATTTTTTGTACATGCTGTAACACTAAATAGAGTCCCTTAAAAGAGGAGGAGGAGGAGGAAGGGGGATTATTTGTTCACTGTCCTAATTCCACAACAAGGACTATTTTACTGTTACTTATTTCATCAGTCCATCGTAGTTTATTTGTTTTTATGTAAGCACAAAATTGGCTCTCCACACATTCCTCACCATCACCGACCTTGACGTACTCACATTGGTATCTAATCTTGAACTACCAGACCTTCACCTGACTAAAATCGATCCTATCCCTTCGGCAATGCACACAATGGATCTCGTTTTTTCCACCTTCAGGTCTCTTCAAGCTGACAATCTACTTCCCCTAACCTGGACCAACTATTTTCTGATCATTTTTCAGATTCTCACCATGATCATGTCTGTCAAACCTACAGTTCAGAAGCTCATTAGTGCGAGACCATGGAAGCAGATTACTTTGGAAACATTCCAACCCACTTTTTCTGCCCCATTTAAGATCATTCAGAGGACATAAATTCAGGGTTAGCTCGATCTCATGACACCTTTTCACTTTCACTTGACATTGTTCCCCCTATAAGCAACTTCCCACTAAAATGTGCAGACTTCACGGTACACAGCCAAATTGAAAAAAGACAAAAAGTTGCAAGAGGCTAGAACATAAATAGAGAGCTTCTAAAACAAACACAGTCAAACAAACATGTAAATTAGCACTTCGTGCCTACTACTGGAAAAATACCATCAGTTCAAAGGTATTTCATTGCCAACAAGATAGAGCAAGCAGGCAATTCCTCAAAGGAACTATTTAAAATGACTTTGCCAAACCTCAAGACTGCTCTTCAGCCATTCCTGCTTCAGAATTAATTTGTGACACCTTAGCCAGCCACTTTCAAGCTAATATTGAGAATATCTACAGCAGTTTTCATTCTGTGGCTAATGCACTAGATTATTGCCGACTCACCTCAAAAGACAACCTTGGTAATAAAGGAAAGGTTGGAGCCTCTCTCTCAGTCTCAGATGCTTGACCTGCTAGTTAAAGCAAAGTCTGGATCTCCCTCTGATCTCTGATATCTGTCCCCCTTATATCACTGCCACTTTCTCCTCTCTTCTTGCATCAGTTATCACAGCTTTTTGCAACCAGTCTGTGGCTCTAGTCTCTATTCCACGACCTTGGGAAGCAGCTTATGTTATACTAATCTTGCCAAAAATTCATGCAGAATGAGTGACCCAGACAATTTTTGCCCCATATCCCTTCTCCCTCTGTTGGACAAGGCTCTGGAGACCCATGTCAACAAACAACTCTCTTCCTATTTGGGGACTAACAGTTTATGGGATGCTTCCCAATCAGGCTTCAGACCTTCCCACAATACAGAGAGTGCCCTTCTTGCAGTAGCAGATACTATCAGGGTATTCCTTGATGCTGGAAATCCCACCATGTCAATTCTACTCGATCTATTGGTGGTGTTCTGTATGATCTCTCATTCTATCCTGGTACAACGTCTTTAGCAGATTGTTATCCAGGGTGCCGCCCTCAACTGACTGAAGAACTTTCTTAAAGACAGGGCTCAGGCTGTTTCTATTGGCTCCTCTCACTCTAAAACCATCCTCTTGGACAAGGGGGTGCCTCAGGGCCCCTCCTTGAGCCCCAAACATTTTAGCATCTATGTGACCCCCGTGGCCCAGTTGATAAAGTCATGTGGGTTGAAATACTCTCCTATGCTGACGACACCCAACTTGCTATCTCATTTGGGCCTGACATCGACAACGTTGAACAGTGATTTGTTGCATGCATGAGGAAAATAGCCACTTTGATGTCCCACAACTTTCTTCAATTAAATGGGGGCAAAACAGAGATTCTCCTGTTTGATAAAGTTCAACTCTATTCGTTGAATGACTGGTGGCAGACCGAACTTGGCCCTGCTCCTGCGCCTAGCAGAACAGCTAGGAATTTCGGTATACTTCTGGACGATACTCTGTCCATGACGGACCAGATAATTTCTGTCTGCGGTATCTGCTTTGGCATACTGCGCATTCTTAGGAAAGTCTTTCAGTGGCTTCCTATGAGTTCCCGGAAGACACTAATGCAGGAATTATTCACCATCCGCCTGGTATGTGGCAATGCTCTGTTCCTTGCTATAAATGAATCCCGCATAGTTAAAATGCAGGTTGCTCAAAACACCGCTGCCCGAATGGTTAACATCCTGTCTCCATGTACTCTGTCAGTCCCCACACTTAGATCACTCCACTGGCTCCCCATTAAAAAGAGAACACAAATCTATGTCAGGGCTAGGCCTAAAATATCTCCAGGACAGACTTCCCCATACCTCCCTGACAGGAATCTAAGATCAAAAAATCAACTTCTGCTACATCCTTGGCGCAGTTGTATGTCAAAATATGGAGCCTGGGCATTTTCACATCTCGCCCGCACCACTGGAATAGGCTCGTTTTTCAGGTTTTAAAAACATCTAAAAACAGGGCTGCTCTCTGGTTACCCTCTCATCTGCTGCCTGCTAGAGCTCTGAGATGTTCCTTTAGGGACGAGCTGTGCGCTATATTAAAACCAAATTAACATAACATAACATCACATCATCAGTGCATGTCAACACTTACTTATCTGGACACTGGGGTGAAAAGAAAAGTGATTTGAGAAACCAGGTGAAAAAACAGTATTTTTTGGGAGTAGCTTATTAATTTGCTTGCAATAATTTAGAAAACATAACACTAAAGCCAAATGATCACCATATAAAACAAAGGTAGAAAAAGGTTGTGGAGCCCAGGATTATTATGTGTAATCAGAAACGAGACAAGATTATAGTGCCCCAGCATTCGTGGGAATAAACTCTTAAAATGCTTACCAACAGTCAATGTTGCGTTTGGTTTCCAAATTAAAGAAAATGAAGGGATTTACATATTTTAAAGTCTTTTCAGGTGGCCTGTTTTGCAGTAGTTCAATGGGAAAATTACTTAGCACTCACTCAAGACTCTGGGCCTCATTTATGATGTTTTGCTGTAGGGAAGCGAAGGAGGCCTTCCTGCTGCGCTTCCCTACGGCAAAAGAAAAGGGCAGGAATGCGCCGTATCTATAAGATACGCCGCATTCCTGTCCTTTTCCCCTGCGCCGGCACCTTTGCACAATGGTGCAAGGGTGCCTGCCTTGTGGGGATGATTATTTTTGTACAGGAAGGGAAACCTCTCTGTACAAAAATAATCACAAGAGGATTTTCCTCACAGCACACATGGAAAAAGGAAAAATGAGGAGAAATAAAGATATTTATCCCAGTTGTGCCTCCCTTACACCTCCCCGGGGGAGTCCTAAGCTTTTGGCACTGCCTTAGATTTACGATTTCTCGTAAATCTGGGGCAGTGTCAAAAGGCCAGGGATGTTGCTGGGAACGCTCCCAGCAACACCCATTTCGCACCCTTTAACGCAGAACACTGCATTAAAGGGATTGATATTTATCAGGCAGCATTAAGCCCAAAAAAGTGGCTTAGTGCTGTCTGATAAATTTCATGCAGGCTTCTGCCCCACGGAACGTCACAAAAAGTGACGTTCCCTGGCTCTGTCTCCCCTCTGACATGCATGCGACCGCTCCCCGTCACTGGAAGGCTTGCTCCAAATGCACACATTAGTGTGCAAAGCAGCGGGATGCCCCCAGTCTTCCTAGCACAAGTTTTGGCGGCTTCCTCAGAAGTTGCGCTTTTGTTGACAGTAGGGCATTGGAGCAGAAATTCACTTTCCGACTATGTTATGCTGGGAAATGTAGACTACATAGCTGTTCACTTTTAGAACAGGAAACCATTTTACGAACGGTATACTGGGAAATGTATTCATTCATATAGGGCTCACCTTTTTCAGAATGTCACGTTGTAACAAAAAATAACTCGTCATCTCAGGTTTTAGGCTTCTTGAAAAAAAAAATATATTTTCACAAGCGAAATTACTGTAGACATCAGATGTAGAATCACATAAGTATATGCTGAGGCAGATCTTATTAACTAGTAGGATCTACACCCCTTTGCTTTAATATACATTACCAATAACCAACATTTCATTAAGTCCTGTTTCAGCTGTAGCTTCATTACAGTGAAGGCCTCTCGTCAAAGTAATGCTAAATTCCCACATGATTTTAGTTTTATTTGTCACAATACAATCCATTTTGGTTCATGGATCTCATGGTTATATTGTAGAAAATATTTTACTAAAAAGTCTGACATTGTATAGCACCTAATCCTAGATTTATGCTGGTTGATGTGATGTCGTAGGTCCTGGTTGGTTTTTCCAATGTGAGCTTTATGACATGGGCAAATTCCCAAATTTATGGTGACCAATTGCCAGTGGCAGTCCCAAGAGGCTTCAGAGATTTCGCTGGGGTTTGTGTCTTTCTGTGTTGAAATGAACACATCTATCGCTAAGATTCATATTTCGTTTTAAAGAAAATAAGGGTACTTCCTTGAATAGATCCAATGTTGAGATCATATTCCAATGTTTTTGAATGACTCTCTTGAAATCTGTCATGTTGGAATTAAAGGTTGTAACACATACCATTTCTTTTTTCTTCATGGGCTCAAGGAGAGCTTCGGGTACACTGTTCCCTTCATTGCTTTTTACAAAAATGTATATGAACATTTTTGATCTTTGCGCTCAGATATTAATAACTCATAATTGAAAAGATAATTCTCTTTTTTTAACAATGTCTTCAAATCTGTCGAAACAGGCCGGAGAGTAGCTTATCTTTCAAATTCCTCTGATAATGATTGGATTAGTGAAGGAATGTATTTCTATCAGTTTCTTTTGTGTAGAGCATAGTAAAGATATTACTTCAATCGTGTTTGATGGTAAGAACCAGATAACGAATGTAATGTTTAGCTCTAATGCGATGCAAACTTAATATTTGATGTTTTATTATTGAGCTAATCCACAAATTCCTGAAGATACCTTCACCATCCCCACCAGATCATGAATATATCATCTAAGAAGCGCTTCTGTCATAATATTATTTTTAAATTGATTTTCTCCATAAAATAATTTGTTTTCATATTTCGCAGTAAACATAATAGCCATTTCAGGGCAATAGGACATCTCATTGCAGTCATCTTTACGTGCAAGTAGATTTTCTTGTTTAAATTAAAAAAAAACATTTTTTAGTACATTTTTGTCAGTTCTAAAATGAACTATGTGGGTGTTGCCTCTTCTCCCAAAAATATTTCATTGATTCAAGGTAAGCATCTTGGGGAATGTAACAGATAGATTCATGAAGGTACCGTTCTGCGATTAGCAAATTGCGAAAAATAGCGATTCGCATTTTGAAAATCGCAGAATGGCATTCATGTAGAAATGCGATGAAAAAAAGCGAATCACAATCGATCGCAATTACCGATTGCGATCTTGCCACAATCGCTAATTAATCGCAGAATCAGCATTTTTCCAAGTAGAAATTGCGACCTCGCAATTAGCGATATCGCAATTAGCGATCTCGCTAACTGCGAGATCGCAAAAACGGGAAGTCGCATTTCGAGCCCACTGATGACATCACAATCAGGAAGTAGGCTTACCCCACCCACAAACAGAACACAGAGCCAGAGACTGGGAGCAGGATACTGAAGAGCTCCAAACCTTAGACTGTGCAGCACCCCAGCAGGACAAAAATCACTAAGATGTCCCAGGATGTAACAGGGAGCAGTGGGCAGGAGAGGAAGCGAAAACTCAAGTTTTCAGAGCTTGAACTGGAGCATCTGATTGAGGGGATCACCAAGGACTATGCACGGCTCTTTGGCAAAGACTCCCGGAGGGTGCCAGAGGCAGACAAGCGCAGGATCTGGCAGCGCATCCGCGCTAAAGTTAATTCGGTTGGGGTGACCCAGCGGTCAATTGAAGACCTTAAAAAGCGCTGGTACGACCTGAGAGGTCGGTCTAAAGAGCGTATTGCCGAGAGGCTTGGGGAGCGACTGGCCACCGGTGGGGGGACCCTGTAGCCACACCAAACACCCCATTGGAGGACCTGATAGAGGACACCATTGCACCAGAAGCCTGCGTGGGGGTCATGCAGCTGGACTCGTCTCGACCCAGCCAACAATCTGAAGATAAGTGCCATGCGACTGCGACCCTGTCCCTCCAACAATGCCCATGACTTCTGAGCTAGCAATATGACATCCCCAACAATTCAGCCCATGCACACCTGAAATGCCCCATTGCATTGTGGTAGTCGTAGTGAAATCATATCCCCCCAGTTAGCTGAACACAGCCAGAGCTGTAAATTAAAAGTGAATCCAAAAGCCAGTCAGGGAAAGTAAGCCTGCATGCATGTATCAACATTGCTTGTGCAAGATACATAACATTAATCATGCACCCTTTCACATTACAGGTGCAGTTGAGCAACCCAGCACAGATAGAGAGGCCCTGCACATCGCCGAGACCCAGGAGGACACTGAGGGTGAGGGCCAGTCCAACCAACGACCCGGTCCATCACAGCCACCAGCATTTCTTCCACCACCTCCACCCCGTGTGGACAGGGCCACCCCTGCAGCCACAGGTGTGCAGCCAACACCCCAACAAGCAGCCACAGCAGTGGTACAGGCCCCACCACCAGCGCCTAGGAGGCAGACGAGGTGCACAGCTGGTGCCAGATCACACACCAGCGCACTGAGGCGCCAGCAGCGTCAGGGCTCAGCAGGCACGGGCAGGGCACTCCAACTACCAGATCCAGGCCTGGGGATTGAACGCCGCATGCTGGCGGTGCACCGTACACAGGCGCGTCACCTGGCAGCAATTCACACCCAGCTGCAGGCGACAGACCAAAATATTGCCCAGATGACCGCTGCTGTCAGAGAGAACAGCCAGCTGCTGGTAGCCCAGCAGGACATGACCCGCCGCCGCCACCGCCAACTACTGGCCTGCCTATCGTCCTACAAAAGATCAAACCATATAGTTGGGAATGCAACATCACAGCTGGCACGCAGGTCACTTGCCATGCAGGGCCAGATGGTGCAGTGTTGCCAAGATGTGGCCAGGTCACTAGATCTGCTTACAGCAGCAGTGCTCGGCAGCCATTCCACTGCCCATGGAAAAGCAGAGGGGCCTGACGACGTGAGCGAGATAGCTTCAACTAACAGCAGCGCATCCTTGCCACCGATGCCTGTACGTCGCCGCAGCAGCAGGCCAACAGCATCAACTAGGGCCAACACCGTCCCTCAGGACACAGATAGATGACTTGGGGCGTCTCGTCGTAACCGACAGTGAGAACTCAGACACTCCCAGGGAGGCCATGCAGAACACCCCTGCAAGCCCACTACCCCAGCATGGGGAGGTATGAAGTAATACTCTCTTCATGAGACACCAATATTAGTAAAGGCCAATTTATTGTGCATGAACAATAAAGATTAATGGTCTGACTTGATTCACACTCATGTCATTATTACATTTGTCATGCATGAGTGCAGTGTTTGTGAGGGGAATGGGTGCACTAGAAACAGTTATTAGTGATGTGGTTGGGGCGCCTGTGTCCTTCAGCAGGATTTTCTCCGCGTGCATGGCGCACATGTGGAGGCGGGCGGTTGTCCCCTTCCGACTCACTGCCAGATATCTCCACTGGTATCCTGCGCTTGGTAGCAATGTTGTGGAGTATTGCACACAAGGCCACGATGCGGCAGCAGACCTCAGGTGTGTATTTGATGGCCCCACCAGTCTTGTGCAGTATGCGGAAACGGCTCTTCAATAAGCCAAATGTCCTCTCAATGCAATTTCTTGTTCGTATGTGTGCAGCATTGTAACGCCGTTGCTGTGGTGTGGCAGGGTTGAGGTATGGGGTGAGGAGGTACTCACGAAGTCCGTAGGCGCTGTCACCTGAGGGTAAGAAGCACAGGGTGAGTGCCTGTTCTGCGCAGATACATGATCACAGTGTACTATTTGGGGGCATGTGTACTTACCTAGTAGGTGTCCTTCGCCAAAGTCTCCCCTGGCCAGTCGTGTGTGAATGCCGCTGTGCCTGAAGATGAAGGAGTCATGTGTGCTGCCCGGATATTTTGCGCCACTATGTCCATGATGTAATTCTTGGCGTTGCACACCATCTGGATATTGAGGAAGTGGTAGGACTTGCGGTTGCGGTACATGTATTCCGTTTGTGCTGGTGGGCAGATGTGGATGGGGGTACAGTCAATGCATCCAATTACATGCGGAAAATGTGCGATGCTGTAGAATCTCAGCTTGGTGTCATTCAAGTCCTGTTTGGTGGAGGGGAATGATATGTAGTGGTGTAGCCGGGTCAGCATTGCATCCAGGAAACTCCTTAGGCAGCGGGACATGGTGGGCTGGGATATCCCCCCTGCAACAGCAACTATCCCCTGGAAATTTCTGGTGGCCAGTAGGTGCAGGCTGCACAATACCTGCACATGGGTGGGAACGGCATTGGTCCTCCTTGTTGGGTGCTGCATCAGGGGGTCTAGGTCCTGGATCAGCTTAATGATTTTTTCTTAGATGGTTACCACCTGGTTTGGGTTCTCCTTAAATTGCGCGTCGCAAATAGCGATTATCTTGTTTTTCGTTATCTGCGATTTTTCTTGAATGGCGATTGCGAATATTTTGCGAGTTCACAAATGATTTCGCAGAATCCATGGTTTCTCTCTTTTTTTTAAAATTGCAAATGGGATTGTTCCAGGATTCTGCGAATTTATTTGCGAACTCGCAATTTTGATTTAGCGATTTGGCTATTTTGCTATTTTCACTATCAAGAATTCCTTTTACTCAATTTGCGATCGCACTTGCTATATCGCAGCTATTGCGATCACAATTTGGCTTCATGAATCTATCTGTTAGTATTTAAACTTGTGATGGCGAGAATAACAAAAAAGTCCCTATCAGCATCACATTCTACCTTGCTGAGCTTGTTCAATGCATCCGGAGAATCTTTTAAATAGCTCGGTATTTGATGAATCAAAGGTTTTTAGAAAACATCCACATACTATGCCAAATGTCACAATATCAAATTTACCTCCAATATAAATGGACACCTGGTGGATTGTGGGGGTCTTCATAAATCTTCAGCAGTGTATATAAGACCAGGGTTTTTGAATGTTTGTTTAGGAGGATTTCTCTTTCTTTTTCTATTAACAATCCTCCAGTTAAGCCTTTTTCTATAGATCTATGTATTTCATCCTTAATGGAGGGTGATGTGTCGCCAGCAGTTTGTTTTATTTTTACCAATAGATCAAGAAGAAAACAAGATATACAATTCTTAAAAAAAAAGAATATATCTATGAGAGCACAGTCAATAGCAAAAGGAAACATAATACTGACCCAAAGAGAAACTATTTGGCTTACCAAAATATTTTTTTTTACCCTCCCAACAGTAAAAGAGATGAAAGAAAGAGAGAAGAATAAACCTACATGCACTAAAAAAATCAAAAATGCCAAAACAAATAAGCAAAAAAATAACAGACATATACCTAGGCAATAACTAAGGTTCTGATCATGAATGGAAGTATTTCACCTGGAGTGATAACTACTGGTGGAATTCATAACACCTGCATCAATATGGGAAAGCAGAAAATGGCCCCCCTAGACAGATGAAATCCTGTTATGACTCTAAGACCCCACCTCACCCAGCCCTCCCATATCCCTGCTCCAAAAACTGGCACACTTTTAATTAGACCTAAGGATCTCCAACACAAGGGTCTAAAGTTACTTCATCACAAATGTGATGTGTTTACTGTCTTCAGTATTACAAGTGTCATAGTCTGACTGACTGACTGACTGACTGACTGACTATACTTATAAAGCGCACTATTGCCAAGGCATCTTGGCGCTATGTTAGAAAAAACTTGGTCATGAAGGCATCTTAACTGTTACTGGGGAAAGAGCCATGTTTTGATTTCTTTCCTGAATACATGTCTATTAGATAGACTTCTGAGATGAAATTGAAGTGTATTCCAGAGTTTGGATGCCAGGAATGCAAAACGCTTGCCTCCGCAACGTGCTCTTTTTACATTTGGAATTTTTGCAAGTCCCAGGGACGAGGATCTCAATGTCCTAGTGGGGACGTAGTGCGCAAAAAGAGATTGTACATCTTTCGCACCCTCTCCGAACAAGGTTTTATGAACTAAGCAGAGTGACTTGAATTCTATTCGTCTGCGTACAGGGAGCCAGTGAAGGTTATGGTATGTAATGCATTTAGAATGCTTTGGACGGGATATCCAACACTCGAAATCAGGCTCTTAAATTTCTATCCACCATCTTCAATTACCTCAACCACACCCAACAATGAATTCACCATAATTTGTATGCATTTGCCATACATTGATGACCATACAAAACAAAGCACCTAAATAAAGAAAGGATTTCCAGCAATTTTTGCTGTTTCCTTATTCTCTTAGTATCATCAGATATAGGTCGTACTTTTTCCTTCAAATTCCTTTGTCTTTCCTAGAGTGCTTGAAATTGTAGTGCACATTTAAATCTCAATGTATCCTGCAGTCTATTATTATTGTGGTATGCAGAGTATATGTAGTTTTCAGACAGATCGGTGACTCTAGAGGCTCACTGTATCTATGCCCAGCTGTGCCCAGGGACCTTTAGCATCTCCTTTTACCCATGGCACTTTGATGGACTGGAAAATTGCAACTAATTCCTTCACTCCACCTGTATGCTGGTACTTTGCTGGGACAAAGGATAGTCATTATGGCCAATTACTTAATGAGCTATTAGTAGAGTAGTACACAAAATGCTTAATGAGCATCTAAGTCACTCATTGGGTCTTCACTGTACAGCATGATTCCCTCTTATGCCAGTAGACAGTGCAGGTTGTAGCTTTCCCTGCCACTCCAACATAACAAATGTCCAAGCCCTTGATTGTCTAAAGTGATGCAGTCAAGTGACAAGAAAATTATCATGTGCTCCGGTTTTCCAACTTTACATGAGTGATACTGAGTCTAAAGCTTTCAGTTGATCAATAATGGGCAGTGAAACGGGGAATCAACACCACAAATGTTTCTAGCCAATATTAGGGCAAGGTTAGGAGGCATGTTAGAAAGAGTTGGGGAATAGTTTACTTTTGGGGATTACTCTCCTTGACCTCAGGACCAGGCCAGAGTGGTCAGTGCCTTTAGATTTTGCTCCATGGCTGACACAGGGAATCTAAAATTATGCCATGGGAAAATCTAGGTCTTATATGCTTCTTCTTATGGCCCTGGAGCAGAGATATATTCATAATTACCTCTCACAGGTTTGAGGTGTACATGCACCACATTCTTTAAACTAAAAGCCTCTCTGGTTTCCAGTTGGTGGCCAGGAAATGAGGCAAGGTAATCAGGTTATTGTTTGTCACTAGCCTTTTAGCTTAGGTCAGGACCCTAGAGTTTTAAATACCCTACAGAACTATTGTTTAGGTTTTTACTCATTAGTTGGTTCAACTGTCTGCTGAGTATACAGAAATGTTAGTCACCCTAAAGTCAACTTTATGGGAAAGTGTTTTATGTGATTTCTAAACGTCCCTTGCTAGACTAAAAAACACACAGGGCTTCCTGCCAAAAGGCAAGCTTCAAAGATGAAACTGCCTTTGGAGGGCAAATAGTGAACAAACATGAAAGGGGCTTCTCTTTTGTTTTTCAAGACTGGTTAACGTTGGGGACAGAGAGGGGAAGCAGTTGTCAGAATGTTTTTTCTGTGGGTTTGTATCTGTATCCTCCAGGTAGCCGCACCTGTACGGTGGACTACCAAGCTCCGCACACAGAGAGAAGGACCTGCTGTCTTTAGAGTGGGCAGTATTTTGCACTCTGGGATAACTAGATGACTCACTTTGCAGGAACTTATTATGAGGCAGGAGGACTGATATCAACTTGGCTAGAAGTCACTGCATCCCAGAGGGCAAGTTGTGGACAAACAAGTGACACACCTGACACCCAGACCTCAGATCATGTCTGTACTGCAGAGAGGACCAAAGAAAGACTGCTGTGCTGTTCCCTGGACCTGGCAAAGAGAGGCTGCACCAAAGACTGGAATGCACCTGCTGCCCCTAGATTAGCAAAGGAAGGACTGTGCCTGTAGTGCCATGCTTGAGGAAAAGTCATCCCTGATTCACAGACAAATAAGGTGAAATCCAAGAGTCAGTAGCTGATTTCCTGCTACAGCTCCGGTGCCCACAAAATCTGAAGATGCCATCTTTGCAGAGTTGGTAGCCACAATTGCTTGATCACTATTGACTACCGAAGCGCAGGTTGGGTGACTGAACAGAAGCAGGCTAGGAGACAGCCTTTTGCCACTATGGTGAGACTTTTGAAGAACTCCCAGGAAAGTACACAATAGCGGGTTGCTGTTGGAAGAGGTGCTACCATTCTCTGGCAGGAAGCCACACAGGGTGTGAGCCCAAAAGGCAAGCTTCTAAGATGAAACTGCCTTTGAAGGGCAAATAGTGGACAAATATGAAAAGGGCTTCTCTTTTGTTCTTTTAGATTTTTTAACGTTGGGGACAGAGAGGGGAAACAGTTGTCAGAATGTTTTTTCTGTGGGTGTGTATCTGTATCCCCCAGGTAGCCGCACCTTTACAATGGACTACCAAGCTACGCACACAGAGAGAAGGACCTGCTGTCTTTGGAGTTGGCAGTATGTTGCAATCTGGGATAAATAGATGACACACTTTGCAGGAACTTATTATGAAGCAGGGGGACGAATATCAATTTGGCTAGAAGTCACTGCATCCCAGAGGGCAAGTTGTGGACAAAAAAGTGACACACCTGACACCCAGACCTCAGATCACGTCTGTACTGGAGAGAGGACCAAAGAAAGGCTGCTGTGCTGTTCCCTGGACCTGGCAAAGAGAGGCTGCACCAAAGACTGGAATGCACCTGCTGCCCCTGGATTAACAAATGAAGGACTGTGCCTTTAGTGCCCTGCTTGAGGAAAAGTCATCCCTGGTTCACAGACAAATAAGGTGAACTCCAAGAATCAGTAGCTGATTTCCTGCTACAGCTCCGGTGCCTACAAAATCTGAAGAAGCTGTCTTTGCAGAGTTGGTAGCCACACTTGCTTGATTACCATTGACTACCGAAGCGCAGGTTGGGTGACTGAACCCTGGCCCTCAAATTTGCAGCTGATTCTGCTGAGCCAGGGAGAGGTGTCAACATGCAGCTTGGTTGCCCAAGACCGACACTAATCACAGTTAAAGAAAAACACTGGTTACCAGAGACCAGTAGAACAGTGGCAACTGTGTTTTGGTTGTATTTCACCTGTTATTCGAGATACATCAACAAGCTGTGGCTTAAGTCACCCCACTGTGTTTGTGGACCAAGGCTTGGCCCCAGGGTGACCCCCTTTCATTTGATCACATCCTGAGCATCCTCAAATTTTTCAGCATCCTGTATCTCTTGCATCAGGATAACTTCATTGATGTGTAGGGTGATTCACACATAGAGCCGGGTCTCAGACTGGAGACTGCTTTGACTGCAATGTAACTGTTCTGCTTAGCCTTTCTGGTACCCCTGACTTGGTCCCTGCTGAAGTTGGCTTCCCAAAGCAGGCAGGAGTATCCAAAGACAACTTTATAAAAAGTTTTTTAAAGTTCCCAAAGTAACACTAACAACATGCATCATCATTATCATCATAATAAACTTTATTCAGTTGTTACAACCATATTAGTGCAAGTGCTAACTGTACATTAGTCCAGCAATAAATGCAGAACAGAAATTCATTAAGTACAATACATCAGTAAAAGATCTAGGTCATCACTAATAACATGATAAAAGAAGATTAAAAGGATAAAAACTATCATTTCAAATTAATTTACCCCAAATACTGTACAAAGAAAAAACCCATCAAGCAGCAACGACTGGTCAAGGGGCGTGGCTTGGAGCGCGATGAAGGAAGATAGAGCTCTTGCTTGAGCTCCCCTCTCCCGGGCAATTTCTCCGGTACAGTTCTCCTATTTAAGCCGGAAACTGCTGGCAGGCCCACACCTACCTCCCGCCCAGCCACTGACCAGCCGCGGAGCGGATCGGACACAGGGATCCACACCGGCCCACACTGAGTAGCGCTAGCCGGCGTGGTCACGACTCCCCTGGGGCCTTCAACTACGTGAGGCTGGGGATCTGAAGCTGCGACTAGGCCCAACTTTGCGGCCCACGCGCGGCGTAACCGGACCTTTGTGAGACCTGTAAGCGGACGTTACGCGGCCGACTGCGCTGCTGGCCGACTCCTGACGAGCCGCTGGGCCCTCCTCGCCTGGAACCCCGGCAGGCGATTGCGGCGGAAAACAGCGGGAAGCGGAGATCCCGGGTAGAGCCGCAGCTTGGGAGACTGGGCGGTCTGGCAGCCCGAGAGGCACAAACCAGTGCGATCACACCGGCAGGACCTCGAGAACAGCGCTTAACTACTACAGGACACTACCAGGGCATCGCCGGTAAGTGACTGCGAAGAGCCGCGGCCGGAACGCTGGTGGCGGTCCCCCTCCCCCCACATATATCACCACCTGAGACTTGCTGGCTGGGATGCCAGACCTGAAATCACGGCCTACTCAAACCCTCATTGAACCTCGCACGACCGGGGGGCCGAGACTGTGTGGCACCCCCCGCTCCCTCTGCTGACCCTAGGCGGAAATGGCGCATACCTCCTGGGACGCGGTGTGGGCGCTGCACCTAGATCAAGGCCGCCGCGCTACGTTCCAGGGGACGACCAGCGAGCCCCCTTTCGACTGGGCGCCAACCGACGCACACCGCATTAGAAGGACTGAACCACACACCCCTCTCTCCTCCCCAACAGTCAACACGGGGGCGCAGTGCGACAAGTAGCGTGTGAGGCTACGATCAGAGACACAGGGAGAGCTGTGACCAGCAAGGGGGATCCTGCCCATCATTCGCCATCACCGGATGCGGACGCGGAGAGCTGCCGTCCTCACAGCCCCTGTGCCTGTGGAGACGCTGTGTCGCGAGCTACCCAGAGGGGACAAGATTTGTGCTCTGCCCAGTGGGAACTTTTCGAGGTGAGCTGGAAAACCCTACTAAACTGCGGACACCCCACTGCAGCCCTACTTCTTCACCTCTACCGCGGCTCTGAGAGTAGCAGTGACGAAGCGACTGCCACGCGCTGATGCACCTGCCCTGAACCATCCGGACACTTCCTGTATGGGGGTCGTGAGAGGGGCTGCTCGGCCACTTGGGGACACCCCCCTCTCGGCCTTCGTGTGGCGCCCCCACTGCCACCTTGCTCATCTGTGCACCCGCAAGTGGGCGCTGGCGCTAAAGATTATTCTGTAGCCGCGGGGCTGCGGACACTGCGGGACGCCGCTACCATTGTCGTCACTTCGGACCTGAACTGTGTTTGCGGCTGCTGTTCTCCCAGGACCCTACATACTGGCCACCTGAGTCTACGCCTTGCACTGCCCCACTCGCACACCAGCCCTACACAGTTGCTGCGCCTGGCCCATGTCTGGAGGGGTGAAGACGTGGACCGGCACCGGAGGCACGTCGATCAAAGGGAAGCTTTCCAAGGCGACGTCTAAAATGGATGCCGAACAGGTGACGTCCAAAATGGATCATGTGTTAGCCGTCATGGAGCGGCTGGAAGAATCCCTCCAACAGACTCGCACCTCCATGGAGACCAAGATAGACAGCGTGGCGATTGACTTAACCCACCTCAGAGCCGACCATAAGAAGCTGCAGGACCGCACTTCGACCCTGGAGGAGACTGTTTCGGCGCTGGAGCCCACGGTGAGCCAGACAGACAAACATGTCCGGGATCTGCTCAACTGAGTGGAATTTTTGGGGGAACGAGCTGAGGACGCGGAGGGACGGGCACGGAGAAATAACATCTGCTTAGTAGGCGTCCCGGAAAAATGGGAGGGGGTGGACCCAGTTTGACGAGTTGAAGCCTGGATACAAGACTTGCTGCCGGAGGGAGCACTATCACCTCACTTTGTGGTGGAATGGGCTCACCGGGTGCCCACACGGCCCCTCCCTACTGGCTCCAACCCCAGGCCACTAATCTTCCGTGTCCTTAACTACAGGGACCGTGATACGATCCTGCGGGAATCCAGAAAACTTGGCGACGTCCGGATAGACAACGCCACAGTGATGTTTTTCCCTGACTACACAGTGCAGGTTCAAAGACAACGTCATTCCTTTTTAACAGTAAAGAGACGACTGCGGCAAGAGAACCTCAAATATTCGCTGCTTTTCCCCGCCAATCTACGAGTGGTGGCACAGGACAAGACACACTTCTTCACCAGCCCAGAAGAGGTTGAGGCCTGGTTGGACGGAGGTGTGGCTGAGGCGCCTCGGAGTGCGCTGGGGACCAACACGATTTCGCGTGCCCGGGGATCCAGACGACGCCGTAGGTGCAGAACCTCTACCCCCCCCCACACCCCGCACCCAGGAGGTGTCTACACACTCTCCACCAGCGGATTTGATATTACTGGAGCAACAGGTTGCGCTACGCAGAGTCACGGAGATCAGCAGCTCCCGACCCCATCCAATGCCCCGAATGCTAGCCCGACCACGTTTCCAAGTGATGATGAGGCGATCTACGGCCTACCGGACTCCCAACAGTCCACGGATCCTCCAGACGTCACGCCTCAGACAGTAGATCTCCTTGGCTAAGAAGGCCAGAGGGCCTTGCTCTACTACGGCGCAGGAACGGTGCAGCAAAGCTGGTATTGTTTTGATTGGCCCTGAAGTAAGCGACCTCCAGTGCTGACTGCTGCGGGGATTTCACGGCCCTGGGGGTCGAGCGGCAAAGAGACACAGTGAGTAACGTTTCACTATGCACACATGGTCCTATCCTCTACCCTGATGGGATCAACGCATCTGCTGTGACTGCACACACACCAGAGACCTTTGTTCTGGCCCCTCTGGCGACAAGAACTCCTTCCGAGATCTAAATCTGTTTCCTGACATTGAGTGCCCCCCCCCCCCCAAACTTATTGCTTAAAGTGTCCTGGGTGGGTGGATTCCTGGGTCTGCTTATCAGGCACGGCCTCTCCTTTTCGGCCCGGGAGAGGCGACATTCCTCTTGTGGACACTATTGTTCTTCAGACTTTGGTTGCGAAAGCCACTCACTACCCCGCTAGAACTGTATAGTTTACTAAAGCTCATTTGAGTGTTTGGACTGCGACATGTTGTCTAGCCGACCTTTTGGTATTATCTACAATGTTGCCTCTTTCTGGCTTTATATGTTCCCCTTTTCCTCTTCACTTGTGCACCTGTGGGAATTACTGAGAATTGTATTAATGTCTGGTTGTGGTCTGGGGCGGGGATGGAGCTGGGGGGCCTGCGGGGTGCCTCGCCTGCGGGGCTGAGCCGGGCTGGTGGGAGAGAGACCTACACGAGTGGTGAATATGGCTGAAATCAGGATTTGTACTTGGAATGTCAGTGGCATGCACACACCAGCTAGGCGTTATCAGATTTACTCCTATTTAAAACGTCATAAAATAAATGTAGCGCTGCTACAAGAAACACATTTGAATAAAGCGGAGGTGTGTGCTTTGCACCGTAGGTGGCTGGGCAGCTCTATGCCACGGACTACTCCTCATATGCACGAGGGGCCCTGTTGTGGGTTCGTCCTGGGGCCCCCTGGGTAATCATGGACACACATATAGATCCCGAAGGTAGATACGTGGAGGCCCGGGGCAGGCTAGATGGGCAGCAAGTGGCGCTAGTCTCTTTATATTCCCCAAACACAGACCAGAGCAGCTTCCTCGCATGCCTCTCTGCGACAATAGTGGCTTGGCATACAGCCCCATGGATATTGGGGGTGATTATAACTGTGTGTTAGACAAGGTACTTGACCGCTCCTCCCCACCCCCAGCTAACGCACCGACACACGGTACCACAAGGGCGCTGCTCAGCTGGGCCGCGCAGTGGGATCTCCATGATGCTTGGCGAGTTCACAATCCCGCAGCGCAGGTGTACTCTTATTACTCTGGCGCGCACAACCTGCACGTACGCCTAGACAGATTCATGGTGTCCACTGACCTTCTCCCACTTGTCACTGACACGAGATACATGGGACGCACTCATTCGGACCACCACCCACACTTCCTGACCATCGTTTGGGAATGCCCACATCCACCCATTCCCACCTGGCGACTCCAGCCGGCACTGCTGCTAGATGCGGCTTTTCGCGACTCCCTTCTCACGCAGACAGCCCAATACTTTGAGGAGAATACTGATACGGCGTCCTCTCCCCAGATTGAGTGGGACGCCTTCAAAGTCGTGATTCGTGGCCACTGTTTGGGTACACAGGGACACATGCAGCGACTTAACGCGATTGGAGTCCGGCCTGCTCGATCGAGACCAAGATGCGGTAGATGGCACAGCTGACACGCTGACGGAGACACGTGCGGAACATGCACGCCTCCTGGAACGGCTGCGCACTCTTAACTACGCTGCCCACTCGGCGCGAACGCACCATCTGAGAGACAGACCTGGCAAATTACTGGCGTGGTTGATCTCGCGAGAAGACCGGGCGGCCCCGGTGGCAGCAATACACGTAGACGGGACGGGCCTGCTGTACTCGCAACGCCACATTCATGAAGCGTTCACGACACACTACGACGCTTTATATTGCTCCCGACTCCGCTACCCCCACCCAGACATAGTTGGGTATCTCTCCCCCCTCCAGATGCCACAATTAACTATAGCGCAACAAGATGAACTCGGAGCCTCGCTCACATCTGAAGAGCTCCGTGACGCCATCTTTAATTTATCCAACAGCAAAACTCCTGGCCCGGATGGGTTACCGGCTGAGTTTTACAAGGCTGGCTCAGACATTCTCGTTCCGAAGCTCCTAAAGATGTACGCTGCAGCTGCGGAAGATTCCATTCTTCCTCCCACGTTGAATGAAGCCAACCTGATATCCATACCCGAACCTGGTAGGGATAACACACGAGTGGGCTCTTATCGCCCCCTGGCCCTCCTGAACACGGACTATAAAATACTTGCTTCCACACTTGCCCGGAGACTGGCGCCCTTAGTCCCCCTTCTGGTGCACCATGACCAGAATGGATTTGTTCCAACATGCCACACCTCTTATAATATCCGTCGCTTGTTCCGTGTTCAGGAGTACGCTGTTCGACGCTGGCCTCGAGCAGGTTGCCTAGTGTTAGACCTCAAGAAGGCGTTCGACTCTGTTGAGTTGCCGTACCTGGGGGCGGTGTTGAAGAAATACGAACTGGGAGGCAGCTATGAGACCATGGTAGATCTGCTTTCCCAAGGACCAACAGTCCGGGTCCGCACCGGTAAATTGCTTTCCGACACCATCCGTATGCGGAGAGGTACCAGGCAGGGCTGCCCCCTGTCGCCACTGCTGTTCTCCTTGGCCATGGAACCTCTGGCCATGATCCTCCGGACACGGGGAAATGAGTGGGGAATCCCAATGGCAGACGGACTTCATGTGGTCTCGATATATATGCAGACGACCTGCTATTATATGTCAGGGATCTGACCGCTGTCCCAGAATCTCTCACTGACATTTTCCAAACTTTTGAAGACATGTCGGGTCTGCGGGTCAATTGATCCAAGTCGGGAGCTTACTCCTTCAGCCCAGATACACCTGAAAGTGACATCCGCCTCGGCGGAGAAAGGCTGCAATGGTACCCCACTACATTCCGCTATCTGGGAACCCACATATACCGGAGCCCAGCTGATGTCCTGGAAGGGAACCTGATGAGAGCGATTGCTTCCACTCATGCCCAAATTGGCTTTTGGAGGACCCTACCCCTCAATGTGCCTAGTAGTGTGGCACTGGCCAAGATGATAGTCCTACCACGGCTATTGTACTACTTCTCCAACATTCCGACTTACGTCCCCAATAAAGTGTTTCGGGAACTTGAGGTCCTACTTCGCGGCCTTGTCTGGAACGAGGGCCGGCCCCGCGTGGCGCTGACTAAATTATACATGCCTATTGCCTCGGGAGGCCTGGCGGTTCCCAACATGGAGCTGTACTACCTGGCGGCACAGCTGCAGTGGGTGTCGGGATGGCTTAGTGGTAAAAACCTAGGAGATACTGCCTCGGATACCACCGCCTGGACCCAAACGCAGATCTGCGCGTTGTTCCATCCCCTGGCTCGGCCCCCTTGTCCTTCTAATTTGCACCTGGCAGTGGCACACAAATGCTTCCTTCGCTGCTTACGGCTCACCCGAACCACAACACCATATGCCCCAATACTTCCTCTCCAGGGTACCCCTGGGGCAGCGGGAGCATTGACGGAAGCCCAATTGACCAGCTGGATGCAGGGAGGAGTGGAAACGCTGGGTGACCTCTACGCCGACAGTGTGCTACTTTCTTTTGCAGACCTCGCCGCCGGCACAGACCTCCCAGCCGGGCAGTTCCTACTGCATGCATCCATTGTACTTACACTGACCACCTCCTGGGGCAATATCTCAGAGGAATCGCCGATGCATCAACTCATGCAATATTTACATGTCATGGGCAACGGCTCTCATGTAGTACACTGGCTGGCGCAAGCCCTACTGGCCCACACCCAGCCTTCGATCTTGCCTCTAAGGGAGAGGTGGGCAACCGACAGAGGTAGGGACTGGACGGATAGGGAGTGGGAGAAGATGCTGATGGGGCCAACTAATATCCCACGCAACCCCCGCTTTAAGCTCATCCAATTTTACATCCTACATCGAGCCTATCTCACACCTGACAAAATTAACAGATACTTCTCCCTTACTGACACTGCCTGCCAGCGCTGTTCCCTGGTGAGGGCGGATCTCCTACATATGCTCTGGCACTGCCCTAACATTCAGTCGTACTGGGACGAGGTCACAACAACACTCACACAATGTACCGACGAACATGTACCGCGAATGTGGGAAGCCTGTATCCTGGGGCTTTACAAGCGCACGAAGTTGAACAAAGTGCTGGCACAGTTTGGGATATTGGTCTCATCACAGCCAAACGCTTACTTACCAAACATTGGAAAGCCGCCAATCCCCCACACACCCGGCACTGGCACAGATCCTTCATTAACTGGGCACGGGCGGAGAGTTCAGTGCTCCACCGGGAAGAAACAGCGGGCCTCCGGAAGTTCCCCATTGCACAGTTCTGGAACAATCTCCTTACCTCATTTCAGCAAGCTTGTCAGGAACGAGAGAAGACTTGAGATGAAATGACCCCCTACTATCGCGCTGACAAGGGACACTGAGGGACATCACAGCGCTCGCCCCCCTTCCCCCCCTCTCCGGATGCCAACGCACCCATGCCATTGCTAGCGCTTCCGCCTTTCGTTCACCCGCTGTGGATGCGCTTAGACTGCACAGTACCCACACCCATGTACTCGCCCGTGATTGCCCACACCACATGCCCTGCCACTAATGGCAAATAGACTTCCCCTTTACACCCTGCTGCGCTCCCCGCACGCTGGGCCCTTGCCGTGCCTCTCGACGCATGATCACTGTCCTGACTGTATACTGAGCGCATCGTTCAGGGGTCCCTACTCGGACCCCTCTCCACGCTTACGGGCCGGACCTGCAGCGCCCCGCCCCGAGGCCACTGACCCCTTGATGCGACTACAAAGACCTCCCATCACATAGCACGCTGACAGCGCTGCCGCTCTCCTACTTCCCACCCCTTTGTATACACCGGTCATGTTCCCCGACCAAGCCTTATGTTGCTATAGACAGCGACACTCTACACGCAGTGACAATGCTGCGGGACAACACGTTACTGGTGACATAATATACTCCCGATACGATGACACATCATGATCTCCTGTACATGTGGGCTGCGAACCATAACAGAGATGGATGCCCCTCCCTGACACCGGAAGACCAAACATGAGTGCAGCCTCTTGCATCCGATGTACACACTTACATGGTTGTCACTGGGGAACACCACACACATCAGGCCATCAAACATCTCGGTCTTGACTGCAATAGTCACAACCTGACGTCACCGACTATGCGAGCTTACCTCCCTGCATTAGTGAGCTATACCATAATACACCTGTTCACCTCATGGCGACATCACAAACGCAGAATTTTCAATCCCTCTTTTGCCTGTTCACACAATACCAAATAAACCCCTCTGTCACTAGATACTCCTTGCGGATATAGGCTGTTGCCCATGTGGTACAGATGTTGGAGGCGCACTGATGTGCCCACACAACTGAACGCAGAAAATGGAAAACCTACAGACCTATTTGTTTACCGTACTATGGGCCAGATGTAGATCGCCAATTACCGGTCGGACTGTTTTCTTAGACAGTATGTATATAATCTGCCGTCTTTCATTGAAGATACAAAACATGTTTTGAATTTGCTTGAGGATATAGTATGGGAAGACGGTATGATGCTAGTCTCATTAGACGTAGTAGCTTTATATACTATTATTGATCACAATATTGGTATACATGCTTTGGATCACTTTCTCAGCCGCAGACCGGCGGAGATGTATGATCATACTCAGATGATTTTACGGATGACTGAGTTGGTACTCGAGAATAATGTTTTTCTTTTTGACGGACAGTGGTTCAGGCAGCATCTTGGAACTGCTATGGGCTCACGATTTGCTCCGTCTTTCGCCAACCTGTTCATGGGTTGGTTCGAGGCGGAGCGAATCTGGGGTCCAGATGGAAGTGAGTGGACCCAATATATACATTATTGGGGTCGATTTATCGACGACTGCCTTTTAATATGGACTGGAACGGTAGAGAGACTAAAAGGTTTCTTTGACTATCTTAATGACAATACATACAATCTGAGATTTACTACCTTGTATGATAATCAATGCATTACATTTCTGGATGTAGAGTTGTTTGTTGAGGGAGACAAGATAAGGAGCAGGATGTACAGGAAACCAACGAGTTGCAATGTGATTTTGCATGCTGGGAGTTGCCACCCCAGTAGTCAGAAAAATGCCATACCCTACGGGGAGCTAATTAGGGCCCGACGCAACTGTGCACTAGACATTGATTTTGAAAGTAACCTTGCTGATATGTCAGCTAGATTTTTGAACCGTGGTTATAAACAGGATGTAGTTACAGCAGCAGTATCAAGAGCTAAGAAAGTAAAAAGGAAATTTACCTTAATCAGACAAAGCAAAGATGTAAGGGTGATTGATCAGAAGGTTAGACTAATAACCAATTATGGCATTGGCAGTTCTAGACTATTTACTATTTTGAGAAAACATTGGCATCTTCTCCTCATGGATCAGGACTTGAGACCATATCTTTATGACAGACCCAGTTTGACATTCAAGAGAGGAACCACTTTGAGAAATCTGGTGAGTCCCAGCTACCCTAGCAAATCTAACAAAACAGATTGGTTGAACAGCTTCAAAGGTTTTTATAAATGTGGGAGATGTATCTCTTGTAGATGGGCAAAAAAGAAGGTACTGCGGTTTGACTATAACAATTCAGGTGAATATACTATTGGAATGTTCATTAATTGTGATACTACATTTGTAGTATATGTGATTGCTTGCTCCTGTGGCAAGATTTATGTGGGGAGCACGATCAGGAGGCTCAGGGACAGAATGGCTGAGCACTTCAGAGCTTTGAAAAATGGCGATACACGTTATCCAATTGCATCTCACATGGTACAGAATTTTGAAAACAGGGAACAACATGTATTCTCCTACCATGGAATTGACCATATTAAACCCGATCCCCGTGGGGGGAATAGACTCTTGACATTAAGAAGACGTGAAGTACTTTGGCTAATTAAACTGAAAGCCATAGAATGTGGTCTTAATGTTGATCATGAGTATGAGTTCTACCTAGGACAGTGAAACTATGTATATGTTAGAAGTGCAGAATTGACAATGAGAAATGGTTGACTGTATTGTAATATATGTGAACTCTGTCCCCTCTTCAGAGAGATAATGTACCAGAATTTTCGTCTATCTTTGAAATGTTGACAGCTCTAGTGAAAAAATGTCATGCTTTCTTTTTCTTGAAAGAATTTACCAATATTTGTATATACAATATTTGAGTTAATAGTGCTATAGAGACCATGTCTACCGCCCGGCATTTAACCTCTCCGAATCTTTTTGTAATTGAATAATATGTCGGTATAGGTATTGGTGGTGGAATATTTGGGGGTGCCGCAGGTCTCCGGTTTCACGCATAAGTGAGTATCAATGCACTTATAACCAATGAATTAACTTCTACTGATTAGGACACTACTGAATATTAAATAAGAAATATTCGGATTATAACTAAAGTTAGTGTAATATGAAGACAAATAGATTATCTACAGACTTAGCATGTACGTGTATCTAAAATGAATTACGCGTCTTGACTGTTCCAAGATGGCGCGCGGTGTGACTCTGATTATAATCTCGAACCTTACACTATTCCTGAACCTCGTACATCGCATTATAGACATACGTAATGATTGTAGGAGTAGAAATTGAGAATTGATAAAGATCACAATTTACTTATATAATTTATGGTGTATATAACTATTCCATCGATTTGAGATGAAGTACAATTGAGCTATTATGACAAGGGGTTTGTTTTACCTTTACTTTACGTATTACAGTTAGTTCAAATAAAAATAAAATACTTTTTATGAATTAAGATAGGACAAGGTCAATAGACTTGCGTTAGTTATACACCACTTGAAAATGGCGGTACACCGTGTTTAGTTACGTGGCTTCAGGCTTTCTATAAATAGCCATTACAAGATGGCGCGGGTGCAGAACGCCACTCTACGCCCGACGATACACTCTGATCGGTAAGCACGTGAAAGACAAGTGAGCTTTTACTTGAGAACGAAATAGTAGCCATACGCTTTACTATTGTATACTTTTGTTACAGACACGTACACGTGACACATCAAAGGACTTTTTTTTTTTTTTTTTTATATATGGGACGACGCGTTCCCGATTATTGCAGACGATTTACGAGGTGAGGAACTGTTATAACGTGAGCAGTAAGATTAACTTGAGATCGCTATTTAAATATGTAGTGAAGTAACCTATTCTTGCTGTCGTGTATTTAATATATGCCACTGACAACAAGAGGTATTACAGTTAATTTATAAACTTATGTGCAGGAATACGCACGCTCAAGTGATTAGATGCAGACTGGAGTCCGCTTTTGGATATCAAGATATCTAGAGGTGAGGGTCACATGGTACAAATACAAGCGCTGATTTTGGCTATTTATACTGTTTTACAATTTAGTGGTTTTGTTTATTTATAGGTGTGTTATTATTGGACTAGAAATAATCTTTGAGGACACCAATTTTTATCGTATTGGTGAGTTACTTTTATTATGACTTGTTAGAATCTAATCTCACTGTGCGTGATCCGGGCATCTGTGGTATTACCGGTGTCCATAACCACAACTTATGACTAGTATAGAACAACAGTTCTCTAACTCTTATTTTATGAATGTTTACATGTTACATTTCGATATGAGCACGAACCTGGTGTACATGTACCTTCTTTCGACACTTACTATATGATAGTACATGTTATTGTACTGATGATGGTTTGAGGGTGTATCCCCCTTTTGACCTGCTCTCTCATGAGATGAAATTGGAGAGCATGTACTGTTTTTTGCGACTATTATTTACTAGAACTGTGACTTATTGTAAATATTTTGGGTTGCAGCCCTGAAGAAGTCATTTGTCTTACTGACTTGACGAAACACGTGTTGGCTGCGTATTATCAATTGTTGGATCTATAATTTGAATTCGATTGAAGAATTGGACATTAAATGGATCAGTGAAAACTACACAAAGACTTTGTTCTATTGAATGAGTGCTCGGAGGAACACCTAATGTTTCTGGACCATTTGGTTTATCTTTGGGGGCTGTGGTAACCAACCCTCCTCTTCTTCCTGAGCACCACATGTACTTATGCTGATTTACATGTACCTTGACTGTGCAGTGCGCTCCGATTAACTGTTACCATTATTTAGACTGTCTTGAGCAATAAAGGTCTTTCAAAAACAAAAAAAACAAAAAAAAGCAGCAACGACTGGTCAATATATGTATATAAAAACGTAATATTGCGATTATTACCCAGGAGAGTAAGAAAGTACATACTATCGCATCTTAGACGCATACCTTCTGATGTTCCACATTTTACAGAGAAACTTGGCAACTCCAAATGCGACTGAGGGCCTGCAATCAGATTTCAGGATGCGAAGCGCCTCTTGATGGCAGTGTGTTTCCAATAGTCTACAAACTGGAGCTAGCCAGTTCTTTCTTGGCAAATTGTACCTAGGGCAAACAAAAAAAATGTGGCTAATTGTCTCTGTTGCTAGTGGGCAACCTGGGCAGTACTTTGATTCAGTCATGGGCCCCCTCCATGCTAATGTAAATAAGTTTGCGGGAAGGGAACCAAATCCAAATTGAATATAGAGTTTCCTATCCTGTGGAGCAGTGATGACCTCCATATATTGTTTGTAGGAACGTGTCGGTTTGTATTCCATAAACTCTAATGTGAGACGACTAATGGATGTTTGTGTAACAAAGGTCTGCTCTACCCAGTTCCAGTACTGGGTTTTAACCAAACATTTACTGGGCAATAGACTAAGATCTTTGGCTTACCATGAGTTACCCAAGCCTATTGCTGTGAGCAGTGACCAAACATTGGTAATCCACCCAATTTTCTTAAACCGGTCAAGCTTACAAACTTCATCAAGCGCTGCGGCATTGTGGGAGAGCTCAGGGGTTAGTTACAAACACAACCAAAAAAGCAGAGGACGAAGCCTAGCTTTATCCACCATTGAAGGTCTGCCCATGTCTGACCGTAATGGTTGGAGAGGGGTGCTCTGAGGGGGAGAGCAGGTGGATCTTAAAAATGTATTCTCAGTAACTATGAGTCCTTCCATGTTTTCAAATCCCCAGAGTTCTTCCCCATTCAGGGCAGAACCCACTATCTTATGGTCATAAATCTGGAGGGGGGGAGCAATTGGTTTGGTTTAGGAGGTCCTATGCTCCTTAATCAGTGCCCTATAGTCTGTCTCTGCTGAAGGTTCTTTTTCGTTATATGATCTTTCCATATCATTTTCTCAGACAGGGTTAGTTACACCCAGATAATTGAAGGTTACCACTCTCTCAAGGGGAATCCCTCCCAGCAGCATTTTGCCTTTGAATGTTTTGTGGGGATTCATCAACAGTAATTTGGTTTTCGAGGTATTAATCTCTAAGCTCCTTAGTCCACAAAAGGCCTCAAAATGATCCAAAAGCAGTTGCAGGCCGCTATGTGTTTTGGACACTATTAACGTGTTGTCCGCAAATAGTAAAGTTGTTACTTTGACCCCTCCCAGCATGGGTACATCAGCTGGGACTCCCCCTAATTATTGGACGACTCAGTTATTAAATAATGAGAACAAAGTGGGGGTCAACACACAGCCTTGTCGGACCCCCCCTGTTAACATAGATCTGGTCTGTCAAATGCCCCTGGTCACTCCAGCAAACCCTTGCGAAGTTGCCCTCGTGAAGACAGACAACCAGCACAAAGATCTCGGGAGGAAGGCCCAACTCCTGCACGACCCACCACAACTTACTTCTGGGGATGAGATTGAAAGCTGATTTCAAATCAATAAATGCTATGTAGCGGCTTCCCTGTTCAATGGTCACAGTTTTCTAGGCCAGCAGTGAAAAGCGAAAAACCTGATAAATGGTGCTGAAATTCCTTCTAAACCCTGCTTGGAAAGAGGATAAGATATTGTTCTCCTCCATCCAGGTCATGATCTTCACGAGACGTGCAAAGGCAAAGATCTTCTGAGTGCCATTGATCAGGCTAATGGGCCTATAATTGGATGCTCAAAAGAGATCACCCTTGTGCTAACTGCATTAGTTGCCAATGCTTGTTGCAATTTGAGTGAAAAGCTGTGGTTCACGATTTACGTAAAAATTTATTTTGGTATCTAAAACTTCAAAAAAAGAAGATAATTTGTAATACATTGGTGTCAGATTTCTTTCCTTTTTAGTTGTTTTTGTAAATCTAAATGCTTTACACTTGTTCCTATGTTAAAGCTGACTGCTTCAAGCCATACCTACCTGGAGTTGAACTAAGGTTTTACAAACAAACCTGGCTGAGTCCGAGACAGGGTTGTGACTTTATTACATAGGGAGGTCACACAACCCCACCATTTAATAAAGCACACTTCCTCACAGGAGGGTATGGTGCAGTTAGGAGAACTGATAAGAAGCTAAGCCTGCTCTGAAATGGAGCGAGTGGTGTTGAGATAATTCATTGAGCAAGTTACCTACAATCATCCCCAGGCCACCAAAGAGCAGATGACCTGTACAGCAGAAGCAGCAAATAGACAAACAGTAATTGATAAACATGAAAGCTTGTATGTGCAGCATCACATAGTAACTCCTTTTCAGTACTCTTCTGGGCTGAAAATCTGACATTTATGCTTGTTTATTAATTTTAGGTCCTTATTTTAGATTTGATGGACCAGCTACCATACTGATGGGACAGTGAAGGCAGCACCTGTGCGAAACCCAGCCCTTTCAATGTACATTTTCACTCACAAGAAGTTTTCGTGTCAATGGCCGAAACTGCTTCAGGGGGAAGGACTAGTAACTGCAGGTCATTTACGTGATGCACAGGATTATTCAAATATCAGTGATTTCCCTGATTTCCCGTATGCTCTACCATTTGCCTGACCTAAAATCCAAAACAAAGAGGCCTAAAATACCCTTTGAACACCTGATTCCAGCTCATCAATTTTTTTTTTTGGAACCAAAGAAAAATCATTCAAGGTGATTGCCGGTCCTATTTGAATTTTCTGTCTTTCAGTTTCAGAAAAATCATTATTTCTCAATGGATGTTGCAACTGGTACTGCAGCCATGGTAGAATACATTTTCTTAAACTAAAACAAAAATCGTTATAGTTTAGCTGCTGCATATGGGTGAGCATTTACGACATCTCTAAGAAACCAGGCCTTTTTGCAGATGTCCCTACACTTTTGTCCTCATTTGGACTACTAGGTGCTGGTTTTCAACACTGACAGTGCACTGGAGCCTGCTAACCAGCAACCAGTGCCAGTGCTCTCTCCCTAAAACTGAGATGTGTGAATTAGCGATGGGAATTGGCAAGTACTTTAATCATCTTATAAGTCCCTAGTATATTGTACCAGCGGTACCCACGGCATGGGTCTTAAAGGGGTCACCATAGCCTGAAGCCCTGAGTGACCCAAGTAAACTACTGACAGCAGTCCTGCCATTTCAGGCTGCAGGAAAAGTGCAAACTGCTCAAATTTAACTTTACCCTTACCATGTGTGGCAAAGTCAATGTGCTAGTTTAATATATGTCACTCACACCTACGGAAGGGCTCCTAAGCCCAGGAGCAGGGTGCAGTATATTAAAAGTGTGGACATGTAAGTGCAAACGTATATGTCCCTATAGTGGACTTTACCACTAAAGGCTAGTATAAGTGAAGGCCGGTCCAAAAATTAACATGGGCAGGCAGCCGGGCAACCCCGAGTATGGCAGCTCCATTATGATACCGTCAAAATATGACATGTTTGGTATCAAACAACGTGACATGGCATGCACTTAGGTAGCTACCTTAAAGGTTGTGCACCCGCTTTCTCCAGCATTTCCTATGCTCTTGCTGCAAGCCTGAACCTGCAACTGCAAAGATAGGAATCTGAACCCCTGCCAGGAGATGTGAACTCTCCAATGACTTGGACGGGAAGGAGGTCACACCTCCCTATCTGACAGGATGGCTACTGAAGTGGAGCATCAAGGTGGTGAGCTTCAAAGGCTACACCGCCTGCGATATGCAACCAGACTGCCTCCCATAGGAGAAAACAGCCCTTCCCATGCCCCCAGGCAGATTTGCACATGTGCAGGCCTTAAAATTAGTTATTCAGGTGGTGTACAGCCCTAAAAGGCTAGCCTCACCTCTTGGGTGGAATACCTAGTCTATATAGATAAGGAAGACCTCTGCCATTTTTAAAAGTGGTAATATAGAGAGTTCTGGGAAGAAAAGGTGACCTACCCCACCGGATGTGGTCACCTCAGGGAGAGATACTCTGCCCTACCCTAAAACCTAACAAAACCATTTCTCCAATATATATATATATATGTATAAAACACTTTATACATACCTTTAAAACTTTTGCAACGATTATGGCTTTACCAGTCGTGCCTTTACAACGAAATGTGTTGTAATGGCATGTGTGGTAAAGGCATAGTCGTTGTAAAAACTTGGCTGGAAAAGACTTGCATGGTAGTGTTGTATGTATGGTAAAGCATGTGTGTAGAGGCATGCAGGTTTCTGGCTTCATTGTAAACACTGTTTACCTAAAAGGACACAAGAAGACACCTAGGTCTGCGACAACAGGAGCTGCACAAAGCAAAGGCTTGATACTCTGCACCTGTGCAACCTTCCTGGCTCTCCACGATGTAGACTCATCCTGGACCAAAGCTCAGTTCTCTCAGACAGAGGAACCCCTTTGAGAGCCAAAAGCATCACCATACTTCCCTGGAGGCAGAAGTCACCTGGAACTACAGGTAAAAGCAACATACTGGAACCATAGGATCTCTAACCATTGGGCCCTCCGAGGAATCATGCAGAAGTAGATGGTACAGTGCATTGTGGAAACTTATTTCTGACCTCCATGAAGTTTCAGGTGGCTACATTGTTCTCCTGGACCTCAAATTAACTTTCTGCTGTGCTGACCTTTGCCAAGGCTTGCTGGTCCCCACCCCTTTACTCGACGCTGCACCTCAAGGGAACTCTGCAAAACCTTCATCTGACATCAGCAGTGTCTTAGTTGGTGACATTTTGCACCCTATTTCCCATCAGCACAGCGTTAACGGTAACACCAGCTATCCTGTGGATACCATTTCAGCACCAAGAACAGCCAGGACAACTCTGCACCTGGGCTTCTCGAGCCAGGTAAAATTGAGTTTACTGTTGTGGCTTGATCCTGGGACCCACGTCACCTTTACCCTCCATGAGTTCCATGCAACTCAACCTGCAAGTAACCGATTGTTACTCAAGCTTTTCCTCATTGACCGTAAAGATAACGTTTTGCAGTACTGTTTTGCACTGATTTAATATTGCTCCTAAAATCCATAACTCGTTATACTTATCCACTTATACTTATCTTAAATTGGTGTTGGATTTCTTTTGAATCATGTCAATTATTGATCGTCAATGTTGGTACTCTAGAAAGCCTAACATGTTTTCCTCTAGTAAAGCCTAACTGCTCTCTCCCAATCTTTCAGGAAGAGCAAAGGATTTAATATTGAGAATCCAAGGACCGTTTTTGGGCTATTGTGACAATATTTCATGGTGAAGCCTTACCAGCATCACCTCACAATCCCCCCCCTTCCCACATTGACATATATTTGTTTTTTTCTCAAAATAAAATGATAGTAAGAAATCTGTTGAGCATGTATGTGCCGGTTTGGTATAAAGTTCACAAAACAGTGATGGATGGAATGCTTGAATTAAAGTCAGCCACTGGTAATTATTCAAGGCCTCATCCCAGTCCATTGGTATTTTGCACACCATGTCACCTCAGTTAGGGTCCTGTCATATGCAAATCAGTCTTGATCGATGCTCCAGTAGGCACAGTCCATCCCGAACTGTCAAGCAAGGTCCTCCGGGAACCAACACAAGCAACCCAAGACCTGAATCCCCTGATTGACACACCAAGCGCCACTCTTAGTAAATTCTAGGACTTATGCAGAAGTGAGGATCCTCCACCACTCTGCTTAAGGGTTAATCCATAGTATCGGAGGAGACGACTAACATCAGTGGCTTACCATGGGATAACTCGTGGTTGGGTGAGAGAGAGAGAGAGATACCTGGAGCTCCTGTGGAAGGAATGGCAGTGTGTGTTGATCCTTATAAATGGAGCTGTTCAAGAACTAGTGGTAAGGTGCTTCCTTCTACCAGGAGAGGAACTCGGTAACAAAAGAACACAAACACTCTAGGCAACCATATATAAATGCTTTACAACCAGCCTGAGCATTTTTCCCTGTGCCCTTCAAGTATTTTAGGCTTACCTCCACAATCCCTAACCCACTTGTGGAGATTACCATCGAGTTTACCCTTCGATTCTTTAGAAGGTCATATTAAACTTAGGCTAACAATTGTTCTCTTTTAAAAAGCTTCTTTTAGAGAGTTTTCAGTGGAAGTCCATGAGAAAATATTAAATAAGGATTACAGAATAAATCCAAGTCCCTTTGGTGTTCCTTTTTTCTTTTTCAAGTATTGAATCTTCCTTATTTAAATTCAACTTGTAAGGGTGTCATTGAAAATTAGAAAACAAATTGAGAAGCATTCAGCTAGTGCTCTAAGCTGAGCTCTGTGTAAAGGCTAGAAGAAACTAGAGTATTGAACAATGCTGAGAGAATGATGGCTGTAGTCAAGGTAAGGGAGGTGGGGTGGGGTCGGCTGGACAAGGGGGTTCCAGGTTTCAAGGTTGATGAAAGTCATCTTGACTAGACGAGTTTCCCAAAAATATCGCAAGCCTCCAACTCCAGACAACAGTGTCAGCGTTGTTCTTGTCGCAGGTGGCAGGACTCAGAACCCATCAGTAGGGCTGGTAGGAGACAAACCTCTCTCTTCAGATGAATTGACGACGCTGATTGGGCAGTAACACTTTTAAAGTGGTATTTATAGCTGAAATACATATGGATTGTGCTGCTTACCAATCAAAAGATAGTGTCTGGCAGAAATGGGCAGTAACAGAAGCCCTTAATTAGTCCACAGAAATGAGGGTGGTAGTAAACTGATGTTTTTCGTTGCTCAGCAGTGTATAAATAGTAAGAAGCTGTTGCACAAACAAAAACAAAACACCAGGCACTCCAGCAAAAATTTAGGGTAGCAAGAAACGAAGGACTTTAGTTGCTTAACAGTGTCTATATGGTCATCAGCTTTAGTTGTCACGAAGCTGACACCTGGCAGAGAGTTGTACTGGAGTCCCAGCATTTCACAGTTCATGACTGCCAGTGTTATGGTTGACCCCTTCCAGTAGCCACATTGCTGTCAACCTAGAAAGTGCCTGGGCAGAAAGTGCTTTTGAGAATTGGCCTCAGGAAGGAGGGAATGCCCAAGGGCAAAAAGTCTCTAAGATGACTTCTGGGCACAGTTGGAACTTCGAGTTAAGAAACAAGGTTGAGGAACCAACCAATTGTAGATTCCAGGAGATTCCAGAAGGAGCCAAGGAAAGTCTGAGGGACTGGAATGGCTGGAGGCAAACTTCAAATTAACCGGAGAAAGCTGAAGATTCCTGGAGGAGCCAAGGAAGGACTTGAGTAGGGACCACTCTACAGGAGACCTGGAGCATGCAATGCAAGGACAGAATAGAAAACCATTATTTATATAGTTCCCGGGACAGGTATTGCATCCCAGGGAGTTAGACTACCATGTTTGACTTTGAGCATCCTATTGGATGGAATGTAACAGGAGTATTTCCTATCCAAGTAATCCTCTGTTCCCAAAGAGAGGACCACCACCCAAGAGAGCACCTGTGGGCTGACCACCTTGAGGACTGTGTGTTTAGTGTCTGCTGAACACCACCAGTACCTCTGCGGTCCTACTGGCTACTGTAGGAGCTTGCGGCCCACCCACTGTTGGAAGATGGCTATGTGTGGGGTGGAACAGTAGTACAAACAAATATACCAGACATAACATCAAGAAACTAGGACAGCAAGAAATAGAGACATTTAATGGATTACTTAGCAGTGCATGTTATTTTAACAAAAATACCAGACACTTATACTTCATTAAACAGATTTGTTTACAGTGCACACACACTTATATGCATAGCATGCCTTTAAAATTAAACACTGAGCAGATCATGCAAAATAAAGTACATAGCAGAGTACATGGCATCTTCCTAATTGGAAAATAGTGATGATAATAGGAAAGATGCAGTGCCAGCAGGCCGTGATATGGCAGACCTCACCCTAAATTCTGACTGATTGGATATGGTTCATCTGGATGAAGAGCATGAAAGGTGTATACAAGAACAGCGAGGCATGAATGTGTGTGGCTTGTTCCCAGGACCTGTGTTCCAGTCAGTAACCTTTCCAATCGATCAGATAATATATGTCCCACTTATCCCATTCAGAGTCTAAAGTTTTTGTAACATCATGTTCAATGTTTTTAACAACCATCTCGGGATGGGAGAGATGATTCGGTATGAGTACCTGATCTGTAGGGTTTGAGTAGGGTTGCATGAAAGCCAGAATGGATTTGATAATCGTTGGACAAGATGAGTTTCATAGGTACAGGATTGATGATTTGTCAAATTGGGTAAGGTCTTTCTTAGCGAAGTTGGAATGTTCCTAGTGTTTATAAGTGAAGTTTTCTGGTGGTGAACCAAACTAAACTACTTACAGAGCAGGCCAGTTCTTTTTTCAGCTGCTGATCAGTTTGTGTTTTCATCATGATCTTCTATTTGAGGTGGTGTTCTTTTGCCCTTTCCTAAATATTTATCTGGTTGGCCTGGTGTGTTTGTACTGTGGGAATTTGTCTTGTTTCTTTTTGTAGTTCCACAGATAAGGCTCCAGGGTGGTAGTCAAGATTGCAAAAGAATGGAGAGACCCCCATAGAGGGGTGCTTAGTGTTGTTCTAATCAACTTCGACCAATCCGGACCCCTTTACCCAATCCCTGTTGTATATCAACAGCAAACATAGTAAAGATGTTTCCATGGTATTATTAACCCTTTCAGTTTTGTTATGCATTTCCAGGCTGTGAAACAGTACACTCAGGATTCAAAGGACCAGAGGCAGGATTACATGAGGAATAGCAACTAGACAGGCCAGGAAGTACAGTGTCAAGAAGTTCTAATGTTAGCATAAACCTGAAGTCAAGGAACTTCAGGACTAGGAAAGACTAGTATGATCTTTGGTAGGCCAGTACAGATTTTTGCAGAACCACGAGGACAAGGAGCCGGAGGACAAGGGCAAGTAAAATCAAGACCAGAGTGAAGACAACTTTGAAGATCAGGATGAGAAGGGCAATGGTCAGTAGGTCAGAGACTTGGATATCCAGGACAAGAACTAGGAAAAGCAGAGGGACCAGTGACAAGGACACCCAGAAGACCAGAGCAAGAAAATCTAGGTGAACTAGCAAGATCATGGCCAGGAAGACCAGAAGGAAAGCTAAGAGGACAATAAAGATCAGAACCTATGGAACCTGGTTTCATATTACCAAGTGGGGTAGGTATGATATTAGGTATTGCTCCCAGTTCCCAGGCTAGAGGCTAGCCCTGGGCTTGTATCTTTAAGGTTTTGATTTCAGAACCTGATTCTCCTGACATATGCTTGGACACTGGCAAGGGCTCAAGCCATGTCTGTTGCAGAAAGAATATCTTCAGAAAGGGATTGGGAGAAATCTTGAGTGTCAATGGGATCATCACACTTTCTATCCACCAAGAATCACTCACCTGAATCTCCAGGACTTCTGCAGAACGAACATCTTCCACCACTTCCGACTGAGAGTAAGCCTTGGTATCAGAAGAAACTACTAACACCAAATGACTGACCCTGGGGGAAGTGAGGTTGAGAGTGAGAGTGATGGTTCTGCAGGGCCTTCAGCTCTAGTGGAAAGAATGATGGCTGTTTGTTGGCCATTTGATCTGGACCCTTCAAGTTCTACTGGTAAGGTACAGTTCTGCCAGGAGAGGTACTCTGTGACAAAAGGACTCAACCACTTAGGCAACTATGTATGAATGCTTTTAAATCAGCTTCACCATTGATTTCTTCAATTATTTGTGCCTTACCTCCACAGTCCCTAAATCCACTTGCAGAGACTACCATCGAATTTTACTTTCTGTAAGGTAAAATGAGACGTAGGCAAATAATTGCTCTTTTCCAAAACACATACATTTTTCTAATAGTTTTTTTTGGGTGCATGTCCTTAAGAAAATATCAAACAAGAATTACAGATGGAAGTACAAGTCCGCTTGGGATCCTATTTTCTTTTTCTTATACTACAACCTTGTTATTGAAATCCAAAGTGCAAGGGTGTCCTGATAGAAATGAGAAACCAAAAATAAGAGTCACCCAGCTAATGCACTTACCTGAGGACCCAATTCTATCCTTTCGCCGCAATGCTCCAGGCCTCTGAGAATCTAAGGAGCAGAAATGAGAGAATGAAGGTCGTAGTCATGTAGGTAGAAACACCGCGTCACCAAGTAAAAAAGGTTTAAGGCCATAGAAAGTCATCTCAAAGGGACAGGATTCAAAGAGAAGCTGCAAATCCCCAGTTTCCAAGCAACAATGCCTAGGTTGCTCTGGTCCTTTGTCATAGGGGACGTGGTTTGGAACCCATGGATAGTGCTGACAGGAGACACTGTTCTCTCTTTAGAAGGATTGAGTAAGCTAAGTGAGCAGCCACACTTTGAACATGACATATTTAGAGCAATCATGCATGTGGAGAGTGCTGCCTGCCAATTAGAAGACAGTCTCTGACAGGAAACAGGGTCAGGACACAGGGGCCCTTAATTATTAGTCAACCATTGTTGAACAAAAAAAACAAAATATAAGACACTCTAGCTGGAAATGCAGTCAGTCCAAAATGGAGGTCTTTAATTGCTTAGTAGTGTGTAATTAGTCAGGAGCCATCGTATACACAAACACAAATACCAGGACCTCTGGAAGGAAACAAGGGCAGCAGGAAACTGATGTCTTTAATTGCCTAGCAGTGTATAATTATTCAGCAGTCTTTCTACAAACAAAAACAAAATACCAGATACTCTAGTAGGAAATAAAGGCAGCAGGAAACAGAGGTCTTTTATTTCTCAGTAGTGTATAATTAGTCAGTAGCTATTGTACAATCAAAAATACCTGATATTCCAGAAGGAAATCTTTAATTCATTGCAGTGCATGCTGTTGTGACAAAACTACCAGGTACTTCATTAAACAGACTTGTTTATGGTGAACACAAGCTAACGTGCATAGCATGACTTTTATAATGACATAGCAGAGTACAAGGAACCTGCCTCATTGGAAATAAAGTGATGACAATGGGGAGCATAAAGCACTTGCAGACAGCAGTATAAGCCTGATTGGGGGTCATAAGTCGGATGTAGATTGGTACCAGTGGCACAATAATCAAATAAACCAAATCTGGGCATTCCCGCCACATTTTTGATACAGCACTAAAGTATACAAATTAGTGGTGAGTGGGAAGCTTGAATTGATCTCAGCCAATTGTAATTTCAAAATCTCAGTCTAATGGAATTTTGCACACTATGCAACAACAGGTTGGACCTAACTATATGCAAATCATTCTTTGACCCTGCTCCAATAGGAAAAGCTCAGTCCAAAATGCCAGGGTTTGTGGCCCTCACAGAAGTAATTTATTTTTTTGAGCTAAATTAAAAACCATTCTGAGATGGCTTCTACACTTCCATGCTTATGCATTGCAGTATCTTCAAATATTTTTGTTTAAGAATATTTCTTCTACGGTTGACAGTACAGAGGTGCAGTCATATTGAAATGAATTAGAAACTAATGTAAACTAGCTTTCTACTGATATAGAGGCGGCCTGCCCTTGATGCACACAAGCTGCTGGGGAGTTAGCTTTTAAACAGACATTGTGATGTGGGAAGTGGGTACATAAAGACTCAGGAAGAGAGAGAGAGAGAAAATTGTTCCACATTCACTACATGGAAAAGTCTGCTGAGCACTGCAACATTGTAAGTTATATCAGCAGCAAAATAATACATACATCAAATCAAAACACTGTGACTCTAAAATGCACTTGGATAGACTAAACAAATGAATTGAGAGGAAATGAGTCAAATTAGGAGTAGGGGACTGAGATAGTCAAGAAAGCCATTGAGTCATCACCTTGGTATAACCTCAAAATTAGGCCTGGGACAAAAATTCCGTTCCGCTTGGAATTTGGATAATTTTGCGTTCCGTGGAGAACGTGGAATGTTAAAAAATTCCGCGATCCGCAGCTTCGCAGAATGCGTGTTCGCGAGATATTTCCCCCGAGCAAGCAAACAGCCTTAGCGCACAGGAAAAAAGCATTGCGAACAGGCGGAACAAGCAATTCCGCGTATTTGCGGAATTTCTGAGTGCTTGATGAGATTTTTTACCGTTTTGCAGAGCTTTGTGTAGCGCGACTATGCAAATTCCGCCCACCCCTACTCAAAATCCATTCTTTAATATGAAAGTCGAGCCACTGTGATTTTGTGTCATTGTTACACAACTTATGGTGCACAGCCTCAGCCTACAGTGATTTTTTACATTCATTAAGCCATATACAAAGCCACATTGTAAGCTTTTGATTGATTTAGTAAATAGTAAATTAACCAGGGAGGCATTAAATGGATGAGCATGAAGTAAGGAGGAGTTAGGCCTGTGTGTATTTTCACTTATTTTATGAAGGTTTAACACCAGTTGACAGAATCAGGTACTCTACTAACTGAACACTGTGTATGCTTGTTTAAATTCTTCTCTAAACCTGTAAAAATCTTGACTTCATCTTTTCCCCAGTAAATGTAATCTAATAAATATACTGCCCAGTGTTGTAGCAAAGTGAGTTAATTAATGTTAAAGGTGTATTCAAGGGAATTACATTAGTCTATGATATAACTTCTCTCCTTATAAGTTGAAATTTAGGGTCACATGTACAAAAGGTTTTACTGGTTGTAAATGGAGAATCAGGCCATTTGTGGCAGCTAAATAGCCTTTTGACATGTGCTAATCCTATTTTGCAAGTGGTTATTAGGAAGGGGTGTGTTAAGGGTGTTCTTTCCTAATGGCAATTTGCAGGGGGATGTATGAATGTTTTGCGACTGGAATCCAGTCACAAAACATTTGCAGTTTGCCACCAACTTGAACTTGGTGGTTGATTCGCAAATGGGAATGGGTCCCCAAGAGGCCCCATCCCTTTCGAATGTGGGCACAAACATTCTTTAAGAACAGGCAGTGGTCTCACGGACCTGCCTATTATTAAAAATGAAAAGAAAACTATTCAGTAATGTTTTTTAAATTCCTGCCTTTTCTTTTGGAAAAACTGCCTGCATTACAAAAAAAATTGCTTTTTTGAAAAAGCAATCACAGACATGATGGTCAGCTGTCCCTAGCAGGCCACCATTCCTGTGATTTTGGCCATTCCCTTATCGGTCGCAAATTGTGACCAGCCTCATGAATATTGATGAGGCTTGTCCATTTGTGACCCGCTGGGAATCACAAACAATGTCAAACACACTGTTATACCACATTTTTGCAACTTCATAATTGCGAGTCGCAAAATGTTGCAAAATGTAGCGATCATACATGTGGCCCTACATATTTTTTTTTCATGACATGACATAAATGTAGCATTCTGAGCACACTCAATCCAACTGGTGTTTGGACACAATATTGAACAAAAAATTATTGTCATACAAAAATATTGCATCAAGAATTTTGGATGTCAAAAAGATCGTGAACAGGAATATCAAAGGTAAGACTACTGTTTTAAGTGTTGTTTTTAATAATGTAACACATATTGAAATGTTTGTACATTTTATCTTATATGCATTTTATTGTGGTGCATTTGATTTTATGTATTTTAAATCACAATTCTTTTGAGACCAAACTTGACTTTTCAACCTCTTCCCAATCAAAAGTTAGCACTTAATACAAGTATTAAGACAACCCACTGTTATCCAATGGAAGAGATTGGCCTCACAGTAGTGAAAAATGAATTTGTGAGTTGTTTATTACCAGGAGAAGTTAAACTTACAGGTAAAGGCCTAACATTTTAAGTATACTGCACCATGCCCTTTGGGTGGTGTATAGTTCACCAAAGTGTTGGCATATATGTTAAAAAGGGAGGTTTAGGCCTGGCAAAAAGTATATTTTGCAGTTTAAAACTACACTTAGGCTGAAATGGCAGGCCTGGAACATGTTTAAAGGGCTACTTAGGTGGGCGGTACAATAAGTGCTGCAGGCCCACTAGTAGCAATTAATTTACAGGCCCTGGATAAAGGGTGTTTCGCTTTACTAAGGGAGTTATAAGTAAATTAGATGTGCCAATTAGGTGTAGGCCAAAATGTCCATGTTTTAAGAAGCGAGCACAATCACTTTATGACTGGATAGCAGCTATAAAGTGCACAGAGTCCTAAAGTCAACAAAAACTAATGTCAGAAAACTGGAGGGTAGTAGGCAAAAGGATTGGGGAAAAACCACCCGGGTCTAACAGGTTTACTTGTAGATTTTGTATAAGTGAAGTGGCAATGATGTCCTTAAACAGATTACATACAAAAATTAGCTTATACCACTTGATACTTTGATGACTTGAAAATAGTCACTACGAAAATTGCTATGGAATATGGATTTTTCTGCTCCCAAAACAGCTGTGCACTGGCAGTTCTTTAATGGATGCACAAACCAACTGAGTGTTGAACTTCCAACAAGGGTGACCAAGAAATATGTGAGGTGCTGGCTGTACATGCAAGATGATCACAGGATGAACTTTGAAATGGGTTTGTGATGTACATTTATGAATTATGTTGGGGAAAGTACTTTTTTTCCAGTTTTTTCTGATGTTAATTGGGAAAGAACTGAACTGAATTTGGGATTCTGAAAACATGATTTGAGTAAATAAAAAATTGAAAACCCATTATGAGACCAAGGAGATGGAGGATATGTTCGCTATTTCCATGGTTCTCTTTATTATTTCTCTGTATGTAAAACTGGTCACAATCATCTTGAAAAAAGCAATATGCCGGAGCTGAATTGCACTGAAAACTGCCCACAATACATTATTGCAGCTACTTGAGAGCATTAACACAGAATGGTGAAAGAGGCACTCCAAGTGAGACACGTGTGACAGATATGAACATATGTTTACATCCGTATATATTTTGTGTTACAGAAAAACCATAGCTAACATATGAATGATCTAATCCATGGTCTTTTAGCATATCAGACCTCATGGACGCATTCTACAACTGTAAAAATAGTAAAGTAATTTATAGAGCAACTACATCTACGGGGATTATAATGGATGCTAATCTCTTGGTACATTACAAATGACTGATGATGGTTTTGTGGTGAAATACCTTTGAAGTTGGGCATGGGTTTTGTGGGTTAATAAGCATGTTTTTGCTCACCTCTAGACAGTATTTTACATTTTATTCACATTCTAAACAATTTATTTTGCCTATAGAGAGAAGCAAGCCCTTTGGATGAAATTATGAAGGATTTTCTGCTGAGGTTGCATCAGTGAAATTGTCGAAACAACTACTTTGCCCGAGTCTAACTCCAATGCTGAAGGAGATGAAGGTGAAGATAACCAACTCCTTGTCGTACGGACATGAGATCATGAAGGGCCCAATAAGTACTTTATTAAATAAACTAACCATTAACGTTTTCAAACACGCTTTCTGCCTGCCAAGATCTGCTTCGCCAGCCCAATTTAGACTCAAACTAGGCTTATTGGACCATCCTGGCATCGAGGCAGGTGCATTTTTGAAGCTCTGTAACAGACTGCACAATGCCCTGGAGGGCAGCCAGGAGGTTAAACTCTGGAAAGAAATATCAAACAGCGACTTCAGCCATAAACAGCAGCATCACCTGGACTACTGCCTTCAACTACTTAGTGTCAAGGAATACTGGGGAACAAACCCCTCTCAGTCGGCGCTAAATGCACTCATCAAGAGAAGCGTCCGGCTGTGGTCTTCCCATTCAGATAAGGTAACACTGTCTAGAATGAAACATGCCTGGTCAATAATTTCTCATTTTAAACCGGGGGTCGAATTATCCTATTCATCAAGCACATTTGTACTTTTTTAGAAACTAAAGTTTATTGCCCTGAGGATGGGAGAATGGCCCTTTTCAAAGAACTTGCCTGAACACGCCGCTCCAGCACTAGTATCAAATTCAGGAAGTGTGGCTATCACTCCGAAGCTATGGAGCATATAGTTTGTGTATGTCCCGCTATGCTCATTGACAGACTGACTTTATTGCAGGACGAATGGAACAATCTTGGAATACGATCTTGTCACCAAGCCATAATCTCCACCCTAAACCCAAACAATACAAAGTTGAACATTTGGTTCACCAAATTTGTTAACAGAGAGGCAAAACTGTTTGGAGATAACAGAGTTGCAAATCTCCATCAACCCGGATGAGTTGTTATCCCGCTCCAGGCTCAAATAATGAACTTCTGATTGCTTACTACTGCTGATTAGAACATTAGAACATCGCCCTTTGCTTAACATTAATGGGCTATAGGTCCCCAGTTGGCTTTAAAATACTAGTTTCGCCATTTTTTATAAAATAAAAAGAGAGGGGGAGATGTCTTGATTGACCAGACACCCGGTATTGGATTGCCACAGGTAATTAATTATCTTAACCACACAATCAATCAATCAATCACAGCATTTATATAGCGCGCTACTCACCCGGAGGGTCTCAAGGCGCTTGGGGAGGGGGGGTCCGCTACTGCTCGAACAGCCAGGTCTTGAGCTGCTTCCTGAAGGCGAGGTGGTCCTGGGTCCGGCGGAGATGGGTCGGGAGGGAGTTCCAGGTCTTGGCGGCGAGGTAGGAGAAGGACCTTCCCCCTGTGGTGGCTCTTCGGATGCGGGGGACGGCGGCGAGGGCGTGGCTGGTCGATCGAAGCTGGCGTTTGGGAGCGTAGAAATTGAGGCGGCTGTTGAGATATCCCGGGCCTTGGTTGTGCAGGGCTTTGTGTGCGTGGGTGAGGAGACGGAATGTGATTCTCTTGTTGACCGGGAGCCAGTGCAGGTCTCTCAGGTGTCCGGAGATGTGGTTGCGACGGGGGATGTCCAGGATGAGTCTTGCTGAGGTGTTCTGGATCCGCTGGAGTCTCTTCTGGAGTTTGGCGTTGGTTCCGGCGTAGAGGGAGTTGCCGTAGTCCAGTCGGCTGGTGACGAGGGCCTGGGTGACCGTCTTCCTGGTCTCGGTGGAGATCCACCGGAAGATCTTGCGTAGCATGCGTAGGATGTTGAAGCACGACGAGGAGACGGCGTTGACTTGTCTGGTCATGGAGAGGGAGGAGAGCAGGATGAAGCCCAGGTTGCGTGCGTGGTCTGTTGGTTTGGGTGCGCTGCCTAGGGCGGGGGGCCACCAGGAGTCGTCCCAGGCGGAGGGTGAGGATCCCAGGATGAGGACTTCCGTCTTGTCCGAGTTCAGTTTCAGGGGCTGTTCTTCATCCATTCGGCTACCTCTTTCATCCCTTCGTGTAGGTTGGCTCTGGCGGTGGCGGGGTCGTTGGTGAGGGAGAGGATTAGCTGGGTGTCGTCGGCGTAGGAGATGATGTTGAGGTTGTGCTGGCGTGCGATGGCTGCGAGGGGACTCATGTAGACGTTGAAGGGTTGGGCTGAGCGAGGAGCCTTGAGGAACGCCGCAGATGACTTCGGTGGCTTCTGATCTGAACGGACTCTCTGTGTCCTTCCGGAGAGGAAGGAGATGGTCCACTCCGACATTGCTGAGGCGCTGTACTAGGGTACGGTGGCAGACAGTGTCGAAGGCCGCGGAGAGGTCTAGGAGGATGAGGGCCGCTGTTTCTCCGTTGTCGAGCAGAACTCAGATGTCATCGGTGGCTGCGATCAGGGCGGTCTCGGTGCTGTGGTTGGCCCGGAAGCCAGACTGCGAGAGGTCGAGGGATCCGTTCGTCTCGAGGAAGGCGGCCAGCTGCTTGTTGACGGTCTTCTCAATGACTTTAGCAGGGAACGGGAGCAGCGAGATGGGCCGGTAGTTCTTGAGGTCGGAGGGGTCGGCTGATGGCTTCTTTAGTAGGGTGCTGAGTTCGGCGTGCTTCCAGTTCTCCGGGAAGGTGGCGGTGTTGAAGGAGGTGTTGATGATGTCCTGCAGGTGGGGTGCGATGACTGCGTCGGCCTTGTTGAAGACGTGGTGAGGGCAAGGGTCGGTCGGAGATCCGGAGTGGATGGAGTTCATCGTGCGGACGGTGTCTTCGGTGCTGATCGGGGTCCAGGCGCGGAGGGTGGTGGTGGGGGGCGGTGGTTCGGTCGTGGCGTGCGTCGGTTGAGTGCTGAAGCTGTTGTGTATGTCCGCGATCTTGTTGTGGAAGTAGGAGGCGAGGGAGTTGCAGAGGTCTTGCGAAGGGGTGATGTCGTTGTTTCCGGCGTTGGGGTTGGAGAGCTCTTTAACGATGTTGAAGAGTTCCTTGCTGTTGTGTGCGTTGTTGTCCAGTTGTTCCTTGAAAGCAGTTTTCTTGGTGGTGTGGGTCAGTTGGTGGTGTTTTCGGGTGGCGAGCGTGAGGGCAGTCATGTTGTCCGGTGTTGGGTCTCTGCGCCAGGCTTTCTCAAGGGCTCTGCAGTTCTTCTTCGAGTTCTTGAGTTCGTCGGTGAACCATGGGGCTTTCTTGATGCCGGGTCTGCTAGGCGGGGTCCTCAGAGGGGCGAGGTCGTCTCCGCAGTCGCTGATCCACTTCGTGAGGTTGGTGGCCGCTTGGCTGGGGTTCATTGCGCTGGTGGGTGGGTTCTTGCTCAGGGAAGTTGTGAGCTGGTCGGCTGTGATCTTGTTCCAGCTTCCGCGTGCAACCTTTTGCTTTTGGTGGTGGATTGTGGTCCTTTTGAAGCTGAAGTGGACGCAGCTGTGGTCCGTCCAGTGGAGTCCGGTGGCGTGGCTGAAGGCGATGTCCTTGCTGGAGGAGAAGACGGGGTCGAGTGTGTGTCCGGCGTAGTGGGTGGGGGTGGTCACCAGTTGCTTGAGTCCGAGGTTGCCGAGGTTGTCCAGGAGGGTGGTGGTGTTGCGGTCGTTGTTGTTCTCCAGGTGGAAGTTGAGGTCCCCGAGGAGGATGTAGTCAGCGGAGAGGAGGGCGTGCGGGCTGACGACGTCGGCGATGTCCTCGCTGAATTGTGTGCGTGGTCCCGGGGGTCTGTAGACGAGGGTGCCTCTGAGGGTGGTCTTGGGGTTGATGTGGATCTGGAAGTGCAGGTGCTCGGCGGGTGCAAGGGTGTCGTCGGTGTTGGTTGTGATGCGGATGGAGTTCCTGTGGATGATGGCGATGCCTCCTCCTGTCTGGTTGACGCGCTCCCTCCGGATGATCTTGTAGCCATCCGGGATGGCGATGGCGATGTCGGGTGCTGAGGAGGCGTTCATCCAGGTTTCCGTGAGGAAGGCGACGTCTGGGGCTGTGGTGTCGAGCAGGTTCCAGAGCTCGACGGCGTGTCTGTGGACTGAGCGGGTGTTGAGCAGGATGCACTTCAGGTGGCTGCTGCTGTTGTTCGTCGAGGTCTTGGGCACTGCTGGAGTGGTGCACGTCCGGATGCAGGTGAACTTGCAGGAGTTGCAGCAGAAGGGTACGTGGGTGCGTCTCGGGGTGGCTCGGTAGCAGCCCGGGAGTCTACCGGCGTTGAGTGCGTAGAGGTCGGTGGCGGTGTAGGTCCGGCGGGAGGGCTGGTGACTGCGGGAGACAGGGGTCCTGGCACTGGGCGCGGTCCAGGCGCGGACGGGCGTAGACGGGCTTACCTTTGGCGCACCTTCGGCGCTCATTCGGTGCTCCCGCTGCACGCGTCCGCTGCGCGGTCGCTGGGGGGGCGTCATAAGAAGGGAGCCGGGAGGGCGGGTCAGCTGGGAGGCGGGAGCGTGGGATCCAATCGGCTGGCGGGGGGGCGGGGCCGCAGGCAGGAAGCGGTGGGAAAGCGAGTGCGGGCTTGGCGGGCGGCCCTGCGGCGGCTGGGGCGCAGGCAGGCAGGCACAGCAGCAGAAGGCAGGAGGCAGGAGCAGGAGGTCCTGGGAGCGTAGGGGTGACCAGGCCGAGGCGCAGTGTTCACTCCCGTTCCGGAGACGGGTTCCCCTTTAAGACACACCCATTTTTAGAGAGTCTTATTATTAACCTTAGTTTTTTGATGCCTTGTTTCTTGTATATAAGAACCGTATGAGTTTTTAAATGGAAAAATTGTAATGGTTTTAAGTAAACAAACAATAAAGTATTATTCGTTAGTCGTTATTTTGTAGGACTGCATCATGTTCATGTATCATGCATCTCCAGATAGTTGCATCAAAACAGGGAAAGCCCAATAACCCTGGGAACTTGAGCATGCATTTACAAAATCAATAATAGTTCCTTCAGCTGAAATACATACAAGGGGCCTGATTCACCACAGTAAACTTACACTTTTGTGTACGTTTGCAATTGTTTGCTATACACAAAAGTATCTTATGAGTAGTATCTTCAATGCTGCTCATAAAAATAGAGTGCAGGCCTTTATTTTTATGTGTGAATATATTTTTATGTGCAGACTACGCAACCAAAAAGATGCTTGTGGTAAAACACCTTTGTGAATAGCAAAGAATCGTAAATGTACACAAAAGTGTAAGTTTACTGTAGGAAGGGAGGATCCTTCTGCATGGTTACCCCTACTTTTTGCTTAATGTAATGCTGTTTCTGACTAGTCTGACTGGGATCCTGCTAATCAGGACCCCAGTCTTTCTGCTTTCTCCCTTAAATTGTTGTGGTCACTACTTAGGTACATCCTGGATTGGATAATGGGGTACCCTTTTCAGTCTCTAGTATATGGTACTAAGGTACCCAGGGCATAGGTACCCCAGAGGTCCCCAATAGGCTGAAGCATGCATTATGCCACCCATGGGAGACCATTCAAAAAGCAACTACAGGCCTGCCATTGCAGCCTGTGTAAGATGATGCCAGCACCACTTACAAAAGATATAGGTTTCCTATATCTAAGGTCACTGCACTTAAAACCTATAAGTCACCCCTATAGCAGGTCTTATCAATCCTGAAGGTACAGTGCTTGGTTGTGAGTATGAGAATGCCCCTGCATGAGCAGGACACCCCAAAAGCCTACGGAGTCCATTCTCCCGGGTTTTTCAGTGAAACAGCCATATATCAAATCGAAGGGCACAGCTTAATTATGGGATGACCACCTCAAAATCAGCTGCAACAAATCCTATCATGTTTGGTATCAAACATGTTGGAATCAAACCCACACACTGTAAACAGTGTGGGAGGTATGATTCCAAGCACTGGAACGGGTCTCGGTTAGACTCTCAGTGCTCCTGGTACAGGTCTGCTAGACCGAGGTAGCACAACATGGCTGCTGCCGACCAGATTCATGATTCTGCCCCCCTACTGCTTAGCCAAGCTTGAGCAAGGGAAAGGCAAAACAATAGGTATCCTGTCACAGGGTGGTGTGACTACCTCCCAGACAGGATTTAGTGTATTGGGGCCGGGTAGGTGTGCTTGCCAGCACCACTCAGTCTGCATCAGGGGCACATTTGGTGCCTCCATGCATAGTCCAGTTCAAACCAGCTCTGGCGCAAAACTGGGCAATGGACATGGGAGTATCCTCCCCACTGTCCAAACCCTCCCTGGGAGGGTCCCCTGAATCCTTGGGGCACTTAAGGGCTTAATTTAGACACCAATTTAACTTCTACAGGGTTGGCACTCTGCACTTCGTTGGATTTTGTTTGGACTTGGCTTCATCCCCCTTTCAGTCTGCTGCATAGTCTGTGCCTGTGCACCATACAGGAACCTTCCATGGCCTGTGGGCATCCAAGACACCGGAAAGAATCTCCCTTAAAGTGAAGGAGTCACTTCCCTGCATCTGCAGGCACCGCAACTAAGCTGACTGGTCTGCTGATCCTGGGCTTCTACAGACTCCGAAAGGTTCAACAACACAGTTGGTGGTTCGCCAGAGCTCTTGATGCCTGCCCTGCCATCTCACCAAGTTTGAGGTCAGTATCCCTCAAGGGAGCCACAGGAACTGAACCCCTGTGCACCACATCGACTTGCCATTGCAAAGTCTTGTTGGCTCAGTTCCAGAAAGATCTTAGAGCTTAAAGTAGCCCCATCCTTAAGCATCTCCAGTGACCAGATTCTTTGTCCACACCACATTGCTTGCACTGTGGTCTGCATCTTTTGTTGAGCTGCTCAAGGTCCCCTTGCGACTCCAGTGCCTCCAGCCTGTAGGTCCTGTTGAGGGCCGCCTTTGTTTCTTTTGGGCTCCCCTGACGGCTCGGGCCTGCCCTGACTTGCCTGCTTGTGGTGAGTCCCCTGGACTTTGCTGGTCCTGACATTGCACCTTCTTTGACATCCATGTTGTTTGCAGTTGCCAAGGCTTGTTGGTACTCCCTCCAGACACTGACCCCTCAACTCTCGACATCTAACATGGGACAGCTTGTGCACGGCTCCTGATATTCCTCAGCATTGCCTGTTCCTCTCAGCTGCAGAGTCAGGGTCACCGTCAACTCTCATGTAACACCCGACATCCGTGGGCATCCGTCTTTCAGGTTTCCATCACTCCTGAGTTACATAGACTCTGTCCGCCCTGGTTGCAGGTAATTCTCATCCTGAATCTACCTTGGTATTCCACCGGAAACTGTCTCCTCCCGCAGCAGCACTTTCCTGAAGTCCTCCATTTGGTTGGAAGGCGGTTTCTGACACCACTTCACACCTATACACCAGGCTTCCCTGTTGTGGGTAACGTGGGTTCCAGGGTATTCACGGGTGGGGAGTCTCTCCAACCTTCTGTCTTCCACAGGGTTTCTTCAGGGTCCACTGTGTGTTCTGTGCTATTTACTTGATGCCTATGCAAAGTATTGTTTGCATTGTGAATATAGGAGATATCTGTATGTGTTGGTGAGAATTATATCATAAATACATATTTTTTTAAATACCTTGTGTGGTTCTTTTTTGATGAATCTATCTCTATACGATTGCACAGAACTGACCAGACTGAAAGCCGTGAGGGCAACGGCTCCTCACCTCTCTGCAGACGCCGTGAGGGGAATGGCTGGACTCGCTGCAGGACTCACTGCGCCGTGAGGGTAACGGCCGTAGTTCCGAGTAGTGAACTACACATCCCAGCAGCCCCGGGGGCGGCGCACATTCCCCACGCCAGCAGCGCGCCCGGAGGCGATTGAAGAAGCCGGAGCACCGCGAGCTCCGTGGGGGGCACAGAACTGACCAGACTGAAAGCCGTGAGGGCAACGTTCTCACCTCTCTGCAGACGCCGTGAGGGGAACGGCTGGACTCGCTGCAGGACTCGCTGCGCCGTGAGGGCAACGGCCGTAGTTCCGAGTAGCGAACTACACATCCCAGCAGCCCCGGGGGCGGCGCACATTCCCCACACCAGCAGCGCGGCCGGAGGCGCTTGAAGAAGCCGGAACACCTCTGGCACCGCAAGTCGCGCGCGCGAGAAGCCCGGGACAAGGGCGGGGCCATCTGTGGCCGTCCGGGGCCAGAGGAGGCCGTGCCGGACCCCCCTTATAACATCGGACCATGGGTAAGCGCAAGATCACAGCAAATACTGAGGAGGGGGTAAGAAGGCCAAAGTCCCGAGGCACTCAGAGTCCATTCTTTCTCACCTTACTTCTGCTGTGGGGACCTTGTCTAAGGAAATAGCCACAGCCCAACAAGAGTTGGACTTGTTGCCTCCTCTACTTATTAATCAGCCCACTACCTCAGACTTTACATCAGCGCCGTGCATCCCACTAGAGCCAGAAGTGGTTGTGCTGAACTCCAACCCCAGCGCTGCCATTACTGTCAGCCCAGCCTCGGCCCGCTCCCCTGCCCCGAGCTCGTCTAACCAGTCCCAGGGGCTTGCCCAAGAGAAAAAAGTTACAAATAAAAGGAAGAAAAAGTCTGAGGCTAATAATACCATTGAACACCTGGCTAAGTAGAACATCGGGGAACATCTAGAAGCGCTATTTGTTGCTCGTATTGAACCCTTGTTAGTGGGCATAGCAAAAGACATTGTGGACACTTTGAATACCTGCCTCGCTGGCCTTTTAAAGAAATGTACACTAATTGACAATTTGGCCAAGAACCTGGGCCCTGTCCAACTGGGCAACTCCAAGGGTTGACAGAAATTGCACAGACACTAGTTCACATAACGCAGTATGTTCAATGGATCCAATTGTGTCATGTGAAGGGGGGATCACAGACAATCCCAGGGCAAGGGTTTCTTGCAATTCTTCAAGTAGTCCAGTTATCACTCAGCCCACTCCGGGTCATACTGTGAGCAAATATGGGACACATCGCCAAGCTACCAGCCCAAGGGCTAAGGGGTCCCAATCACAATTAGACCTGCCCCCGGATGCCGCACCTTTAGTCGTCGCATTCATAGGGGTTTCCCCGCTAGCAAATGGGGAGTTAGAATCCACAGCGGCACTAATACAAAAGGCCAGACAATGGTGCACTGACACTAGTAGTGGTGGGTTAAACATCTCCAACAGGATCATAATGGCTAGAAGGGTGGGCTGGGTTGGCTATTGTCCCAAAAATGTGAAGGGTGACTGTGTCATAGTCAACTTTGACAGCCCTAACTTGGCAGATACTCTCTTCTGGGATGGCTCAGCCATCCTAGATTCAGGGAATATGAGACCGGTTCCCCTGGGCTTTTTCTATCCGCCGCCCATCACACAACACTCACTCCCAGATCTACATCCCAGGGCACGTCACTTGGCCATGGTAGGGCACGGTTGGAGTGCAGTATCAGAAGGGACTAGACGGGGTAGGTACACAAGTGCACATTACACATATAGGGGTCCTAGCAAACCAAGGGATGTATCTTCCCAGACAACCCATATTTCTGGCGTGGGTCCTGGCCCAGCGCTGTTCAACAGATTCTCCCCACTCGTTGATTTAGAGGAAATTGACTGACAACTAGCCCCATTGTCGTCACCTAAAACTGGTACCCCGATTGTAGAGGCTACTGTAGAGTGCAAACTTGTCAGCTGGAATGTAGCGGGCATCAGAGCTAAAAGGGCTGATAAGGCTTGGATTGACTTTGTCACTAGTCATGACGTGATAGCCATACAAGAATCATGGGACACCTCAGCTAGCTTTTGGCTGGATGGCTTTACCAGCTTTGCCGTCCCTGCAACCCCCAGTTCGGCAGGTAGAGCTAAGGGGGGCCTCCTTTTCCTCCTCTCATTAAAGCTCCTTGGGTCTTTTAAGCAGCTGGAATCAGGCACACGGAAGCTCCTAATTGTGGAATGGGCAGTTTCATCTGCCCGTACACTTATTTTAATCAATGGTAATAATTCCCGGGAAAGGGCAGCGGATTATGACCACATTGCCTCTTTGGGAAAATTTCTAGGCAATTTCAGTCTAAACAATTACACCAATTTCGAGCTCATCCTAATATGTGATTTTAACATTCATCTTTGTAGTAACCCCTGCTATACAGGAGAGAATGAGGGTCCCCCAAGCGCGACGGCCCCTCACTTTGAGCACACCAAGTCAGGAGAAGCCCTAGAAGAGTTACTGGCCAATTTTAATATATTTGAACCTACCTATACAGGGGGGGGGGCGAGAGATTATGCACATACAAGGGTATGGATCATGGCTCCGTCATAGACTATATTTTCTTGTCCCCAGGGATTTTAGTCAAGGTCAGGAAGTACACCGTAATTGTTTCACCCTATAGCGACCATAACCCTTTGTTGCTGGAGTTACTATGGCGAGAATCCCCATGTAAACAGGCTGATCCCTCTCAGCCACGGCCCACTATGGTGCCTACAGACCAGGGCAGAAGAATCAAGTGGGGAAAGGTGGTCCCGGAAAGCTTCACCACAAACTTACTTCCCAAAATCGAGGGTTATATAGCGACTTGTCTGGACCAAGATGCTCCCAATCTAGAAATCGTAGAGGCATTTGAGCTGGCATGTGTACAGATCTCGAAGGACCTGACGTCAAACCAGGGTCAGAGAAGGGCAATGCCCCATAAATGGTTCGACGCCAATTGCTCGAGAATCACAGGCAACTTAAGCAAGCCCTGACATCTACTCCAAGAGACAAGGCCCTCATTACCAACTTGAATAGGGAATATAAAAGAACCATGAAGGGGAGGAAAAATGCCATTAAAAGGGATGCTTGGGATAAGTTACTATCAATAGACGTATTGCGAGATAGCAGACAATTCTGGGCCACGATAAATCAGCCCTTCTTCGCAAATTCTGATAATGCAGTCACTGATTGTGTTATCCCTGATGAGAGGTGGCTTCTTCATTTCAAAGAAGTATATGGCGACCCTGACTGTGTCGCGTTTGGCGGCCCAATGGTAGCCCTTGATCTCGCCCCCTTAGTTTTTGGTAAGGATGAAGTGGAAAAAGCTTTCTTAGAGACCTCGAAAAATAAGGCGCCGGGCCCAGATGGCGTACCGGCTGACCTTTACAGACATTCCCCGAAACTATGGTGACAGGTGTTAACGAATGTCTTTCGCGCCGCCAATGACAATGTATTCCCTACCACCTGGGCAACTTCAATCATCGTGCCAATTTTTAAGAAGGGGCAGCGTGACGATCCAGCATGCTACAGACCCATTTCCCTCCTCGAATCTGCCATTAAGATCTAAGGTAGAGTCCTCTTGTCCAAATTAATGGTCAATCTAGAGGACTGTGGGGGGCTCTCGAACATACAATATGGGTTTAGAGAGAAAAGGGGCACTCTGGATCAATGTTCTAACTTGCACCTTCTAATCTCTAAATACACGGTAGCCAAGGAGGGGTCCCTTTTTCTGGCCTACATGGACCTCTCCTCGGCTTTCGATTTGGTAAATAGGTCCAAGTTGTGGTCCATTTTACTGGAGATGGGAATCGATCACCCATTGGTTAAATTTATCGCCGCCCTCCACCAAGAGTTATTTGCCACAGTTAGGGTCACTAGGGAAGGCAGGTGTACGGCCAATGTTAAATCAGAGAAAGGAATGCGCCAGGGTTGCATACTGGCCCCCCTTCTCTTCACCATCTACATTAATGGGCTGGGAAAACATCTTGAGGCAGTGGGGGTGGACGTTCCGCGTGTAGGAGGAGCCGCTGTACCGGTTCTCCTATACGCGGACGACGCAGTCCTAATAGCGCGCACTGGTAATGGCCTCCAGACATTGTTGGATCTTTTTGGCTCCTTTATGGAGAAACTTGACCTAAGATTCAATGTGAAAAAATCTCATTCGATGGTGGTTGACCTACAGAGAAGCAAGCCCAAAACTAAAACCTTTATCTGCAAGGGTGAGGTGGTTTCACAGGTCAAAGTTTTTCCTTATCTGAGGGTCCTGTTCGACGAGAGGGGGTCATGGGCTCCCCAGATTAAGGCTAAGAGCTTATCCCTGGCCCGTTCCACGTACGCCCTGTTGGGTTTTTCAAAAAGGCTAGGGGCTAGGCCAAAGGAGGCACTCTTGAAAGTCTACAATAGCAAATGCATTCCTATTGCCACCTACGGGTCTGCCATGTGGGGCTACGTTGCCCATGATAATATACAAAGGGTAGAAAATGGGCTTTTAAGACAATTCCTGTCTGTCCCTAAGTCCTCTCCCACCTTTTCAATCCACTCTGAGGTGGGTATGGTTAACATAACGGACAGATTGAAACAGGCCCCCTTGGGCAAAAACATGGCTCAATTCAGAACTAACCTTGAATCATGCAATTTTGTCAAATGTTTTGTCTTTGGACTACGCCATGAAAATTCCCTGGTTGAATTATTTAAGAAACACCTTTACACACTTGGGGAGACTGGACTCTTTTTATCACCGTTTAATATCAGGAGAGAGGATGTCAAGATTCACTTCTTGGAGAGGGTTGGTTTGGCTAGAGAGGAGAGGGAATTAGAGAACCCCTCAGTAAGTTCACATTTCATATTAACCACTACCCCTTCTCTCGAGCCTTACCTTTAAATTGTTACCAAACCCCTTCATAGATTTTTATTGACAAAATTTAGACTTAACTTGATCCACCTCTCTTTGGGATGTTATCAATCATGGGCGATACCAGAAGAGGCCCCTCCGTGCAATTGTGACAAATTTGCCCATCAAGATACCTTGCATTTTATGATGTTTTGTGGGTTTTACGCGGGTGCTAGGAAAAAATATTTGTTACCTATCTTGAGGGAGGCCGGCTTTATTCAAGTCAGGCTTGCATTAATTTACCTCCAGATGCTGAGTAACACTCGCATTATCTACTGTGTGGCTAGTTTCTTAGCGGCGGCTTTTAGAATTAAGAATAAACGTGCGCCACCGAATCCATTAAACTAACTATGGTATTGTCCACACTGATTTTACTCTTTGTGTGAGTTGTAGCGCTTATGTTGACTTGGGCTTAGCACTGTTTTTGTATATTCATGAATTGCCTATTTTAACCATGTATGTATTTGTTATGCCTTTTATGATTTTTAACAAATCGAATAAAGTGTAATTTGACTGACTGACTGACTGACTATACGATTGCATTCTGGTAAACAAAGTTGCTTTACAACCCTTCTGGAGTGAGCCTGAAGGGTGCTCTGCACAGCTACCACTTAAAGAGCTTTCTAAGTTTGTCTAAGACCTCTTCAATCACCATAAGGGTTGTCTGGACTGGTGCAGGGTGCCCACTTACATTAGTGGACATCATATACCAGGCTAGCCTCTCACATTTACCTTTGTGAATCATGTCAAAAGTGTATATGTTTAAATAAAAAAAAAGTTAAGAGCTAGTTTCTGGACAGAATTAATCAGTATGAGAGATTTGTATCAACTGTAATCAAATACCAAGTGCGGGGTCAAATAAATATGTATAATGGATTCGAGATGCCGATTTGAAATGCTTCAAGAAGCAAGTAAACTCCCACCCCATTGGATGGCCAACTCGCCAAGGATTAATCAAAGCTAAATCCTGCCCCAGATTGGTGAGGACCCATGCTGACCTTGGCTTATTCTGGTGATTATTTTGACCAAAACAATTACAACTTACCTCCTGGATGAGGTTAAAATCTCCCCCAATTAGTACTGAAAGTTGGGCAAATGTTTTGTAGACCTCTTCTAGTAGTGTTGTCTCATCTCTGAAAGGCCCACAGAAGCTGAACAGATGCATTGTTTGATTGTGGTCTTTAAAGCTTACCAAAGTCTATCTAGCATTAGGGTCCTGCACCACTTGAAACACTTTGCCGACAAATTGTTTAGTTAATAAAATAGCGATTCCCCTAACTGCCGCATTTACTGATGCGAAAAATTACTGCAATACACATTTGGGCGTGTTTAGCAACTTAGCTGATGCTTTCAGGAGCGTCTCTTGTAGCAAAATTATCCGAAAACACAATGATTTAAGACATTATAGACTAGATCTGAATTTGCTCTGGTTATTAATACCATTAGCGTTGCATGAAGCTTCTCTGATAATTTCCATTTTAAGTTTTGAGATCGTTATTCTAGCCTTTCCCCTTTCACTGCCTTCCTGCCTATGCCCACCATTATGGCAGTTTCAGACCAACTAAGATGCTCCATGTCTCTGTGATGCATACTCAACGAACTTTGAGTTGTATTTCTAAGACAATTGTGATCCTGGAAATCTTTTTTTTTGTACCCCCACCTTTCCCCTCCCCTCCAATAACCCCCAAGAACCCTCCTTGAACATCCCTTGTACCTGGAGCCTTCCCCAGCCGGGGCTCATGGGAGAGTTCCCCTCCCTTCCTCCCTCCGGACAACCTCTAACCTCTTGACCCCCTCAAGAGTTATGGTGCTTTGACATGGCACCTGGACGCTGTTTTTGGGCTGCCAATAGCAATGCATGAAGTATCTAGTCGCTCATTAAAAACCTTCTTCACAACAAGCCTACTTACTTTCAATATAGAAAAAGAAGTGGGAAGCAAGTTTACACAATTCCAACAATTTCCTTTTTCAAAAGCTCATTAAGCAGATCTTGCTCGCGCCACCCCACCCCCCCGACCCCGCTTTTGTATGGAATTTAAAAAGTCTCGCGCTTGGACAGCAAACAGACATTTGCCGACCCCTATATAGAACTTTTTGCTTTGACTGCTGAATGGTGCCAGCTGAGGAACCAAGATTCTGAAAACAGTTAACCAGGCCTTTAAATTCTTTCTGCTGTCATGCGGAAAATAACAACATGTCAGAAAATATCTTGGAAGAAAAGTTCTCGAAAATCTAATATGTTTTATCCCTGATGCCATTAGCGAGAGTACATTGCTTGATCCTGAAATCTCCAAAATTCACCTCTATTGTCTCAGGATATTTTGCATTAGAGGACTGAACCTCAGGAAAGCGGTGAACATGCATAATTGTTAGATCTATCTTTTGCACAGTGGCCTCAAGGTATACTTGTTTAAGGACCGTTACTAAAGCGACAACAGGCTGGCCCTTCTCGCGCCCCCTAGATATTCCTATAAATCTTAGATTAGAAAGTTGCAACCTGTTTTCTGCCTCATCAACCTTCATCTGAAGTTCTATCAGATCAGTCTGTAATTTATCCACCTGTGCTTCTTGGCATGGCTTGGCATCTTCTATATAGGAGACTCGTTGTTCTACATCTCAGATTTGTGCGGTAAGTTGCTGTATGTCGGCTTGAATTAGAGAGTTGTTACTCTGTTTTCTTGTGCGCCTCATATTAAAAAATTGTCATTTGTTTTAATTCATCTGATAAAGAAGAGTATTTGTTGAAGCAACTTGAGATTGGCCAACTACAAAGGTTTGTCCTTCTGCTTGAATCTGCCGGGTCTCGAGTGCGTGTGCTAATGTTCTGATGATTAACTGTATCTTTTGCCCTTATGCCTTCTAATATCATGGGTGACTGAGGGGCAATTGTCACCAAACGTGAGATGGATGCATTCCCCTGGGCTTCTGAGGTTGATCTGTCATTGGATAGCAAGTGCCCTTGTTCCCCAAATCGGCCCCTGCCACCAGTACAGCACTTGTTTGATTCCTGGGAGGCTGTTTAGCAATTGGTTTGGCCCACCCATTGTTCCCAGGCCAGAGGCATCCTAAGCGCTCCCCATTGGAGTTATGCTAGGCTCTGGCCTTTGTCAGGTCCAAACATAATATGTCTGGGGACACCACATATCTGGAGTTCCTTATTACGCACAAGTTCACCTCCCAGATGTTGAAAGGTTATTCTATCCTTTTCTGGGCAGGACCCCTGACTGTATACTCTATTAGTGGAAATGCTCTTGGATTCTGTATCAAGCAATATTCATATAAAATCATTTGGCACACATTGATCGGTACATAAGTACAGTTCACAATTACAGTAATAAATTCTTCAATTGCTGTATTCCTTCAGATTTTGGAATCCACTCATCAATTATTATTTCAATTCTTGGACTCCACAAGTAATTTATTTTGCTTTTTCACAAAGCTGATTTTTCACAGTAGCCAACACGTGTTTTGTCAAGAATATTGACTGAGTCAGGGCTACAAATATCAAAAAAATAACAGTCTAGGCATTCTTAGTCAAAAATTGAAATAGACACTTCAAGGCAACTGTTATTGCCACCACCTATGACTGAGGGTGTATTAATATTATTATTATTATTATTATTTTTTTAACGTGCAGTGACTCCAGAATACACAACTTAGGAAATGAAAAATACAATGTGTAGCAACCCCCCTTCCCCTCCCTCCGGCTGAGATTTTACAAAGAGTGTCAGATCGCCAGTTAAAATAAATCATGTTGGGGCAAGAGTGTCAAAGTCCAGGGCACTCAAATACAGTATAAAATGCTTCAATGAGCAGTTGGGCAGAATAAATGTCATCAAATTAGGTAAAATCACATGATAAAATGACTAGTGCACCCCTACTTCATCAGACTGAGAGTTATACCAAGGAGCATGAGCTAAAGTGACCAGTGTAACAGTACACCCGTAAGAGGGAAATCCCACAGCATATTATATATTATACATTATAGCAAGGAGACATAAAACAAAGTGACCAGTGCAATAATACAGCAATGAAAAAAGGCGGATGGCACTAGGCCCAAAATTCATTTTCTGCATGACGCTCCAGAGAAAACTTCAGGAGACCCGATCAAATGCTTTTTCGGCTTCTAGAAGTATTACAGCCATCGGGTCTCCTGAAACCTGTGCTGCATCAAGCAGAGTGATGACCCTCTGTACATACCCAGCAGTGCCTTTGGCAGGAATAAACCCATGCTGCCACCTGGACACAAGACCTTCAATTCTGACTGAGAGCCATGAGGCAAAGATTTTAGAGTAAAACTTTGAGTCACCGTTTATAGGGGTGATAGTGCGATACAAGCCCATTTATGTTGGGGGTTTGTCTTTTTTGGGAAATACAATAATCTTGGCTAAAGACCAGGATTGAGGAGGAGTGGCACCATGAAAGATTTGCTTCACCACAGTACTAAAAATGTCTTTGATTTGGGGAAACCTTATAAAATTCGACTGGGATACAGTCAGGCCCAGTAGCTATCCCATTGAGTAGATTGGACAGGGCCTTGGCAATTTCATCCCAGGAGGGAGGCACCTCAATCTGCTCCCACTTGTCACTACTGAGGGGTACCACCACAATTGGGTCCAGACAGAGGTTGAGCTCAGATTGCCCATCTGGTTGAGCTATCACAGTTTCCTCTGAGTATAAGCCCTAAAAGAATTGTAGTGTAGTTCCTATTATCCCAATAGGCTCTGCGCATTGGAATAATACCTTCAATAGTATAGGCCTAGACCAGACGTTAACTAGGTCTACTACTGTCGATATTAGACTTAAAGTTTTGGGTTTGCCAGCTAGCTCAGAGTTCACTAGAAACTTTCTCGAATAGGCAAGGAGGAGTTGAACCTCCCTGGATAGACAAGAAGAGATTTAGTTTCTGACAACCATAGAACATGACAACTTTGCTCTCCCCTAATCAAGAGTGTATCTCGAGAGTCGTGTGAAAACAAAAGGCAATTTATTTTACTCAGTCAGTACGTGCATTCTTAGTCTCATCAGATTGTAGAGAAAAGGAAGAGACGGGCGTGTTCAATAAAAGATGTTATTTATTGATCAGTCTCTTTTCTCGTACAAGAGAAATGGATCGATATTATTGCAATACTTATGATTAAGTAAAGTGCATACATTAAAAGCAGAAGTATAAAATAATACTGTAAAAACATTGATATGGTTTCTAAGCCATATGAAGGTTTAAAATGAATAAAATATATTACATACACATATACATTTGACTAATCGTACTCAACTGGTGTTTCTAGCTAAGCCTACCCCGTGTACCTGACCTAAGTCTAATACGTGGGCGGGAATAGAAAGTTACAGTTTAAGTTAAGTTTGTTTTTGCCAAGTGACTGACTAAAGAATTCTCTGTGAGGGGTTATTCAGTTCTGTACCTGGAATCTAGGATGGATGAGGGATGGTATCTCTCGTCTCTGGTCTCGATATTCCAGGCTGCCTGCAAGGGCTACCCGGAAGCGCCGGAGCTGGATTTCTCGGCAGGAGAAAAACGGCTTCTCGTTCTCAGCGTGTCAGGAAGGCGGGGCTGCGCCAGCGGGGTCTGCTCTGCTCTGGGCTTCGGCAAGTCTGGCTGCTCCGTCCTCGTCACCACCGCGTGTCTTTGCATAGGGCAATATCGGTAATATTTATACCTTTAAGGTGCCGAGATTGACGTAAGGATGGACATAGATACGTCAATAAGGATGTCAAACGACCAGGTCGTTAGCACATTCTTTTGCTGAAGTTCTCGGTGAAATCAAAACAATGGCCGCAGGGTTTTTCTCAAGGTGTCATAGGTTTGATTTGTTATGAGAACTCCGTATGCCTTATCAGGGGCTGGAGGAATATCGCTTGTCTAATTAGATGGCAAGCGTTATGACCTAATCAGATAACACGCTCCTGTGCCGTAGTGTGGCTTTATCAGATAACGGTTCCTGCATCATGGGGGTTTTCTGCCTCATGGGATGGCTGCTAGTTAACTTGTTAGTTTGTTAACCAGAATAGGGTCAGGAATAGGGGGATCGATACAGAACCTATAGGAATACATCACACCCACTCCACGCTAACTATGGACATATTTACTAATCTATGCATAGTAAAACATACTGTAGAGTATCGTGTATACCTTACCACCCCAAAATACATAAATGCATTTTGAATTTATCAAATATACGGGGAAAAAAAAGCACTTACATGTATTGTATGCACTCAAGCTGTGAAATAATGCTAAAGTAATCACGCATATGTATACATTATTGCTAAATGGTATATGAGAATTTACACATGAAATGGCTCTTAATACAGAATTTTTTTTCGAGACCATTCCATCACAGAATACAATAATTACGAACATACCAGCGGGCAGCTAATGTCTATAAGCTATCTAAAAGTAGAAATATTAGTTCTCTAAGAATAGTCCTTACTTTAAGCAGAAGATAGTGTCCCGAAAAATATGCAAAAATATTTTGGGGCTGCTGAAAAAATTTGCTGTCCGTGAACTGGAGGGAACATTTTTCATGGTATTTTGCTATTCTAGTTGAAGGTCAAATTCAGGGAACGCCGTGTACGAGCTTGCTCAAAAGTCTCTGTTTCTGCTCTGGTGAGAACATCATATCATTTAGACTCTCGAAAAAGTTGTCAACAGCTTCCTGGGAGAGTTCCACTAACTCGGAAATAGGTGTAACCATGCATTCGTGCGCATGATTGTCTCCATTGACATTTTGATTTGGATTGCTGACAGAAGGTCGTACCTGATCGATGCTGCTTTCATTTTGAACCTCACTAACCCCTTAATCGTAGTGGTGAAGCTTCCACGAATGCCGTCATCAGGATTGGTAGCCGTTGAGGGCAGCACAAAGCATGAGCCTTTGTTGGACTCAACAATGTTTCTGCATCCATTGGCGCATCCGATTGTAGCGTCAGACAGGTGTCTAACACGCATTCTTCTCCGCATAGCAGGCACCTTAATACAGGTAAAACACATCGTTGCCAAATTGGTCGAAATGATAGAAACCAAGTCATATTCAGGTCTCTAAGCCGGGATAGTCCCAGGATTTTTGATATCCGGTCCCGGTATCCAATGGCTAGGATTGTTTCTTCCCTTGTCGCAGGTGTTTTGTCTGTGACATGGTTTGCCATAACGAAATATGAGGACTAAGAATAGGATTCCTGCAATTAGTCCCAAAATGAGGGGAAGTCCGCCAAAAATCGAGTGGACGAAATCTGGAAAAATACCCAGTATGGCTTTGAATGGTGTTAATGCCATCGAAAATACTGTCTTAAATACTTTTGAGACTCCACTGGTATCAGAAATATTTAAGATTTCATTCAGGATTTCTGCGAAATGTATGGGGGAATTAGTTGATAACAATGAATGTATCTCTGCAGTCGTCCTTGCGACTAGGAGATCATACGTTTCTTTTGATGACGTGAGTCTGGTCGGCGTCTGAAGAAGCACTGTTTTCATTCTGCTTAAAGTATCTATTCGAATAGAAGTAATTTTCAAGTTGGGCCATGCCCTTGCCTCCCTGTCTGGAAAGGAGCTGGGGAACAAAAGGCGTCCACAGCACTTGACCTTCGCAGTCGTAGTTACGAGATAAGGAGTCCCGGGCATAAGACTACAGCATCTGCGGTCCACAATTAGAATGTAACTCCCATTGTAGAGTCTTTGAAAGAATGGTTCTATCTCTGTAGCAGGTGTGCCTAGCTGGTGACATGAAAGGTTATTTGAGTTCCCTTCACAGGCTCCATGCAAACTAATTCCGTTACACAGAAGTGTACCGCTTAGTGACATCGCACAATTATGGCCACTAAGAAACACTTTCTGTCCTTTATTACTGACACATGCATGTGAATAGGGCAGGTTCCATGTTGTTTTAATGTACCCTTTTCCCAATTTTTCATACATGCCAGCCTGTATATATTTCTGGCAGTATTGAAACCTGAAGGTTGAGATTGGAATATTAATTATCCCATGTATTATCCATTCACTGACAGGTCGTTCTGACATTGTCACTGGTAATCTTTCGAGTTTCTCAATGCTCAGGATTGTATAATCAGCACCCTTCTGGGCCATACTGATTTGTTTATCAGTAAGGTTAAAGATATTGAAAAGTGACGTTGTGTTGATTAAACGCCAAGGCACATAGCCTGAACGCAGATTTTGTAACGTCCAGCCAAGCTGTACAATAGAACGCAATTGAGACTGACCGTGTTGTAACAACAGTAAGTCTTGCGATATTATGTCGATTGCTGAAGACACAATGCTGTCCAAAGAAAAAATTCTGGAGGACAGAGTCATTAACCCATTGTCCACTACAGAAAGTGATTTTTCCAAATTAATACGGTCAATTTCCCGTATTCTTTCTGCTGTCTCAATTTGAGTAACCTTCCAGGCCTCATTATATGCTGCATATACAGAGGCTGCTATGAAACGTTTCTGACGCTGTTTGCGCGGTCCCATAATGAAATCACGCAAGTCAGCACCATCAGTAAGTAAAGTTAGGTGTTGCTTAATTTCTGCCAGTGTGGAAGTCTGTAGCCACTGAAGGCATAATTTGCCCACACTGTAGGTGGTTATTATTCCTGGGTGTTGTCTTTGGGAATATCTAGGGTCTGGCCTGGTCATTTTGAACCCCTGTGTTTTGTTCAGGAATCTGTCTTGACAGTTATTAGTATCTGTGGGCCAGATCAACCACTGTTTCCAATCAGGATGTGTTCTGTTTTGGTTTAGTACATAATTTACGTCTATCTCTTCATCTGTGGAGCTATTGCTGTTCAATGTTGGTTTTGGAATAGACGGTTTATTTAACTCTTTGATTTTGGCTAGGCCAAGACAGGTAGTTTGTTGAACAGTGTCATTTAAAAATATAATTTGTTCTGGGATCATGCAGGCTCTAAACAAAGATTCTATACCCTGTACTTGCCATTCTTTTGTACCCCAAACACTTTTCAATTCAACATTTTTGTCCCAATAATCAAAACCAAAAGTATTCATTTGTTCAAAGAATGAGTCTGAATATATCAATTTTGTGTTTGTTATCATGGTCTTTGTCCCTGTCTTATTTGACAATTTGAAATAAAATGTTTCAGCATTACTTGTGTTAAAACCTGAAAAGTATGAATATTTGTCATAAATGGTTCTTGAGCTTCCTTTTGGAGGGGTTGCACAATGTTCCCATTGATTATAATTTAAAACATTTCTAGGTTGTGCAGATCTATGTAAAAAATGGTTACCATAGTGGTTATAACAGTACATACTATCATAATTTGTCGAACCCTGCAAATAATTATGTTTGGTAAATTTAGCAGACATCACTAAGTCAGACATCATATTGTTTATACTTTCAAAGTCCCAATCATCAGCAAATGTGCTTGGTTTTACGAAGTCACTCAATGAGATTTTAATTTGGTGTGGATATTTCAGGATTTCAACCGGACCATAGATTTCGTAGTCAGTGTTGTCCCATGCTACCCCACCCGGTATAGGATTGGCTGTGAAGTTGACTGAAGAAAGTTCTCTTTTCTCGACGTGTGAAGATGTGTGTGGTTTGAGGATCAAGTTGATTTTCTGACTTGCTGTGTCCATTTTAGCATATTTTCCCTCAATGAAGCGTCCCAATGTTAGTATCATGATGAGCCAAAGTATGAGGATAAATGCACCAAAACCCACCCAAAATTCAATCCATGGAGAAATTAGGTATGTTTCTTTCAGTTGTTTCAAAAGTACTTTAACTTTATCTTTAAAGGTTTTTGTTGATGGCTGTGTCTTTGATTCAGTGAAGCCTTCAGAGGAATCATCGAAGTTTATGAAGTAGCCGGATGCAGTTCTGTCTATTGTTCCAATTGTTTCAGGATTACTGTTTCTTGCATAGTCGTTTGTTACTTCATTATAGATTGGTGTGTCTCTGCTAAATGTTTTTATTTGGGTTTTCAGAGGTCTAAGTTCCATTGCATTGTTGCATAGTCCTTGTTGTTCTTCTGTAGGCGTTTCGAATGTGATTTGCCTCTTTGTTAGGACCTCTGTACTGGTAGCAAACCTCGATGTTCTGCTACTCATGGGGAGTCCACTTGGCCTACTGTTTGTTATCGGCCACATGATTGTGGTTTTACCAGGTCGATGGATACAACTCGGTTCTCCTTTTTACCAGCAAGCGGCGGCAGTACAACTGATCTTGTCCCGTTGATAGACAAGACAGGAACTGCTTTTCTGTAAGAAGGCCCAAATTCCTTCTTTACCGCGATCTTTTCTCTGACTAGATCCCCGACTTTTGGAATCCAGACAGGTCTTGCTGGGACAGGTGGTGGTTCTTCAGTGGTTGTTGGCTGTTGTTTCAACTTTATGTTGCTGAGGTCTTTTCTTGTTTCGTTTAAGTCCTGTAAAATAGCCAAACGATCTTTGATATCAAAGCTTTTTTCCTTTACCACTGAAGTCTGACTGTCAAGGTCAGAGATTAACATCCTAGTTCCAAATAATAATTCGTACGGACTGAATCCCCTCAGAGAATTTCTTGGCAAGTTATTTAGACTACGTTGGACACTTATTAAATGTTTGACCCACCCAGCTCCCGAACCTAATACCTTTGCCGTTATAGATTGCTTTATGTCACGGTTTTTTCTTTCAACAATTCCGTTCCCCTCAGGGTGAAATGGACAAGAGTACCGCAATGTCACGCCCATGCTGACCATGGCCTCCTTATAAGCTCTAGAGCTAAAAGCAGGACCGTGGTCCGAATGCAGCATGCCAATTGCGTATGTGCCGATAAAGACTCGCAAATCTTTTATAACAGTTCTGGCGTCAGCCGTTCGCTGGGGCCACATCCATATGAATCTCGTGCATGAGTCCACTGCAACCAAGATATATTTATAGTTACCATCCCTTTGTAAGGGACCGCGGTGGTCCAGGTAAACACAGGCTAATGGTTTATCCGAGATTAGAAGGGGCGTCTGTGCTGGACGTCTCACCGTTGATACTTTCATTTTTTGACATATTTCACATTCTAAAACATAGTTCCTTGTTTGTCTTCTCATTTGTGGCCACCAGTATCTCTGTTTTAATAATGATACTGTGGCTGAGACGCCAGCATGTATAGAAGCAAGCCCTTCGTGTGCCGCTATTATTAGTCCTAACCTATGTTCCATGTTTGGAATTGCCCTATCCCCCACTCCAGGGATTCGAGCAAAAGGAACATTGTTTGCATCAGTTATGTATGAGTATTTTACTGGAAAGCCTTTCGGGAGTGTTTCTATCGAATCCTTTTCTGTAGCACTGACAGCCTGTAATATTTCGCTGTCTATTTTTGTTTTTGACCATGTGATGGCAGCTACGGAAGCCGTTTGCACAGCTGCCTTCGCGGCCTCATCAGCCAATGAATTCCCTGCAACGTGAACGCCATCACGTTGATGACTCAGCGTATGTATCACGTGAGTCTTTGGTAGTTCTTTCTGTAAAAGAACTACTTGTTCCCAGAGCATTTTATGCTTGATTGTGCCACTTTTCGCATCCTTGAAACCATTCTGAAGCCAGATCTGCAAGTATTCATTGTAAGACTGAACGCAATAATATGAATCGCACACTATGAGTGTGAGGAATTCTCGATCGGTATTTTCAAGCGCCATCTTGAACGCCAGTAGTTCAGCTCGCTGAGCTGTACAATCTCCTAGAGATTGTGTTTTAGTGATAGCAGGTTTAAATTTCCCTTCGTGCCAGCGACCTTTAACGATCGCGCACGCAGCACTGTAGGCTTGTTTACCCCCTACTGCGGGTTGTGCTGATCCGTCTGTGTATATTATACAGCCGTAATGTTCTAGAGGCAGAATTTCGGTCGGCGGAGGACATTCAAATTCATATTGGAGAAATTCTTGTGTTTTTAAGTTAGGATCAAATTCGTATGCCACGTCTGTTGCAGCAAGAGAATTAGCCCATTGTATCCATCTCGGATGGAGCGCTTTAGCATTTGGAATGCTTGCCTTTGTTACCGCCTCTAGGGCTGGTATCGGTGTCACGATTATTATTCGTTTACCTTGTGCCAGGGCTCGTTCTTTTGCTATAGCTGTCTGTGTTGCAGTTAGAATTTTTTCCGTTGGGCTGAATTTCATTTCAGCCTTAATGTACAAGTGTGATTTGAATGCAATTGGTACCTTTTCTCCCTCATTAGAGGTCAGGTATGTGAATCCGCATCTCCCTGGGATGACTCGAATCACAAGATTGCGTGTGTTATCACGTGTTTCTAATTTTGTTTTAATTAGCATGTCTGTTTGTAAGGATCTCAGAATTTCTGTGTGTATTTGAGTCCAATTGGTTCTTTTAAAATCTGGTTTTATTAGATCATAAAGGGGTTTGACCCTTTCTGCGTAATTTGCAATGTATGTTCTTCCGAAATTTAGGAAGCCTAGAATTGACTGTAGGTTTTTTAGTGTTCTAGGTGCTTGGAGTACGGCACATTTCTCTAGGAAATTGTCAGCCAGGCTTTTGCCTTCACTTGATAATTCGTATCCTAAGAACAGGACTGTTAGATGGGCAATTCTGGATTTTTTAAAGTTGAATTTGTAACCCTCTGCTGCGAACCCAAGTATTATGGTGTTCACTCTCTTCAAGTGAGTCTCCAAGTCATCATCTGTTAAGTATATGTCGTCGACATAAAATAATGCTTCGTCGTCATATGTTTGTAGTAATTCTGTTACTCTCGCTGAGAATACCCCTGGGCTATTCTTGTACCCCTGGGCTAACCGACAGAATTGTTTCTGAGTGCCATTTATTGAGAATGCAGACAAATATCTGCTCTCTGGTGCTATGTTTTGACAAAAGAATCAATTAGAGATGTCTAATGTTGTTTTGTATTTTTTGCGCACTATGTTATTCATTAGTGCAGCACTATGCGAGTTTTGTACTGCAAAAGTTTTGCAACATGAGTTAAGGTGTCGGTAATCCAAAACTAGACAATATGAATTGTCTGGTTTGGAGACCGGAAACAAAGGGTTGTTCATTTGTGAGGTGCAAGTTTCAATCACCCCCTGGTATTCTAATTGATCTAGGATTTCTTTTACCTGTTTTTTAGCTTCTTGCTTAATTGGGTACTGCCTTTGTGCAGTAGGTTGAGATTTTAACTGGATTTTGTGAGGAGGAGAGTCCTCATCCCATCCTACGTGATTTTTATATAAAGCAGGAGCTAGGGCTACTGAACACTTTCTAGCAAGTGTGTATTTTTTATGAATTGGGATGTGATTTGAGAAGGCAGGCATAATTATTTCTTCGCCATGAGGGCACTCCCTGACAAACTCTGGTGGCCAGTCTTTTTCAGCTAGAAGGATATCATAGCCCTTGGAGAGATTATCCCAAAATAGTCCCCTTATTTTTCTAGTCTTATCCCCCTCTATACGTAAAGTTATTTCATATATTTTGTGAGGTTTGCTAACTCTGGTGTCTGCAGTTTCCACTTGAAGATATTCATTCGTGTCCACTGTCTCCAGATGATTCATAAGGACTTTGCGAGCTATGCTCACTTCTGCTGCGCTGTCTAGCATCGTCTGAGCCCATTCTCCGTTTTTCAGTTGTGTCCTCAGTATTCTCGGCATTGTTAACTACCTTGATACTGGCTACCTTCTTTTTTGGAAATTGTAATTTCTTTTTTAGATGAGCAGGTTCCTTGTCTTTGGACTTGGCGTGCTCTTCTCTTTGTTCTGATCGTCCTCTTCTTTCCGATTTCTGTGAGGAAGTCTGAAAAGATTGAGAGGGACGTGTATCAATGTCTTGATATCTATCAGGCTTCTTAATATTATCCCTATTTCTAAGGTTATATCTTTTCCCAGAGGGGTCACTTTGGGGTGACCTGTGTCTCTGGTTCAGAGATTTTTCTCTCCGCTGAGGAGACCTTCCTCTGGACTGGAATTTCTTTTCTTTGGGATTGGATTGTTTGTTTCCATCCCAGCTCTTTTTTTGTGATGTTGAATTATTATTAAAAAATATTTTTTCAGGACTTTCAATCTGTTGTGGTTTTACTGGTATTCCACCTAAACTATCTCTACCTAGTTCCTCATAGGATTTTTCTATGATTCTGGCAATTTCAGCTGGTTGGTCTGCTATATCTGTCTCTTTTAACCTCTGGCGAATCGCCACGTTTGCTGCTTCTCCCTTTATGTTGGCTAATAATATAGCCGAGACCTGCTTGAAGTCTTTTAGTAATTTCATACCAAGAGTTAAAGCGGGCTCTGGACCATATTCGTCTTGAATTTGTTTTAGCACATCTGGTATTACCGAAATGGATGGAACACCGTGCGTTTTTGTGTAGATGGAAGCAAAGACTGTACCCCAAGTGTCACAGTCCTCAATGTGTGGTGCGATTCCCATTGGAAGACAGATAGTCAGAATCCTGTGTTTTTCTAACGGGGTGGTGTCTGGAAACACAGCCTCTATTTGGGTGATTTTTTGTGCTAACCAGAATGGTATTTGTTCCGGTTTAGCTGGTACTTTACCTAGGCAGGATTGTATGTTCTGTGGTGTAATTTTATTTGTGTTCCCCTGGTGAGGGGTCAGCTGTGGAATTTTAATTGCTGGCTGAATTGTTGAAGTCCGCATCACATATTGGACTAATTGTCTATGTAGTTTTATTAATTGTTTTAGCTGTGTTAAAAGCTCTGCTTGAGACATCCCATTGATGTCTGGATGTGGTGTGTATCCGGGTAGGACCGGCCACGTTGCTCCTGGTCTCCCTAAGGGACCGAGCCTGGTGATGTGATTATTATGTTTTAGGGCGCCATTAAATAAGAGCAAATGCTCTTGAAATTTAAGTGGTACTTCCACCTCCTCGAAAGGAGTGTACTCTCCAGGAGGTTCCTCTGTTTTGTAATAGTGGAAGTACTTTGTTACAGCATTTGCTGCTGGAAAATGTATCCATGAATAGTATACCTCTGTCTGCCGATATTCGTGTGCCTCAATTACGAATATGACTGTACCACCTCTAGGTGTCAGTCCATTTTCTATAAGTTTTAAGGTTATAGATTTCCTTTTAATGACCGGGATGAGTATTATATCCTGGTCTGCGTCAAGCAGTGCAGCATCAGCTGCTGCGAGTTCAGTTGCTAATCTAACTGCCTCTCTTTCATCATCACTGTCTACCATTTTACCGACAGGATGGTTACTTTGTTTGTTTGCAGATCAGGTTTCTTATGGAAACAAAGATTAGATGCACAATATTTTGGAACGGTGTATCCTTCAACGTTGACTAAACCAAGTACCATACATAGGAGTTTCCTCCTGCGAGGTTTGGCGGATATTACCTTTTACCCACTCCAGACGTCTTTGGAGTATTATGGGAGAAAGGGGTCTGAGTGAGAAAGCACGACTGAGTTACTCTAAATGTCTTACGTTAGTTTTATCGCCCTTCCAAACGCGTTGGGCGCCATGTAGTGTAGTTCCTATTATCCCAATAGGCTCTGCGCATTGGAATAATACCTTCAATAGTATAGGCCTAGACCAGACGTTAACTAGGTCTACTACTGTCAATATTAGACTTAAAGTTTTGGGTTTGCCAGCTAGCTCAGAGTTCACTAGAAACTTTCTCGAATAGGCAAGGAGGAGTTGAACCTCCCTGGATAGACAAGAAGGGATTTAGTTTCTGACAACCATAGAACATGACAACTTTGCTCTCCCCTAATCAAGAGTGTATCTCGAGAGTCGTGTGAAAACAAAAGGCAATTTATTTTACTCAGTCAGTACGTGCATTCTTAGTCTCATCAGATTGTAGAGAAAAGGAAGAGACGGGCGTGTTCAATAAAAGATGTTATTTATTGATCAGTCTCTTTTCTCGTACAAGAGAAATGGATCGATATTATTGCAATACTTATGATTAAGTAAAGTGCATACATTAAAAGCAGAAGTATAAAATAATACTGTAAAAACATTGATATGGTTTCTAAGCCATATGAAGGTTTAAAATGAATAATATATAATACATACACATATACATTTGACTAATCGTACTCAACTGGTGTTTCTAGCTAAGCCTACCCCGTGTACCTGACCTAAGTCTAATACGTGGGCGGGAATAGAAAGTTACAGTTTAAGTTAAGTTTGTTTTTGCCAAGTGACTGACTAAAGAATTCTCTGTGAGGGGTTATTCAGTTCTGTACCTGGAATCTAGGATGGATGAGGGATGGTATCTCTCGTCTCTGGTCTCGATATTCCAGGCTGCCTGCGAGGGCTACCCGGAAGCGCCGGAGCTGGATTTCTCGGCAGGAGAAAAACGGCTTCTCGTTCTCAGCGCGTCAGGAAGGCGGGGCTGCGCCAGCGGGGTCTGCTCTGCTCTGGGCTTCGGCAAGTCTGGCTGCTCCGTCCTCGTCACCACCGCGTGTCTTTGCATAGGGCAATATCAGTAATATTTATACCTTTAAGGTGCCGAGATTGACGTAAGGATGGACATAGATACGTCAATAAGGATGTCATACGACCAGGTCGTTAGCACATTCTTTTGCTGAAGTTCTCGGTGAAATCAAAACAATGGCCGCAGGGTTTTTCCCAAGGTGTCATAGGTTTGATTTGTTATGAGAACTCCGTATGCCTTATCAGGGGCTGGAGGAATATCGCTTGTCTAATTAGATGGCAAGCGTTATGACCTAATCAGATAACACGCTCCTGTGCCGTAGTGTGGCTTTATCAGATAACGGTTCCTGCATCATGGGGGTTTTCTGCCTCATGGGATGGCTGCTAGTTAACTTGTTAGTTTGTTAACCAGAATAGGGTCAGGAATAGGGGGATCGATACAGAACCTATAGGAATACATCACAGAATTTGCAAAAGGCTGTGTGTATTTCTTTCGGATTGCTGGTCATAACCCCTGAGGAAGTCCTAATTTGTTTAATTTCATTAGAGGTGGTCTGTAGTCTTGTTCTCATTGCCAACTGATGACCGATCTTTTCGCTATACTCATATGTTTTTTCTCTTGCAGCAGCCCACTTAGAGGCGGCTTTCTTGGCTAGATTTGAGCAGATCTCAGCCCTGGCAGCCACCACTGCCAGTTGAGCCGTATCTGTCTCACCCTTCACTTGAACTACCAAAATAAGGTCTTCTTCTTTTTTAGCTAGTTTTTGCATGCAGCTCCATCAACTGTGCCCTCTCCTGCCGGTTTTTCCTCAATGAAAACTGCAAGGTTTCACCCCAAGCACAGGCTTTTGGTGTGTCCCAAACTACCATAACAGGAGCTGAGCCTACGTTGTTATCACGGAAGGATTGTATCCACTGCTTCATGTGAGTTTGGTAGCTCTCATCTAGCAGGAGTGCTCTCTCAAAACTCCAAGATGAGGTTTCCTTGCGGGTAATCAAACCCTGAATATTGAATATTAAAGGATTATGGTCCGAAAGAATGCGGGGAAATAAATCAATTTTACTATTATGAATTAAAGAGATGGAAACCAAAAAGAAATCCAAGCATGCAAAAGACTTGTGAGGTGAGGAAAAAAATTTGTAGCCTGGCAGAGTGGGATTTAAGGAAGTTCAGGCATCGAAAAGCCCATGAATATGCATTACATTTTTAATAGCTTGAAGCACTTTAGGTTTGCGAGTAGTCAGCCATGCTTGAGGGTTTGACCCCCAGTTGCAAGGTAGATTATTATTAAAGTCCCTGCATAAGATGACTGGAAGTAGCCAATTTGCCAACTCAGCCGAAACAAAATCTAGAACGTTAGTGTCATCCAGAACATTGCCATATAGAGACCAGAGGGTGAAGGAAAAGGTGGAAGGGTTGTATGACGTTACAACGCATGCTTTTACCACGCATGCTGTTACAACGCAGTTTTTACAACGCATACCATTACAACGCATAGCGCTTTGGGGTGCTGGAAAGTGAATAGTTTAATTTACTATTCCAACTCCAGTCCCCGTGGACACTAGGGAAGGTGTTGGATAGTAAATTAAATATATTCCCTATCCTAGAGCGCCCCCCAGCGCAATGCGTTGTAATGGTTTTCGTTGTAAAACCTGCATTGTAATAGCAGTGCGTGGTAAAAGTTGCGTTGTAAAGTATGTTTCCCGGTGGAAGTTATACGGCATTCTGCAAACACCCATCTTCCTTGGGGTCAGATTTAACTCGGGTAGATTGAGGTAAACAATTATGGCGTGCTAGAATAGCCACACCCCTAGCTCAGGTTCCTTGCAATGTACCCCCGATAACTCTGTATCCCAAAGTGTTTAAGAGATGCACCTGAGAGCTTTCTAAGTGTATCTCTTGAAGGCACAAATTGTTGGCCCCCATCAACCGTAAGCTCTGAGCTACCCTCTGCCTTTTTATCGCATGGGTAAAGTGAAGGCAATTGCATGCATAGATTGTCGGCAGGCGTGCAAGAAAATCTAGCATCATACATTTGTATCTATTGATAATGTCAAGGAATTTGTTTTAGGAGTCAAGGAACGCTGAGTATAAAGAGCAAGTTACAACACCACATAGCACAGTAAAGATTAACCTATACAGAGCCATATTAGATAGAAATCACGAGGTCAGGGTGATTTTGCACTAGAACCCAAATGCAGGTGTAGAGCAGATGGGGTATTAAGCCTTTTACCTTAATTTCCTATTGGAGTCAAGCTAATAGCAGAGCCGTGCTATCATGAGAAGCCACTGGTCCACCTATCTATTAGAGAAGTAGATTTCTATCGAATTGCACTTAGTTGTATGCTGATCTACTATCAAGCCTCTTTTCTTGATTGATTAAATTGAGCAGCCGCAAGATACGCCTCTTCTTGATGTTTCTATTTGCAGAAAATGCTGGTTGAGTCGGAATTTCAGCTACCAGCCTCTTTAAAAATTCTGAAACTGCCCAAATTCTGAAGCTGCCCAAATGTTGCTCAAGATGAAGCAGAACTCCCTTTTTATACATTTAGGTATCATCTTTTCTGTTCCTGTATGTGAATGAATTAAAATGTGGTGGCTCTTTTTGTTTTTTTTCAAATGTTTCTCCTTGTATATTTATGAATCATGAAGTGTTACTGATTATCAATAAAAACAAGAAAACAAAAAAGAGTATGCGTAATGGACAACAAACAATATGGAACATAGTAATATAGTACATATGATAGAATTGTGCAATATTCTCAAATTACTGAATAATAAATTGAGATTCAGAAAATAGTGAAAACTAAAGTTATGAATGTTACCAATTCATTAGTTGAAAATCAGTAAACTGAAATTACAAATGATTACAAGTCGTAATTTGACAATTTATTTATTAAAAATCAGCTATTGAGATTCCTTATTATTCAAAATTTACGAAACAGTAACCTGAATATTAATACATCTGGCCCCAATTTACCAATAAATATTGTATTCATATCAGATGCATTACCTTCTCATCATCAGCTTTTGCACTGAAAACAAGGACATGGCCTATCTACCCCAAATATATTGGGCCTGATTCAGGAAGGTAAACGTACACTTTAGTGTAAGTTTACAATTGTTTGCTATTCACAAAGGTATTTTATGAGGAGTATCGTTATGACTTCAGAGTATCCGCGCATTAAAAGATAGGACATTCATCATTCTCTCCTCCTTGCACTAACAAGCAAATAACACTCTTAATAGCAAGTATGTCCCTTATTTTGTAAACTACTTTATATACCTATACATAAATTAGGGCTTCTTTCTCGTTCCCTCGTTTTCTCTTTGGCGCATTATATAAAACTACAGAAAGTCAGTTAATGTATAAATATACAAAGCCATGCCTATTGGCTTTGTCACTTCATTAACCATACTGTGAATTTAGGGGCACATGCATCAAGGGTTTTTGCATTCGCAAACGGTGCGAATCGCAAAATTCGGCCGTTTGCGAATGCAAATCCCTTTTTTGGGATGCATTAAACTTTTTGCTTTTTTCGCAATTTAAGAAATCGCAGTTTATTTGCGATTTATTAAATTGCGATTGCATTTAAGAAATCGCAATTTTGCGATTTCTTAAATGCTATGCTTGATTTTTTTTTTAAATTGCGAATTCGCAAATAGTTAGTGGTAAATTACCATGAAGTTGAACTTCATGGTAATTTGCGAAAACTTTCAAAAATGCACAAAAGTGCATTTTTGAAAGTTTCATTTTACACACACACATGCCCTTGGGGCATGTGTGTGTGAAAAATGCACTTAAAATTATATTTCAGGGGTGCAGAGGGGGTCCTTTGGACCCCCCCTGCACCCTTGAAATAGCATTCTCATTTTGCGATTCCTTAATTGCGAATCGCAAAATGAGAATGGCTTCCCATTCATTCCTATGGGCCTCTAGGCCCATAGGAATCAATGGGAAGGGATTCCTTAATTGTGATTCGCAAATTGTGAATTGCAATTAAGGAAAATTAAGAAATCGCAAAAAAAATTGCGATTTCTTAATGCATAGCATTTTGCGATTTCTTAATTGCGATTCCTTAATTTTCGTAATTAAGAAATTGCAAAATGTTACAATGATGCATGTGGCCCTAAGCCCCTACGTGCTGAAATCTAACCCTACCTATGAATACTAATTCGTTCTGTTATCAGGTGCCCTTCAAGAGAAGAGAATGTCAGCCAGAGCAGTTACAGCTTGTCGCCTGCCAATTCCATGCAGTGACAGACAGCCTTCTTGATTGGATGTAAACATACAATAATTTAATGTGCATGTCCTCACTTGATCAATTGTTCTCAATCCGCCGCTGAGAATCAAGGACAGGACAATACCTTAGACGTAGTAAAACTGCAGGTATCTACAAATCAATTGTCTGCTTTACAAGATGAAACGAAATTAGTTTATCATCATTAAATTGTGTTATTTTCCCTGGAAACAAAATCATTACATGAACAGCTGAAACGATTAATGAGACAGTTCTGACAGCACAGATGCCTCACTCATCTAACAGACATTCAGTGAAAAAACATTTTTTTAAAAGTGTGCGAATTGTAATTAATTGTACGGAGATAAATGCAGCAGCACTGAGCAACTTAAGTGAGTGCTATCCAGCAAGATATATTTACTTTGTCAACATTAGAAATTTATAAAAGGAGTTATCATGCATATGTTGCCAAGGTAAAAGGTTTCAATGAGGCATCTGTTACATTTTTGAATTACTTCAATGTTTTCTAACACATCCTATGCATGCTAGCGTATATACAGTTTTACTAAGCCAGGCATACACAAACTATTTCCCACCTGTTAGTGCAAGTGCTAGTGCAAATATGAAGACAATTCATTTAGCTCACGTGCTAATTTTTCAAACAAATTAGCATAAAAGTAAAATACCTTGAATGTATGCATTCTGTTAAATGTATACACATTTCTGTGGGTATAGGTCGTAATCTTCGGAGTTGACTTGGAATGAGTAAGGGCACTCCATTTTCCTGTTTCACAAAATGGTGCAGTTCAAGCTTCACATCTCATTATTCCTCTGATGTCTTGACTTGGTGTGGGCTGGCGCTGGGTAATGTCTACAACTGAAAGTGAGAGCAATGTCTAATGCTGAAAGGGGGCATAAGTGTCATGCAACACAATCCAGTGTCAGCAGTAGGGTCATTAGTTGAAGATGACCTTTGTCATGTCATCTGTGACAAAGTGCACTCGGGGAGTTATGGTGGTGTACCACTCCAAACTGGAATATTTCTAATATTTTTTAGTTATTGAAGCATTTCAATTCAACTAACGTTTTCTTAGACCACACTTCAATATATGTTGTGAAAAAGAACCATAAGTTCCCTTTAACACTTTGTTGTGTGAATGTCTTTGTTTTGTTAAGATATCCTTTGGTCTGTGGGCAACCTACTCAGAGTACCACCTGACCAGAGGACAATATCACAGGAAAAGTGTTCCATGTTCCCTGACCACAAGCTTGCTTGGCACGGAGTGTTGCCTTAGGACAAGACCTGTAACTGCTGTCACAGCTTCCAGCCAGGACCACAATTGCATCGTTGTCTACAGTATTGATACATGTTCATAAAAAAGAAAAACCCTTCACGGGAGCAAGCAGCAAGACAAATGATATGCACGTTATCTGCCTCTTGGGTTTTCTCCTCATTGGTATGGTGCAAAGTGCTACTGAAAAGGGTGGGGGTATAAAGGACTGTCAAAGTCTACAGAAAAAGTCTACTGATTGCATTTTCTCATTGATGAAGATATGGAGTCTAACCTGTGCTGCCCCTGCCCTGGAGTGGCGACACCTATACAGGATACCTCTTCCTGTCCTTTATGTATGGATTGTCAGTGTTTCCACTGTGTTGATGGTTCTCTGTTGATCATCGATGTGCTGAGACCATGACCTCAAAAACCTAGAAATGTGTGTATGTTAGTATGTGCAAATTGGTTTACTTTCATGCCACCAAAAACACACAGGGCATATTTTGAATTGTGTTAATGAAGAGGCAACATGTTTAATTGCTGGTCGAGTTTGGCAGATTCTTTAGGGTAAGAAGATCAATCATACCAAAAGGGTCTCTCCCAGAACATTATTTATTGCATCTGCAAAGAGGCAAATAAAACACATATTCTAAATTCCCTCTGGCAGCTAAAATATTAGATAGAACAAAGTGTTACTTCAGGTTCCCCCACCAACAAACACATGTTATGTGCTTCTACCAACCAACAGAGAGACCAGTATGCAACAATGCAAGTAAAAGTGTAAGTGTTATGCTTGTAAAGTGCACAAAGGCCAAGGCGTCTTAGTGCTTAAGGAAGACACAGGTTTAGCACAGGAGAGGTAACATTACTTCTGCCTAGCACATAGCCACGTCTTCAGCAACTTCCTGAAACGAGGTCTGACCGGTTGGAGTCAGATATCGTCAAGTAACTGATTCCATAGTTTAGACGTGCGGTATGTCAGGCTCCTACAACCCCATCTAGCTCTGTGTATCCTGGGAATCTGTACTAGACCTTTGTTGGCCGATCTAAGGTTGCGCCGAGGAGTGTACTGTAGAAATAGTTTCTGTAGATCCGCTGCACCACCCCCAAACCGGGCTTTATTTTCCAAGCACAAGGCTTTAAACTCAACTTAGGAATGTGTGTGTTAATAGGTTGATGGGCAATCACTCTTTATAATGAACTCCTGGTTAAGTAAAGCAAAAGACAAAAGGAGCAATTAGGAAAATTAGGCAAGCAGTTTTTTTGTGGAAAATAAGAAATGTTAAGCTCCATTGTCTGTTGCAGTCAGGAAAGAATAACTGCCTTCCATTTTGCACATTGAGCTCACCCCCACGGATAGCCACAATCTTTGTCATGGTGAACCTCAAGAAGTCACTAAATTAATCTGTGCTTAACACTTTGGTAGTTTGGCGCAAACCAGGCAGGCTTAACTTAGAGGTAATGTGTAAAGTATTTACGTAGCACACAAGAGTATTAAAGTGAAAACACAACACAACAAAAATCCCAAAGCAATATGGAAACATAAAAATCATTTAAATAAATTAGGTGATAAAAAAAATAACAAAATCCAATCAGTAGAGCCTGGGTTATGAATTTTTAAAGGTTAAAGAGCCAGAAAGATCAAAGCACCAACCATGAACATGTATTTCAAGAAAATATGTCTGAGAAGATAAAGTTCAGAAGGGAAAGGCTGCTCACTGAGGAGGAGGCACTGTTGTCGGGGAGTCATTGGACAAAGTTGCAGTGACGATTAATTCGTTTTGACTTAGGGCTGGATTTAGATCTTGGCGGACAGGTTACTCCTTCACAATGGCTACGGAAAGTTTGTCTACCGAAATATAAATCCCACATGATATCATGGGATTTATATTTCGGCGGATGGGATATCTTACACCTTTGTGACAGAGTGAACCATCCGCAGAGATCTAAATCAGGCCCTCAGTCTCTTTTTGGAAGTTGAAAATGTCCAGCACGATAAAGCTGCATACTCTAGCCAAAAAGAACGCTACAAGGCCAGGTATCCCTTCTTCGAGGAGCTGCTGAACAGGATTTTCTACTGTGGAGAAGAATGTGGCATGATCTGCGGCAATGTCAGGCCAAATGGCAATGCACCCTGGGCGGATCAACAATGTAGGTCCCAGTCAACTCTCGGTTTTAAAAGCACTTTTTGGGCAAAGAGGTTTGGATTTGGGTTATCTGGGCACATTTAGCACCACATACAAAGGTCCAGGGCTTGAGGGGAGCCACATGGAAGATCAGGGCCTACTCAGGCTAGGTCCAGGTGTGTGTTCCGGATGGATGGACCTTCTTTGTCCCTGAGGCTCAGATCGGGAGACAAACCAACTAGCTCTTGGAGTTACCAGAGGAGTCATGCGTTCAAGATGAAGTGCAGGACTCAAGCAACAGGGCAGACCTCTGAGGTAGAAAGCAGGCTTCAGGCAACAGAGCCTACTTTCTTGGTGCAGCGAAGCATTCTTCTGAAGTGCATATCAGTGGGTCAGAGGGTCTTCTTTTTTATCTGGTGCCAACTTTAAAGTGCGACAAACGTCTGGAAGCTTTCTCCCACAGAAGGGCCTGAAATTTCTCACCTTCTTGCCCTGACCCTAAACTTGCTGCAGGCACAACAAGCTAGTCTGAGAGCAGGGCATAGCCTTTTCAAGTGCATGTGGGGCTTCTCCCACTTCCACCCTTCAATCCTGCCTGGGATGACCCTTTCCGGCAAACTTAATCCCTCTATTGTGTGACTGTCTGGGAGGAATATACAAAGGTCAACTGCCAATCACACCTAGTCATGTGGACTTAAAACAGGCTGCAGACACCAAAAGGTTAGGACACAAAAATACCAACTTTATAAAAGTGGAATTTTTTGAAATGTGACTTAAAATCTGACTTTACCTTTAAAGTGGGGATTCAATCACAATTCCTCAAACACCAACTATGGCTTTCCTACCTGTTCCCAGGCAAACTTTAGTACTCATTAAATGCAATAAGGTAACCCAATATTATCCCATGAGAGAGGTAGGCAAAAAACAAATTTATGAGTTTTTACTGCCGAGACATGTAAAACATAAAAGTACATGTCCAACTTTTTAATTACAATGCACCCTGTCATATTTGCTGTTTAGAGTCTACCGTAGACTTATATGTATTAAAAAGGACGTTTTAGGCTTGGCAATAAGGTTATTTTGCCAAGTGAAATTGAAGGTTAAGAGCTGCAGGCAGGTTGCAATGGCAGGCCTGACACATATTTTAAAGGACTAATTAAGTGTGTGCCACAATAAATACTGAATACCCACTAGAAACATTTAATTTACATTCCCTATGAGCACAAGCACTTTAGCACTGGCTAGCAGTGCTAAAGCGTACCTGGTCGTAAGGCCAACAGATAAAAAATAAGAGGGGTGAAGGCAAAAGGTTTGGGGAAAGCCACCCTAAGACTGACATGACTAACAAGACTGAGTCCAAGTCTGTTAATGTTTTACTATGAAGACCAAACTCATAGGGTTGGCAAATAAATTGTCTATAATTGGTAAGAAGTGACATAGAAATCAGTTTAGGATTCCTGATGTTTACACATGGTGTAATTTCTATATCTTTTGTTATTACCATTGTTATAGGTATCACGACTGGAAGGTAGAGCAATTCACCTAAGCCATCAATTATAACATAACACCAGGGGCAGGTACAAGACCCCCGAGACACCTTCCGACACTGCCACACAGTTAGGGGATATAAGCAGGAGACCAACAAAGGGAAGAGGAATAGCAGGAGAGAGAGAGAACACTGTCCCAACTTTCTGCCTGGTCCAGGCGGGCTCACAGAGAGTTGGGAGTGCGTAGAGGACCGCGTCCCTCTTGCACATTATGGTCTATAGCAGGGTTCTCTAAAGACGGTCCCTGAGGGGACGGATACATGCCAATTTATTAAGATAACTACATGTACCTAAATGAAGATATGCTAGCAGGACTGGCTTTGGAGAACAATGGTCTATACCAATGAGAGAGACAGCATACATTAAACAAGTGCATTACAATCCAACTAGGGCATAGCACTGTTAAACATAGGTGTGCATTTAATATAAAATCACCCAAAGGCGTCTTGTTGATGTCACCATAGCCTTTCAATCATATGAGAGTTATGGCTCTCTTCCTTATGCAAATGAAAGTTTGTGTGGAACTGCTCTACTCACAGTTCTCACTTGGATTTGCAAAGTATTGCTTTTGTCTCTTTGTGCTCTATAGTCTTGACACAGATCTCTTAAAGAAGTGCTGCTTAAAAATGCTGGATGAACTGTGGAAAATTACTGAAAGCATGTTACCGAGTAGTCACACACATGGTAATTAAAACAAAGTGACAAAATAAACAGAAACATTGCATGATATGCTGTGTTCTAAATTCCTGAAAATGAACTTCGGTTCTCGCTGTTGTTGCTGATGTGGCCACGTGGTATTAAGATTAGTAAGTTGCTTGATTCTTCTTTTGTCTTTCAGCTTGGAAGTCATGAGGTCGGGCAAGGTGTTGCTTCCAGGAGTGGACGTTAAGGTAGCCGGAAGGGAGCCAAGTTGACGATTTTCAGGTGAGCACAGCAAAGTCAAGCATAGGAGGTGCCTAGGGTGTGGTAGATTTACCCATGGAAAGTCAAGATAGCCACCTTATAGCGTAATTCAATGTACTCATGTACAGCCACATGTTTAATGGAGGCTGTTGGCAGCAGATGTGATTTCTGTAAAAGAGGGACTCTGCCAAAGAGCAGAGGGCTTCGCTTGGCCGCAACAATGTTTATTGAAAGCAAGTCTCTGTCAAATGTGTGAGCCTCCCTAGGCTCACAACTCTGTTTACTAAACCATGCATTACTGCTCTGGCATATGTGCAACAATGTTCTGGGAATATGTTGTCATGTATTCCTATAGGTCCTGAATCGATCCCCCTATTCCTGACCCTATTCTAGTTAAACAAACCAACAAGTTAACTAGCAGTCAGCCCATGAGGCAGAAAACCCCCATGATGCAGATACCGTTATCTGACGCAGTCACACTACGGCACAGGAACGTGTTATCTGATTAGGTCATAACGCTTGCGATCTAATTAGACAAGCGATATTCCTCCAGCCCCTGATAAGGCATACGGAGTTCTCATAACAAATCAAACCTATGACAACCTGGGCAAAACCCTGCGGCCATTGTTTTGATTTCACCGAGAACTTTAGTAAAAGAATGTGCTAACGAGCAAGTCGTATGACATCTTTATTGACGTATCTATGTCCATCCTTACGTCAATCTCGGCACCTTAAAGGTATAAATATTACCGATCTTGCCATATGCAAACACACGCGTGGTGACGAGACGGAGCAGCCATACTTGCTGAAGCGAAGAGCAGAGCAGACCCCGCTGGCAGCAGCCCCGCCTTTCTGACGCGCTGAGAGACGCGCTGCTTTCTCCTGCCGAGAATCCAGCACCGGCGTTTCTGGGCAGCCCTCGCAGGCCGCCTGGAATATCGAGACCAGAGAGAGAGATACCATTCCTCATTCATCCTAACTTCCAGGTACAGAACTGAATAACCCCTCACAGAGAATTCTTTAGTTATTCACTTGGCAAAAACAAACTTAACTTAAACTGTAACTTTCTATTCCCGCCCACGTATTAGACTTAGGTCAGGTACACGGGGTAGGCGTATCTAGAAACACCAGTTGAGTACGTTTAGTCAAATGTATATGTGTATGTAATATATTTTATTCATTTTAAAACATCTTATGGCTTAGAAACCATATCAATGTTTTTACAGTATTATTTTATACTATTGCTTTTAATGTATGCACTTTACTTAACTATAAGTATTGCAATAATATCGATCCATTTCTCTTGTATGAGAAAAGAGACTGATCAATAAATAACACCTTTTTATTGAACACGCCCGTCTCTTCCTTTTCTCTACATTCTGATGAGACTAAGAATGCACGTACTGACTGAGTAAAATAATTTGCCTTTTGTTCACACGACTCTCGAGATTGACTCTTGATTAGGGGAGAGCAAAGTTGTCATGTTCTATGGTTGTCAGAAACTAAATTCCTTCTTGTCTAATCAGGGAAGTTAAGTCTTCCTTGAACATTCGAGAAAGTTTCTAGTGAACTCTGAGCTAAGCTGGCAAACCCAAAACTTTAAGTCTAGTATCGACAGTAGTAGACCTAGTTAACGTCTGGCCTAGGCCTTTACTGCTGTAGGTATTATTCCAATGCGCAGAGCCTATTGGGAAGATAGGAACTACACTACATGGCGCCCAACGCGTTTGGAAAGGGCGATAAAACTAACGTAAGACATTTAGAGTAACTCAGTTGTGCTTTCTCACTCAGACCCCTTTTCCCACAATACTCCAAAGACGTCTGGAGTGGGTGAAAGGTTATATCCGCCAGACCTCGCAGGAGGGAACTCCTATGTATGGTTCTTGGTATAGTCAACGTTGAAGGATAAACAGTTCCAAAATATTGTGCATCTAACCTTTGTTTCCACAAGAAACCTGATCTGCAAACAAACAAAATAACCTTCAGGACAGTAAAATGTCAGACAATGAAGAAGAAAGAGAGGCAGTTAGATTAGCAACTGAACTCGCAGCAGCTGATGCTACCATGCAGGCAGCAGACCAGGATATAATACTCATCCCGGTCATCAAAAGGAGATCTATAACCCTAAAACTTATAGAAAATGGACTGACACCTAGAGGTGGCGCAGTCATATTCGTAATTGAGGCACACGAATATCGGCAGACAGAGGTATATTATTCATGGATACATTTTCCAGCAGCAAATGCTGTAACAAAGTACTTCCACTATTACAAAATAGAGGAACCTCCTAATGAGTACACTCCTTTCGAGGAGGTGGAAGTACCACTCAAATTCCAAGAGCATTTGCTCTTATTTGATGGCGCCCTAAAACATAACAATCACATCACCAGGCTCGGTCCTTTAGGTAGACCAGGAGCAACGTGGCCGGTCCTAGCCGGATACACACCACACCCAGACATCAATGGGATGTCTGTAGCAGAGCTGTTAACACAGCTAAAACAATTAATAAAAATTCATAGACAATTAGTACAGTATGTGATGCGGACTTCAACAATTCAGCCAGCGATTAAACTTCCACAGCTGACCCCTCACCAGGGGAACACAAATAAAATTACACCACAGAACATCCAGTCTTGCCTAGGTAAAGTACCGGCTAAACGGGAACAAATACCATTCTGGTTGGCACAGAAAATTACCCAAATAGAGGCGGTGTTTCCTGACACCACCCCGCTAGAAAAACACAGGATTCTGACTATCTGTCTTCCTATGGGAATCGCACCACACATTGAGGACTGTGACACTTGGGGTACAGTCTTTGCTTCCATCTACACAAAAACGCACGGTGTTCCATCCATTTCGGTGATACCAGATGTGCTAAAACAAATTCAAGACGAATACGGTCCAGAACCTGCTTTAACTCTTGGTATGAAATTACTAAAAGACTTCAAGCAGGTCTCGGCTATATTATTAGCCAACATAAAAGGTGAAGCAGCAAACGTAGCGATCCGCCAGAGGTTAAAAGAGACAGATATAGCAGACCAACCAGCTGAAATTGCCAGAATCATAGAAAAATCCTATGAGGAACTAGGCAGAGATAGTTTAGGTGGAATACCAGTAAAACCGCAACTGACTGAAAGTCCAGAAAAAATATTTTTTAATAATAATTCACCAAAAAAGAACTGGGATGGAAACAAACAATCCAATCCTAAAGAAAAGAAATTCCAGTCCAGAGGAAGGTCTCCTAGGCGAAGAGAGAAATCTCCGAACCAAAGACACAGGTCACCCCAGAGTGACCCCTCTGGGAAAAGATATAACCTTAGAAATAGGGATAATATAAAAAAGCCTGATAGATATCAAGACATTGATACACGTCCCTCTCAATCTTTTCAGACTTCCTCGCAGAAATCGGAAAGAAGAGGACGATCAGAACAAAGAGAAGAGCACACCAAGTCCAAAGACAAGGAACCTGCTCAGCTAAAAAAGAAATTACAATTTCCAAAAAAGAAGGTAGCCAGTATCAAGGTAGTTAACAATGCCGAGAATACTGAGGACACAACTGAAAAACGGAGAGTGGGCTCAGACAATGCTAGACAGTGCAGCAGAAGTGAGCATAGCTCGCAAAGTCCTTATGAATCATCTGGAGACAGTGGACACGAATGAATATCTTCAAGTGGAAACTGCAGACACCAGGGTTAGCAAACCTCACAAGATATACGAGATAACATTACGTATAGAGGGAGATAAGACTAGGAAAATAAGGGGACTATTTTGGGATAATCTCTCCAAGGGTTATGACATCCTTCTAGCTGAAAAAGATTGGCCACCAGAGTTTGTCAGGGAGTGCCCTCATGGCGAAGAAGTAATTATGCCTGCCTTCTCAAATTTAATTCCAATTCATAAAAAATACACACTTGCCAGAAAGTGGGCAGTGGCTCTAGCACCTGCTTTATATAAAAATCATGTAGGATGGGATGAGGACTCCCCTCCTCACAAAATCCAGTTAAAATCACAACCTACTGCACAAAGGCAGTACCCAATTAAGCAAGAAGCTAAAAAACAGGTAAATGAAATACTAGATCAGCTAGAATACCAGGGGGTGATTGAAACTTGCACCTCACAAATGAACAACCCTTTGTTTCCGGTCTCCAAACCAGACAATTCATATCGTCTAGTTTTGGATTACCGACACCTTAACACATGTTGCAAAACTTTTGCAGTGCAAAACTCACACAGTGCTGCACTAATGAATAACATAGTGCGCAAAAAATATAAAACAACCTTAGACATCTCCAATGGATTCTTTTGTCAAAACATAGCACCAGAGAGCAGATATTTAACTGCATTCTCAGTAAATGGCACTCAAAAACAATTCTGTCGGTTAGCCCAGGGGTACAAGAACAGCCCGGGGGTATTCTCAGCGAGAGTAACAGAATTACTTCAACTATATGATGATGAAGCATTATCTTATGTCGATGACATTTACTTAACAGATGATGACTTGGAGACTCACTTGAAAAGAGTGAACACCATAATACTTGGGTTCGCTGCAGAGGGTTACAAATTCAACTTTAAAAAATCCAGAATTGCCCATCTGACAGTCCTATACGAAGGATATGAATTATCAAGTATAGCCTGGTTGACAATTTTCTAAGAACTAGAAGAATTGAAAAATCTAGCATATGAAGAAACATATCCTCTGCCAATCGACATTCTGCCTTTACGACATTACGCCTGTGTAATCTATACAGACGGACATGCACAACCCTCCATTTGGGGAGAACAAGCATACAACCCCACATGTGAGATTACAAAAGAAGTGTGGCGCGGAGGTAAACTAAAACCTCTATTAACAAAGACACACTCAGTAGAAACTAATTCAGAACAACAAACTGAAATATTAGCTTTGAAAATGGCGCTAGATAATGCGGATCGCGAATTCCCAACACTTATAGTGTCTGATTCATATTACTGCGTCAAATCATATAACAGCGATTTGCAGACATGGATTCAAAACGGTTACAAAGATGACACAGATGCACCAATAAAGCAGAAACTGCTCTGGGAACAAATAGCTCTTTTACAAAAAGAACTACCAAAGACTCACGTGACTCACTCACTGAGTCATCAGCGTGATGGCGTTCACGTTGTAGGGAATTCATTGGCTGAAACAGCCGCAGCGGCAGCCACTAAATCGGCTCCCGTAGTTCGAAAAAAGCGTACATTAAAATACATTGACGGTGAAACAGTGCTGGCGGTGAAAACATAATCGAAATGCGACTGCTCATCGTTACCGATCAACTATCCACTCAATTATACATACATAATCGATGCAAACTCCGTCCCTTTTGCTCGAATCCCTGGAGTGGGGGATAGAGTGATTCCAAACATGGACAGGAGAAACTTGTTAATCGCAGACGCACACATGGGCGAGGGTCTCAGACACCTTAAACTGAAAGATTCTCTGGAAGAATTACAATCACGGTACTGGTGGCCAGGCATGAGCTTGCGTCACACCATGTTTGTAAAAAACTGCCCAAACTGCAACAGAGATCGCAGTGGGGAGAGAAACAGTTTAATACCTCGTCGTTCTACTCCAGGAAAAATCAGGAGTAAAAAGGAAGGGTTGCGATTAACATATACAGGCTAGTTCCACTTATAATGTAGATCACCAGCACTCGGCTGACGTCCGGACTGTTATACAAAGATTTGCGAGTCTAAATGGCATATACGCTAAGAGCATGCTACGTTTGACCATTGTCTCCACTCTAGCCCTCAAGCCTGAGGGGAAACATGACCAAATGAGCATAGCCCAGCGGGAATCTTCTCACTTCCTTCCTGAGGGTACGGGATGGTGTAAAGAAAAAACCAAGGCATAAAGCAATCTATAGCGGAAAGGATATTAGGTTCGGGAGCTGGGTGGGTCAAACATCTAATAAGTGTCCAACGTAGTCTCAATAACTTGCCAAGAAATTCTCTGAAGGGATTCAGTGCGTACGAATTATTATTTGGAACTAGGATGATGATATCTGACATTGATAGTCAGACTTCAGTGGTGAAAGAAAAAGCCTTTGATATCAAAGACCGTTTGGCTATTTTGCAGGACTTAAACAAAACAAGAAAAGACCTGAGCAACATAAAGTTGAAACAACAGCCAACAACCACTGAAGAACCACCACCTGTCCCAGCAAGACCTGTCTGGATTCCAAAAGTCGGGGATCTAGTCAGGGAAAAGATCGCGGTAAAGAAGGAATTTGGGCCTTCTTACAGAAAAGCAGTTCCTGTCTTGTCTGTCAACGGGACAAGATCAGTTGTACTACCGCCACTTGCTGGTAAAAAGGAGAACCGAGTTGTATCCATCGACCTGGTAAAACCACAACATGTGGCCGATAACAAACAGTAGGCCAAGTGGACTCCCAATAAGTAGCAGAACACCAAGGTTTGCTACCAGTACAGAGGTCCTAACGAAGAGGCTCATCACATTCGAAACGCCTACAGAAGAACAACAAGGACTATGCAGCAATGCAATAGAACTCAGACCTCTGAAAACCCAAATAAAAACATTTAGCAGAGACACACCAATCTATAATGAAGTACCAAGTGAAAAAGCAACCAATGAACCAATTGGAACAATTGACAGAACTGCATCCGGCTACTTCATAAACTTCGATGATTCCTCTGAAGGTTTCACTGAATCAAAGACACAGCCATCATCAAAATCCTTTAAAGACAAAGCTAAGGAACTTTTGAAACAACTGAAAGAAACATATCTGATTTCCCCATGGATTGAATTTTGGGTGGGTTTTGGTGCATTTATCCTCATACTTTGGCTCATCATGATACTAACTTTGGGACGCTTCATTGAGGGAAAATATGCAAAAATGGACACAGCAAGTCAGAAAATCAACTTGATCCTCAAACCACACACATCTTCACACGTCGAGAAAAGAGAACTTTCTTCAGCCAACTTCACAGCCAATCCGATACCTGGTGGGGTAGCCTGGGACAACACTGACTATGAAATTTATGGTCCGGTCGAGATCCTGAAATATCCACACCAAATTAAGATCTCATTGAGTGACTTTGCAAAACCAAACTCATTTGCTGATGATTGGGACTTCGAAAGCATTAATAATATGATGTCTGACTTAGTAATGTCTCCTAAATTTACCAAACATGATTATTTGCAGGGTTCTACAAATTATGCCAGTATGTATTGCTATAACCACTATGGTAACCACTTTTTACATAGATCTGCACAACCTAGAAATGTTTTAAATTATAATCAATGGGAACATTGTGCAACACCTCCAAAAGGGAGCTCAAGAACCGTTTACGACAAATATTCATATTTTTCAGGTTTTAACACAAGTAATGCTGAAACATTTTATTTTAAATTGTCAAACAAAACAGGGACCAAGACCATGATAACCAACACAAAATTGTTATATTCAGACTCATTCTTTGAAAAAATGAATACTTTTGGTTTTGAATATTGGGACAAAAATGTTGAATTGAAAAGTGTTTGGGGTACAAAAGAATGGCAAGTACAGGATATAGAAGCTTTGTTTAGAGCCTGCATGATCCCGGAACAAATGATATTTTTAAATGACACTGTTCAACAATCCACCTGTCTTGGCCTAGCCAAAATCAAAGATTTAAATAAACCGTCTATTCCAAAGCCAACAATGTTTAGCAATAACTCTGATACAGATGAAGAGATAGACGTAAACCATATATTAAACAAAAACAGAACACATCCTGATTGGAAACAGTGGTTGATCTGGCCCACAGATACTAATAACTGTCAAGACAGATTCCTGAACAAAACACAGGGGTTCAAAATGACCAGGCCAGACCCTAGATATCCTCAAAGACATCACCCAGGGATAATAACAACCTACAGTGTGGGCAAATTATGCCTTCAATGGCTACAAACTTCCACACTGGCAGAAATTAAGCAACACCTAACTTTACTTACTGATGGTGCTGACTTGCGTGATTTCACTTTGGGACCACGCAAACAGCGTCAAAAGCGTTTCATAGCAGCCTCTGTATATGCAGCATACAATGAGGCCTGGAAGGTTACTCAAATTGAAACAGCAGAGAGAATACGGGAAATTGACCGTATTAATTTGGAAAAATCACTTTCTGTAGTGGACAATGGGTTAATGACTCTGTCCTCCAGAATTTTTTCTTTGGACAGCATTGTGTCGTCAGCAATCGATATATTATCGCAAGACTTACTGTTATTACAACACGGTCAGTCACAATTGCGTTCTATTGTACAGCTTGGCTGGACGTTACAAAATCTGCGTTCAGGCTATGTGCCTTGGCGTTTAATCAACACAACGTCACTATTCCAAATCTTTAACCTTACTGATAGACAAATCGGTATGGCACAAATGGGTGCTGATTATACAATCTTGAGCATTGAAAAACTAGAAAGATTACCAATGACAATGTCAGAACGACCTGTCAGTGAATGGATAATACATGGGATAATAAATATTCCAATCTCAACCTTCAGGTTTCAATACTGCCAAAAATATATACAGGCTGGCATGTACGAGAAATTGGGAAAGGGGTACCTTAAAACAACATGGAACCTGCCCTATTCACATGCATGTGTCAGTAATAAAGGACAGAAAGTGTTTCTTAGTGGCAACAATTGTGCGATGTCACTAAGTGGCACACTTCTGTGTAACGGAATTAGTTTGCATGGAGCCTGTGAAGGGAATTCATACAACCTTTCATGTCACCAGCAAGGCGCACCTGCAACAGAAATAGAACCATTCTTTCAAAGACTCTATAATGGGAGTTACATTCTTATTGTAGACCGCAGATGTTGTAGTCTTATGCCCGGGACTCCTTATCTAGTAACTACGACTGCGAAGGTCAAGTGCTGTGGACGCTCGTTGTTCCCCAGCTCCTTCCCAGACAGGGAGGCAAGGGCATGGCCCGATTTGAAAATTACTTCTATTCGAATAGATACTTTAAGCAGAATGAAAACAGTCCTTCTTCAGACGCCTACCAGGCTCTCGTCATCAAAAGAAACGTATGATCTACAAGTCGCAAGGACGACTGCAGAGATACATACATTATTATCAACTAATTCCCCCGTACATTTCGCGGAAATCCTGAATGAAATCTTAAATATTTCTGATACCAATGGGGTCTCAAAGGTATTTAAGACAGTATTTTCGATGGCATTAACACCATTCAAAGCCATACTGGGTATTTTTCAAGATTTCGTCCATTCGATTTTTGGCGGACTTCCCCTGATCTTGGGACTAATTGCGGGAATCCTATTCTTAGTCCTTATTTTTCGTTATGGCAACCCATGTCACAGACAAAACTCTTGCGACAAGGGAAGAAACAATCCTAGCCATTGGATACCGGGACCGGATATCAAATATCCTGGGACTCTCCCGGCTTAGAGACCTGAACATGACTTGGTTTCTATCATTTCGACCAATGTGGCAAAGATGTGTTTTACCTGTATTGAGGTGTCTGCTATGCGGAGAAGAATGCGTGTTAGACACCTGTCTGACGCTACAATCGGATGCGCCGATGGATGCAGAAACATTGTTGAGCCCGATCAAGGTTCATGCTTTGTGCTGCCCTCAAAGGCTACCAATCCTGATGACGGCATTCGTGGAAGCTTCACCACTACGATTGATGGGTAGTGAAGTTCAAGATGAAAGCAGCATCGAACAGGTACGACCTTCTGTCAGCAATGCGAATCAGAATGTCAATGGAGACAATCATGCGCAAGAATGCATGATTACACCTATTTCCGAGTTAGTGGAACTTTCCCAGGAAGCTGTTGACAGTTTTTTCGAAAGCCTAAATGATATGATGTTCTCACCCGAACAGAAATAGAGACTTTTGAACAAGCCCGCACACGGCGTTCCCTGAATTCGGCCTTCAACTTTAAAAATAAAGTCACATGAACAATTTCGCTCCAGTTCACGGACAGCAATTTTTCAGCAGCCCCAAAATATTTTTTCATATTTTTCGGGACATTATCTTCTGCTTAAAGTAAGAACTATTCTTAGAGAACTAAGGTTTCTAAATTTTAGATAGCTTATAGACATTAGCTGCCCGCTGGCATGTTCATAAATATTTTATTCTGTGATGGAATGGTCTCGAAACTTTTTTCTGTATTTAAGAAACCATTTCATGTGTAATTCTCATATACCATACAAGCAATAATGTATACAAATGCGATTACTTTGGCATTATTCTACAGCTTGAGTGCATACAATATATATGTCTGCAATTTTTCAGTATATTTGAAAATTTCAAAATGCATTTATGTATTTTGGGGTGGTAAGGTATACACACTACTCTATAGTATGTTGTACTATGTTATACTATGCCTAGATTAGTAAATATGTCCATAGTTAGCGTGGAGTGGGTGTCATGTATTCCTATAGGTCCTGAATCGATCCCCCTATTCCTGACCCTATTCTAGTTAAACAAACCAACAAGTTAACTAGCAGTCAGCCCATGAGGCAGAAAACCCCCATGATGCAGATACCGTTATCTGACGCAGTCACACTACGGCACAGGAACGTGTTATCTGATTAGGTCATAACGCTTGCGATCTAATTAGACAAGCGATATTCCTCCAGCCCCTGATAAGGCATACGGAGTTCTCATAACAAATCAAACCTATGACAACCTGGGCAAAACCCTGCGGCCATTGTTTTGATTTCACCGAGAACTTTAGTAAAAGAATGTGCTAACGAGCAAGTCGTATGACATCTTTATTGACGTATCTATGTCCATCCTTACGTCAATCTCGGCACCTTAAAGGTATAAATATTACCGATCTTGCCATATGCAAACACACGCGTGGTGACGAGACGGAGCAGCCATACTTGCCGAAGCGAAGAGCAGAGCAGACTCCGCTGGCAGCAGCCCCGCCTTTCTGACGCGCTGAGAGACGCGCTGCTTTCTCCTGCCGAGAATCCAGCACCGGCGTTTCTGGGCAGCCCTCGCAGTGTGGAAAAGTAAATTTTGCCTTGTTATATGTGCCTACGTGTTCCCCATCCTATGTCATATGTGCATGATCGATATGCATGTATCCCCCTGTGATCTATTACAGACGCAATTATAGTTGTGTCCAGCTCTAGTATGCCAGTATCCAGTTCTCGTGAAAACAACGAGTATTAGGCCTATGTTGCCACGTTTACAGTGTGCACGTTAATTCACCGCATTGTCCCCGTTTTCTAGGCCTCAAAAGGGCCCGGACACCAGATTCAAGCTCCAGTCTCCTGAACCCACTCCGAGGAGCGATGCAGCCCCCACCTGCATCCCTGACCCTTCACTTACTTCCTGCCTCGCAGCGCGGTGCCCAGCCTGGCTCTGCCTGCCAGTCTGCCAAGAGTATGTTATGCTTCTAGTTATCAGTCCAGCCTCTCGTCTTCACATTCCTAAGCTACTGAACCGCATCAACAGTTTCAGCCATGGTCTAGTCTTTCTGTCTCCATGTAAGAGAAATACTGTATTAATATTCATAGAATATTCCTAGCACACGCAATACGTGTAGAATAAATGCATGCACCAGCCTTAGTGTCAAGTAGCCTTTGCCCTGATAACTTTTGGATTCTATCAACATGTACTCTAAACACCAGATACCAGATATGCTATAGGTACATGTCGTCCTGACACCGCAGACTTTAGTCTCCTCTTCTAGTGTAAAAGTCATAGCCCCAGTTCTCCCTGGTAACACGTCATTGCCCGTTTGCGCGCACCACTAGGTTAAAGGTCCCAGCTGCTCTCAGGTAGCCCCCTTCATGTTTCCGCCCCATTCATGACACTTCTGTGACGTTTCTCATCACATGTCTCAGTGCACGCCCCGTACACGCCTTCTTCTTCCATTCATGTGTTTTTATCTTACGTTTGTCATAAGTTACGCCTACTGTATGTAATGTATTTGAAATGTCTTACTATATATATGCTGCACTGTCGATGAAATGCTGCAGCTGCCTTCCTTTTCATTTTATTCCAGGCTGTCCCGTTCCAGTCCCTTCCCTTTTGCCTGAATAAATCCTTCTGACTCGGACACATCGGATCCTGCCTCTTATTTATTGAGCTATCTGTTATTGTTAATGTAATTCAAAAATAGTCCCGTGATTATTTATTTATATACCACAGCAGGCCGCCTGGAATATCGAGACCAGAGAGAGAGATACCATTCCTCATTCATCCTAACTTCCAGGTACAGAACTGAATAACCCCTCACAGAGAATTCTTTAGTTATTCACTTGGCAAAAACAAACTTAACTTAAACTGTAACTTTCTATTCCCGCCCACGTATTAGACTTAGGTCAGGTACACGGGGTAGGCGTATCTAGAAACACCAGTTGAGTACGTTTAGTCAAATGTATATGTGTATGTAATATATTTTATTCATTTTAAAACATCTTATGGCTTAGAAACCATATCAATGTTTTACAGTATTATTTTATACTATTGCTTTTAATGTATGCACTTTACTTAACTATAAGTATTGCAATAATATCGATCCATTTCTCTTGTATGAGAAAAGAGACTGATCAATAAATAACACCTTTTTATTGAACACGCCCGTCTCTTCCTTTTCTCTACATTCTGATGAGACTAAGAATGCACGTACTGACTGAGTAAAATAATTTGCCTTTTGTTCACACGACTCTCGAGATTGACTCTTGATTAGGGGAGAGCAAAGTTGTCATGTTCTATGGTTGTCAGAAACTAAATCCCTTCTTGTCTAATCAGGGAAGTTAAGTCTTCCTTGAACATTCGAGAAAGTTTCTAGTGAACTCTGAGCTAAGCTGGCAAACCCAAGACTTTAAGTCTAGTATCGACAGTAGTAGACCTAGTTAACGTCTGGCCTAGGCCTTTACTGCTGTAGGTATTATTCCAATGCGCAGAGCCTATTGGGAAGATAGGAACTACACTACAATGTAACAATGTTCTGACAAAACCAGTAATACAAGAATTTTTTTGGTAACATTGTGCTATAAAGTTGTAGGCATCATGACTAAAAGTAACAGCATATCACTTAACCCAAGTGGGATGGGGACCCTAACAGATTCATGATTAAGCAAGCACCCCTTGAGAAGGTGACAGATAACGCAGAAGGCAGCCTGTTCCCTGACACCAGGTCATTGTAACAGAAACTCTGTATCTATAGAGTAAGAATGACCTGGACTCACAATGCCTCTCAACTAAATGTTATCACAAAAATGGGGAATGTGGGCAGGGGAAACCAAAATCACTCTACATGCCTGTTTTTCTATTATATTTGTAAACCATCTTCCATAGTATTATAAGATGGGTAATTTAAAGCCCAGCAGGGGTATTAATATTAAACCCAGTAATAACTGGCTGTTCCAGAGAATTGAGAAGCACCGATGCCCTCATGCTGGTCCCCCCCTTAGTTAAAAAGAAATCCGCCCAAGCACGTTCTTTCTCCTGTAATGCACCCACCATTTAGAACTCTCTTCCCAAAGATCTACGCTGCAACCCCTAATACTCAAGCTTCAAAATAGATCTCAAATGTCACATTCTCCTCATATATTGGGGTCCTTAATCCTGTTACTTCCCAGGTGCTTCATATCCTGTCCCTTTTGTGTTTATGTTCCTCTCTGCTTTTTACCTGATCTGCCACCCCTACTTATCTCCCATTATCTACCTCCATCCTCCTTACTGCTGTTCACTTGTACTCACCTCATTCCCCCTCTTTTTATCTTCTCGCCTTTCTACCTCCCTAGCTCCACCTTACCCCCTTTACTTCTCCCCTCTATTCTGGCCTATCACACTTACACAGTTATCCAATTCCCAGTCTGGTTCTGAATGTTTACTGCCTATCTCTTTGATGTAATATTTATTGTTCTTGACATTTTGCTCTCATTTTTTTCATTTCCTCTGTGTTCGAACATATTATTGTATTATTTGATCTTGTCCTTCTCCTGTAAAGCACTCTGATACCCTTGGGTCTAGCCAGCGCTATATAAGACTGTTTAAATAAATAAATAAATAAATAAAAAGAGTAGGATAGTGCCTAAAACTAGGCGATTGTCATGGATGTTTCCTACCTCCTAGAAATAAACTGGCCACAGATCCTCCCCCACCCCATTTTACACACCTTCATTGGTGGAGCTTGCAGTAGATTGCTGTGAGGCTCAGAGGATCTGGAACAATGCAATGCTAAGATCTCACTCAGAGCCTCCAAGGAGGTGCATAATAAAAGTATGAAACCTGATGGGGAATGTTGTTTAAAAATCCTTTGAAGATGTCATATGACCTCAAATGAGACAATAAGTTTGAGAAGTAAAGCTACCATATTGGGCTGGTTTTAGAAATACTCTATTTGGATTTCACATCTTGTGAAAACCTATGCCTTGGCACCACTATCTTGGAAGTCGTTTTAGCCTTATTAAACGTAGATACCCGTTGGAAATGCCAAATAGCTAGGTGATTGAACTAACCTGGATGGGACATTCATATAGCCAAAAAATTGTGTGAATGATCCCTGGGGAATACGTAGGGTGGGAATATTAGGCCCTGAATAAGGAGTGTTTTTCACATTTCCTGGCATAGAGGATAGGTCAGACATGGCCGCTAAGGGATGAGGTATTAAAGCAAAGAATATGCATAGTGAATGTGGTCCCAGTTAATGGCCTATAACGGTTCACACATAGTCTGCTATATGTCATTGTGCAACGTCTCTGCTGAAAAAGTGTTCACTGTACCAAGACAAGCACCATTATGAGTTAGATCCCCTGAGTATCAGAGTATAATCTAACACAGGTTTGTACGAAGAAATAATCAAAACCAACGCAGGGAGCACTACAAAATATCACAAAGAAACAATAAGTAATCCTAGCAGCTTGTGTCAAAATAATATAAATCAGACCATAAAGATTAATGATTCTTCATTTAGTCCATTATTACAGAGGAGCGATAGTGATGAATTTCAAAATGTTGTTCTACAAACACAGGTTTTCAGCTCAGCCAACACATTTCATTCTTTCCAAGAAGACTTCATCAGGGCTGCAAATAAACATATATATGCTGACTTAAGACCAATTATGTCTCCACAACCCAGCATTTATCAAATCTCTTTATACAGTATAAGAAATAGGCTCAACCAACATTACACCTAACTCAACCTAAAAATACAAACAAATGGTCTACCCAATACACCTTACATAACCACCATATTAAAATATCTAATGATAACACATTAACTGTATATTCCAATGATACATCAATCACATATAATAGAGTAACTGAAAATCCACGAGCATAATCCCAATCAGCGAAAGAAAGTGCAAATGCAAATTTAACATATTATCTTTACATAACATTATTATTTATTATAGTTTCCCAAAGATACTCTCTTAAAGATTGTCAGCAAATAACCTCAATCTTCAATATACAAATATATTATCCAATGCGTGCTAAGGACTGCGTGACAAGCATTTGTAATAATGGTCCTGAAATAAACAGATAAATTCTCTGAAGTCTGGTCTTCAATTACATCCCTATTCCGACACATTCCCATTTATTCCTCAACAAATAAACACCCATACTCTAAATCCCATGTTATGCAATAAATACCACCAATAGCTTACATAATTCCTCATCCATTATACACAATAATCCTTTCTTCATATTCACTCTCACATGAATGTTCTTCATAAATGCGGATGCACTGCTCTTTACCAACAGCAGCAACACATGGGATGACTTCTGGTGGTCATCAGATCTAGGACACCCCCCCAATCCCGTTGACCACTCCAGAAACCTCGGAGTCATCATTGACAACAAGTTTACCATGAAATCACAGGTTAATGCTATCTCCTCCAACTGCTTCCTCACTCTGCGCATGCTACGTAAGATCTTCAAATGGCTACACCTACACACGAGATACACCATGACAGAAGCCCTCATCATCAGCGGACTGCACTAATACTGTATGTAGGAATCATCACACACCTCTTACAGAGACTTCTGACCATACAGAACCCTGCAGTCAGACTCATTCTCGGCCTTTCCCAATGAACACACATCACACTTCAAGTCATGCAACTCTACTGGCTCCCCATACAGAAGAAATGCCAATTAAAGCTTCTGACCCAGGTACACCACCACATTAGCCACCACCTGAACTTCCACCAACCATCAAGGAGACTATGCACCTCTTCCCTTTCACTTGCTGATACTTCCTGCATCTACCCAAGCAGAATAGGAGGACACCTCTTCTGCCACATCACAGCAAAGATCTGGAACAGCCTTCCCATGCAACTCTGGACCATCACCTCACTTCCTGTTCGTATAAACATCCAGGACCTGCACACACCTGGATATCATATCTGGTATAAATCCTGATTGATTGATTTATTGATTGATTAAATGCTAGCACACAATAGCAACATAATCATAATCTAAAAAATACCTTCATATAGTAATCATTAGTCATGACAATTCTCAGTGTCTTCCTATACATTTAACAAATCATATTCCAAGCTCTCTCAACTTCTAAATAAAACATTAACCAACCAATCTCCACTTTCATTAACAAAAATAAACAGCTATCGCACAATCAGATAAACACAGACCACACCATCACATCCCAAAAACCATTCACCTTTATGGTCCGATACCAAAATGCACCAGACCACTTCTGCAAATACATCAATAAGCAGCCAGCAAAAGTACTGTGAAATTTTAAAGGAGCTCCCATAACTAATGTACCAATCACACAGCCTTTAAACATATCCTTAACCAAATATGTACCAATCACCATTATTTATTCTAAAACAACTTGGACTACTCCACTGGAAAATTTCCAGCCAATCAAAATGTAGCAGACACCTACAGACAGCCTGACGGTGAGTTCTATTCCAAACCTATGCTGCACCATCTGAGGCAACTCTCTTAATATGTCAATTCCACACCAATCATCTGCCGCAATGGCTAGAATCTGACCAATCTTGCATTGCCTAATGCCTTCAGAACACCTTAAGTCATTCTCTACTCATCATGCATCAATCATTATTCGGACCCGCTTCCTTGATTTATCCAAATGACACCAATTACTTGTGAGCTTGTTCCAAAACCACCTGTCATCAATGTCCATATAAAGCCTCTACATGAGGTGGCGACCCCTTTTCACTCTCGTATTTCACTGAATCCCACTACTTTAGTCATTGCTATCCTGAAATATCCAATTATATTCAAAGAATCCATCAATATAGAACCATACATACAAATAATCACTATTTCTAAATATCAAGCAAACACTCATCCTCATTTATTATGTTCACAACCAAAATACCCATGCTCATTCATACTAATAGCCACCATCAACATTTCCAAAATGCACCTATTTGAAAGACCAAATGTCACAAAATGACTAAAATGTCTGCTATAATTTCCTCCATCTTGGACTAACTCAAAACACCCATTGAATAAGCTAAACAACCATATCCAAACAAAAACCATATCCATTCACTTGCATTCAATCACATATAATAAACTCAACAATAACCCTACTTAATTCTATGTTAATATTAATTCATAAGAATTACAACTATCAAAATTCCAATCACTTCAAACAACTATCAAACTCAAGCAAAAATGAATCAAATCAATTCTCTAGTGTTGCAAATATACACATTAAAGCATCATTATCCATCTGAAAAAAAATCATATTGAGATCCAGTCTTAACAACTATAAGCAGTTCAATACTTATATTTGTCCTTCGAAGCATTAAAGCGCAAAAAAACAATCTATTCATACCACTATTCACATTCCCACAGAATATGTCAAGACATTAATACCTAATGGCATTGTTCAGCAAATAATGTAATTCTCTCCCAATATCGAATTCTTTTTCCAAAGTTTTCAAACTGCTATTCTACCTTGCCTCTATTTGACAAAGTCCCAAGTCTATATCACCAGCACATGGATCATACTCAATCATCTCTAATTCATGAAACTTGAAATTAATTCTATCATTGTGGATTAACCTAATACGCTAGGCTAAAGGAGAGTGCATACTCTATCCATCTGTGCATGCAGTGTTGGTCTGGGGGTAGTGTGAGTATGCTAGCGACATGGCTGTGGGTCATTTGAATGAGGTATGAGTGAAGGGGATTTTTGTTGATTTTCCTTTTTTCTTCTTTATTCATTCTGTATAGTAACAGTTTACATATTCTGAATATGAATGTAAAATTGTATTGTGATTGTTGCACAAAATGAAATGTTACTGAAGTTAATTTTCAAATCTTGACAAATGTGTTTTCAAAAAATGTTTTTAAAACAAAAAGACTAAATATGATAAAATATGAAATAACAACTATCAAAATTGGTATGTGGAGAGTAGTACTTTAGCATGCCCCATGTTTAGAGCTGTAGTAAGCCACTGTTAAAAGAAATAGAGGTCGTGTGGGAGATTGTTCTTGCAACTTATATTCATTTATTTTTTCCCCCTCCTCCCAGGCCTATTGAATAGGGGGTTGCCTTTCCAAAATTTTGTTTACACTTTGTGTGTGATACGGGCCAATTTGAGTAGGATCCTAACTTTGTGTGAAAGCCAGTCCAGCACCTTCAGGTGCAGTGAGATGTGGTTGAAGTTTTTTGAACCTGTTAAGAGTCTAGCAGCTGCGTTGAGACAGGCTTTTAGGGGAGCCGTTGAGATCCTGGGTAGGCCAGAGAGGGTTGAGCTTCCATATTCAATCCAAGAGATAACGAATGCCTGCACTGCCATTTAGAGTCCTATATATCTAGGAATGGTTTTAGTTTTCTCAGGCAGCTCAGGTGAAACCTGGCATTTTAGGCCCGTGAGTTGATGTGGGCTTGCACGTTCAGGTTCTTGTCCAGTGTGATTGCTAGTGATTTGGCTAAGTCCACAATGGTCGAGGTGCAAGTCAACACAGTGATCGAATTAGTACATTCAAGTATGTCAGTGGAACTTTTAGGAGGGAAAATTATTAAGAATTCATTTTTTTGAGCGTCAAGTTTGAGCTGGTTGCTAGAAAGCCAATGTACAGACTGCTTTGGAGCCTGGTTCATTGTTTTGATATTCTCTAGGGATGACATTTTGATGTACATCTCTGTGTTATCTGCATACATGTGGACAGAGATGTTGGCGATATGCAGTTTTTCAGCTAATGGTTCAAGATAGAGGTTAAAAAGAGTAAGGGAGAGAATTGAACCTTGGGGAACTCCAATCGTAATCGGTGAAGGAAAGGAAAGATTTTGATTAACTAAGAATCTATGGAAACGGTTCCATAGGAAGGATTTAAACCATTCGAGAACGTCTCTCCCTAATCCCATCCTATTTTCAAGACGGTCTAGTAACTTCTCATGGTTAACAGTGTCGAACGCCAATGATAGGTCCAAAAGAATATAGAGACACTTTTTGCCTTGGTCTAGAGCTTGAAGGGAATCATCTATTATATGAAGAATAGTAGGTTCAGTACTGTGATCTGGCCTGAAACCAGATTGGCATTCGCCCAGCAGGTTGAATTTGGTGATGTGTTGGCTAAGTTGTTGTTGTGCATATTGGATATTAGTCTGAAATTGTCCAGTTCAGCAGGATTCTGTGTTGGGTTTTTTAGAATGGGGATTACTTGACCAGCTTTTAAAGAGTCCAGTATGGACACCTGCGTTAGGGAAGCATTGATTATTGTAGTCCAGTGGGTATGATAAATTGGCTGCTTGCGGACAAGCAGTTGGAAGGAACCGGGTCATTGAAGTGGTTGCAAGGTTTTATGGATGATAGAATTTTTGAGATGATATGGTCGTCATATAAATTGAAGGAAGTCCAGTGATCTTTTTTTGGGTACTGCCTGGTGGGAGTGTGTAGAAACATTGATTTGTGTTGCAAAAAGAGGAGAAGTGACGCTAGTGGTGTAATTCAGCTTGTTTCCCAAGGAGTTGATTTTGGCTGTAAAGAAGGAGGAGAACTCATCACAGTTTATTAGGGATTTTGCCACTTCTTTAGAGGATTTTGAAAGTTTGTTTGCTGTTGTTAAAAATGGGGATCTCTAGTTGGCAGTGGCTGGCGCCGAGGTACAAATAGGGATCCTTCTTCCAAGTCAGAGTAAGGGGGCTACACCCTTTGATAACCCCTGCTCAACCCTGTGGTGACGTAGCTCGAGCAGACAGGCCTATCTCAGAGGCAGTGTGTGAAGCATTTATGACCATACACAATAACACAGGGAAGACGCTACAAACGGACACCACAAGCAGTTATAGAAAAAAAAGTTATCTTTATATAGACTGAACACAAGGCTAAAAAAAGCTCAAGGAGCCACAATGCACATAATTACAGATTCACTTCAAAAGCACTAAAGGCACTCAAAAAGCGTGTGGAACAAACTTAGGGCCCCATTAGGATGGTGGGCGGACTTTGTCCGCCTGCCATCCCGCCGTAAAACGGGACCGCCTGCCATAAGGGAGGCATTCCCGTAGGGGCCATTAGGATGCGCCCGCCACACTGGTGGACGCATCCCGCATTTTTAACATTTCGGTGGGCGGTGCTGAAAGCACCGCCCGCCGCAATGCTAAAAATGCACATTGCGCACTTCACTGCACAACGTGACAGGCATCGTGCAATGCCTGCCATGTTGTACAGTGAAGTGCAGGGGGCACCCCCAACCCCCCCGAGGCCCTGGGGGTCCGCAACGGGCCCCCACAAGACGTTCCCGCATGCCTTTCTGTGGCGGCAGGCGGGGAAGGATGTCGGCGGGTCGCCACCAACCGACATCTTAATGGGGCCCTTAGTTCGGGGCAGGGGTCCACGTGACCCGGTGGTGCACAATGTACCTGAGATTTAAAGGGGCATGGCACGCAGCCTCACAAGGAAGCCGGTGTGATGACAGGCGGACTCGCAGCGGCCACAGCTCCAAGTTGTAGCGGTCCACGGCATGCACGGCATGGGTGCACGCTTAAAGGCGGGCACCCAGTGTCACACGAAGGTGGTAACAAGATCCTCGAAGTGGGGACTAGTGCAGGCACTCAGCGGCACAGCTCCTCAGCTGCAGTGGCCCACAATAGCAATTGTGATGATTCTCATAGAATGGCAAATGCGGGCACTCAGCGGCACAGCTCCTCAGCTGCAGATGCCCACAATAGTGATAGCAATGATTCTTGCAGGACAGCAAATACGGGAACTAAGCGGCACAGCTCGTCAGCTGTAGCTGCCCACAATAGCAATAGCAATGATTCTCGTAGGATGGCAAATGCGGGCACTCAGCGGCACAGCTCCTCAGCTGCAGCGGCCCACAATAGCGATAACTATGATCCTCGTAGGAGGGCAGATGCGGGCACTCAGCGGCACAGCTCCTCAGCTGCAGCGGCCCACAATAGCGATAACTATGATCCTCGTAGGACGGCATATGTGGGCACTCAGCGGCACAGCTCCTCAGCTGCATCTGCCCACAATAGCGATCGCAATGACTTTGGTAACACAGGCAAATGCGCGCTCTCAGCGGCAACAGCTCCTCAGCTGCAGCGGCCCACAATAGCGATAACGATGACTTTGGTAACACAGGCAAATGCGGGCTCTCAGTGGCAACAGCTCCTCAGCTGCAGCGGCCCACAATAGCGATAGAGATTACTTTGGTAACACAGGCAAATGCGGGCTTTCAGCGGCAACAGCTCCTCAGCTGTGGCGGCCACAATAGTGATGCGATGACTTTCAGCCCGCGTTCCTCCTAGCAGAACCAGAGGCTCTGGAATTCTCAACAGAGGCCTCACCTGCGAGTAGAATCCCCCTCAAATAGGAATCCGGACGACTGATGGGTGAAATCTAATGTCCCTGAGACTTCGGCAGGAGGCAAGCCCAAATCAGGCCCTTGGGTAGTTGTTTCAGCAAGAAGGATGAAAGTTTCAGAGTTCTTTCCCTTTAGTTACACGGACAAAGGTGTGTCCTGATATCCAGAAGTCACACACCTTCTAGGGGTTTTAGCACAGACCTTTAGACCCCAAAAGTCTTTGTTCTCTAAAAGTAACAAATTACTGAACCCAGCCAGAACCAGTTTGGTGTCGTCCTGGAGCACTTTGTTTATAAGGCTGCCTCCTGCCTTTCAGGAAGAGGGGGTCTGCCATCAGTTGCACAGTTGGAGATGGAGCCATCATTCACCTTGCCAGGCACAGCCCTGCTCATGTGAAAGGGTCACCCCTCCCCATACTCCACTGCAGATCTCTCTATTCAATCCAAGTCTGGCTCAGCCTGCCCTGACCCTCCAACACCAGACAGCCAATACACATAACAGCAGACCACACTGGATTGAAAAATGTACAGTAATGCTCTAACAATTTTTGACTAAGCTAAAAGCCAGGATTTTGTTTTTTTCACAATGGTAAAACAAACTTAACACTAATGCAGATATTTTAGAGTAACATTTTGCAATTTGTATATCCTTACTAAAATGGATAAAACATTTATATAGTCCTATGTATTTACTTCTGCTGTAGAAGTAATTTAAAACTAAAATATATATATATATTGGGATTTCTTCCACAGTATAAGTAAATACATAGGGGGTGATACATTAATAAGCAACTTAAGCACTACATCAATAAAATTAATGTTTACACTTAAAAAGTACCCGAACAAAAAAAAAAGTTTCAGTTTTGATACATATTGGTACAACATTACAGTAAATATTATCACAGATTGATTCCTATTTTTATTTTTCAAAATAAAACAAATAAATCAGCTTTTTTACTTTGTTCACACAATGTACAAATGGATTTTTGTTTTATGTGGATAGTTTGTAAAATAAGCTAACTATTTAAAACAACAACTCAGAGCAATTCTGAAGTATAAAACAATTCCTGGAGAGAATTGAGAATGGGTTATGAAACTGAAAAGCAAAAATAAGATTGGAGCAATAATAGAACATTTCAAAACTGTGACCAAATGGTTTTTGAAGGTGTTCCTTACATGCAGGCGATAAAGATAGAAATAAACTAAAGGTTAAAAGCCTTAGAGGAGGAGAAATATAAATATTTTGAAAAAAACTTCATGATGGTTATATTTAAATAAATGCATATCCGTGTCTGGTGGCTCAGTGGACTAAAGCAGCCACTGCAGGGGCCTGTGTTCGACCTCATAGTCACAGGTTCAAATCCCGGGAGGTCCACTCAGCCTTTCATCCTTTGAGGTCGATAAAATGAGTACCATTGAGTTGGGTAACAATAAACATCTGTTATTCAGCACCAGGACTCCTCAGGGTAATCGTGCGTTTTACAAATACACCTGTTATGTTATTGTATATATCTTTACAGCATATTTGAAGATAGGCGAAGGAGGCATTGACCAAGAAGGTGGGGAAGCAACTGTCCACTGTGTTTGGGTGGTGAAACTTCAGACACTGATGGACACAGTGGCATGGAGGGTGAGGGGACCGGAACAGAGGCCACCATCTTCTACACAGGACTCCACAAGTGACCAGTCCTTAATGATTGTAGACCTTACCCAAATGTTACAACATCCTCCTTGTCCACCACCCAGAACCACATCTCCACCTTCCCTCTTGCTCCTCTCCAGTTGGCCAAACCCTAAGCCCTAAAAGGGCTGGGATCTCCTTTGCCACAGGCACCTCACCAACTTTCCCATCACCTTGACTGTGCTGAGTGATGAGGCGATTGAACTATTAAGCAGCAACTCTGTAGGCCAGACTGCAATAGTAAAAGGCATCCAGGGGCTAAACTGCCAAATGCAACAAATGGTTGCATTTATGGATGCCATTCCATGTATGGCATGTAGAGATTGCTTGCCAAAATAGCAGACTCCTCACTCACCCCAGCCTCTCATCCGCCCCAACCTTCTGCCCCAACTCAGGTCCCATTCTCAACCCAAATCCAGAGCCCCATCCCATTCTCAAGCACACTCAAGTCTTTGCAGGCACCCACTCAAGTAGACAAAAGCAGCACAATCACACATACACATGAACACAGAGAAACATAAACAAACACACAAACAACATACACACACAATTGAAACTAGACCAGCAAGCACCAGACGCACATCACCCACAACCACCACAACGACACCCACACCCACCACCACACCCTTGTGCCCCATAACCACACCCCCAAGCACCCAAACCACCTTCACATCCACAAACACCACAACCACACCAGCCACCACATTGCCACAGCTACACACAAACCAGCACCAACCAAAATCAAACTCATACACTTACCAGAATATCAAACACCAGCCAAACAACACACATCCAAACATATACAACAAACACCAGATTCCACATCACAATAATACATTCATCAAAACCAACACACTCACACTAACGCACACCGACACACAAAACAACACCAACCAAAAGCAAATGCACACTCACCAGAATATCAAATACCAGTGGAATAAACATACGTCCAAACATACACAACAAACACCAGACCCACATGCAACTGTCAAGCATATAGACACAAGCACATCACCCACTCTAGCTCCCTCTACCTCCAAAAGCCAATGCCCTACCACCCCTCCTACCCTTACTCCTCCTTCCAAATTCACCTCTTATCTGTCATTAAGGGGAAACAGTTGGAACAACGCTGGCAGAGCTATGCATATTTCTACTTGGCAAGAGCAATCACGCTTGACTTAACCACACATATACCTTACCAACGCATATGCATGGTTAAGGCAGTAAGTGGTCTAGCAGCTGGCTGCAGCTGGGTGGAAGCAGAAATATGCCAGGAGGAGTGCCAGCAGATGTGGTGAGGTAATTGGGGTTGGACTGGGGGATAGTTCTCAAGGCTGAGGGGGTTTGGGGTACATTTCAGGGCTTGGGAGTCGGGCCATTTTCAGGGCTGGGGGTCGGTGTACTAATATGGCTGGGGGTGAGGTATTTTTAAGAACTGGGGGTCAGGGTAATTTTCAGGGCTGGGGGTTGGGTAGTTTTCAGGGCTGAGGGTTCAGGGTAGTTTTCAGAGTTGAGGGTTTGAGGTAGTTATCAGGGCTAGAGAGGGGTCAAGGTAGTTATTAGTCCTTAGTGGAGTTAGGGTACTTTTTAGGGCTGGTGGAGGGTGTTGGTTTTCAGGAGGGACGGAGTAATTTTTGGTCTCAGGGTGAGGGCAGGCATTGGGATACTTTTTAGGGCTGGGGGAGCGGGGTCGTTTTAAGAGCTCAGGGTGGGTTGGGTATTTATTAGGGCTTAAGGGAGGGTGGGTTAGTTTTTAGGACCAGGGAAGGGACATTTTAAGGGCTCAGGGGAGGGGTTGGTTGTCAGGAAGGATGGAGGGGCTAGTTGAAGGTCTGAGGGCAGGGGTTGTAGATAAGACATACCTGCTATCATAGGTGCCAGGGAAGTCAACAACTCTTTAAAATATTGTTGTTACTACTGCAGAGGGGCGCAAGTGACTCCCCTCCATGAGCCTTTACAGGTCCCAGGGACCCCATCCCACACGGCCCTATTATTTCTTTAGAGATAGGGACAAGCTTTCCCTCTCACTCAGCCTTTACAGGCCTTTGGGACACCATTCACTAGGGGCCATATCCATTTGTATTTGGCTGGGGGCATGCCCTTCCCCTCCCTGAACCTTTACTGGCCCTGGGGTCCCCATACCCTGGGGCTTTATTTTTTTCAAGGGAAGGAGGTGCACGATATCCCACCATGCCCCTGTCCCTGAATCTTGTAATGGGTGCATTGCAACATATTGTCTTATGTACTGCCAACCAATCAGAGGGTTCGCTCCTGCAGGAGTCCGCCCTGCTCCTGCAGAAATGAATTGGCCCAAGGGGGAAAAAAACCCTGGGCCAATCAGAATGCTAATTTTTTTTTTATTTGATTCGAGGCACTCTCGCGAGAGACCCCGAAACCCACCCATCCTGATTTACAAATATTTGTATCCTTAGTTTCTCTAAAACTACTAAATGTGTTCACGCCAAATCACTAAGACACAACTTCTGAACCAAGATCTGGCCTCCTGCCAAATTTAGTGCAATTATGTTCATCAATTTTTTTGTAGCACTCCCTTAAAAAGTAAATGGAGTTTTATGGGGATTTTGGGGCATATTACCAGGCAATAGCGATAATTATCGCTATTGCTTGGTTAGAGACAAAAATTTACCACTGTGCTGGGGGGACTCTTTCTTGTTGAATTCCTGTTGCTGCCGCTGACCTGTGGAGCACCCTTATCTGCTGCTGTTTTGCCCTCCCGCCTCCCGCCGTGTGCTACCTGACTCCATTGCCATCCGGGAGTAGGAGGTGGCCGCGAGGAGCGCGGTCGAGAGAACTGCAATCCCCAGAAGGCTGAGCGGCGCACGCCGCGTTAACAGCGTCATCAGCGCGCCTGGAGGCGCTCAAATAGCGCATCATCCCCGTCTCGCGGGACGCGAGCGGGACGCCCGGGGCTAAGCCCGGGCAAAGGGCGGGCCCTCTACAGCCCTCATCGGCCGGAAGAGGCTGGGCTGGGCCAGAGGTTCTGGCTCAAGGACACCGTAAGTTCCTTTTTTGCTTTGTACAATCCTCGCCATTATTCCTCTTCACTGTATGGCTACTGCAGCTACAAGCCCTGCCCTAGTGGGGCCGGATAAAAACATCACTAATCGAACACTGGATGACTACTTTTTTAAACCAGCTATAGAAGGCAATAAGGAGCTCACATTAGCCGAGAGGAGGGCCGACCGTCGCCGGTCCATTGAACGCATAAAAAACAGAACCCTCTCTGAACCCATTATGTCTGTCTCTTTGATCGACGATCTGATCAGTCCTTCAGTAGTCAATATTTCACCGACCCCCAGCGTCCCTTTGCTCCTTCAAGAGTGCCTAGCCCCGCCAGTGTCACCCTCCCAAACTCAATTAGCCATCTTACCAGTGAATATTGTTGCCAACATCACACCAAAGCCCCTGATATCACCTACTATAAGGCTGGGCAAAGTTGTAAGAAGTAAAAACCTGTCGTTAGTGACACAAAAAATGCTCGGGCCTCCTCCTCCCAAAAGAAGAAGGAAAACAACAACCGCGAATAAGCCCAAGATAAGTCACTCCGAGTTTGGTAAAAAAACTAACACTGTTACCACACCCTCAACGGGAGCTTTAGACACTATTCAAGCTATAACTGCTAGCTCTGTTCATCCGTCATCTTCAGCTCAAGTGACTTTAGATCCAGACATTTCCCATATCCAGATGGAGGTGGACCCGCAATCCACCACTTCTAAGTCACTCCTGGACAATATTGAACTGATCATACGTAGCTATATGCTTGCATTGGCAGAAAGATTTAAGGGGATGGAGCAAAGACTCGGTAAAATTGAGGGGGATTTGATTGCATTAGGGAACTCTGTATGTTTAAAGGGTCAACCTAAAGCCCAACACCAACAAGTCAATACTACCACCCAACCCCCCCCAAAAAATACTGTGGGCCCTACTTTACCGAAAGCTAGCATAAGCAATAGCCAGGCAGTTGTTGTAACTCCGGCTGCCCTGAACCCCCCAAATGTGGCCCGAAAGCTCATGCTGGCAACATCAGCAATAAATCTTTACCAACAGCCCCTTCTACCGGCCAGGGTAGATTCACTACTCTAATACCATCTAGCAATACAAATAGCAATCCATCTAGGGAACCTAGCACTTTCCCGGACGGACCCCCTAGACCTGAAGGGAAGGAAAAAAATTGGGGCAGTGGGGGACACTCTAGGACACCTCCTATAGAACTCCCCCCAGAAGCATTACCGTATGTGGTTATACTTACTGGGGTTCCGGAATTGCCTAATGGCAAACGAGAGGGTTATTCACAATTAAAAAACAAAATAACGCATTGGCTTTCCCTTTATAGACCTAAACCCACTGCAATTAATGGAGAGATAGTCCATGTCCGGCGCCTGTCCTGGTTGGGGGGCAGAGCGAAGGACATTGGCGGTGATGTTGTAGTTATAAATTTCAGAGATAGAAAAGCTGTACATCACATCTTGAACTGGCCATATGGTAACGAAAAGAATTGTGTAGTACCACGCCCCCTGACGTACTTCTATCCTAGATCTACGGTCCTCCCCCAACAGTTTCTCAATAATAATCCTTTCACCTCTTCCCAATTCCAGAATGTTGAGTCTGCCTTAAATCCTGCATACATGTATCAACCGGCCCCACTCCCAGTTATACATGGGTGGAATACTGTACCTTTTCATCACAATACAGGCTCATTTGGGAATATGTCAAGCTTGTTACCATTCACGCCTCTGGAGCTCTGTAACAGGTTCGAGGCGTTTAGTGGCTTGGAAGACTGTGACTGATGCCTAAGGAGTACCGCAGACACGGGGGTTGGGGATAGTGCCTCAAGTACTATAAGTCTATTTGTGAAGTTGGGACTTTGTTGCAGCGGAAAAGGCATGTTTACCGCTCCTTTAAATGGTGATATAATCAGTAGTTCGCCCAGAGTGTCCCCTTTAGTGTTCTCGGGGGAGACTGAGGTGCCTTTAATATTTGCGGATGATTTAAGGTCAGTAAATGATGCCTCAAAATGTGGTACAAATAAGACAGAATGCCCAGTAGGTAACCATGAAAACATTCCTAACACACCATTGCTAATAATGGACCCCTTATTAAAAACAGTGAATTCTCACACCCAGTACGGGGCATCAGAGCATGGGGAATTAACTGTAATGAGTGTTTTAGATCGGGCGGTAATTGGCGAAGCATTGCCTACTTTAATACCTATTCCACTTACTAGAGAGCCGGTCATTTACCCTGCACTTGAGGAATGTGACAATTTAATTTCATGGAATATCGCAGGTTTGGCAAATAAGCTACGAGACCCAGCATGGCTTACATTTATTAATAAATTTAGCATTGTGTGTCTTCAAGAAACTTGGATGGAGAACAAAAATGTCCATATTGAGGGTTTTCTAAGTTTTATTAACCCAGCGGTTGCTTCGACCAGGGGCAGAGCCAAGGGCGGATTAGCCATCTTTATTAACCAAGGTCTGCGCTGTAATATTAGCAACTGTCATAATGTTAACTTGAATACACAGATGATTGATATAAAAAATGGTAAGAATGTGCTGACATTGGTCAACTTCTATAATGCAACCAGCAGTAATGAAGCTTGTAACATTGCCTCCCTACTTGATATATTGAGCAAAAATGTCTACATTGTATCACGATATCTGTTGCTAGCAGGCGATTTTAATGTTCAACCATGTGGAAACCCAGCGAAGACTCCAATGGGGTCTCTAGGGTGTAATATTGAGGATGGTTTTCACTTCTCTCACAGTAGGGGCGGTAAGAATTTAAACGACTTGGTGAACGAATACAATCTGACTGTAGCCATGTCGCTGGTCCCGGATACAAAAATCTTTGAGACTCCAACCTTTAAAGGACATGGGCAGGGAACCTTTATTGACCATATACTAATGTCTCCGGACGTTGTTCATTGGGTCTCGCATTTCACTATCCTTACTAGCGTTTACAGTGATCACAACCCACTTCTTTTAAAGTTGGGTGGTCCATTTTTTCCGAAACGACAGTCACGTACTGACTATGGGATGCTACGGTGTGTGAATGGCAGACGACGCATTAGATGGTCAATGATCAACCAAGATACCCTGTACACGAAAATAACTAGTGCATGTGAAGAGGAGCTATCTGTTTGTTTACTGCCTGATTCAAGCCCTGTGAACATTCTGTCCAGGTTTGAGGGGCTGGTCACTAAAATTGGCTCCATGCTCACAGTACCTACTAAGGGAGACAGTGAGAATAACTCCAAATGGTTTGACCAAAATTGCTCTAAGGCAAGTAGGGATTTGAAACAGGCATTAAAATCTAAACCCAGAGACTGCGATCTGATAAGAAATCTCCGCTTGGCCTATAGGAAAGCTATAGCTACCAGAAAAAAGGAAATCAAGGCCAATGTTATTGAATCCCTTTTAGACCCCACAGTGTTGGGGAATAGCAGCAAGTTTTGGCAAATAATTAACAAACCTTTGTTTGATAATCCAAATGACACAGCCCTTGGGACAAACATCTCAGAGGGGGAGTGGATTTCCCACTTCAGTGCAATTTTTAAGAGTAACGAGCACCGGGCAGATTTTGATGTTTTATCTTCATCTGTGACTCCATTGTGCTTCACAGTACAAGAGATTGTCAGGGGAATACAGGGTCTAACCACCAATAAGGCCCCAGGTCCGGATGGACTACCACCGGATCTGTTTAAGTCCAGTATCCCTTTCTGGGCTCCGGTTCTTACCGCTGTAATTAATGCAGCGGTGATAACTGGGTGCCCTAGAATCTGGGGTCTTTCCACCATAGTCCCCATTTTTAAGAAGGGCGATCGCAGTAGCCCATTATGTTATAGGCCCATTTCTTTATTAAATTCAGTAGTTAAAGTGGTGGGGGGTGTAATTCTTAACAGGTTATCCACTTGGGCTAAAGATAACAACATCCTTTCACCCATACAATACGGGTTCAGATCAGGACATTCGACCATCACGCAGTGTCTGAACCTATATCTTATTCTTAGCAAGTATACACTGGCAAGACAAGGCACTGTCTACATGGCATTTATGGACCTGTCGTCCGCATTTGACTGTGTAGACAGAAGCCTACTCTGGGCTGCCTTGCTGAGAATGGGTGTAGAGAGTAACCTTGTCCACTTCCTTGCTGATCTGCATACAGACACCAGAGCGAACGTCCGTTACTCCCAAGACCTTAATGTAACGGACGAATTTAAAATAAATCGAGGTGTCCGACAGGGCTGCATCTTGGCCCCATTTTTATTTAACCTGTATATTAACGAACTGGAGGATTGTCTCCTTAATGTAGAAGCAGATTATCCCTTAGTCGAACGCAGAGGGGTACCTGTATTACTCTACGCAGACGATGCTGTTCTTATTTCAAGAACAGCAATCGGCCTTCAGAAACTTTTAAACTCCTTCCACAAATTTATGGAGTCACGTGGCTTGAGTATAAACAATGCCAAGTCCTTCGTCATGAAAGTAGGCAAGGGTGGTTTGAAAACCGACCATTTTAGTATAAATGGCGAGAAAATACCATCAACCAACTCTTTCTCATATCTTGGGGTTCTGCTTGACAATAAATTGTCTTGGGGCCCTGCAGTCTCCAAGAAGAAGGGAGCAACAGTAAGGGTCAATGCGGCCATCCTTGGCTTTGCAAAAAAAATCGGCAATTGCCCGACGACCGCATTGCTCAAACTGTACCAAGCAAAAAGCGTGGCTGGTGCTTGCTATGGGAGTGAGCTTTGGGGTTATCGTAAGAGTAAAGACCTAGAGGTCACAGAAAATAACTTTCTAAAAAAGATCCTGAGACTCCCCAGGGGTATTGGGAACTTCTCGGTTCATGAGGAGCTAGGGATTCCCCACTTAGGTGACAGAATAGCAGTAAGCCCTGTTATATGCTGGCTGAATTGCTGGCTAAACAACGATATTCCACTAACACATGCCATAATGAAAGAAGTCTTACAGCTAGATGGGAGGTTCAAAATACCGTGGGTGAAGTACATAAAGGACAGCCTAACAGCAATTGACCGACGGGATCTGTTTTATGCCCCAAATTTAATTACAAAAACAGATGTTAGCTCGGTTAAGAACGCTATATTATTGTTAAGAGGTACCGACAGAGAAGAGGTTGAGATGCAGAAGGCCAGTGTCAGGAAACATTTTCTATTAAAAACTTGCTTGCAAACGGAACCTTACCTAACTTGGCCCATGTCCAGTTATGAAAGATTTCTGTTAATAAGGTTCCGCTTCGACCTCTTCCATCTTTTATTGGCTGTCCCTAGTGGGGCTCAACGGGGAGAAGTGTTGCCAGCTTGTGGCTGCGACGGAAAGTCTCCACAAGATCTGGCACACTTCCTTTTTATTTGCCCCTATTATTTGATCCCACGGAAATTATACCTTAAACCGTGCCTCAAAAAGCTGAGTTTTTCACAAATTAAACCTGCACTTTATTACTTACAACTACTGAACAGTGATTGCACTTTATTTGTTTGTAACTTTCTTAAAAAAGCCATCAGCTTTAGAAAAAGCATTGATGGCTAATCACACTGCATCTCTTTTAGGCGTTTTTAATACTACAGTTATTTATATTTTTAATCATATGTTGCCCATGCTCGTACTGCCTAATATATTGTACTGTATACTGTGTCTCTATTTGCCAACTGATATGAATTGTTTTTAATGTTATTTTTATCGTGTGTTTAAAAATTGCACTTTTATGATTGTAAAACCTACAATCGAATAAAGATTTTGACTTGACTTGACTTTACCACTGAGCTGCGGCGATTTTTATCGCAAATAAACCTTGGTATTACCAAGGTTTATCGCAAAGTCAGCGATATTCATGCATTACCGAGCTAATGCTCTTAGCCATGTTATCCACCTACCATTGGATAACATGGCTAAGAACTGCTCAGGGGCAGGTGTTAGCTTTTGGAGATATTCGCGCTTAGCGCGAATATCTCCAAAATTTGGTAATAGGAGATAGCGATGTTAGCGACTGTTTCCAGTCGCTAACATCTTGGCATGCCCACTTTGCATGTCATTAGTGATAAATATCACTGACATGCAAAGTGGGCCCCAAGATGGTCGCTATCTCCTACTAGCTGTCGCTAACTGGTGTTAGCGACAGCTAGGTAATAGGGAGATCATTTTATCTCCGCTTTCTTGGCTTTTAAAGCCAAAAAAGCGGAGATAAACCCCCTTGATAATATGCCCCAGACTATCTTGGAACCACCATTTTTCTTGGCCTCAGCTTGACGGATCGCACCAACACTTTCCATGAGGAAACTAGGAAACCTTTTTGGAAAGTTTCATGAAGATTTGCCAAACTGCGCCAAAGCAAAAAAAAAAAAGGCGTTCCCTAAGGAAATGCTGACCTAATTATAGCTACCCAGTGGCTACCGCCACTGTCTAATAATATACATATATAGATATATAGATAGAGAGCTAACTGTGAAATATGTGATTATATTGCTATTGAGTGGTTCTGGTGACATTTTACTATGTAGTGCATGGTCGCTTAAGTGAATGCTTAACAAGACATATTAAAAAAAAAAAAAAGAAACAGCAATGTGGGACAATGCAACGTTTCGCAGATAGGACAGTGCATTTACAATGTTTATTTTCACACACCGGTAGATGTTTGCAAGCATTGCCTTACAAGGGTGAGCTTGCTAGGTATGATCATGAATAATTTAAACTCTCAGATCATATTTAACTTTCTCCAAAACAGTATGTTTATCAAAGCTGAACTGAACCAAGCAATCTATTTTCCCCCTTATTTCTGAAAAACAGCTTTACAGCCAGTGATTTTACACTCTCTCACCTATGGGTTCCAAGAACGTACGTCATGCTACATTGTTGCAGTGCAAGCAGAGAAAAGAAACAATCCCAGGCTATCTAAGTTAGGTTATGTCAGGTGACTTCCTTTGCTGCTGTGATATGAAAAGGTCACAGAGCCCACCTTAAACAGGCCATGGTATTTATCGGCCTGCCACTTGCGCTGAGAAGACAAAACAACTCGCACACACCAGCCATAGAAACTCCTTTATTGAAGTGAATTCTCAGGGAGCAGCTTTCCAGAAACAAAGCAAGGGTAGACAAAATAACATTCTATGTCGCCTGAACTACACTGCGGGATGAAGCTTGGTGGCTTTGGAATCACTGAAAGTTGTGAATTATTGATCAAGTGAGAAACAAGGGAGAAGACTGACACTGCTGAGCGCGCCATTCTATACTCTTTTGGCAGCCAAGAGACAACGCGATAAGGAGAAAGAGAGACAGTGGAAAAGTCAATCATGCCTAGACATCTCCCTCGACAAAACAAAAAGTACACAGACGGATTGTTTTACACTTTTCTATACCGACATCCTTTGCACTTGACTACCAACTGATCCTTCTTTGGAAGAAAAAATCCTTAATTTAAAAATGAGAATTAACAATATGTCTTGTAACTTTTGTGTCAAATAAAAACCCATTCTTTGTTCAACTAGCACTTCTTCTTTTGTGGCAAACATTTATCTCCTTTCAAAAGGTTTTTTAAAATCATCTTCAGTAGATCACTAAGAGCAGTCATCTGGATATTTTGGTGTCGATATTTGTTTAAAAATGCAAAGAAAAATAAAAAAAACTGCACAGAAGTGAAATATAAAATCTCCCTTGTAATTTTATTGTGCTACACCAATATAGAACATTAGGAAATATTCCATGATTTCAATACTGTAAATAGCAAGGAGTTATTTTACAGTGTGATCTACTTTATTCTACTGAAATAGTATTCATGCTCATGCTGCTATAGATACTTTTGCACTATTCTCACTGACACAATGGTCTTAACATTCTGAATGTGCTTGAATGTACATTTGATTGTAGTTTACAAAGAATGCTTGTAACTATTCTCTTTTAATATTGTCATTTAAATACTAGATACTTCAGGTAACTAATTAATACAGATTATTAATTGCATGTTACTAGTAGACAGATTCCAATTTAAAGTGCAATTCTTTTTTTGACATTTTGCTACAAGACTGCAGAGTTAGAGAGAAGTGGTGCAGCGGTGGTCCGTGCAGGTAAGCGCGGAGGGCCAGGGTGAGGGAGGGCGGGCGGTAGGGGGGAAGTCTACAGAAGACGGAATAGGGAAAATTAAATAGATACATCATTCCTATTTCGTTTTCTGTCGATATCCCCCACCCGCCCGCCGCTCCACGTGTACCTGCATGGACCGCTGCTGCAATGGTGTAGTGAAAAATTATGCCCCCCTTGAAAAATGTAATGAGGGGTCCCTGAGTCTCCCATATATCACAGACATTCATTGGCCTTGGGAAGAATGGGGGCCCCCAGTAGGGCTGGCGGCCTTCCTGCACGCAGGGGCTGTAGGGGGCTGAGCTACGCCCCTGTCAGAGAGACTGCAGACAAAGGATTCTCCTAATCTGTGTCTAAACTGTCTAAACTATGGAATTGCCTCAGATAACCATTCCAGGAATGTACAAAAAACACTGGGGCCCAGATGACCGTAACCAATACATGAGGCCCAAACCACACAACTACTGCTTCTTCTATTGGTACCAATGTGAATTCTGACTCCATATGCATTGGCATACTATTCTTACAAACCCAATTTAGGTATGCATATTGCATGATGAATTTTTTGATTACATGTGTAATGCTAAAAACAAAAATGCAGACACACTAATATGCTTGGTATGTTCAGCTAATCGCTGCGTATTTGGGATATGCCAGCACTATACTAAGATCTTAATTAAATTAAAGGCTTTAATATGCTGGCAAGGAGGGTATTGCCCCCATCGTCACCACAGAGAGCTTCATTACAAGTGTGCCAGGCTTTGATGTAGAAACAGATTGTACCTGAATCTTCCATCCAAGGTGGGACCCTGCATCAAATTTCAAAGATTACTACATCTCTCCCAAGAATGGGGAATAAATGCATCGGGTCAGTAGTACTGGTTCCTTTTCTATGTAGATTTGACATCTTCCAGGGAGAAGGCCTTGGTGCATTGGTTAGATGTCAGCTGAAGGTGAGAGGTGATGGGGCAGGATGGGGCTGTGGTAAGTCAGAGCAGGCTTGAGTCCGTCTGGGGAAAGTTTGGGTTGGTTCCCCTTGTTGGAGAAGTCAGACAGGATCCAGGCTGTACTTCTGTCCACATCCCAGCAACATCCATTGTCTCTGGGCCTAGAATTATAAGGTCGAGTTTGAAAACCCAATAATTTGTTTTTGCTCTAGGTGAAGTTGTGCCTCATTTTATTGTGGCCTTGATCGTGTACCTGCGTAGGAGTTGGTTCTTTTCCTGTGGCCTGCCTCACCTTAAAGCAGAGATCTTCAAACTGTGGGCCGCGCCCCCCTGGGGGGCATGGATGGGTTCCCAGAGGGTCACAAATGCCTCTGCAAGTACATGTAAATGAAGATGGCCTGGAAGTGCTGCGATGTTTATTTGTGGCATTTCCAGTCTGTCTTCATTTACTCCAAAGTCCTTGAAGTGAGATCAGAGTGTCTGGGGCCAGAGGTCAGTGCGTGTGCATCTGTGTACTTGGCTATGCAATGTCTGGGGTTTTTCACAGATCTTTAAAGACCATTTGCATATTTACATACTTTTGGAAACTGGTTACCAAGGTTTCATTTTTTTCTGGTTCCAGTACCCCCTGGGCCCCCACTCTGCCTACTCCTTACATTTGTGTTTTACATTTAATTGTGTGAGAATGCATTTCATGAAAAGGAATATAAAGTAGGGTTGGCAAAAGAAAAATGGCAGCCATATTTTGTTTAAAGAGTCTGCAAAGATCTCATCTTGACACTAATTTGGGTTATAAATAAAAAAGTATGTATTCATTTGTAATGTGAGTTTTCAGTCTTTGTTCCCTTTAACTATCAGTCATGAATCATTCAGGCCACCCTAGAACACAATTAAAAGTGCTTTCTATCTATATTTACTTTCCAAGTACGCACAGATAAATGCTAAAAATACGCTTTAGGTGACTGTTTATTTTTGTACCATCTGCGACATCAAAATAATGAGCTGGCAAGCCTAATCATAAGACTGGAAGTTCACAATATTTATTTCCTCCACACTCGATCCCTAATTAATGCCATAATAGCAAGTGTTTAATTTATATATCTGACACCCTACACTGCCATCAATAACATGCTGATTTACTTCAAGTGTCTGGGAATGCACCATGCATTCAGACAACTCACTCCTCATTCTCACCCTTCACTTCACGCTCACCCTGCACTCACAGCGCAGAGTTATGGATTTCAAGCATTTGCCATATAATCCATCACGTGCTGCATAATTTGCAGATTTAAAAAGAAAAAAATAGCTCAAACGGATCAAAAGTTACTAAAAATGCAGCAACGCATGTTGCAGTGAAAGGCCCTTTCTAAAGGTTGACTGGTCTCCTTTCTGTTGCTTATTGCTATATGTGGGTGTTAATGTGGTACTCATGGGGGGCAATAAAAGCCAGGACAGTGTTTAAATGTAAATGTAAATGTGGGATACTTGTAAAGCGCACTGTTACTCTACCCGAGTGTCCTGGCGCTGTAGACCGCTGGGGAACCCGTCCTGTTTTTCCCTGTGAGATGGTCCCTTTCTGGGTATCTCCAGGGTGAAACCAGGCATCCCCGGCGTCTGCGGGGGGCCGTTGTAGAGATGAGGCAAGCTTAATGCCCAGAGGTACCGACTGTGTTCCCTGGTTAGAGTAGGCACTGCGGCGAGAATTATCGAGTCCGTTGACCCTGGTCCAAGACCCTGCCGCGTCGGGAATTGAACCCTGGTCCCGGGCCGTTCTCTGTTTACAGGTCTGCCGCCTCTAACCAGTGAGTCACACCTCTCTACTGACAAGTGTACAAATGGCTAAATAATGCAGTAATGCTATAATAAATATGCAGCTTTATGCAGCATAATTCACCTTTGCTTGCTGCAGAATTTAGTCAACGCTGCTGCATAATTTGGCCTTCTCATGCCGCATAATTTACCTTTTCTTGCTGCATAATTTAGTCAAACATGCTGTATAATGGAGTCCTCTTCTGCTGAATAATTCCAGTGACTCTGCTTAAAGCTTCATGGTGGCAAAGATGAATTCTTTTTGGGTCGTAATGTAAGGGTGTTACCAGCTGAAATCTGGAATAGTGGAGACACTTAGAAAAATGTCTGCATTAGATACAGTTTAATTACTATTACTAAAAAGTATATTTTGTAAGAACGTGTTTGATCTCAATCACTGCATCATTTTGCAGCAGCCTAGCTTAGAGTATGTAAATACTATTTTAATATAATGACTTACATATTCACAGTGCTTTCTGCCACAAGCTGGGACCTCACAGTACTACAAACAGGACAACTGGAATTATGCGGCATTTTTCTAAGTGTCTCCACTATTCCAGATCTCAGCTGGTAACACCCTTACATTACGACCCAAAAAGAATTCATCTTTGCCACCATGAAGCTTTAAGCAGAGTCACTGGAATTATTCAGCAGAAGAGGACTCCATTATACAGCATGTTTGACTAAATTATGCAGCAAGAAAAGGTAAATTATGTGGCACAATGTGCCACATTTTGTGGTTAGCAATACTTCATTATTTTTTCATCTTAACTCGAGGTTTCTGCATTACCACCACACGCTCCGCTTTCAGGCAGAGGCACTTCTAAGTCAGTATATACCATTTAGGGGCAGTTTTTTGTGAAAGATGAGTCCATGGGGTGGCAGGTAGAAGGCCAGCTGGGTTGCTTACAGATGCAGAGCCCTAATCCTCTCGATCCCTGGGGCCTCACAGTAATGGTCTAGGAGACAGAGAAAAGGAGCGAGATTCATAGATATTGTCAAAGAGAAGGCCCAGAATAGAGAGCACCATATGGGTACTCATTTTTATGTTTACAAATGGCCAGAGGCAGCTTCTTTAGAGAGATACCCCAAAGAAGGGGACAATATGTGTTTTTTTTTTAAAGCGACATTCATTAGTAAAGCTGGTACTGCTTCCAAGTGTGTAAGTGGCCACTATTGGTTATCAATAAGGACGCAAATGCAGCAGGACTGGGGCCCAGGGATTTTAGGGGCCCACTGAATCACAGTTATTACTGTCTACCTTTAAAAAAGGGGGGCATTGGAGCTTATTTCCTTTCAAGCATTAGGACCGAGGTGATGATCCATCATAGTGGGAAAGCGATAAAGGATGCAGGGAAGATAGCCTGCTAGGCAGGACTGCAGTTATCATTAGTGCAACAGGTGTAATTGCATTGGTTTCAAAGAGTGTGAGGGGTTCACAACACCCCAATTATGAGGAGCAGTTTGTTTGAAATAATATCTGATTCATTTGCTATTTCATAGGTCTCATATTTAATGCGGTTCACAAGCTATAGAAAAAGTATTCCTGAAATTATTTTATAAGTGCTGCTCCCTGTATGCACCAATGTCCTTCCCACTCCCTCAATCCTTGACATAAAGTTTTGGAGGGGGCAGCCCTCAAAACATTTTGCTTCGGGGGGGGCTCAGAGTAAAAAAGTGTGAAGACCACTGCCTTAAAGGGTGCTTTACAATACTTTCACTACAAAGTGGCAGATATTGAAAATGAAAAAAGCTTTGGCAGAATCCTTTAAGACTTAACAAGGGAATGAACTTTCAAAAAAAGATCATTTTAGTGGATGCTAAATTATTGTGTGAGGTGTACAAGGGTTCCTACTTCCCCTAATGTTAAGTCATGGGTTGTAAAATGAAAGGAAACGGAGGACAATAGAAGAATAATTAAAAAATGTTATAGAGACACAGAAGAAGATTTTTGGAAACTGGAGATGAGGTGGCAAGCAGGGCCGGACTGTCTACTGGGCAGTCTACCGGGCAGTTTGGAATGCTGCCGAGCTGCTGGCTGATTTTACTGCAGTGGGGGCTGATTTCATTCATTGAGACCTGCGTGTGCTTCGAAATAATAAACGCAAAACGAATTTCTTTTAGTACACGCAGGTCCCCATCAATGAAATATGCCCCCAGTTCAGCAGCATTCTAAACTGCCTGGTAGCCAGTCCGGCCCTGGTGGCAAGATATGATGTGGCATGGAGTATATCTGACCAGCCAGGACAAACTAAATCAATAAAAAAGATGAGTTTGGGTAGTCTTTCTTATAGCGCCATCATTCCCACCATGAACCTACAGCAGTAGTATGAAAAAATGTTGGAAAATGTAAGCATTCTTCAGCTCAGAGGAGGTTCTATTTGTAAACAAACATGGAGGTAAATCTTAGAAACGTGGGAAATGGGTACATTATCCAAAGCGGTGGGGAAAAACACATGGCTGAACATGTGGGAAGTTAGCAATATCAGACTGTTCCTGTTTAATTAAGTTTATAGTTTTTTGTAATTATACAATAAAGATTTTTACAAATCCTATTAGTACTTAAAACAACGGAATATAGTTGTTAATTTAGCCTTTTTCAAGTAACAACTATTACAATTGCGCATAAAAAATACACTATTGTGTATTCTACTGTGGTTCATTTATATTACAGAATAATGTGTAGAATTTCCACAGTAGTCAGAAGATTCTCTTTCAAGAACCGCTAAGCGTTAATATCTGAGATCTTTCTTGATTAATATCCTGCTTTTCAGCAGGTTTCACCTTCTTGCAGCTGCTTGTTCAAGTCATAGACCAAGTCAATGTCACACTGCAAACAAAGCATCAGGGTGGGATTTTGGCATCATTGAAAAGTGGAAGTCAGCTTTCTTCGCAAATGTTATTTCAAAATCGCCAATGCGACATTAGTCTTTCGGCCGCAAAAGCTGAGATGCAACAGGGATTCAAACCTTAAGTATACTTGGGGGACATTGTACAACCACGTCAGAAATACGTGTATAGATAGGCTCCGAGAGTGGCAGGAAGGTAGAGTCGATTTTTTGCTTAAAGATTTTCCAGAAAACTCTAATACTTTCCATTGCCATTCATGAAGACCCGTGAAGATAAAAATGGGAAACCTCACACTAATTCCTAGTCATGCTGTTGATACTTACACCTTACAAAAGAAGGAATAAGTTCTGACGGGAATGCCATTTTTTTTTAAAAAAACTTTCAAAAGCAAAAAGTACTGTTGAAGAAAAAATAGTGTTGACGGTGGAACGTCAAACAGTACCCTCGACATTTTTCTATTCTTGGTTGTGGGTCACGGGGTTATCGTAGATTTAAAGCAACGTGAATTTCTATGATTAAAATAAAGTGACACCTCACTCTAATTTCTAAAATGAAGTTGTCACAGGAATGTACTGTCAACCTATGACTTCTCTCAGGATTTTTATAAATTCTATACATAACATATATGAATACAACAATGGCCTTTTGGTCATCTGCAAATATAATGCATTACAGTCAGAGAACATTGGGCCAGATTCACTAAGGTATAGCGTAGGGTAGGTGTTACTTTTTTACCCACACCTAAGCTAATCCTGTTTGGGGGATTACCAAACGAACACAAATTGGTTTCCTTTGGTTTGTGAGGAAAAGGAATGCAAAGCAGCACAAAACGCAGCTTTGCATTACTTTGTGTCAAGGGGGCGTTACAAGGGTGGTCCTTGGAACTTCCCATGTAACCACACATTTGATGCAAAACCCTATCTCCTAGCATTAGCAGAGAGGTTTTAGAGCCAAAAATTAACGCTGCTGGAAAGCAGGCAATAAAAAGAGAAATGTATTAATTTCTCCTTGCTTTACTTACGTTGCATGCGCGCGGCACCGTACAAAGTAGGAACAGCTTTAAAGTGTGTCTAAATGGGAAACAGCATTTACAACGCATGCTTGAGATCGCATGCCATTACAACCCGGTTGTTACAATGACCGCGTCGTTACAACGTGAACCATTACATCGCAAGTTGTTACAACGACTTGCTGTAAGGAACAGAAGGTGTTGAATTTACAACCCAACACATTCCCTGCTGTTGCACAACAGAAGTAGGAATAGTAAATTATACTATTCTTAAATCCAGCGCGCCCCCTACAGCAAGTCGTTGTAACGACTTGCGATGTAATGGTTCGCATTGTAACAACGCAGTCGTTTTAATGACCACGTTGTAATGGCATGCGATCTAAAGCATGCTTTGTAAAGAGATATGTTTGTCTAAACATAGTATTTTGTACTGGAACACTTCCAGTACAAAATGTATGGTAGACTAAGGCACGCACCCTAGCACTATGGTGCTAAGGTGTATGCCTGGTGCTAGGGAGAGAAGAGGAGAGAGCCATATCCCTGTAGCTATGCCTCTGTTCTGATCCCTCCCTGTCATGCAACGCAGCACAGCATTTTTGGCTGTGGTTCATAGTGTCATGATTCTTTTGAGAATATGGACCCTAGTGTCACTGCTCCATCTCTCACTGGTTGCATCAGCCAACAATGTAACATTGAGACATATCCAGAAGTAGGCATTCTACTACAATAAAGCAATTCAGAATATATTTCTGAAAAAAATCAATCTGATGACAAAATATAACAAAGTTCAAAATGCACTTCGTCATGATTTGTGCATCTTTGGGCTTGATGATATATTGGGTGCAATCTCCCTGTTGACACTGCATTGCAAATGCAAATGGGTGTGCCAAGAGCAAACTAGGACAGTGTGCCCCATTACTCTAAATCTGCTGCTCCTCCTGCAGAAAAGAATGTTTACCTGCCCTAAGGGAAGCTCCTTAGTCAACGATGAATCAGTTGTTTGAAGCAATCACTCCACCTTTTACTGTGCAGCTGGTAACATGGCTTGCTAACTAAAGGGGAACAGGCATCTTGTGATGTTGGGTGAAGTGAATGAATTCACCCATCTGCAGTGGAAAATCTGGGTGTACCATAGGGCTTCTTATACCCACTTATAAGAGAAAACCTCAGAGGTGCACAGCCTGTACACCACATGAATGGAATTTGTACTTGTAAAGCGCACTTATACCCCAACTGCGGTGTCCTGGCGCTGTAACGCATACCGCTGTGGAACCCTCCCTGGCTTTTCCCTGTGAAATGTCCACTCCTGGGCACCCCCAAGGTGAAGCCAGGCATCCCAGCACTGTTGGGGCCACTGTGGAGATTAAGCAAGCTACTGCCCAGAGTTGCAGAGTGGGACCCATGATTAGAATAGGCACCGAGGCGAGAATTATCGGGTCCGAGGAAATTGAGCCCAAGACCCGCCGAGGCGGGAAATGAACCCTGGTCCCGTGCCAGACCTCTGCATCAGGGTCTGCCGCTCTAACCATTGAGCCACACTTCTTCACTTCATCAATATGACTTACAGTCAGTGCACCTCCCGAAATTTCTCTAGCCTCTTGTCCTGCATTTTAATATGGCGTAGGGTCAGAGGCAAGTACCCTTATTTGCATTAGGCCAAGCACCCATACACATAAGGAAACACTCCCTAAAGATCACACCAGCACAGATTTAGGGACATATTTGTGAGCCCCTTCTGCTGCTGGAGCTTCACTGATTGTGACTTTCGGTGGCGCAGATTACAAAATCATATATATGAGGTCAAGCAAAGCCACTTTGCTTGGCTGTGAATGGCCTCATAGATATGGAGTAGGGCAAGGCATCGCACATCTGTGCTCAAAAGGCATTCCTGGGCGTTGCAGTGGGTTTTCTCACATAACACCCATGGATTTGGGTGCTTCCCCAGATTTACAAAACAATGTAAACCTGGGGATGTGTCAAAACCTTATGCCTCTTGAGATGAGGCATAAGGAGGAGAAATAATTCCTATATTTGCTTTATTCTGCACCACACTTAGAAGAAAACACCTCCCAGTATTGTTTTTGTGCAGGAAGGCATCCCTTCCTTCATAAAAACAATCCTGCTGACAACAAATGCGCCATTACACTATGGTGCAAGGATGCCTGCATTGGCACTAGGCTGATGAAACTGCACTACTGCAGGGGTAAAGGACAGGAATGCACCCTATTGGATAAATACATGCAATCCTGTCTTTTCACTTTGGTGAAGGACAGCACAGCAAGGTGACTTGCTGCACAGCCCTACGCAAAAATCCCCATAAAGGAAGGCCTTAGTACTAGTGTAATTTCTACTTCAGAAGGGGCTTTGCTAGTATCTTCAGTCCCTTCGGTAATACATACTTGCTTCAGGGGAACTTAACCGTTGTATCCCTGGGGTCCTTAGTGGGACACCTCAGTCACTGTGGGTTGAAATCAACATCTCCTAAAACGTACACCTCTGGTACAGTGCTAGCAATGATTTGCAGACGAACAGATGGCAAACTGTGTTTCACACCATAAACTAAATTCGAAAAAATGACCAGCAAAACACAAGCATGTAAATGGTAGTGCATATATGAGCAGCACATGCCAATTAGACCACTTCTATGAAGTACCAGGCCTTTGTTGATTAATTCAAAGAGCTTACTCAGTTTCTCGGTACGACAATAAAAATCTTAGTGTGACCAATCATTGATTTCCTCCCTTATGATAATGTTATCTCTTATGAAACATTAGTGTGGGAGATGATTTTATGAGCTGCTGGAGATAGGAGAGTGTGTGCTACCCTATCGACATGAATACCTTTTTTAACTTCAAAGCTGAAAAAGGATGAACTTCTCTTAGCAAAATCATCACATCCAATGACAATGGTTGAAGAGGGGAAGTATTTTATTTTATTGAATTTCTCTCAACTGTAATAGTATGGGGATGAATACATTGACAATAGTTTCTTATTCTTCCATTTTTCATAAAGAGATGATACTGTTTTTTTAGGTGACTACTGTGTTTCTGTGGTTCCCCTAAACCACTCATTCAGAAGGACTGCCTAACCCTAATCTGCTTTCTGATCGATCCCTTTTCTCACCAGCATTTAAGTTTTTACCCTTCTCTACTCTGTTAATTCCATGGATACGCTCATCCATTGTGCCGCTACCTCTCCATAATGCTGCTTCTTTCCTCTTTCACTGAACCTTTACTTTCTTCTGCTAGGTCTGCTTCTTTGTTCTCTTTAGTCCATTTTCTCTCCTCTTTAGTACTTTATACTGAACTAGAGACATTTCTCCAATGTTCCCTTCGCTTTTTCATCTTAAGTTCACACACTTGACATCTAGATAAGGTGTTCTTTTCTTCAGAAGCTAGTAGTGTTTGACTTTATCTTTCACATAATTTACTTTGTAAATAACTTGAATTTAGAGATATTTCCTAGCACTAGCAGTCACAGATACAACAGGCCCTTTCAAACGTAAGAGAATTGGTGTTGTCACTAACCAGCATACTGAGAACTTCGCCTGAGAAGGGAAGTTGAACTTGTATGCCTCATTGACTCTACTTGGATAGATATGGAAACCCAAGCTCAAAGGAGGTATATATCTACATCTATATCTATATGTACATGTGTGTGTGTGTGTGTATATATATATATTCACTGAAATAACCATAGGTTATAGACCATATATAGTTAGGAATTAGCATTTACAAAACCTTGAAAATTCACTGAAAAAACCATAGGTTATAGACCATATATAGTTAGGAATTAGCATTTAAAAAACCTTATTTTACTCACACAAAACCATTGAAATTCCATATATAGTTAGTTGCACTAACTATATATCGCGCACCCACAATCCACTGCTGATGATGTCACATATTACATCATTCATGACATGGTCAGTGACATCACTGATGACATCACTGATGACATCTCAAATGACATCACTGATGACATCACTGATGATATCATCCAGTGACTGTGTGTTTCTGTAAAGTTTAAATATGTTTTACATATTGAAGAATGAGTAGATGTATAACTGCCTGGACGAAGGATTTAGTAGGTGCATGACTGAATGTATGAGTGAGTGATTAAATGTGTCTCACTGAGTGCATGGGTTAGTGACTAAACTGTCTTAATTTGTGCATCATTATGTCTGTTGTTCTGTAAACTGCTGCATGTGTTGATCAGTAGCTATATGATTAACTATATGGGTTATTGATTGATTGTCCAAGTATTTGTATGGGAGACTGAGTGTGTGTGTGGCTGGCTGGGAGGTGTGTGACTCTGTGCAGATCAATGTGTACTTGTATCAATGATTGTATAAGAAAGTAAGTATGTGTTAGTATATGTTTGAAAATGTAAGGTGCTCTATGTTTAACTGTATAGACAAGAAAATGGAAGTGTGATTGATTCTTTACAGGACTGACTAGGTGTGTGAGTAACTCCATGGATGAGTGGCAGAGTGTGAGTGTCTGTATAGGTGTATGAGTGCATATGATAGTGTTGTAAAGATGAGTGATTGTATGTATGAATGATTGTATGGGTGAATGAGTGAATGTGTGTGTAGACGTAGGAATCAGTGAGTACGTATGTAGTAACTAGTATTGGTGTGTCAATGGTTTCAAAAATTATACTCTGTATTTAACACTGGGTGAAACAGAGGTTATATTAAAATGTGAGGAGATGCATTGTATTGTCACATGAATGATATCATCAGTGATGTGGTCATTGATGTCAAATGAGATGTCATCAGTGATGTCATCAGTGATGTCATTTGAGATGTCATCAGTGATGTCATCAGTGATGTCACTGACCATGTCATGAATGATGTAATATGTGACATCATCAGCAGTGGATTGCGGGTGCGCGATATATAGTTAGTGCAACTAACTATATATGGAATTTCAATGGTTTTGTGTGAGTAAAATAAGGTTTTTTAAATGCTAATTCCTAACTATATATGGTCTATAACCTATGGTTTTTTCAGTGAATTTTCAAGGTTTTGTAAATGCTAATTCCTAACTATATATGGTCTATAACCTATGGTTTTTTCAGTGAATTTCAATGGTTTTTTAATAGCAAATATCATAAGCTGTCGAATGTCAAGTACGTGGTAAGTGAAAACATTTTCGTGTTTATGCACACTGATCTGCTTTGAATGGTGCCCCCCCCCCTCATTTCTATTAGGAGTACTCTCTCTTTGCACATAGTGAAGGGTAGTTAACGCAGGCCTTTGCCCCCGTTGTAATACGTCGTGCCTGCTTCTCTCTCCATTTGATTGATTGTTATCCAAGTATTTACTGTTTTAGAATTGGTTCTCTTTGGTTCATTCTCTATTTACAAACAAACACAGAGTCGCAATACTCTGTTTAGTCTTTGCAGATAACGAAAAATCGTGTAAAAAAAAAAAGAAAAGGAATCGAGCAAAATCAGTAGGCCACTAATGGGATCTCTTTTTGACCTCGCTAAAATAGAAACATTAGGAACAACCCCTCATGACAAATACAAAACTAGTGAAATGAACTGAACTCCACACAATAATGGCTGCAAAACAGCTCGGCTCCGCCACCCACCCCGCCCAAAATAACCATAAAGAGCGGCTGCCATGATTGGTTGCGGAATGGCCACGACGGAGCTACGAAATGGTGCTGCTCTCATGCTAACCCCAGCTTCAGTCTGAAACATCCAGAAACACTGTAGACTACCAATTCGATCAGTTCCGGTAGCGCCCCAATGTAACCCGGTAGAGAAGAACTAGCCCTCCCCTCTTTGACTAATGGTTCTTGTTGCCTGTCCCTTCTGTTGTCATTTAACAGAACTATTTAGCCTGCTGAAAGGGGTTGTGTTCCGACCGCTGGTTGGTGGAGACATTTTGACTATATTCTGGACCTGCGTTGTCGCGTAATGCGTCATATGACGCGCCGCGTTAGCGCATCCGGAAGTCATCCGGGGCGCGCAGCGCGTAACGTAAGCATAACAAGTCATGTGACTTGTTAATAAAACTTTTCATTGGTTCATTTTACTTTTCTTATTCTAATGATGAAAGGCTTGGTCATATGACCTAAAAATTACGCTTTTTATTACTTCCGAACATTATTTTTTCTTAAATATATGTTATAATGTTCCAGGCTAATGTACTTTCCCGGAAAATTTACAACTGTCCTGCAAGTAAAATATATTCTTTTTTCGAGAAAAAGAGCGTTTCTTCGTCCCATGACGGAGCCGTTGAGCAAAAGAGGGTCGACCTGCTGTCTTAGTCGCCGATACGCCTGAATATGAGATTCTTATCGATCACTTTATGTTGCAGGAATAGAAAACACAACAGCCCTTGACCATTTATCTTTACTGCGTTCCTTCGTATTATACCTTTTACCCTTCATGTAATTGGTCTGCTTTATTTCACTTGCCTTTTAATGATTCTAAAACAGTGACTATTATTAAAAACGTTACCAATGTATATACTACTACCATGTTTTCTTTTAAAAACCTTTATTGTGAAAATTTCATTATACAAATACGAGCCTATAACCACGTGGGCCGGCCACGGAGCAAACTGTAATCGTATATGATGAGTAGACATTTACACTGTAGAGGAACGTAACGGGCGGGCCATTAGGTTGCAAGAACTAAGGTGTCTAACAGTTACGGAATCGGTGGACGTACATTTTATAATTAAAATACGACAGGGCCAGTTACAATAAAATTATCTAGATATACATTTGCGGGCAAGTACCATGGGTGACGTTAATTCGAACTTTCAATAGTACAGTAATCAATAACACATCAGAACTTAATATCAATAGGGATGTCGAAATATTCAATCAATTCTCGTCCCCGCCCGCCATGTGCTTCAAAACTGCATACGTATCTCGTGATTTCAAGGTTCTGCAACCAGTACACAACAAGGAGTTACGAGTCCCATTTATTCCGGCGCCATTTTGGGCGAGGACGGGCAGGTCCAGGATATAGTCAAAATGTCTCTACCAACCATCGACTATGATGATGTTCATATGCTGTATTTATTAGAGTAACACTCATCTGTCCACATGAAATTAATTTGCCACAATCTAAACATGTCATTTTAATCTTTCCAAAGTTCTTCTAAATATTTGGGACCGTTTTCCTTGCCTCTGATGCTGTCAGTGCCACTTCTTTGATGAATGTACTAGCAGGTCAGGGGTTCTCCTCCAAATCTCTCTTTTATGCAGCACTATAATTAATTGGTGCCACCTCTCCATATGACGATGCATGGTATAGTTACCATAACTATATTTTTTTTCGGTTCCTCTGGAGAGTTCATCGTGGCAGATGAAGCGTGTAACGTACCGGGCATTTACCTTTTTTTGCATGTACAGGAAAGGAAAAAAAAATCGAGCGTCCGAGTTCTAAGGTGTCCCAGGGCCATTTTAGTGGACCAGGCCCAAATCCAAAGAACAGGCCGCCATTTTGAGAGTCCTGTTGCAGCCGCCTGTCGCTGTAGCATCAAGAGCAGCCGAAACTCAGCTGAATGGCAACTGAAACGGTAAAGGGGCGCCCCACTACAGCAGACGAGCCTCCACCTAGGAAGGCCCGTTCACGCCGCCCCCCCCCTTCGGGCACCCCACGCCGTTATTCGGAGCAGTATTGTAGGATGGCCACACCAGTGCGGCAACTTGCTAGACATCACCTCGGTGGTAACCGAATCTCAGCGCCTTTTGGTGTCTTCTCTTCAGAAAATATTGTTGCGCTGCCTTTGGCCCCATTCGCACATCGGTCCGCTACTGACGCCATCTCACAGGCTAATGGGGCGCCCCACGCCGAGTTTCAGCATTGTAGGATGACCACACCAGTACAGCAACTTGCTAGACACCACCTCGGTGCCATCCGGATTTTGGCATCTCAACGCCTAGTGGTGTCTTCTATTCGGAAAATATTGTTGCGCTGCCTTTGGCCCCATTCGCACATCGGTCCGCTACTGACACCATCTCACAGGCCAACAGGGCACCCCACGCCGACTTTTACCATTGTAGGATGGCCACACCAGTGCCACAACTTGCTAGACACCACCTCGGTGCCATCCGGATCTTGGCATCTCAGCGCCTTGTGGTGTCTTTTATTCAGAAAACATTGTTGCGCTTCCTTTGGCCCCATTCGCACATCGGTCCGCTACTGACGCCATCTCACAGGCCAACGGGGCGCCCCACGCCGACTTTCAACATTGTAGGATGGCCACACCAGTGCACCTTACTAGACACCACCTCGGTGCCATCCGGATCTTGGCGCGTTGTGCTGCCTTCGGCCTATTCGCACATCGGTCCGCTACTGACGCCATCTCACAGGCTAATGGGGCGCCCCACGCCGAGTTTCAGCATTGTAGGATGACCACACCAGTACAGCAACTTGCTAGACATCACCTCGGTGCCATCCGGATCTCGGCGCCCCACTGCAGATGAAGTGCCTCTCAACTATGAAACCACCACGGTGACATCCGGATCTTGGCGCGTTGTGCTGCCTTCGGCCTATTCGCACATCAGTCCGCTACTGACGCCATCTCACAGGCTAATGGGGCGCCCCACGCCGAGTTTCAGCATTGTAGGATGACCACACCAGTACAGCAACTTGCTAGACATCACCTCGGTGCCATCCGGATCTCGGCGCCCCACTGCAGATGAAGTGCCTCTCAACTATGAAACCACCACGGTGACATCCGGATCTTGGCGCCTTGTGCTGGTTCCGGCCTATTCACACATCGGTCCGCTACTGACGCCATCTCACAGGCTAATGGGGCGCCCCACGCCGAGTTTCAGCATTGTAGGATGACCACACCAGTACAGCAACTTGCTAGACATCACCTCGGTGCCATCCGGATCTTGGCATCTCAACGCCTAGTGGTATCTTCCATACAGAAAATATTGTTGCGCTGCCTTTGGCCCCATTCGCACATCGGTCCGCAACTGACACCATCTCACAGGCCAACAGGGCGCCCCACGCCGACTTTTACCATTGTAGGATGGCCACACCAGTACAGCAACTTGCTAGACATCACCTCGGTGCCATCCGGATCTTGGCATCTCAGCGCCTTGTGGTGTCAGTGAGAAAATATTGTTGCGCAGCCTTTGGCTCCATTCGCACATCAGTCCGCTACTGACACCATCTCACAGGCCAACAGGGCGCCCCACGCCGACTTTTACCATTGTAGGATGGCCACACCAGTGCCACAACTTGCTAGACACCACCCCGGTGCCATCCGGATCTTGGCATCTCAGCGCCTTGTGGTGTCTTCTATTCCGAAAATATTGTTGCGCTGCCTTTGGCCCCATTCGCACATCGGTCCGCTACTGACGCCATCTCACAGGCCAACGGGGCGCCCCACGCCGACTTTCAACATTGTAGGATGGCCACACCAGTGCGGCAACTTACTAGACACCACCTCGGTGCCATCCGGATCTTGGCGCGTTGTGCTGCCTTCGGCTTATTCGCACATCGGTCCGCTACTGACGCAAACTCACAGGCCAACGGGGCGCCCCACGCCGACTTTCAGCATTGTAGGATGGCCACACCAGTGCTGCAACTTGCTGGACACCACCTCGGTGCCATCTGGATCTTGGCGCGTTGTGTTGCCTTTGGCCTATTCGCACATCGGTCCGCTACTGACGCCGCCTCACGTGCCAACGTATTTTCTCCGCATTTTATACCCTATGCCGCATAACAGGTCATGTGACTTGTTTATAAAACTTTTCATTGGTTCATTTTACTTTTGGTTTCCTAATAATGGAAGGCTTGATCATATGACCTAAAAACAACACTTTTCATTGGATGAAGGGAGGTGTCGGGCGGGCACAGGGTGTGATTCTCAGGGAAGAGCAGCGCAGATGGGGGGAGGTTTATTACCCATGCATAAGACAGAGAGCGGGGGTGACCACTGCCTGGGGGAGATGCTTGCGAGGGTGGGGAGCCATGCTAAGGATCGACAGCGTGCACAGAGTGGGTCTGGTCAAGGCATCTAAAATGACTGCCGTGCACGACAAAAGTGTGGCATTTGAAAAAAGACAAGATGGCGCAGACAATGTTTTTCAACACTTCCTGATTTCCTTCGAATCGAACGTTAACAGACGTTGGGGCATATTACCAAAGTTAAGCGATATTTATCCCTAACGATGCTTAGCAACGATTTTTTTACCGCTGAGCATCGTCAGAAATTATCGCAGATAAACCTTGCTATTATCAAGGTTTATCGCAAATACGATAAAAAACGACCGCAATGCATTAATATCGCTGAAAACTCAGCGATATTCATGCATTACCGAGCTAATGCTCTTAGCCATGTTATCCACCTCCCATTGGTTAACATGGCTAAGAACTGCTCAGGGCAGGTGCTAGCTTTTGGAGACTGTTTCCAGTCGCTAACATCTTGGCATGCCCACTTTGCATGTCATTAGTGATAAATATCACTCACATGCAAAGTGGGGCCCAAGATGGTCGCTATCTCCTACTAGCCGTCGCTAACTGGTGTTAGCAACAGCTAGGTAATACAGATATAATTTTATCTCCGCGAAGCGGAGCGCTGTTACAGATATATATCTTGTTTTTGAACGTTAATTTCTCAAAATCCACTGAAGCACATATATTGAGACCTAGCAAAGGCACATCGAGCTACCAGTCCCTACAATTTTGCCAAGTTTCGTGCAAATCCATTCAGCCGTTCGATTATTATTATTATTTTTTTTTTTGCCCCGCGGGGCCCTTTTAAAACCTCCACATCAAACCTAAGCGGTCAAGGAGGATCTACTATGCCCCCTTATGGTCATTTGCCCCTTCGCTTTGGCCTCCTCTTGTCTCTCGATCCTACCGAGAGACAAGATGGCGGCCGCTATGGACTGTTTGCAATGTTTACAGACGCCGGAGAACCAATCAGCTTAGCAAACCTCCGTTACGCGAAGCGGAGCGCTGTTACAGATATATATCTTTTTTTGAACGTTAATTTCTCAAAATCCACTGGAGCACATATATTGAGACCTAGCAAAGGCACATCGGGCTACCAGTCCCTAATATTTTACCAAGTTTCGTGCAAATCCATTCAGCCGTTCGATTATTATTATTATTTTTTTTTTTGCCCCGCGGGGCCCTTTTAAAACCTCCACATCAAACCTAGGGGGTCAGCGAGGATCTACTATGCCCCCTTAATGTCATTTGCCCCTTCGCTTTGGCCTCCTCTTGTCTCTCGATCCTACCGAGAGACAAGATGGCGGCCGCTACGGACTGTTTGGAATGTTCACAGACGCCGGAGAACCAATCAGCTTCGCTTCACAAAGCTCCGTACCGCGAAAAGTCCGCGAACCGGAGCGCTGCCCGGTCCGCTGTTACAGATATATATCTTTTTTTTAACGTTAATTTCTCAAAATCCACTGGAGCACATATATTGAGACCTAGCAAAGGCACATCGGGCTACCAGTCCCTACAATTTTGCCAAGTTTCGTGCAAATCCATTCAGCCGTTCGGGCTAAAAGTGAGGCCAACCGCCCTATGGAAAACTCAATGTTAAAAACACGTTTTGGGACCCCCCTTTTTTCTCGGCCCCCCCTTGACGAACCCCCCCCAAATTTCCAAGGGCTGCTCAGAAACAAAATGTGCCATTTTCCTGAAAATTTCAGCCAATTCCGTCCACAAACGCCAAAGTTATTAGACATAGAATTTTCAAAAATCCCATAGAGAAAAAATCCTAACTATATATACCTACTGGCGACCGCCAGTAGGTAATATATATATATATATATATATATATATATATATATATATATATACAATTCACTGAAAAAATCAAAGGTTAGAGGGACGTTCAGGTCTGTACGGTGCAGGGGCCACCCCCTGGGACCCTGAAGGATGCTGAGTAATGTAGTCGTTCCTGGCACAAGAATGGTATCCCGCACTGTGGGAGAAGGGCCTGCTCTAAACAGCACCAGCAAGGTTAAGGTGTGTACAGTTCAGGGACTGCCTCCTGGGGCCCTGTAGGATGCTGTGTGATTTAGTTCTTCCTGGCACATGAATTGCATCCCACACTGAGGGAGACGTGCCCGCACAATATAGCACGAACGAGGTTCAGGTGTGTATGGTGCAGGGACTGTCTCCTGCAGCCCTATAGGATGCTGCGTAATGTAGCCTTCCAGGCACAAGAATTGCATCCCGTGCAGCAGGAAAAATGCCCATGCTAAATAGCGCCAACAAGATTCAGGTATGGACAGTGCATGGACCTCCTCCTGGGGTCTTATAGGATGCTGAGTGATGTACTACTTCCTAGCACGAGTCGCATCCCATGCTGCAAGAGAAGTACCCTCGCTATATAGCGCTAACAAGGTTCAGTTGTGTACCATGCAGGGACCCCCTCCTGGGGCTCTGTAGGATGCTGGGTGATGTAGTCCTTCCAGGAACAAGAATTGCACCCCCATCACTCACCTATTATGCCTTTCGCATACTCAGTTACTCACCCATATACCATGGACACATGCACTCGCTCACCGACACAGCCATACACACACTTACTCACCCATACATCCCTTCAAACACATACTCACTAGCCCATAGAGCCACTGACCTCTCCACTCACTCATCCATACAGGCAGTCGCACACCTCCTCACCCTCTCACACAGACACTCGGAAACCTATAGAGAACCAGTCCCTCGCCCATACAGAAACTTACATACCCACTCACACACCCATACAACCATTTAGACAATAACTGACAGACAGATTCAGACATTCACACAACCAGTCACTCACCCATACATTCATTGAGACACTTAATCACTCACTTATACAGTCAGTCATGCACCCACTGAATCACCCAATCGGCACTTGTACACCCACTGGCTCAACAATACACCTTGGTATATATATATTTAACACTCATAAACTCTTTTTTAAAACACCCACAGTCACCAGATGATGTGGTCAGTGATGTCATTTGAGATGTTATCAGTGATGTCAGTGACCATGTCATGAGTGATGTAATATGTGAGATCATAAGCAGTGCGTTGCGGGGGCGTGAGTTATAATTAGCTGAGCCAACTATAACTGCTAAATTTCACTGGTTTTGTGTGAGTGAAACATGAGCCTAGCTGCAACGCCACTGTAACCTTTATTTTTTTCAGTTAATTTCCAAGGTTTTTTAAATTCCATTTCTTAACTATAAAGTCCCTGTAAGCTTTGGTTTTTCAGTGAATTTCTATGTTTTTTTCAGTAGTAGTCGGATTTGCAGAGTGGATGTAGAAAAGGGACTGGTCCTGCAACCAGTTCTCAGGAACCCCACTGTGTAGGACTTACCGGAGGTACCAGGAGTGCTCTTTTGGCCCCCAAGTTCGTTCTGGGGTAAAGTGGAGTTCATCCCCCAACCAGAGGTGCACCAGAAGCTGTGTTTGCAGAGTGGTGGAGAAAAGGGATATGGACTCGGAAGACCTCTTAGTAATCCCGCTGTGTGGGATTTACTGCTGATAACAGGAGTGGTAATTGGCCCCCAAGGACATCCTTGGGCCAACTACCCTTCCTGTTACTTCCAGTAAGGCCCATACAGCGGGATTGCTGAGTCCTAGTAGGCCCCCTTTCTCCACCACTCTACAAGTGCACCTCCTGGCGCACTACTAGTGGGGGGATGAAGTTCCCTTGAATATTGAGGGTTCTTGGGGGCTAACTGCCCATCCTGTTACCTCCAGCAAGTCCCACACATTGAATTTGCTGATAGGTCTGCAATTTTTTTAAATAAATAATATATGTGCCCCAGGGAGGTGGCGGCCCCCGGGGCAGCGTTTGTGCTCCTCCTCCCCAACATTTTATATTTTGAGTGCCCAGGGGAGGTGACGGTCCCCGGGGCTTGAGAAAAGCCTTGGAGGGGGGTATCAGGAGCCCCCCTCCTAGCATCTAAGTAGCAAGGCTAGAAAAAGCCCTGCCACCCCATTTAGCTCTTCGAACTCGGGGGACTGATAGAAAGAGCTTCTTGGCAGAACGGAGTTTTCTGGAAGGAGCATATGAAACCAACAAATCTTTTATTCCCCCATCTCTTTCCTGGTCAAGGCCCCATAAACCAGACAAAGAACCTTAAAGGAGATCCTGGCTTCAATCGGAAGCCAGTGCAAGGATTTCCTAGCGGCAGTGGCTGATGCCCTCCTAGGCATGTCCAGCACAAACTTAGCTGCGGCATTCTGCACAGTTTGTAGTCGCTGTAGAGAGCACTTATTTATTCCTGCATATAAGGCATTGCAGTAATCAAGCCGAGAGGCTATTAGTGCAACCACAATTTGCTTTCGGGCTTGCAGGGACAAATAGTGCTTGATCTTCCGCAGGACCTTGATAATGCCCCAACAGGTGGAGATTGTCCTATTCACTTGTTGACCCATCGCAAGGGCCGGGTCAATCATGACCCCCAGGTTTCGGGCCAAAAGCGTGGGTACAGGGCAAGTCCCCAGAGATGAGGGCCACCATTCCGCAGACCAGATGTCATCCTTCCCGCCGAACACTAAGATCTCAGTCTTCTCGCCATTCAGCCTCAATGAATTGTCAATCATCCATTGAGCAACTGCCTCCATACAGTGTCTAAAGTTGGAGGCAGAAGAGCTGACAGACTGGGAGAGAGACAACAGGATCTGGGTGTCATCGGCGTAGGAGACTACCTCCATCCCAAACGATCTAATAAGCCTGGTAAGTGGGGTCACATAGATGTTGAACAGGGTCGGGCTTAATGCCGACCCCTGTGGGACCCCACACTGCACTGGCTACTGAGAAACCATTCTATGTTTGTATACGTTATTAGTGCACTCACTAGAAAGACAAAACAAGAAATGTTGATGTGTTGTCAAAACATGAGCAGGTAAACAGAGAAAGTGGCTAGAATTTGCCATGTATTTATTTCAGGAGGCATTATCTGATTTGTCAATAAAGCAGATCATGTGTAAGTATTGCTATGACAAATTAGAGGACAACAAAATGCCTATGAGAACAATATAAAATAAGTTCAAGTTGATTGAAATTTCAGAGGAACTTCAACATCTATATGTTTATGAAACAATATTGATACAATGTATACACCCATTTCAAATGTTAGCTTGTATGGAACTGCTGGACCTGGCATCCTTGGTGTGGTTTCCCCTGTCCTGTTACTTCTACTTCCTGTATTTTTGACTGTATGCTGGACTTCATTTTTGTTGGATTTTTAACTCTGGGCACTTTACCAGTGCTGCCTGCACAAATTGTGATTATGATTGGTTATCCATGATTGGCATACTTAATTTACTGATAAGTACCTAGTAAAGTGAACTGTGTGCTCCCAGGGCATGTAAGTCAAATGCTACTAGTGAGCCTGCATTACTGATTGTGGCACCCACATGAATTGCCCTGTAAATTCATGTATCAGACCTGCCACTGAAATGTATGCTAGTGCAGTTTTAAACTGCCATGTCGACCTGGCAATAGCAACCACTTGCCATACACAAACCTTCCCATTTATGTTGTTATGTTATAGAGACTGTTATAGCGCGCATATACACATAGGTGTCTTGGCGCTTGCAGAGATATGAGCTGCTGAGCTGGAGAATCACTGATTGCTAAACAGCCAGGTCTTAAATTTCTTTCTGAAAGCAAGAAGGGTAGGTATGGTCCTTAGATGCAATGGAAGAGAGTTCCACAGCCTAGCTGTGCTGTTAGTGAAATTCCTCCCTCCCCATATTACTTTCCTGATTCTTGTGGTGGTATTCAATTTTCGCATTGGTTGATAGTAGGTATTTAATTAGTGTATGCCAGTTAAACACCTTCCAAAGAAATGTTGGTCCTTCTCAGTGCAAGGCTTTATGGGCCACACAGAGCGCCTTAAATTTAGTTTGCTGCCCCACTGGGAGCCAATGAAGCTCTCAAATGCCTGTGGATATCGGCTAGTATTTGGTGACATCCAAAGCCAATCTAGCTGCTGCTTTCTGCACCGCCTGGAGCTTACCAAGTAGTTTTACCTGGAGATTCATATACAAACCATTACAATAGTCCAACTTTGACATGATAAGTGAGGAGACAAGAGTCGTCCTAATATTTCTGGGGAGAAAAGGAAAGATTTCCTTGTGTAAGTCACAAAATTCAGGTGCACCAACTTCTTGGTAAACCTGAGTTGTGCAGAGTATGTATGGGATGACTTACATGATTTCTTGAGAGAAGCAAACTATAATACTCAGGACATCATATGAAGGTACTAGGAGAACTTTGCTCTTCGGATCCTGCACATTTTTGTAGGTATTTTAACAACAGATTTCAAGAAATCCTCGCCTTTATCTGGAAAAAATAAATTCACTCTTGGAAAAGTCACTGATTTCTTTTTCCGTACAGAGTACCAAGCAAGAGGTGCTCCTCATCTTCATATGTCGTTGTGGATTAAAGATGCACAAAAATTTGGAACAGCCACAGATGAGTCTGTACTTTCTTTCATATAGCAGTATGTTACATGTACCATCCCAAAAGACAGTGACAAAAAGACCTAAAACAGCAAGATCTGCATTTCCAATTACATAGATTTGGGAAGTACTGTCACTGGAAATACTGAGCAAAAGGAACATTTTGCACTAAATGTCATTTTGAATTTCCAAAACTTGTTATTTCAAAGGATAAGAGTAGACAGACTTTTGTCTAAAGTCAGACATACGCTTAGTCAAAAATCACCCAATCACCTACAACCATAGTAGCATGGACTCTTCAAAATCCATAGCTGTTGCTCGTTATACATAAAGAAATCTGGAAAAGATGAAGATGAAGGATAGGTGGGAAGAGTTTTCTATTGAAAATTGAAAATTATTTAACAAAGAAACTGAAACTTCTGTTTGAAGATGATTTCACATAGAAATTGGATGTTATGAAAGCTGTGATCAGCTGAGTTCAGAGAGTTTATACTCTAAGTCAGAAGGAATAATTTGGGTGAGTCTGGGCCTAGCATGCATGCAAAATAGAGTGTTAAAGAACAGATATTGTCTAAACCAACATTCTGGACCTTACTATCCAAAAAGGAGTCCACGTCATGTATGTCTTCATTAAATACTACAAAACTATAGGTATAGAAACACAGCGACAGGAAATGTAAATTAAGTTATTTTTTCAGTAGTTTGTTGTGATGGTTCTTTGGTACCACGTAGCAAAGGCAGTCTAATAAATCATAGAAAAACGAGTTGCCAGGCTGCTGAAAAAAGAAAGTTTTTCTATTTGGCACTTCTACAGTTCTTTAAGCCCTGGCGTTCTGAAAAAGAATTACTAGGGGAGTTTGACTGCTACAAAGACTTTCAATGCTGCAAAGAATAGAATTGAGTGTTCAGCATTTCCTAACTATTTGAAAATGTTACGTGATGAAATTGAACAGGAAGAAACAATTTCTACTGAGATAGTGAAGGAGAGTTCACAAAACAGCCAAAGTTCAGGTCTTCTAAGTCAAGATCCTCTTAGACAGACAATAATTGAAAATGAAGCTGCCATTGTAATCAATGAGCTGGAGATTGTTATGCCACTAGCAAGACAGGACAATATTGATTTGGAAGAGTTAGTTGCATGACTAAATGACGAGCAAAAAGAAAAATCTATGGAGGTGAAAGACAAAATTGAGCATCTATTCCTTCATGAGCAGAAAGAGTGTGTATGCACATCATTTAAGCCTATACTGCTGTATGTCAGCAGTCAAGCTGGCACCCGTAAAGTCTTTGTAAGACACATTCTCCCTGCTTTCCTACAGAAGACTATAGGGTGTAATTTGTCATGTATAGTAACAACACCAACTGGATTAGCTGCACATAATATCAAAGGAATTACTTTACAATGACTTTTTATGGTGCCTGGCGAGCATGAAAACAAAGTAGAATAACAAAAGTTACCCGGTCAAGCTTGCCATGAAGTTTTGAGAGTGTTAAAAATGTTAAAGCTTTTAATCATCAATGAGGCGAGCATGGTCTTAAACTCAATGCTTGTCAATGTTCTCGTAAGAATGCAACAGATTCTAAAAACAGACTACCATGTCCTATTTAGATGAAAACACTTGATTGTTTTTGGAGATCGACTGCAGCTTACACCTGTGAAAGGACAGACAGTGTTCAAAACACTTCTCCATGAGAAAACTCGGAATACTTTGGAAAGCATTGGAAATGTCAATATTAAGTTAAACTTCTAATACAAAGAATCACTTAGAAATATGCAGCAAGCATCTGACCCGAAATACAGGAATATTTTTAAGGATATTAGAGAAGGTGTTCTTTCTAAAGAGGGAAATCTTCTGTGAGATGGTTGTCTTCTTAAAAACGTGTTTCCAGCAAACAAGACAGCAGCAGAGTTCCCTTTCATTCAAGAAAGAAAACAATTGCATGCCTAATGCCTACACTAACAGAGTGCGCCTCTTTCAAAGAACAAAGAATTGCTGCAATTGGAGAAAACTTTTTTGGGGGGAACTGATGGCCACAGACGAAATGGAACATCATTGTGTCACAGTATTCCTAAATAAAAGATTGTAAACAAAATTGGATCCGTTGGAAAAATCTGTTTAAAAAACGGCTGGATTGGAGAAATGTTTAAGTGCTTGCAAGAACTGTAGAGTAAATTTGTGCTGACATTTTAATTTTGAGGGAGGAATAGTTAATGGTGCTATGGGGAAAATTGTTGATTTCATTAGATTTCCTAACAGGAGTAACCTAGAGTACCTAGCAGTTACATTTTATCAGACTGATAGCGTAAAGAAGATTGGAAGGGCTATTGTATGTTTTGTGCTTGTGAAATACTAATATGTGCGACAGAAACAGTTTCCAGTTTCTACGGCATATGATATATGTATTTATAAATCTCAATGTTTAAGTGTAGATTCAGCATTGGTTAATGTTGGGAGTATAGTGTTTAAGGAAGCAATGTCATATGTAGGCTTTTCTTGAGGTAAAACATTGATTTGTATTTTGTTGCATTTGATGACAGCAAAGTAAGTGCTGATCCAAGTTGTGTTAAAGAGTACAATCGATTAAGAAGTGTTAATGCTCCTCATTTAGGACAGCATCCCATGTGTGAAAAATGCATCATCTGTCCAAAGCTAAAGCTTCCAAAGGAGTGCACTGAAGTTATTGGGAAGAAAGAAATGATAGAGAAAAAAGAAGTTCTTAAGAAAAGAAATACCAGAGAGGAAGATATTTTTGGTTGCCATTTGCCAAACCCCTCCGGTGCCATGCACATGTTGTTCTAAACATACTCTTTCAATTACCTCATCTTGTATATGCAATTGCATAGAAACCATAGAAGATATTGTGTTTGGCACTGCCTGCTTGTTTGCAACGTTTACATATTTGACACATTCAAGGCTTGTAGATGTATGTTCTGGAGCTGTAGAGTTTACTCAAAACACTCAGCAGGGTGCACACTAGTTTAAAATGTTGAACTTTGATGCATTATTAGAAGAATAAATAAGTATTGATGAGTTCATTGGATCTACTTACTCATGGAACCAGGAATGTGAAGATTGTACAGAAATAGATTTGAAGTTAATTCTTTATTTAACACTACCAGATTGCAAAACTGTGTCTTTTGACAGATTGTTCAAACAAGCTACACAAAATATTACCTGTCCAAATTGTTGATCAGATATCATGTCAACATTATGTGTACCAAGAAGAAGGAAATATTTGAATGATTTAACTATGTGGAGCAGATGGAAGTAAATTGGAAACAAAGATTACAAATTTCAAAGCAGAACAAATATCTATTTTTGGAATAACATATACTACTATGGCATTCATATTTCATCAATGATTTATTGTTACATCTGGTCACTACACTGTCTATGTCAAAAGTAAAGTGTATGTATAGAATGTAATGATAGCAACGTCAGATTCAAGCAAAGACCACCTTTTAAGTTACTAAATTCTTATCTTATGATTTTGGAACCGAAGTTCTATGGAGGATTAGAGCTGTATTTGTTCTAGATCCATTATCAGTATTTATGGCATCATTCGGCCTATCGGGGGTGATGTCTTTATAAGGCTTACCATATGCTGGTGTGCCTTACATAGCTATTAGTAGTTCTGATAGTGAGGTTCCTCATTTTCAGCTTAATATTTCTGAAATTAGTAGTGCAAGTATGGGTAAAACTAAATTAAACGAATTGTATTGAGAACAATGCCCACTGTTCCTTAATTGTAGTGACATAGTGTTCTGTTTTTGGGTTTTTCTACAATCTTTTATGATTGTTTTTTTCTCACTGTACAATGATGATTTTTTCAATAGCACATCATTTATTGTGTATGAGTATAGCATCTGAGAACAGAAAAAAGGGAAAATACAATGCTTAATGGTAATGTCACATAGCATTACTGCATAAGAAATGTATAATACTTTGTTTGTTATTATAAAGTTGCATCATTACCATTGTTACTATATTGTTTACTTTTATCAATTGTAATACTAACTTATATTTGCATTTTTTTTCTTTTCACACAGATGCATGGCATCTTGTATTTGAGTAATTTATTTGACAAATTACCTTTTCAGCAGTGCTGTATAATATTTAATTCTCAGGGTACACACCAGGTAAGCACTAATACAGTCATTCACACAACCAGGTACACACAGACACAGGCACTGACACACCCAGGCACACATCAATACAGCTACTGATACACCCATTAAAACATTGATACAGCCTCCCTTATAGAAAGTAAGTATGTAATATTTATTGTACAGTTAATTAAAACCTTTACAAAGAAGCATCTCTTAAAAAAATGCAAAACTCAATTTAAAGGGCTAATAGCCACTGTTAAGAACACAGTAAATGTAGCATTAAAAAAAAGAGAGAGAGCTTTAGTGGGCCACAGTCTAGATTCTTGGTTTTTTTTATAAGGGAAATTTAGCAGCAATACAGAAAGTAATATATCCTCCCTGGTCAGAGTCTTAGCAGCAAAATGAGGGAAGTGGTAGCCTCCCATATAGTCACTCACATAAGAAATACAACAACTGACATACCCAGCCACACACTGATACTGAGTCTGATACACCCAGACACACACTGTTTGGCACTGACCTACCCTGGCAAACACTGATACAGCTACTGACACACCCAGTCATACTCTAATATGGAGACAGACACAACCGTGAACATACCAATATAGTCACGGACACACCCAGGTACCCACAAATACAGCCACTAATACACTCAAGCTCACACTGATACACCCTATGATACACCCAGGCACCCGGATACAGCCACGGACATACCCAGACAGACATTGATACATCTACCCAGCCACATTCTGATACAGAAACTGACACACCCATACTCATACAGCCAATGACATACCCAATGACATATCTATACAGACATTCAGTAAAACACTGATACAGCCTCTCAAACACCCATACACATACTGATACAGCCAATGACACACCCAGATGAACACTAATACAGACACTAACACACTCAGGCACACATTGTAACAGATACTGTCACAACCAGGCATACACTTTTATCACCACTGACACATCCAAGCAGACAACAATATGGCTATTGACATACCCAGGCATACATTCATATACCCATCAAAACACCCACTCACACATTGATAGAACCACTTATAAACCAAGGCAAACACCAATAGAGACACTGACACACCTAGCTACTTAACAATACAGCTGCTGACACACCAACCTTAACACTGATTCACTCACTTGCACACCCAGCCAAACACAGACACAGCTTCTCAAACATTCAATGCTGATAAAGCCACACACTAATATTGACACTAACACACCCATGCACACATTATTACAGATACTGACACACCCAGTGTTAGGAAACCAACTCTCTGTACAGTGTACTAAAAAGAAATACATAATTTAGAGAGTTCAGGAAATCCCCAATGGGTATGCAGAGGTATAAGTAAATAAGATTAACACTCTATTTTTGGTAGTGTGAGAGAGCAGTTAGGCTTATCAGAGGGTAGTTTTAGGCGTTTGCTGTCCTCACAGGGGCATGAAATGAGACACACACTCAAGAATAAATCCGAGACAAATTTGTAATATATAGATTTTTTCTATATAATTTTTAAGACCAAGAACACAGTTCTAGGGTAAGTACTTTCAAAGATATGATTTTGCTAAGTTCAATGGATATATCACTTATATTCTCAATTTCACAACGCAGGAAACAATAGGGAAAAAGCTGAAAATGCATAGAAATTCAGGCAATGCTTTCACAAAGTTCACCTTCTCGTTTTAGGTCGATGTCGGGACCAGGTCCAAAGTTCCGGCAGGAGAAATTTGGGAGCATCCCGGATCGGCTGGGAGCAGAGGTGCTGAGGTGGTCCTCAAAGACAAAGGGAGCAACTTGAAAATTAACTAGACAGAGGGACTTATAGGTAAATCCAGTGGGTTTCGTTAGAGGGAGGAGGTGCAAGGGTCTGGGGACCACGGGAGCAGACCTGGTTGGTTAGTGCTGGGCCCAGTGGGGCCGGGAGCAAAGTGAACAGGTTAGCCAGGCATTGATTGTACTCTGGTCCTCACGGCCAGGAGCAGGCAACTTAGGGAGCTGATCTCGGACAGCTGGGCCACTCAGGAAGTGTGCCTCGGGTGTATCGAAGTCCATCAATAAGTGCTTTATTTTGGGGCTTTGGGAGTCTGGTGTGGACTCTTCTTCTCATATAGGGTCCAGTACCCGAAGTATTGGTACTCTGCAGCTCTGGTAGGTCCTGGTGCCTCCAAACTTGATTTGGAGACAGATCTGACTTACTGGTACTGCTATAATGTATACTTTTGACATGGTTAGCCCTAATTTTTGCTTGATGTCTGATGTGATTACATACTGTAAGTTTAGTTCGTCCCTACTAACCAGATACCCAGTGCCAGATCTCTTTTTTCAAAACCTGTAACATGATTGGCACAACTTCAGCTACCATTGTAAGTCCCTAGTAAGTGGTACCCCTGGTACCTAGGGCACATGTACTAATGATGGTCCTCTAGCGCTGCAGTACTGGTTGTGCCACCCCAGGGACCCGTCAACAAGGCTATGCTTTCTGCCATTGCAGGCTGGTGTCTTGGCGCAGAGAAATTCAAACAGTGGACATGGCACACAGCCCTATGTGCTATGCCATTCATAATTTTTTTTTAAACAGAATTTGTATTGTTTTCATTCAACATCAACAAATAGCTACATGTTAATAATATATTCAACTTCCCACCCAACATAATGCAGGATTTCCGGACCTTCCCCATAAACAGTCGGTCCCCTACCAGATTGTAAACAAAAATGTGTCTATCACAGCCCCATCTTGTGCACCCAAGCAGGGCCGGTCCTAGCCATGGGCGGTATGGGCAGCTGCCCAGGGCCTCGCGCTCAGGGGGGCCCCGCCGCCGGCCCCGCAGTTGCGGGGATAATAAATGATGATATCCTGGGGGAAAAGCGCTGCGCAGTGGTGAGCACAGCACAGTGCATTCTTCCGTCCGTCTAATAATATCGAGAGTGTGTGTGTTTCTCAGGGGGGCCCCGCCGCCGGCCCCGGATGTGATGTCACATGAAAATTAGAGGGGCCTCGCATCTTCCATTTCGCCCAGGGCCCCACAATTGCTAAGACCGGCCCTGCACCCAAGGTTCTTTGATCATTGAGGTGCGGCCCCTACCTATAAAGAACAACCAACTCCCCTGCCTCCCCTGTACCCCCAGCCAAGGTGTGCCATGGTCGAGCTTGCTACTAGTTAGAAAGCAGTGATTGAACGTTTTCCCTATTATAAAGAGGGTGTTGAGCGAAGCTTCACAATTGCGCTATTGCCCAAATCCTAAAATCTTCTGTGTGTTCACATATTGGGGACGTCTACAACACCTGAAGTACAGGTACCCTCCCAAAATGCCTAGAGTGTGACCCATGTAAGCAAGGTGTGTTTGGGGGCTCTCCAAGTAAGGGGCAACCTGGATGTTTCATTTCCTCCACTATTGCCTCCCATGCCCTGGCAGCTTTGAGGGATTCTTGGCTCCATCAGTCTTCTCTCAGTCGAAAAGCTCCTTCATAATCCAACCAGCACAAGACTTCCCTTCTCCAACCTTCCACAGTGGGCCTCCCTATCTATCACTTCTGTCAAAGTGTCTGTCACCATCTGCCAGAAGTCGCCCAGCACTGGGCAGCTCTAAAGCATATAGAAAACCCAGCTCCTGATTCTTCACAATGGGGGCATTTAGCCTCCACTGTTGCAAATTAACGGTTTATAAGTTACGGTGTGAGGCATGCCCTATAAAGTACATAGAAGTTGATCAGCTGGAATAGGGCATTTCTAGATACTTTAGGAATGCAGTATAACAACCCCTCCCATACTTTCTCACATATGGATCCCCCAAGATCTCGTCCCATAGCAATCATAAGTCCTGTAATGGGAACATCCCTTTGCCTTGAAGCCGTTGATATAAACAAGTGACTGCCTTGTATGTTCCAGGGGACAACACTATATATTGACACCCTTCCGATAGTGGAGGTTCTGATATCCCTAATCCCCAGTGCTTCTGAATTGCCACTGTAAGTGCCCTATGTAAAAGGAAGTGTCCTTGTGGTAGATCCAACTCTCTAAAGTTGTCAAATGGCGATAATACCCCATCCATATAGAGAACCCCTATTGTAGATGCACCTGCTGCTGTCCACTCTCTTAGAACACACAAGTTACCCCATGTGGAAGTTGGAAAAAAATTCCAGCTGAATATCCGGGGCAATATTTTGAGTAGCGACAAGAACACCCCTACCTAGTGACTTTACCCACCCATAGATGTCTGAAACTGTACCACTGGTCCTCTCTCTAGCAAGCGAGTCCGTAAAGAGCAACATAGCCCAAGTCTCGAATCCCTAACCCAATCCCAATCCCAATCCCAATCTCCGCAGCACTCTATAGAGATAAGACCATTCCAGGCTATCAAAGGCCTTCTCGATGTCCACTGCAAATATTGCAGCTTCCTCCTTGTTATACGAATCTGCCTCAAACACTCTTGGAAGTCTATGAACAATAATAGCCCTAATACGGCCAAGAATAAATCCTGCCTGGTCCCAGTGGATGAGGGTCACCATATGTGGAAGAAGTCACATAGCTAGGACCTTGCTCAGGATCTTGTCATATAAATTGAGCATTGACAGCAGGCTGTTTTGTCAAACGCTGGTTTGCCTGGTTTTAGAAGGGGCAATATCAGGGCCTCCCATGTGGTCGCAGAAAGTCTACCCACCCTTTTCACTGTGTTGAATAGAGCTACCAACCAGGGGCCCAACTCCTCTATGTATGCCAACTAAAGCTCCACCAGCAGTCCATCTGTGCGTGCTGTCTTATTTCTGACCATAACTTTACCTGCAGCTCTCACCTCCAAAAGCCCAATATCTCCTCCTACCGAGTCTGCCTCTCCAATTGATACCGTCGACAAAACTAATGGCTGCAAAAATTCATCAGTGTCTGCATCTGTGCAGGTCACCCTGCTCTGATATAGGTCATCGAAGTAATCATAAAATGCCCAGTTAATCTCCTGTTGCCGATAGCGCTCACAGGTGTGTTCCTCTCTGAGTACTAGAATTACAGAGCATCTCTTGGGGGGATGGACCAGCCATGCTAGGAGCACTGAGGTACGTTCAGCCACTTTTTCTTTGGCTTATAGCAGTAGCTCCTGTGTCTCCCGATGCTCGGGTCTACGTTGTTCTATGGCTCATAGCTGTTTTTATGATGCCAATGTGTTCCGTAGTAGGGTCCCCCGATCACCCACAGCTTTAGAGATACATATGCCCCTAATCAGAGCCTTAAAGGGGTCCAATGCCACATGTGGGCCTGACGTAGTGCCCTCGTTCTCCATAAAATACTTCTTAATGGACAACCATATTGTGGCCTGAAAAATGGGGTCCTCAAGGAATTCCGTCTTCAGTCGCCAAGTAGGGATACAGGGGCAGAGTCTCGTCTACCACAATCCCAATAGCAGAGGATTGTGGTCGGGGATCGTCTACAGCTAGTTTGTGTAGAACAGGTTTACAGTGTATGGCATCTAAGCGTACATGTAAGTGCAAAAAGAAGGACTAAACCCTTTACCCTGGGTGAAGTGTCCACCATGTGTCAATGAGGCCCCATTGGTACTGCCATTCTCTCTCTCAGGGCCTTAGCCAACTTGCTAGTTGAGGAGTCCCTTAAGAGTTGGTGGGAGAGATCTAGTTCCACGTCTGCTACACATTTATATTCTCCCCCAAAAGTAAATACCCTACAAGGTATGGTCCCAGTATCCAAGAGAGGATCTCCAATAATGAGACTTGATCACTGCTTGGCCCATAGACACTCCCAATGGTGACATCCCTGCCATCCAGTCTGCCAGATACCACCACATAGCATGCCTCAGGGTTTACTAGGTGGCCGGAATGTTGAATGGTACCCCAGGTTTAATCCACACCAGTACCCCCTTAGCAAAGGTGGAGTAATCCGTGTAATAGGCTTCCACACCCCATCTGTGCTTCCTCCTTGGCCTTGAGGTGTGTCTCGTGCAGAAGGGCAATCTGTACTGCCCTCCAAGCTAAATAGGCACATTCTTTGTGTGGTTACACATGGTGTTCATTCCTCTGACATTCCAAGAGAGGAATTTATATTCTACGGTGGACATCATGTGTTGGTTTGTAGTACTTGCCTCTTCCCACTAGTGACTCTTGGTACTCCCTTCTTGCATTCTCTCCCTTGTGTCTCTGTGTCCCACCTGGCCCACCAGGCATTCCAAAACCCCAACTGAAGTGCAAACAAACAATAAGAACCCCAAATCCTACTCTCCAGGACAGGCAAAATAAAGATCCCCAACTGGCATCTACTCATGTGGGTTCCCGCAGAACTGCAACCAGGGTGAGATAGAGTGTCTAATGGCTATGCAGAACGTCCCTCCAGTCCCCCCCACCATAGACAGTATGATATTAAAATCATAGTCCACTCTAGATCGGAAAATGGCCATGAGGGGGAGAAGCTGCATAAGTACATCAAGTGGTACTCCCAAAGGTGTTCTTTAGTCACTGTTCTCAGGTCCCCCTTTTAAATGATCCTTTCTGCTGGGCCAGGAGTAACTTTAGGCAACTCAGCATCTATATCTTCTGCAGAACTAGTGTCCTCAGCCTCGTCAGAGTTCTGGTCATCCTGCTCACTGTGCGAGGAAGCAGGCTTGTGCCAGTGTTGCTGATCTCCGTTACAGCCCTCAGTACATTGCAGCACTTGTGTCAGACCTCTGCCAGCGATGGGTCTCCTTTCTGGATGGTCCCTGACTTTGGTCAGCGAGGCAGAGCTTGGGGACGCACCGCTCCAGGATCCGGACATATTTTAATCCAATGTCATGCATCTTGCAGGGCCAAGAAAAACTGGACACCTGAAGGTGTGACCAACCTCAAACGGGCCGGAAATATCATGGCATATGCAACGTTCAACTGGCGGAAGCATCTCTTGACCTCCATAAAGGTGGCGTGGTGTTTCTGCACTTCTCTGGTAAATTCTGAAAATATCATAACCCTGCTGCTGTCAATCTGGAGGCTCCCTCGTAAATGGCACTGTGCCAGTATATGGTTGCAATCCCTATAGAGGAGGAGCTTGGGGGTATTCCCGGTTTAGGAGGGGGCAGGGAGCCTGTGTGCCCTCTCCAGGGCATAAATCAGAGATAGCCCCTCCAGCACCACGTGTTTGTGAATCCAGTCTTCTAGGTAGGTCAGCATATTAGTGCCCTCCACTCATTCGGAAACACCAATGAATCGTATGTTGTTCCTACAGGACTTATTTTCACTGTCCTCTGCACAAACCTCCAGTGTTGTAACCTTACTTTCCATGATTGACAGCGTCTTATGCAATGAGGTAATTTCAGTATGTATGTCCGTCAGTGTCCTCTCAGCGGAGGTGACCCTTTTAGCTGGGCGTCAATGATCATCCTTCAGGAGGTTGAGGTCTGTGCCTATGGTATCAATCTTTGCCTCAAACGCCTTGCGAGATGCGGTAATAGCCTTCATAATGTCATAGAGTGTCTGACCACTTTGAGGATCACCCAGCAGGGTTGATACAGAATCTTCCATTTCATCAGTTGGAGCTGACAACATTAGTGGGTCCGGGCCTTCAGGCTTGCGATTCCTGGATGTTTTCCCCTTGCTGACCAAGGGTTTCAGCACGAGGACAGCCGCCTCTAAGTCTTATGCAGCAAAATTCTGTTTGTCCTCAGTGTTTCTCTGACTCCCAGTGCGCAGATCCTCAGTATGAGACGAAGGTCTTATGTCGGGGGTCATTGTAGGTTTTTCCCTGAATCTGCTGCTCAGGGGTAACAGTTAGTCACCCGACACAGGGTCCTCGGAATAGTGTCCCCCAGCTCACCCCACTATTTCAATCTCTACACTGGTCCATTATAGTCAGAGGGTGAGGGCCAGTCCTGCTCAGTCTCTTTTCCTCTTCTGCTCCCCCCTTGGTCCCATCCATAACCAGGGCATACAGCCTCCATGGGACCCACTGCTTCAGTTGCATCCAGGGGGGAGGGTTCCCCGAGTATAGGTCCTAGCAGTCATCATGCATTCGCACCACTCTGCCACTACAGTATGAGATCCAGCCTGCCTGGCCCTCGCTCACCTTCAATTTGAGACTAGGAGTTTAATAAGTGGCCTTCTTCAGGGTGCACCAGATTTCTCCTCTGCAACATCCCCCACAGACCAGGTCAACCAAGCAGGACCTTTGTCATCTGGTTCCCCTCAACTGCTGTAGGCACCACCCTCCAGACATTTGCCTGTTCACCGATGACGGTCACTCGTCAATCCAGTCAGTTCTGCTCCAAATTTGGCTTATCTTGCTGCAATCCCAAATGGTCTCCAGGGCTATGCCATGCAGGTCAGTAGTACCAGCAGGACTGCCAAATGTAGGTTTGTGCGGCAGTGCAGGTGTGATTCGTGTAGTCTTTCCCTCGTACCCTTTTCTTACCCCACCATCGGGCCCCACCACTCTCAGGCAGCCAGTCTGGCATTCAGCAAGTCGCTCAGTGATCTGCTGCAGGTTCTCCCTCTGACTTGAGGGACATTGGCCTACCTGCTCCTGTGTCTGACTTTCATTTAGGATGTTTTTCTCTTTCCTGCACCGGGGCCTCCACTTCTCTCCTTCAGTGCAGGGCAGAAGCCTATCAGCTACAAGAAGCCAGGCAGGTTTCTTTCACCTGGGGTAGTCTCGCCTCTACAGCCCTCTCCTTTCTCTGAGCTTCCGAGCGGGTTGCTTCTCTCGTGGTCTCCATGCAGGCTGGGTGCCTCAGGGTTCCCTGCACTTTAGACTGTAGTTCCTTGCTAGGTTGGGCGCCCCCACAGTGATATTGGATGGGCACAGTGGGGGTCTCTAATGGGAGTCGGGATCTCACTCTGCAGTGCTGTGTCCCCAGTAAGTCCACTATACGCAGCGGCCCAGCTGGATATCACTGCAGCCCTCCACCGTTCTCTCAGGAGCACCACTTTCCCCAGGTTCACCAACTCAGTCTTGCCAGCCAGCCAGCATGGTCCGCCGTCAGCTCAGGTGGTGCCGGCCACCTTGCACCCCCAAGATCTCACCCTCTTTCAGGTCCACTAATCCACGGGCCCGCTCCTCGCTTCAGCATCTGCTATTTTGTGCACCTCTACACGAGCCGCTCTTCACTCCGCCTCACATTGCCTCAGGTCTGGCATCAAGTGTTTGTGTATTGCTACAGGGGTAATAAGTGCCCCCCAGCGCCTCTGCATACTTCGTGGGGCCACTATATTTCAGGATTTTAACCAATGGGGGATCGCCGGGTGGAAGCTCCGCAATTTGCAACCTACTCAATTGGCGTTTAGCCACGCCCCTGCTATGCCATCCATACACTGCATATGATAAAGGTAAGTCGCCCCTACTGCAGGCCGTTAGCCCTATGGCAGGGTGCACTATATCCTATGTTTGGGCATATCAGCATGAGCAGATATGCCCATACAATGTCCAGTCTATTCTGAAATGCTAAAGTGTACAGGGAAGCCATAAAGAATACATCAGCTGGATACTTGTCAACAAGGGTTTCATATCTCTATTATGGCGTCACTGATTCCTAAGGTGTACAGTACATCTTGTCTTAATAAAACCTAACTGATGCCTGTTGGATTAGGAGGATGGTCCCCACTTAGTCTCCACCACCCTTAGAGGAAAAAGTACAACAGCTCTGGAGGGTCAGATCTGTCTTCCCACCAAGATTGGAGACACCAGACTACCACAAAAAGAGAGTTAGTTGTATCTACTTTACCTCTGTATACCCATTGGGGATTCTCTGGACTTTCTACATAGTGTACTTAAATTGTGTTACACTGTACAAAGAGTCAGTTACTTGTAGTGTAGTTCCTATCTTCCCAATAGGCTCTGCGCATTGGAATAATACCTACAGCAGTAAAGGCCTAGGCCAGACGTTAACTAGGTCTACTACTGTCGATACTAGACTTAAGTTTTGGGTTTGCCAGCGTAGCTCAGAGTTCGCTAGAAACTTTCTCGAATGTTCAAGGAGGAATTAACTTCCCTGATTAGACAAGAAGGGATTTAGTTTCTGACAACCATAGAACATGACAACTTTGCTCTCCCCTAATCAAGAGTCAATCTCGAGAGTCGTGTGAACAAAAGGCAAATTATTTTACTCAGTCAGTACGTGCATTCTTAGTCTCATCAGAATGTAGAGAAAAGGAAGAGACGGGCGTGTTCAATAAAAGATGTTATTTATTGATCAGTCTCTTTTCTCATACAAGAGAAATGGATCGATATTATTGCGATACTTATAGTTAAGTAAAGTGCATACATTAAAAGCAATAGTATAAAGTAATACTGTAAAAACATTGATATGGTTTCTAAGCCATAAGATGTTTTAAAATGAATAAAATATATTTACATACACATATACATTTGACTAAACGTACTAAACTGGTGTTTCTAAATACGCCTACCACGTGTACCTGACCTAAGTCTAATACGTGGGCGGGAATAGAAAGTTACAGTTTAAGTTAAGTTTGTTTTTGCCAAGTTAATAACTAAAGAATTCTCTGTGAGGGGTTATTCAGTTCTGTACCTGGAATTTAGGATGAATGAGGAATGGTATCTCTCTCTCTGGTCTCGATATTCCAGGCTGATTGCGAGGGCTACCCGGAAACGCCGGTGCTGGATTCTCGGCAGGAGAAAGCAGCGCGTCTCTCAGCGCGTCAGGAAGGCGGGGCTGCTGCCAGCGGGGTCTGCTCTGCTCTTCGCTTCGGCAAGTGTGGCTGCTCCGTCTCGTCACCATGCGTGTGTTTGCATATGGCAAGATCGGTAATATTTATACCTTTAAGGTGCCGAGATTGACGTAAGGATGGACATAGATACGTCAATAAAGATGTCATACGATTTGCTCGTTAGCACATTCTTTTACTAAAGTTCTCGGTGAAATCAAAACAATGGCCGCAGGGTTTTGCCCAGGTTGTCATAGGTTTGATTTGTTATGAGAACTCCGTATGCCTTATCAGGGGCTGGAGGAATATCGCTTGTCTAATTAGATCGCAAGCGTTATGACCTAATCAGATAACACGTTCCTGTGCCGTAGTGTGACTGCGTCAGATAACGGTATCTGCATCATGGGGAATTTCTGCCTCATGGGCTGACTGCTAGTTAACTTGTTGGTTTGTTTAACTAGAATAGGGTCAGGAATAGGGGGATCGATTCAGAACCGATAGGAATACATGACACCCACTCCACGCTAACTATGGACATATTTACTAATCTAGGCATAGTATAACATAGTACAACATACTATAGAGTAGTGTGTATACCTTACCACCCCAAAATACATAAATGCATTTTGAAATTTTCAAATATACTGAAAAAATTGCAGACATATATATTGTATGCACTCAAGCTGTAGAAAAATGCCAAAGTAACTGCATTTGTATACATTATTGCTTATTTGGTATATGAGAATTACACATGAAATGGTTTCTGACAGAAAAAAGTTTCGAGACCATTCCATCACATAATAAAATATCTTTATGAACATGCCAGCGGGCAGCTAATGTCTATAAGCTATCTAAAATTTAGAAACCTTAGTTCTCTAAGAATAGTTCTTACTTTAAGCAGAAGATAGTGTCCCGAAAAATATGCAAAAATATTTGGGGCTGCTGGAAAAACTGCTGTCCGTGAACTGGAGCGAAAATGTTCATGTGACATTATTTTTAAAGTTGAAGGCCGAATTCAGGGAACGCCGTGTGCGAGCTTGCTCAAAAGTCTCTATTTCTGTTCGGGTGAGAACATCATATCATTTAGGCTTTCGAAAAAACTGTCAACAGCTTCCCGGGAAAGTTCCACTAACTCGGAAATAGGTGTGATCATGCATTCTTGCGCATGATTGTCTCCATTGACATTCTGATTTGCATTACTGACAGAAGGTCGTACCTGTTCGATGCTGCTTTCATCTTGAACTTCACTACCCATCAATCGTAGTGGTGAAGCTTCCACGAATGCCGTCATCAGGATTGGTAGCCTTTGAGGGCAGCACAAAGCATGAACCTTGATCGGGCTCAACAATGTTTCTGCATCCATCGGCGCATCCGATTGTAGCGTCAGACAGGTGTCTAACACGCATTCTTCTCCGCATAGCAGACACCTCAATACAGGTAAAACACATCTTTGCCACATTGGTCGAAATGATAGAAACCAAGTCATGTTCAGGTCTCTAAGCCGGGAGAGTCCCAGGATTTTTGATATCCGGTCCCGGTATCCAATGGCTAGGATTGTTTCTTCCCTTGTCGCGAGAGTTTTGTCTGTGACATGGGTTGCCATAACGAAAAATAAGGACTAAGAATAGGATTCCTGCAATTAGTCCCAGGATCAGGGGAAGTCCGCCAAAAATCGAATGGACGAAATCTGGAAAAATACCCAGTATGGCTTTGAATGGTGTTAATGCCATCGAAAATACTGTCTTAAATACCCCTGAGATCCCATTGGTATCAGAAATATTTAAGATTTCACTTAGGATTTCCGCGAAATGTACGGGGGAATTAGTTGATAATAATGTATGTATCTCTGCAGTCGTCCTTGCGACTTGTAGATCATACGTTTCTTTTGATGACGAGAGCCTGGTAGGCGTCTGAAGAAGGACTGTTTTCATTCTGCTTAAAGTATCTATTCGAATAGAAGTAATTTTCAAATCGGGCCATGCCCTTGCCTCCCTGTCTGGGAAGGAGCTGGGGAACAATGAGCGTCCACAGCACTTGACCTTCGCAGTAGTAGTTACTAGATAAGGAGTCCCGGGCATAAGACTACAACATCTGCGGTCTACAATAAGAATGTAACTCCCATTATAGAGTCTTTGAAAGAATGGTTCTATTTCTGTTGCAGGTGTGCCTTGCTGGTGACATGAAAGGTTGTATGAATTCCCTTCACAGGCTCCATGCAAACTAATTCCGTTACACAGAAGTGTGCCACTTAGTGACATCGCACAATTGTTGCCACTAAGAAACACTTTCTGTCCTTTATTACTGACACATGCATGTGAATAGGGCAGGTTCCATGTTGTTTTAAGGTACCCCTTTCCTAATTTCTCGTACATGCCAGCCTGTATATATTTTTGGCAGTATTGAAACCTGAAGGTTGAGATTGGAATATTTATGATTCCGTGTATTATCCATTCACTGACAGGTCGTTCTGACATTGTCATTGGTAATCTTTCTAGTTTTTCAATGCTCAAGATTGTATAATCAGCACCCTTTTGCGCCATACCGATTTGTCTATCAGTAAGGTTAAAGATTTGGAATAGTGACGTTGTGTTGATTAAACGCCAAGGCACATAGCCTGAACGCAGATTTTGTAACGTCCAGCCAAGCTGTACAATAGAACGCAATTGTGACTGACCGTGTTGTAATAGCAGTAAGTCTTGCGATAATATATCGATTGCTGATGACACAATGCTGTCCAAAGAAAAAATTCTGGAGGACAGAGTCATTAACCCATTGTCCACTACAGAAAGTGATTTTTCCAAATTAATACGGTCAATTTCCTGTATTCTCTCTGCTGTTTCAATTTGAGTAACCTTCCAGGCCTCATTGTATGCTGCATATACAGAGGCTGCTATGAAACGCTTTTGACGCTGTTTGCGTGGTCCCAAAGTGAAATCACGCAAGTCAGCACCATCAGTAAGTAAAGTTAGGTGTTGCTTAATTTCTGCCAGTGTGGAAGTTTGTAGCCATTGAAGGCATAATTTGCCCACACTGTAGGTGGTAATTATCCCTGGGTGATGTCTTTGGGGATATCTAGGGTCTGGCCTGGTCATTTTGAATCCCTGTGTTTTGTTCAGGAATCTGTCTTGACAGTTATTAGTATCTGTGGGCCAGATCAACCACTGTTTCCAATCAGGATGTGTTCTGTTTTGGTTTAATATATGGTTTACGTCTATCTCTTCATCTGTATCAGAGTTATTGCTAAACATTATTGGCTTTGGAATAGACGGTTTATTTAAATCTTTGATTTTGGCTAAGCCAAGACAGGTGGTCTGTTGAACAGTGTCATTTAAAAATATCATTTGTTCTGGGATCATGCAGGCTCTAAACAAAGCTTCTATACCCTGTACTTGCCATTCTTTTGTACCCCAAACACTTTTCAATTCAACATTTTTGTCCCAATAATCAAATCCAAAAGTATTCATTTGTTCAAAAAATGAGTCTGAATATAACAATTTTGTGTTGGTTATCATGGTTTTGGTTCCTGTCTTGTTTGAAAATTTAAAATAAAATGCTTCAGCATTACTTGTGTTAAAACCTGAAAAATATGAATATTTGTCGTAAACGGTTCTTGAGCTCCCTTTTGGAGGTGTTGCACAATGTTCCCATTGATTATAATTTAAAACATTTCTAGGTTGTGCAGATCTATGTAAAAAGTGGTTACCATAGTGGTTATAGCAATACATACTGTCATAATTTGTAGAACCCTGCAAATAATCATGTTCGGTAAATTTAGCAGACATTACTAAGTCAGACATCATGTTGTTAATGCTTTCGAAGTCCCAATCATCAGCAAATGAGTTTGGTTTTGCAAAGTCACTCAATGAGATCTTAATTTGGTGTGGATATTTCAGGATCTCGACCGGACCATAAATTTCATAGTCAGTGTTGTCCCTGGCTACCCCACCAGGTATCGGATTGGCTGTGAAGTTGGCTGAAGAAAGTTCTCTTTTCTCGACGTGTGAAGATGTGTGTGGTTTGAGGATCAAGTTGATTTTCTGACTTGCTGTGTCCATTTTAGCATATTTTCCCTCAATGAAGCGTCCCAAAGTAAGTACCATGATGAGCCAAAGTATGAGGATAAATGCACCAAAACCCACCCAAAATTCAATCCATGGAGAAATCAGATATGTTTCTTTCAGTTGTTTCAAAAGTTCTTTAGCTTTGTCTTTAAAAGTTTTTGATGATGGCTGTGTCTTTGATTCGCTGAAGCCCTCAGAGGAATCATCGAAGTTAATGAAGTAGCCGGATGCAGTTCTGTCAATTGTTCCAATTGGTTCAGGATTACTGTTTCTTGCATTTTCACTTGGTACTTCATTATAGATTGGTGTGTCTCTGCTAAATGTTTTTATTTGGGTTTTCAGAGGTCTTAGTTCTATTGCATTGTTGCATAGTCCTTGTTGTTCTTCTGTAGGCGTTTCGAATGTGATGAGCCTCTTCGTTAGGACCTCTGTACTGGTAGCAAACCTTGGTGTTCTGCTACTTATTGGGAGTCCACTTGGCCTACTGTTTGTTATCGGCCACATGTTGTGGTTTTACCAGGTCGATTGATACAACTCGGTTCTCCTTTTTACCAGCAAGTGGCGGTAGTACAACTGATCTTGTCCCGTTGACAGACAAGACAGGAACTGCTTTTCTGTAAGAAGGCCCAAATTCCTTCTTTACCGCGATCTTCTCCCTGACTAGATCCCCGACTTTAGGAATCCAGACAGGTCTTGCTGGGACAGGTGGTGGTTCTTCAGTGGTTGTTGGCTGTTGTTTCAACTTTATGTTGCTCAGGTCTTTTCTTGTTTTGTTTAAGTCCTGCAAAATAGCCAAATGGTCTTTGATATCAAAGCTTTTTTCTTTCACCACTGAAGTCTGACTATCAATGTCAGAGATCATCATCCTAGTTCCAAATAATAATTCGTACGCACTGAATCCCTTCAGAGAATTTCTTGGCAAGTTATTGAGACTACGTTGGACACTTATTAGATGTTTGACCCACCCAGCTCCCGAACCTAATACCTTTGCCGTTATAGATTGCTTTATGTCACGGTTTTTTCTTTCAACAATTCCGTTCCCCTCAGGGTGAAATGGACAAGAGTACCGCAATTGCACGCCCATGCTGACCATGGCCTCCTTATAAGCCCGAGAGCTAAAAGCAGGACCATTGTCCGAATGCAGCATGCCAATTGCGTATGTGCCGATAAAGACTCGCGAATCTTTTATAACAGTTCTGGCGTCAGCCGTTCGCTGGGGCCACATCCATATGAATCTCGTGCATGAATCCACTGCGACCAAGATATATTTATAGTTACCATCCCTTTGTAAGGGACCGCAGTGGTCCAGATAAACACAGGCTAATGGTTTATCCGAGATTAGAAGGGGCGTCTGTGCTGGACGTCTCACCGTTGATACTTTCATTTTTTGACATATTTCACATTCTAGAACATAGTTCCTTGTTTGTCTTCTCATTTGGGGCCACCAGTATCTCTGTTTTAATAATGATACTGTGGCTGAGACGCCAGCATGAATAGAAGCAAGCCCTTCATGTGCCGCTATTATTAGTCCTAACCTATGTTCCATGTTTGGAATTGCCCTATCCCCCACTCCAGGGATTCGAGCAAAAGGAACATTGTTTGCATCAGTTATGTATGAGTATTTTACTGGAAAGCCTTTAGGGAGTGGTTCTATCGAATCCTTTTCTGAAGCGCTGACAGCTTGTAATATTTCGCTGTCTATTTTTGTTTTTGACCGGGTGACGGCAGCTACGGAAGCCGTTTGCACAGCTGCCTTTGCGGCCTCATCAGCCAATGAATTCCCTGCAACGTGAACGCCATCACGTTGATGACTCAGTGTATGTATCACGTGAGTCTTTTTGACCGGGTGACGGCAGCTACGGAAGCCGTTTGCACAGCTGCCTTTGCGGCCTCATCAGCCAATGAATTCCCTGCAACGTGAACGCCATCACGTTGATGACTCAGTGTATGTATCACGTGAGTCTTTGGTAGTTCTTTTTGTAAAAGAACTACTTGTTCCCAGAGCATTTTATGCTTGATTGTTCCACCTTTCGCATCCTTGAAACCATTCTGAAGCCAGATCTGCAAGTATTCATTGTAAGATTGAACGCAATAATACGAATCGCACACTATGAGTGTGGGGAATTCTCGATCGGTATTTTCAAGCGCCATCTTGAATGCCAATAGTTCAGCTCGCTGAGCTGTACAATCTCCTAAAGATTGTGTTTTAGTGATTGCTGGTTTAAATTTTCCTTCGTGCCAGCGACCTTTAACGATCGCGTACGCAGCACTGTAAGCTTGCTTACCCCCCAATGCGGGTTGTGCTGATCCGTCTGTATATATTATACAGCCGTAGTGGTCTAGAGGCAGAATTTCGGTTGGCGGAGGACATTCAAATTCATATTGGAGAAATTCTTGTGTTTTTAAGTAAGGATCAAATTCGTACACCACGTCTGTTGCAGCAAGAGAATTAGCCCATTGTATCCATCTCGGATGGAGTGCTTTAGCATTTGGAATGCTTGCCTTTGTTACCGCCTCTAGGGCTGGTATTGGTGTCACGATTATTATTCGTTTACCTTGTGCCAGGGCTCGTTCTTTTGCTATAGCTGTCTGTGTTGCTGTAAGAATTTTTTCCGTTGGGCTAAATTTCATTTCAGCCTTAGTGTACAAGTGTGATTTGAATGCAATCGGTACCTTTTCTCCCTCATTAGAGGTCAGGTATGTGAATCCGCATCTCCCTGGGATGACTCGAATCACAAGATTGCGTGTGTTATCACGCGTTTCTAATTTTGTTTTAATTAGCATGTCTGTTTGTAAGGATCTCAAAATTTCTGTGTGTATTTGAGTCCAACTGGATCTTTTAAAATCTGGTTTAATTAGATCATAAAGGGGTTTTACCCTTTCTGCGTAATTTGCAATGTATGTTCTTCCGAAATTTAGGAAGCCTAGAATCGACTGTAGGTTTTTTAGTGTTCTAGGTGCTTGGAGTACGGCACATTTCTCTAGGAAATTGTCAGCCAGGCTTTTGCCTTCGCTTGATAATTCATATCCTAAGAACAGGACTGTCAGATGGGCAGTTCTGGATTTTTTAAAGTTGAATTTGTAACCCTCTGCAGCGAACCCAAGTATTATGGTGTTCACTCTTTTCAAGTGAGTCTCCAAGTCATCATCTGTTAAGTAAATGTCATCGACATAAGATAATGCTTCATCATCATATAGTTGAAGTAATTCTGTTACTCTCGCTGAGAATACCCCCGGGCTGTTCTTGTACCCCTGGGCTAACCGACAGAATTGCTTTTGAGTGCCATTTACTGAGAATGCAGTTAAATATCTGCTCTCTGGTGCTATGTTTTGACAAAAGAATCCATTGGAGATGTCCAAGGTTGTTTTGTATTTTTTGCGCACTATGTTATTCATTAGTGCAGCACTGTGTGAGTTTTGCACTGCAAAAGTTTTGCAACATGTGTTAAGGTGTCGGTAATCCAAAACTAGACGATATGAATTGTCTGGTTTGGAGACCGGAAACAAAGGATTGTTCATTTGTGAGGTGCAAGTTTCAATCACCCCCTGGTATTCTAGCTGATCTAGTATTTCATTTACCTGTTTTTTAGCTTCTTGCTTAATTGGGTACTGCCTTTGTGCAGTAGGTTGTCATTTTAACTGGATTTTGTGAGGAGGAGAATCCTCATCCCATCCTACGTGATTTTTATATAAAGCAGGTGCTAGAGCCACTGCCCACTTTCTAGCAAGTGTGTATTTTTTATGAATTGGTATTTGATTTGAGAAGGCAGGCATAATTACTTCTTCGCCATGAGGGCACTCCCTGACAAACTCTGGTGGCCAGTCTTTTTCAGCTAGAAGGATATCATAGCCCTTGGAGAGATTATCCCAAAATAGTCCCCTTATTTTCCTAGTCTTATCACCCTCTATACGCAATGTTATCTCGTATATCTTGTGGGGTTTGCTAACCCTGGTGTCTGCAGTTTCCACTTGAAGATATTCATTCGTGTCCACTGTCTCCAGATGATTCATAAGGACTTTGCGAGCTATGCTCACTTCTGCTGCGCTGTCTAGCATTGTCTGAGCCCACTCTCCGTTTTTCAGTTGTGTCCTCAGTATTCTCGGCATTGTTAACTACCTTGATACTGGCTACCTTCTTTTTTGGAAATTGTAATTTCTTTTTTAGTTGAGCAGGTTCCTTGTCTTTGGACTTGGTGTGCTCTTCTCTTTGTTCTGATCGTCCTCTTCTTTCCGATTTCTGCGAGGAATTCTGAAAAGATTGAGAGGGACGTGTATCAATGTCTTGATATCTATCAGGTTTTTTAATATTATCCCTATTTCTAAGGTTATATCTTTTCCCAGAGGGGTCACTCTGAGGTGACCTGTGTCTTTGGTTCGGAGATTTTTCTCTTCGCCTAGGAGACCTTCCTCGGGACTGGAATTTCTTTTCTTTAGGATTGGATTGTTTGTTTCCATCCCAGTTCTTTTTTGGTGAATTATTATTAAAAAATATTTTTTCTGGACTTTCAGTCAGTTGTGGTTTTACTGGTATTCCACCTAAACTGTCTCTACCTAGTTCCTCATAGGATTTTTCTATGATTCTGGCAATTTCAGCTGGTTGGTCTGCTATATCTGTCTCTTTTAACCTCTGGCGTATCGCCACGTTTGCTGCTTCACCTTTTATGTTGGCTAATAGTATAGCCGAGACCTGCTTGAAGTCTTTCAGTAATTTCATACCAAGAGTTAAAGCGGGTTCTGGACCGTATTCGTCTTGAATTTGTTTTAGCACATCTGGTATTACCGAAATGGATGGAACACCGTGCGTTTTTGTGTAGATGGAAGCAAAGACTGTACCCCAAGTGTCACAGTCCTCAATGTGTGGTGCGATTCCCATTGGAAGACAGATAGTCAGAATCCTGTGCTTTTCTAGCGGGGTGGTGTCAGGAAACACCGCCTCAATTTGGGTAATTTTCTGTGCCAACCAGAATGGTATTTGTTCCCGTTTAGCCGGTACTTTACCTAGGCAGGATTGGATGTTCTGTGGTGTAATTTTATTTGTGTTCCCCTGGTGAGGGGTCAGCTGTGGAAGTTTAATCGCTGGCTGAATTGTTGAAGTCCGCATCACATACTGAACTAATTGTCTATGAATTTTTAGTAATTGTTTTAGCTGTATTAACAGCTCTCCTGTAGACATCCCTTCGATGTCTGGGTGTGGTGTGTATCCGGCTAAGACCGGCCACGTTGCTCCTGGTCTACCTAAAGGACCGAGCCTGGTGATGTGATTATTATGTTTTAGGGCGCCATCAAATAAGAGCAAATGCTCTTGGAATTTGAGTGGTACTTCCACCTCCTCGAAAGGAGTGTAAATGTCAGGTGGTACTTCTATTTTGTAATAGTGGAAGTACTTTGTTACAGCATTTGCTGCTGGAAAATGTATCCATGTATAGTATACCTCTGTCTGCCGATATTCGTGTGCCTCAATTACGAATATGACTGTGCCACCTCTAGGTGTCAGTCCATTTTCTATAAGTTTTAAGGTTATAGATTTCCTTTTGGTGACCGGGATTAGTATTATCTCCGGGTCTGCTGCTTGCATGGTAGCATCAGCATCTGCGAGTTCAGTTGCTAATCTAACTGCCTCTCTTTCATCATCACTCTCTGCCATTTTACCGACAGGAAGCTTATTTTGTTTGTTTGCAGATCAGGTTTCTTATGGAAACAAGGATTAGATGCACAATATTTTGGAACCGTTTATCCTTCAACGTTGACTTAAACCAAGACCCATACATAGGAGTTCCCTCCTGCGAGGTCTGGCGGATATAACCTTTCACCCACTCCAGACGTCTTTGGAGTATTTGGGAAAAGGGGTCTGAGTGAGAAAGCACGACTGAGTTACTCTAAATGTCTTACATTAGTTTTATCGCCCTTTCCAAACGCGTTGGGCGCCATGTAGTGTAGTTCCTATCTTCCCAATAGGCTCTGCGCATTGGAATAATACCTACAGCAGTAAAGGCCTAGGCCAGACGTTAACTAGGTCTACTACTGTCGATACTAGACTTAAGTTTTGGGTTTGCCAGCGTAGCTCAGAGTTCGCTAGAAACTTTCTCGAATGTTCAAGGAGGAATTAACTTCCCTGATTAGACAAGAAGGGATTTAGTTTCTGACAACCATAGAACATGACAACTTTGCTCTCCCCTAATCAAGAGTCAATCTCGAGAGTCGTGTGAACAAAAGGCTAATTATTTTACTCAGTCAGTACGTGCATTCTTAGTCTCATCAGAATGTAGAGAAAAGGAAGAGACGGGCGTGTTCAATAAAAGATGTTATTTATTGATCAGTCTCTTTTCTCATACAAGAGAAATGGATCGATATTATTGCGATACTTATAGTTAAGTAAAGTGCATACATTAAAAGCAATAGTATAAAGTAATACTGTAAAAACATTGATATGGTTTCTAAGCCATAAGATGTTTTAAAATGAATAAAATATATTTACATACACATATACATTTGACTAAACGTACTCAACTGGTGTTTCTAAATACGCCTACCCCGTGTACCTGACCTAAGTCTAATACGTGGGCGGGAATAGAAAGTTACAGTTTAAGTTAAGTTTGTTTTTGCCAAGTGAATAACTAAAGAATTCTCTGTGAGGGGTTATTCAGTTCTGTACCTGGAATTTAGGATGAATGAGGAATGGTATCTCTCTCTCTGGTCTCGATATTCCAGGCTGCCTGCGAGGGCTACCCGGAAACGCCGGTGCTGGATTCTCGGCAGGAGAAAGCAGCGCGTCTCTCAGCGCGTCAGGAAGGCGGGGCTGCTGCCAGCGGGGTCTGCTCTGCTCTTCGCTTCGGCAAGTGGGGCTGCTCCGTCTCGTCACCACGCGTGTGTTTGCATATGGCAAGATCGGTAATATTTATACCTTTAAGGTGCCGAGATTGACGTAAGGATGGACATAGATACGTCAATAAAGATGTCATACGATTTGCTCGTTAGCACATTCTTTTACTAAAGTTCTCGGTGAAATCAAAACAATGGCCGCAGGGTTTTGCCCAGGTTGTCATAGGTTTGATTTGTTATGAGAACTCCGTATGCCTTATCAGGGGCTGGAGGAATATCGCTTGTCTAATTAGATCGCAAGCGTTATGACCTAATCAGATAACACGTTCCTGTGCCGTAGTGTGACTGCGTCAGATAACGGTATCTGCATCATGGGGAATTTCTGCCTCATGGGCTGACTGCTAGTTAACTTGTTGGTTTGTTTAACTAGAATAGGGTCAGGAATAGGGGGATCGATTCAGAACCGATAGGAAAACATGACATACTTACATCCTGGTTTTCAATTAGGTGGTATTTTAACTTCAAAGGGGATGTATTTTGTGACCGACAAGGTTCTGAACCAGCAACTCTTCACTCAGGGGGACCAAATTTGTTGATAAAAGGATAAAGCTACAAATCTCACACACAGCAATGGTGTGAATAAACTGCAGATACAAAGGGTTCACAATGTATCACACGTGGCCTCCTTGATCGTGCTAGCACACAGACCAAGCACATTGTGGGCCTATACACAGGGGTTGAGGCATTGCTCTTTAGGCAACGATACAACTCAGCTTGCATGCACTTGAAAGCGAATATTTCTGGCCCAGTACCTTCTGTCATTTCTGGTGAAGAGAGGAAAGGCTCCAATGTGATGAGTCTGCCTTTATAGACTCCTTGTTCTTGCTTGGTACTTGCAAGCAGTCACAACAGGACAGACCTGCACATCTTCAGCTGGGCCTGCCGGTGTATTCCAAACCTGGACAAAACAGGCAGAACTCTTGTATTCAGTTTGAGGAGACCTTTTCTCACAAAGGTTAAAAACCTTTTCAAGCAGAGAAAGAGAGTGGGTCTATGGCACCTCCTTTTCCCTCTCCAGAGAGCTACCATTAGGGTACACTTTCAGAGCGCCTCCTGGCAGCTTCTTTGCCTTTGTATCTGAGTCGATAATAAGTTACAGGTGCAGAGGCAAAGAGATTCCCTCATTTGCATGCCCCCATCTTAAGATATTACTCATGCTACATGTGTGCCAGTGCTATCAGTGTGACAGAAGGGGCTGCAGAAGTATCTGTTGCCCCTTCTGCAATAACAAAGTTCCCTAGGGGTGCACAAAGCAGGAACACATGGCCATTGTGCCTCAGGGCACTTTCTGTAATACAGCCAAAGTGGTATTCATGCAATGTGTTTGATCGACATTAGTCACCAACATGCCTCAGATTTAAGTGGCTGCCCATCCATGAGTATCTGTAAAGTTCACAATAAGGGACATTCCTACTCTTATCCTGTCCTTTTAATAATTTTATTTGCCTTCTAGGTCGTTCAACTTTTGTCTGATGACACTGATAGTCGTTCTTCAGGTGCCAATCGGCATCCTTTTCTGCTCTAAACAAGTTCAGCAAAAGTGAATGTGACGTTAAAAGAAGCAGGACAGAAAGATGTTGTCGGGCCTTGCTACTTGTTCTTGAAATCTTATAATGTTTATTTCTCTTTATTCTGTTTCGCACTGCTGTATGCTAAGAAAGGACAGGGAAAAGAGGAGAGAAGGAGCTTGGGGTGGGGATAGATTTTGTTCATTAGTTTGCTTCCTGTACCATCCTACGTTATCCATTTCCTTTTGCCATGCTCTTATTTTATATCTGGGATTATTTGTTTCCTCTCTTTGGGGGGCCACTTTGTTGATATGATGCCTAGTAGAATCAATGTCATCTCTTTGTAACTCCTAATGTTTGAATCGAGGCAAATCTTCCAAGGAATCATTTTCTACAGCATCCCATGCAATTTACAGCGGAAATTAAATGATATCGATTTCAAAGTTGCCCACAGTCGCAACCACATACATTGTATTTATTTTGGGTCCAGTGACTTCTTCTAAATTATAGGGAAAGTATTTTAAATCTTGCCTTGCAAAACAGTAGTCTGTCTTCCTGATTCGAGAACTTGTCTATGTGTGGTTGGATATGATTGTATTTTGAGGGATTACATATATCCCACCAAGTTAGTTATTTCAATGTATACATGTTGTCTTATGAAGATTGGTGCTCCTTAGTCATGTACATTTCCTTTAGGTACATCTTAATTTGGGGCACATGAGCTCATTATCTATGGCCATGAAAAGCTTGTTGACAGTGGTCCAATCCAAAAATTCCATCACAATCTATTTTATGTAATGACAAAGAGTTTTGTCCAATGCATGTTCTTTCAACAGCACATTGCAACTATCTAGCTCATCTGATATTGAAGTGGTATGCTAGAGTCAGTTTCCTGTAGAGTAATTTCTGTGGCTTGTGACATTTTCAGTAAGAATTTCCAGACTTTTCTTGATGCCACACTTAAATGTTGGTTGGAGCGGTGGAACACCTATTCAGTACCTATACTTCTGCCCATTAAATTGTGTACTTTCTACTTTTAATCTGATTAGCTCTGAACATTGTACCATCCATTCCTATGTAATTTGGTAAATAATGCTATTACTTGTTACATTTATTCACTGCCCCTTGGATAAGGTTGTTCTAATTAAATCGAGTGATTATTGTTACTCTAAGAAAGGGAAAATCTTGACTTTTTTGATTTCCTTCCTAGCCATTATGTTCTTTCTCTTAGATTTGGCAGACAGACTTCCCTGTGACATTGACAATGGAATGTTGTCATGTTTATCTTTATGTCATGTTTCATGTAGCATGAGTCTGCTGCTACTATTAGCATTTGCTAAGCATTTGGCGTGCACAAAGTGAGTTGACAGCATACAATAGAATAGTCAGGGTAAGGCACAAGCCAACCCCCAACTTAACCTGTGCTCAAACCCTTGTAGCTTTGCACAGCGCAGTCAGGCTTAACTTAGAAGTAATGTGCAAAGTAGCCGCGCAACACTTCAATCAGTAAAACAGTGAAAAGTGAAGAAAAATACACAAAAAGATCCCACACCCTGTTGGAAATAGAGCTTAATTTAATTATTAAAACAAGAGCAAAAAGACAAAAATCCAATTAGTGGAACAGGAGTAATGAATTTTCTAAAGAATAAACTGCAATACAGGGCCTAAAAGCATAAAACGCCAACCGCAGCAATCTGGTCACGTTTGACATGGTTGAAGTCAAAAGTGTAGGCCAACTGTGATTGAGCGTGGGTCGTATATAGTCCTAGTTTAGTCCTGCTGAAGATTTACATTCGCAGGTATTGTGCAAAAAGTCTGCATTGGGAAGGGTCACTTGGAGCAAGGAGAGAGTCGCCGTTGGTGGTCGGCATGGTGCAAAGAACAGGCCAGGTGTTGCGGACAATGTGGGTTAGAGCTTCAAAATGGAGTTCCTCCACAGGTAATCTTTAGTTGCTGTGCATAGGTTTGTGGTCGCAAAGAGCCTAAAAGCTTGAATTCAAAAGCCTGTGACCATATCAAGGGTCCAGGACCTGAGAAGCAGCACTTGAGGATCAGGGACTCTCTGTAGCTGGGCCCTGAAGTTGCCTGGGGAGCCTGAAGGCCAGTAGACGAGCCCTTTGAGTCAACCTTGGGGTCCTGGGTTCAAGATGAAGTTGCAAGTCTAGTTCTTCTTACCGAGGCAAGAGGGCAGCAGGTCAGGAAAGCAGGGCAGCCATTTCTTTATAGCAGAAGTCCAGCAGAGTGGTAGTTCTTGTGGCAACACAGCAGCCCTTTTTCCTGGCAGAGTATCCACAGGTCCAGAAGTGTACTGAAGTGGTTTGTTTGTTGTTTGTTTTATTGTTTTATAGAGCGCGAACTTGACCCTAGGGTATCAGAGCGCTTTACAAGGGAAAACATAGCAGTGTACAATATGAGGGAATCACAATAGTTAAGCGGACATGTATAAAAACAGTTTACATATAATTAACTCCAGATAAGGCCCCCGATTTCTTGAGGAGGTAGGACGGTATTCCAAAGGGAGGCGCTAGTCTGTATTAGGTCATGGTCTGTGTATTGGTCAAGGACTGAGAATCGTCAAGAGGCAGCATTTTGGAGAGGAATTTACCCATAAGGAAGGTTTTGGCCTCCTTTTTGAAGCGTGCCAGATAAGGGATTCTTCTGATGGCGGGCGGGAGAGAGTTCCATATTCTTGGTGCGGATCCAGAGAAAGCCGAGTTATACGTTTTTTTTTCCTTGAACCATGCGGGTTGGAGTAAAAGGTCTCTGGCGGAACAGGAGTTTCTGCTTCGGCCGGATACCACAGGTTTCTGTGCAAGGCAGGCAGGGAAGTTGGAATATAAAGCTTTGTGTGTGATGCAAGCCAGTTTGAGTTGGATTCTGGCCTCAAGCGGGAGCCAGTTCAAAGCTTTCAGGTGTGGAGAGATATGATCACATTTTTTTGAGCTTGTAAGAAGTCTGGTGGCTGCATTAAGGCAGGCTTTTAGGGGTGCCAGGGAGATCTTGGGTAAGCCTGAGAGAGTGGAACAACCGTATTCCAGTCTAGAGATTACTAGCGCTTGGACTGCGCTTTTTAGGTCGGTAGAGTCAAGAAAGGGTTTTAGTTTCCAGAGGTAGCTCAGGAGGAATCTGGCTGATTTGGCCATCGAGGTCATGTGGTCTTGCATGTTCAAATTACAGTCCAGAGCTATTCCCAAAGTTTTAGCTGAGTTCACAATGGTCGGTGAGCAATCTAAGGCTGTAATAGCCTTGACCCACAGTTGCATCTCGGGATTAGTTTTTGGAGGGGAGATTAGGAGGAATTCTGTTTTCTTGGCATTAAGTTTAAGTTGATTGTAGGTAAGCCAGTGGACGGTTGATTTCAGGGCCTCGTTCAAGGAGAGAATGTCCTCAAAGGAGGAGGCTTTGATGTAGAGCTAAGAGTCATCAGCAGACATATGGTAGGAGATATTTGCTGTGCGTAGAACTTCGGTGAGTGGTTCAAGATAAAGGTTGAAGAGGGTAGAGGATAGGGTTGATCCTTGAGGGACTCCGATCTTGATCGGCGAGGGAGCATATAGTTTGCCGTTGATTAGGAATCGCTGTGATCGTTTTTGGAGGAAGGATTTAAACCATTCCAGGACAGAGCCGTCTAAACCCATCCTCAGTTTGAGGTATTCGATTAATTTTTTGTGGTTGACCGTGTCAAAGGCCGAGGATAGATCTAGGAGGATTAAGAGGCATTTTTCCCCTTGGTCCAGGGCTTGGAGGGCATCGTCAACGATGTGGAGGATGGTTGTTTCAGTGCTGTGCCCAGGTCAGGAACCGGATTGGAAATCATCGAGAAGGTGGAAGTTGCTGATGTGCTGACTTAGTTGGTGTAGTACACATTTCTCCAACACTTTGGCTAGGAGGGGGATGTTGGAGATAGGTCTGAAGTTTTCGGGGATGGCTGGATCAAGCAATGTTTTTTTCAAAATGTGGAGGACTTGGCCGGCTTTCAGGGAGTCAGGAATGGAACCTTGCTGGAGCGAGGCGTTAATTATTGTGGTCCAGCTAGGGATAATGGATTGGGCGACAGCCGCTAGGCAGTTGGAGGGGAGCGGGTCATTGAAATGGTTATTCAGGTTTAGGGACGATAAGATTTTTAGAAACATAGTCTTTGACATAGAGATTGAAGACGGTCCAGAGAGCTTGATTTTTATGTAAAGATTGGGGGGTATCGTAGGAGGGGGGGAGGCAGGCCAGGAAGGAATAAGGAGTATGTGGCGGCACTAAGTTCATCTTCTAAGGTTGCGACTTTGTCCACGAAGAAGGAGGAGAATATCTCAGATGATATTAAAGCCTTGGGGGCTTCTTTCGAGGTTTTGACCAGTTTGTTGGGTTGGTGTTTGACCATATCAAAGAGCTTACGAGGTCTGTTCTTGGCATTCTCAAGTTCAGGTCTGAAAAATTCTTTCTTTGATTTCAGGACGTTCTTGTTGTAGGCATTTCTGGCCTGGAGGAGAAGTTTTAGATGACCAGTGGATGGGTCCTGTCTCAAGATTCTTTCGGATTGCCTGAGGCATCTCCTCTCATTGTTGAGTGGTCCAGTGGACCAGGGGTTCCTATCTTTAGTTTGGGTTCTTTTTAGCTTTAGTGGGGCTAGGTCATCCATAATGTTCGAGATAGTTGCGGAGTAGTGGGTATTGAGGTCATTGACCGTTGAGCAATGTGTGGGGGGGAGGGGGAGGTCAGATTTGCAGCGAGCCTCTAGTTCATTGTGGTCCATGAACTAGACCACAATGAGATGTCCAGCATTTCTAATCCAGCGTTTGGGAATCACTGGTAGAGGGCCCCTTATCTTGTGGGTGCCCTGTAACCGGAATGCAATGGCGTGGTGGTCAGACCAGTCGCATGGGTCTATAGAGATAATCTTGATTCTTGATTCCTTGGAAATGATCCATTCAAGGGTGGCCCCTTTTGAATGTGTTGGGAGAGAGCTGGCTAGGGTCAGCACTTGATCAGACAGGAGGTCTTTGATGGCGTTGACATGAAGGTCCTTGGGGTCATTCAAATGCAGGTTGAAATCGCCCAGGAGGATATCTTTAGTATTGGAGGAGTACTTAGCAGTAATAAGTCCCATGAGATAGTCAGTGAAGGAGTCATTCATACCAGGGGGATGATAGATGATGTGTAGGTTGCACAATAGAGTGGAGTTGTTGCAAATGGAGAGTGCGAGGTATTCGCAAAGGACAGAGGAATCAGCCAGACATTCAGATACTCTGAGGTTAGAGCGGTAGATGCAGGCAATGCCCTCTCCTTTCTTGCTATATTGTCTGTCCAGCCTGGCGATGTTGTAGCTGGGAGGGACTAAGAGGTAAAGGCAAGGAGATGAGGAATCGTTGAGCCATGAGTCTGTTAGAATAGTTAGGTCAAAGTTTTTGTTTAGGATCAGTGCAGCAATGTCAATGGCGTGTTTAAACGCCGATTGGCAGTTAATTAAGAGGCCAGAGAGAGAGGAGTATGCAGGGGTGTCTGAAGTCCTTCTTTCATACCCAATTGTGCTTTTGAAGTAGGGAGAAGCTTCTAGAGGCATGTCTTTAAATTGCCCAAATGCCCTGCGTCGCCTGCCCTGACTCCAGACTAACTACAGGGGATATGCAGCCCTTTGTGTGAAGACAGGCCAGAAACTTTTCAGGTGTAAGTGAGATTGGACCCAGCTCCTCCCTCCCATCATTCCAGTATGGCCCATCCTGTCACACCGAAGCTCCCATTGTGTGTGGCTCTCCAGGAGGAATACACAAAGCCCAATTGTCAACTACATCCAGTCATGTGACCAGAGACAGACAGGAGACATCAAATGGCTAAGGCAAGAAAGTGTCAATTTTCTAAAAGTGGCATTTTTAAATTATTTTTTTTAATCTGCCTTCACCAAAAGTTAGGCTTTCAAATTAGAATTGCAGAGACACCAAACATGAACCAGTTGTCTCTTCCCATTCGGAAATGTTACTTATAAAATGTAATTAGGCAACTCCAATGTTATCCTATAGGAGTGGTAGGCCATGCAGTAGAGAAAAACAAATGTTAAGATTTTTCATTAACAATATTAAAACATAAAAGTGCATGTCCAACTTTTTATATACACTGCATCCTGCATTTGGGGCTGTCCAGGGTCTACCGGAAGTGTGACCTGTATGTATTAAAAAGGAAGGCTTGGGCCTGGCAAAAGGTTTATTTTGCTAGGTTGACATGGCAGTTTAATTTGCACACACAGTCTCTGTAATGGCAGACTTGGGGCATGGATAAAGGGCTGCTTTACTGGTGCCACAATCAGTGCTGCAAGCTCAATAGTAGCAGTTAGTATACAGGTCCTGTGCACATGCACTGTACTAGGGATATATAAGTAAATTAAATATGCCAATTAGGTATAAGCCAATGTTACCATGTTTTGAGTAGAGAGCAAAAACACTTTAGCAATAGTTAGCAGTGGTAAAGTGTGCAGAGTACTAAGGCCAGCAAAAATAAAGTCAGCAAAAACAGGAGGTCTGAAGGCAAAAGGTTGGGGGGAAATACTGCTGAGAAAGCCAGGTTTAACAGGTGTAATCAACTGTGCAGGATCTAATCCTGCATATCTAAAATGATTATTTGGGTAAAAAACTTTCCTTTCAATCAATCTATAAGATGTGCTATTCTTTACTAGTCTTTTCTTATTTAGGGGACTATGATGCTATTTCTTTAAGATATAGAAAATATCAAATTGGATACACAGGATGTGACGCTTCTTTGATATACCAAAGTCAGACAGTTTTCAACAGTTTATTTGTTATTAAATTGGGGTTGGATGCTTTTTCAAATTTTAGTTTTTTGATTACCTGTGAGATTTGTTGAAGCAAGAATCAGCATATTATTTCTTGCACATTAGGTTTTTCTATATGAGAAGGATTCTCAAGTTGAGTGGAAGTAAAAGTCCTCTAGAGCAGTGGTTACTGAGCATCTGACTGCTGAGGACCACCATTGAGTCACTACTAGAAGCTGGAAACTCCCAAGCAATTTTTATGATTTAAGTTTCAAACATTAAAACATTAAATCAAAAAAATAAACACACATATGCAAACAAATATTTGAAATACTAAAGGTTTTAGTATTTTATATTAAAACGTTTTGCAAACATTTAAAACTTTTAATGGGAGTGTTGGTGCTGCATCTCAGCGACTACCTTTTCAATATTTGATTTGATTTTGCAGTGCAAGGCTCCTGCCAGGGCCGGACTGGAAACCCAATTGCAGCGAGTGAGCCTGACAACTACAAATGGGGCTTTGGGGGGCTCCCCCCAAGACAAATTGGGAAACGATGGAGCATCCTACAACACATTTACCCTTATATATTGAATTGTATTAACTTTGAAAGCATAGTAAATTATGACCTTGCTATGCACCAGGATACAACAATCTGTTTTGGGGCTCTTCAATGATTCCCTCACTATCATTCTCCAACAGTGCTTCTCATCTCTCGATATCCTCATTGTTACATGTATTGCATTTGATTTATAACACCTCTAATACCAGTGTAGGGTGTCAGAGCACTTTACATCACACACATAGAGAAACAATGAATCATGCGTGTGTAAATCAGAATATAGAAAATGCAATGTAAGCCAAACGGCCTACAAGGTGTAGGATTCACATGTCATCCACACTGGTAGGCATTTTTTAAGAGTGCTTGGTCTGGAGGAGCACAAACTCTGGATTCAGAAAATGACACAGTAGTTAACATTGACTTTAATAATAAGAATGTATTTTTTACCCAAACACACCTTTATAGGACCATCAGGATAATTAAAGCCTAGGGAAAACACAACTTACTAACTTGTTCCATGCTGTTTCTATGCAGCTCTTTGATGGCAGTTCATAGATCAGTGTGCTAGATTATGATTGTAACTTATGAAATGCGCAGTAGCAAAATAATCCATGTGACAAAAGCAGTGACCCACTGAGCTATGCACATAAAATACTGCTTTTTGAAAGCATGGTAAAACGTTCTTTGCAGCAGGCATATTAGCCATCTGCTCTCCCTTAAATGAGTTAAAGTTGCTACTGGGACAAAACTCCCATCACTCTCCAGCACAAACATTAATCACTGGCGTTATCTTGATACTTTCATTGCGGACCAAAACCTGATGATTATACATGGAATTTTGCAGTGCTTTTAAAACTGCTGCCTGGAGATCCCCTGAAAATGTGTCACGGACCCCTGGAGGTCCACAGGCCACAGTTTGGGAACCACTGCTCTAGAGTTCTTCTCATGAGATAATGCCATTGAAATGTAGGACTCATTAGTCATGAGGTAGCATGGTGAATTTATGTGGCCTTTAACCTTCACACCACAGGATGCCGCCTGACAGAACTCTTGGAGTCCTAACAGCATGATGCATGGTTAAATTCTTCAAGCTTTCTGTTCAGGATTCACCTGTATTTTTAGGTGATTAAGGTAGCATGTGCTTTCTTACACTTCCAACTGACTTGTTCTCTATTATTTCACACTGTTCATTAAACCATGCAGTTCTTAGTTAACATTATTTTCATCAGCTTCACACTCTAGAAGCAGAAACAGGGTTTATACAGGCCTGTATCCTAGAATATGGTTAATAAACTAGAGGGAGCCCAACTAATGTTTTTAAGGAGTAGTGATTAGGCATAAACTCACTGTCACTCAGTACCCAAGTTCAATAATCTACTCAACCAGGTTGAATTAGAATTTCCCTAGAGGGGTTTGTGGAAATGCGTCTTACTTTAAGTCACTGAACGTCCAGTGTCTTGCTGTGGCAGGAAATCATGGCATTTTCCTCAAAAAGTCCCAGAAACAAAGAAACAGAAGATAATCGCAAAACGGGAGAGGGAGCACAGTGACTGCACACCATCACACAATTTAGCCAGATGCATTGTGGCATAGGCAATGCATAAGAACACTCATTCCAGGGCAAAGTCCTTATTATTCACTGTTGGTAAAGTCAGGGCAGGGTATCTCTAGACAAGGGTTTCTAGATATTTGTCCTTCTTCAGTGGGGAGTATCAACCTAAATTGGGGGTGCTGTCAATGTTGCTCACACTTTTCTCAGGTTTCGGTACTACTCCCCAAGTTCAGGTGCATCCCAATCAGCTTGTCAGCCCAAAACCACAAAGGAGCCAATCAGAAAACGTAGGAGAGAGCACATTGTCTGGAATACCTGCACATATTTGCCCAGATGCATTGTGGTAAATGTAGTGCTAATAACCCTCACTTTAGTGGAACATTTAGTGTACACCATTGTTGGTGCAGCCAGTGCTGGAAATCTCTAGATACATGTTTCAGGATGCTTGTCCTTCTTCAGTAGAACATAACACCTTAAATGTTGGGGTGCTGAGGAGACTCTGGGCATAGGTAATTTGCTAAACTTTAGCTGGCAAATGTCAGTGGTTTTTTTCAATCATAGATCTTATGTGATATCATCACCTAACCTTAATGTTTTTTCTCAAGGTCAGCTTAGCCGAAATATATTGTAGGGTCTTACCACAGAATTTTCAACACCAATCTTTACCTGAGTGATGTCCCCCTTCCTGGCTAGAACTGGGAGTATTACACAGTGGCAGTCCCCGTTGTGTAGTTATAGTTAGGTCAGACTTTCCATTGGTAAACCACTTTTTGTTTCTCTAATATTTTTTGTGCTGTTTACCACATTTTCATGAAATGTTCCCCAAAATAAGTCCATCTATCTCAGCTTCTTCCTGTAAAGCTTTATGGTGATCTGTCAAGAGGGGCCTGAGAAAAAGTAGGGTTCAAAAACATAATTCCCAATGCATTTGTTTTGTAGGGAAAATTAGACAATGATACAACCAATCTGTCTGAACAGAATTACACCAAATTTGGCAGAAAACTAGATCTTTATCTGGAAAGTGTGTTTTTTTAGGTTTGGTTTAATTCTGTTCAGCCATTTTATAGATTCAGAATTTATAGAAATCTGTTGCAGCAATACCCTCATAAGAGTTCCTCAGGACAACATGGCAAAATAAAAAGGTTCTGATAGGTTGAATCCTCAAGAGTCCCACAAGACTGAGTGATTTGATTGGCTGACACAACATGACAAAAATATTTTGGCTGCCATTACAGGACATGGTGACTTGGTCCTAATGTCCTAAATCTAAATGATAAATAGTATACTGGGTGGCTGGGTAGAGGCACCCTGACTTCTTTGTAGTTTTAGGGGCAGTCCTGGAGGGACCCCCAGGGGGACCAATAAAAAAGGGGCTTCTCTGGTTCTGAAAGGAGCATCACAGGACTGGATTTAAAGATGCCCTAACACGCACTAATGTAGCCATGGGCCTACTTCACACACCCTATACCTTGTACAGAAGCTGTAATGCATAGCTTAACTCTTCCACTAAGTCACACCACTTTAGGTGTTTAGACACCCACTGCACACACTCTTCACCCCAAACCAAATTATTTGTGTGTAACTAATCATTCAGGTACAATTAATGAGGTTCGAGAGGCAAAGTCCCTGCAGCACACACCCTTCGTCCGTACCAGACCATTTGTAGGTAGATGATCACTCGGGCACATTCAATAAGATATGAGTGGCCAAACCCCTACTACACCATGTACAGAAGACCTAAAGAAGAGCTCACTCCTTCCAGAAATCCATGAACCATTTAGTGTTCAAGCCCCTACAACAAACACCTTATTGCCTTGTACAGAAAAGTTCATCAAGACCTGATTTCCTCCACACATCCAAGCTTCATTTGATGTGAAATCTCCTACTAGGCACACCCTATGCTTTGTACAGAAGACCTCATGGAGAGCCCACTTCCTTCAGGCATCCATGGCCCATTAAGTGTTCAAGCCGACAGTATACACTCCCTTCGCCCAGTACCAGACCATTTGCCAGAAGGCTATCTCTATGGCACAGTCAATGAGATGCAAGTGACCAGGTCCTAAGAACATACAGCATGTGCCTTTTTCAGAAGTCATAAAGCAAGGCTCACTCCCTCAAGACACCAATACCGCCTTAGGTGGCAAAGACGCTACTAAGCACACTGTACGCCTTATAAAGAAGACTTCATGGAGAGCCCATTCTCTTTCAACATCTATGGCCCATTAGGTGTTCAAGCTCCTACTACCCACATCCTTCACCTTGTACAAACTTCTTCCAGTATAGCCCACTTCCTTCAGATAGCCATGTCCTATTAAGTGGCCAGGTCTCTACTGCGCACAGCCTATGCCTTGTACAGAAGTTCCGAAAGGAGAGCCTACTCCCTCCATATATGTAAGCCCCAATGCATACACACACCTATAGAAATGCACAAGCACAGACACTTACTCACAAATATGCTATCTCTTGCATTCACACACATGCACACACACATACACACTGACAATCTCATACACACACTCACACACACATACAAACAAAGTGACATACTGACATAGTTATGGACACTCCTTCATACTTATACACTCTCACAGACTCATGCAGACACCCATACACAGTCACACACATATTCACAAGCAGTCATACACTGACATTCTTATACATACACACAAACACACACATTCACACTCAAACACTGTCTCACACACGCATACAGACACACAAACACCTACACCCATATAAATACACAATCACACACAGATATTCGTACATATTCACATGCAGAGATATGGATTCCCACTTATGCACTCTCTCAAACACTCACACACAGACACGGCCACATACACATAATCATTCATACACATGACAAGAATCATCACAGTCGCTAACTTGAGGGAAAACATGGCGGCGGCCGGCTAGAGCGGACCGCACGCACCAGGCAGCGCTCTTAGAATCCCGCTGCAGAGAAGCCTAATTTTTCTCCCGAATGGAGCTGGTTTTCTTTTTCTGACCTGCACGAGGCTGGAAAGCGGTGTCATCGTATATTAAAGGTCTGGCTATCGGCGAATGTGTTTGCCGAATACTGCTGTCTCCCCGGCACCCGCCCCTCACCCGACGTGGAGGCGGGCAGCCGTGGAGCTTCGACGCGGCCGGGCGGCCGCAGTTAGAGGGGGCCTGAGAGGATTTTCTGCAGGCAGTGGTGGTGAGAGAGGGCTCCGACGCTCGCTATCAGCGGGACACCTGCCCTTGGAGTCGCAATCAGTAAACGCGGAGGCGAGCTGTTCAGAAGCGGAAAGAGGCTCTCATCTGGCAATCTCAGCGTCTAACCTGGAAAGCAACGCAGTGAGTTCTGAGGGGGCATGGGAGGCAGCCAGAGGGGCACAATTACAACCTCGCATTACAAGAAGCAAAGCCAGGGCTGGTTACAGAGGGGCCAAAACAGTGAAATCACACAAACTACAAGTCCCAGAGTGCAATGTGGGGGAGGGCATAGCAAATGAGCAGGATTTGAGTCACAAAACAGGAGCGGTGGAACTAAGAAGACCTGCATTGAGCAAGGGTGCAAAAAACACTAAGCAGACAAAGCAACGTAAAAACAAATGCGTAATAGCCCCTAAAGCTATAACCCCGTCGTTACGGTCATTTTTCAAGCCCATACCCCAGATTTTGCAAATTCCACAAGACATGGCTACATCCGGAGAGCAAGTTAATTTACAAGATACATCAAAGGTCATCACGGGGGCAGGAGAAGATTTCACTCAATGTGTACCTGAGACACTATCTCCAGATTTGCTAGAAACTATCACACAAGTCCCTGAACCAATGTTAACCGTAGAGGACGCAGTGGAACCCCTCCCGGGAACAAGCTTTGTTAGAGAATCACCCACCCTCCACGAAGACCTAGAATTGGGTAATTGGCAGGGAGAGCCCGGAGTGAGCAGCGCCCTTGGGGCACTTGTAGGATCGATTACTGCGATGAGACAAGAAATTAGACACGATTTCGCAGTCTCTAAAGCCAATCAGACGGATATAAGAGCATCCTGCGATATCCTAGAAAAAAAAGTGGATGGACTGTATGAAAGAACAGAGACACTAGAATGCTCCGTGGGAGCCCTGGTCTCTAATCTTGAATCAGCAAGAGCCAAAATAAATACTCTCCAAAAGGACGGAGAGAGTATGCGGGATCGAATTGAAGTGTTTGAAAATTATTCCAGACGCAACAATATTCGAATTTTGAAGATTCCGGAGGGGAAAGAGGGGAGTGACCTTAAGAGTTTCATAGTTAAACTATTGAAGGAATCTCTTAATTTGGAAGAGTCGGCAGAGCCCCTTGAAAAAGACATACAGCGGATACATCAAGACCCATTTCGCCTGAACCCCGCCAGAAGTAAACCCCGGAAAGTATTAGTTAATTTTCTGACATATGCGCTAAAAGAAAGGGTTTTGAATTTTGCGCTAAAGGCCAAAACGACACAGGGTCCCGACTTCCCTTTCGAGATTCACTCAGACCTTTCTAAAACCACACTTGACAGACAGTGGGAGCTAGGACAGTGCATGGAAAAGTTTAGATCACTGGGCGCCAATGTCCAGATGAGATTCCCCGCATTCTTAAAAATTATGTACAACAACAAAATGCACAACATTCGCTCTATACAGGACGCAGATGATCTGTTGCAAAATATACAAGATCACGTGCAGTCTCAGAAAGCAAAATAACCTAGTATAAGAAGACTAAAAATGTAGAATAGCCCAGATAGTAGACCACAAAAAAAATAAAAAAGCAGGGAGGAAATAACATAAAAACTTAAATAAAATTAAAATAAAAAGGAAAGGGAAAATATAAGAGGGAAAAAAAAACCTTATTGACCAAATATAGTAAAGTATATAATTATATAAACATCCCTACGAACAAAATACAATAGAACAAAAAAAATATATATAATACGACAAAAGAAAATAGAAAAAAAATAAATAAATAGGGGAAAAGGTAAATATACAAAACAGGGAAAAATATTGAAAAAAAAATCCCAAGGGGAAAAGGAAGACTAAGATTTAAAAATATTCTAAGAAGGTTCCCTCAGAGAACATAGTAAAAAGTCCATGGCACAGCTAATCTTTATGCGGGTTGACAACAGCCCCAGATTTAATAGGGCATCTGCAGCTGAGGAAACAAGAGCAAGCTGCAATGGGCGTAAAGGTGGCTAGTCATCAGGCCACAGTAAGTAGGGGGGTTTTCCCAGGGGGGGTGATAATACAAAAAGTCCTCATAAGCCGAAACGAAATTGTACTCTAGCGTCTCCTTTTGACTCAAATTTGACTTCCATAAACCTAAGTGTAGTATTTACTAGAAGCCAAAAGCCTACCATGAAGGAGGGTGAAGGTGACAGGGAAATAACCAGATGACATCGTACCATTATTTATCTTGGAACGTTAACGGGTTACGGGTGAAAGGCAGAAGGGAGCGCATCTTTCAATACCTAAGGGACTCCCAAGCACAGATAATTGTCCTTTAGGAGTCACACCTAATTAAATCAGAAGCCGAACAGATACTAAAAAAAATTCAAATGGATAGACAAATTCTGCTCTACAGACCATAACGCAAATACCAGGGGGATAATAATCATCTTTAAGAAATCAGCTAAAGCCCAAATACTAGAATACAAAGAAGACTATTCAGGGAGATGGCTGATAGTCAGAGTCTCGCTGGAAGGCCAAATCAGCACCTTGGTTGGCTACTATGGTCCTAATGTAGACGATCCGTCTCATCTAGATGCAGTCAGGAATTTTTTGACAGTAATGCAGGACCCAGTGATCTGGGTGGGTGACTTCAACATCGTACTTAACCCCAAACTAGATAAATCCACAAGCTCTAAAACTCCTAGTTCACCTAAATCAAGGAAAACTCTGACCACAATAATGAAACATCTTGGCTTGGCAGACCTGTGGAGAGAAAAAATGGGTAATAAAATGGGGGTGTCCTTCCGAAATGGTCGGTTCAAGCATAAGTCAAGAATTGACTATGCATTTTTCAGCTACTCATTGAAAGACACCCTGCTAACAATGGACTACCTTCCTTTAAACCTCTCAGACCATTCCGCAATATTTTTTTCAATGAAGTTAGACAACAAGACCGCACTAACAACATGGTCTTTTGATCGCACACTCTTGCTTGAGGAGGAGGAGGTCAAGTTCTTAGTACAAGAGTCTTTAACCTTCTTTGACTTAAACCTGGGCTCCTCAAGCCTGGCGGTTGTCTGGGAAACGTTTAAAGCCTATTTGAGAGGACAGATTACTAACAGGGCCTCGTACAGGCGTAAAATATACAGAGGGAAAATAGCTAATTTGGAGCAGGAAATGAGACTAATAGAGCAAAACACCGATAAGCGTTTGGCAAGTCCACAAGAACAGACGAGCTTAGCTGAAAAGAAGTCACAACTAGAGGGGATCTTACAAGAAAGGCTTAATAAAAGATGGGAAGCAAGTAAGATATCACAATTTGAATTCGGTGAAACCGCCGGCAAAGTCTTGGCCTGGAAAATAAAATCAGACAAAGCCCTTAAATATATCAAAGAGATTCGGGTAGAGGGAGAAATAACAGCAAGAACATCTAACTCAGACATAGGTAACGTCTTCCATGATTTCTTTGAACTAATCTACAAAGAAGATCTCCCTAACAATCCAGGGGCCAGGGAAAATTGGTTCAAAGAAATTCTGTTACCTGCCCTTTCAATGTCACAGAGTAAAGCTCTAGAGACTGAGGTTACAGAGGAAGAGGTGAGGACAGCAATACGTCGTTCCAAAAAAGGAAAGGCGGCAGGCCCAGACGGTCTCCCAGGTGAGATATACAGAGCTCTGGAAGAGGCTATAACCCCGGTCCTGTGTGGTTTATTTAATGACATCTTAATAGAGGGACACCCAACACCAAAATCATGGGGGGAGGCGACAATTGTTCTTATCCCAAAATCAGGCAAATCGCCCAGGGAGTGTGGATCTTATCGACCCATATCCCTTCTCAACAACGACTATAACATTTTTAACACTATACTATCAACTAGACTGAGCAGCGTAATACCTAGCCTTATACACCAAGATCAAAAGGGCTTCATCAAAGGGAGACAACTTTCAGAATTAACACACGATCTGATAGGAGCCATAGACATCGCATCCGCCTTTTCCCTACCCCTGGCTACGCTCACGCTAGACGCAACTAAGGCGTTCGATCGGGTTAATTGGCCCTATTTAGAGGATGTCCTTACAAAATTTAACTTCGGAAGTAGATTTTGTAAAGCAATATTTCAGCTATATAGTGCTCCTTCAGCCAAGCTCTTGGTTAATGGCATCTTGACTGAGGTATTTCAAATCACCAGAGGCACTAGACAGGGTTGCCCGCTCTCCCCACTCCTTTTTAATTTATATATATCGAGCCATTTGCACAGGTTCTGCGAGCAGAAGCGGATATTCCACCATTTCGTTTTGGGGAGTGGGAGAGGCGGGTTGCACTATATGCTGACGACATCCTGATCTTAACATCTGACCCAAAAACCGCACTACCCGTAGTTATACAGCGAGCAAAAGAATTTGGACTTATCTCTGGGTACGACATCAACTCGAGCAAAACAGAAATCATGACCTGGAATATTCCAGAACAACACCTGGGTATTAATGTTTCACCATCCATGCGGTACCTAGGAATCCGAGTTACCCAGGATGTGGGCAACATTTGTCAAACCAATCTCAACAGAATCCATAGAGAGAGCAAAAAGCTGCTGAAAACGTGGACACACTTGTCACTTTCGGTATTAGTTCGAGTAAATTTAGTTAAAATGTGTATCCTCCCCAAATATACTTTTATTTTTAGTACCATCCCTTTGGCTTTTGATCCCAAGGCAATAGAAAAAAGTCAGCAAGAAATCAACTCTTTTCTTTGGAATTATAAGTCAACAAGAATTGCTTGGAAGAAGTTCAGGAGGAAAAGGGAGAAGGGAGGTCTGGCTTTGCCTGACCTACTATACCACGCGTGGGCATTTCAAATGACACATTCGAGGATGCTTCTAAAAACCCCAACAAATCTTCTGAATGGATCAATGTACAAAGCCATGTTAATTGGAGCAAACTTACCATTAGACGGGTTTATGTCCAAATTTGCCAGTCAGAAATTTTTCAAAAAAATCAAACTTAAAATACTACAATCCAGGTGTAAGACATGGCTCAGTATAAGGAAAAAGCTCGGGCTATCATACTACTCAAATTTTGCCCCAATTTGGGATTCACCCGGGCTCCCATTATACATGAGAGATAGTCTGTCAGTTGTACTTGAACAAGCAGGGATTATAAGATGGGGACAGCTAGTAAATGAAGGATTATTAATCACATGGGACGAGTTAAAAGACCACGTTGGCCACGGACTGTCTAGATTTAAATATATACAGCTGGATAGCTGGACAAGGGGCCAGCGCAAAAAAGATAAACATCTGGGGAATGTAAGTCCCTTAGAACAACAACTAGTGGAGAAGCCAGTGGGAAAAAGAGAGGTAGCATTCTGGTACTGGCAACTGCTTGAAGAAATTGACGGAGAATTCTCTCTTCCAGACCAATTGTGGCGGGCAGTAATGGGCTCTCATAATGAGGAGATGTGGCAAACTTCTTTCGCACTTTTGTATAAGATTGTAAAACCCTCATGGTTAAGAAGAAATCACCTTTTCACAGTACATCGTGCATATATTACGCCACTTAAGCTTTCCAAATTTCTCCCGGATAAAAAATGCAACAAATGCAATGTCACAGGATCATCGTATGTACATATGTTTTTCGAATGCCCTGATATAAGGCGGTTTTGGTTAGAAGTGGAGGTAACTCTAAATTCCATCATGAATACATTACTCACAATTACACTACCACTTATCATTTTTCGTTTGGACATTAACATCACAGGGAAAGCTAGGTCATTCCTATTCTATGCTATCTTGCTGGCTAGAAGGCAAATTTGTATACAATGGATGGAGAAAGCAGCTCCATTGCACTCTGCATGGCTTACATCATTATATGAAACATCTAAATCAGACCTTAACAGATCAGGCAGTAGGCGTAATTTGACATTTCGGGAACTGCTTATCGAATGGAGATAGAATCCGGGGGTTTTTTTGTTTGGTTTTTTTTTCCCCGGGTCCTATGATTATGCCGATAATACTCCCTGGACTGGATATAGCCTCGCTCCGATAATGGTCCTACTGGTGGAAACGCACCTAGATGGAGTCAGTCTGATTGCCTCGTATTTTTGGGTTTTATCTCCCACCCATTAAATGCTCGAGTCCAGGTAATGGATCGAGGGTCTTCTGAGAGGACCCTAAGGTTAGGACTCGCTAGGTGGTTGGTATCTCCCCAAACTGAGGTAATGGCAAATGAGGACAAAAAAAAAACATTCATACACATACACATATTTTAACAGGCACATGCGCAGACACTCACACACTCAGACACACATATACAAACACTGATATACACACATGCACAAAAGGTAACAATTTGACATACACACATGTACACACAATCATACACACAGTCACACTCGCACATAGACACTCACATACAAAAACAATACACATGCACACTGAGGCACACACAAACATTTGCACACTCACACAGAGAACAAAATGCATACGCTCTGACATTCACATACATACACACATATTCTCTCAGACAATCACACACATTTATAGAAACACTCCACACACACATATACTGACACACAAATGCAAAATCATGCACACACTCACAGTCTCTTTCAGTCTCTTTCATACTATTAATATATAGAAACATAAAGATGGATAAAGATGGATACATGGCAAACAGCAAGATAAGAACCCTTTCTTGGATTTATTTTTAACTTTTTATACTTTCTTTGATTTGTTTTGTTATTTTTGAAAACAGAGAGTTGAAATTAAACAGGAAAAAAAGGTATCTAAACTGCAGGTTATAACCCAAAAATATGAAAATGTTGTGTGCATAGGTTGATTGCTCTCCAACCACAACTGTATTTATAACCATCAACACTGGAGCAATAAGTGTGTTATGTAATTCCTACTAATCTGTAAGATCTGTGCATTGTGTGAACAACAGAAACTAAGGGCTTGGTGCCTAGACTGATTTCGGACACCCCCGCAGGATATGCTGGCCTGTAGACCAGCAAGCTCACAGTGCCACTGTAAACCCCCTAACGTACCAGGAAGCTAACAGTATCTGGCAACCACTGAACATGATGTCCTTCCGAAATGGTCGGTTCAAGCATAAGTCAAGAATTGACTATGCATTTTTCAGCTACTCATTGAAAGACACCCTGCTAACAATGGACTACCTTCCTTCACACCTCTCAGACCATTCCGCAATATTTTTTTCAATGAAGTTAGACAACAAGACCGCACTAACAACGTGGTCTTTTGATCGCACACTCTTGCTTGAGGAGGAGGAGGTCAAGTTCTTAGTACAAGAGTCTTTAACCTTCTTTGACTTAAACCTGGGCTCCTCAAGCCTGGCGGTGGTCTGGGAAACGTTTAAAGCCTATTTGAGAGGACAGATTACTAACAGGGCCTCGTACAGGCGTAAAATATATAGAGGGAAAATAGCTAATTTGGAGCAGGAAATGAGACTAATAGAGCAAAACACCGATAAGCGTTTGGCAAGTCCACAAGAACAGACGAGCTTAGCTGAAAAGAAGTCACAACTAGAGGGGATCTTACAAGAAAGGCTTAATAAAAGATGGGAAGCAAGTAAGATATCACAATTTGAATTCGGTGAAACCGCCGGCAAAGTCTTGGCCTGGAAAATAAAATCAGACAAAGCCCTTAAATATATCAAAGAGATTCAGGTAGAGGGAGAAATAACAGCAAGAACATCTAACTCAGACATAGGTAACGCCTTCCATGATTTCTTTGAACTAATCTACAAAGAAGATTTCCCTAACAATCCAGGGGCCAGGGAAAATTGGTTCAAAGAAATTCTGTTACCTGCCCTTTCAATGTCACAGAGTAAAGCTCTAGAGACTGAGATTACAGAGGAAGAGGTGAGGACAGCAATACGTCATTCCAAAAAAGGAAAGGCGGCAGGCCTAGACGGTCTCCCAGGTGAGATATACAGAGCTCTGGAAGAGGCTATAACCCCGGTCCTGTGTGGTTTATTTAATGACATCTTAATAGAGGGACACCCAACACCAAAATCATGGGGGGAGGCGACAATTGTTCTTATCCCAAAATCAGGCAAATCGCCCAGGGAGTGTGGATCTTATCGACCCATATCCCTTCTCAACAACGACTATAAAATTTTTAACACTATACTATCAACTAGACTGAGCAGCGTAATACCTAGCCTTATACACCAAGATCAAAAGGGCTTCCTCAAAGGGAGACAACTTTCAGAATTAACACATGATCTGATAGGAGCCATAGACATCGCATCCGCCTTTTCCCTACCCCTGGTTACGCTCACGCTAGACGCAACTAAGGCGTTCAATCGGGTTAATTGGCCCTATTTAGAGGATGTCCTTACAAAATTTAACTTCGGAAGTAGATTTTGTAAAGCAATATTTCAGCTATATAGTGCTCCTTCAGCCAAGCTCTTGGTTAATGGCATCTTGACTGAGGCATTTCAAATCACCAGAGGCACTAGACAGGGTTGCCCGCTCTCCCCACTCCTTTTTAATTTATATATCGAGCCATTTGCTCAGGTTCTGCGAGCAGAAGCGGATATTCCACCATTTTGTTTTGGGGAGTGGGAGAGGCGGGTTGCACTATATGCTGACGACATCCTGACCTTAACATCTGACCCAAAAACCGCACTACCCGTAGTTATACAGCGAGCAAAAGAATTTGGACTTATCTCTGGGTACGACATCAACTCGAGCAAAACAGAAATCATGACCTGGAATATTCCAGAACAACACCTGGGTATTAATGTTTCACCATCCATGCGGTACCTAGGAATCCGAGTTACCCAGGATGTGGGCAACATTTGTCAAACCAATCTCGACAGAATCCATAGAGAGAGCAAAAAGCTGCTGAAAACTTGGACACACTAGTCACTTTCGGTATTAGGTCGAGTAAATTTAGTTAAAATGTGTATCCTCCCCAAATATACTTTTATTTTTAGTACCATCCCTTTGGCTTTTGATCCCTGGCAATAGAAAAAAGTCAGCAAGAAATCAACTCTTTTCTTTGGAATTATAAGTCAACAAGAATTGCTTGGAAGAAGCTCAGGAGGAAAAGGGAGAAGGGAGGTCTGGCTTTGCCTGACCTACTATACCACGCGTGGGCATTTCAAATGACACATTCGAGGATGCTTCTAAAAACCCCAACAAATCTTCTGAATGGATCAATGTACAAAGCCATGTTAATTGGAGCAAACTTACCATCAGACGGGTTTATGTCCAAATTTGCCAGTCAGAAGTTTTTCAAAAAAATCAAACTTAAAATACTACAATCCTGGTGTAAGACATGGCTCAGTATAAGGAAAAAACTCGGGCTATCATACTACTCAAATTTTGCCCCAATTTGGGATTCACCCGGGCTCCCATTATACATGAGAGATAGTCTGTCAGTTGTACTTGAACAAGCAGGGATTATAAGATGGGGACAGCTAGTAAATGAAGGATTATTAATCACATGGGACGAGTTAAAAGACCACGTTGGCCCCGGACTGTCTAGATTTAAATATATACAGCTGGATAGCTGGACAAGGGGCCAGCGCAAAAAAGATAAACATCTGGGGAATTTAAGTCCCTTAGAACAACAACTAGTGGAGAAGCCAGTGGGAAAAAGAGAGGTAGCATTCTGGTACTGGCAACTGCTTGAAGAAATTGACGGAGAATTCTCTCTTCCAGACCAATTGTGGCGGGCAGTAATGGGCTCTCATAATGAGGAGATGTGGCAAACTTCTTTCGCACTTTTGTATAAGATTGTAAAACCCTCATGGTTAAGAAGAAATCACCTTTTCACAGTACATCGTGCATATATTACGCCACTTAAGCTTTCCAAATTTCTCCCGGATAAAAAATGCAACAAATGCAATGTCACAGGAGCATCGGATGTACATATGTTTTTCGAATGCCCTGATATAAGGCGGTTTTGGTTAGAAGTGGAGGTAACTCTAATTTCCATCATGAATACATTACTCACAATTACACTACCACTTATCATTTTTGGTTTGGACATTAACATCACAGGGAAAGCAAGGTCATTCCTATTCTATGCTATCTTGCTGGCTAGAAGGCAAATTTGTATACAATGGATGGAGAAAGCAGCTCCCTTGCACTCTGCATGGCTTACATCATTATATGAAACATCTAAATCAGACCTTAACAGATCAGGCAGTAGGCGTAATTTGACATTTTGGGAACTGCTTATCGAATGGAGATAGAATCAGTTTTTTTTTTTTTGGTTTTTTTTTTCCCCGGGTCCTATGATTATGCCGATAATACTCCCTGGACTGGATATAGCCTCGCTTCGATAATGGTCCTACTGGTGGAAACGCACCTAGATGGAGTCAGTCTGATTGCCTCGTATTTTTGGGTTTTATCTCCCACCCATTAAATGCTCGAGTCCAGGTAATGGATTGAGGGTCTTCTGAGAGGACCCTAAGGTTAGGACTCGCTAGGTGGTTGGTATCTCCCCAAACGGAGGTAATGGCAAATGAGGACAAAAAAAAAAACCATTCATACACATACACATATTTTAACAGGCACATGCGCAGACACTCACACACTCAGACACACATATACAAACACTGATATACACACATGCACAAAAGGTAACAATTTGACATACACACATGTACACACAATCATACACACAGTCACACTCGCACATAGACACTCACATACAAAAACAATACATATGCACACTGAGGCACACACAAACATTTGCACACTCACACAGAGAACAAAATGCATATGCTCTGACATTCACATACATACACACATATTCTCTCAGACAATCACACACATTTATAGAAACACTCTACACACACATATACTGACACACAAATGCAAAATCATGCACACACTCACAGTCTCTTTCAGTCTCTTTCATGCTATTAATATATATAAACATAAAGATTGATAAAGATGGATACATGGCAAACAGCAAGATAAGAACCCTTTCTTGGATTTATTTTTAACTTTTTATACTTTCTTTGATTTGTTTTGTTATTTTTGAAAAAAGAGTTGAAATTAAACAGGAAAAAAAGGTATCTAAACTGCAGGTTATAACCCAAAAATATGAAAATGTTGTGTGCATAGGTTGATTGCTCTCCAACCACAACTGTATTTATAACCATCAACACTGGAGCAATAAGTGTGTTATGTAATTCCTACTAATCTGTAAGATCTGTGCATTGTGTGAACAACAGAAACTAAGGGCTTGGTGCCTAGACTGATTTCGGACACCCCCGCAGGATATGTTGGCCTGTAGACCAGCAAGCTCACAGTGCCACTGTAAACCCCCTAACGTACCAGGAAGCTAACAGTATCTGGCAACCACTGAACATGATGTCCTTCCGAAATGGTCGGTTCAAGCATAAGTCAAGAATTGACTATGCATTTTTCAGCTACTCATTGAAAGACACCCTGCTAACAATGGACTACCTTCCTTCACACCTCTCAGACCATTCCGCAATATTTTTTTCAATGAAGTTAGACAACAAGACCGCACTAACAACGTGGTCTTTTGATCGCACACTCTTGCTTGAGGAGGAGGAGGTCAAGTTCTCAGTACAAGAGTCTTTAACCTTCTTTGACTTAAACCTGGGCTCCTCAAGCCTGGCGGTGGTCTGGGAAACGTTTAAAGCCTATTTGAGAGGACAGATTACTAACAGGGCCTCGTACAGACGTAAAATATATAGAGGGAAAATAGCTAATTTGGAGCAGGAAATGAGACTAATAGAGCAAAACACCGATAAGCGTTTGGCAAGTCCACAAGAACAGAGGAGCTTAGCTGAAAAGAAGTCACAACTAGAGGGGATCTTACAAGAAAGGCTTAATAAAAGATGGGAAGCAAGTAAGATATCACAATTTGAATTCGGTGAAACCGCCGGCAAAGTCTTGGCCTGGAAAATAAAATCAGACAAAGCCCTTAAATATATCAAAGAGATTCAGGTAGAGGGAGAAATAACAGCAAGAACATCTAACTCAGACATAGGTAACGCCTTCCATGATTTCTTTGAACTAATCTACAAAGAAGATTTTCCTAACAATCCAGGGGCCAGGGAAAATTGGTTCAAAGAAATTCTGTTACCTGCCCTTTCAATGTCACAGAGTAAAGCTCTAGAGACTGAGATTACAGAGGAAGAGGTGAGGACAACAATACGTCGTTCCAAAAAAGGAAAGGCGGCAGGCCCAGACGGTCTCCCAGGTGAGATATACAGAGCTCTGGAAGAGGCTATAACCCCGGTCCTGTGTGGTTTATTTAATGACATCTTAATAGAGGGACACCCAACACCAAAATCATGGGGGGAGGCGACAATTGTTCTTATCCCAAAATCAGGCAAATCGCCCAGGGAGTGTGGATCTTATCGACCCATATCCCTTCTCAACAACGACTATAAAAATGTTAACACTATACTATCAACTAGACTGAGCAGCGTAATACCTAGCCTTATACACCAAGATCAAAAGGGCGTCATCAAAGGGAGACAACTTTCAGAATTAACACACGATCTGATAGGAGCCATAGACATCGCATCCGCCTTTTCCCTACCCCTGGCTACGCTCACGCTAGACGCAACTAAGGCGTTCGATCGGGTTAATTGGCCCTATTTAGAGGATGTCCTTACAAAATTTAACTTCGGAAGTAGATTTTGTAAAGCAATATTTCAGCTATATAGTGCTCCTTCAGCCAAGCTCTTGGTTAATGGCATCTTGACTGAGGCATTTCAAATCACCAGAGGCACTAGACAGGGTTGCCCGCTCTCCCCACTCCTTTTTAATTTATATATCGAGCCATTTGCTCAGGTTCTGCGAGCAGAAGCGGATATTCCACCATTTTGTTTTGGGGAGTGGGAAAGGCGGGTTGCACTATATGCTGACGACATCCTGATCTTAACATCTGACCCAAAACCCGCACTACCCGTAGTTATACAGCGAGCAAAAGAATTTGGACTTATCTCTGGGTACGACATCAACTCGAGCAAAACAGAAATCATGACCTGGAATATTCCAGAACAACACCTGGGTATTACTGTTTCACCATCCATGCGGTACCTAGGAATCCGAGTTACCCAGGATGTGGGCAACATTTGTCAAACCAATCTCGACAGAATCCATAGAGAGAGCAAAAAGCTGCTGAAAACTTGGACACACTTGTCACTTTCGGTATTAGGTCGAGTAAATTTAGTTAAAATGTGTATCCTCCCCAAATATACTTTTATTTTTAGTACCATCCCTTTGGCTTTTGATCCCAAGGCAATAGAAAAAAGTCAGCAAGAAATCAACTCTTTTCTTTGGAATTATAAGTCAACAAGAATTGCTTGGAAGAAGCTCAGGAGGAAAAGGGAGAAGGGAGGTCTGGCTTTGCCAGACCTACTATCCCACGCGTGGGCATTTCAAATGACACATTCGAGGATGCTTCTAAAAACCCCAACAAATCTTCTGAATGGATCAATGTACAAAGCCATGTTAATTGGAGCAAACTTACCATCAGACGGGTTTATGTCCAAATTTGCCAGTCAGAAATTTTTCAAAAAAATCAAACTTAAAATACTACAATCCTGGTGTAAGACATGGCTCAGTATAAGGAAAAAACTCGGGCTATCATACTACTCAAATTTTGCCCCAATTTGGGATTCACCCGGGCTCCCATTATACTTGAGAGATAGTCTGTCAGTTGTACTTGAACAAGCAGGGATTATAAGATGGGGACAGCTAGTAAATGAAGGATTATTAATCACATGGGACGAGTTAAAAGACCACGTTGGCCCCGGACTGTCTAGGTTTAAATATATACAGCTGGATAGCTGGACAAGGGGCCAGCGCAAAAAAGATAAACATCTGGGGAATGTAAGTCCCTTAGAACAACAACTAGTGGAGAAGCCAGTGGGAAAAAGAGAGGTAGCATTCTGGTACTGGCAACTGCTTGAAGAAATTGACGGAGAATTCTCTCTTCCAGACCAATTGTGGCGGGCAGTAATGGGCTCTCATAATGTGGAGATGTGGCAAACTTCTTTCGCACTTTTGTATAAGATTGTAAAACCCTCATGGTTAAGAAGAAATCACCTTTTCACAGTACATCGTGCATATATAACGCCACTTAAGCTTTCCAAATTTCTCCTGGATAAAAAATGCAACAAATGCAATGTCACAGGAGCATCGGATGTACATATGTTTTTCGAATGCCCTGATATAAGGCGGTTTTGGTTAGAAGTGGAGGTAACTCTAAATTCCATCATGAATACATTACTCACAATTACACTACCACTTATCATTTTTGGTTTGGACATTAACATCACAGGGAAAGCAAGGTCATTCCTATTCTATGCTATCTTGCTGGCTAGAAGGCAAATTTGTATACAATGGATGGAGAAAGCAGCTCCCTTGCACTCTGCATGGCTTACATCATTATATGAAACATCTAAATCAGACCTTAACAGATCAGGCAGTAGGCGTAATTTGACATTTTGGGAACTGCTTATCAAATGGAGATAGAAGCCGGGGTTTTTTTTTTGTTTTTTTCCCGGGTCCTATGATTATGCCGATAATGCTCCCTGGACTGGATATAGCCTCGCTCCGATAATGGTCCTACTGGTGGTAACGCACCTAGATGGAGTCAGTCTGATTGCCTCGTATTTTTGGGTTTTATCTCCCACCCATTAAATGCTCGAGTCCAGGTAATGGATCGAGGGTCTTCTGAGAGGACCCTAAGGTTAGGACTCGCTAGGTGGTTGGTATATCCCCAAACGGAGGTAATGGCAAATGAGGACAAAAAAAAACAAAAAAAAAAAAAACATTCATACACATACACATATTTTAACAGGCACATGCGCAGACACTCACACACTCAGACACACATATACAAACACTGATATACACACATGCACAAAAGGTAACAATTTGACATACACACATGTACACACAATCATACACACAGTCACACTCGCACATAGACACTCACATACAAAAACAATACACATGCACACTGAGGCACACACAAACATTTACACACTCACACAGAGAACAAAATGCATACGCTCTGACATTCACATACATACACACATATTCTCTCAGACATTCACACACATTTATAGAAACACTCTACACACACATATACTGACACACAAATGCAAAATCATGCACACACTCACAGTCTCTTTCAGTCTCTTTCATACTATTAATATATAGAAACATAAAGATGGATAAAGATGGATACATGGCAAACAGCAAGATAAGAACCATTTCTTGGATTTATTTTTAACTTTTTATACTTTCTTTGATTTGTTTTGTTATTTTTGAAAAAAGAGAGTTGAAATTAAACAGGAAAAAAAGGTATCTAAACTGCAGGTTATAACCCAAAAATATGAAAATGTTGTGTGCATAGGTTGATTGCTCTCCAACCACAACCGTATTTATAACAATCAACACTGGAGCAATAAGTGTGTTATGTAATTCCTACTAATCTGTAAGATCTGTGCATTGTGTGAACAACAGAAATTAAGGGCTTGGTGCCTAGACTGATTTCAGACACCCCCGCAGGATATGTTGGCCTGTAGAACAGCAAGCTCACAGTGCCACTGTAAACCCCCTAACGTACCAGGAAGCTAACAGTATCTGGCAACCACTGAACATGACAACCCTGATTCCTCAGGAATCGTGGAAACAGTACAGAACCTTATGCTCAGTCACTTGTGCTCACCTGTTCTCAGAGAAATATACAGAGAATACACAGTGGGATGTTTTCAATAATGTTTATTGAACCAACTTTATTCTTGCATAAAATGTATGGGCTGCAATAATTAGGAGACAGAAGCAAATAAAGGAGATTATAAGCACCAAAAGGGTAAACAGTAGATACATTTCAACTATGGTGCTGAAGCAATGAATGTATGTGGGCAGATATGAAATATGTAATCTAACATACACATACGATGCGGACCCTACTCTAAGTATACCTAGAGTGTGTATAGGTATAGAGCCAAGAATCCCCCCTACGTACGATCCATTCCCATTACCTGATAGGAGAGAGTGAAGGACCCCTTCTTGTTCTCTAGTTGGACATTCCTCCCAGCATGCAGGGACCTTGGGTGTCAGCAGAAGTTCCTCCTCTACCAATCTATTGGGATGCCTATTACCTATAATAAAAGTGATGTTATGGATATGTGGATAGTGCTGTCACCTCTTGGATGAAGATAGGACGACTTTTATACCTAGTGCGCAGAGGCCAGGCACATGATGTTCAAGGCATTGTGATAATGTTGTGTGAAGCTGGATGGAAAAACAAAATAGTTTCAAAGAAACTAATCCAACATTGTTGTGTATGCAAATGTGTGCAAAAGGTCTCTGCTGAAATTGTATTTTCTAGGGCAATGTGAGGAATAAGCTGCCTCGCTACATGGGCCCAACTCAGGAATATAACAAGTGAAGGATGACCATACAAAAAATGCACTTTCCTACATGGAGTGGAGTGACGTACACAGAAAGTGCATTGAGTGGAGTAGTGTAGATTAGAATAATGTAGATGTTAGATATGGTGGTCTCAAGTTAGCAACGGTTTGCACCTTTGTCCAATAGGGACCCTTGCTTCTAGTCAGGGTAAGGGGCTACACTTCTAAAATAACACCTGCTCACGCCCACGGGCGCTTGGCATGAGCAGACAGGCTTATATCAGAGGCAGTATGTAAAGCATTGGTGAACACATACAGTAATACAGGGAAACCACTACAAATGGACACCACACCCGTTTAGAAAAATAAATAATCTTTACTAGACTTAACAGAAGACCAAACAAGAAAAATCCACAATACTGTAATCAAAAATAATTCTTTAAAATGGTAGAAAATAGCTTAGTTAAATGTAGATGGTAAATGCGACACTTTACTCTCAAAGTACCTGGGATGCATCACGCAATGCAAACAAAAGGGTCACAAGGAAGTTGATGCGTTGTTCCTTACACTCAGGGGAGTGGATGCGTTGGTTCCTAACTGCAGCTCAGGGGAGGTGATGCGTCGCTTCCTTACTGTGTGGGGAGTTGATGCGCCGTTTCTTACTGTGGCCCGGTGACGATGAGACAAGATGGCGCCTTGATGCGATATGACGATCCAGTGGATGCGTCAAAATAGGGTCTAGGATGCGATGCAACAATGGGGATGCGATGCATGCACGCCTGACGGCCAAGCAGCATAATCGATGAACTTTGGAGCCACGACAGGCCCTGCGACATCTTCTCCGGTGATGCGAAGGTGACCTCTGCAGTGGCGGCACACTTCTCCGGTGTTGCGACGCGCTTCGTCCCTGATGTGACGGCAAAAAGCTGCGGCGGTGGCACATTTCTTCGGTGATGCAACGGTAACTGCTGCGGCTGCGACACGCTTCTCCTCGTTTCATCGCACTTCCAGCTCCCAGCGACACGCAGACACCAGAGGTACCCAGAACAACAGAAGGCACCTCTCTGCAGGTAGAATTCCCAGTAAGGAAATTCAGGGGGGAGCTGGTGGTGAAGTCTTGGTGTCCCTGTGACTTCAAACAGGAGGCAAGCTCAGCTTCAAAGCACTTGGAGATCTTCCTCAAGAAGATAAAGTACACAAAGTTCCTTTTTCCCTTTTCTTGGAAATGATTAACCACTGCAGACCAACCCCAGACAGCAACCAGCACTGGGGCAGTCTCCTCCTTCAGCTTCCTTGTTTTCTCTCCTTGACAAAGGCCTGTCTTGATTCCCAGAAGTGATCTAAAGTTCTGGGATCTGGGCCCCAATATGTATACTGCAAAATCATTTGTCCTCTGAAGTCACTGGGTGTCTGTGCCCAGCCAAAACCAGTTATGTGCTCCTGGGTACAGCTTCCTGGCAGGAGGTGGAGACAGCATTGTTTGAGAGCAGACCTGGCCCAGTTAGCTGCAAGGAAATCTCCTCCCGCTACTCTCTATTCTATGAGGGCTCAGGCCAGTGAAAGGAAATATCTGCCCCCTACTCTCAATTCTATGAGTGCTCAGGGCGGTGAAAGTAAATCTCCTCCCCCTACTCTCTATTCAATGCAGGTCCTATTCAGCCTAGCCCTGACCCATCAGACTGCTGGAGCCAAGGCCCTCTCCAGACCTGGAATACACAAACCTAGCAGAGACAACTGGATGGTTTGGCAAGAAAATACCTACTTTTTAAAAGTGGTATTTTCAAATACAGAATGTAAAAAACACACTCACTTAAAGATGTATTTTAACATTCTGAGTTCAGGCATACTAAACTCGAATTTCTACTTTGTTCCCTGGGTCAGTTAGGATTATAAGATGTTATAATCAAACTGCCCATTCTGGCATATGAGAACAGGTAGGCTTGCAATAGTGAAAAACGAAATTGGCTGTAGTTCAATATCATGACATGCCACACACATCAGGACATGGCAAGTGGGTGCACTTGCCAAGTCGACATGGCAGTCCCAGACTGCACACAGGCTCTGCAATGGCAGGCCTGATCAATATTTTACAAGCTGCTTGTGTGGTTGGCACAACCTGTGCTGCAAGACCACCAGCAACATTTGATTTACAGGTCCTGGGCACACATGGTGCAGTGTACTAGGGTCTGACAAGTAAATCAAATAGCCGATTATGGGGTCACTAATCCGTTACAACAAGTTACAATAGGGAGCGCTTGCACTTTGGCACTTGATAGCAGTGGCAAAGTGCCCAAGGCATCTAGACCTGCAAAAACATAGCGTAAATACAGAATGCAACAGCAAAAAAAATGGAAGGGAGACCCATGCCAATGGTCTAACAGTAGAGTTGAGTGGTGTAGATTGAAGTGGTATAAAGTGGAGTGGCATAGATTGGAGTGGGGCACAGTGGTGTAGCTGACTGTGGAATAGCGTACAGCGGAATGGCAAACAGTGGAGTGAGGTAGAGTGGACTGGCATAAAGGGGCATTGAGTGGAATAGCGTATAGTGTAGTATTGTAGAGTGGGCTGTTATTCAGTGGATTGGCGTACAGTAGAATAGCGTACAGTGGATTGGCGTAGAGTTGAGTGGTGTACAGTGGAGTGAGGTACAGTGTAGAAGCGTACAGTACAATAGCGTTAAGTGGAGTGTCATAGAATGGAATAGCGTATGGTGGAGTTGCATACAGTGGCATGCTTCTGGATATTTCTTTTGAAAAAATCGAGTTAAACTCATGTCATAAACTCTCAAGGTCACAACCATGTGCACAATTGCCATATTTCAACCTCTTCCAAAAACAGATTCTATTTGGAATTTACTCACAGAAACATCAATGGCAGAGTGGCTGAAGCAGTGCTTGGAAAAGTGGACAAAGTGATTCTATAATGGCGGAGGCGCACCTCCTGGTAATGGGTCTGTCAGTCCTAATAAGAAAGCAAATACCTTCTCTGATTTGTAACTGTTTACCTTCGCAATTGTTCCATGTCATTGTCCAGTCAGAGAATGTGCCTTGAGATGCTTTCAACTTCGTTTTAGGTAAAGCAGAATGGAGCTATATGGAATCATCAGCGTGAATAACATTGATTCAATTTATAGAAAGCATGTTGAATAATCAGCTTAGTCGCTGTCAAGTTTTTTAAAATACTTCTACACTACCTTCAGTGCTGTTGTAGTCTTTTGAATGCTTTATCTCCATCAGTATGCTTATTGTTTCAAATCGACTATAGGCAGTCCAGATTTGACAACACTTTGCACCCGAGTTGTGTTACTTTTGTAGCTCAAACTTGATGCAAAGTGTTATGTTGGGATTTACTGTCCAACACAAATCAGGATTTGCTTTGGATAGTTTTTCAAAGTAACTCAAAGGTATGCTATGTTCTACTTTGTATTCTTTGCATGTTTTCATTTCTCCTCGTGTTTCCTACTGTGCATGCATGCTGCATTGTACAGAACACATACAAAGCAGGAAAAGTGCTAAACGATAGTTTTTATTCCAGAGGGGTTCACTTCCAGCACAAAAACGATTTATTTCCTACTGAACGCATACACCCTTGCACTACAAGTGAACCTTCCCTGTACAAAACCGATTCCTTACAGAAGGCACACACCCTTCCACTATGGCACAAGGATGTGTGCACGTTGGTGCATTGCAGAGTAAAGTGCGCCAGTGCATGGAGAGGGGAAAACAGGGCCATATCTTGAAAGATATCCTGCTGCTCTCCTCTCTCCCTTCACACAATTCAGCACAGCAACTTTAGCTGCATAGTGTGAATTTTTTTGTCAATCTGGGAAGCCATTTATATTGACAAATGTATTCCTGTCCTTTGTAAAAAAGATAAATGTGTAAATTGAGTGGAAGGCAGTGGAGTTTTGCCTCTACGATGACGATCTGAAGCTTACTTTTGGCATATGAATAAGAAAACAAAATGTATTCGTGGTATTTTCAGTGCCTCTTCATATGGATGGTCTGTAGAAATGAGAAAGATGGGAGATGCGAAAGGTCCCGTGAGACATGATTGTTTTTATGCAATCTATTTCCCCGAATATATTTTTGCAGAGAAGAAAAATGCGATTTAATAGACTTTGCAGTACTTCAATTGTTTTCTGCGAGTTAGAGCTTGTTTACATTTATCTCTCTGCTCTACAGGACCAGACATTTCGAATAATGTTTAAGTAATTGCTTTATGTAAAATCTAGTTTGCATTTTCAGAACTTCATTATGTTGAAATAAAGGTTGAACATGCATTGTTTTACCGACTGATATTTGTCTTTATATCATAACATAACACCTTTCAGATTGTAAACAGAATATGTATTCATTATTTGCATGGAAAACATCAGCTGATATAGTTAGTGCTTTCTTTGATGTTTGAAAATCCAAACAACCAGTTTTGATGAGAATTTCCTCTTCATTGGTATTTCTGAAAAGGGCACCAGTTTCTCTTTTCCAAGTAAGCATTGTGGTTGTCATAACCTTTGTATAATTGACCAAGTACAAACAGAGGGACAATATTACCAAGCAATAGCGATAATTATCGCTAATGCTTGGTTAGAGACAAAAAAGTATCGCTGACCTGCTACGATTTTTATTGCAAATAAACCTTGGTATTACCAAGATTTATCGCAAATGCGATAAAAAACGGCCTCAATGCATGAATATCGCTGAAAAGTCAGCGATATTCATGCATTACCAAGCTAATGCTCTTAGCCATGTTATCCACCTCCCATTGGATAACATGGCTAAGAACTGCTCAGGGCAGGTGTTAGCTTTTGGAGATATTTGCGCTTAGCGCGAATATCTCCAAAAGTTGGTAATAGGAGATAGCGATGTTAGCGACTGTTTCCAGTCGCTAACATCTTGGCACGCCCACTTTGCATGTCATTAGTGATATATATCACTGACATGCAAAGCGGGGCCCAAGATGATCGCTATCTCCTACTAGCTGTCGCTAACTGGTGTTAGCGACAGCTAGGTAATAGGGAGATAATTTTATCTCCGCTTTCTTGGCTTTTAAAGCCAAAAAAGCGGAGATAAACCCCCTTGATAATATGCCCCACTGTCTGATGGGCTGCAATTCCTTGTGGGTTACATCCTTTCTCTATCTTAGAAATGCCATTCGAAATTAGCTAAGGTTACGCCACAAGAAGGGGGCAGGGATTGTGAACAGTCTCCCTTGCTCACATCTTCTTACGTTTGTTATTCTTATTGCAAACCATGTAGGTGAGCATCATGCCTGATAGCAGCTGTTGCACCCCAAAACCTTTAAAGCTACCTCCATCCAGTGCTGTGCAAAGTGAATGAAAGGGGCCCTGCCCTTGAGATAACATTTTTGGGATAACAATGGAGGGTCCCTCCAATCTCAGCAGACCCCAAGGCTGTTTTTGAGAAGCACCAGGGGCCTAATTTTTGCGCTTTCGATGCGTTACTTTTTGTGACGCATCGGTGGTGTAAAACATGCCTACTGTTGCGCACTATTTACAAAGTGACGCATCTAAGCAGATGTGTTACTTTGTAAACCCCTTTCGCTACATTATACCTGCGTCAGGTATGATGCATGCAGGGGGGGCGTTACCCCGCAAAAAGCCTTGTAGAAGTGATGCAGTGAAATCTATGAGATTTCATTACGTCACTTCTAGGACTCTGTTGAGTCAAAATCTTACGCCTGCCTCACAGCAGGCGTAAGACTGACATAGGCACTTTCACATGGGGCTTTCCCCATGTCAAAGGACGCATTGCTGCAGTTGCGTCACTTTTGTGGCACACTCCAGCAATGCGTCACTTTTGCGCCATACAGATACGTCAGAATTACTGATGTATCTGTAACTCCTTGCGATATGATGCGTCATACAGTAAATATGACACATCAGGTATGTCGCAAGGAGTGCGCACTGAGAAGTGACACATCGCTGCTTTCATGCAGCGATGCGTCATTTCTCATAAAGGGGGCCCCAGATGTGCTGTTTTGAGTAGTCTTTCCGAATTCAAAGTCCCAGAATGTTTTACCAAAAAACAAAACTCCATGCTAATTTATGACAAACGTGGGAGTGCTTGAGTAGATGCCGAGGAATTTCAAACTTAAAAAGAGAGTTTAGTCTCTTAGCAGGGAATTTCCAGGTAAAGGAAAACAGATCCACATTTGTCACAAAGACTTCAAAATTCGGATGAGGTCAGTTACTGCTGTTACCGTCCCCACCAGAACTATAAAGGGTTTAGTAAGAGGGCCTTATTTGTTTCCTTTGCGTTCGGTATGTTGAATGTATTATGCTGGGCATTTATGGCACGAGTATTTTGTTTATGTAATTATAAATTATATGTGATTTTACAGTATATCTGTATTCACATACTGACAACATTTTGTCAGTTTCGATTTTTTTCATTGTGCAATATTGAAAAAACTCCAGGATACACAGAACTTTTGATTGATGATTTGTTTACCCAATTAAAATGCATTACTCTCTTGTGTTTTTTAAGTACAGCTACATTGAACATGTACATCACTATACAGATATCTTGATACCCTGGAGATTCAGGAACGCAGAGCTGTGTGCTGCATCGGTTAGGATCATCCTGAAGGACAAGCTGAAGGTCTGTGGACTGCTCTGGTGCTACCTATGACCTTACCAGTACCGAAGCCCCTTTTTCATTATGGGCTGTCACAGACCCAGAGCCACCAGAGCCCATACATCTTAAGATCAATAACAAAGACTAAGAAAGATTAATCCTCCTAAACAGTGTGACTCAGACCTTGAACTCTGATATACTTTGGTTGTCTATGCAGAGTTACTGTTATGTTACTGTTTCATTTGGCATTCTGTGGCTTTTGTTCTATTGGTGTTTGCTGTTCACGACTTCAGAATTGCCAACTGTTAGAAACTGGGTTTCTGGTTGGCAGAGATATGCATCCTGTTTAAGCAGGAACCACATCCCTAGCCAGGGTAAGTTTACAACACACCCTAAATAATCCATGGTCACCCTCTGGTTGCATGGCACAGAGCTGTCAGGCAATGTGTAAGTTATTTGTGCAATACTTCAAACAGTAATGCAGTGAAAACACCAAACAAACTCCACACAAGACATGGTGATAAACCATCAATTGTTTTCAGCTGGACCCCCATCTAATATTGATTGTGTAATATCACCTACCTCATGAGTTTCCCATTTTTCTGCAGTTTTGAACTCTAAGACCGACTGAGCTTGGGAAGGAGATCCAGGGGCTATGTCATTAGATGACCATGAAAGTGCTGCCAATTTTAGTCTGCCAATTGAGATAGAGGATGTTGCATTAGCAATTACAAAGAGTAAAAATGGGAAAGCCCCAGATCCTGGTGATGTCCCTATGGACCTGTTTAAGGAAATCATAGAGTTCTGGGCCCCCACTTCTTACAAATGTCTTTTGTCCTGCAATAGCTCACCCCTTTCTACCATCTTGGAATGAGGAAGTTATTGTGCCTATCTTTAAGAAAGGCAATAAATCAAATCCTGACTGTTATCGTCCAATATCCTTTTGGACTCAACCGTTAAGATATTGGGATTTCGGGAGGGGACTCTTGGTTAAACTCAAAGCTTGAGCAGAGACAAACAACAATATTTCTGATCTCCAGCATGGGTTTAGACAGGGCACTTGGACACCAGAACACTGTCTTAACCTCTCTCTTCTAATAGGAAATATGTCTATGCTAAAAAGTCTGCTTTGCACTTAGCTTTTAGGACCTATCATGTGCATTTGATACTGTAAACAGGTCCAAATTATGGAACATGGTGGAAGATTTAGGGGTGAAGAAATCACTAGTTTTATTGTTACTTAGACATCACTAGGATACCTCTGTGAAGATTTGCTATTGCCCAACTGGAGATCTTACTTTGCCTATAAAATGTCAACAGGGTGTACGTCAAGGCTGTATTCTAGCTCCATTTCTGTTTTTATTTACATATGAGCATCGTCTCCTGCAGAAGACAAAAGATATCCCATGGGTGGGAAAAGGCTATGTCTAAATGTTTCTCTTCTCTTATGACGAGGTGCTCTTAGCTAATATTGATAATGGCCTTCAACGGCTGCTGATTGGATTCATAGAATTTAAGAGTTTCCTGGATTTGAAGGTCAATGAATCCATGTCTTTTATTTTAACGTATGGGCCCAGAAGGACAAAATAAAATTAAAAATGTATAAAAGGATCGCTACTTTGAAATGTTGACAATTTTAACTATTTAGGTATCCCTTTTGATTCCAAAGTTAAGTGGGAAGCTCCGCTGACAGAGAGAGCTCTTTTCTTTTCTAGAGCAATTGAAGGGATTTTTCATTTAGCCTATACTCGGGACACAAATCTATAAAGGAAATTATGGCGTTGTTTAAATCAAAATGTATCCCTGTGGTGTCCTACTGGACGGGAGTGTGGGGGCATTGTAGCACTGATAAACTTCAGAAAATACAAATAGCGTCCTCAAAAGATTATTGTCAGTTCTGGCAATTACAGACACCTCTTTGGTCAATCAGAGGTCGGATTGCCCTATCTTGAATATCTTCTTGGACTAGCTTCTCTTTTGTTATGAGTTAAGATCTGGTGTTGGCCTTAAAAGCATTATCTTAGATTGTATGGCCTTTGAAATGGGGCTGAGATTCCCTGGTTATTCTATATCAGGAAAACATGTTGATCCCTGGAAATACCTGAAATATATAGTAAACCGGAGTTGAAAGTTTCAGCCATCAAAGCTTGGATTAAGTCACTATTTTATGACCATCACCAGGGCTTTCATCTAGATGATGCTCTAAGGAGGCCTTCACTAGAGGGATATTTCCTATTTTCTATTAGTTCAAGCTTGAGTTGTATTTATTGTTTGTAGAAAACAGCCAAATACACTTTTACATTTCCAGGCTTTGTTTGAACATAATGTTGGTTTGTTCATTTCATAAGTCTGTTAATATTCATTTTCTCTCTCCAATTTTGCACCCTATACATTTTTAGTCACACTGGTTGGGCTTTCAATATCTGCAGCAGTTGAATTCTATTGAAAAATGCAGTGTGGTTATTGATTTTGTTTAGGACAGAATTGGTGGCTGGCATTCGTATTCCCTGCTTTTAGATATTTAGGTATTATAACGTCTGATATAGCATATGTTTTCAGAGCCTGCTGCTTTTACCAAATTGTTGGCTCTTTTAACAGTTTTAAAATGTTTTGTTGATTTTAGGATGGGATGAAATTTCCTATTGTGATTTTGTGATTTATTGTGGTTTATCATGCTCTTTTATGGTGTTTTATGCCGAATAAAGTTTACTTGAATTGAATTAACTCATCACTACGTTAGAAAAATAGAAAATACTTTCAAAATAATAATTTTCAAAGAATACACTTTTAAAGTAGTGCTTAGAGGGGATACCAGGGCCACTACTAGACCTATTGATCAACCTGCACAGTGATACATGGATACAGGTGAAGCTGGGCGATGGGTCTCGCCTGTCTAGACGCACTCCAACCAACAAGGGGCTCAAACAGGGTTGTGTTTTGGCCCCAACGCTTTTTAACTTGTTCCTAGAAGACTTAATTCCGATTCTTAATAAGTGCAACTCTCATGCACCAAAACTAGGAGGTCAAATACTGACAATATTACTCTAAGCGGATGATATCGTTCTAATCAGTCATACTAAAATAGGGCTACAAAATCTTGTGAATGCCACACAGAGGTACTCAGACGGAAACCAATTGACGATAAACCTGGAGAAGACACAAACAATGTCAATTAACAAAAAAGGGAAAAATCCGCATAGCTGGTTTTGGAACAACTCCCGAATAGAAGACACAAATGTGTACAAGTATCTTGGAGTTAAAATTGACAATAGTGGACAGTTTGTCACTCAAAAAGCCAGCATCAGATGAAAAAGCATTTCAATAGCAATTTCTCTAAAAAAACTGAATAGCAAGCTTTCCAGCCCATCTCTTCTGCCCCTGGTACAAGTTATAAGAGCCAAACTGCTGCCCACAATTACTTATGGGAGTGAAGTACAGAGAGGAAGAGATGCAGCGATTCTGGATAAAACTGTAGCAGCCGCATATAGGATTATCTTCAGCTTGCCAAAAACAACTTCCCTGGCTCAAATTAGGCTAGAGTTTGGCGGCCAGAAGCAGTCTCTAGCAAGACAGGGGGCCTTTATAAATACGTGGGACAAAGTCCGGAAGGGGGAAAAGGGCACCTTAAACAGCTACTTATGGGCAGAACTAGAGCGAAATCCAGCCTCGCCATCCGCTAAGTATTTAAAAAAACAGCCTGGCAAATCTAGGTCTACAGGAGCTGTGGAATACCCCTACCAATCATATCACGATCAAAAGATTGGTAAAGAAAACAATAAAATACCTCTCATGGATTGAAGATAAAGTGTGTGCTACTAAAAGGTCACATGGGTGGATAATCCTAAACTCCTACTCTAAACAAGGTCTTCAGAGCTACCTTGACCTCGGGTACTCAAGAACCACAGCATTGAAGTTTTTAAAGTATAGATTGGGCCTGTTACCTTGCATATGTCATCTCCCTCACTGGCTTAGGGATAAGGATGGATCCCTTTGTCGGTTATGTGGCATGGCGCCTGAGGACATGCCACACCTGTTGTGCTCTTGTGACAAATTGGTGGAGGAAAGGAAACAGTTGCTGGAATTCTAATTTAACCAGCGAGGAATACGCTCACGAAGACATGCAGTCCTTGCCTGTTTTGCACCAAATGACCCGCAGTTGAACTGTAGCTTGGTGAAGTTTATGAAGGAGGTAGAAAAAAGGATGCAGAAACTTGACCCTTCATTATGCTTTTAGAATTTATCAAACTCAGCTGAACTATTAACGTTGCCTAAAAAGTATTACATTTTTGAAGGTGGTGGAAATGAGAAAGTTGGAACTCGAACCCTCGCTACGCCCTCAGAGGACATTAAAACTAAATTAAATCTTATTTACCACATTTTGTAAAATATATTAACTGTAAGATTTTAAATAGGAAATGTAAAATGGAATATATATATATATATATATATATATATATATATATATATATATATATATATATATATATATATATATATATATATATATATTTTTTTTTTTTTTAAATAGATGTAATTTTATGGTTGCGGTGAAAAATGTATTGTATGTAGAAAATGTTTTAAATGAGGGATTGCAATGGTTTTAATTAACTATGCAAATAAAATGTTACTTACTGCTTAGAGGCAATTAGTGATTAAGAAGGGGTAGCTGGTTCACCACACCGGGGTAAAGTCAAAAGTTCAAGTCCACTGCGATGGAGCGCTGGCGACTATAGGGACCAACCTAATGCAATGCACTAGTTCCAAGTGCAATGCACCAGTTCTACCCCAAGCAAAGTAGATGATACGCCAGTTCTGACAAGGATGCATGGGTTGGCTTGAGAAAGCAACTTAGACCTCATTTCTAAGGATCCAGGACTTGGGTGGCACCACTTGACACCGGAGACTCACAGCTTGCAGAGTCCAGTTGCAGATCCAGGTAGTTGTAAGTCTTTTGTATCCTGTTACTTCAATCAGGAGGCAAGCCAGTAAGCCCTTGGTATCCCTCTGGGTTCAAGTGATGCAGGTCCAGTCCTTCTCACCCAGGCAATAAAACAGCAGGCGGCAGGGTAGCTCAGCAAAGCAAGAGAACAGCAAAGAAAGACTCCAGCAAAGCAGCCGTCCAGAAGAGTGGCAGTCCTTCCAGCAGCACAGCAGTTCTTCTTCCTGGCAGAGTGGTCACAGATCCAGAAATGTACTAAAGTCATGGTGTCAGACGTCCAGTACTTATATCCAGTTGTGCCTTTGTAGTGGGTAATACTTCAAACAAAGCTATGAAGTGCACAGAGGTCCTCCCTTCCTGCCCTGGCTCCAGACTCACTACAGTGGTGTATGCAGCCCTTTGTGTGTGGACAGGACGAAACCTATTCTACCTAAGTGTGAGGCTGTGCCCAGCTCCTCCTCCCATCTCCCAAGATGGACCATCAAGACACACCTAAGCTCCCTTTGTGTGTGGCCGTCTAAAGGGAATAAAGGGAATACACAAAGCCCAGCTGTCATCCAACCCAGACTGAACAGAGACAGGCAGCAGGCACCAAATAGCTAAGGTAAATAAATGACAACTTTCTAAAAGTCCTAAACAATATAGGGTTCGGCCAACAATCAGTAAGTCTAGGCTATATGTAATCTCTAAACAACAATCAAATTTCAATACTGATACTCATTCAGTCTATCATTCAAACTTGATGGCCACACACCTCAGTTGTTATGATAATTGCATGATTTATTTCAAAAGTTTTTTTTGTTTTTTAGTTTTTTTATTTTACAAAACATTTCTTAGAAGAATATTTTTATGGCTCAAATGTTTACCAATTCTAAAAAATACAAAATATTTCATACCACAGGGACATAACACTTACAATATACACAACATTGAACAAAGCGAGTGTAGAGTCTGTGTGCTTTGTTCAATGTTGCGCTTTGATGTACTGAGTTCAGGAGTGTACCAGCTAGTTCATTTGGTGGGTCTATGAGTTTTGGCTCTTTAGGTGGGTGCAACTCGTATGACAGCACTGGTGATCCAGGTGTTGAAGTTCTCTACTGTGTGGTCCAAGTTGGTGGTGACGGGCTGTGTGATGCTCAGGATGTCCGTCCAATGTTGCTGGGTGTCCTAGATCCAGTTGTGGTCGGGGGTACTGTGGGGACTAGTGTGGGACGGGGAGGTCTGGCGAGGGTGAGTGTACAATGGAGTGGTCCGATCAGGTGAGTTACAAGGTGGGGCTGCATCTGACTGTGTTGCTTGACTTGAAGATTGGTGCAGTATGTGTCCTGCTTTGACCAGCTGTTTGAGGCCGATGTTGTCCAATCTTTCCAAGAGGTCGGTGGAGTTGGTGTTGGTGGAGTCATTCAGGTTGAAGTTGAGGTCTCCCAGGAAGACATAATGTTCAGATTCAATAGCGAGTGGGGTGATAAATTCAGGGATGGTGTCGCTGAGGCCGGTTTGTGGTCCTGGTGGTCTGTATGCAAGGGTGCCTTTGACTGTGGTTTTGTCATTGGTGCAGAGCTGGACGATCACGTGTTCCATACTGACAAGCCCTTCTTCCTGTATACACAGAAAGCTCCACTGCATCTTCAGCGCCTCTTGGGTAAGTTGCCGTGCCATGCACACACTGACATCATTAAATCCTTGGGGGAGAGGTGGCAGCAGAAGTGATTCTGCTGCCAACCCCAAGGGGGGGCATTTAGAGGGGAGGCAATGAGGGGAGCACCAGTGCTCTTCAAGAGTATCACTGACAAATACTGCACACACTCATACACATCCCAGTACAACACTATATACACAGATGGAATCACAAGGGGCAAAACAGCAACCCTCAGTGGCTGTGCTGGTGACTGGGATGTCACACCATCCGGTGTTATGCTTGAAGAAAACGTGAATAAGATGTGAGTATGGGGGTGTATTGTGACGAGAGTGGATTTTAGTCCTTTGAGACGACATGGTAAATGTACATTGGATTCATAAATAATACACTGACAATGTCTATCACAATGAGAAAAGCAAAATGATCATGTGTATATACTGTCTTGAAAATGAAGAGTATTGTTTAAACCATGTACTACAATGAAAAACTGTTGTTTTGTGTTTTTAAAGGACATGCAAAAGAAAATAAATGAAATTTGAATTAAAGATAATGTTTGGAGTTAATGCGCAACAGGTGATGCCCCACTAATTTGAAGTTAGGTGGCAGGAAAGAAATATAGATCAAGTGGGAGGATTTCTAATATAGCATTACTGGGCTAACGTTTCCCTCATTACATTCCGGGTCGCATTCTTAGATCCTCTCAAGAAAATCTCATGACCCTCCCCAAATTCAACCTAAAAACCAAAGGCGGAAAAACTCTCAGCACCCTAGCTATCAGAGCCTGGAATAGTATGCCAAAGCATCTTAGATCCCAGACGCAAGAGAAACCCTTTAGGAAACACCTTAAAACATGGATTTTTAATCTCTCTGACGACTGGACTAAAGCAGCCATCTAAACCCCCCACTGCCCTCCCTCTGATCTGGTCCCAGGTTTTCATAGCGCCAAGATGCTCCCTTCGGAGCGAACGTCTGCGCTTTACAAATACCCCTCCAATATCCAATATCCAATTACTGATGTCTCTATCCTGAGTTGTTGGTAGCTTTCTTCTTTTTTAGCGCTTCTATATATTTGTAGAGTCTAGGCTAGGTTCTCCTTAGTGTGGCTTTGAAGGCATTGTGCCACCCTTCTACTATGGTGTTGGTTTTAGCATGCTGAGCCAGGGTGGTCTCATAGACATTTCATCATGGTATTGGGAATTTGGGTTTGGTGTATGTGTCCATAGCAATGCAGTCTGTCAACCTAAGGGGCACATCTGCAAGCCCATTGATGTAGCTCTTGCACCATTCTATATGGTGATAGAGTGGCAAAACTTCAAAATAAGATTTATGAAGCCACGCAACGCCACCTTTTGAGCATAGTTATCCACCCGGGGCTACTACATTCAGCTTTGGCCGTGTGGAGCTGGCGTTGCCCGCCCACTGGAGCTTGAGCAGAGACTGCCCATCGGGGTAGAAATTAGACCTGGCCAGAGGTCATGCCCTCATGAATCCTCTGCACCCAGGCGAAGACTGTGTACTGTGAAGTTTATTCCAAGCAGAGGTAAAGGTTTGGTAATAAGATTATAAAATTTGCTAGACATACCTGAGAAATTCACTGAAAAGAATCAAAGATTAAAGTAAAGTTGCAGTTAGGTGTTGAAATGAGATAAGAACTTAAATTAAAAAAATTAAATACAACTAACTATAGCATACACCCCATGCACTGCTTATGCCCTCATATATTACAACACTCATGATATGTGTACTCAAGCACATCATAGCAGTCAACTTTACAATTATAATGTGGTAAGTCACTCCACGACTAAATATACATTAGCAAAAAGAACAGATGATGGACGTAATGCTGAACAAATCATTCACCCGAGTCACAGATATGGGCTAAATCCATTGGTTTTTTGCTCGCCACACCATTCCAGTTTGGACCCAGCCATATGCAAATCAGTCTTGACCCTGCTCCCCATGGGAACAGCCCAGCCCAAACTGCCAGACCAGATCCTCCCTGGACCAGAAACAAGCATCCTAGAACAAGTTTCAGGGTATCAACCCTCATCAGTCAGGCAAACTTGAATCCAGTGGCAAAGAGAGCATGGAACCCACGTCTGGGCATACCCTTCCCACTTATGGCACCAGATGCAAAAAGATCAGATGATGGACAGAATGCTGAGCAAATCAAACATTCCCCCCCAGTCACAGATCTAAGTGAAATCCATCGTTTTTTTGCTCACCATGCTACTCCAGTTTCATGCCAGCCATATGCAAATCAGTTTTGACCCTGCTCTCCTTGGGAAAAGGGTCAGGACTGATTTACACATGGCTGGGCCCAAACTGGGATGGCATGGAGACGAAATGAACGATTGATTTAATCAAGATCTTTTGATTGAGTGTGAGAATTCGAAATGTTTCCGTCCATCATCTTGTTGTGAAAATACATTCTCATACATCCGGTTCAATTAATTAACTAGGCTTTCACCAGGGTCATGAATCTCTAAGGAAGGCTCATGAACGGCTTGCTTTTCTGCAAATCAAGAAATATAACCATGCCTCTCCTTAGTATATCCTCCACACTGACTGCAGCAACAAACAGCTGCCATGGAGGTGCTGGGCTCATTTACCTCTAGCATTCCAAGCCATAGAATGATTATTGTTTCAGACGGATGCTAAATTCATTCTAAGCCTCTGTTATTGAGATTATGGGCTGGATAACAAATAATGTTTGCTTATATCTATTATATTTTCTCGGTGGTAAATAAGGCAGTGTTTAGGGCAAATACCTTTTACGTTTGTCTTATGAAAGCAAAATTGAGAATGTGGCAAAATGGAACAGAAAATGTGCGCAAATTTAGGCAAATGGATGGCAGTAGAAGTACAATTTCAGAGAAATTCAAATGGATCACCACAACACAAACCCATATTACAATTATACTATAACCCAAAACAACATAGCCCAGAAACACAGAAACAAACAGCACAACAATGAAAAGCATAACCCAGGAAAAATACACAATAACACAATATAACACAGCAAGACAATATCCCAACATATCAACTCAACAAACAACCATAAGCAGCGACAAAAGGAGACCAGATCAAAGAAATACAACACACCAAAGCAAAGTAGCAAAACAACACCTCAATATAAATGTATACAAACATGCAGCACAACTGTACAACCAAACAGCTTACCAACAGAAAACAAAATCATACACTGAAACACAACATAAATAAAAAAAAATAAGTACTCAACAGCACAATGAAATTGTGTTGTATTATGTTATTGTGTTGGATTAAGTAGTTTTGCATTTTTGGTTGTCTTTTTGCTATATTATATTGGTTTGGCTGTGATGAGTTTACCTGTGTTTGCCTTTTTATTCTCCGTTCATTTGTTGCCTTCTATTTTTGTTTTATCATATTGAGTTTTGCTTTGCATCGGGTTTTTCTTTGTTGATGTGTTGTGTTGTGTTTTGTGATGTTTTAGCATGTTAGCTTGTGTTGGGCTTGATGTTGTATTTTTGTGGATTTTTATTTTTGTGTGTTCTTGTAGTTGTTGAAGACTGTCAATTGGAGCACTGGTATAGCTTTGGTCAGTCGACCACAGAAGGAAATAGCCGCACCTCGATAAATGGGCATTGACAAAACCGACCGAACTAAAAGGTAACATGTTTAATATGAGACATTCGACTATGTCACGGGACATGTTACAAAGATAAATTGTACATATGTAAATTTGTTGGGGATAAGAAAGCTTAAGTAATGGTTATTGAAGGAACGTGAGTTCATAAACAGCGGATTAGTTCAATCCTTTCTGCTCATGACTATATTAGTCACTATAGTAACACAATGTAAGGCGGCCATGTAAATCTTCCGAAATGATTATAACAGTATGTGGTATTGCACATATGTAGGAACACGCCACCATATTAAACCATTAATCTTTTCCTAGGTACATTTGTTGATTTAAAGTAAATCAACTTTAGGATGCCTCTTTTGAATAATGTGATGCATTTTGTAAATCGTAACGTTGAGGGTATCATACTTCTTGGATTATTGCAACAAGCTTTTATCGTACAGGATAAAGCACTGCAATACCACTCCAGGTTTCAGGCAGGTAACAGAACAGGGAACAGATTAAATATGTCATAGTTCTGAATCTCGTATTTATCACAAGAGAGGATGTGTGTTCCCAATGTCATTTACCTATCCATGTTTGCAGGCCATGAATAAAAGGCCTTTCTCTTGTGGAATATTACAGTAGAAAGAGGAGGAGTAATCAGTAAAGAATGAAAAATGTAATATTCTCCTAGCAGTTAGTTCACAAATGTGTCTACACCCAAGTGTTATTGAGGAGTATATAAACGAATAGAGAACTTTGCAAACGCCACATCTTTGTTCACAGATTTCGGATGACTGCAATTTTCTGAAAGTAATTTGTACGTGCAAATACCTCTCTACTAGTCTGGTTCTCTGTGTGTGCGTCAGGGAAACACAAGATGACACTGCCTTCGGACACCATCATGTTCTAGAGACTGAGGGACATATTCACGAGGAGCTATCGCCGAATTAACAGCTCTTTATCGCAGCCAATGTCGTGATAAATTTACCTCCCCATTAACAAGCTGGCGCTAACAGCCCACAACACCAGTTTACCTGGGATAGCAGCCGCAAAAAACATCGCCACAGAGGACCCCTACAACTATCGCTAATGAGATGCAGAGAAGGCGTTCCTGTACCAAAACCAGCAAAAACACCACAACTCAACATTCTCAACGGCCAGCCAGATCTGGGATAAGAACACAAAACTTGCAATAAGGCGCATTAGCAGCAGGAAATTAACACCTGCTCTGACCTGGTGTAAAGTCGGACCACAGCCTGCACCACAAAAAGGAGCCCAGCCCACAGCCACACCTGAAGACAAACAGATGCCATGGAGCAACTGAACATGCAGCACAGACACCCAAGAGGGCCACAACACCCACAGACACCACCCCTCCCTGGCATCCCCCTGACCAAAGACATACCATATCAGATACACCTAAACATGTACGAAATAATCCACCTGATGTTGCACAATCATAACTGGTGACATGCATGTGTCGTCATAGAAATGAGCATCCCCTCAACACAATCTGTAGGTCACAGCTTGCAAGACAAAAAACATGATGAGAAGGTGTGTCCTGCGCACATCAAAGGTCAGAGAGAGAGCAAAAGAGAGGGAGAGAAGAAGAGAGGGGAGAGAGAGAGAGAGAGAGAGAGAGAGAGAGAGAAGATGAGAGGGGGGAGTGAAGAAGAGAGGGAGAGAGAGAGAGAGAGAGAGAGAGAGAGAGAGAGAGAGTACCGCCCCTGCGCACCCAGGCCACACTGCTCACCTGCTGCCACCGGTGTGTCAGGTTCTTACCTACTATGCCCTGGTGAGGACGTTCAGAGGCTTATGGCCTGGGAGCAGACGAGAGCTGGATGCCAATGTTGTCCTCCAGGTACTACTGAACCTGGGCTCCGTGCAAAACCTTGTGAAGTGGCTCTACAGAGCTCAGCATGAAAATACTATGAAGCCACTGACTGGCATCTGAGAGAGATGGGATACAGTGCTAGGCAGGGAACTGATAAATGCAGAATGGAGTAAGGCCTTTGCGATCCCTAAACGCATTTCTAATAACTCTAACTTCAAATTTGTTCAATTTAACTACTTACACATGACCTACCTGAACCCCTGTAGATTACAGGCCATGTACGGTGGAGAGTTGCGGGCTTGCCTTAGATGTGGGGAGTCTGGGCTGGGTTTACCCACATGACATGGAGCTGCCAGGGGGTCCTGGACTTCTATAGGGCACTTGTGGCCACGCTTAATGGGCTAATAGCTCGCTCGCTCCCTTGCACAGCAGAGTCATGTCTCCTGGGGTTATTTTCCAGACCTAAGACCTGCAACATCCTCATAAGGTTTATAGACCTTGCCTTGATCTTAGCAAAAATATGTATAGCAATGAGATGGCGGGTGGGGACAGACCTCATGGGGCGATCCTTGGAAAGCAATGTTGGTGAATGGGTCTGAGCTGAGGTTGAGGGCACTGATTTGAGAAGATGTGCGAGGAATACGACATCACCCACTAGCTGCTCTTTGGGCGGAAGTGCCTGGAGCCTGGGACAGCAGAAACACTACCCCAGCAAGCGATAATATAAAGGTGGCACACAGCCAGAGAAGAGTTAGTGCAGATTCCCCTGGATGAGGTGTAATGGGTTGACCCGAGGCAGATGGGTTGAGGGGAACTGACATGGTGGCACTCCCTGCCTCCTACCCGAACCCCAGTGATTGGTTTATCTCGTCTTTCACACTTTCCTCGGTGGATCATTTTGCTACACCTCCTGGATAACTTTTTGTTTCCTCTTTTCTTTTTATTAGTGTTCTGTTGCTACTGTTTACAGTTTTGAGCGACATGGGTAATGTTTACGACCTCAGGGTGAGTGGCCCCCAGCACCCAGTTGCCACCATTTGTATGGAGCATCTAAGAGTTCTAACTTACGAAACTGTCACAACTTTGGCTGGATGACGTTGGGCTCCTTATTACACAGAATTTAGAGCTTAACGTGGCCGGAATCACTGTGTATGTTTATTGCTAAAGTGTGATGGTTCCTGACCATCTGGGCGCCCTTTCAAAGGATTATCAGTTTGAAGCCAGCAGTGGATTCATTGTTAGACAACAAATGTAATTGTATGTGACCTATTAAATGTATTATGTGATGGCTCTTGCTCTATTATACATGTTCGCAATATATTATTCAAAATGCCAATAAACATATGTTTAAAAAACGAACAATCCATGAACAATGCCTTTAGATCACAACTCACTCACATATGGGCTTGTTTGAACAGGAAGGTAGCTATTTTAAGGCATGATAAAAATGTAATGGATGGCATGCTTTAAAACCATTTTCATAGAATGAAAACTCTTTATATATTTCATCAACCTAGTGGAGATAAAACAACGATTTTGCGTTATGCACTAGCTTTTGGATTTTACAGTGGCCCAGACAATGACATATTTTATTCATGTACCGAGCCTAGGAAACAGAAAAAAGGATGGATTCCAACGCTGTGTCCCAGCCTGTCTTCCAGTGATGACATACTGTGTGAGCTGGAGCTGCACTGTAACTCGTTGCTAGAGGTCTGAGATCTTCACAGAGAGGTGTCATATAAACAAAGTGTGCTGCATGGCATGTTGTGACTGTAGGCTCAGCCTGTCTTCTGGACACCGATCTCCCCAGATCTAGACGGCTAGGAGCCAATAAAAAGGCCAGTGGCGACTCCTCCGTTTGGGGTGGAGGACATCACTCCACAAAGAAAAGCCCCAGGCCAGAGCGGAAACATAAAATAGTAATAAAGTTTATTTATTACCATTTTATTTTTCAGCAATCAACCCATCACAAGTGACAGGAAGGGGCAGGGCTAGTGCTCCCGAGTGGCAGCAGGAAGCTGAGTGCTAAAGTTTAAAATGTGCACGTCTCTTTGGCAGGCTGTCTTGCGATGGCCAGCCAGACATGGGCATTTTGAACTTCTGTAACCTCGCTGTCTTAGACAGAAGTGTAGAGGAAGCACAGGCTTCCAGTGCTCTTCAGAGCCCTGAGTGAGGCCCCTTCCTCCAATCCTTGTGCTGCTCTCATGCTGAGAGCAGCATGAGGATTGGTTGGGAGAGTTGGCTGGGTCCTGCTTGAAGCTTGGCTTGAGAGAAGAGCGAAGGAGGAGGATGTTACATCACCAGGAAGGTAAGTCATATTTCGTATTTATGTCACGCACCACATCACCCTCGATACATGCCAGCCGTCACTGCACCATGCAGCATTTTGGTATTGTACTGCTGTGTAATTTGCAAATAAATGTAATAATAAGATTAGTGTCATCACCAGCAGTAAGCACCTCCATGAACTACTTAACATTTCAATTGAAAAAACTATTAAACTGTCGTTGCATTGTTGACAATGAATGAGATGGTATAAGACAGTATTGCATGTTCATACATGTTATATTGGATATTTTACAAAATGTGTAATAAGAAGGGATTTAAGAAAGGGAATTAAAAAGAAAAAAATTTCACAGAAGTAAAATCACAGTTTGAAGATTGTGGCGATGGTGGATATAGATCCAGGGGGTGAATAATGAGCAATATGTGATACTATCTGAATAGTCCGTGATTCCCAGTTACAGGAAATAAAGCAGAGAAATCGAGTGGACTTGAGGAATATAGAGTTAAGGAAGGCAGCTGGTTGAAACACTTCTGCAGTCAAAGATTAATGAAGAAATTCATAATAGGTAGCATGTTCTCAGCGTAACAAATATGGACAGCACTGTATTTCAGCAGGAAAGAGTGGAGAAAGCAAGACAGGAGTGCCTGCATATAAAGCACAGCCACAGGGGATTTCTGGGACTCAAGGTCACTGGGGAGTTCATTATTCATGAGAAAAACCATTCCACAGTCTCATCCAATGAATCACAAGAGGTTAGCTTTGTATTCCGCTGTACAACGGTACATGTTTTAGGTCAGACTGCACACTGTGGGGCATATTATCAAGGGGGTTTATCTCCGCTTTTTTGGCTTTAAAAGCCAAGAAAGCGGAGATAAAATTATCTCCCTATTACCTAGCTGTCGCTAACACCAGTTAGCGACAGCTAGTAGGAGATAGCGACCATCTTGGGCCCCACTTTGCATGTCAGTGATATTTATCAGTAATGATATGCAAAGTGGGCGTGCCAAGATGTTAGCAACTGGAAACAGTCGCTAACATCGCTATCTCCTATTACCAACTTTTGGAGATATTCGCGCTAAGTGCGAATATCTCCAAAAGCTAACACCTGCCCTGAGCAGTTCTTAGCCATGTTATCCAATGGGAGGTGGATAACATGGCTAAGAGCATTAGCTCGGCAATGCATGAATAGCGCTGTCTTTTCAGCGATATTCATGCATTGCGGCCGTTTTTTATCGCATTTGCGATAAACCTTGGTAATACCAAGGTTTATCTGCGATAAAAATCGCCGCACCTTAGCGGTAAAATTGTATCTCTAACCAAGCAATAGCGATAATTATCGCTATTGCTTGGTAATATGCCCCAGTGTGCTGTAAACTCACATTCATACAGGTAGATTTAGAAACGATGGTGGGTTGGAATGATCAACAAAAGCACATACTGAATTGATTGAATGAAATCAGTCAAAACGGACAATCTCTTTTATTGTGATGTTTGCGCAGGGAGGGATGGCCAGTGCTTGGTTAACACTTGGAATGAGGCTAAAGCTCCAATTTCATTACATTATGTATTACAGCAACTATAGATCTTGAGTCCGTCATTGAATGGAGTTCGCATGTGCAAAGCTTGTCAGGGTTTGCAAATGCAAAATTAAAGCTTGCAATGTACGTAAGCAATATTGCATTCTGTAATGGGATCGTGAATATTGTTGTTGTGCATCTTTTCACATCACAAGACGAATGGGCATTGAAGGCGCATTTACCCTCTCCTTCAAACTCAAAAGTAATTCATCAATGATTTTCACCACTTCTACAGTCATTACCCCAGGACTCACACTGAGCTGAACCAGCATCTGCAGCTTTGTGAAGAGGCGTGCAGTATAATTTGTTTTGATTGACTGCGTTGTGGGGAGGTCCTGGCCTAGGGAACTGCGGAGATGGTTGCTCTTCCTCCCTTCCCAGGAGCGGCTCCTCTGCTATGGCAGAGGAGGGTCGCCCCCCTCAGCACTTTTAAAAAGTGTGGAAAATAAAACGATAATAATACGGCTTTCAAAACACTTTTTATCATTGTTTTATTTTTCCTTGTGCCGAGGCTTGGGGATGGGGACAGGGTGGTGACAGGCTGGGTGGGGAGTGCTGGGCACTTACTTCACTGGGCATATGTGTCAAAGTCAAAAGGGTTTTATTTGCATAATTAGTTAAAATTGTTACAAAAATTCTCATGATAAAATTACAGTGCAAAATTTGTTAAAAATGCTGAAGTTATTGTCTCTCGGCCTCAATTTTCATTGGAGTCAATGTGTATAAAATCCGAGGATTAGAGTGTCCCTGCTGGCACGCCACCTGGGTAGCCCTCCTGTTCAGTTTGTTCTAAACATTTTCTTGCTTCTTCCAGGAATTTGACTCCGCGGCATGCCAAGATTATGGAGGAACCTCCGAGCCAGCTTGTTACTGCATGTCTGCAAGAACGAATGTTTAGCGCGTTGAGGATGGGTTTCAATAAGAGTCGTCTCTGGTTTATCAGGGCCGGACATATACAGAAAGGGTGGACAAGGCTTTCTGTTTTATACCCACAGAGGCAACATTGTTTCGTCTGGTGGGACGGTTTCCAGGATGGTAGTAGGTCTTTTGAGACATGCATCCCCATCCAATAGGCTATGAAAGCCTTTTTGAGATGACCGCTAAAGTGGGATACTAGATATGCTAGTGGTTTTAGGGTTGTAAAGGAGTTCATGATGGTCCAGCCATGCCGACGTTTTGCCAGTGTCTCTTTATCCTCCAGAAAGGATTTTTTTTTGCTACCGCGTTGGCTAGTTTGCTTAGCGTTGCCTTATCTGTCCCTGGTTTCCATGCTGATTCCAGCTCCAATTTTTCCACACAGAGTTTCAGATACTGTCCCCAGATGTTCGAGGTTTTGGTTTCCCCCCGTTATATAATTTCCTCCCAACTTAGCCAGTCCAGCGTGTCTGGGTCTGCGGATCAAAGTTTATAACAGAGTTTCACGAAGCCTCTCATGCTCCGGAACTTCTGATTTTGCAGGCCGAATTCAAGCCTGACTTGTGGGGCTGATCCAGCGGCCTATAGGAAATATGCCATAACCAATGCTACCCAACTCTATAACCTGCTACCTAAAATACTACTCTAACTCATGGACCCATTAATCAAACATGACATATTTGACCTACTGAATCAGGTGATCAAATTAAATCTATATACACCTTATTCACAACCTATATACACATTATATACAACCGCGGTAAATGTTGACGTCATCTGAACAAAACCTAACTATTTAAATGACCACCATGGCGATGGCATCTAGCTAATAGTAACCTGTGCTTCTGAATAACCAAGACCAGCTTGTTTCAAAAGTAAGATTTTATTAACTAATTGTAGTTAATTCAAAATATTGTTTTATAAATGTAATTTTATTAGCATTATAGTAAGCATATTTGCAAAGTATCATGAGAAAATACGATTTAAGCAAAGAAATATAAGTTTAGCATTTCTAAAAAATCCTAAATCCCTAACTAAGCTAAATAAAAGGAAATAAAGTAAAGTTCTTTGAGGATTCTTACGTGCTCCACGCAAAGTTCATCAGCACGACACCCTCATCGGAAAGTCAGAAAGCAGCAGCCAGCCCATCCCCAGGGCATGGACTTTTTATACCTTTCTATGCTAGCTAATCTAAGTAAAGGAACATTTTCTGCAAACGACGATGTCTCATTGGACGAAGGGTGACAAGTGACATGTCACCTACATTTCAAAACTTCCATTCGGTCATATTCTTTGGGACCATTGTCTTTCTTGTACGAGTTCCAAAGCTTCCTTGGTTTGCAACAATTTGAACAAGAGTTCATACTGACTCCATTGCACTTCCGCGGATGCCAAGTTAACAAAGTTCTTTTCTACCGGTTTCTGACCTTGGCCACGTCCGACAGAATGATGACAACCCATCATCTTTGCTGAATGAATGCAATTTTGATGGAAAACTTTTTCTTTCACAGAGACATCTCGTGCTCCTTGCAGAATTAAATTCATCGTTTAGCAAACTCGAGCAAACTAGGCCCAAAAGCAGGCAACTTATTTTTCTAGTATAAAACAAACACAAGAAAAGTATTAATGTAAGAAATATTATTTATTCTGTTTCCACCCTTCGTTTACTAATTAATTAATCCACCCAATTAGTCTAATGTTACCTAGCACCAAGCAACAATTAAGCAGCATTTTATATCTACCAGTCTTCATGAATCCATGAAACCTTATGTGCACCTAGAATAGTAGAAATGACATCACATAGACAAGGAAAGCAAAATAAGCACATGCTTCTTTAAAATCTGCTGCAGTTTAGTAATGACAAAAACGAAAACGACAAATTAATTTATTATTTTTGCACGAACAAAAGATGCAACATTTATGCACGTTTATGAGCACACGTGTTACCAACCCCATGTGTAAAGTTTAATCTAGGTTGTGTTAGCAAAACACACCATAAAACGTTAATAATATTATTTATGTTATGGAAGTGTGACTTCACGAGTTTAAACAGAATTCTGTTTTTTATCTCGCTCCATCAACTCCCTCATCTGGTGATTAACAAATCACCACACCACCACCCAAAATTTGGAAATTTAAACTTTCTGGAAAATGATTCAAATTCATCTGTGTCAGTATTTCTAAAAATCTGTTTCTGCAAAATCCTTGCAATTATCATAACGAGCTCTATGTAATTCCTGCAACTCAATCTCCCTCTCTTCTTCTTTTTTGAGTTTATAAATTCTTTTCTTTTCTTTCATTTGTCTCTTTCTCTTATGCAACAAACAACCAATTTTTGTCAAAATGAAAATGAATATTATTACAATCAAAGGTGCCAAAATTTTGCCAAGAACTGAACTTCCAATGTCATGAAACCAATTTTTGATTGATTGGAATCTTTTTGAAAGTCTTTCTGAAAAATCTTCTTCTTCTAACGGAATTATCTCCGAATGCATCTCTGTGATGTTCTTAATGTACATCTCAAGGTTCTTACTTTCATCAGGGATATATGTGCAACAATGTTGCACATGTAAAATGCCACAGACTCCTCCCTCTTTTGCCAGGAGTATGTCTAAAGCAAGGCGATCTTGAATCACCATGGATCTAATTGCAATGACCTCAACGTTCACTAATTGGAAACCATCAGCTGTGTCTGTTGACAATCTGTCAACAATTGTGGACAATTTTCTGATTCTACCTGAGTTCAGGGTTATACCTACAATAGGTATTACTGCTTGGAAAATATCTCCCATTACTTCTGTAAAAGTTTCTCTTTTAACCCTATTTACATGATTATGAATTTTGAACAACCCTTCTGAATCTCTGTCAACATGGAATAGCTTAGGAAACACAATCCCAACATAACAAGTTCCATACCAATGATTAGGAAGATTGTAATAAGCTTTGTCACCACAAACAAAATAAATCCCAGGGAAAATTGGATCTTTTCCACCTTTGAATCCCCAACCTCCCATGATCTGATATGTATCTTCACAATTACTTGCACCCACAAAGTAATTATCAAAAAGTGTATTGTCTCTCCTAATGCAAAGCTTACCACTAATTGGTTTGTCTATGTGAATTGCAACATTATCAAGCATTTTGCCATTAAGCCTCTCATCCTCTTTCTGCCAGAACCTGGATTTGGTCTGCTTGACTATCTCGTTTCTCTTGTAAATTGCTCTCCTTTCTTCAACCAAGTTCAAAAACTTCTTTCCCTCAGCACTTAGTTTGCAAGTTAAATTATTCTTATAAGCATACTCATAGGTAAGTTCATTAGTAACATGGAAAAATTCCCTCATCTGTTTCGCTTTTTTATGCTTATTCAAAGCACCCTCAATTTTTAAATTAGCAAAAATCTCGTCAAAATCTGAACAATAGTATTACGATTTAAGCAAAGAAATATAAGTTTAGCATTTCTAAAAAATCCTAAATCCCTAACTAAGCTAAATAAAAGGAAATAAAGTAAAGTTCTTTGAGGATTCTTACATGCTCCACGCAAAGTTCATCAGCACGACACCCTCATCGGAAAGTCAGAAAGCAGCAGCCAGCCCATCCCCAGGGCATGGACTTTTTATACCTTTCTATGCTAGCTAATCTAAGTAAAGGAACATTTTCTGCAAACGACGATGTCTCATTGGACGAAGGGTGACAAGTGACATGTCACCTACATTTCAAAACTTCCATTCGGTCATATTCTTTGGGGCCATTGTCTTTCTTGTACGAGTTCCAAAGCTTCCTTGGTTTGCAACAATTTGAACAAGAGTTCATACTGACTCCATTGCACTTCCGCGGATGCCAAGTTAACAAAGTTCTTTTCTACCGGTTTCTGACCTTGGCCACGTCCGACAGAATGATGACAACCCATCATCTTTGCTGAATGAATGCAATTTTGATGGAAAACTTTTTCTTTCACAGAGACATCTCGTGCTCCTTGCAGAATTAAATTCATCGTTTAGCAAACTCGAGCAAACTAGGCCCAAAAGCTGGCAACTTATTTTTCTAGTATAAAACAAACACAAGAAAAGTATTAATGTAAGAAATATTATTTATTCTGTTTACACCCTTCGTTTACTAATTAATTAATCCACCCAATTAGTCTAATGTTACCTAGCACCAAGCAACAATTAAGCAGCATTTTATATCTACCAGTCTTCATGAATCCATGAAACCTTATGTGCACCTAGAATAGTAGAAATGACATCACATAGACAAGGAAAGCAAAATAAGCACATGCTTCTTTAAAATCTGCTGCAGTTTAGTAATGACAAAAACGAAAACGACAAATTAATTTATTATTTTTGCACGAACAAAAGATGCAACATTTATGCACGTTTATGAGCACACGTGTTACCAACCCCATGTGTAAAGTTTAATCTAGGTTGTGTTAGCAAAACACACCATAAAACGTTAATAATATTATTTATGTTATGGAAGTGTGACTTCACGAGTTTAAACAGAATTCTGTTTTTTATCTCGCTCCATCAACTCCCTCATCTGGTGATTAACAAATCACCACACCACCACCCAAAATTTGGAAATTTAAACTTTCTGGAAAATGATTCAAATTCATCTGTGTCAGTATTTCTAAAAATCTGTTTCTGCAAAATCCTTGCAATTATCATAACGAGCTCTATGTAATTCCTGCAACTCAATCTCCCTCTCTTCTTCTTTTTTGAGTTTATAAATTCTTTTCTTTTCTTTCATTTGTCTCTTTCTCTTATGCAACAAATAACCAATTTTTGTCAAAATGAAAATGAATATTATTACAATCAAAGGTGCCAAAATCTTGCCAAGAACTGAACTTCCAATGTCATGAAACCAATTTTTGATTGATTGGAATCTTTTTGAAAGTCTTTCTGAAAAATCTTCTTCTTCTAACGGAATTATCTCCGAATGCATCTCTGTGATGTTCTTAATGTACATCTCAAGGTTCTTACTTTCATCAGGGATATATGTGCAACAATGTTGCACATGTAAAATGCCACAGACTCCTCCCTCTTTTGCCAGGAGTATGTCTAAAGCAAGGCGATCTTGAATCACCATGGATCTAATTGCAATGACCTCAACGTTCACTAATTGGAAACCATCAGCTGTGTCTGTTGACAATCTGTCAACAATTGTGGACAATTTTCTGATTCTACCTGAGTTCAGGGTTATACCTACAATAGGTATTACTGCTTGGAAAATATCTCCCATTACTTCTGTAAAAGTTTCTCTTTTAACCCTATTTACATGATTATGAATTTTGAACAACCCTTCTGAATCTCTGTCAACATGGAATATCTTAGGAAACACAATCCCAACATAACAAGTTCCATACCAATGATTAGGAAGATTGTAATAAGCTTTGTCACCACAAACAAAATAAATCCCAGGGAAAATTGGATCTTTTCCACCTTTGAATCCCCAACCTCCCATGATCTGATATGTATCTTCACAATTACTTGCACCCACAAAGTAATTATCAAAAAGTGTATTGTCTCTCCTAATGCAAAGCTTACCACTAATTGGTTTGTCTATGTGAATTGCAACATTATCAAGCATTTTGCCATTAAGCCTCTCATCCTCTTTCTGCCAGAACCTGGATTTGGTCTGCTTGACTATCTCGTTTCTCTTGTAAATTGCTCTCCTTTCTTCAACCAAGTTCAAAAACTTCTTTCCCTCAGCACTTAGTTTGCAAGTTAAATTATTCTTATAAGCATACTCATAGGTAAGTTCATTAGTAACATGGAAAAATTCCCTCATCTGTTTCGCTTTTTTATGCTTATTCAAAGCACCCTCAATTTTTAAATTAGCAAAAATCTCGTCAAAATCTGAACAATAGTATTACGATTTAAGCAAAGAAATATAAGTTTAGCATTTCTAAAAAATCCTAAATCCCTAACTAAGCTAAATAAAAGGAAATAAAGTAAAGTTCTTTGAGGATTCTTACGTGCTCCACGCAAAGTTCATCAGCACGACACCCTCATCGGAAAGTCAGAAAGCAGCAGCCAGCCCATCCCCAGGGCATGGACTTTTTATACCTTTCTATGCTAGCTAATCTAAGTAAAGGAACATTTTCTGCAAACGACGATGTCTCATTGGACGAAGGGTGACAAGTGACATGTCACCTACATTTCAAAACTTCCATTCGGTCATATTCTTTGGGGCCATTGTCTTTCTTGTACGAGTTCCAAAGCTTCCTTTGTTTGCAACAATTTGAACAAGAGTTCATACTGACTCCATTGCACTTCCGCGGATGCCAAGTTAACAAAGTTCTTTTCTACCGGTTTCTGACCTTGGCCACGTCCGACAGAATGATGACAACCCATCATCTTTGCTGAATGAATGCAATTTTGATGGAAAACTTTTTCTTTCACAGAGACATCTCGTGCTCCTTGCAGAATTAAATTCATCGTTTAGCAAACTCGAGCAAACTAGGCCCAAAAGCAGGCAACTTATTTTTCTAGTATAAAACAAACACAAGAAAAGTATTAATGTAAGAAATATTATTTATTCTGTTTCCACCCTTCGTTTACTAATTAATTAATCCACCCAATTAGTCTAATGTTACCTAGCACCAAGCAACAATTAAGCAGCATTTTATATCTACCAGTCTTCATGAATCCATGAAACCTTATGTGCACCTAGAATAGTAGAAATGACATCACATAGACAAGGAAAGCAAAATAAGCACATGCTTCTTTAAGATCTGCTGCAGTTTAGTAATGACAAAAACGAAAACGACAAATTAATTTATTATTTTTGCACGAACAAAAGATGCAACATTTATGCACGTTTATGAGCACACGTGTTACCAACCCCATGTGTAAAGTTTAATCTAGGTTGTGTTAGCAAAACACACCATAAAACGTTAATAATATTATTTATGTTATGGAAGTGTGACTTCACGAGTTTAAACAGAATTCTGTTTTTTATCTCGCTCCATCAACTCCCTCATCTGGTGATTAACAAATCACCACACCACCACCCAAAATTTGGAAATTTAAACTTTCTGGAAAATGATTCAAATTCATCTGTGTCAGTATTTCTAAAAATCTGTTTCTGCAAAATCCTTGCAATTATCATAACGAGCTCTATGTAATTCCTGCAACTCAATCTCCCTCTCTTCTTCTTTTTTGAGTTTATAAATTCTTTTCTTTTCTTTCATTTGTCTCTTTCTCTTATGCAACAAACAACCAATTTTTGTCAAAATGAAAATGAATATTATCACAATCAAAGGTGCCAAAATCTTGCCAAGAACTGAACTTCCAATGTCATGAAACCAATTTTTGATTGATTGGAATCTTTTTGAAAGTCTTTCTGAAAAATCTTCTTCTTCTAACGGAATTATCTCCGAATGCATCTCTGTGATGTTCTTAATGTACATCTCAAGGTTCTTACTTTCATCAGGGATATATGTGCAACAATGTTGCACATGTAAAATGCCACAGACTCCTCCCTCTTTTGCCAGGAGTATGTCTAAAGCAAGGCGATCTTGAATCACCATGGATCTAATTGCAATGACCTCAACGTTCACTAATTGGAAACCATCAGCTGTGTCTGTTGACAATCTGTCAACAATTGTGGACAATTTTCTGATTCTACCTGAGTTCAGGGTTATACCTACAATAGGTATTACTGCTTGGAAAATATCTCCCATTACTTCTGTAAAAGTTTCTCTTTTAACCCTATTTACATGATTATGAATTTTGAACAACCCTTCCGAATCTCTGTCAACATGGAATATCTTAGGAAACACAATCCCAACATAACAAGTTCCATAACAATGATTAGGAAGATTGTAATAAGCTTTGTCACCACAAACAAAATAAATCCCAGGGAAAATTGGATCTTTTCCACCTTTGAATCCCCAACCTCCCATGATCTGATATGTATCTTCACAATTACTTGCACCCACAAAGTAATTATCAAAAAGTGTATTGTCTCTCCTAATGCAAAGCTTACCACTAATTGGTTTGTCTATGTGAATTGCAACATTATCAAGCATTTTGCCATTAAGCCTCTCATCCTCTTTCTGCCAGAACCTGGATTTGGTCTGCTTGACTATCTCGTTTCTCTTGTAAATTGCTCTCCTTTCTTCAACCAAGTTCAAAAACTTCTTTCCCTCAGCACTTAGTTTGCAAGTTAAATTATTCTTATAAGCATACTCATAGGTAAGTTCATTAGTAACATGGAAAAATTCCCTCATCTGTTTCGCTTTTTTATGCTTATTCAAAGCACCCTCAATTTTTAAATTAGCAAAAATCTCGTCAAAATCTGAACAATAGTATTCTAAGCGTCCAGTTTGATAGAACAAACTAGTTAACACACTGCATGTCACACCATATGTAAGAGGAAGCATATTGTATGTCACTCCCTCGGAAACAGAAGCAGGTAACTTGACACAGACATAGCAGTCCTTAGCATCCATTACCTTGACATATTCACTCAAAAGCCTTGTGAATGTATTGCTTGAAAAATCACTAATAGATTTGTCCTGATGAATGTTAGGTTGATAATCAATAACTCTGCCAGTTGCACTATGTTTGTTTTGACTAACTGAAGCTTTGCTTGTCATATTAGCTTTGTGAAAATCCTTGTTAATTTCAAATGGAATGATAACAGCTAAAACTAACCAGAGCAGAATTAGAATGAGCAGACACACCAGAGTCATCTTACAGCATCTCTTAAAAATGGAACATCCTGAAGTACTTTGTTCCATAACGTAAGGCATCTTTGGTTAGTTTTGCCTTAAAAGGGAAAAAAAAAAAAACTATTTTGAAATTTAATTTATAAAAGATTAAAACTAAAAGAATTATTTACACCCCCCTTTTAAAATAATTTTTTTTTTTTTTAAATCCTAACAGTATTTCTTCGACCTTATGTCACAAATGAATTTTCTTCAACTAAACAACTTTTCTTCGACCTTGTGCCATCTAACAAGATTTCTTCGGCCTTTTGCCAAAAATTAAAAACCCAAAACCCAATTAAAATTTCTGTACTTCAATCATTGTCACTGATTTCTTCAATTTCTTCTTCCTCTTGACTACTATCGTAAATGTCAATGACAGGTGGAATTACTAGATAAGTCCACTCAGGTGATTTATATTTCTGATTTGGCCTTATAATCCTCTTTCCTTTTCTTGTCACGACTTCAATTTTCCTTCCAACTCCAACTTCCTTTTCAGAATCCTTTTGACTACTGATTTCTTCCACCTGCTCCTTCAGTTTCTTGATCAACCTAACTCTTAATCTTCCACCAGGCCAGTAATCTGCTTTTCTCACAAACTTTCTCTTTGGTTCTGAAGTTTTCGTCTCAGACTTCCAAGACCTTTTCTTTGGACTTCTATTTTCACCATCCACATCACAGAATCTTCTGTAGTATCACTTTCTACATCAGAACTCTCAGGAGTAGGCACTGGAATGGTATGACTAGGATGTATCCACCTCTTCAATCCTCTGCATTTCACTGCATTTGTAGTAACCAGAATTATTTGTCTAGGCTTCTGCCACCTAGGAGCCAGACAATTTCTCCTCCGATGTACTTTTGTTCTGACCCAATCACCAGGTCTCAAATCATGTGTTAGAACTTTCTCATTTGATTGTGCTTCAGTTCCCACCTGATTAGACACAGAAGTCACTATATCAGATAACCTTTTACAGTAATCCAAAATAGCACTGTCATTTATACTCAACAATTTGCCTACAGGTACAAAAGCCTGCCTCATAACTCTTCCCATAAATATTTCATGAGGACTCAAACCTGTCCTTTTAGCAGGTGTACTTCTCAATGGCATTAAAACAAGTGGAAGAGCATCAGTCCACTTTACACCTGTTTCCAGACACATTTTTCCAATCCTGTTTTTAATTGTTCCATTAATCTGCTCAACCACCCCAGATGCCTCTGGTCTGTATGCACAGTGTATTTTCTGCTCAATGCTTAATGCCTCACATATCAGCTTCATCAGTTGGTTATCAAAATGGCTTCCTCCATCACTCTCAATAGTGACTGGAAAACCGTACCTTGGGATGATTTCTCTCAGCAGCAATTTTGCCACTGTGATTGAATCACAATGTTGTGTAGGAAATGCTTCCACCCATCTTGAAAACAAACAAACAATTACAAGAACATATTTCAAACAATTATGTAGGGGCATTTCAATAAAATCCATCTGCAACCTGGTAAAGGGACCACCCTCTCGACCAATTACACCTGCACCCACCACTGATTTTCTGTTTGGGTTCATTTGTTGGCATGACAAACACCTTTGACAAAAAGACTCTGCAATCGTTCTGAATTTAGTGTTGAACCAAGTCTCTCGGAAAAGTCTGATCATAGAATCTCTTCCAAGGTGAGCCGGGCCATGATACAATCTGGCCATATCAGCAATCAAACAATTTGGTAAGACTACTCTGCCATCTTTATAGACCCACACTCCATCCTCATCACGTGGTCTACAATCTGATCGTAACCATAGATCTTTTTCCTCATCATCTGCTTCATTTTGTAAGTCTCTAATCTCATTCCATGTTTCTACCACTGTTGTTAGCATTAATGAATTTGAATCAGTTTCTTTACTTTTTTCCCGATTATATGCACAACCTTTTCTTGCGCAGTATTTTGCTGTCTCATCCGCATAGGCATTGCCTTTTGAGATATAATCCACTCCTTTTGTGTGTGCAGCACACTTTACAATCGCGATCTCCTTCGGCAATTGTATGGCTTCAATTAATCTTTTGATGAAAACTGCATTTTTAATTGGTGAACCTGCTGAGGTCAAATAGCCTCTCTGAGACCAGAGCTGTCCATAATCATGCACAACCCCGTACCCATACCGACTATCAGTAATGATGGTAACTCTTATATCTTTTGATATTTCACAAGCACGAATCAAAGCAATCAATTCAGCCACCTGTGCTGAACGAATTCCTTCAAGACATGATGCTTCTTCAACATCTGCAACTGTACAAACTGAATATGATGCTTTCAAAACACCTCCCTCTGTCCTCAGACAGGAGCCATCCACAAAGTAGACAACATCTGATTCAGGCAAAGGTACATCTTTGATGTCCTGCCTTGGTTTGGTGCAAAATTCCATGACATCCAAACACTCATGTTCCAATTCATTTTCATCAACAATTTCAGAATCAGGCAGTAATGTAGAAGGATTCAGATTCAAACATCTTGAAATGGAAACATTATCTGCTCCCAGTATGATTTTCTCATACTTTGTCAACCTGCTGCTTGTTAAATGTTGGGTTTTACCTCTTGTCAGTAATATTTCAACTGAATGAGGCACAAAAACTTTCACAGGAAATCCCATTATGATTCCTTCGCTCTGCTCAAGACTGACACTTGTAGCTGCAACTGCTTTTAAACAACCTGGTAATGCTTTTGCAATGGGATCAAGAACCGCAGAAAAATATGCAATGGGTTTCTTTAGATTCCCATGTCTCTGAATTAACACAGACAATGCACATCCTTCTCTCTCACTGCAATACAGTTCAAAATCTTTCTCATAATTCGGCATGCCCAAAGCAGGAGCTTGACATAAGCTCTTTTTCAAGTTCTCAAAAGATTCCATCTCAGCCTCATTGAGAATAATTGGATCTTTCACATCAGACCTTGTCAGTCTCTGTAGTGGTTTCGCAATTACCGAAAATCCACTTATCCATTGTCGACAGTAGCCAACCATTCCCAAAAACATTCGAACCTGTCTCTGTGTTCTGGGTGGTTGCATTGCTTGAATCATTTTAATTCTCTCAACAGTCACCTGTCTTTTTCCCTTTGCAATTCTGTGACCAAGATATTTCACCTCTTGTTTGCAAAACTGTAATTTTGCTGGAGACACTTTATGTCCCTCATCTGCAAGATGATTCAAAAGTGTTATTGTGTCTGTCACACAATTTTCTCTCGTTTTAGCAGCTATCAACAAATCGTCGATATACTGCACCAACGTAGACCTACCAGGTAAGTCTAAATTCTCCAAAGACCTTTTTAACAACTCATTAAAGATTGAAGGACTCTCTGTATACCCTTGAGGGATTCTACACCATGCGAGGGTCCTATTTTGGAATCTGAAAGCGAAAATTTCCTGACTCTCTGGATGTAGAGGAACAGTAAAGAATGCATTGCAAAGATCAATGACAGTGTACCATTCCGCATCATGTGGAATCTGATACTAAATAACTGCTGGATTTGGAACCACAGGACATCATGGAACCACGATTTGATTAACTTTTCTTAAATCCTGAACTATCCGATATGTTCCATTCGACTTTTTAATTCCCATAATCGGTGAGTTACAAGAGCTACTCTCAATTTCTTTAAAGACACCTTGTTTAATGAATTTGTCAATCACAGGTATGACTCCCTCAATTGTCTCTGCTTTCATTTTGTATTGAGGAATATTAGGAAATTCTATTCCCTGCTTCAGTGTAATTTTGACTGGATCGACATGTTTCATTAGACCCATCTCATTCCCAGTCAAATCCCAAATTTCAGATTTCACTGTTTCTTTGAGCTCTTCTGGCAGATTTTCTTTTTCAAATGCAGGAAACAATTTTGTTTCCTCTGTTTCCATTAACATCATTGTCAGTCTGTACAAGCCATCTTCTTCCATTGTTTGTAATTCGACTCCTTCAGGAGAACAATATATTCTGCAATTCATTTTACACAATATATCTCTGCCCAATAAATTCACCGGACTACTGTTACAAACCACAAATCTGTGTTTGTCTTTGAAATTTCCAATTTCAACTGGTACTGGATCAGTCAAATCAGTCCTGATTTGTTGATTGCTTACTCCTACTACTTGGATGGTATCCCCCAGAGAGAGGTAGGTTTTCTATTTCCACTGACCTAACAGTAGAACGGGTAGCACCAGTGTCCACTAGAAAAGTGATGTCTACATCATTAACTTTCCCATTTACAAATGGACCAGACTGGTCAACCTCAAGAGTGGCTCCAACAACACACTCTTCCTCCTCTCTCGGGCACCGTCAGTAATAATCATCAGAATCACTCTCCTGCCCTTCTGTTAACAAAAACTGTTGTGCTGTATTTTGCACCCTTTGCCTTTTTGGTTTTATTACCTGATCATTTCCTTGAAATCCCACACCTGAATTATATTTCTGTGTTCCCCCACAATTTGGAAACGGTGCCTGTGGCAATTGATTCTGACGGTTATTCACTTGATTCACCTGTTGCTGGTTTACCTGTTGCTGCAACTGTCGTTGAAGACTCAGTTCGTTTAAACTCTGTTGCAACTGTAGCTGTTGCTGCAGGTCAACATCATTCTGCATCTGTGGATTTAACAATGGGCTTTTTAAATTTCTAGGTGGTTTCTTACACTCGTCTTTCCAGTGTCCAATTTCGCCACAATTAAAACAAGGTAATCTTTGTTTCATCTCTTCGATTTTTGGATTACATTTTCTCACAAAAGTATTATTTTTAAACGTTCCTTGCCCTTGGTTCGGATTTGTAGTTTGCACAAAATTTGTGTTTTTATTACCAAGACTGGCAATCTGTTGCTCAGCCACTTTTACCTGAGCCCACATGGCTTTCTCCTTGAGCTTCTTTTGTCTGACTTCTAGCTCATCACTGCAGTACTTTGCCTTTCTTAAAATGTCATCAACAGACAGTGCTTGCCATCCAACAATACTATTCCTGATCATATCTGCAATTTCTGGTTTTAAACCATAAACAAATCTGTAGACGAAATGACTCATATCCTTCTCATCTAATTTTTCATAGCCACTGTATTGTTTAAAAATCAATAGTAACCTTTCATAAAACGAATGGACTGATTCTTTTGTTTCCTGATTTGTTCTTTCTATTTTAACCCAATCAACCTCTTTTGGTGGAATTTTGTTTTTCAACCAGTAAATCACTTTTTCGTAGAAATCCATTACAAGAGGATTTGGAGCACCTCTTTCCTTAACTCGATCAGGTTCCGTTTTTGGCCAACTTATGGATATTTTACATTCTGTCCAAAGATCTGATGGGACAACTATGTCAAAAAAATCCATCCAGATCAATCCACAGAACTTTTGAGACTTTGATAAACCTGTCCACCTGCCTATACCACTCCACTGGCTTTTCCCTCAGTTTCGGAAAATCATTTGTGAACAGTAGTATGTCCTGTCTTGACCATGGGACATGAACATATCCTCCACCTGCAATCTCTCTCATTGGAAATTGTTTTGACAATTTTTCCAATTTCTCATCTTCCTTCTTTTTAGTCCATTTTACTCTCCACTTATTCAGTTCTCCTAGTTTTTTAATGTACACAATCAGGTCTTTTATATGCATTATTCTTCCCATAGAATTCAAACTTTCAATATCACTTTCTGAAAAGTCTAATCTGTAATGTTTTGCAAAATTCTTCTGTTTGCTCACATCAATTTCAAGTTCAGCTGCCAGTTCTTCCAACTGGTCATATTTATTTTTCGTTTTCCATTGCATACTCTTGCAAATGAACAGTAGTTCATCATCTCGATAATAATGTAGACTGTCAGGACCAATTGTACCAATTATTAATTCCTCAATATTTGCTTTTAATTTTGCAACATCAAGTTTAGGTTTGGTCACCCTAACTTCAGGACTCTCAACATCAGATTCTGCACCCATCGGTGTTTTTGGAGATAAATCCTCATTAAAAGTTAAATCAGGCATTCTCGATCTTGAAGAGTTTATTTCAGATATATCTGAATAAAATTTTTCAGCAACCTTCTGGATTTCTGCATTTAAAGGAACAGTTAACCCTGTCTTATTAGCTTCTCTTTGCTCAAAAACAGGCTGAACAGGACCAATAGTTACTGGAACTGTCACAGCTTCCATACTTTTTGTTATTTGTCGAATTAATTCTTCTTTTGATCTTAAATACTCAGAAGAATCAACAGCCTCAACGTTTCTTGTTTCTCTCACATAATTTTTTGGAGCTTCCCTTGCTCTTGGAGTCGCTGAAAAATGTCTACCCTCATTACGGACATTCTCAAATTCTGGTCTTTTTGGAGTTTCAACAATTTCACAATTATTTGGATAAAGTTTAGGAGCTTCATTCATTGGAGGTGCACATGGTGAAGTTTCTGTAGAAACCACCGGAGTAGACCATGACCTAGGAGGTCTCAAAGGCTGATTCCTTTTATCTGTAGTGTATATTTCCTCTAAGACTGCATCTTCGGATTCACTTTCTAAAGGAGCACTATTTCTTTTTTCAGTTCTTTTTCCACCAGGAGAGCCTAAAACCATTTCTCTAATTACAAAAAGTCCCTCACTCATGTTTCCCTGTCTCCACATTCGCATCCTGTCTTCATGTGTCTCTCTCTTCCAACTTGGAGGTTTAGAAGATCTTTTAATTCCACTTGCTTCCCTTTGTAATTGGTACATTTCATCCTCCCACTCAACTAAAGCCTCAAATTGAGTTGGTCTCGGCTTGGGTTTAAGAACATTCATTTTCTCTCGCAAATTTCTCAAAACCTTTACATTAAATGAACCATCATCAGGCCATGCTAAAACACCGTCATCCTTTGTATATTGTTTCCAAGCGTCAAACCACAAAACAGTATGATAACCATATTCACCTTCCATATACGCTGCAGGTGTTTTGTACTTATGAAGTAATTTACCACCTCGCGTTTCAATTTTCTTGTCAGGCGAAATAAAATTTTTAAGTTTCTGAAACAACGTTGGCTTTTTCTCAACGTGTTTAAAATGATAACTCATCTTTACGAGTTAATTTCTATTAACAAAATTGTTCGTAAAATATTTCCGGGATGTTCCGCTAAAACAACCAATCCGTGCGCGAAACACACCAACAGGCCAATGAGAGTTGAGCTACGTCACTTTTCCACTCAACCAATAAAAATGAAGATTTTCTGAAGAACCAATCGGCTTACAGTTCTTCAGAGACTCAAGAACCAATCAGAGCACAGCTTGTGACGTATGTCACCCAATCCCAGCGAGGCTCTGTGACGTACACAGTAGCTGCAGTTTCTCGCTTCTCACTCTTAGCGCTTACCCCTCCTTCACAAAATCTTTTCACAGCGCCATTTTGAAAACGCTTTCTCGATGTAAATTAACTTTTTAACAATGACAATAAGGACTCATCTGACTGTTTCTCTAAATAGGATAGTTTTCATACATTCAAGTATTCACACCTCGGAATAGTCGGCGCTATTCTCATTAAGAATATTTTCCATTTGCCAGTGGAGCAACTCTTACTCTACCCTTCTAACAAGTAATATATGAACTCATTTCCCTCAGAACGCACAACTAAGTGACTGTTCGAAAGTTCCACTTGAACATACCTTACAAAACAATCACGCACTTTTACACGGAAAAATCCCTAACTTCAATCACACATGAAATCCGTACAGGACTCTCACCTGTTTATAGAAATCATGCACCGTTAGTAAAATAATGCCGTTATCCGTACAGGGCTCTCACCTGTTTCTAGATATAAAACATGTAACCCTACAGGACTCTCACCTGTTTATAGATAATCATGCACCGACATTACCCTACCCTTCACTCAAGCTCGAATATAACTAATACTCTTATCACAGTGAGTTTTACAACAGGCGCTTTGTCCCTATTCTCATGCTGCTCTAATTTCTTAGAAAATCCTCACTATACAAGATTCACACCTAGCCCTAAAACTGTGTTGCACGACCACAACACTGTGTTGCACGACCACAACACGTGATACACGGCGATATCACTTGTGATACACGACGATATCAGAAATAGATCAGATGTCTTGCGTGACTACCTTCTCATCACACAATCTGTACCGGTACAATTCACGCATAGCACGAAAACTAACTCAACATATGTTAAACATCGATCCTATTTCTATACCATAACATACCAATAACACCTTAGTTACCCCTAGCAACGCCTTGGTTACCCTTAGCAACCATCAATTTCTGCTACCAGAAGAATTGATCCAGCGGCCTATAGGAAATATGCCATAACCAATGCTACCCAACTCTATAACCTGCTACCTAAAATACTACTCTAACTCATGGACCCATTAATCAAACATGACATATTTGACCTACTGAATCAGGTGATCAAATTAAATCTATATACACCTTATTCACAACCTATATACACATTATATACAACCGCTGTAAATGTTGACGTCATCTGAACAAAACCTAACCATTTAAATGACCACCATGGCGATGGCATCTAGCTAATAGTAACCTGTGCTTCTGAATAACCAAGACCAGCTTGTTTCAAAAGTAAAATTTTATTAACTAATTGTAGTTAATTCAAAATATTGTTTTATAAATGTAATTTTATTAGCATTATAGTAAGCATATTTGCAAAGTATCATGAGAAAATACGATTTAAGCAAAGAAATATAAGTTTAGCATTTCTAAAAAATCCTAAATCCCTAACTAAGCTAAATAAAAGGAAATAAAGTAAAGTTCTTTGAGGATTCTTACGTGCTCCACGCAAAGTTCATCAGCACGACACCCTCATCGGAAAGTCAGAAAGCAGCAGCTAGCCCATCCCCAGGGCATGGACTTTTTATACCTTTCTATGCTAGCTAATCTAAGTAAAGGAAAATTTTCTGCAAACGACGATGTCTCATTGGACGAAGGGTGACAAGTGACATGTCACCTACATTTCAAAACTTCCATTCGGTCATATTCTTTGGGACCATTGTCTTTCTTGTACGAGTTCCAAAGCTTCCTTGGTTTGCAACAATTTGAACAAGAGTTCATACTGACTCCATTGCACTTCCGCGGATGCCAAGTTAACAAAGTTCTTTTCTACCGGTTTCTGACCTTGGCCACGTCCGACAGAATGATGACAACACATCATCTTTGCTGAATGAATGCAATTTTGATGGAAAACTTTTTCTTTCACAGAGACATCTCGTGCTCCTTGCAGAATTAAATTCATCGTTTAGCAAACTCGAGCAAACTAGGCCCAAAAGCAGGCAACTTATTTTTCTAGTATAAAACAAACACAAGAAAAGTATTAATGTAAGAAATATTATTTATTCTGTTTCCACCCTTCGTTTACTAATTAATTAATCCACCCAATTAGTCTAATGTTACCTAGCACCAAGCAACAATTAAGCAGCATTTTATATCTACCAGTCTTCATGAATCCATGAAACCTTATGTGCACCTAGAATAGTAGAAATGACATCACATAGACAAGGAAAGCAAAATAAGCACATGCTTCTTTAAAATCTGCTGCAGTTTAGTAATGACAAAAACGAAAACGACAAATTAATTTATTATTTTTGCACGAACAAAAGATGCAACATTTATGCACGTTTATGAGCACACGTGTTACCAACCCCATGTGTAAAGTTTAATCTAGGTTGTGTTAGCAAAACACACCATAAAACGTTAATAATATTATTTATGTTATGGAAGTGTGACTTCACGAGTTTAAACAGAATTCTGTTTTTTATCTCGCTCCATCAGGGCTGAGGCAGATTTTGGCAGATTGAAGACCGCTTTGTAAATTTTAGTCTGTAAATCGTTTAAAAGATCGGCCTCCTTGCCACAACATGTAACTAGACCATAAGATAAGGTGGGCATTATCTGCGCTGCCATTACTTTTAATAAATGGTTATAGTTGGGGCCTTTGCTTTTAATGGTGTTTTGTGGTCCTTGTGATTTGCTCCTTTTGTAATTGTTATTCCCAAATACTTATAATACTCTTGTTCTTTCACTGTTGTCCCTTGGGCCATCCATTTGTACTTTGATTTTTGCAGGTCAACTAGACGGACCACTTTGGTTTTTTCTTTGTTTAGGTCCAGGCTTTCCCGTTCTAAGTACGATGTTAATTTATTGATAGCTCTTTGTAAGCCGATTGGGGTTTTACTCAACAGTACAATATCGTCGGCATATTGTAGGTAGTGTATTGGGTTATTTACCAGATGTGGTGGGTGACTGTCTGCTGATTCGATCGCGCTTGTGAGGTCGGAAAGGAAAATATTAAAGAGGGTGGGGGCTAATACGCAGCCTTGTTTAATGCCTTGGTGCGTTTGGATGCTCCTGGTAGTACTGCCTCCAAACTTTTGCTGCAGGACCTGAATCATTTGCTCCCAGTTGGGAACACGGTCCTCCTCCTTTTGTGTTCCTAAGTTAGCCATATGTGTTTTAACTAAGTTCATGATTTTGCCCAGCCCCTCTCCAACCCATTTTAGTTTTCTTAGGTTGAACTTTGATGCGTGTTGCAGTAGTGAGGTCGTTGTTGGCGCAATGCTTGGTGCAATTTTCCGACTTATTACTTGGGGAAAATGGTCGCTTTCTACTCGATATTCTATACCAAATGATTCGATGCTGGAGATTAATTTGTCACTTACTATAGAGTAGTCAATTATAGAGTGTACCCTGCCGCTCAGATATGTGGTGGCTGCCGGCCTATCCCCCTTTGTGTTGCCATTCAGGATTGACAGGTCGTAATCATTTAGGCTGGATACTAACTTTTTTCCACCACTGTTTGCTTTCATCTTCACCTTCGCCTTGTTTTGGTCAATAAGGGCGTTGTTGAAGTCCCCGGAGATAACCAATGGGTATTGCGAATAGATCCTTTGCATAACCTTAATGAGTGACAGCAGGATCACGTGTTTTTCTTTTTGTGACTTCCTGTCTGGATGGATATACTCATTAAGTATTATCATTTTCCACGGTTCTGTCCCCGGTGATGGGGGTTCGATGATTCTGTTCACTTGGACCCACTTCAGGCCCACATCTATCTCCTCAGATGCCCAATTATATTTATAGGTTACGTATGTCGATAGTCCGCCGCGGGGATGGCCATGCGTGGAGAAGCTTTCTCAATATATTTGGTGTCCTTTGAAGCCTAGAATTCGAGTCGATTGTAATTTCCATGACTCCTGGATCAAAAATATATCTTGGCGTAGAAAGAAGGCTTGGGTTTCGTAATCATGGGCCATTTGTCGAAAGCCGTGCACGTTCCACGAGCAGATTGCAACTGTAGATTTCTTTATTAGATTCTGGGGGGGCGTCTCGTTCCGCAGTGTTGCGGAGGGGTTTAAGTCTGGGTTAGGTAGCTTTCTTGCTCAGGACATTAGGTATCCAAGACCAGTCCGGTCTGCCTGATGGCGTCCAGTTGTTTGTAGATTGTGACTTGCGATTGTGGGCTCTGGTGTGGAGGCCCGGGCGCCACGTAGACAAGAGATGTGTTGACCTCTGCTCTCTTTCCCCTTTATTTGATCACGTGTATTAAATTGTGAGGGATATGGGTACCTCGGATGCGTGTGTCGCATTATGGATATTCCCCATGTTTCAAACTGAGGTCTTGCAAGGTATATGCTTTCTACCAGGTCTTTTGAGGCCCAAGTTGTAACTGTTTCTTCTATGGCCGCATGTTTATGTTTTGTTGGAATTGGACAGAGTAAAGGTCCTGGGTAGTAATTTCTTTTAGGTCCGGTGCTTCGTTAAACAGTTTTAACAAATTGCCTCGGTTCAGAATGTCCTGCGTCCCCCTTGTTGGATATTCGGGGATAAATGATAATTTTAGGTCATATAAGTCTGAATTTTTGCTTAGCTCATTATGTATTGATCCTGCTTTACGAGAAGACAGGTTGTGAGATTGAATCCTGTCACAACCGGGGTAGGTTGATTCTTCTGCCTGTGGTTTTATTTTTCTGGGTTGGGGCTGTGTTCGTTAACTTCGTTTGGACTGTACTTTGCTCCCTTTGCAATAGCGAACATTTGCGATCCTTATCCAGGACAGTGATTCGCATGGGGGTTGGCACAGATTTGGTTTCGAATACTGCTGCTGGACCACAAGATTTGTATGCATTTCTTTCAGATGTTGCGGATGGTTGTTGCTCGATGAAATTTTTATAGCAGGGTTAGAGCCCTCTTTGTGGCTGTATTTTATGCCCAAACTGTTTTTTACTAGGGCTGGTGTCGGGTCGTGTTGGTCACAAACTCCATATTTGCCTGCTTGTGTTGGCTTCGTTTTTTCACTTCCCAGCACTTGCACTTGTGATTGCTGGTTCAAACTTGTGTCCATTTGACTGTTGTCACCTATGGGTGGAGATGGGCTGGGATTGACTCCTGTCCTGGGGCCTTCGCCCCTTGATGTATTCGATGGATTTAATTTATCAAGTGGGTCTGCATAAGTGTCCTCGCCCACTGTCGACCCATTCAAAGGATTGGATTTGTTTTCGTGATGGGTGTCTGTTTTAAATATGGAGAAGATTTTGTCCGGATCTACGTTTGGTCGTTTCTTGTACTTGAGCCTGGCCGTCCTTGCCCTTTTCCTTTCTCTCTTTGTTGGCTTGTCCTCGGTAATGGATTGGTGGATAGGTTGTATTTCTTCAGTGTCTGACACTGTTTTACCTGGACCGCATTCCTTTGATGATTGATCTCGGACCGTTGTTTGTTTGCTTGTTGTGGGGCCATTAATAGGCTTTTGCTTTGGTGTTTGTGGTTTCTCCGGAGTAGGCTTAGTTTCTATCGCCTGATTGTGACCGCGTGATTGTTTTACCCCTAGGATGTCCATCAAGATGGCTGGGAGGCTTGCTAGCTTTTCAATAATACTTCCACATCCGCAGTTTTGTTTTTGTTTACTCCCGCTTGTGCTGGGCTCTAATTTCCCTTAAGTTGATAAGAGCGTTAATAGGGAGTCCAGTTTTGCATTTATACCCGAGATGTGCCCAGCTACTAGTGTGATAAGGTCGATCTGGACTTCCATTTTATTTGATTGGTAGTTCAGCACCCTTATTGCTTGCTCTAGAGTGCTTAACAGAGATTGGGTCCATGGCGTGGAGGGCTCGTCTTTTTCGATTTTGCTCAGGTCCTTGGGTTCTAGGTCCGACGTGCTCCCCGATGAAATTGTGATTGGCGCAGAATGGCGGGGTGTGGTTGGCTTGCCTGTATAAACACGGTGTCGTTTATGCAGTGCTTTTTGTTGGTCCCTATTTGGCTCGGGCCGCGAGGTGTTGAGACCAGCATACCCGGACTCAGATGTTGATCGCCAAAGCAGTGTTCTACTCGCGGTACTCTCCCTTGTGAGTCGATGTACTTTGTAATCCTCTCGGTAAGTTCCTCGAGTTGGGAGTCGTTTGATAGGAAGAGGGGTATTAGCCATGAGTCCCCTTCTTGACCTGAAATGGTGGGTGGAATTTTGTGAAATGTCCTTTATGGCTCTGCCTCCCTTGATTTCGTTTGTAGCTGCGGGAGTATTAGGACGGTGCACCTGTGCGGTTGCCAACGCCAGTTTACCTTGAAATGAGGGGCCCAAACACAACGGAGGGGTTAGACACTCTGGTTTGGAGCTTGGCATGTTTAATGGCACGATGGGGCTTGGTAGTTTAGAAGCCTCCGCAGTTGGTGCGTAGATTGTCGCCATTTGGTCCTTAAGGTAAAAGAATTTTAGGAGTCCGTGTTTCCGTCTGTAGTCTGATGTTAACTCGGGGGTTGGTGCCGATACCAACCTCTCCCTGGAATTTGATTCTGGCCCTGTTTCCGGTGGCTTTTCTGCTTCCAAGGTTGGCTTTCTCGTTTTTTTTGTGGATTTTTTACTTTCCGCAGGTTGGCGCATTTTCCCCGATCTCATTTCCCCGGTCGAGATCTTGCACTCCTTTAGATCCTTTACACCCTGTCTTGAGGATCTGGTTGTGTTAATTAGTAACTGTCTTCAACGGGGACGAGCGTGGGCTAAGGCAGGAACTTGGCGAGGTCGGCAGGGATGCAAACAGAGTAGACTGGTGTAGATAGGTGTAGACAGATGTAGAAAGTGTGTGGCTGTACGTAGCTGTGCGGGCGGCCCAGCCGGCTGTCGGGGGGAGGAGAAAGGGTGCGGCCAGTCGTACAAGTCATGTGTGTGTGCCCCAGGATAACAAGAATTACGATGCACACTTGCCTCTCCTTACCACGTTGCCCCAGGCGGCCTTCCTTGGCTCGGTACACAGGCTCCCTCGGACTCTCTAGGGCACTCAGAGCTCTGGGTGCTCTGGCTCTCTGGTGATCTGGGCCCCGTCTCCTAGCCCCTGGGTCCTTGTGCTCCTTGTGCTCCTGGCTCTCAGCGGGCTCCCTGCGGGCTCCCAGCGCACTTCCGCCACTTGTCTCCTCTGCTCACCGCTGCACTGGGCATATGTGTTTGTCCGCCAATCTCAGGCAGGCCAAACCCACATGTGCAGTCAGCCTCTTTACAACGCTTGCTGCATTGCTGGGGTTGGAGAGAGCAGGCACAGGCTCCCAGTCAGTCCTGGAGTGCAAATCGTCGACGCTCAGGCCCATCCTGAAGCTGCTCTCATGATGAGAGTAGCTTCAGGATTGGCAGCATGGTAGGCTGGGAGCCCGTGCCTGCCTGGCAGTGCAAAGGAGAGGTCAACAGAAGAGAGCAACGTGACACAATTATAAAGGGTGCAGGTACGTTTTTTAAATTTCACATTTGTCTCCAAGGTCCCCCTCCCCTGCCCACCTCTTTTCGCCGACACAAGCCGCTCCTGCCTGTAACATTGGTTATTGGCTTGCATCCTTCCGAAAGCTGAGCAGTAGAAACAGCCATTTTGATTGTGCTCGCCAGCCTCATTCTTGTTTCTTCCTACCATTGCCTATCAGCGTTGCACTGGGCCACAGTTTTCAGTCCTGACTAGAGACCAGGGAGTGCAGTTGATTGTGCCTGACGTGCAGCTAGGGTCCAGTAGACACACAGCAGTGTCTGGTGCCATGGATCAATGTAAGGCAGTGTATAGATCATTAAGTTAAATTCAGAATACAGCGCTAGCGGTTCACTGCCTTTGTTTCACTACAGTGTTAATTGATAGGTTAATTTGGGACAGTATATACTGGTGGTGACAGATGGAGTATCTGAGAAGCCCTTGCATTTACCACTGGATGATCCCTCCATGCCCATGTGATGCTCCTGTGGCCACCTAAACCAAGCCCCTTTGGCCACCACCAGGCCAATGGCTAAATTACAAAGGCTACATGGTAGTGCAACTGAGGTGACAGATGGGGCCCAATCTGGCCATGGGGGGACTTTCAGGGCAGATGGGGACAGAGGATTGCATGGCCTGCAGGCCCACCGCCGTTCTGAATAGGAGCAAGCTTGTTGGACCTGGCCCTCTCTGCAAGGTCATCCCCAAACTCTTTTCCTACGCTCCTACTGTTTTCTAGGACTCTGTGTACTTTACCACTGCTAACCAATACTAAAGTGCTTGTGCTCTCTCCTCTAAAATGACAAGATTGTCTTCCACCCAATGGGCACATTTAATTTACTTATAAGACCCTTGTACCATGATACTACATGTACCATATCCTTTAAATTAAATGCTACTAGTAGACCTGAAGCATTTAATGTGCTACCCACTTAAGTAGCATTTTTAAACATGCCTCAGACCTGCCATTGCAGCCTATGTGTGCAGTTTTAAACTGCCATTTTGTCCTGACAAAATAAAACGTTTGCTAGGCCTTAACCTACCTTTTTAATTCACATAAGTCACCACAAGGGTAGGCCCTAAACACCCCACATGGCAGGGTGCATTGTATTAAAAAGGTTTCATATGTACTTTTAAGTTTTACATGTCCTTGTAGTGAAACCTCTCAAATTAATTATTTTACTATTGCAAGGCATACCTCTCCTATAGGATAATATTGGGCAACCTTATTACATCCAATACGTGATAAATGTTGTATGGGGGTGGAAATGGCATGTTAGTTGTTTGAGAAATTGAAATTTAAAAACCCTCCATAATGGTACGGTCAGATTTTAAGTCAAAAATCTGAATTTGGCACTTTTAAAAAGTTGGAATTTTCTTGCTCTTACTATTTGATGCTTGTAGCCTGTTCCTGGGTCATATCACTAGGTTTAGTTGTCAGTTGATCTTTGTGTATTCCTCCCAGACAACCACACAATAGAGAGTCTGGGTGCTGGCAGGATGAGCCACCCTGACTTGATGAGGGGGGCGAAACTGTTCACACATGTACTTTAAAGAGACTGCCTCGGCTCACACACAAAGGAATTAACTTTGGAGTTAGCCTATTGAGCCTGCAGATAGCCTGGGACTAGGACAAGAAATCAAGACATTTCAGACACTTCTGTGGGGGAAGACTCCAGAAGTTTTAAGTTCACTCTTGGATCTGTGGATACTACAGTAGAAGGACTGCCCTGCAGCCAGAAGACAGTCCTGCTGCTTCAGGCCTGCCCTGCTGCTGAGAAGGAAAACTGGACCAACAACTTTCATCCTAGGCTGAATTGAATCCAAGGTCAGCTGACTGTCCTCCTGTTCTGAGCTACAGGGACACAACAAGCTCCAGAGGCCTCCCTGCAACAACCCAACTAACCTGTTGCACTGGACCTGCAACTGGACCTGCCTGAGCCCTGCTATCTCTGCTGGAGTGAATTCCTGATCCCCAAGTGAGTGTTCCTCAGATCTTGGACACTTGATGTGGCATAAGTTGAGCTCCTCCCAAAAGAAAAGGAAAAATCCTGAAGTTTTGGGATCATCGTGACCATGAAGGGGCCTGTTCATGCCAAGATCTTTCTGCCTGTGTGGACCGCCAATGCGAAGCTCCAGTGAAACCCAACTCTTCGTGCTACATTGAGCACCAGCAACGACCAGCAACGCAGAATCTGAACTTCGCGTAACAGCTTCGACAGTCCCCTATGATCGCCAATGCAAAGCACCATCAATGGCTGTCTCTGATGCCTGACCGTGTCTCTGCATTACATCGCTAACACTCCACAACGCCCTGCCTACTCTTTGCGATACACTGGTGACCGTTCGCTACACTCTTCCATGCTTCTTGTGTCCTCCACCTTGAACTGATCTTTCCATGCTGCACTTTAGTTTGTAACTTTTTTAGCAGGACTAACCTGGTCCCTGTATCCATCTCATGCTCCATCGTGGTTGGCCTCAACTTGTTACTTTCACTCAGTCCCACATGACTGGGTAACCATGAGTGGCACTTTGTGCTTTTAGGTGCTATGCTTTCCATAAATCTTTGAAGCTGCAAATCTCTAGTTCTACTGATTAGATTTTTGTTGTTTTGGTGCCCAAACATTTATTAGATTTTACTTTTTTCTAAATTGGTGTGGGAATTTTTGTTGTGTTGTGTTTTTCTTTACTTTATTACTGTTTGTGCGCTTTACAAATTGTATCTAAGTTAAACCTGAATGCTTTTGTGCCAACCTACCTGAGGGTTAAGCACAGATTAATGTAGTGACTTTTTGTGGTTCACCTTGACAAGGACTGTGCCTGCTGTTTCAGTAGGGTTTCACCCTCCCTCAAACAATAGCCCAATTTCCCAAATGATTGTTTTGTAGACCAGCTTGAGTGGGCGGGAGGGGGGAATGATATGATGTCTTGTGAAGGAGCCCAGATGGAGGGCTGCCCTGTGGTGACTAGAGGAGGGTTCTGGTATTCCTGGAGCTGCCGGTACCTAACAGAGAAATGTGAGCCTTCCCATGTGAACTGCTCTGGGTGCCTGCTTTCTGTGGTGGGTCCTGGATGTAACAGAACCATTTGCTGTGTCAATGTGTGCTCCAGGTGGATGCCAGTACAGTCATGCACTCCAGAGGCGGGTCTGCTTGGCAGCTGAGTATGTGATCTGCATTGCCAGGTGGTTAGGACAGGCTTGTGGCTCACTGCTTAGCAGTGGTGCTGTCCAACTGCCCAGAGACCCATGTTCAGAGATTGACACACAGGATCTTTAGGTTGAGTGAGCTGGCGCAGAGTGGACAACTCCCTCCCTTCCTTGCACTGGGGCTGGGATGGGGTGCAATTGTGTGATTCCAGTGCCAGGCTGGTTCCTTTTCCTTGTGCCCTTGGCAGGTGCACAATCTACATTGGTACTGAGCCCTGATAAGTGTAGCAAACACAGGGTTCGCCAGCATTGGATCGTGGGACATTGGTTTTGATCAGAGAAGACAGACCTAGGTGATTTGCAGTCATCACCCCAAGATGTTCTTGGTGCTGCCACCTTCTTCTTCCCTTCCAGCTTCCCTCGTGCCATATCTACACAGGATCTATCACCACTGTGAAGTCCTGCTTCAGCCCCCAACTGCTCGTGCTGCCTGGCTATCCTATAGCTCTGCTGGATAATCAGTTCTGGACCCGGGGCCAACACATGATAGAACCTACTGAGCACCCAACTGTTCAAGTGGACTTGCCTCATATCATTGACTGAGGGTTCTCCTTGGAGCAAGAATGCACTCTGAGATCTAAACAAGGTCCTCTGGGTGGTGTTCCATAGCCTAGGGTCCTGTCTATTGGACTCCATACCCGCTCACTGTCACAATTGAATTTTCTCAGCAGCATCTGTCCATGTTTGCTAGCCATGGGTCGTGACAAGTTCAACCCAAGTGGAGGAAGTTTACACCCCCCACTCTTAAGTAATGCAAGAATGCTTGGGATGGAGGCGCATCCCATGGTTGCTCCGAATTTGAGAATACTGATGTCATCCAGATTTTGCCATCAGCAGTTGAAACCAAAATCAGGGAAGTGCCTTACTTTGCCTTCCAGAGATAAGACGTCCATAATGTGGGAGACAGGGTCTGCAGAGTACAGGGGTACATTTCTGAGTAATTGGACAGAGTTGATGAGTTAGAAAACACCATGTCTTGAAAAACTATTCTGAGGAAGTTTAAAAATTGTGCATGGAGGAGCAATCTCCACTTAATAGGATTCCGGGAAGGCTCGGATGGCTTGTCTCCTGAAAGCTTCCTGGAGCACTGGATTGCCTCATGGATTCTGTCAGATCAAGTCTCAACATGCTTCATATTTGAAAGAGCTCTGAGATCCCTAACCTCAGATATTTTGCCCAGTGCAACCCCGTAACCTATAATTGTGACCCTCATGGCAACCCAAGATAAGAAGCCACTTATTTGAAAACTCCGGAGGCTGCCTGGTAATGGGCAATAGAACTTAGTCCTCTCACATGTAATTCTCTCCGACCTAAGGTCCACAGGGCCAACAGTAAGGGAACTGACTGAACCCGACCCCACTGATCGCCATGGGGGTTCCAGTAGGAAGTAGGGCGAACCCTGTCACGGTTGTGGCTCCTCAGGATCGGAGAGATGCTCTAAAGGGGTCCACCTCCAGACGTCCCTGCACTCTGGTGTAATACACTAGACAGAGTGCAAAGGCAATCAGGCGATGGAAAAGTCGGGGTTAAACAACCCCTGGGAATCAGGTCCTGCAATGAGACAAAAAGGACACGTATAAGAACACGCCCTCTTCTACAGGAATATCTAATGTAGAAATAATTTACCGAACGGTACCTGATGTCTTTCAGGAGGTGGCCCCTTCCCGTCTCAGCTCCAGCGAAGAACACAAGGGCAATAGGTGAATAACCGACCTCCGAGCGAACGGGAATAGACTGACTCCCCAGTTCGAATCAAAGAAGAACAATAAACCTCCCACCTGGAGGGGAAGCACCAGCGTGGTGCCCAAAAGGAACAAAGTCTCCCAAAGAAAGCAAGAGGCCACCCGGCTAGTCTTGAAGGCAAAAGAAACAAAAGGATGTATAAGAGTTCCAAGAGGGGGCAAATCCAGCGTCTCTTGACTCTAAAGGCAATGAACCCCAAAAGTACTGGAGATCGCGCTCAGCCGAGCGCCACACGTTAGGGCGATGAGAGTGTGAGAATGCAGAGGGTGCAATCCTGCGTCTCTCGCGTCTCACCACTTAAGCAGGGTGGCAGTACCAGCCGGTACTGCCGCAACACAAAGTGAGATTCCTGGTGCAAGCGCGGAGGGGGCAATCCTGCGTCTCACGCGCCACACCCAGTGGTAAGCGGGGTGACAGCACCAGCCGGTACTGCCGTCAAACAAAGAGAGCTTCCTGGTGCGAGCGCGGAGGGGGCAATCCGGCGTCTCGCGCGCACCCACACCAGGATGACAGAACCCGCCGGTATCTGTCAAGGAGTCTTTGCTTGAGGAGTGAATATTTGGACAAGAACGCTGAGGGGGCAATCCGGCGTCTCACGCGTCTCACCCAAGACCCTTCGCATGGAAGACAGCACCAGCCGGTGCTATCGCGGGCCCAAGATCAAATGAGAGTGCGGAGGGGGCAAATCCAGCGTCTCACGCCACCACTCACCGCAACTCGAAGAAGGCAGCCCAGCCGGTACCTGCCGTGACGGAACCCGTGGTTCAGCCGAACCACGAAGCAAGGACTTGTTCCACAACCACGGAACAAGCTATCAGCAAGGCAAAACAAAGAACAGGAACTCCGTCAAACTCCGCCAGAACTCCGCGGGGACAGGGCGTCCGCAACCAGCCCTTCGGAATTGACAAATCACGAGCACCGTTTGTCTGCTCCCAGGATTCTTTATGCTTTTTTTGGCCCGTCCCTCTGCCCTAAGCTTTCTGGGAGATGTAGTTCCTCTATTTCAGGCAGGCACCTTCGTCAGATCCTGACATACCCGGGGGGTGTAAGACTTTTGTGACTCAGCCACAGATCCTACTGGTGTGGATAGATGATGTATCAGTGATCAGCAGTTGGTGCTCAGGTACCAAATGACCTGATTTAGACAAAGAAGTTACCGCAATGGCTACTGGGTGATATTGTTTTGGCCATTCCTTATACCTTAAAAAGTGGGGAATGAGTGTGGACTTGTGGTTCCAATTCGTTATATTGCCTGGAACTATGTATTCTTCCATGTTGATTTCTCTCCTGAGGGTATCAGAATATGTTTGTAGCCTCACAGTTTTTATATAAATTGAGTTGGTGATATTGGTTCAGGCAACAGATGCTACTAGGGTAGACGTATGTGATGGTGGGAGTTGGGGTGAAGGGAGTGATTTGGGTAAAGCCCAGTAGGCCATGGTTTTTACAGTCAAACATGCTTTATCTATGATGCTTTCCTTTCAGAAGACATGTTGCCAGCCTTCGCTCTAGTTGGGCTGGAATACCACAATCTGCCAGCTGCTGGTTCCCCATTAGAAGAGCTCATTAGTCCTCCCTCCTTTATTACACACTTTGCCATGTATGCCTATAAGGTTATCACGTGGAATGTCAATGGACTGAATACATGTTTTAAAAGAGGGTCAGTTTTTAGATTCATGAAGCACCATGCTCCAGCGGTCATAATGGTGCAAGAATCCCACCTGCTGGGTAATGCCCAATCTGGCCAGATAGAGATTCGATAGGGTATACCATGTGGGTTACACTAGTGGCTCCAGAGTGCTGGATGTTCTCCAACACTTGACCAAAACTATGCTGGAGACCACTATATACGAAGTGTAGGAATGTGGTTCTGACCATCTGAGCGGCCCAGATTATTTGCTTTTTGATTACCTGATTTTTAACCTTTTACCATGGGAGTGCCTCATAACCTGGGACTCACCCACTGTAAACTCATGGTAAAATGGACTGCGCATGTTTTCTGGCAGTGTTGTTAGATAAGGCAGCTGCGATGCAGACAGGGTAAGGGGCGCTGGGCTGGTTACAAGTGGACATGTGTGCACATGTGGGTGTACCTATGTAAGGGATGCGTGAGGTAGATTCCTATTGTATGCAGATCAGGAGCGGTATACAGATAGACCAGTGCAGAAGGGAATATGCAGAGTTGGGTGGTAATATGGAGTAGGCCTTATAATGTGGGGGTATATATGTAAGGGACGGTCAGTGTGCTTTAATGTTTCACTGTACGAACACTCCATTATACTACTAAGGAACAGGAGGCCTCATGGGGTAGCTTCAGTTCCCTTGGGCCTACAAATTTCAGCCATGCATGAAAGTACACTCTAAATTGTGTGAAAAGAACTATTTTGCTATGTCCAAAAGCATATCTGTCCTGCTATTGGGTCATCCAGAAATGTCATATTCCTCTGATTCGGCTCAGAACCAGAGGGCAGGCTTTGTGTGACCCTGCCAGGCAGAATTAATTGCCTTCCTTCCTAAGCTGTAGCATTAGAGGCCTAGTCCTTCACAACAAGAATTCCCCAAGGCGGAGTCCTTCTGAGGGAGAGATGGGGTGAAGCTGCTGGGCATCAGTCAGCGAGCTGTCACCCAGTGCCAGGCACCAGTCCTGTTTCAGGCTGTGCCGTGGTGTCAGCGAGTATGGGAAGGGGGCTTTTCAGACACCATGTGGCAGGGGACCCATGGACGAAACCGCATTGAAGTAACCCAGAGGCCTGTGCAGGAAGGTGGGAACAGGGGCAGGGAGGTGATGTGGCATAGCAGGTTAGGCCAGAGGTGCATTTGTGTCAGCATCCTCCGCCCCTCTTTAAAAGGTCTTGCATTTGAAGAAAACCTCTCTATGATGTATGTTTTCTGAGGAACACAGGGACTGGAGGCTGACACCATGGGCAATTGGAGTGAGGAACCCCCTGATTGTCCCAAGGACACTGGACTGTGCCTCTGAGGGAGTCCAGGACCAGTGAGGGATATCCTGGGTTTTTCCGCAAGGAGAGAAACCCAGAAGAGTAAACCAGGCAAAAGGCTGGCGCAGGGTGCCCAAAAAACCTGCTCCCTGATTAAAACATCCCCTTGGAAGCCAGGAGGCAGCAGGAGAGTGGTCCAAGTGGCTACTGCTGGCCACCAGGAGCTAAGATCGTAGGAATAAGCCCAACGAGGCCTGAGATATGCGCCCCAACAGGTAGGTGACCTTTGACCTCTGCAGAACTGATGACAAAGCGCATGGGGCACAACACTGGTCTCTGATATACCCCAGCAGTGTGTCAGATCCCTGGTATTGTATGTCCAGGAAGTGAAAATCTCTAAATTCATTTTCTACTGTGGCAAGGTTGGCTCTCCCATAGAAAAGCACTAAGCTACATTATAACACCCTATAGCGAATAACGTCTGTTTGGGTACAGTGTTTGGCCAAGAGTTTTTCCCACCCAGAGTCTGACACGGGGCATAAATGGGACACCCTCAGCAACCACTTCATAACACATTTAGACCTGTGGGAGACACAAGAAGGACTACACCTCCTTTGTAACTTGTGGTGAGGAATCCCACAAGCTGAACCAAGCGGTACAAAAGGGGATGGTGATGGACGGAGCATCTGAACCAATCAAACACTCACACCCAGTCAACAGATCTGGGTTTAATCCATCATTGTTCTTTAGCTCACTCGGCCACCCCAGTTCAGACATGGCCATATGAAAATCAGTCTGACCCTGTGCCTCATGGGAACAGTCCAGCCCGAACTGCCAAGCCATGCCTTCCCTGGTCCGGAAACAAGCTTCCTAGGACCGGTTTCTGGCATTACAGCCGTCTTCAGCCAGGCTTGTTTGAATCCAGTGGCAAAGTGAGCAAGGGACTCACGTCTGAGCATACCCTGCCAACTTATGGCGAACAAAGCGGTACAAAAGGGGGTGGTGATGGATGGAGCATCTGAACCAGCCTGAACTGCCAAGCCATGTCTTCCCTGGACCATAAACAAGCATCCTGGGACTGGTTTCGGATTCATAATCCTCATCAGCCAGGCTATCTTGAATCCAGTGGCAAAGTGATTCAAGCAAGCCTGGCTGAAGATGGCTGTAATGCCAGAATCCGGTCCTAAGTCCTAAGTCCACCCTTGGTTGGAAAAGAAAATGTAATCCACTCAGCTTCAGAAACCTTACCCTTGCAACTGTTTAAAATTTCCACCAATGCGACCACACACTCATGATGATCAACATTCGAATCTTCATTGACATCTTTAGCTGGTAGCCTAGATAAACAATAAGCAGAAATATTCTTTCCTCCAGAAATATGCTGAATCTCAAAATGAAATTCTTGCAATCTGGCAATGAGTCTAATAAGTCTTGGGGAAGCACTACCAGAACGCACACCATCCATCATATACACTAATGGTTTATGATCCGTAGCTAACTTAAAAGATTTTTCCCATAAAAAATTCTTAGACTTTTCCACAGCCATACACGGGCAAGCGCCTCTCTTTCAATCGTACTATAATGTAGTTCAGAACCTCTCAAAGCTCTAGAAATAAAATAAATGGTTCTTTCTTTGCCATCCACAAATTGGCTAAAAACAGCTCCTAATCCAATAGAACTGGCATCAACAGTTACAACAGAATCACCATTGGGGTCAAACGTTTTTAAAGCAGGAGCTTGTGATATGAGTACTTTGACTTTCTCAAAAGCATTGTCATGATCTTCTGTCCACACAAAAGATACGCCTTTCCTAAGCAATTGCCTTAAGGGTCAACTACCAGGGCATATCCCTGTACAAATCTGGCATAATACTCTCCAAGTCCTAAAAAGGATCTCAAGGAATCTTTGTCATACGGCTTAATAGCATTGTTCAGAGCGCTGATTAAATCAACCTTAGGAGAAATACTCCCACATTAAATTTTGTGTCCTAAATAATCAATTTCTCTCACAAAAAAATTACATTTTTCTTTGCTAACCATCATGTCTCTGTCTTCTAATTTGGTAAGAACTTTATCTAGTATGGAGTCATGCTCCTCATGAGACTAGGCAAAAATAAGGATGTCGTCCTGAAAGGCTTGTACTCCTACAAGATCTTGAAACAATACATCAACCAATTTTTTAAAAACGCTGGCTGCGGAAGCTAGCCCGAAAGGCATTCTCAAAAACCTATACACTCCAGAGGGAGTAACAAAAGCAGTCAAATCTTTCGAATCTTCATCCAAGATTACCTGATGGTAAGCCGAATTAAGATCGATAATGGAAAAGTATTTAGCAATATTGACAGCCATGAGTAATTCCTGAATCCTCGGGAGGGGATGACTGTCAATGATTATGTTCTTATTGAGTGACCCTAAAACAATACACAGCCGTAAATCGCCATTTTTATAAAGTGCGATCACAATAGCCGAAATCCATTCAGAGCTATTGGTGGTTTCAATTATGTCTTCGGTACATAAGTTTTCAAGATGCTCTTTAAGCTTTTGATGAACCCCTAATGGTACTATACGTACTTTGTACTGAACAGGTATGGCACTTTTCTTTAAGTTGATGTGATGAGTAAAACCCTTCACATAACCGACTTTATCTGCAAACACAGCATTGTGTTTTGTTAAAATGGTATCAGTACTTGAATGTTGAGTTACAATTTAATTAACAGAAATGTCACGTAATCTAATTGGAGTATCAGTACCTGGACATAGCATTATTCCTAACACGTCCAGATCATACCGTCCAACAATATTCTTACCATTGACTGCAATGTAGATTTTGGTGAAAATACAGCGTCCCTGAAAATTTAAATTATCCTCAAAGAAACCTAACATTTCAATGTCAAAATTGCAAAAATGCTTTAGGATTGAGATCTGTGACTTTCAGTTGAGTACCTTTCCAATTTTCTTCAAAAGTAACATCGGGGGGAGGCTGGCCTAGCTTCGACACAAGATGGCTGCGTAAGTCTTCTGCTCCGTCGGAAACACATCCCCGGCACACATCCTGCTAAATAGCCTGACCTCTAACTTTTAATACGGATTGCTGAGGGTGAGCGGTAACTGGTCATGATTTCTGAGCTCCGGAGCTGGAGCTGAAACGAGGAAATGGGTCCCGTCTTTTAGGGCCTAGGTGCAGAAAGTCCTGAAGTCGGCGAGCACTGCGACATCTGAGTGCAGAAGCTCCAGATGGGGGGGGAGTATCACACCACACGTCCCTCTTGACCTCCTGCCTGAGCGCTTGGACTGCAGCGGCTCTGGAGCTGACCCCATCGGGACCCGCCTCGGAACTGCACTGGCTGCCTGCGCAGTGCTTGACCCGCAGAACTTTTCAGCATTACCTGGCCATAGAGCTGCTGAGCTCCACTAGCGGCCCTACAATTGTCAGCAGTAGGCGCTTCGGGGGATGGGCATATGCCCAACACATTGTCTGGAGGCCGCGGGGGGGGGGACGCACACCTGACAATACCAAAGCGCACTGTCGCCCATACTGTCGGGATGCAGACCTGTGGCGGCCGTGTACCCTGCAGCTGGGGCCCTGATGCCAGTCTGAGGTATGAGCAGTGCGTTGCTGGAATGGAATGCTTTGTGGGGCCCTGAATCTTGACCGCACTGCCTTGTGTGGGGTGAACCCTGGGGCAGAGAGACTGCGAAACGCTGGCAGCACGCAGTGCATTGAGCCGGGGGCTGTCCTAGCCTCTATACCTATGGCCAGACACTATTTACACTACACCGCTGCCGCTACCCTTCGGGACGCCCTCACTTGGCTGCACTAGAATTGTGATTAGTAAGAGATCACCAGAGGGGACAGCGCAAGCCGCCATTTGATTGCATTTCAGCGATTGCCCAGGGGGCACCCTGCCACCCATCTTTATGGCTTCATCTGCCCTGACGGGAACTTAGCAGCGGCTACCGGTGTGCAACCTCCGCATCCCCTCCCTTCCTGCTTCTCGCTCGTGGGGTGGCGGCCAGATCGGACATGACTAGCGAGCCTTGCAGGTTGAATACACAATGGCAGGGAGGAACGAATCAGAGAAGGGCCCAGCCTGGGGACCCTGGACCACTAAGCAGGTTCAATCCAATAAGCTTGATAGTTATACCTTTCCTAAGGATTCGGCCGCAGTCTCACGTAACACACCTAAGGCAGCAGAAGGCCTTGAGGGTGCCGCCTAGGAGGTGACGCTTCAGGACGTCATGCAGCCATCAATGGAGTCAAAGATTCCCTAGAGCACAAAATAGACACTATTTCCATCGACGTGAATTTAATCCGAGCCGACCTCACGAAAATGAATGAGAAAGTCAAGAACTTGGATATCAAAACCGCCAGCCTAACGGACGATGTCTCCCTGCTCCAAAGAGAAGTGCAAGACCTTAAATCCTTCCGCGAAACGGCCCAGCGTAAGATGGATGATTGCGAAGTCCGCACGAGGCGCAACAACATTCGCATCCTTGGTGTGCCGGAAAAAGCAGGGGCTCCAGATCTGTTTGTGGAAGACCTCCTACTTAATCACCTTCAGCCCAAAGGCCTGGGGAAATTCTTTACTATTGAGAGTGCGCACAGAATCCCGGGCAGGCAACCCAAACCTTTGGCACCTCCACGCCCGCTGATAGCACGCATTCTTAACTTTCAAGACAGACATGCGATCCTCCAACATGCTCGGACCGTAGCCCCCCTCCGCTATGAAAATGCAGATCTTACATTCTTTCCTGACTTCACGCAACTGGTTCAAAGACAACGTCGAACATTCATGACCATCAAGAGGAGGCTCAGGGAGAAGGGACTCAGATACGCAATGGTGTTCCCGGCCCATTTTCGAGTGGAGGCGGAGGGACGAGCTTGGTTCTTTGACAATCCAGCAGTTGCTTCAGATTGGTTCGACAGTCGAGTAGACAACGCAATCAGAGACAGAGATGGTGATGGTGCTCCAGACTTGCAGACTCGGGGGTACTATTGACCTCACAGTTTACTCAGGTAGCAGGGTGCAAATGGTCCTATTGTTAGATTCAGATTGCTATGCTAGCCCTGCGCCTGGGATGTTATCTTCGTTAGAGACTTACTATTCCGACAGTTGTTGGGGAGGCAAGTGGATGGAGCGTTGATATTTCCCCCCTTCTTTTTTCTGCTTTGAGTTAACTCATTGGGGCGACAGGCACTCTGCAAGTTCAGACTGGGCAGTTTAATGCCTAGGGGGCAGGGTAGCAGGGTGGTGGGTGTTTGGAGTTGGGTGAGGATGGGAAACTGGTGTAGGGGTAGATGTGAAGGGGATTTATGTATGATTTGTGTTAGAGTTGTTACATCGGAAAATTCTGTAATTCGTATGACCAAGGCTATGGATGACTCTTACAGTTGCAATGCATACGCAGTAGGATAAGAGCGCGAGGGTCCTGAGATGGAATGTCAACGGGCTTGGGGATAAAGTTAAACGCAGTATAGTTCTCCAGTATATTAGGAAGCATGCCCCAGACATTGTCCTGCTTCAGGAGACACACTTGATAGGTAGCTCATGTAAAGCCCTGTGTAGGTCTGGATAAAAGCTGGTGGCACATGCAAGGTTCACTACAAGCTCAAGAGGTGTGGGTATAATGCTAAAAAACACTTTCCCTCTCAATGTGGGCCATACTTGGACAGATGACAGGGTCCGCTATATAGGTATCACTGGATCCTGGGAGCGATGAACTATCACACTAGTTTCTATCTATGTTCTGCCTATGTTCTGCCTGGCCTCCAGACTACCACATTCCAGGACTTGTGTACCACTCTCCTCTCACTACCTGATAGGATGTTATTGCTGGGAGGCGACTTTAATTCCGTGGGGTCGAGTGCACTAGATCACCACCCACCACGTGAGCTAGGGCCCTCACACAGATGGTTGCCAGACTTTCTTGAGACCATGGGACTAGTGGATGGCTGGCACACCTATAACCCTGAGAGTATACAACACACATTTCACTTGGGGGCTCATGGCAGCCTATCAAGATTAGATTAGATTGTAATCCCCAAATCTCACTTATTCATGAAATCATGCACCTGGCTAGGGGCATTTTTGATCATTCACCACTATGGGTTTATATACTCCTTGATCAGCCTAGGGTGGGTAGGGTAGTCCCTATTAACCCCTAGCATCTTCGCAACCCCAAAATCTGTCAAGAACTCACTAAGGCAATAGACACCTATTTTGCTGAAAACTTGGGCATGGTAGACTCCTCCCAGACACTTTGGGAAGCATTCAAGACAGTGATTAGGGGAGAGGCTTTGTCTTTGATATCCGGACAAGAGAAAAAAAGACAAAAAGAAATGACAAATGTAGAAGACGAGATCTATCGCCTAGAGGGGGAGATGGAAACAACAATCACACCTGACTCAACTCACCTATTGCAACTCAAACAAGATGAATATAAGGCACTATTGACAGAAAGAGCTAAAATGTTGGGTAGTGAGAAACTCTGTAGGATTTATGATCTCGGGGATAAAGCCGGGAAATTAATAGCCTGGCTTGATAAACACGAATAGGCACGCAGGTTGGTTCCAGTCTTACAAGATGTTAATGACGTTAGCTTGACTGACCCCCAAGATATAGCAAACTCCTTTGCCAGATATTTTGATCTAGTATACAACGCAGTGGCATCTTGCACCAAGGACGAATCTTCTGAACTGTTGCAGTACATCCAACTCCCACTCTTTCCTTAGTGGATCAGCGCCTATTAGAAAGCCCTCTGACTATAGTTGAGATATCGCAAGCGATCAGATCACTACAATCGGGAAAAGCTCTTGGCCCAAACGGCATCGCAAAAGAATTATATAAACGTAGCCCAGACAAACTGTCTCCTCATCTCAAAAACATGTTTGAGGAAAGTAGAGAAACAGGTGCGCTCCCAATCGACCAGCGTATAGCCACCATAGTAACCATACACAAGGAAGGGAAGCCCAAAACAGACTGCGCTTCCTACAGACCGGTTTCCCCCTCAATGCCGAACCAAATATCATTGCCAAAGTCCTGGCCAACTGTCTAATTAACGTGATTTAAGGATTGGTACATCCAGATCAGTCTGGTTTCATACTCACAGGAATACAGCATTAAACCTGCGCCGTGCCCACGGTGCTCTAGGCAGAGCGGACACGATCCTTAAACCGGCTGTCCTTGGCTCCCTAGATGCCACCATGGCATTCCCACTATTGACTGGCCTTACCTCATTGCGGTCCTCCGAAAGCTAGAGTTCGGCCAGGAAATTATACGATGGATCCGTCTCCTATTTTCGAACCCAATGGCGCAAGTCATGGTGAATAACAAAAAGTCAGACTCCTTTGTGCTGAGCCAGGGCACCTGCCAAGGTTGCCCTCTCTCTCTCCTTCTCTTTGCGCAGGCGCTGGAACCTTTGGCTGCATGGATCCGCCAAGACCCAGTTGTTCGTGGTATGTGGTGGTCACCTGAATGGGAAGACCACATTTCGCTCTATGCTGACGACATATTACTTTATTTAACAGAGCCCAAAAAGTCTTTAATTGCAGTTCTGAACATCTTAACCCGGGTTATGTAGACATTCTGGTTTTAGTATTAATTGGGCTAAATCACACCTCTATGTCCTTTGAGGAGGCCCCCCGCCCTACCCCGCAACTGCCCCATTCAGATTCGTACCACGGGGTTCAAGTACCTGGGTACATTTCTCTCTCAAGATCCTACACTTCGATATAAAAAAAATCTCCTCCCTCCGTTGCTCCGCCTAAAGCGAGACATCGCCAGTTGGAAGGCCCTTCCCCTCTCCCTTTTGAGCAAGGCAGCTCTTTTTAAAATGATGTCCCTACCACGTTTTCTTTATGTTTTGCAGAACTCACTTGACCCAGTCTCCTCAAAATATTTCAGAGAAATTAAATGCCTTTAGAGAGACCTGTTATGGAATGGATCACCACGTATAGCCCTGGGTAAACTCACGTTAAAATGGTACGATGGTGGCATCAGCCTAACTGACTTAAAAAGTATTACTGGGCTGCACACCTGGTAGCTATCAACCATAGTACATATGGAGACCTTAACAACCCAGGCTATAGGATGAATAAGTGGCTCCTCCCTGGAGAAAACTATAACCGATCCCTTTATTCGAAACCAAACCGATCCAGACTCACAGGGCTCACTAGACACTCCGTTAAGGTGCAGCAGGTCGCAAATAAATCCTTTGGATGCGGAGGTAAATTGACATTAGCTACCCCTTATGGTAATCTGTGGTCCTCGAAAAGGTTTGATAAATGGGACATGATTGGCATAACCCAAATTAAAGGATATGTGGGAAAAGGGTGGAATAAAACCCTTTGCTGTCCTCTAGGCGCAACACAAACTTGCTAATGCTGAGCTCTTTCGCTACAATCAGGTTAGCCATGCACTACATTCCCTCATCCCTAGAGGCACATCCCTTCCAGATTTTTTCCCTGTTAGAGGACAGAATATTGGATGTCCATGTTCCAGATAAGACCATTTCACTAATCTACAATAAATTAATAAACCCCATGGACGATCCTCTCTCAACATTAAGGCAGACGTGGGTGGCTGTTGGGATAGAAATGGAGGATGAGAATTGGCAGGAGGCGGTTTCCTCGCCTCGAGTTGTGGCCATTTCGGCTTGATTACAGCTAGTTCAGCTTAAAATCCTGCACAGAGTATATATGACCGGCCCCCGGCTCGTACTGATGGGAAGAGCCGAAACAGGGGACTGTCGTAGAAAATGTGGCATCACTGGTACGTTCATGCATACTATGTGGAAATACACTCTAATCCAAAGATACTGGAGGGAGGTACGCGAAGTGATGAGTACTGTCCTTACTGTTCCTATTCGCCCGGAGGTACGCAGATGCCTACTACACATATGGGAGCCGACCGATCTTAACACCTACCAAACACAAAGGGCGAATTTGGGCTGCATGCTGGCAAAGAGAAACATTGTTCAGGCCTGGGGAGCAGCAGCCCCTCCTACTCTGGAAACTTGGGAGAATAATACGGACTGGTGTATGTTCAGATAAAAGACAGTGTTTGCAGCCCGAGTCTCCCCCAGAAAATGGGCCAGCATATGGTAACAGTGGAACTCCTATTGTGGAGATATTAGCATTCCCCCACAAAGTATTGAGCTTGACGATTTGCTTCCCCCTTGAAAGTTTTCACTGCATGTAATCGCTATTGTATTGCTTTGACTGTCATGCATGTATATGTACTGTATTGATTTAAATGATGATATGCCGATGGTGGTTTAATAAAAAGTTATATATTAAAAAAAAAGTAACATCAGAAATGACAGTAATTGGAGAGCCAGATTCAGCCATCACTTCCAATGTAATATCACCAATGTGGACTTCGCCTAAAGGTGCTTTGAAACTAATGCCAATCAAATTAACATTAATCATGGGATCATACAAAGTAATAATCATGTTCTCAAGATCATTGGCCACATCACTTACAGAATTTACACTTACATTAGTACTATTAATATTGGTACCACTTTTTAAATTTTTGCAAACAGTTTGGTAATGACCAATTTAATTGCATTTAGTGCATCTTATCCTGATGGCAGGGAATGCTGTGCTATTAGCAAGATGAAACTTGGAGCCACACCTATAACAAGAAGGTTTAATAGACCTAGACACATTGTTAGGTTTAAATACTTTCTTACTGACCTGAATTGCACACACAGGATTGTTGACAATACCCTCCTCAGAAGATAGCACATTAGATGATTGTATAGCTCTTTCAATACCTTTGGCTATATCCAATATTTCATTTAGCGTGGGATTATGGCAAGCTAGTAACCTTTCTTGTATTTTTTTAGATTCGCAATTGAATACAAATTGATCCCTTGTGCAAATATCAACCCTAGGTCTAAAGTCACAATTGGCAGCAAGCACCCTTAATGCCGCAACAAATTGTTCCACAGTTTCATCAGCAAACTGTTTCCTTTTATTAAAGGCATGACGTTCAATTAAAATATTAGGTTCTTCAGTAAATTGTTTTTCGATTCAATCCCCATAGACCTATTATGGTTAAATGTATTACAGCAAGGGGGTTCCAAAAATATCTTAGTTTAGTTGGTCAGGCTCCACAAGAATAACTTTGCAAAAGTCTGTTGGGGCAAAGGGGGGGGGACTCACAGATGAGATACCAGAAAGGGAAGGTGTGCGCCAGGGCTGTGTCCTGGCGCCAACTCTGTTCCTCTTATATGTTAATGACATGGTTGAGTTCCTGCAAAAATCCAAACATGATTCCCCAAAATTAGGAGGGAATCATATCTGTGCATTAACATTTGCTGATGACACAATGTTGTTGTCACAAACGCCAAAGGGCTTGCAAAACCTTCTAAATACACTTGATCAATATTGCAAATTAAAAAATTGGAAATAAATCAAGTAAAAACGAAATATATGACTATAAGGCCCCATAATTGTTTTAAGAATGATATAAAGCTGGATGGAGTGATTTTGGAGCATGTCTCTAATTGTGTTTATCTTGGGGTATCCATTGACTCTAAACTTTCATGGAACCCACAGATAATGAAAGCTAGATCAATTTTAACGCAAAATTCAGCACCAGTCATAAAAAACTTTTTCCAATCACGACAAAGGCAAAGGGTCCTCTTGAATTCCAGGGATTATCTAAAAGTCTATTTTTATATAGTAAATCTCTTTGTTCTGTAGTGCATAGACCCGCTTTGCCCAACCAAAACCAGTTCTGCGCTCTCTGGTGCAGCTTCCTGGCAGGAGGTGGAGACAGCATTGTCCTTGGCAGACCAGGCCTATTCAGGTGAACGGAAATCTCCTCCCCTATTCTAAATGAAGCCCAGGTCTTTTCAGCCCAGCCCTGATTCATCCAGACTCTCTAGAGCCATTGCACACCCCTAGCCTCTGTCACTCCAGACAGTCAATATACAACCCAGCAGAGGCACACAGGATGGCTAAGCAAGAAACTACCTACTTTCTAAAAGTGGTATTTTCAAACGCAGAATATAAAAATCACCCTAGGTAGGTTAGGGCCTGGCAAAGTGGGTGTACTTGCCAAGTTGACATGTCAGTTAACAAACTGCGCTCAGGCACTGCGGTGGCAGGCGGAGTTACCTTTCCAGAGCTACTCATGTGGGTGTTACAATCGGTGCTGCAGGCCCACTAGTAGCATGTGATTTACAGGCCCTGGCACACTCTGTGCACTTTACTAGTGGCTTATCAGTAAATCAAATATGCCAATCTTGGTTAACCAATCATAATACTAATTTACACAGAGAGCATATGCCCCTTAGCACTGATTAGCAGTGGTAAGGTGCCCAGAGTCCTAAAGCCAACAACAACAGGTCTAGGAAAAATAGGAGGAAGAAGCAAGAAGTTTGGGGATAACCCTGCAAAAAAAGCTGTTTCCTAAATGCAACTGGTTTGCCCTGACGGGGGGTCCCATGCTCACTGTGTTACTAGAACGAAGCTGCACTTTACTTAACAAGCCCAAATATGCGTAACTGGCCTGTGGGTTGCTTGTGTTCCAGTTTGGAGAAGAAGTGGTCTGTCATTTGGAGCTGGACCGTTTGTATAACACCAAGTCCAAAGCTGGTTTACATATGGCTGGCTCCTCAATGAGCGGGATTGGTAGGCAAAAACAAGTATATACAAACATGATCCAAAATAACAACCTGTGGCCGAGAAGAATCCAAGCATTCTACCCACCACTTTCTCTTTTCCCCACCACAATAATTACTGCCACTGCCTATCGTATAAATCAAAGAGAAAATGTAGCGATAGATCACTGGAAATTTAACAAAAAGTTGATTAATAAAATAGTGTCCTCTGATATTAATTCTTGTGGGCCATATATTGAGTATGAAGCATAAAGGCAACTATTTTTCTCAAACATGTAATTAGGTGTATCCTTATAGATTATTAGCTGTTCCACCACAACCATGTAAAGAAACAAAACAGAAACATATACTTATACAAAGTTGTTTGATTTAGCTCTCTTCTTCTTTTGGTCAGTTTAACAGTCATTCACATTTTGCTTCTGCCCACCTCAATGTACAGATTGTTGCAATAGGTCTGCTCAGTTCATTCATTGGGTGCCTTAAACTGTGAGTGGCGACACTTTCCTGATCACATATGCACATTCACCGAAATGAGAGTATATTCAGTACCACAGAATGTGGGTCAATACTCTACCTGTCCAGTGCATTTTTCTTTCCATCCTTTGTTCCTTCTTTTTAGCCATTATTGTGTATTCAGACTTTGGCTTCATGTTACAGTCTACACTAATGTAACACCCTTGATGCAGGGATAACCAACCAGTTCACAAATAAACTGCAAACCATCCAAAACACAGCATCCAGTCTAGTCTTCAACCTTCCACACCATGCCAACCTCACACCACACTTCGGGGAATTCCATTCAAACAGCATTTGTTAAGAGCAACACTGTCACCCCTAAGGGTATCTGAGTGCTATGTCTCTGTCGAAGAGCCAGGTCTTGAGTCTCTTTTTGAAGTCTGCCAGCAAGGGGTCTATGCGAATCTGGAGGGGAAGGTTGTAGCAGGTGTCGGCAGCGATGTGGGAGAAGGAGCCGCCAACGCTGCAACTGCGACGGAGGCTGGGTGTGTGTGCGAGGACGAGTGAAGAGGAGCACAGCTGTCTATCGGGATGTTGGAAGTTCAGTCATTGCTTGAGGTAGACAGGTCTTAGGGCATGGGGGCTTTGTAGGCATGTGGGAGGAACTTGAACTGGCATCTTTTCTGGATGGGGAGCCAGTGGAGGTCTCTCATGTGGGGGCCGATGTGTTTTTTTTTTGGGAGGTCCAAGATAAGTCTGGCTGCAGCATACTGTATGGCTTGGAGTCTTCTGAGGAGCTGTGTGGAGATGCTGGCATAGAGGGCATTGCAGTAGTTGATGTTGGTGGTGATGAGTGCCTGAGTGGCAGTCTTTCTGGTGTTGGTTCGGATCCATATCAAGATTCTGCAGAGCATACGAAGTGTGTGGAAATTGTCATTTCATGGTCAGTTGGCTGTGGCCAATGATGCTGCGGTTGAGTGCAGGGTCAGTTGGTGTGGGTGTGGGAGGAGTTTTGCAGGCCACCAGCTGTGGTCCCATGCGGAGATGTTCTTCCCTAAGATCAGTAATTCCGTTTTGCTGGATTTGAGTTGGAGGAAGTTCTTTCTCATCCATTCGGCTACGTTGGTCATGGAGTTGCAGAAGGTGGTTTTGGCGTTTGAAGGATCCTTGGTGAGTGAGAGGATCAGCTGAGTGTTATCTGCATAGGAGATTATGTTGAGTCCCTGGGATTTGATGACGTCTACAAGGGAGATCATGTAGATGTTGAACAGGGTGGGATTGAGGGATAATCTTTGTGGTACGCCACATATGATGTCTTTGGGTACGGACATGAAGGGAGGCAGTTGGATGCTCTGTGTGCATCCTGTAAGGAAGGAGGCAATCCACTTGAGGGCATCTTGCTGTATGCCTATGTTGTGAAGTCTGTTGATGAGACTGTTGTGGGAGACTGTGCCAAACTCCGTAGAGAGGTCGATGAGGATCAGGACCATGGTTTCTCAACAGTTGAGGAGTGCTCTGAAGTCATCAGTGCCGGCAATCAGAGCGGTCTCATTGATATGGCTGGCATGGAATCCTGCTGGAGAGAGGTGGTTTTGTTGCAAGAATTCAGTGAGCTGCTGGTTGATTGCTTTCTCAGGAACTTTGGCTGGGTAGGGGCGCAGGAAGATCTTGCAATAATTGTTTTGATTGTTGGGTTCAGAGGAGGGTTTCTTTAGCAGGGGGTTGACATCTGCGTGTTTCCATTTGTCCAGGAAGGTTGCTGTGGATATGAAGGTGTTGAGGATGCTGGTGAATTGCATGCCGATTGGGTTTGTTGAGAGGTTTTAGAGGTGGTGGGGGCATGGGTCTGTGGGTGCCCGGAGTGGATGGAAGACATGATGTCTGAGGTGGTCAGGTCAGTGAGAGATGAACAGGTGGTGCTGGTTTGGCTGGTGTTCGCTGGTTGGTGTTCTCTGGTTGAATGAGGTCATCTGGGTGGTGGGTTAGAGGTTGAAATTGTTGTATATGTTGTGATCTTGCTATGGAAGTAGTCTGAGAGGGTGTCGCAGAGCTCTTCGGTGGGGTGGATGGTGTTCTCTGTGGCTGTTGGGTCAGAGAATTCTTTGACTATTTTGAAGAGTTCCTTTGTGTTGTTAGCTGCATAGTCAATGTGGGTGGTGATGGCTGCTTTCTTGGCTTCTTTGATGTGCCAGTGATAGGTGCTGAAGGCTACTTCGATGGATTCCTTGAAGATGATGGCGATGCCTCTTCCTTATTTGTTGCAAAAAGAAAAATTGATGGACAGAATGCACAACAATGCCATACATTCATTCCAGTACAGAGATCTGGGCCTAAATCCATTGTTTTTTTGTTCATAATGCCATTCCAGTTTGGACCCAGCCATATGCAAATCAGTCTTGACCCTGGGCTAAATAGGAACAATTCAGCCTGAACTGCCAGGCCAGGTTCTCCCTGGTCTAAAAATAAGCATCCTAGGACTGGTTTTGGGCTTTCAGCCCTCATCAGTCACGATAGCTTGATTCCAGTGGCATGGAGAGCATGGGACCCACATCTGGACATACCCGTCCCACTCGGGGTGACAAATCCAAAAAGAACAATTGATGGACAGAATGCAGAACAATGTCATAAATTCACCCCAGTACAGAGATCTGGGCCTAAATCCATAGTTTTTTTGCTCACCATGTCATTCCAGTTTGGACCCAGCCATATGCAATTCAGTCTGCACCCTGCACCCAATGGGAACAGTGTAGCACGAACTGCCAGGCCAGGTCCTCCCTGGACTGGGAACAAGCATCCTAGGACCGCTTTCGGGCTTTCAGCCCTCATCAGTCAGGATAGCTTGATTCCAGTAGCATGGAGAGCACAGGAGCCATGTCTGGGCATACCCGTCCCACTCGGAGTGACAAATGCAAAAAGAATAATTGATGGACAGAATGCAGAACAATGTTATACATTCACCCCAGTACAAAGATATAGGCCTAAATCCATAGTTTTTTTGCTCACCATGCCATTCCAGTTTGGACCCAGCCATATGCAAATAAGTCTTGACCCTGCACCCAATGGGATCAGTCTAACCCGAACTACCAGGCCAGGTCCTCCCTGGACTGGAAACAAGCATCATAGGACCGGTGACGGGCTTTCAGCCCTCATCAGCCAGGATAGCTTGATTCCAGTGGCATGGAGAGAACGGGACCATGTTCCTTGTTTTGTGGGCAGGGGTGGTGTGGGATCTTTTCTATGTTGTGTCGCAGGAGAAGTGTCAGTGTTGGCAGGTGAAGGGTCCTTTGGTGGATTATGGGGAGGAGAAGGAGGTGCAGCTGATTTGGCATCTGGGGTCCGGGTCCAGGAGTTCTTTGGTAGTGTACTATCAGGTGACAGGAGGGGCAGGGGTCCTGGTGCTGGACGTTTCCAGCTGGTGGTGCTTTGGCAATGCCCCCATTGCATGTGTCTACTGCGCGGTCATGCAGTGGCCTCCATTAGTGGTCCTGGTGGGTAATCCAAGTGCAAGCAGCGCATGGGCAGAGGGCAGCACAGGGACAGCAGGCACAGGGGAAGCAGGTTGCGCATGGGCAGCAGTAAGCACAGGGGCAGCAGGCTGCGCAGGGACAGCAGGGATAGCAGGGAGCACAGGGACAGCAGGCAGTACAGTGACGGGGAAAACAGGCAGTGCATGGGCAGCGCGGGCGCAACACATGGGCAGCAGGCAGCGCAGGGACAGCAGTCAGTGCAGGGACAGACACTGGCTCCCAATGCACAAACACACACACTTCAAACTTCTCACTAACACCTACAAAGCACACCATAGCACATGACCAACCTGCCCAAAAAGCTGTGTTCACTTTCATCAACTTTCCACGGACCTCCACTCTACCTATCTCTCATTAGCACACACCTGACGCATGCACAAAGCAGAGCAGTAGGCCGGGCTTTCTCATACTTGGCTCTTAAAACCTGGAAAGAGCTCCCTCAACACATCACAGCCTCCTCCTCTCTTCTTGACTTTCTCAAGAAGCTGAAGACCTGGCTTTAACATACCATAACAGTAACTCAAACCTGTACTGTAGTACCTTTTCTTTGGACCAATAAGGATCATATTTTCCTGCGTGTCGTGCATTAAAATTAAAAAGGGGTTCTCCGTATGCTCTAAGTACTCATGACTGTTAGTAAGGAGAAAATCGTAGCATATTCTAGTTGGAGAATTAGGATTCAAAGTTGGACCATTTGTACAAAACATGTTTGCGTTCGTAAACATGCCCGATCCGGCTGTTTCCAACCACAAAAATGCTTTGTCATATGTGCAATTGCCAAATTACGATTTGGTAACTTGTTACTGAATCACAGTTTGGTTTAGCCATTCGGTATTTGGAGGGGATCTGTTTATGGTGTCCCTTCTAAATACTGAATCTCATTGATGTGTATAAATGTTTTGCTGCTGAATTACTGTCACAAACCATTTATTTTTCACTGACTACAAAATGGTAGTGGTAACCATTCACAATTGGAAGAGGTATCCACAGGAGATATATTTTTTTAAAGCAGGCAGTGGGGAAGACAATGTTGGACTGAGAATGTGTCTAGCCGACTCCTTCTAGCATTATGCGAGTTAAGTTAGCGTTTGCGGCACCATTTTGTATTCAGCCACCATTTTGTACCATGATCAAAATAAGCTCCTGTCTCATAATGTTTGCCTCAGCAGAAAAAGCAGCTTTGATTGTTTCTCTTCAGTATTATCCAAGGTTGAGTTCCACTGCCTTAATGAAAAGATCGTTCTGTCTCTACATACCAGTTTCCACTCGAGTAAGCCCTGCTCCCACCCTAGAGAGACGAGCACGGACAAAGTAACTTTGAAACCAAGAGAGCATGTACCCGTTCTCAAGATGGTAGCTGGCCTTCCTCTACTTCATTTGTTTGTTAGTGCCCAGGCTGGAAAATTCCAGTCCCGGTGGGGTTTTAGAGGTGTTGGTAATGTATATTTTGTGTTACCATGTGGACGGGGGTCAGTCCCTCAACAGCTATCTAAGGAGGCTGGTCAGACCGGACTCCGCTCGAGCGAATTCTAATAAAATAACTTGGTTTGTGTTCTCTACAGCCTCACCAACTCTTCATTTATGTGGAAGGCTGAGAGGTGGTCACGAGTGACTCGGTGGCCCAAATCAGGCGAATTCCTTCAACAAAACCCTGAAATCTAACTCTGAGCTGAGCCGGGGAAATATGACAAATCGTAAAGTGCAAAATTGACTGTAGACAGGATGTTAGTGAATGTAAACCTACACTTGGGGGTCATTTATAAGCCTAGTTTGGTACCTCTCAGAACCCCTTATGGAGCAAACCAGTATTTTTGTGTATATTTTCATTATAGTGTTATATAAAGTGTAAGCACCACAAACATACACTATGAATGCCCTCTCACACTATAGGGCCAAACCCAGGTCAGTATAAAACTCTAAAGAGTACCTCCTATGACAGGCTACCTGTACACAGATACCATCAGGCTGCGCAGGATGGTAATTTCACATGCGCAGCTCACACACGGTTGCGCACACGTGTCTCTTGCCCTAGCTGCTCAATGGCTGCCTTATCTTAAAAGATGGACACTAGTTGTTTGCACTCTCATTCCTAATACTGGGACTTGACAGTGAGTAAAACGTAGGTAGTGAACTCGCTCACAGTAAAATTCCAGAACAGGTAGCCAATTGAGATAAATCCAGTGGGACTAAATGGGTGGAAATAATTTGCTATAATCCCTGGCTGGCATATTTAACTTTCCTATAAGGTCATTGTATATGGCATGCAAAATACACATATGGCTTAGAAAGTTAAAAGGTCCCCTGTGGACTGCAGCACCTTTTGTGCCAACCGCTAGTGTGACAAAGGAAAAGCATTGCTTTAGGCTTACCATTGTAGCCTAACTATTGCAGTATACAATCTGCAGTGTGGTCCCTTAAAACAGTATTGAATCTTAATCTTTGCTTGTTGAGAAATATACTAAGTGTTCCCTTTATTTAAATCTGAAGGGAGATCTAACCAGTTTTGTATTTTGCATATGAGCTTCTACTTCCGAGAAGTGATAGTTTAATTTGTAAGTGCACTCACAGTAGGGGTTTTAACTGACTGACAATAAATATTTGTGTCCTGAAGTCACTTGTGATTGAGAACGTGTAAGTTGTGGGAGGGCTCTGGCCTGCACAACTGGAGACATAGCACATACGTATATGGACAACATTGATGTACTTAGGGTAATACGTACTACCTTATACACAGAGATAGAGTTACTAGGGCGTGTGTACACTCTTGCACATATACACACACACAAGTGCGACTGGTGCAACGTGTGCAGCAGCAACTCAAGGGGGCATATTATCAAGGACCGGTGTTAAAATTATCGCCGTTTTATCGGCAGGAAACTGCAGATAAAACGGCGATAATGGGCTTGATAATACGCCCTTGTTAATTCCCATAGAAGACCTGGTTAACATCAGAACATGGGATTCTATGGGAATTATCAAGGGCGTATTATCAAGCCCATTATCGCTGTTTATCCGCAGATTCCTGCCGATAAAACAGCGATAATGTTAACACAGGTCCTTGATAATATGCCCCAAGATTCGTTATGTGAATGGAAAAGATATTACCAACGATTACAATTGTTCTTCGTATCCTGTGTTGCTGAAGCTTGTGAACACATTTTCAATATATATGTAAAAGCCCAAATTATTGTCACTACCTACTCATGTTGCTTCGAGGAACTGCAAAATCAGTACCAGTAATCGTTCAACATTAAGTTGTGCAAACACACGTAAGCGAGTGCAATATCTATAATGCAAGCAAATGTGTTCTGTAATGATGCCTCTAAACCAAGAACTTTTGAAGCAAGTAGTATCCTGATGTTTCTAGGATGCTACGTTATAAAATAAATCTGTATGCAACCTTAAACCAAGCTGTGCTATGCTTCTTTCACAGCTGGACTAAAAGATTTCATTACAGTTTACCAGACACGGCAAATTAAAATTCATCTCTGCTTGTTAAACTACAACTTAAAATGTTTTCTGCCAACTGTTACAGCAGCAAAAGGTTCCCTGTATAGCTTTAGTGTGAATTTATCAACAGCATGAATAATTGAAAGCAGATGGCGTATTTTGATATTACCTGTTTAAAATCATCTTCATCTTCTTTGATTTTTTATCTTGTAGGACTAATAGTACATGGTCTTTTTCCAAGGAATATTTCGAATCTAACAAATTGGTGTTCGTTCTGTTTGCACAAATCAATTACGTTGTACAAACATAATTTTTAGGATTTATGAACAGCCAGCCAAACCTGGTTTATCATGAACCATAAAACACTGTATTTAGAATGACTAAAAAAATAGTGCACTATGTAAACATGACAATGTTTCACCTGTTACCCCACCTTCAACAATACATATTATGTGCATTTAGTGATTCAATTAATTAAAATCACATTAACTAGCTAAAGCATATATTTGGAACGGTCTTGATATATTTAAATCCAGAATATTATCAAAGGATCCACACCTGGGCTCTGCTGTTGTTATGTAACCTCTAATCCCATCGCCACCACAGACAAAATCCGCAAGATCCTATACAGAGGAAACACAGTAGGACCCATTCTCCTCGACCTCTATACATCATCCTCATCAAGTGCCTGTGAGTGCCTCAAGGTTCATAGTTCAGCCCCACCCTCTTCAATGCATACATGATCCCTCTGGCCCAACATCATCTGTTCACATGGCATCAACATCCTCTCCTATGCCAACGACACACAACTCATACTCTCCCTCTCAGACAAGACCCCCCCAACATAAGAAACAAGTTCACCCTCTGCAGGACTGAAGGTGCTAACTGGATAAAAGCCACTGTCTCAACCGCAACACTGACAAGACAGAAGTAATCATCTTAGACAAGAGCACTTCACTGTTGTACTCTGTCTGATGGCCAGCCGAACTTGGGGCCACACCCAGCACCCATGCCAGGCACCCCATATTAATTATAAATCAACTGGACATGACTGCCAAAATCAAGCTGTCACTGCATCCAGCGTACATACCCTGAAGATGCTGAAGAAGATCTTCAAATGGCTCCCAAGCAACACTAGAAAAACTGTCACTCACACTCTAGTCAACGGCAAGTTGAATTACAGGAATGCCCTGTACACTGCATCATGATGCAACTCGCTAGAAGGCTTCACACCATTCAGAACTCGGCAGCCAGACGTATCCTCAATCTCTCACACATAACTAACATCACACTACACCTCAGGGAGCTCCACTGGCTCCCAATTCACAAAAGCTTACATTTCAAACTACTCATAAACATATTCAAGGCACTACATAATTTAAGCCCCACTTACCTGAACAATCTCCTTCCACCAACCACCCAGACACCTTTGCTCTGCAGGACTCCTACTCGCACAAATCCCGTGCCTACACAGAACCAGATCAGGAGAATGGGCATTCTCTAACATAGCTCCTTATGCATCTAACTGCCTCCTAATTGTCATAAGAGCAACCTCCTCTCTATTTGGATTCCCAAGAAGCTGAAAATCTAGCTTTTCAATTAGCCATCCTAAGATAGCAGGGCTACGCACACACACACCTTCTCAGTGCCAGGATACCATTGTGGGGGATAGTGTGCTTTACAAATATACATAACATCATTCCAAGGAAATCTCACATTTTGATAGCATACCTATAATCCAGCAAATGGACCTATTAGCTACATTTTAATACCAGATTACATCTCACTTTAGTAAAGGGATTGAAAGAAGAATGGCCTCATAGATATTAAATAATTGTCATCATTCCTTGCTTCCCACTATTAACCCCTCACTACAAGAAAATGTAACTCTCTGAAATCTATTAGAAACTGTAAAAAAAACCTTCATAGGTTAGTGTTATACACTAAATAGTTCCAAAAAGTAAATGTAAGAAGACAACAATTAACTCCATGTCACCTAGGATACTATGAGCCCATTTGAGACTTTGGCTGAGAAGGTACTCTGTAGCAACAGAATACCTTCACCACCAAAGCCAAGCTCTGCCCTCTTCATTTAGAGTTGGGCTGAACTTCAGTATGTAGATGGCAGAGACTGCTTTATCTCTGCTTCCTATATACACCTCTGATTTCCTGCATAATCACGGGCCGTTGGAGGTTTGGCATGTGTTTGCAGGTTCCTAAATTGATAAACTCATGACCAATTTTCACTCCTTCACTACCACATGCAGTAAAAACTGCAAAACGACCACTGAACCATGGGAGCTATCTGCCATGGCAAGGTAGTTATCTTTTTTTTTTTCCAAAAATAAACTCCTGCTTTTGGGTTTTCTCTTGAAAAATAAAGAAATTTGATGTCCTACTCAGTCGTTTTGATGGAGCTGCCCATCATTCTGTCTATGTATTTAAAGGAACCAACACACAAGCCAGGAAGTTGGACAGACATGCTAAGGATATTTGTTTTTATGACAAAAAAATTACCTAAACACACAAGAATTACCTACCCATATCTTCAAGAAGATTACTTCAAGCAAGACACACGAGGGCAAGTCTAGGGGCAGAGGTGGTTACAGAGGCAGCAGATGCTTCACTACATTTTCCGAATCCTCTGGATCCAATGGCGTAGGTAGTGAAGGGGAGCAACATAACTGGTACCAACCACCCTCCGGACCGTCTTTTTTAGAAGAGGCTCAATGGAGAGAGCACAGAGGAAGGGGCTACAATTGTAACAGGGGCCCACAGCGAGGCATACACCAACAGGGCCAGAACTGGGAAGACGGGAGACACCGAGGCCAGACCCAGAAACAGGTATGGTTCCCCCAGGAGAATCATGGGGAGATCCAGACACAATGACGTGTGTAGTGGTGGTGTGCAGACCCAAAAGCCCGATCATCAATCTATTATCATATGAACTCACCAACGATGAAACTAGAGTCTTGAGCAAAGGGCTATTGTTTGTGCCTACTACACACTCTATTCAATGTAATGGGGTAACCCTGTAACCCTCAGAACCTGGGCGGGTAATTAAACAAACAAAAATGGTTCTGTCGGGACGAGCATTTTAATTGAACATGGTATCTAATACACAATATTCGTGTGTATATCCCATGAAGGATATAGACCGATTTACACAAATAAATGAATGAAGCACTGATCCCAATGTATAGAAAATGATTCTTTAGTGTTCAATTCTCTCTTAAATCTTAATTATGCAAAGCATTAGGTATACTGTCCAATATATATAAAACATAAACTGTGAATAAACAATGGGTGTAGGTTGTGATTTGTGACTGATTGTGACAAGTGAAAACAACGTATATACATAAAGTGAAAGTTTTTCAAGGTATCCACTGTAAATCACAATAGTCTTAATGGATTAAATTGTGTTCTTTTGTTCCATAGGGACTTTGTGCAGTTGGATATATAACATAGAACGTCAAGGTTTCGACGCTAGTGATGATGTGCTGATTATGCGCATCTGGAGCGGGTCTTCATCAGGACTGGAAAAGGGTAGGACAGCCTATGAATGTAAATAGCATGGGGTCAGGACCTTCTACGGGTCAGTGCTTTAAAAACGGATGAAGGGACACCCTTAATGAGCTCACCTTGTTATGGCATGTGTGGTTCGTCTGGTCCTTTACTGATGATGGTGCTTGGCAGCCGACAAGGCACCAACAGCCTGATTCATGTACGGGCCGTTTTGCGTGGCCCTAATAGCGAATCATAGCGACTCGCTATTGAGGACACGCAAAACGGTATTCATGTAGGAATTGCTAAATAAATAGCGATTCCTACATGTTCTCTATTTGCGAGTAGAAAATTGCTACTCGCAAAAAAAGGATTTTGGCCCATAGGAATGAATGGGGAGTATCCCTTATTTGCGAGTAGCAATTTACTACTCGCAAATAAGATAGCGATTTTAAGGGTGCCAGGGGTGTCCAAAGGACACCCTGTAGCACCCCTAAAATGCACATTTGAACAGGTATTGCGCACACACATGTCCAAAGGACATGTGTGTGTGCAACATGCAACTTAGAAAAATGCTTTTAAAAGCATTTTTCTAAGTTTTTGCTATTTACCGAGAGGTCTGACCTCTCGGTAAATAGCGGCCCAAATTTGCAAAATCGCAATTTTTGAAAATGTCATGAATAGCATTTAAGGAATCTCTAATAGAGATTCCTTAAATGCTAATTCTCGCATATTAGCTAATTCTTCATTAGCGATTTTTGCATTTGGGATTGTGAATCCCAAATGCCAAAATTGCACTCGCAAAAGGCAAGATTCTGAGAATCTTGCCCTTTGCGAGTGCAATTTAGCTTCATGAATCAGGCTGCAAGTGCTATGAGTTCACTGCTTCTAAAATAATGTATGATGGAAACCTTAGCTAAATACCAAACTAGAGAGCGTCAATTATTTGGTATTCCATGGTCAAGGGGTATCACCCTACCTTATCTTCTAGATTCTACCGCACCAGTCGGTGGGATTATTTTCTGGTCTGGTTCGCCTTGGCAATTGCCTAGGGAAAAAAGAGTGATGTCTAAGTAAATGTGGGTACGGCCTGTACATCTTAGTTAAGCTGATAAAACGTGGGTTGAGATTGAGCTGGTTTAAATCCGATCGTGGGTGACCCTAGGAACACACCATCTTCAACTGGTTAATCGTGAATGTCTTTCAAAAGGATTGCGAGTGGCGCGAGTTCCATTTGTGACAGAGTGATGATTGAATCATGCTGTTGGTATGTGATTAATGTGGCAGGATAGGGGGCCTGTCATGCCGCTACAGGATGCAGGTAGCGGTTTGTCATTTCCAGGGTACTACTGGTTGTTCCCTGATGTGTTATATAATGTCTTCTGATACCAATCTTTAATGGAGTATGTTATGTGCCATTTTATTTGAACCTTTTTTCTTTGGCTATCATTAGTAAAGCTGCACTATCAGCATTACATGCCATGAATATACCGCTGATGAGGTATACAATGTCTTTTTGGACTAATTGGCCATAAATCCTGTAACCACATGCCATGTGTTAGCATATGAAATGTCTTTCTCTATGTGACATTTGTCAAACTATGTTACGTAAGGTGCTCTTGTAATTTATTTTAGCTTTTTACCACCAACATTGTTTGTCATGAACTTCATCCACATGAATATGCATAATGTCTTCATATAATTTACATCAAGCCGGACAGTAACACACGATGGTTCGTCCTAAATGGATATTTTCACACACCATGGTACTACCATTTACGGGCTTTTTTAAGCTGAACCCACTGAATTTTAATTGATATGAGCTCCATTCATAAGCAATGGCTACTCAGTAGATAGAGTCTGCCCGTCTTCATTATCGAGATTATTTGATTATCCACATCAGAAGGATTTGAGGTTAAACAGGCTTGTGGGTCTGTTGTCAAGCATCGATGATTACGGAGACTCCTCAGTTATCAAGACTCTAAAACAAGGCCCTCACGCGTCTAGTAGCTGCATTCATATCGTTTGATTACCACTCCTAATACCCAATAAACCAAGTTGACTTCGCCTCTATATTGCAATTTCATTAATAAATCCAGGCGAGTTATTCCATTATTAGGATGGGTGATCGGATCTGACTCGTTTTTTTTTGTCAGTGGGTATTGACTATAGCCGTGATTAGTCAGCTTAATATGGGTTTGGTACCCCTGCCACAAATGTGGTTATGGTTGATGTGGCGGAGGTGCCCCCGCCGTGTGCAGATATTGGGTCACATGTTACATAACCATTTTGTACGCCAGATTTTACAAAGTTGCTCAGGTGTATCCAAGAGAATGTGGCATTATTCAGGTATTTTGGCTCGTGAGCCTGATGCGGGAGCTCGCAATGACCACACCGAGCGAGGCCCTTGCAGTCATTTAGAGACTGCGGAGTGCAAGTACGTCGCGTGCACGCTATCAAGCGCGTCTTCATTTAGCCCACAAATTTGGCAGGGCTGTCACTCTTCACCAGATGGACAGCTTGATCAGGTACGTTCGATTTTTTGTGCGGGCTCGGAGAATAGATACTTTGTTGCCTCACTGATATTTACGTCCATTGTTGTTTTTTCTTCTAGACTCATTCGGTTAATGGTTTGTATATAATTAAGTACGTCAGACTCGCCTTGGGTATGTAATCCTTTGATTAATTGTCTGGTTTACGTTATGAGACGCTAAAGTGTGACCTCAGGGAATAGATAATTTGTTGCCCCACCGACATTCTTTCCTTTTAGGTTTATTTGCTTAAGGGTTTTTTTTAGTATCGAATACGCCGATCTCACACTGGGTATACAATTCTTTGTGTAAGTGGCGGGTTTGGGTTGTAAGAAGTACGTGTGCTTCTTTATCCTAGTTTTTTGCTATGGTTGCAGTAACTTTTCACAATTCACATTGTTTACTATGGAGACAAGGTTATATCGTCTCTAACGTCTTTATGGAGTTCTAACCCACGGCCTGGGATCTAGTCCTCTTTATCAGGCATGGAGGCAGGTACACGCATTGTTTATCTCACAGGTCTTTGTGGCCACCTTCGAGTTGTGTGCGACACCCTGGTCGAACGCATAGCCCATTAGTGCATGACACGCACTTATCTGAGAGTTTTGTTTGAGTGGCACGTTTTCATCTTGAGACATTCCACGTTGCACGGTCTCACTATTAGACACTAATCTTGCACTGACCACTTATGGTTGTTTGAGTCATGAGTCTCGTTGTTTCCTGGAGTTTTAACTTACTCGGTTTTGTTGTGTTGTCTTATTAGGAGGTTACTAATCAACTCTTGTCGGATGTGGAGTTGTAGCCCATGTATCCCTGCAGGATGTAGCAACGGAACCCATCATTGTCCTAAATTGTTTTCTTTTTCAAGTAAGTGTTTTATGCACAGGTGAGGTGGTTTTTATTTGTTTCCTTCTGCCGGAGACCTAATATCCAGTATGGACACAAGCCTAATTTTGTTTTCCTTTTTTCTACCTCAGGAGCCTTAGGTCCCGCTTTTTCTTAGTCTACGACCTGATGTTTCATGCTGTCATTTATAGGTAAACCATTCATTGTCGTGTTACATGAATCCTTGTTCTGATTTGCACCTCATATTGCTTTACTAGCACATATTATCCAATTACTTTTAGGTGCTCCCCAAATCCCTCCACAATCTTTGGTCCTTATGAAGACCCCAAGATAAGGATCTAATTAGCTTTACTGCAATTAGGGACGAAACGTCAACAGCTTCTCACCATCTCTCAAATTTAGATGACACAGATTAATTATGTGAGTCTACAATTTGTTATGTTTGCAGGGATTCATTTGCCATCATTAGACTGGTGTCAGCTTTGTCTGATGTAGATATTGCACATTGCTTCTCCTTTCCTATTACCCTTACTAGCACACAGTTCTTCCTGACCATTCTATCTCCCCTCTCCGAGCACCAATTTTATTGAATGTACTGACAATATTGTTGTCTTTGATTACCAATATGATGACTAAGTAAATAAACTCACATTCATGTGAATAGAACATGTAATGTTTGAATAATCTAATTGTGTACTTTGTTAAGTTGTTTTCCACTGTGACCACTTTATAAAATACCTTAGAAAGCAGTGGTGTGAATATCAATACATTGAATGTGCCAACAAGGATTTGAAAAGAAGAGGGACCGATAATAAGCTAATTTCAGCTAGGTTTTTGAATGAAAAGAGGCAGAATCTTGACATATGGTTCAACAGAGATATATATTGATCAGTATGAAATGGTGGTAGAAGGTTAAAAAAAGGCCTCAACCTGACAGAACTGATCAGCTTATGATCAAAATCCCACTGGGCCACTATTAAGCAAACCCAATTTACTTTGGCTCTCATACACATGGTGGGTCATCATATGGATATTGCGACTGCTGATTGACTGCTGATTGATTTTAAACAGCATCTTGCACACCAATAGAATTTTATAGTTTTAATTTACATCTTTGCCTATCCCGTTTTGTCTAAACTGTGATTACCTGTGGGGGGTCTTGTTGTGCTGCCCCCTCGGTCCGCCGCGAGCCTGTGCTTGATTGATGCGGAGGGAGCAGACATCATTGTTTTGGGACTGCCTGATTCTGCTGAGGCACCCACTTCCGGTTCGGGAGGAGGGGCTAACATCCGGGCAGCAGGCCAGGGATTACCGCCACGGCAGCTATATATTTAGATGGAAAAGCGGGCCTGCAGCGGGCGCGCCACTGGCACGCTGAAGGCAAGCCCGCCTGCGCCCGTCCGTGCCCGGACGGAGCCCAGAGCCAGTCCTTACGCCCATTTTATTAGTTACACCTCTTCGGAATTACATTCATTGGCATTCAGGGCAGGTAAAGAAATTGACCCTCTTATCACATCTTGAACTATATGGAGTTTTAAACCCTGAGCTGGTTGTATCTCCGCCGCTCTTAATAACATCTGAAACCCCGTTTCCTCTCAAACTCAGGCAGGCGACCATTAATATAATGATCCCAGCTTCCGAACAGCTGAAGGTAGTCTATTTAAACACACGCTCTATGGTCAAGCATCAGCTGGAGATTTTTTATCTTTTAGACACTGTAGCCCTGGACATACTTTTGATCACAGAAACATGGCTGGCCATGGAATCAACGCCCGACATCCTTGAGGCCCTCCCAGATACCTACTATTTGATGCAGGCTAATAGACCTGCTGGGAAAAGAGGAGGAAGGGTGGCGGCTGTTATTAAGAAAGAACTGTCAGCCACTTCTATAGCCTCTTTTGAAATAATAATAATAATAATAATCCACATTTGTAAAGCGCACAATCACCCTTAAGGGTCTCTAGGCGCTGGGGGCCGTCGGGAAGATTAAGTGAATTTACTTTCCCTAAGCACACCTTAGTGTGCATATTGATATATAGACCACCTGGTGTAATGGGAAGATTTGTCACCGAATTGGCTAATTACGTGACTCCACTCACCATAGACTTTTCCAAAATGCTGTTAATTGGAGATTTGAACTGTTGGCCTTCTGAGGAAGGGGAGAGTCAGGCTCTAAAGAACTCCCTGACTTATTAACCAATTTGAATTTAGAAGGGCACATAACACAGCCCATCCATATTGAAGGCCACGTATTAGATCAATTATGGACCACTAATCTTTCGGTTCTTGATCTACTGGTACAGCCATGCAACTGGTCAAATCACTATCTTATCTACTTTTCAATAAATGGCCATCCATAGTTAAACCTCGGAGTGATATAAGACCTATGATTAGAATCTGGAACCAGTCCTGCCTACCGAAGTTTTTTAATACGTTGCAGTCCACCCTCCCGCCTACTACGACCAATGTCAATGAGATAGAGAAAGCCACCTCTAATTGGCTACTCCAAGCTTATGAAGTGAATGCCCCCTACAGCGGAAAGAAAGGTCCCTGAGGCGGCATGAAATCTCTAACTGGTTTTCGGAGGAGTTAAAAATGGTTAAACTTAAAACGCATCAGGCAGAACGGAAGTGGCGGAGAAGTTATACTCTGATAGAAAGGAAGACGTATGATAAAGCACTCATTGAATGCAAATCCGCCATAGTGGAGGCAAAAAAGGCCTACTGTTCTTTTTGGGTGCTCAACTCTAGCAATAAGTCTAGTGACATTTTTTAAATTGTCAGAGAGCTCTCTAGTCCTGACCGAATTACCTTGGCTATCACACCCTCCCAGGCTCTGTGTGATGAGCTGAACACAATCTTTGTGGAAAAAATCATGCTCATCCAGAACTCCATTCCAACAGGTCATCTGGAATGGAAATCCTATAAGTCATATGAAAATCCTATTACGATGACTCATTTCCAAGAGATCACTTCTGACTGACTGGAAGAACTCAGAACCAAGGTTCAGTCTGGCTACCCTAATGACCTTTGCCCTGTCAGGATACAAAAAGAACTGCTCCCCCACTTTCAAGCCACCTTCCTTTCACTTTTAAATATCTCTTTGGAGCAATGGGTAGTCCCACCCGCCTTCAAAAAGGCATTGTTAGTGCCACTACAAAAGAAGATGGGAGTAGATCCTAGCGTCTTGAGTAACTATAGGCCTATTTGCTCCTTCTTTACCTAGCCAAACTGTTGGAGACACATGTGGCTAAACTCCTATGCGCCTCCAGTGAAGACTCCAACTTTTTGGTTTCCCATCAAGCATGTTTCAGACCAATGCATTCCACAGAATCAGTGATTCTAAGTGTCATGGATGACCTGAAGGAAGGCGCAGACAGGGGATGCACTCAGACCTTGGTGTTATTAGACTTGTCCTCTGACTTCGATACTGTGGACCACTCTATCCTAGCGGACAGATTAGCAGCGGCAGGTCTGACGGGCACAGACCTGGATTGGATGCTCTCATTTTTAAAGGAGCGTTCCCTGTCCATCAGACTTGCACCTTTTAGCTCCTCCTCGGTGAATACCACATGTGGGGTACCTCAAGGGTCTTCCCTCTCACCTCATCTGTTTAATGTATACATACGTCCCCTGATTTACGCTCTTCAAGAAAGAGGAGTGAAGATATACAACTATGCAGATGACATGCAGCTGATCTTCCCGCTTGATAATGCAAATGATTCCAAAAGCGCATTCCAACATACCATGCTCTTCATCAAGGTGTGGATGACTCATAATTATCTCAAGTTAAATGCTGATAAGACGGAGATAATTATCTCAAACAACAGAATAGAGCAGTTTGACACCAGCACTCTGGCCAGCTGCGTTGGGTATTCCCCCTACACCCAAAAAGTCAGTGAAAAGTCTGGGAATCAAGATAAATGCTGATCTTTCCATGCAGGAACAGATTAGCTTGGTTTCATCTACTTGCATGCACCAACTGAGGACTTTCAAGAAAATCAGGACATTTTTCTCTGAGGCAAGCATAGCTATCCTTCTCGCACTAATTATGTCCCGGCTGGATTATGCTAATTCCATATATTTAGGACTTCCTGTTAGCCCAATTCATAAGTTACATCTCATTCAAAATTAAGCAGCTAGGCTGGTTTTCCAGCAACCGAGATACTGCCATACCAAACCATTAATGAAGCAGCTTCATTGGCTTCCTGTAATACAGCGGTCTATGTTCAAGACTGGTTGTATACTTTTTAAGGCACTCCATGAATCAGGACCCAAGTTTATATCCGCCAAGATCTCAAGATATTTGCCCACACGGAATCTTAGATCAACAACAATGAACAGGTTGACTGTTCCAAGATTTAAACGTAAGAGAATGGGTGGCTCGCGTTTCTCAGTAATAGGCCCCACTTTGTGGAATTCCCTTCCAATTGAAATTAGACTAACCTCAGAATATTTCAGCTTCTGAAAAAAAACTCCAAAACATGGTTATTCACCTAAGTCTATTGTTAGAGCCGAAGGATAGCTCACCTCTCCTCTCAGTGGCATGAGACCGTTGGTATACGAGCGATTTATAAGTTCCATAAACATAAACATAAACGATCATCTTTGAAAAGTATCTTTGCATTCTTCAAGCAAACAACCTTCAATCATACAATTAAATAGGGCTGTGCCCAGGCAGAGGGATAAAATCCCCATTTATTGTGATATGGAATAATCTGATGGTCACCTTTGACACAAACAGATTTGCTCCATTTCCGCTGCTGGACCTTCCTTCTGCTTTTAACAAAGGAAATTAGCCTACCATAATCAAGGAACTGAGGCCATCATTGTGAGAGGCCTGGAGCAGTTGTTTTCAGCTGAAATCCACATATTTGTTACTGAGTCAGGGTTACAATAGACCAATAATTCAGGGTACATATCCAGTTCTTAAAAGCAGGTGGAAATATAAATGGAAAAAGTGCCTCAATTTGGAGAAAACTGGAAATCACTGCACTAACAAAGATTTCATCATTTCGTTCCATACATACATGAGAAAACTTGCAATTACCTGGTAAAGTCATGAACTAACGTTCTGTATCAATAATACCAAGTATAGAAGTATCATGCCTTATTACGTATTATTATGTGGTCCTCAGGGACATCAGTATTCAAGGAGGCATCCTGGACTGAGTTTCCTCCTGCCTCCCTGATTTTCTCTTCTATCTTTTTCCTCCCGTCCTATCACCTCTAATGCCACCACATCAAAATATAACACACTTTCTCTGAATCTTTTTTTCGATATACACCTCAGCTACTCAGTGGTTCAACATCAAATTATTGGTTCTTATCTGCTACAATTCTTAATCTAATTCCAATGCAAATTCATTGCAGTGCATTACAAAATGTGATTTCCTTTGGTCCTTTTCCACCTCTGCTGGGGTGTCTATTGCTCCCAGGCTTCTGTTGTGATTACAAATGTAGAACTTGGAACAAAAGCAGAAGTCTTTCATTCTACGGTTCCCCTTTACAGGAGACCAACTTTTTCTTCACTGTTGGAACACATTGTGACGAAAGCAGCAGAGTAAAGCAACTACTTCTGTTTTTTAGTCCTTATAGCAACTAAACTTCTTTCATTCAGAAGTGTTTCAATCAGGGTTTCCAAAACAAACAACCCTTTAGAGACTGGGCCTGAGGTCGGGAGGCTGCAACAGCTGGTAAATCCCACATCAACAACCTCAGGCCTAGCAGCAGCTTCAACATAAGCAATGACAACTACTGTCCTATGATAGAAGGAAGACAAATCTTCTTTTAGGATCAATGGTGGCAAAAAGTTACAGACAAATGGGTCTTGAGTGTTATTCATCAAGGCAACCAGATGGAATTGAAGTTTCTTCCACCCGAACCTCTCTTTATTCAGACTCCATTGCCCAAGGTACCCTTGAAGTGACAAGCTACATTCCAGGTCACTCAAACTCTCTTACAGAAAGGAGCAATTGTGCTGGTGCCTCAGAACGAGAGAGAAACAGGCTTTGACTCTTTGCCATTTCTAGGGCCAAATGTTCATGGGAAATTTAATTCACTGTTGGACTTTAAGAACCTCAACAATTTTGTGAAAAGGCTATCATTCAAAATGATTTCACTGCAAGATAAATTCCCCTGATTTCTCAGGGAGACTTCCTCATGACACTGGACATACAAGACGCTTAATTTCATGTACAGATTCATGCAAATTCCCAGGTTTCTTTGCTTTGCCGTGGGGAATGACCATTTTCATTTCAAGTCCTTACTTTTAGTAGGCAAGATGGCGGCCAGAACGCTGGCCAAGTGAGCTGGTTTCAGCAATCTCTCCTCTAGAATGAACCGTCAACAGTGAGATATGTAGCGCAGGGCCAAGAAGACAAACGGAATCCTACCTTCTTTCCCGGAACGTTCTCTTTCCGAAAGAAATGCTCCGCTGGCTGTACATCTATCGCCGCAGTTTACCGACTTGGATTTTATCAACGCAGTGTTTTCCAGGCTACAGCACGTCGGTCATCCGCCAGCGTTATCAACGTTATCAGCGCTTCCAGCGCTGTTACGGCGGAGCTGGGATGCCGCCAAAGAATCTGAATCAGCCGAAGAACCTGCCTCGGGTAGTAGGCAAAACTACACCGGCGTCTGCAGCGGCTTTCTCATCTCCGCAAGCAGAGTCTTCAAAAAAATCCCAGTTTGACGTTACAGGCAAGTCTCTAAAGAACGTGAAGGCTCTTCCTCCCCCGGTACCGGCAATGTTCAAAACCCGTGGAGGCACCGTAACCAAAAATCAACAGAGCCCTGCACCGCTGAACTCCTCAGGTGCCCTCATAGTTCCTCTGTTGGTCACCACTGTGCCTGCAACTGGTAAGACAAAAGTTACTCCAATGGTATCTATTTCTGCTTTCACCCCGAAAAACATCGCTGGGGGGGGGTGCTACAAGTTCACTGGTGCAGTTAGAGGAAGAGGGGGTACCTGTAGGCTCTGGGGGGAAAGCGGCATCAAATGATCGTACCCTGGTTGCTAGTTCACAACCCAGCGGGATTGTGGGAGATGTAGTCCCTGTTCCATTAAGCATTGTACCTGATGGCGAAACAGATACTTTCTACTCTCTATCTGAGCACACGGGCTCCTCTGCTGATGAAAATGGTTTGGATAAAGACTGGTCTGATGAGGAAGGCAGTGAGATGGGTGACTGGCGCACAAATGACGTTTTGAATTTCGTTGGCAATAGCATGGGGCTCCCCACAGTTCGTAAGTTACCTCAAGACTCTAGCCATGGTTTAAACTCTGGACCCCTTGCCTGGGATTACTCATTTTCCGCCCATCCTAGAATAAAAGATAATTCCTGTTTTCCAGTCTCAAATGTTCAGGATTCTAAGGTTGATCTCCCCCCAGGCGAGATGACACTTGCTATACTCTATCAAACGATAATGGCCCATCGGGAGGAGACACTATAGGAGAGTGCCCGAGCACAGGGGTCATGCCCCAGAGTACAAAACTCCCTCCGTAGAGTAATCAAGACTTGTACGGACATTGCAACCAGGATTACAGAGGCAGAAACCCGGATTTCTACCCTTGAAGACGAGGTAGTTGCCCAAAAATCTACAATTGATGCAATTAAATCGCAGAGGCTCGACATTCAAATGAAACTTGTGGACATGGAAAATCGTGCACGGCAAAATAATTTAAGGATTCTGGGGGTGCCCAAGGGCACGGAAGGGTTGGACACCCGGCAATTCATTGTTGATCTTTTTGCAGAGGCATTCCCGGAAGTTAAGGAATGGGACTGGCAGTAGGAGATCCAACATGCCCACCGCTTTCCTTTTAAGCTTAAACTACGACCAGGTCAAACGACTTATAGACCCGGCGCTATTTTAATTTGTTTTCAAAATTTCTTAGCCAGGGAAAGAGTTTATGATCTACCCAGGCCAGATAAACAAAGATCAGGGACGGGCTGCCAATTTTTTGTTAGGCCAGATTTTTCCCCAGCTACGGTTAAACGGAGGTGGCAGCTCCGTCAGCTTATCACCCCCTTTCAGTCAAGGGGGGCAGGTTTTTTTGCTCTTCCCGTCCAAACTCAAGATTATTCATCAAGGCAGACCAGATTTTTTGAGTCAGAAATCCAGGCGAAACTATTCCTGGACTCATTGTGAATAGATGTAACATTTGCAAATGTATGAGTATAAGGGTATACTATAATGGTGTACTATCTTCTTTTTCTCTTTTTCTCCTAGTCGCAGGGATTATGCTCCTGTAGGGGATATTATTGAAATACAGCGTTTCTAGTTATTCTCTCTTATACCTCGTTGGGGCATATCCCACATTTTTTTGTAAATTGGCGGTGACTCTGAGGAGGGTCTCTGCTCATACCAGCTTCTCCATCACCCGGACTTCGGTCCTGTTGCCTAGATTGGGGGGTGGGGGGACGCGGGCGGTGGGTAGGTGGCAGGGTTGGGGGGGTGTTGGTCGGGGGGAGGGGCGTGGGCGCATCCAAAAAATTAGCTTGAATATTTTATTTTATTATGGTAATCACAAATTAAAACAGCTAATCATCTCAATTGCGATGTTTTTTTATGAAAACTTTATTGGCGTTAGGTAAAATGCATATAGCCTCATGGAATGTCTGTGGCCTGAATAATGGTAAGAAGCGGGCTCTGATTTCACGAATCATTCAGGGTCTTCGTTTGGAGGTTTTGTGTTTGCAGGAAACACATGTACCCTGAAACAATCGCAATTGCTTAAATATTCCTGGGTTTGACTTAGTAGCATGTTCCCAACAGACTTCCATGATAAGAGGGGTAGCCATATTATTAAAACGTGGATTGGTCTCATGTGTAAGATCTTAACAGGATATTGCGGGGAGATAGGCAATTGCCGAGCTCTTGATCAATGGTACATCCTTCACGGTATGCACTGTATACAGCTCAAATTCTGATGACCCCACAGTCTTGGACTATCTAAACATAGAACTGGCCTTATGGCCGCACCCTGTGTGTCTCTGTGGAAATTTTAATATCAATTTACCTGCTAATTTTAATTTAGTTGAAGGTTAGAAATATGTGGGTCAGAAACCCAGGGTCTTTAGGGCCTTGCAAGCTTTGGTCCAAGAACACTCAATGGTAGACCTTTGGTTTCATCATTGTAAGAATGTAGATGGCTCAACATATTTTTCAGCCCCTCACAAAAAAATGGTTTGTCTAGATTATTTTTTTCTGCCAGATCAATTTGTAGATACCACTTCAATTTCTATCCTCCCTAGAATCAATTCAGACCGTAATCTTTTGACTATCAGTTGTACTTTAAAAGGCTTAGGGCCAGATGTAGGTATGGTTTTACCGGTCGGTAACGGCCGAATTCGGCCGTTACCGACCGGTAAAAGGATTTTGAGATGTAGGGGGCAGAATCGGTAAATTTACCATTCGGTAAATTTACCGATCGGTAATTTTACCGATTCTGTAAATATACCGGTCGGTATATTTACCGACCGGTATTTTTACAGATTCGTTAAAATTGATATGTAGGTGGGACTCTTATGAGTCCCACAAGGCCTAAGAAATCGGTATTTTACCATCAAATTCAATTTGATGGTGAAATACCGATTCAGGTGTGCATGCACATGTGTGCATGCACACCTGTGCCATATGACAGGCAGACCTGCCCTTAGGGCAGGTATGCCTGCCATATGGCCCCCGACCCTTTTTTGGGGGTGCTAGAGGGTGTCAAAGTGACACCCCCTGCACCCTTGTCAAAATCGGTATTTACCGATTCGGTAAATACCGACCGGTAATGCCCCATTCATTCCTATGGGCTTCAAAGCCCATAGAAATGAATGGAGCATTACCGGTCGGTATTTACCGATTCGGTAAATACCGATTTTTACCGAATCGGTAAAATGCACATCTGGATGGACCTACATGTCCACCCTTCATATTTACCGATTCTTAATTACCGAATCGGTAAAATTCGGTAATTAAGAATCGGTAAATATTTTTTACCTACATCTGGGCCTTAGAAAGAACCCCAAGGTCATGGACGTTTGAGAGAAAATTATTATTGGATAAAACATACTTAGACCATATGAGATCTTGGATAACTGAATTCCTGGACATTAATAGAGGTGCCGCCTCCAGCGATATTCTGTGGGACTCAATTAAGGCTGCAATTCGCAGTGAGACCAAAAGCGTCTCATTCTCTCGTCGGAGGCTAGCCCAAGCGCAAACTAATGAGCGTGTTGACGAATTACGTCGGGCAGAGATTCAGCTTATTAGTGCGATCAGGGATGGCCATGACATAGCTCCTATTCAATTACAGGTTGCTTGCATCAAGGCTTCTCTGCTGGAGTTCTTTGGACAGGACCTTGCAGCCAAATATTTACAGTGCCGCTCGACAATATTCGACTTTGGCAAAAGGTCAGGTAGGGTCCTCGCAAAGCGACTTCAGCAGCGTGGTTTGGCTAACCGCATTGTTAGGATCCAAGATACTCGGGGGCATGTTCATGACACTCCCGAAGGGGTACTAACAGTTTTTTCGGAATTTTATCAGTCTTTGTATACTGAGGAAGTCAGTGACCTTATCATAGATCAGGAATGTGGTACTATTGTGGCTGAGCTCAATATGTGTAAAATCTCTGACTTTCAGAATTTCCTTCTCAACGCTCCTATAGGGTGGGATGAGGTGGAATCAGCGCTAAATTCTCTGGCTAAAGGCAAAGCAGCTGCTCCTGACTTCATTCCATTAGAATTTTACACTACATTTCGGTCGGAGATTCGTGAGGATCTCCTAACAACTTTTAGAGATACCCAGCTTGGAATCATTCCAGACTCTTGGCGTCTGACAACCATCATTTTGATAAAAAAAAAAGACAAGCCAGAGGTGGATCTTGCCTCATTCCGCACGATTTCATTATTCAACATGGACAGCAAGATATTCTCAAAAATCTTGGCTGCCAGACTTGCATCAGTTATACCCCCCTTAGTTTCTATCCGTCAGACCGGATTTATTCCTGGAAGGGACACGGCGGATCACGTACGTCGAGTTATAGCTTTACTGGACTGGGCCCAAGTTACAAACTCTCCGCTAGGGCTAATCCTATTGGACGCCAAAAAGGCGTTCAATAGGGTTGCCTGGGGGTTCCTGTGGAAGGTCCGTCAATCAATCAATCAATCAAGAAATGTATATAGCGCGCTACTCACCCGGAGGGTCTCAAGGCGCTTGGGGGAGGGGGGTCTGCTACTGCTCGAACAGCCAGGTCTTGAGTTTCTTCCTGAAGGAGAGGCGGTCCTGGGTCTGACGGAGGTGGATGGGGAGGGAGTTCCATGTCTTGGCTGCCAGGTAGGAGAAGGATCTTCCTCCCTTCAGTGGAAGGGGTTTTGTCCAAGTTTCATACATGCTATACAATCACTCTATATCGCCCCCGAGCAATGCTATGTATATCAGGCCTCCTTTCAAGTTCCTTTGATATTAGTAGGGGCACTAGACAGGGGTGTCCCTGCTTGCCCCTGCTATTTGCCTTATATATTGATCCGTTCATTTATAAAATAGAGTCTTCTTTAAATATAGTTCCTGTCAAGGTTAACGTGCACACATTCAAAGTATTGGCGTATGCCGATGACATTGCTGTTCTAACTACCAATGTGTCATCTTCATTTACAGCTTTACAGAGTTTGGCAGATACTTATGGCCAACTCTTAGGTTATAAGTTAAATATTCAGAAAGCCCAAGTTATACAAACTACCACTATGGGCCCCTCGGATGCGCCAGTCGTTCAAAGCGCCAAATATTTGGGGGTTAAAATTATAGCAGCAGTGGAATTGTTACCGGAAATAAATATCTTGCCAATCATTGAAACAGCTAATGCTATTTTGAGTAGACTGGATAATCTACATCTTTCTTTATTTGGCAGGAGGAATGTTTTAAAAATGCTTATTTTACCAAAGTTTTTGTACATTTTCAGGACTATTCCTCTGGAATTTGCTCAGTCCAGTCTAGCTCGAGCAAAAAGGTGTTGTAACAGGTTTTTGTGGGGTTATCATTCCCCTCGGAGGGCTGCTAAATGGATGCATTTACCATTGGATAGGGGGGTTGGTCAGTCCCCGATCTGTTGCTGTATAATTGGTTCGCTTTGTTGCAACACTTAGCTATACCTCTTTTTGAGGCAAGTGCTCCAATTTCACCAGCATGTTCCCCCTCTATTTTTGAGATAGGTCTGGGGGATGACGCAAAAGAGGTTCTTCTCTCGGTGCTTGAGCCCAGCTACTATAAAAAAAAACAAGTTCAAGGTGATTCAAGCAATGTACTCGGTTTGGAGGAAAATACGACGGAAATGGTCAATTTCTAATTTTAATTTCTATACACCATTGGCTGCTGCTAGGTTGTTACCCTCTATTTTCTAAGATTTTGTTACAATCAGGTGGAGAACACATAGTATTTTTACTTTGGGGGACTTAGCCCATGAGGGGGTATACAACCTTTACCACGCAACTTTTACCACGACCTACCTTTACCACGCAACTTTTACAACGCAGGAACCTTGACCACGCATACCATTACAACGCTGGTATTTACAACGCAGGTACTTTTACAACGCATACCATTACAACGTAAGTATTGGTAAGTATATAATTTTATTTAAAATATTTTAGGTTTGGGTTTTGGGTAAATGGGTATTTTTAGGGTTCAGGGTCAGTTTTCAGTTTTTGGGTAAAGGGGTATTTTTAGGGTTCAGGGTCAGTTTTCAGTTTTTGGGGTACAGGGGTATTTTTAGGGTTCAGGGTCAGTTTTCAGTTTTTGGGTACAGGGGTATTTTTAGGGTTCAGGGTCAGTTTTCAGTTTTTGGGGTGCAGGGGTATTTTTAGGGTTCAGGGTCAGTTTTCAGTTTTTGGGTACAGGGGTATTTTTAGGGTTCAGGGTCAGTTTTCAGTTTTTGGGGTGCAGGGGTATTTTTAGGGTTCAGGGTCAGTTTTCAGTTTTTGGGGTACAGGGGTATTTTTAGGGTTCAGGGCTGGGTTTGGGTTTTGGGGTTCAGGGGTATTTTTAGGTTTTAGGGCTGGGTTTGGGTTTTGGGGTACAGGGGTATTTTTAACATATATATTTAAAAATTAATAATTAAATATTAATATAAATAATTAAAATATTAAATATTAAAATAATAATTTATTAATTTACAAAAATATTATTAATAATTATTTTACCATATTATTTACTTACCTATACTTACGTTGTAATGGTATGCGTTGTAATAGTACCTGCGTTGTAAATACCAGCGTTGTAATGGTATGCGTGGTAAAGGGTCCTGCGTTGTAAAAAATGCGTGGTAATGGTCTGCGTGGTAAAAGTCCGCGTTGTAACGTCATATATCCCATGAGGGCAATATGGCTCCTTTTTCATTTCTAAAAAAAAAGTTTGGACTAGGCACTAATGAATTCTTTACATATTTACAGTTTTGTAGCTATATTGATAAACTTCTGCAAGGCACTCCTAATGCACTCGTCAAAAACTCACTTATGGAACTTATTCTGAGAAAGGCTCGTATTGGGGCTTTGTATAAGAATTTATTATCAGGCTTACCATACGATCTCTCTTCTCAGAACACTAAATTGGATATCAAGCTAGGTAAGAGTGGCATTGATATTTCATCACTATTGGATTTAGCCAACTCGGTTCTAATCTCTGGGAGCTTACGCTCCCAAAGTTATATGGCCCTCTTTGATCTTTACTACACCCCGGCTAAGATATCTAAATGGGGAGGTGCCAGTGGTCATGGGTGTCCAAGATGTGGCCAACCAGTATCTAATGATTTACATATGTTTTTTACATGCCAGAAACTGGACTTATTCCTTCAAGATGTTCAAGTTTTCATTATTAGTGCTCTTAAGATTCCTGTGTCGCTTTCAGCTAAGTTAGTAATAACTGGGTGTGAAAACGATTGTTTGTTTACTAGATCAGCTCATGAATCTGCTTTCCTTTGTATTGCTATGTCTGTAATTCGTTTAAGTATAACTTCTGAATGGATTAATCCTACCCCCCTACCTTTGTTAACTGGAGAGCAAGGATTCTTGCTCTTCATATTTTGGAATCAGCTGTGTTTCAAAGAGGGGGAAAGAGGAGGCGAGAGAGGGGGTTGAAAATATGGGCTCCATTCACACAATGGTTGAATAATTGAACGCCATGAAAATTGTGATTTTCTTTGTTCGATTTTGTATATAGTGTAAATATGTTTAGTCGGAATATTGCTTAATGATTACCATGATATACTATTCTATATGCTATTTAACAATGTAGGGTGTCAAGCTGAACAATAAAAAATAAAAAAATTAAAAAATCAAGTCCTTACTTTTAGCCTTGCCTCTTCACTTCATATTTTTACAAAGGTTCTAGTGCCATTAGTTACCCATTTGCATTTGTTTAGGGTCCATTTGTTTCCCGACCTGGATGATTGGCTAATTGTCTAATAGTAGCATTCTCCATTTCTAAGGCAGGCAAAGATGTCCAGCTGGTGTGCAGCATTCTCAGGTCTCTTGAATTTCTTCTCAATGAAAGCATAGCAAAACTTCTTCCAGAACACCAGAAGAAGTTTATTGATGCTCTCTTTGATAAGGAGAAGGTGAGAGTATTCCTGCCAGATGTGAGGATGCTGAATCTACAATATCACCTCCAACATCTTCTTCACATTTAGTCACCTCCTACTCACCACAGGATTCATATTTGCTTGAATAACAGTAGTTCCCTGGGCCCAACTGTATCTAAAGCTGTTGGTTCAATGTATTCTAACCCACTACTCTCCAGCTTCCCTGGACAACAAAACATAGATTCCTCTCTCAGGATGTAGTCCAGGCCCTTCATTGGTGACTTTGACCATTACATCTTCAGAAAGGTATCACTTGATGGAGCCACTTCTGTTGCTTCTGACAACAGATACAAGTCAGTGGGTTTGGGGAGCTGACTTAGGTGCCCAAGAGTCTCAGGGCAGGTGGCCTCACACAGAGAGCCTCTATTCTTTGAGTTTGAAGGAGTTGACTGTGATGGAGAGAGCCCTCCATAGTCTCAAGCATAAGCCAAGTTAGCTAAAGATATTCTCTTCTGGGTGGAAAATAATGTATTATCATTTAAAATGTTGTATATTCAAGGGGTAGACAATCTACAAGGAACAGACTCAGCCGGAATTTGCCCTCTTCAATAGATTTCCACTTCAATGTTCACAAATTCAGCTGGTAAGGAGCTATTCTGGCGTGCCCAATTTCGATCTCTTTGCAACTCCAGAAACTTCCCTGCTTTTGTACAGAGAGGCAGTGTCTGCAATCATGGGTTGGTGGGTGCATTATCAGTCCCAATGGCCCCAGGAACTTCTGAATGCCTTCCCTTCGACATCCCTCTTCCTGGAGGTACTTCAGATGATTTTGATGGAGGAGGTGACAGTGATTCTCACTGCACCCTTTTGCCCGGGAGACCATTGTTCCATTGTTGCCCCTTCTAGCATCATAACCATACCTTCCTCTGCCTTTCAATCCCATACCACTTCAGTTTCCATGTCTAACAGGCAAGCAGATTCTCCAGTTTTTGCCGATGGCTTGGAAGTTGAAATGACTGGGTTACCGTAGGTAGGTTGCTCGGGGGGTACTGTATGATATCGAGTTGTCAAACCAAGATTCCACAATTTAAGCTTATTCCAAACATTAGAGACATTTCTGCTCTTAGTCTACTAAAGTAGCCTGCTATCCAGTTTTGGGAGACAGTTTAAAACACTAGACGTTTTAAAGGATGACTTTGCTACAGTATTAGATCCCTCAACTTCATCAGCGAATGGGTGGTCATCAGATCTTGCAGAAAATTGAAAGGAGATTTGACCATTATTTTTATTTTAGCTAAGACACATCTTGAAAGCTTTTGGTTGACAAAGACAGTGGTTTCTTTGCCAACTCTTTGCTGGGACTTGTCAGTAGCTTTGGAAGGTCTGCAGAAGGAAACTTTTGAACCCTCGCACCTGGTAAGTATGGATTGGGTTGCCTCTAGAGTGGCTTTCTTAGTTGCCATTGCTCGGGTGTGGGTAATAGGAGAATTCTCTTCCTTGTTAAATACCTACCCTCATTTGAAAATGTTCCCAGATAAGCTGGCAATAAGGCCAAATCTGAAATTGAGTCCTAATGTACAATCTACGTTTCACTATTCCCAGGAACTAATTCTTCCAGCATTCCAGCCCTCCGATAATATTCTTTTAATCCTTGAGGTTCGAAGAGCCCTTTGGAAATATCTGGGCCTCACAGTTCCTTTTTGTATCTCTTCGGGTGGCATGCAAGGGGAAAATGATTCTTCTAATACACATTCTCTGGCCTATCCTCTATGGGGATAGAGTTGCCAAAATGTGTGGCCAGATCTACCAGAACAATAGCTGCGTTTTGGGTTGAGACAGGATAATTGTCATTCCAGGAAATATATAGAGAGGCCACCTGGGTAAACCAAAATACCTTCTTTTCCCCATAACAAAATAGATTTGTTTTACATAGAATCTGACAATTTCGGGATTTTAGTGTTAAAAGCAGCAATAAAGTAATTGGTGTTAATATATTATTTGTGAAAGCATATAATTGTGTTTGTGGTGGTTTTGTTTGGCTACATCCTCAAATGTGACAGCTGTTAGACACAGCATACTTGGCATGGTTTCCTCCGACTTTTTTCCTTCTGACCTCCTGTTTTACTGACAGTGCTAAACTGCATATGAACTGTACTCAAAACATGGTAGCCTTATCCACAATTTTGTATTTCCTTATAAGCCCCTTGTAGAGTGCAGTGTAGGTGCCAAGGGTCTGTCAAATAAATGCTACTATTGGGCCTGCAACACTGAATGTGCCACCATCTCAGTAGCCCTTTAAACATGGCTCAGGCTTGCCACTGCAAATCCTATGTGCACAGTTTAAACTGCCATTTTGACCTAGCAAGTTACCCTATTTGCCAGTCCGAAACCGACTCTTTTATTACGTATGTCATCCCTAAGGTAGACCTTAGGCAGCCCTATGGGCAGGCTACAGTGTATTTAAAAGGAAGGACATGTACATTTGAGCGTTTCCTGTACAGGTAGTGAAAAACTGCTAATTTCATTTTTCACCACAGCAAGATCTATCTCTCCTATAGGTTGACATTGGGATTGCCTCAAAACAGCTTTTAAGCGTAATTTCCAATTGTGAAAATATAGAGATTTGGACTTTGGTTTCTCTGGACTAACAATTCAAAATCACAACTTGTGGCGAAGTCGGATTTTAAATTGTAAGTCTGAAAATGCCACTTTTAGAAAGTTAAGATCAAAAAGACGCGTAGCTGTCGCACCAATCGAGCGCACTGTGTTGACTGGGAACTTTTCCCTTTCCAATACACTCCTTTCATCCATTTTTTGTGGAAGTCTTTAAACCTTTAATCATAATAGTTAAACCATCTCTTCCTTATGAACACCACGGACACAACGAAATTCCATTTGGATGTTTATTTAACATTTTCAAATGTGGCTGCTTTCCATTCCATGCTTTAAACAACGGCACGTGTACTTTAATAAACATCAACGTTGGCCCTGTTTATGCAACCCAATCCAGTTCGAGCCTTAAGCTCTTCGTCAGGGGTTTCTGCAAGACAACAATAAGAGATGCTATTCCAATTGTGTCAAAATATACTGTTTCAAAATAAAAATCGTTAATGAAAATCACTTACAAAGTGAAACATGAAGTAGCAAACACAATACTGATCTCCAACCCACTAATAATACACAAGTCAAAACAAACTATAATCACCCCACCTACAAACCCACCATCTGTTTGCATCACACGACTAATTCAAATACCACCCTCGATCAAATTCAATGAAATGAACACCCCCATCTCTGCTCTGTGCCCACTCTCTACCTTATGAAATTCCAGCCTTTGTAGTCAGTCTATCCGATGTTCTCCTCTCAGACTCTCCTCAAATTGACTCTCGCAGCCACTCTCCCAAATTAACCATTATAAGAAGCGAAGCTCTTGTTCACATGTCTTCAATCAACCTTAATTAACCCACCACATAGTTCCCTACCAACACACTCTCAATACTACAATACCCATAATGCACTCCCTAACCGAAACGAAAAACTTGTTGCACTTCAACATACCCAGTCATACTTCTCATTCACAACTAAATTAAACACTCAAATGCAATCCAACCCTCAATTTCGAATAAAATAATGTACTAATGTCAACCCACCTCTCGCCTCACCTCACGTCACATCTTTCACTCAAAACCAGACTTTCGAGGCTCCACTCTGTCACATCTTTCACTCAAAAGCAGACTTTCTAGGCTCCACTCTGGTCATATAATACACTGCTACATTGCTACCCCGTCTAATGGTGTCACCATGACACTGAGCAGTATTCTACCTGTGCGATAAAATTAAAATTAATTCCCCTGCATACATCAACCGACAGTAACATAAACTGAATAAAATGAATGAATATTATGATGTAACAGGAAATAGTGTTGAATCAAATAGTCCATGAAACGAATAAAAATACAGCAGTCCCATAATATACAAAATGTAATGTCCAAATATAATCAAGGCGCTCTCAGATGTAAATTCTTCCGGTGTCTCCGATATCAGAATTTAAACTTTATTCTTTATTTCACACTGTGGGGTGCAGCTTCGGTCGGGACGTTTAAATTGTGAGCAACAAAAGTATTTAAATAAAAGTGCACTCCTTCTCTTTCTGGTAGTCCATTTTTATCCTTATTATGACATGCGTGCGCACCGACAAGTGACCCGTCCCCGGTCACTCTTTCAAAATGAAGATCAGAAAGGCGCGTAGCTGTTGCACCAATCGAGCGCACTGCGTTGACTGGGAACTTTTCCCTTTCCAATACACTCCTTTCATCCATTTTTTGTCGAAGTCTTTAAACCTTTAATCATAATAGTTAAACCATCTCTTGCTTATGAACACCACGGAGACAACGAAATTCCATTTGGATTTTTATTTAACATTTTCAAATGCGGCTGCTTGTCGGTGCGCAAGCAAGTCATAATAAGGATAAAAATTGTCTACCAGAAAGGGAAGGAGTGTACTTTTATTTCAATACTTTTAGAAAGTGGACATTTTTTACTTTTTCCATTCTGTGACTCTTCTTGTCTCTGAATACACGTCTCGGTTTGGTGACAACTGGCCTTTGTGCATTCCCTCTAGACAGTCACACAACTGGAACTGGGGTGTGACATTTTCATCCTGGTTGCCCAGCACCAGGCTGATGCCTCTGACACACTCCTCACTGTCTTTTTCATCACTCTCTGCTTCCCTCTCTCGTCTATCTCACGTGCCTGCCTTCTCTGTGACTCTTAGAGTATATCCAGTCATTTCCCTTCCCTATGTATATAGAGATAGCTCTAATCACTGGTATATGCTGTAGAACGTTGTGCTCTCCACCATTCCTATGTGACTCTTAGAGTATATCCATGTGTATCCCTTCCCTATGTATATAGAGATAACTCTAATCACTAGTATATGCTGTAGAACGTTGTGCTCTCCACCATTCCTATGTGACTCTTAGAGTATATCCAGTTATATCCCTTCCCTATGTATATAGAGATAACTCTAACGACTAGTCTCCCATTTGATTGTTTAGAGTATATCCATGTCTATCCCCTCCCTTTGTTGATAGAGATATTACTAGTTTAGGCCTAGAGTATATCCATTTGTATACCTTTTTGTAACGCTTGTAATCCTAAGTCCGTATGCTTTTAACTGGTTCTTTTGTAATGCCAAATGTTTGCAATCATTTTACGCATGTAACCTTTAGTCCTTATGTTGTCCACTGGATCCTATGTAAAGCGCTCTGACACCTTCGGGTAAAGTTCGTTATCTCACGTGCCTGCCCTCTCTTAGAGTATTTCACGTCCTTTCCCTTCCCTATGTATATAGAGATAGCTCTAATCACTAGTATATGCTGTAGACCGTTGTGCTCTCCACCATTCCTATGTGACTCTTAGAGTTTATCCAGTCATATCCCTTCCCTATGTATATAGAGATAACTCTAACGACTAGTCCCCTATATGACTGTTAGAGTATATCCATGTATCCCCTCCCTATGTTGATAGAGATATTACTAGTATAGGCCTAGAATATATCCATTTGTGTATCTTCCTTGTGTACGCATGTAATCCTAAATCCGTATGTTTTCAACTGGTTCTTATGTAAGTCAAAAATATGCATATCTGTTCTTCCGAATGTAACCATCAGTTCTTATGGTTGAAGCTGGGTCCTATGTAAAGCGCTCTGACACCTTCGGGTAAAGTTCGCGCTATATAAAATCGCATAAATAAATAAATAAATAAATAAAAAAATGGGCCTTCCTGAGGTAGTTTGGGAGGGAGGAGCTGAAACTTACACCTGAATAAAGCTGTGCTTTACCCACACAAAGAGCTGCATACCCCCCTGCAGTGAGTCTGGAGCCAGGGCAGGAAAGGCAGGGACCTTGTCATCTTCAAATGCCTCGTTGATGTCTCCCCTACTTCAAAGGCACATTTGGGTTTATGTCCTGGACAGCTGACACCACCAAATCAGAATTTCTGCTGGTGCCATCGACATTCTGCCTGGAAGAAGAGCTGCTGTACTGTAGGAATGATTGCCACTTTGCTACCTGTATTCCTCTATTGGCCTGCTGCCTGCTGATTGCTGTGCTGGCAGAGGGACTGCCACGTTGCTACTAGCTCTGCTGTTTTGGCATCCTGCCTGCTGCTTCTTGCCTGGGAGTGAGAGGGACTGGACCTGCTTTCGACATCCTTGAACCCAAATTTCTCCAATGACTCCTGTTATCTGATGTCTCTGGGTCACAAAAGACTTTTTGGAACTCTGCTGGTGTTGCGGAACTCTGCCATCTGAGAGCTCTACCCTTGCCGGAGGTTCCCTCTCCAGTCCTGAGCCTCAGACGTGGGTTATGCAGCTGTTTTCTACAAAAATCACTGCAGTGACACCTTTGGGCCGATCAGAACCAATGCAGTGCTGATTCAACAATGACATGAGTCCTGCCTGCATGGTTCAATATCGACGCAGCTTTGGTCCAAAGACCCTACTACAAGGCTCAGCTTTGAGGCAGCATTTATCCCTCAACACCAACTACAAGGCCTGACTTTGACACAGCGCTGATCCTTTGACACTGATTGCGAAACTCGACTCTGACATATTGACCCAACTGTCTGAATTGGAACCAACACAGGGAGTCTTCGATGCTGACACTTGCTCGGCACAAGGAACTTTTTCAGCGGGCCCCATGTGGGTTCTGCAGCCATCCTGTCCTCTATCACGATCAGCCTGAACTTTGCATTTACCCAAGTCTAGGGTAACCTCAAGTAAGAAACCTTTTAGTGCAATTTACGTCTAAGCACTGTTTTTGGATTTAATCTTTAGAAAGTTTTCACTGTTTCAAACCATGAAATATATTTCATGGTTAAAGATCTTTCATTGCAGGGCGGTCTTTTATTTGCTCCATTTGAGGCCTATAGACTCATTCACCAGAATTATGCATTGGTGCATTTCCCAAACATTTTAAAAGGTTGAGTAAGTTATGAAAAAAGGAAAGCCACATTATTTTATGTTATGTTTGATATTGTAAAGCACACATCTGACCTATAAGAGTATCATGCATCCAAACAGAAAATTATTGCTTAGTGGATCGCAATTAAGCTACTTAAGAGATCGGGGCATGGCTCGGAGGCCTATGATGGCGGACGCATGGGTCTGTCGCTCCGCGCAGTCCCATCTAACATCCTTTACAGTCAGTGCCCAGAGTGGACAGCACAAGCCACAAAACGTGCCCTGGAAAACGGGGCACCCTGTGTTGCAGGAGACTGTGGCTGGAGTACTAAAGAACAATGAATAGCTAAGCCGGGATTGGCTCAGGCTTACAAGATGGTAGCCTTGGACGCTGACGCACTGAGGCCAGGCGAGGGCATTTGCAGAGATACAGGAGTGGCTACGCCGAGTAAGCAGTGGGGATGCTGTAAGAACGCAAAAACTGAGGTAGGGTGACTCAGCTAGCTATGCTGCAGCAGACCCTGGAGAGTATGGAGGAGCCACCCTGTTGCTGAGGAGCTCTGGGGTGGCTTTCGCGGTCCTGATGGTGCGGTGTTCTGCCTGGGTGGGATGTGGGAGACAAAGAGGGCGTGCATGGATTGCTGAGGAGGCTGTAGAAGAAGGTAGCAGTCAGAAGGCTGCCACTGCGGACGAGTCAAGAGTGCCAGAAGGAGAGTAGAGTCATCACCCCGGCCGTTATCCTGCTCAAGACCACTGTGGTGACCAGACATTGCGGAGCAGAGGGCCAAACGGCAGCAGTATACTGAGTACAAGCGTGGAGCAACACAGTCATTCTACGCAGCGTTGAGGGAGAGACGGATTACGATGAGCGACAGCTGACCTCCCAAGCAAGAGTGCTAATAGGGAGCTATCCTCACTCTCTCGCCATCTTGAGATTAATAGTCTAATAAACTCGGTTCCTCTTCAAGAGTTAGGGGCTTTACTAAAGGTAATATTCCCTTTACCCTTGGATTTGAAAGAGGGAGGGTGAGCACCCAGGGATCACAGTGGTGAGAGTCCTGAGGAAAGCCAGCGTATTAGTTTTTTGCTGGCTGTAACATGTCGACATCTATGCAGAGTGGAGGGGTTGGCGTCTCATTATAAGCTCCCCAACCTAGCATTCACGTTCGTATTTTAATTCTGGACAGGGTACCTAATATTAAAATTTCAATAAGGACTCCCTGATACCGGTTTTATATCACTTTTTCTGCACCATTATCTCACCTGTGACCTTACACTTTACACTTTCTGTTGTATTGTCTTCCCCTCCCTATTGCTCCACCTCCAGCGTTGGGTTGACGCGGAGGTGTGTTAGCAGCCCTATGATGAAGCATGACACAGCTTGCTGTGTGTGAGGGCAGTTTTATACATTTGGTGCATTCCCACACACTCACGTAACAATTTTATTATCCCTCTTTTTTTTGGGAGATATAATTATTGCGCGGGAGGTCGAAGAGGGATCATTATCCTCTCACCCCTCTGATTCTTGTGTGTTCTTTGTTCAACACGGTCAGTAACCAGAGGCTCCCCAGGGGAGTGTGCACTCTGGGCCCAGATCGGGCGCGAGGACCAGCATTGAATAAGATGCTGGCTTGGGGAGGGGCCCTCTCGGGACAGACCCCCCTCTCAGACTGAGACCCTGGCCCATTGCAAGGGCTGATTGAGGACATGAGGCCTGATATGAGGCAGTGGAAATAAAGAGAACACTAGGCCGCAAATATATACTAGGCCACTGAGGGCAGGCAAGGTCCCCAGACAAGACTCATCAGTCTATTATCTGCCGATGGGCCTGAGCTATTTATTATCACATCACTGTCTGTGGATTGCAAACTATACAGTACGCTGTGGACTCTGCTGAGAAGGGGTGGGTCCCGGCACTCATAAAACTAGGGGCCCTGAGCCACTAGTGACTTGAGGAGACAATACCCTAACAGGAGACATAACTGAGCCAACAGTGACCGGTACCTCGAAGTGAAGGAGCTGCACCTAGAGGGCTTCTTGCGGAATTTCACTGGAATCTACATAGCTACCAGCTAGTGGCAAGAGTGGGCACTGCCTGCCCTTTACAAAAGGACCCATAAAAACCCTGTGAAGATGGAAAAGACATGAACAAGAGCAACAGGGGTGCCCCTTGACCTGGAAAATCCCATCCATAAGCAAATGCAGGAGGGACTATGGCCTGGGCCCCTGGGAGACCCAATCAGCTACATTTAGGTAAGATACTAAATGATATTGTTGACACTAAACCTATGCTACATCTAGATACTAGTACAGTGTCAGTGGATTTGGGGCTGCTAAGAGCAGAACACCACACATTACAGAGAGAATCAAAGCAGCAGAATCCTAAATTGCTGACCTACAACATGTACAACAAACACTGACATATGAAGTTATGGAACTCACTGATAGAGTTTACACGCTTGAACATAAGGCAGATGACACTGAAGGGTGCAACAGAAGGAATAAATTAGGGTGGTTGGCCTGCCCGAGGGGGTAGAAGGCAAGGATATGATAGCATACATTGAGCCCTAGCTCTAGACAGTGGTTGCCTCAGAGAGTCTGCCAGCCTTCTATACCCTAGAATGAGCACACCAGTTGCTGACATGTCCATTGGCACCAGGCCGCCCCTGCACCCAGTAGTGGCAAAAAGACTCCACTATAAAGAATGAGATATACTGCCTCAAAAGGCGAAAACTGAAGGCCCATTTGTAGTAGACAAAAGCAGAGTCTCAATATTCCCAGGTTACACTGCAGAGGTACAGCTGACACAAGCCTCTTTCCTTGAAGTTAAGAGGGCTCGTTGTGCAGAAGGCTTGCAGTACTCCCTAATATTCCATGCTAGAATCTGGGTAGTACTGGAGGGAACAACACATTTCTGTGATGAACCCAAAGCTTCTAGGGAATGGCTCAAAACCTACAGGTCGGGATGCACACCTTCAATGGCGGAACCTACTACCACACTACAGGAGTGGAAAGTGGGGAAGAAGCCCCGGAGGAACTGGCAACTCAGAATCAGATTCCTCGCAGGCAGACAGCGCTCTTATGCCAAAAATAACCCAGATGAAAGTGCATGATCGCCTCTGAAAGGAACTCTTTGTACAGTAAGGGCATTCACTGTAATTTACGCTGTGCAGAACATCTGGACGCTATTGATACTCTGGGCCAGCGTGGACAAGGTAGAGAATTGCTGTCAGTAGGCTGTAGCCTACCCCCTCCCAGATGGTCTCACCTTGGACTGGTAGAGACTTTCCGATGAAAGGGTTTGTCTGCTTGCAGTTTGGACTGCTGGTTGTTGCCAGGCTGCTCTTGGGATAGGGAGTTTATGTTCGTGGGTGTTTTCATTTAATTTGTTTTGTTTGGTTTTGTTTGCAGGGATGGCTCTGAACTTTATGGCTATGAGATAATGGGCTGGTGGGGTGGGGGAACTCGGTAAGGCTTGATTTAATATGGCAATGGCACCCTACATGTTAAAATTCAAGCCTTGGAATATTAGGGGGATGCGATCAGCCGCTAAGCGTCATAACATACACAGATATTTGCAGAGTTGGGGAGTGCAGATAGCCGTGCTGCAGGAGATGCATCTTATACAGGGTGAGGTGGAGAAGATGCGCCGAAAATAGAGAGTGCAGGTATTCACCCACTCATTCTTGGCCTAGGCAAGAGGTGTGCTGATGTGGTACTGGCGGGCATCCCCTTTGAACTCTTGCAAACATGCATAGATAAGGAGGGCACATTTGTTCTATTGACCAGAGGCTGTTGGGTCCTGATATCACCCTCAGCAGTATTTACTCCCCAAAAAGAGGACCATATACTATTCTTACACAGACACTCAGCCTCAATGGCCTTAATGACCACATATGACTTGCTCATTGGAGGGGACTTTAATTGTATGGTGAACGTTGCCGTGGACTGCTCCATTCCCCCGCTGCTTGGAGCTCAGACTCACTGCATCTCTGCTGGTTTTCATGACGGGATGGGACACTGGGAACTGACGAACATTTGGTGAACACACCACACAGACGTTAGGGACTATTCATTCTATTCCTCCATATACCATCTACGTACATGCTTGGATGCTTTCTTGTTTTACCATAGCCAGCCACTCTGTAATCCACACTGAGCACCTGGTCCATTGCTACTGGAATTTAAACATCTGGGGGAATGCTTTTTGATCACTTTGTGGAAACGCAACCCATTGACCCTCGAAGATACTTGTTTTTGGGAGTCTCTAGGGGACACCATTGATAATTACTTATCCGATAACACTTGGTCAGCCTCCACAAGGCTTGTGGGATGGGAGGCATTTAAGGCTGTGGTATCGGGAATTGCTTGGGACAATTCATAGGCATATAGCGTGAACTAAACCGGGAACTGAGTGAGCTTTAAGGCTAGTGGCATAGCATTGTCAATGCACAGGGCACAGAGGCTGCAGACATGGAAGGCTGTCATGCAGGTGCTTTATAATGCTGCAATCAAACAGCTACCATGTCATGATTACACAGGGTATTTTGCAAGAGCCAAGGAGGAAGAGGGGTGACATGGTAGGCTGTTGGCATTGCTTATTCGGCTGGAGACTCGTGGATCTCCGATTACTCATGTCATAGCGAGAATGGGGAAGCCATTAACGCACCACCGCCTATTGCGCAGGAAACCCAGGCAGCCTTTTTATGTACACTACAGCTCCGGGACCTAGATCAGCAGGCAAGAGAGGTATTGGGCATCTGGAAGACCCCGGGTCTGGACGGCCTCCCTGCAGAATTCTATTTCGTATATGCCTCAAAATTGGCTCCCCTGATGGAGACCTTATAAATAATCAAAGGAGGATGGATCACTTGTCCTGTATTACAATCAGGGTCTGTGGTTTTTACCGTCTTACAAACTCCACAATCACGTATAGGGGTGGGTGAGTGGTACATCTTGATTAGCCACTTCTCAGACTACTTGAAAGCATCATCATTGGATCTCTTATAAAAAATGCTTTCCTCCAACTGGAGGTAGACCAACTGGTGATAACAGTAGTGACCAATAATCGTGTAAGTGCAAGTGAGGTGAGACTTAAAATGACCTACATCTCTCAATAACAAAGAGGATTTATTCAGTTGGAGATGGGGCAAGGTTAAAATAGAAGGCGGTGTCTGAATAGAGTACTATTTTTCTATGACACTTGAGTCCATGTGAGTGGTCAACATGTTTCAGCCCTTCTGTCGCCCTGTGTTTCGGGGGGCTTTTTTAGGACCAATGTGAAGCTTGTTACACACCTTTCAACGTAGGTTAATCACTTACTCATCTTCTTAAATTTTACCGGTCAATAGTACCTGTAACTGGAGAGAAAAGGACCATGGTAGCAGTGTGTAACGTCACTACACACCAAAGGCTACCTAGATCTATTCTGATCCATAATTTACAATGTGAGAGACCTTATACACAGAATCGTTGAGACTGGGGAGGTTGTGGGAGTCCATGAGAGATGCAGTTGTTATCCTGCTCCCCTGAATGCTCAGGAGGCCTGCATCGCGGACTTCAGCCTAGTCCCTAAGTTTAACATGGACTTTACCAACAGGATGCCCTTGCACACAACAAATACATATAACACAGTGTGTCAAAAGTAGACACGTATACATTTACAAAAAACAACAAAGCCTGAGGATAAACAAACAATTATTCAAGTAGTACGTGAATGATTTGGTGTTTAATGTTCTTTTAAGCAAACCAGCCGACACGTGTTTCATCGCAAATGGGATTGTGTTCCCGCGACTCCTCAGGGCTATGAATGAACAAAAAGTTTCTGGGGAAGTTGCTCCGCCGGCGATAATTCCCACCAGGCAGTGCCCGGGACTTAACTCGGTGTAACTGTGATTTAAAGGGTGGATCAGATTCAGAGGTAATCCTAAATTACTGGTTGGTTAATCGGGGTAAAAGAACGGCAAAGAAAAAAAATCAATGTAAAAAACATAGGGGTCTATTAGTATGGCTGGTGAAGGCACCACCGCTGTGCTGGTGGAAAATGCTTTTTTCTGCACACCAGCAGCGGTCCTCAAGTCCGCCATATTATTATGGCCAAACATAGCCCATTTCCCGTCTGCCGCGGTATGACGCGAACCGCCATCAAAGTGCGCCCACCACCACAGTGGTGGGAGCCAATGGAGACTCACCATCGTGCGGAATGACTCCCCATCCGCTGTACAAATCAGGATGCCCCAAACAGACGGCCGCACCGCAGTGGAGAAACTGCTCAACCAGAGATGGCAGAAGCTCTACAGCGGAGCGCGAAACCAGAGTCCCTGTCCCTTCCACCCGGTCCCGAATGCAATGAATCCAGCTCTACCCGTTTTTCCGGTGCTGTACCTGTTACATTACCAGGAACTCATGGACCGTCGTGGACGCCGCTGCAGGTAAGCAAACACACAACTCCACACACAATCACACCATACGACTCCAGGGCTGATATATTGTTCCTGTCCACACCAGACACCCCGGTGGGGACAGGAACACATCCACAAGTGTACCCACACATGTCCTACATGTCACCAAGTCATCCCTCTGCATCCAGCACACCCATTTCCGCGAACTTGAAGCAATGTCTCGGTCACATCATGGCAGCAGTGAAGACAAGGGAAAATATGCGCAAAATGCAGAAGGCAGGGCCAGCCATAGGCATGGGTAGGCCACAAAGACCACAGGCCCACACCTCTACCCTCCACACACTAGTCCCCCCAACATGAAGGGACATTCCATGTGCTCCTCCTGTGCCCCCCATGCACAACAACAAGGCAGGTGAATCCACACCCTGCATCACACACCAAACAACTAGGGAGACAGCCACAGCAATAGTAGCTTTAGACCAACACACGGCACAGAAGCACAGGGCCAGGGCAACCCACACATCACCACAACACAACACACATGGCAAAACAACTGAGTCTAAGCACAAGATGAACATACACACAGATAATTAACAATCACTCCACTGGACACACAGCCTGCCAAGTCACACAGACATACCCCACACTGACACACAGCCATATTCACAGACCACAAGGCAGCAGCAATGATGCACAACAAATAGGAAAACTAAAGTGAGGTGCACACAAATGGAAGGCCAAGTAGATAACCACCAAGCATGTGTACATCACATGCAAGACAAGGAACATATAACAACACGCTCAGCCCATCAAATCACACATGGCTGGCACAGTGAGTGAAGTCAAACCACAGTCACCTCAGTGCAACAACTCAGGGAGACAGCAAGGCAACCCATGTATAGGCATAGGGATGAAAGTAAGGCTCTGAAGTTAAACAGTGAACAGCCATACATCTGCATCCAACTACTTGACAGGAGTATGTCAGCAGCACTACACACAGGGCACATTGACACACTCCATGACTTTCAAACACAAGCAGAAACCTTCACACATACCCCCCCTCCACAGACATGTCTAACAGAGACAATAATGCATCTCACATGGTACATCACCATGGGAGAACCACACGTAAATGCACGCAGGTGTGAGGGTGGACACAGTACCTGCCCATCTCATACACATGCAGGATGCCAGCACAGAAAGCCATGTGTAGCCTGCCCACATCTTCTGTCCATTTTCTGGGAGGGGAAGACATACATATCAACATATGTTTGGGGGTAGACTCACTGTGTACAACACTGCGCAGCCCTCAATGTCCTTGGCCTGTGAATGGTTCACTGTGTCATGGAGGTCACATTGAGGGACACTATCTCACATACCCACACCCATCTCACAAAGCCTGTCGTGTGCAATCTACAGGGCTTAGATGGCCCATTGATGGAGAGTAATGAAAAAAGACACATGTCCATTCAGTGATGTGTCCTTGTCATTTTAGGCGGTGACTGTGCAGGAAAGGTAGGCTCACACTGAAATGGACAACAGGGACCCACACAGCCATTCACACAAGCAATTACTGTCCTGACTCCAGCATCACCAACTTGATGCGTCACTGTATGGCTGACAAGACAATATATGTCCCTCAAATCTTGATGTGCAGGCAGGGTAATGTGTGAAATAGGCTACACACCCCTTGCCCCTGGAGACAGCATGTTAGGCAGTGTATGACACAACCCCACACCCTCAGGCTCATACTGCAGCAGCTCAACTTCATGTGTGCCCCCCACAGCACTCTCACTCCCACTCTAGAAGACTTACCACAACATTTGGAGCACCATATAGCCTTGGATAATGTGTGAGCACCTCGTCCACCAGGTACTCCATCTCCTCGCTGGTGAAGGGACTGGCACGGATCTTCTCAGTTCTTGCCATCACTGTGGCCATGTGACAGCAGCAGCGGCAGTGGGTGGTGAGGGATCTGAGGCAGCAGTCCCTGGAGGCAGTGGGTGGTGAGGGGTCTCAGGCAAAAGTCCCTGGAGCCAGTGGGTGGTGAGGGGTCACACGCAGCAGTCCCTGGAGGCAGCAGCAGGTGAGGGGTCTCGGGCAGCGGTTGAGGGGTGCAGTGGAAATGTGAGGCTCTCACCCACACATATATAGCCCCCTGGGATCGGCTCAGTGGTTCTAACCTGCTGCAATTGGTGTTCCAGGTCTGCCTTTTTCAAATGCATCCAATGACTGGCTCCCCGGTGATGGAGCACGCCTATCGTGATTTTCAAAATTTCATTATGCCACCGCCATTGCAGCTCCCATTGGCTGTAAGGGCATGGTCCATGGTGGTGACACACCGCAGGGGCCAGCCAGGTGCTACCGCGGTGGTGCATCTTTCAATAGCATCCAATGACCGGCTCTGCGGTGGCGGAGCACGCCTACCGCAATTTCAAAATTGCATCATGCTACAGTGATTGCCGTTCCAATTGGCTGTAAGGGCATGGTCCATGTGAGTGACACACCGCAGGGGCCAGGCGGGCGCTACCGCAATATGTGTGCCATACATTGCCATTAGTGACCGTGATTTGGGTGGCAGAGGATGCCAACCACCATTTGACCATGAATATATGCCTAGCACTACCGCGATTGGCTTTTGGGTATTGGAGGTGACGCATCGCTGGTGCCAGGCGGTTGCTACTGCAATTTGGGTGCCATACATTGCTATGTCTGACCATGATTTGGGTGGCGGAGCATGCCAACCGCCATTTGGCGACACATGTATTCCTTTCATTACCGCAATTGGCTATTGGGCATTGGTGGTGACACACCGCTGGTGACAGGCACAGTGATTTGGGTTTCATACATTGCCAAGAGTGAAAGTGATTTGCGTGGCAAAGCATGCCAACCGCCATTTGACCATGTGTATATGCCTATCACTACCAAAATTGGCTTTTGGGCATTGGTGGTGACACACTGCTGGTGCCAGGCGGTAGCTACTGCAATTTGGGTGCCATACATTGCCATGAGTGACCATGATTTGGGTGGCAGAGCACCTTGACAGCACTTATGGACATGTGTGAAAGGCCAATGTGCAGTTCTCAACAGTGCACAGCGGCCACATGTCCAATGGCACATGATTGTGCACACAATGACAATGTCACATTTACCTCACTGCTGACTACACATGCAATGTTTGTGTCTATGCTTTGGAACATTGGCATGTACTCCCTCACATGTCACTTGTGATATTGCTGGGCATGCCCTCAGAACAGTGTTGTGATGGACCCTCCAGTGGGTACACATGGCAATGTGTGTAAGTGCTGAGCAACTCACAGTGATGATTGTCTTACTGGACAATGTGCTGATTTGAATGTCTAATTTTCCTGGTTCATGCACACACCTGTATATCTTGCACAGACTGTGCTCATTGTTTTGTTGATGTGTGCCCTGTCTGACTTATGCCTGAGGGTGTGGCAGGTACTGCAGCTAGGTATGAGACAGATGTGTTGCTGTTTCACACTTATGCCGTGTGAGGTACTCTCAGGGCTGCTCATGCAAGATGTGGCCATGTCCCCTTTGGGCACTCTCATGGTCTGATATTGTTTTTGAGTTACTTGCTGCGTGGAAGGTGGACAAGTGTACGAGTAGTGTAGCTGAAGGTGTCCTTACATGCAAGGTGTGCTGTGAGCTCAACTATGATGCTAGTCATTGTTTCCGTTGTGTCAGTCAAAATGTAAGATATCAGACACATCTCCTGGTGGATTGCATTGACATGTGTCCTCTCTCATCTCACCTAGGAGAATACCAAATGTGCATCGTCCGTTGACAGTGCTGGCAGACATGGAGGATGAGGATGTCATACAGAAATTCCATCTCAATAGAGACACCCTCAAAGACCTATGTGCTATGTTGGAGCCCCATCTGCAGCCTCGCAGGACATATCCGGCTTTCACACCAACGTCTAAGGTGATGTAGGCCCTGCATTTCTTTTGCTTCTGGATCATTCCAGTACACGGTGTCCAGTGCAGGTGGGATGTCACAACCTATGTTCAGCATGGTGCTGCATGATGTCCTGTCCGCTATGATGATCTACAAGGACAGATATATCCATTTCTCCAGGAGACCTGAATGGGCGGCTGTGATGGGAGATTTGTATGCCCTTGAACACCTCCCCCATGTTGTTGGTGCCATTGGCTGCACCACATTGTCCTGGTTCTCCCACAGGCATGTGAGCACATCTACAGGAATCGTAAACATTTCCACTACATAAATGTGCAAGTGGTGGAAAAGGGTGGATACGATCATCTCGCAGGTGTGTGCCAAATTTCCAGGCTTGGCCCATGACTCATATATCATGCACAACAGCATTGTACCACAGCTGATGGCTAATCTGCTTCCTGAGCGTGCATGGATTATGGGTGAGTGTGCATAGTCAAAATAGTGTGCTGTGTGTGTGTCATGCTGTCCTCTGCCACAGTGGCATTACCAGGTTTCTCTGTGTTCCTCATACCTGGGTGACTCTCCATATCCCAACCGTCCTTGGATGCTGAGCCCACTGTGGAATCCCAGGACACCAGCTGATGTCCACTACAATGATGCCCATGGGAGGACACGTCGTGTGGTGGAGCGTACATTTGGTCTCCTGAAGTTACGGTTTCGCTGCCTGGACAAGACTGGAGGTGCACGGATGTACTCCCCCAGGAAAGTGTATCAGATTGTAGTGCCATGCTGCATGCTCCACAACCTAGCCATTCACAAGGAGGTCCCCATGCTCATGGATACTGGTGAGCAGTCATGCCCCCGCCTGCAAACCAACCCGTGTCCGGTGATGAGGACAGTGGAGAGGAGGAAGGTATCGATCTGCGTCAACAGCTCATCAACCGCTACTTCACTTGAAGGTGAGTGACAATGTACAATGTACCCATTGTCTGATGATGTTGCTGTTGTTGTGTAGGTGTATGTGAGCTTTGTGACTGCAGCTGGTTGTTGACTCAGTGGTGGCTGACAATGTTCCTGGGACATGATAGTTTGGGACTTCCACAGGATGTGTATGATGGCACTTGTTTCTCAGTGTGATGTGTGCATGTTGGATTAGCTTGATGGTAAGTGTTATGTGATGTCTGTGATGTCACACCCAAATTGTTGAATGACGTTTTTTTGTGTTTTCCTAGGTCCCTTCGGCCTCTCCTTGCCTACATACATTCCATGCTCCTGGTACATTGTGATCATGGTAAAGACTGCACATCCTGGAATAAAGACGGAGCAGAAACAACTACATGTGTGTAAGGGGTATTTATTTACAATGGTGACAAGTGAGGGGTGGGGTATATTTACATTGGGGTGATTAGTGAAGCAGTGAGTTGACAGTTATGTTAAATGAGAGAATCGAGTAGTTACCACATTGCGATGGTGACCCATTCCAACAGACAGATGCCATTCACAAGGCAGTGTGGGTAAGGACATGCTCAGAATGTCAATGCAGTGGTGAATAGTGTTGCCATCATGGCTGGGCCCATGTCTGATGGTTGGCAGGTGCTTTGCCATGGGATACTCTGAGGGATTTTGTGGGACGGCCCATTTGTCCCTTGGCAGGGGGGGTATTGCAGTAGGGACAGTGGGGTCTGAGGACTCACCCCTCTCTGTGGTCGCAGGGGAGGATGTTGAACTGTCATCCTGCTGCATAGCAGGGGGAGGTGGAGATGTGGGTTGTGGTCAGGCCTGTCCCTCAGTACGGCCACTAGCTGACCCAGGAGGTCCACAGTTCGTCTCATATGGGTGTCCATGGACCTCATCAGCAGGAGGAGCTCATGGGAATCTTCTTATGCTTGGCCCGTTTATCCCTGGGCCCGTTCAAATGCCCCAAGGATTCTGTTTATGTTGTCCAGGGCTTCGGTCCCAGGCGCTGGTTGTCTGTGCCTCACCCTACCCCTCCCATCTGCCCTGCTGCCACTGACCTGTTGCCTCTCCACTGTGGGCACCCGCATCCTCTCCCTACCCTCCTCAGTTGGCGGTGTGAGGAGGTCATCCTCTGGGACAGGGAGAGTGTTGCAGGCAGCACTGGTGCTGGTGGTGATGGTGGAGGATGCACAGGCCGTAACAGCTGGGGTCTGCAGAGAGGTTGCTGTTGCAGCAGATGTAGTGGGGAGACAAAGGGGTCCTGGGACCTGTTGCACCCTGGTACACCAGATGGGCCGGCTTCGAGGTCCTCGTCCCAGGAGTCAACATCCGAGAGTCCAATTTCCGGGGGGGGGGGGGGGGTGTAGGGTTTGGGGAGACTGGCTCTGCGGGTTACTGGTGTTGTCCTCTGCCGTCAGTTCTTGGTCACCTGTGGGACAGATGGGAAATGGTCATTGTAGTACACCCCAAGCTTTGTGTTAGCTGTGTATTATTCACTGTTAGTACACCACACAGTTAATTAATCATCACATTGTTAATATGAGTCCTACTGTGCCTCCTTAGATGATTTTGAGGTGCATGCATTACTTGTTCATGGTGTGAAGTGTCAAAACATACCATACACCACGTGCATGTTTTGTGATTACAGGGACATGTTGCCATCTCGGGACTAGCGCAACAGAGCTTTTCTGTGACGCCTCTTTGTTGATTACTCTGCCCTGCCAGACATTACATCTGAGCCTGAATTGGCCATTGTCATCTGCTTTCTTTGTTTTCATATGGTCCTTGCTCCTCTACACACATGGCACTTACACATGGCATTCAGTGTTGTGCATGATTGTGTCCAGACTTTCTTCTACATATGATTTGGTGTGTCACACTTTGGTGGCTATGACAGTTACATTTGCTTAGCTGTCTGCACACGGTGAGTGTCAATAGGATCTGTGTGTATATTTGTGTGATGGGAGGGCTGGTGTTGTCATTTGGCGCCATGCTTTTTGAGAGGAATGACTGGGTGCTTGCACTGGCTACTTACCTGTTCTGTTTCCACATTTGGGACAAGAGGGCATACTATGTTTACCTACCTGTTAGTTTGATGAGGGTAATGTAATGGCTGCCACATGCTTCTGGGTGGGGAGGGAGTGCTCCATCTTGCTCGGGGTAGGACAGGGAGGCTGGTGGGAGTAGTAGTGCAAGCCCCCCACCCACAAACAGAACATCCTTGGTAAATGGCTACATACCTGTTAGTTTGAATTGAACAATGAAATTGCTGCCACGTGCATCTGGGTGGGAGGGAATGCGCCATCTTGATGAGCTGGGGAACACAGGGGCATGGTGGGAGTAGTAGTGCAGGCCTCCCACCCACAAACAGAACAACCTTGGTAAATAGCTACCTACCTGTTAGTTTGAAGTGAACAATGCAATGGCTACCACATGCATCTGGATGGGCGGGAGTGCTCCATCTGGATGAGCTGGGGAACAAGGGGGCATGGTGGGAGTTGTAGTGCAGTCTTCCCATCCACATACACCCCTCCCTGTGAAGATGGCTAGCTACCTGTTAGTTTGTTTGTAGTCAGACAATGGCTTCCAACTGCTTCTGCATGTGGAGTGCACCATCCTGCTCAGGGGTGGGACAGGGGGACTGGTGGGAGTTGTAATGCAGTATTCCCCCCATAAACAGACCTCCCAGGTAAGATGGCTACCTACCTGTTAGTTTGTTTGTGGTGAGACAATGGCTTCCAACTGCTTCTTGGTGTGAAGTGCTCCATCCTGCTCAGATGTGTGCCAGGGGGCATGTTGAGAGTTGTGGTGCAGTCTTCCCACCCCCAAACAGCCCTCCCAGGGAAGATGGCTACCTATCTGTTAGGTGGGGGTGAACCATACAATGTCTGCCACATGCTTCTCAGTGGGGGGGTGCGACATCCTTCTCAGGGGTGGGTCAGGGCCTGGTGTGAGTTGTTGTGCAGGCCTCCCACCCCCAAACAGCCCTCCTAGGGAAGGGGTCTACCTACCTGTATATTTGTTTGTAGTGACACAATGGCTTTCAACCGCTTCTATGGGGGAGAGCTCCATCCTGATCAGGTGTGGGACAGGGGCCTGGTGTGAGTTATTGTGCAGGCATCCCACCCCCCAAACAGCCCTCCCATGGAAGATGGCTACCTACTTGTTACTTTTATGAGGATAATGCAATGGCTGCCACATGCTTTTGTGTGGGGGGAGTCCTCCATCTTAATGAGCTGGGGAACAAGGGGGCATGTTGGGAGTAGTAGTGCAGGCCTCCCACCCACAAACAGAACAACCTTGGTAAATGGCTACCTACCTGTTAGGTGAGGGTGCACCATACAATGGCTGCCACATGCTTATGGGTTGGTGTGGGGTGCTACATCCTGCTCAGGGGTGGGACGGGGGGAACGGTGGGAGTTGTAGTGCTGTTTGCCTGGACAAATACAACCCAGAAAATGTTGGCTTCCTTTGGGGTGCTTCGGATGGAGTGAATGTTACATCTGTGGGACATGTGTTGGATATTGTGGTACATATGGATATACTTAGGCCTCTTAGATGTAGCTTTGTAGTTGTGCTTGACAGTACATCTCTGTGTATTGGTCTACATTTGTTTGTACTTACCAGCCGGCACTCCCCTGGCTATTCCTGTGAGACTCTCTGGATGCAGTCTGGCAAGCACCTTGTCCTCCCATGCAGTGAATGTTCTTGGTGGAATGGGAGGGCTACCACCAGTCCTCTGAGCCAGCTCATGGTTCCTACTCCTCTTCTTTTTGACAACACTCTTCTGGTCATGCCACCGCTTTATGATTTCCTGTCTGTTGCGTGGGGTGGTCCCTACTGCATTGAACTTGTCGACTACCCTTGCCCACATTTGTGCTCTTGTGGCTAATGGTGTCTGTTGGATCAGATTCACAAACAGTTGTGGTTCTACTCTGATTATCATATCAAGGAGTGATTTGCAGAAAGAGGGAATGCAGCTGGGAGGTTCCAGAAGGTTTTTAAGGGAAGGAGAGGAATATGTTTGAAAGAGGGTGGGAACGAGCAGAATAAAGATGTAGAAACGGAATCACAGCAGGAAGGATGGTGAGGTACATGAAGGGGTTTGAGAGGGGAGGTTGAAAAGGTCATGGTTGGGAACTAATGATCGAGGGAAAAGTGGGGCAAGAGGTTAGTCACCATAAGGAAGAGGGAAATAGAGCATAATATATGTGATCAAGCTGTTGGTAGCTAGGAAAGATGAGTAGTGTAATCCACAGATAAGGTGTATTTGAATGAGCTGAAGTTTACATATTTAAAAATGATTCTTAAAGTATGTCCTATTGTGATTTACAGCTCCCCTGACGAAGGACCCGATGGGTCGGAAATGCATTGGGCTACAATAAACTGCTTTAAATGAATCTTGCTTTTGTACGTGTTTTTGGTAAGAGAGGTTCGGATGGTCCACCTAGACATGAAAAACTTGGGAAATTCGCAGTTCCTTGCATGATGATATGCTCAAAAAGAAAGTGAAAGAAATATTGCTTATTATGGATTTAAAAAAAAGGGATGAAAATAAAACTAAGGATCAAGTGACAGTTGCAAATGCTGAATATTAAAAAAAAGCTGTCGCCACTGGATTGGGGCTAAAAAGAGCCCCATAATGTTGGTGTCTACTCTGATTATCTCATCTACCATGACTGTCAGCTCACTCTCTGTGAATGTGGGCATTTCTTTAGGTGCCATGGTGTGTGATGTACAAAGGGGTTATAGGTGCAGGGGTGTAAGTGGTGGGGGTGGTGGTGGTGTGTATGGTATGTGTTGTGCAAAGGGTTTGGAGGTGAGGTGCAGGTGTGGAAGTGGTGGTGGTGCTGTGTGTGGTGTGAGTAGTGATGGTGTGGTGTTTTGCCTATCCAATGTGCTGCAGGGTTTGGTTTCTTCAGGGCTGGAGTAGTGCAAAGGATTGTCAGGGAAGGAGCTGGGTTTATGCTCAGCTATGTGGGTGTGTCAAGATGGAGTATTTCTCTCAGGCGTGTTGTGTGGGTTATCTTGGGATTTCTATTTTTGTAGTTGCCATGTGGGTGTGTCAATGGGGTGTGTTAGGTGTTTTTGGGGGCAGGACTAGTTTGCTGTGTGCACTTGGTGGCCTTGTTGAGAGTTTTTTCTGTCGACCGCTATATTTGTGACAGAGCATCCGCAGCAGTGGCTATGCTGCAGCTCTTCCGCTGGCTCTCTCATTCATCACTGTTTGCGACAGCGGTGGTCGGAAACAGAGGTACATACAATGGGCACATTAAGGATATCCTGATTTTCTGTGCGGTGTCTCCTATTTTATGACTGTGGCTTGGTGATTTTATGCTCTGAATCCAACCCCCGCAGACAGATTTTAGCCTTCTCTGCCCGCTACAGGTGTTTTTACTTTGCCTCGTTCTGCCGCGGTCCTTTTTTTTGCCGGTTGATCATAATTGTACCGCCGGTTTTTCTGCGGTTCCGGTGGGTGGTTGTTTTCCGCTACCATGGCGGTCGGGGTTGTTTTCTGACCGCCATGATAAATGGCCACATAGTTTTACAAAATATTGATTTTTATATATCTATATAAAATAAAATAATACATATTATGTACAAAAATGTATTACAAAAACGAAAGTAGATTAATATACATTTTAACAAATATAACAAATAAACATAATTGAAAAATTTAAACACATACATAATAATTAACATATCTATATTATATATATATTTACTTTAAAACTATTATTAAACTATTAATTGTACTTTATTTTATAATTTTAAAATTATATGAACATTTACAAATATATATCTATATATCTGTATCTAAATATGCCAATAACATAAAATCTAATGAAAAAAACATTCTATTAATAATTAAAACATTAAACTATTTAAAACATTTTAAACTTACATTTCCCACTCCAGTCAGTGCAACAGTCAGGAAAGTGTTAGAAGTAGGAGAGGTAAAAAGTAATGTTCCCCCTCCAATGAGTGCAACAGTAAGGAAAGTGTTTTGTACAGCGGAGGGGTAAACATTATTATTCCCACTCCAGTGAGTGCAACAGTAGGGAAAGTATTGGATAGTGGAGGGGTAAACATTATTATTCCCACTCCAGTGAGTGCAACAGTAGGGAAAGTATTGGATAGCGGAGGGATAAAAATTACTATTCCCACTCCAGTGAGTGCAACAGTAGGGAAAGAGATGGATAGCAGATGGATACAAATTACTAATCCCACTTCAGTGAGTGCAACAATAGGGAAAGTGTTGGACAGTGGAAGGGTAAAATTACTATTCCTACTGCAACACGTGTTACAGTAGGGAAAGAGTTGGATTATGGGGGGGGTAAAAGTTACTATTCTCACTTCAATGAGTTTAACAGTAGGGAAAGTGTTGGATAGCAGAGGGGTAAAAATAACTATTCCCACTCCAGTCAGTGCAAAAGTAGGCAAAGTGTTGGAGAGCAGAGGGATAACATTTTTCATTTCCACTCCAATAAGTGTAACAATATGGAAAGTGTTGGATAGCGAAGGGTTGAAACTTATTATTCGCACTCCAGTGAGTGCAACAGTAAGGAAAGTGTTAGATAGCGGAGGGGTAACATTCACTATTCCCACTCCAATGATTTCAACCCTAGGGAAAGTGTTGGATAGCAGAGGGGTAAAAATTACTATTCTCACTCCAATCAGTGCTACAGTAGGGAAAGTCTTGGATTGCCGAGGGATAAAAATTACTATTCCCACTATAACATTTATAACAGTAGGGAAATTGTTGGATAGCGGAGGTGTAAAAATTACTAATTCCACTCCAATGAGTGCAGCAATAGGGAAAGAGTTGGATAGCGGATGAGTGAAAATTACCTTTCCCACTCCAGTGAGTGCAACAGTAGGGAAAGTGTTGGATTGCGGAGGGGTAACAATTAATATTCTCACTCCATTCAGTTCAAAATTAAAACAGACAAAAATATTTAAAAAACAAAATAAATAAACAAATATATAAATATGTTAAAAATAAAAATATATGTAATATTAAAAATAAACATATTATAATGTTAAATATGTATAAAAAATACCTACAAATATTATATTAAATAAAATAAAAAAATTCAAACAAATAATTTTGTTTTATTCAAAATTATTTAGAAACAAAAACATTATTATTATTACATACATTTCCTTTCTTATTTCATACCCTATAACACCATACAATTCACAGCCCACACCTAAATTAAAAAATATGTACTTCCATAATTTACATAAATAATAAGCAATTAAAGAAATATTAAAAATTCAAAAACAAATTAAAAAAAATATAAAATGAACTTCCCAAACTTTACTCCTATAATCTCCACAATCCACAGCTAAAATTAAACTGTAAAAAACTTAATTACAGAATTAAATCTTATTTTCAAATAAAAAACTGATAGTATTTGCCAACTAATTATAAAGTAACATTAATCGCTGACTACATCCTCGCGGGGGACATCAACTTCCACCTGGAGAACAACAACGACCGCAACACCACCACCTGCTGGACAACCTCGCCAACCTCGGACTCAAGCAGCTGGTGACCACCCCCACCCACCTCGCCGGACACACACTCGACGCCGTCTTCTCATCCAGCAAAGACATCACCTTCAGCCACGCCACTGGACTCCACTGGACGGACCACAGCTGCGTCCACTTCACCTTCAGAAGAACGACGATCCACCACCACCAGCAACAGGTTGCCTGCAGAAGCTGGAGCAAGATCACAGCCGATCAGCTCGCCGCTTCCCTGAGCCAGCACCCTCCCGCCAGCTCAGCGAACCCCAGCCAGGCCGCCGACAACCTCACGAAGTGGATCAGCAACTGCGCGGACGTACTCGCCCCACTGAAGACCCCGCCCAGCAGACCCGGCAGCAAGAAGGCCCCATGGTTCACCGACGAACTCAAGAGCTCCAAGAAGAACTACCGAGCCCTCGAGAAAGCCTGGAGAAGGGAGCCAACACCGGACAACATGACCACCCTCAAGCTTGCCACCCGGAAGCACCACCAGCTGATCCGCGACACCAAGAAAACTGCATTCAAGGACCGACTGGACAACAACGCACACAACTGCAAGGAACTCTTCAACATCGTGAAAGAGCTCTCCAACCCCAACGCCGGAAACAACGACATCACCCCATCGCAAGAACTCTGCAACTCCCTCGCCTCCTACTTCCACAACAAGATCGCGGACATACACAGCAGCTTCAACACCCAACCGACGAACGCCACGCCCGACTCAACCGAACCACCGCCCCCCACCACCACCCTCCGCGCCTGGACTCCTATCAGCACCGAAGACACCGTCCGCACGATGAACTCCATCCACTCCGGATCTCCGACCGACCCTTGCCCTCACCACGTCTTCAACAAGGCCGACGCTGTCATCGCACCCCACCTGCGGGAAATCATCAACACCTCATTCGACACCGCCACCTTCCCTGAGAGCTGGAAGCACGCCGAACTCAGCGCTCTACTCAAGAAACCAACAGCGGACCCCAACGAACTGAAGAATTACCGCCCCATCTTGCTCCTCCCGTTTCCAGCCAAAGTCATCGAGAAGACCGTCAACAAGCAACTGGCCGCCTTCCTCGAGACGAACGGATCCCTCGACCCCTCACAGTCTGGCTTCCGAGCCAACCACAGCACCGAGACCGCCCTCATCGCTGCCACCGATGACATCCGAACCCTGATGGATAACGGAGAAACAGCGGCCCTCATCCTCCTAGACCTCTCCGCGGCCTTCGACACCGTCTGCCACCGCACCCTAGTGCAACGCCTTTACAACGTCGGAATCCAGGAGAAGGCACTGGAATGGATCATCTCCTTCCTCGACGGAAGAACCCAGAGAGTCCGCCTACCTCCGTACAAATCAAAGGCCACCGAAGTCATCTGCGGCATACCCCAAGGATCCTCGCTGAGCCCAACCCTCTTCAACGTCTACATGAGCCCCCTCGCGGCCATCGCACGCCAACACAACCTGAACATCATCTCCTACGCCGACGATACCCAGCTGATCCTCTCCCTCACCAACGACCCCGCCGCCGCCAGAGCCAACCTTCACGAAGGATTGAAAGAAGTAGCCGAGTGGATGTCGACCAGCCGCCTGAAGCTGAACTCGGACAAGACGGAAGTCCTCATCCTGGGATCCTCGCCCTCCGCCTGGGACGACTCCTGGTGGCCCCCCGCCCTGGGAACTGCACCCAAACCGACAGACCACGCACGCAACCTGGGCTTCATCCTGGACTCCTCCCTCTCCATGACCAAGCAAGTCAACGCAGTCTCCTCGTCGTGCTTCAACATCCTGGGCATGCTACGGAAAATCTTCCGGTGGATCCCCACCGAGACCAGGAAGACTGTCACCCAGGCCCTCGTCACCAGCCGACTGGACTACGGCAACGCCCTCTACGCCGGAACCACCGCCAAGCTCCAGAAGAGACTCCAACGGATCCAGAACGCCTCAGCCAGACTCATCCTCGACATCCCACGACACAGCCACATCTCCGGACACCTAAGAGACCTGCACTGGCTCCCGGTCAACAAGAGAATCACCTTCCGTCTCCTCACCCACGCACACAAAGCCCTACACGATCAAGGCCCGAGCTACCTCAACAACCGCATCAACTTCTACGCTCCCAAATGACACCTCCGATCAGCCAGTCACGCCCTCGCCGCCGTCCCCCGCATCCGAAGAACGACAACAGGAGGAAGGTCCTTCTCCTACCTGGCTGCCAAGACCTGGAACTCCCTCCCGACCGACCTGCGCCTGACCCAAGACCACCTCGCCTTCAGGAAGAAGCTCAAGACCTGGCTGTTCGGGCAGTAGCAGCACCCCCCCCCTAGCGCCTTGAGACCCTCCGGGTAAGTAGAGCGCTCTATAAATGTCTATGATTGATTGATTGATTGAATTTACTCTCCACCCTTTACCCTGATAAAAGTAAAACCCACACACAAAAAATAAAGAATTACTCTAACTAAATATCAATTAATTAATAAAAGTGAATGATCAACTAATTAATATTTATTCAAACATAAATTACTTTCCACCCTTAACCCCTATAAACCCCACAGACAACACCCATACTTAATTTCACAATTTCAATATTTAATTTGTAATTAATTATTTCATATTAATTAACAACTAATTATTAATTAATCAAACATAAATTACTGTTCACTCTTTACCCATATAAACTTCAAAACCTGCCCCTAAAATTAATTACACAATTTCTATAATTAATTCACAATCAAGTAATTAATATAAATTAACAACAGATTATTAATGACAAACATACATTATTTCCCACTCATTACCCCTATGAACCCAACAACCCACACCCAAAATTATTTGCTAAATTTCCATATTCATTTTCAATCAATTAATTAATATAAATTAACAACTAATTACTAATTAATGAAAAATAAATTACCTCCCACCCTTTACCCCTATAAACCCCACAACCCGCATCTACATTTACTTACTCAATTTCCATATTTAATATTCAATTAACTAATTTATATTAATTAACAACTCATTTTTAATGAATTAAAAATAAATTACTTCTCCCCCTATAAACCTCACAACTGCACCTAAAAAAATACACATTTACTATAATTAATTGCCAATTAATTAATTCATATTAATTGACAACCAATTAATTACAAATATTTAGCATGATAAAATGTCAATTAAATAAACATTAATAAATACAAAATAACCATTCATTTATTGTAATTAAATTATTTCCCACCCTATTTCACACTCACAACCCGCTATGGAACTAAAAAACACAAAAGTTAATAAAAATAAAAATCATAGCTATCAAAAATGTAACACTTTCATTAAGAAACAAACAATACTTATGCAAAAAAAACATTTAAAATATCAACTAAAATACAGAACACTAACCAAAAAATCGCTATTTTAAACAACTAAGCGTACCATTATGATAGCGGTCGGACAAACATCCTGGGGCCAGCTACGGGCCCCCAAAACCAAAAAGTGCATGCCTTTAAAAGGCTGCTCTCTGCCGGCATCCTGATATGATTGGCGGTTACAGACAGAGCCACAATATTGTGGCAGTTTTCCGTGTCGATCGGTGGAATAGCGTCAGACAGTCCTAATGTCCGCCGTGGACCCATCAGCCATCCTAATGTGGCGGGGGGTCAAACATGGAAGGATGGCGGACGGATCACCTCCCTCGGGCCGGCGGTGGCTCCCACCGGCCCAGCGGGGGCAATCTGCCCACCATCCTAATAGGCCCCTATATTTTTGCACACAATATTGTTTACTTCTATATTTTTGAAAACTATATTCCTTACCTTAAATTTGATATTCTTGACTACGATACTCTTGCTGTCGATATTTCTGTGTCACAATATTTCCAACTCAATATTCATGTTAGTCGACATTTCCAACTCGATATTCTGTCTGAATACCGAAGGGGAGGGGCACAGGGAGTGTTCCAGAGAGAGGTACCTCAACCCAAACAGGACAAGGTTAATGTTCTCTCCATTTAATTGTACGCAATTACAGCTCACTCAGCCGGCAACTGCAGACGTACAGCATGTTAAATGAATTGGGGAGTTGCTGTGTCATCCGAGCAAGTGAAAATCAGCTGAATGTCATTCACATAAAATATAATATTAAATACTAAAAGAACTAATGCTAGATTCCAGTGATGTCATAGAAACCTTTAGTAATCTGGAGATCAGGGAATTTCCCTGGGGCACCCCCACACAAAAAGATTGAAAACATCAGAAAGAAACTGGGTGACATACCAATTGGGTCTGATGTTAGAGGAACTAAATAAACTATTGTAGAGCAGAATGACAGAACCGTGCATAGAAAAGTCATCTGACTAGAATGGTGTGTGAAATTGCATCAAGTGCTGCAGAAAGATCCAACAGATTGAGGGCAGCAGTAGCATCCTTATCTGTGATAATCTGGATGTCTTCTGAGACAGCAATGATCTGAGTACCTGTGCTATGATTTGCTCAAAAGCCATATTTTGAGAGATCCAGAAGAAGGTGAGTCTCGAGGTAGCTGATGAGTTGCAGATTGACTAGTTTTTCCAAGATTTTGGCAAGGTAAGGAAGAAGGGAGATATCTCTGCAGTTGGAGAAGGGCATAGGAATAGCAAAAGGCTTCTTTAGTATTGGCAAGATCATGGCATGTTCCCCTTCAATGGAGTAAGTAGCAGTCAGTAACAAGAGGGCAAAAGGGTTGTCTGTAGGGTCAAATAAGTTCATGACAAAAGAAAAGATGTAATGCAGAGAAGGGTCAATGAGGGATGAGCCCGGGTGGCGAACTCTGCAGGCAGGGCAGAGATCTCTGCACAGAAAATATTTAAGAGTCAGAGGCATAGACCTATGCATTCAGATGTGTGTACAGTACATGAGTAGTACTATTGTATTATCGCTAAATGTACTACAAAATGTAATTCATGAATAGGCCCCTAGGTGAATTGTAGGCAATAAGGGATGAATCCAAAGTTTGACTGATGGACACTGCATCACAAAAATTATAGAAGACCCTGGCCACCAAACACTTGGCTTGTCCATCGTATTTACAGTCAGGTGAACCATTAGCTTTTCATCAGAGGTGTTCCTGTTGGCACTGTAAATGGAAAGCTTACAGCAGCAGGCTATTTAGGCAGAATTTATCTACCCGTCACCATGAGAATAAATCTGGTGGTGGTGAACAGAAAATTCTAAATAATGACCCCCAGACCCAGGAAAAGACTCATTAGTGGGGGACATAGTTATTTGTTTTTCAAAAACAAAAGGTCCAATTTATTTCCTGGCAGACAGAGTATTCTCTATTGGATTGGCGGTGGACTTTACGTCTGCCAAGCCAAGTCTGCATCGCTCGCCCGATTTACAAATAAACACCTAGATGGCGGTCATTTATAAAGGCATCTGAAGGAACCTCTGTCGCAGGGGTTCCTGTCAATGCATTTTACAGTTTGCTGCGGGGCTGCGTCATGAGAACGCAGCCCTGTAGCAAACAGTATGTTTTTCTTCTTTTTATAAAGAAAATGTCGAAATTGGATTTTCTTTTTGAAAAGAAAAAAGTTAATGCTCCTGTCACCATGGGAGGTCTCTCCCATTGTGGGGCAGCATTATAATTGTTTTACTGTGTCTTACTGCTGAGTTTTACCTGGTGATAAGGAACAGTAAAGAATGATTACATGTGCACCCTTCTAAATTGGGTGGGTGGACATGTAGCCATTGCTCCGGAGGCCCTGACTCCCCAGGGCCGTCAGAGGGGAATAATCATGGCAGAGGCAGAGTAGTCTCTGCTGTGATTAACCCTAAGGTTCTCCCCCATGTAAATGTGGTGGTGAGACGCATTCTTGGCTGTATGGGTTTTCCGTCGCCATTGTGACAGAGTATCCTGACCACCAAGAAATAAATTGGGCCCAAAGTGTCCATTTTATGGAGAGCTGAAAAAACCTATGGTGGGTATCCACCAAATGCATGGCTGTATTTAGATCCTGGTGGATGGGTTACTCCATCACAACGGTGATGGATATCCCATACGCCGAAATATAAATCCCATAATATAATAGATTTACATTTTGGTGGATGGGATCTCTGTCACCATTGTGATGTGGTAACTCGTCCACCAAGATGTAAGTAGCGTTCTTAGGGCCCCGTTATGATGGCGGACTGACATTGTATCAGAAAACGGGACTGACCGCAAGAGGTGCGGTGGTCCCTTGAGGCCATCCCGCCGCAATGTTAAAGTGGCATGTTGTGCATTGCCATGCACAACGTGACAAGCACCGTGCAGTGCCTGCCACCTTGTGTGTGGCGATGAAGGGGGGTACCATAGGTACCCGAAAGTGCAGCCACCCACTCTCCAGGGGCCCACAACGGGCCCCCAAAGTGATTTAATGTCCGCCATGGAAAGGCATACCCACCGCCAGCATCATAATATGGATGGTGATCCTTGCAAGACACTGCCGGAGGAAAAGCGGCGACTAGACTTTCTGTCCGCTGCGGTATCCCCGCCATGGTAATGTGGCAGGAGGTAAATCTAGTTGTGATGGCGGGCGGATCGCCACCACTGGCCGGGCAGTGGCGATCCGCCCGCCCTCATAATAGGCCCCTTAGTTTCTTCAGAGGAACCACTATGAGGGTGCCACCTCTCAAGATCCAGAGATTACCACTGAGCCAGTGATGATCACAGAATTTGGATTTGTGGACTTTTCACCATGGGACAGATGCCAACACACTCTTGACACCATTGTTTGTCCTGCAGTGTTTTCATTTTTTATTTTTATGGAGGGTGACATCCCTTCCCCCGGCTGCCTTCACCACTCTGCAACAGGCATTTCACCAAATACAAATGCTGCGCTGTGTTATTAAGTGCTGCAGTGCAGGAAACAAAATGTCTGCCAACATAGCTAATGTAGTCTGTCAGCATGGCAGACATGAGTTCCACTGTCACTCTAACTGACAGACTACCACCCACCAAACTGTAAATGAACCCCTGACTCTCGAATACAACTGAGTTCTCAACACAGACCTAAACATGAATAGAGAGGCACATTGCAAAACGATACATGTGGAAGAAATAACATCCTACAAGTTATGATTATTATTTTACAAAATAAATTATAACAGCCTGTTTACTTATGAGAGAACTTTGCTGAACATCTTCACCATGGATTTGACCTCCCAAATCTAATACATGCAATTATGAATATATTTGAAACTTACAATTATATTCTCCTTCTTAATAGCTCTAACATAATCTAAATGTTACAGTAATTTAAGCGCGCCAAAATTGTAAATTGATCTCTTTGCTAAGCACTCTATATTTAATTGCTTGTTTTACATATTAAAAGTTGAAAATATTACATTTTGGTATTTATTTGAGTGTGAAAATGTAATACAACAGAATGGTGTATGGCAAGTAAATTAAGCAAATAGTTTTCCTACATATTAGGGAACATGGTATATTTTCCCCAACAATTATTTTCAACTGTTCATCTTTTTTTTGCCTAATCTGATATTTATATTAATTTAATTGCCTTCCAGTGGAGATGGAAAAAAGTTGTAGTTAACAGTAATTGTATATGTTGACAATGTACTTTTTCTAATGTAATTTTTAGTTTATTTATAAAATATGAAAAAATGACAAATAAACCAGTCAATACCTTCATTAGTTTCTAAACATAAAAGCACCAGAAAAGTGCATATTTCAAACTTGAAAGTTCAAATTTGACTAATTATACTGATACTTTTGTACCTGTAAGAAATCAGGTTATGGGTTGAGGAGGATGAAAGAACCACTTAAACAACAACCATAATCCTATTCAGGATGAACCACAAAAGGCTCTAAATTAACCTGTGCTTAACCATCGGGTAGCTTGACACTAAAGCAGTGAAGTTTAACTTTGAGGCAATGAGTAAAGTATTTAGTCAGCACACAAACATTATTAAAGTAAAAGCACAAGACATGAAAAATCCCAAACCAATGTAATAAAATAGAGTACATTTTAATGAATTAAATGTGAGTAAAATGGCACAATTACAATTAGTATAACTGGAGATATTGAACTTTAAAGGTTTAGTGAAAATAGCACCTAAAATCACAAGGCGACACTCACGGTAACATCGTTGTGCTAGACATGGAAAAGCCATATGGTCAGGCAGACAATGGTCGACTGTTAGATTTCAGGGTCTCTAGTTGGCACAGGTAGGTACTTGTGACAAATAGGGAACCTGGCCTCTATTCAGGGTAAGGGGGATACACTCTTTAGATAACCCCTGCTCACCCCTAGGTAGCTTGGCACGAGCAGACAGGCTTATCGAAGGCAATGTGTAAAGTATTTGTACAACACTCACAGTAACACAGTGAAAACACCACAAATGGACTCCACAGCAGTTTAGAAATATAAGGTTATTTAATCTAAACTAAGCAAGACCAAAATGACAAAAATCCAACAAACACAGTTCAAGAATATGGTTTCAAAAGTGTTCTTAAGGTTGCGTTAAAATAATCCACAGTTGCGTTACGTTTTAGACAACAGTACCTTTAGATGCGACAAAAGTTCCAAGTGAAAGCTGCGACGTTGCAAAACAAGCGATGCGTCAATCCTGAGACCCTGGGGAGGCGATGCGACCACCCCGCTGGAAACAGCGGGCGTGTTGCTGTGACTCCAGTCTGTATGGGGAGGGATGCGATACCTTGTATGGATTCTGGTGCGCAGGTTTCGTAGGAAGCGTCTCGCAAAGGTACGATGCGACGATCTTCCGGACGGCGACGATCTCAGGTGCGGTGGTGATGCGCAGTGCAGCGTTGATCTTCTCCTCTCGCGGCCTCTCAAAGCGTTGGCTCTGCGACGACTCCCGCAGCGACATGATGCGGTCCGCAAGCAAGCGGTGCGACGATCTCACCCAGCAACAACAGTCTCTGTGACAACACTCGCAGTGATGGTAATCTTCCCGCACCGGAGCGATGTGTTCCGCAAGCAAAGGATACGTTGGTTTTTGCAGCGGCAACTGGCGCTGCGACGATCTCGATCTTTGCGGAGGCGGGAATTTCCTCGCACTGCCTGGCATGCGCTCCGCAAGCGAGCGATGCGTGAAACTTTGCAGAAAGTCTTTAGTATCTATTTTCTCAGCTTCCCAACAACAGGTACAACTTCTAGAGGCACCACAACTGACCCAAGCACTCTAGGAAGGATAGAACTCTCTCAGTAGAGTTCAGGGAAGCTGGGGTGAAGTCCTTTTGTTCCTGGGACTTCTTAACAGGGAGCCAGCTCTACTCAGGCCCTTGGAGATCTTCTTCAAGCAAGGAGACAGAGCACAAAGCAAAGTCCTTCCCCTCTCCTTGGCAGCAAAGCAACTGCAGGTTAGCCCACAAACACACAGCAGGACAGTCCTTCCTCTTCAGACTTCCAGCTTTCTCCTTGGCAGAGGTTCCTTCTTGATTCCAGGATGATCTCATTTTCTGTAGTCTGGGGTCCTATACTTATACCTCTAAACGTCTTTGTTCCCTTTGTGCAGGAGGGCTCTGATCCCAGTCTGAACCAGTTCTGGGTGTTCTTTGAGCACTTTGTTTTCCTGGCCTCTCCTTTCCTTTCAGAGAGAGGGGCAGGGTCGTCAGCCGCCCAGCAGGAGGTGGAGCCAGCAGTGTGGAAGGCAGGCACAGCCCTATTCAGGCCCAGGTGCTACCCCCTCCCACCACTCTAGATGTAGATGGCGCTATTCAGACCAGGGATGGCCCACTCAGCCTCTGGGAGCCACCCAGCCCCTGTCACTCACAAACCAGACAGTCAATTCACAAACAGGCCAAGGCAAACAGAAAGGTCAGACAAGAGAACAGCCACTTTCTAAAAGTGCTGTTCTCAAACACAGGATTCCTAAAAGATGTGTTATTAAATTCTAAGTTCAGGGATACCAGACTTTTATGTCCTATCTTGCTCCTATAGGAAGATATGCAGGTACCCACTGTAGCCAGCATTCCCCATGATAGCCTATGGGCAAGATAGCCTTACAATAGTGAAAAACGAAAATGGCTGTAATTCACTACCAGAGCATGTCACCTGCACTAGTACAAACTCCACCTTTCACATACACTGCACCCTGCCCAAGGGGGGACCTTGGGCCTTCCATAGGGGTGTCCAATGTGTACAGAAAGGGAAGGGTTAGGCCTGGTCAGTGGGGACACTGGCCAGGTTGATATGGCAGTTCACAGACTGCACACAGGCCCTGCAGTGGCAGGCCTGAGACACCATTTTAGGGCTACTCATGTGGGTGGCACAATCAGTGCTGCAAGCCCACTTGTTTCCGTTCTGGGAAGGATATGGCTTTTGTAGTTCGGACTGGACTGTTCCCATGGGGCACAGGGTCAGCGCTGATTTGCATATCGCCATTGTCTAACCCAGGGTGGTGTGGAGTGGAAAAACGATGGATTTGGGCCCAGATCTTTGGACTGGGGTGAATGTGTGACATTGATCCACATTCTGTCCATCATTGTTGTGTTTGCAGGTACCGCTCTAAGTGTACTGGGGATGCTCAGACGTGAGTCCCAGGCACTCCACACCACTGGAATCAAGCTAGCTGGGCTGATGAGAGGTGTTACCTCAAAACCGGGCCGGTCCTCGGATGCTTGTTTCCGTTCTGGGAAGGACATGGCTTTTGTAGTTCGGACTGGACTGTTCCCATGGGGCACAGGGTCAGCGCTGATTTGCATATCGCCATTGTCTAACCCAGGGTGGTGTGGAGTGGAAAAACGATGGATTTGGGCCCAGATCTTTGGACTGGGGTGAATGTGTGACATTGATCCACATTCTGTCCATCACTGTTGTGTTTGCAATTACCGCTCTAAGTGTACTGGGGATGCTCAGACGTGAGTCCCAGGCACTCCACACCACTGGAGTCAAGCTAGCCGGGCTGATGAGAGGTGTTACCTCGAAACCGGGCCGGTCCTCGGATGCTTGATTCCGTTCTGGGAAGGACATGGCTTTTGTAGTTCGGACTGGACTGTTCCCATGGGGCACAGGGTCAGCGCTGATTTGCATATCGCCATTGTCTAACCCAGGGTGGTGTGGAGTGGAAAAACGATGGATTTGGGCCCAGATCTTTGGACTGGGGTGAATGTGTGACATTGATCCACATTCTGTCCATCACTGTTGTGTTTGCAATTACCGCTCTAAGTGTACTGGGGATGCTCAGATGTGAGTCCCAGGCACTCCACACCACTGGAGTCAAGCTAGCCGGGCTGATGAGAGGTGTTACCTCGAAACCGGGCCGGTCCTCGGATGCTTGATTCCGTTCTGGGAAGGACATGGCTTTTGTAGTTCGGACTGGACTGTTCCCATGGGGCACAGGGTCAGCGCTGATTTGCATATCGCCATTGTCTAACCCAGGGTGGTGTGGAGTGGAAAAACGATGGATTTGGGCCCAGATCTTTGGACTGGGGTGAATGTGTGACATTGATCCACATTCGGTCCATCACTGTTGTGTTTGCAATTACCGCTCTAAGTGTACTGGGGATGCTCAGACGTGAGTCCCAGGCACTCCACACCACTGGAGTCAAGCTAGCCGGGCTGATGAGAGGTGTTACCTCGAAACCGGGCCGGTCCTCGGATGCTTGATTCCGTTCTGGGAAGGACATGGCTTTTGTAGTTCGGACTGGACTGTTACCATGGGGCACAGGGTCAGCGCTGATTTGCATATCGCCATTGTCTAACCCAGGGTGGTGTGGAGTGGAAAAACGATGGATTTGGGCCCAGATCTTTGGACTGGGGTGAATGTGTGACATTGATCCACATTCTGTCCATCATTGTTGTGTTTGCAGGTACCGCTCTAAGTGTACTGGGGATGCTCAGACGTGAGTCCCAGGCACTCCACACCACTGGAATCAAGCTAGCCGGGCTGATGAGAGGTGTTACCTCGAAACCGGGCCGGTCCTCGGATGCTTGTTTCCGTTCTGGGAAGGACATGGCTTTTGTAGTTCGGACTGGACTGTTCCCATGGGGCACAGGGTCAGCGCTGATTTGCATATCGCCATTGTCTAACCCAGGGTGGTGTGGAGTGGAAAAACGATGGATTTGGGCCCAGATCTTTGGACTGGGGTGAAGTGTGACATTGATCCACATTCTGTCCATCACTGTTGTGTTTGCAATTACCGCTCTAAGTGTACTGGGGATGCTCAGACGTGAGTCCCAGGCACTCCACACCACTGGAGTCAAGCTAGCCGGGCTGATGAGAGGTGTTACCTCGAAACCGGGCCGGTCCTCGGATGCTTGATTCCGTTCTGGGAAGGACATGGCTTTTGTAGTTCGGACTGGACTGTTCCCATGGGGCACAGGGTCAGCGCTGATTTGCATATCGCCATTGTCTAACCCAGGGTGGTGTGGAGTGGAAAAACGATGGATTTGGGCCCAGATCTTTGGACTGGGGTGAATGTGTGACATTGATCCACATTCTGTCCATCACTGTTGTGTTTGCAATTACCGCTCTAAGTGTACTGGGGATGCTCAGACGTGAGTCCCAGGCACTCCACACCACTGGAGTCAAGCTAGCCGGGCTGATGAGAGGTGTTACCTCGAAACCGGGCCGGTCCTCGGATGCTTGATTCCGTTCTGGGAAGGACATGGCTTTTGTAGTTCGGACTGGACTGTTCCCATGGGGCACAGGGTCAGCGCTGATTAGCATATCGCCATTGTCTAACCCAGGGTGGTGTGGAGTGGAAAAACGATGGATTTGGGCCCAGATCTTTGGACTGGGGTGAATGTGTGACATTGATCCACATTCTGTCCATCACTGTTGTGTTTGCAATTACCGCTCTAAGTGTACTGGGGATGCTCAGACGTGAGTCCCAGGCACTCCACACCACTGGAGTCAAGCTAGCCGGGCTGATGAGAGGTGTTACCTCGAAACCGGGCCGGTCCTCGGATGCTTGATTCCGTTCTGGGAAGGACATGGCTTTTGTAGTTCGGACTGGACTGTTCCCATGGGGCACAGGGTCAGCGCTGATTTGCATATCGCCATTGTCTAACCCAGGGTGGTGTGGAGTGGAAAAACGATGGATTTGGGCCCAGATCTTTGGACTGGGGTGAATGTGTGACATTGATCCACATTCTGTCCATCACTGTTGTGTTTGCAATTACCGCTCTAAGTGTACTGGGGATGCTCAGACGTGAGTCCCAGGCACTCCACACCACTGGAGTCAAGCTAGCCGGGCTGATGAGAGGTGTTACCTCGAAACCGGGCCGCTCCTCGGATGCTTGATTCCGTTCTGGGAAGGACATGGCTTTTGTAGTTCGGACTGGACTGTTCCCATGGGGCACAGGGTCAGCGCTGATTTGCATATCGCCATTGTCTAACCCAGGATGGTGTGGAGTGGAAAAACGATGGATTTGGGCCCAGATCTTTGGACTGGGGTGAATGTGTGACATTGATCCACATTCTGTCCATCACTGTTGTGTTTGCAATTACCGCTCTAAGTGTACTGGGGATGCTCAGACGTGAGTCCCAGGCACTCCACACCACTGGAGTCAAGCTAGCCGGGCTGATGAGAGGTGTTACCTCGAAACCGGGCCGGTCCTCGGATGCTTGATTCCGTTCTGGGAAGGACATGGCTTTTGTAGTTCGGACTGGACTGTTCCCATGGGGCACAGGGTCAGCGCTGATTTGCATATCGCCATTGTCTAACCCAGGGTGGTGTGGAGTGGAAAAACGATGGATTTGGGCCCAGATCTTTGGACTGGGGTGAATGTGTGACATTGATCCACATTCTGTCCATCACTGTTGTGTTTGCAATTACCGCTCTAAGTGTACTGGGGATGCTCAGACGTGAGTCCCAGGCACTCCACACCACTGGAGTCAAGCTAGCCGGGCTGATGAGAGGTGTTACCTCGAAACCGGGCCGGTCCTCGGATGCTTGATTCCGTTCTGGGAAGGACATGGCTTTTGTAGTTCGGACTGGACTGTTCCCATGGGGCACAGGGTCAGCGCTGATTTGCATATCGCCATTGTCTAACCCAGGGTGGTGTGGAGTGGAAAAACGATGGATTTGGGCCCAGATCTTTGGACTGGGGTGAATGTGTGACATTGATCCACATTCTGTCCATCACTGTTGTGTTTGCAATTACCGCAAGCCCACTAGTAGCATTTGAATCACCAGCCCTGGCACACTCAGTGCACTTTACTAGGGACTTCTTGGTTGTACAAATACGCCAATCATGGATAATCAATTACAATAACAATTTACTCAGGGAGCACTTACACTTTAACACCGAATAGCAGTGGCAAAGTGCTCAAAGCATCTAAACCAGCAAAAAACAAAATCCAGCCCAGCGTCAAAAATACAAGAGGTAGAGGCAAAAAGACAAGGGAAACCACGCCAAAGATGCCAGGTCTAACATTGAGCATGAGCTGAATACAGAGACCAGGTTAGCCCCACTGAAAAGTTACCGTCTCGAGTCCGGCACAAAGAGTTCAGCTCGCATTGAAGGAGGCCACGAGGAGGAGGCTTTCAGTGCAACAAGCAGGTTGAGAGTCGCAGACAATCATTGCTGTAGTGCGGATACAGTCATCACTGGAGCTTTAGTTTGGTGATCCTTGTGAGGCTGTCATTGCTGTAGCACAAAGTGCAGGTCTTTCATTGCCAGTCATCACGAAAAGTCGCTGATGGGGCGAAGAGACTGTCTCACCAGAGCTTTGCGCTACAGAGTTTCAGTGTGAATGGGTCTGTTTGTGGTTTTGAGGAGCCCACCTTCAGGATTTTCACTTTTTTTGTTCTTGTAGGAGCTTCAACTGATGACAAACAAAGATTCAGAACCTGAGGGGCACCTCTTGGGGCTCAGGACTCACTCAACTGAGGCCAGAAGCAGGGCTCATGCAGGTCTAGATAGGTCCAGTTTCAGCTAGTCAGCTGGGCAGTTGCATGGAGGCCTCAGAAAGTCCCTATAGCGCACATAGGAGGTCAACCAACTGACACTTGGTGTCATTCTGGGTATGCTGGGATCACGGCAAGCACGTCTAATCTTCCTTCTTCAGAGAGCAAGACAGTCCTTCAAGCAGCAGGCTAGTCCTCTTCAAGCAGCAGGGCAGTCCTTCTTCTGATTGCACATCTCCAGGAGTGTTCTGAGTTTAGGTTCTGAGAGTGCCTCTTTTATCCCATGTGCCAGCCTGTGGGTGGGAAATTCCCTACGTGTCTAATCTATCCCCATTTCTAGGTTTGGCTCCATACTGATTAGGTTCAAGTACAGGCAATTCTAGGTGTGGACTGCATTTTCAGTGGCAGTGTGGGCAGCCCTTAGAGGTAAGGAAGGGTTTGGCAAGTCCTGGGGTTGTTCCGTTGAAGCTTAGGAAGGTTGAGTGCCAACCCCTCAGGACACCCTGCTCAGCAAGCAATATCCAATGCCCTTTTGTGACTGTCTGGAAGGAATGCACAAAACACCAAAGGAGAGCCATTCAGTCATGTGACTCTGGGCACTTGCAGAAAGGCATATTTGACCTAGGGAGAACAATTGGAACTTTCTAATAGTGTAATTTTTAGTGTTGTACATTTAAATCTGGCTTTACCACTAAAGATGATTTTAAATCATAATTCATTTGAGTATACCCAGTAGATTCCTATCTGTTCCCAAACTGTAGTTATCTCTTGTTAGATGTAATAAAGAAAACATAGCGTGAGGCTGTAGGAAAGGTAGGCCTTGCGACTTTGGTGGATTTCAGTGCTATGACATGTCAAACTTAAAACCATATGTCCAACTTTTTACATACAAAACACTCTGCCCTATGAGCTGTTAGGGCCTACATCAGGCATGACTTATAAGTTCTAAAAAGGAAGGTTCATGCCCGGCACAAGGTTTATTTTGACAGGTTAAAATGGTATTGTGAAACAACACTACAGGCACCAGTGGCAAGCCTGAGACACGTTTTGCATTGCCAGTTTACTAGGTAGTTCAATTGGTGCTGTTGCCCACTATTAGCAATTAATTTACAGGCCCTAGGTACTGCTAGGATCATTTACTAGGGATTTACAAGTAAATTAAATATGCCAACTAGGTATAGTCAAATTTTAGTTAGTTTGAGGGAGAGAACACAAAACGTTAGCAACAGTTGGCAGGACTAAAGTGTTCAATGTCGTAATGTCAACAAAAACGATTTCAGCAAAAATAAAGTTGTGAAGGTACAAAGGTTTGGGAGGAATACTATGCCAGGGATGTTAAATCTAACAGTGCTGTTATGACATTGAATGCATTTCTTTGTAAAGGCAAACCCAACCATAAGCTAGAAGGAATCTGTGATAATAACCACACAATGGCATTTGCACACCTAAGCATGGGTGCTTGAACTGTTATCTGCTCTACTTTACCATTCAAGCTGATAGATTCAGCACATAATGGGCCTGTCCCATTGTTTAACTCAAACACCTACTTATATTTTTGATGCAGTATCTAGCAGCATACCCAAAAAAGGGGACACATACATTACAGGCATCTTAATTTTTGCTACTGAAAAACAGGCAGGTTTAGGTGATTGCTGGATTTTTAAATGTGTAACATGGACACTGAACAATATATAATGCTTAAAGCCACAAAATGTAAATTGTTCAAAATAAAAATACAGTATAGCTCAATATCCACATTTTATGTAATGCTAGACATACGTCCTGCGTGTTTGATTCATCTATTTCAAATCACACCATCAAGTTACAAAGCAGCAGATGTCCTTAGGGGTCTCGTGGCACCTCAGAAAGTGATGCCTGTCTGTGGATAATAACTGATAATTGAGTGGGCTCATATATGATTAGCTAAATTTGAAATTCTTGAAAAGTGTTGTTGGAACCTGCACAGGAAAAAAATAGACTAATGTACACAAGTGGTCCATATCTATCTCAGAAATATCTTGTCTGTAACAGGTAGGTCAATTTACAGGAAATGTGGTCAGGGACCCAATTCTGCCAATATCAACATTAATAGCCAATATCGAGAAGAAATGAGAAAGGGAAAAACAATGTTTTGTTGGCAGGCCTGAAAGCAAAAAGCTCTCTTCATTTCTGGATATGTAATATTATAGAGTAACTTAATTTGGACCACAGGACTGACAATGCCGTTCCACCCAGGACAAGTATTTGAATTTGGGAACATTAATTTGCATATAAACTTAAAACCAAAAATTCCTTCTGGGCTAAACATATATTCATTCTTTAGAAAGATTTAGGCAATACTTTTAGTGACATTATATGTCATGTGCAGAGCTTTCAAGGGTATTTATATGCTGAGTTGAAGGAAAATACAGGCTTGTTGCAGTATTTGGTAACATTTTGATTTGGCAATATAGTTATGCAGGTGCTCTTAAGTATGGCATATTTTCAGAGTCTAATTTGAGTAAAGCTAGAGCAATCATGGCCTCAACACTTTGAGGAAAGCTAAAATATTGAAATATCCTTAGCAGAAGTTTCAACAAGTAAAGAGGAGATTTTATTACCACCTGATTGATTGATTGATTGATTGATTGATTGATTGATTGATTAATTGATTTAGGCTTTTGTATAGCGCATACTGTCAGCCTACGGGTATCCTGGCGCTTCAGACTAAAAAAAATATCCATGGACAGAATATAGGTGGGACGCAGCAGAGGGAGGGGAAAGGGAACTAAATCATGGGATAGAGCCAGGTTTTTAAGTTCCTACGGAACTCTAACAGAGAGTTCACTAATCTGAGGCTCTGAGGGAGCTCGTTCCATAGGCGAGCGCCAACCCTGCTGAAAGCCCTTCATCCAAGCCTGGCCCGTTTAAACCAGGGGATCGTCAATAGCCCAGTGCTGGAAGAGCGAAGCTGCCTTGTGGGATGATACCACATGAACCTATCCTGCAGGGGGACAGAGCCAGGTGTTGTGCACAGCTCGGAAGACCATACACAGAGCTTTAAAATGGACCCTTTCCCTGACGGGCAGCCAGTGAAGCTCTCCCAGAGCTGTGGTAGAAGAGGAACTCCGTGTCCTACCAAGGGCCAGTGTGGCTGGTGCAGACTGGATTCTTTGCAGTCCCTGAAAGATGTACACAGGGGCTCCTAAATAAAGGGCGTTGCAATAATCCAGCCTGCTACCCACAATGCTACTTACCACCAGAGAAAGTTTCTTTTTAGGTATTAGGGGGAGTATTTTCCATAGCATGCGAATGAGAATGAAGCAGACGCTAGCGGTCTTATTTGCCTGTGATTCCATCTGGAGGTCGTCATCGAACAACACCCCAAGATTATGAACTTTCCTAACCGGGATTAGTGAATCCTCCTCTGGTAAGTGTCTGAAGTCACCAGGCAAGATATTGTCTAGATATCCTGCAAGCAGAGCAAAACATTACCTCTATCTTTCCGCTGTTAACTTGCAGAGAATCCCTTCTGAGCCAGTCCGTCGTCTGCCGCATGCATTGCTGGAACAAGTCCATCAATACTGCATGGTCCCCTTCCAAGGAGAAGGCCAGTTGCGTGTCGTCGGCATAGTTGACTAAACAGACTCCAAAGGACTTTATGATGGAAAACAAGGGCTGCAAGTAGACATTGAATAGGACAGAGCTGATTGCAGAACCCTGCGGCACCCCATGGACAACTGGGGATTTACCATAGGAGAAAGGTACTAAAGTTACCACCTGCTGACGACCTTCCAAATAGGACTGAAGCCATTACAATGCACGACCACTCACTCCCATCTTCTTTCCCGCTGTCGGCCTGCATACGTACCTTGATCTGCTCTACAAGGGAGAGGTTGAAGTTCAAAGATTTTCCTAGGATTTTTACACCTTACTTAGTTCTTGTAAATTGCTCAGTTCTGTGGGTAACTAGCACTTGCCTACAAATTGCTACATTCTCCACAGCTGAGAACTTTCTATTTTGGACATATTAGGGGACTCATAATAATACAGTGTTCTTCCAATCTTTCTAGACGCAGGTACTCGTCCCATAGGGGACCAGGCGAGGTTGCGCCCCCTCCTCCTCTGGGCTCGCATCTGGAGGTACCAAAATTGTCTAGCTATGCTGATGGTCTAAGGGAACTGCTCTTAACACCTGGTTGGTCCAAAATCCGTTGGCTTAAGGAAGTCAAGTGCCTTCTCATCGAACTTGGCCTTGAGGACGCGTGGGCTAATAGATCTGCCCCGCCCAAACAGCAATTAAAGGCGCTATATTGGTCATGGGTGATGGACACCAGAAATTGCAATTCCAAACTCTGTAGAACTTCTGTCGAATTTCTCTTGATCAAGGATGTCCCTTACTGTGAGCCATATTTAGACCTGATTACTAAATCTTGGGACAGGGCACTATATATCAAATTCAGGTTGGGGTTACTGCCAGTGGGAAAACTGATTGCCAGCTGGAGGGGTTCATCGCATTTATCTTCATTTTGTCCTTTTTGTAATAGTAGGCTAGAGTCTGTGCCCCACATACTTTTCGTGTGCCCAGCCTATTTTGCCCCGCGCCGCATCTGGCTAAAGCCTTTGTGTCGGAGTTTCGGAACTAGATCCCATCTTGAGGCTCTTCGAATTTTAAGATCCGACCCATGCCCTCTGTTTGCTTTCTGTCTTGCTAAATTTCTGGCTTTGGCATGGCGGATCCGTTCATTGAGGCTATCAACAGTACCCTAATAGCCAGTTGACTATCCCGTACCAATGTCCATATCGTCTTCATGTAAATAACGAAATGAAATGATTTAGTATTGTACTGAGTTTTCAACATTTTAATAATTATTTGTTTTTGTAATGCTTTTTAAGATATGTGCAATATATCGAAATAAAGCTTTCAATCATCATCATCAATAATACAGTGTTTGGTTGCCAGAAGACAGGGGCATAGGGAGCAGGGTTTGACAACATCAGGTTTCTCAAGACTAGTGGCCCAATTTCGATGTTGTTAGGAAGGCCTTCTCAAAGCCATCCATAGCTGGACCTTCCAGCCGACTAATACTGGGAGCCGGTTCCTACAAACGACGAAGTGCGAACCCAAAATTTCTTACTTACATAACGACTCGGTCACTCCGACTCTGTCTTCATTTTGGAAACGGAAACTCTCTGTAAACACTGAATGGAGTAGTCGGTAGGAATATTCCCACTCTGATTCCCACTGCCCATGTACGATGGGTACTTCCTATGCACCAAATCCGTTGCCACAACCAACTAGTCAGAGCATCCGTAAGGGGAGTATTTAACCGCCGATTCGTGCCACAACTCAATTCCTGTGAACGAGAAGGTGCAGCCATGTATCCTATTGTGCACCTCATCCCTATACTTTACATCTACGGTCAAAACTACAACCCCAACCAACACCTACCCCCACACAAAAATACTATTGCCCGGCAAAAGGCCACATAATATAAAGCAGAGACAAAACTCCAGTTACCTTTAAGGTGGAGGAAATACTTTCAGCAATGTAGAGGCAAGGGGGGCGTGGCAATAATCCCAGCAAATCAGATGCAAAGCGGGGGGTTGGGAGCTAATACTCCCAGCAATGTTCAGCCAAAATTGGGAGGTGGAGGTCTAACACTCCCAGCAATGCAGAGTTAAAACTGGGTTTGGGGGCCAATACCCCAAGAAATGTATAGGCAAATTGTTGGTGTTGTGACAAATAGCCCCAGCTATGTTGGGCCTATGTGGGGTTTGTGGGGCAAATACCTCCAGTAATGAAGATGCAAATTTGGGGGTTTGGGGGCAAATACCCTGATTACTGAAGATGGAAATCTGGGGTTCGGGGGCAAATACCACCACTAATGTAGATGCAAATTTGGGGTTTGGGGTAAAATACCCCAGTAATGTAATTGCAAATGTTGCGTTTGGGGGCAAATACCCCCATTAATGAAGATGCAAATCTGGGGTTTAAGGGGGAAATACCCCAATAATGAAAATCCAAATCTGGTGTTTGGGGCAAATACCCCCATTAATTAAGATGCCAATCTGGGGTTTGGGGCAAATACTCCCAGCAATGTGTATGTGAACAATACCACAGGTGGAGTACATGCTGCAGGAATGACTGAATGAACAACATAAAAGTCATTTTCCATGAAATGCATCCTATACTGTTGCAACAAAAGTAACAACCACATTTGAGGAATGGGCAGAGTGGAGATGCAAGGAACTGTTAAAAAATCCACATCATCTCCTAAATGGTCCCTTAAAAACCTGCGAAATACTGGGGGGCTGATGTGCAAACAAGACAGACCAGCCACCTAACGCAGTTCAAGAATTGAATGTGTGTGTGTGGAAACATAGTGGGCGGCCAATGGCCTATGTGCCCTCTGGGTGTTGAGTCCAATCAGAAAGTGTTCTGCATACCCTTGGACTGGCCCTGCTGGCAATTGGGAATTGGTTTGTTGGCTGGTGAACAAGGGTCACCTGTGGGCCACGGTTTTGGGGCTTTCATAAACCACAACAATATCCTGACTCATTTCCCCAGCTCCCACCAGGCCACAGCAATGTGGTGCCAGTATCCTGTCCACTGACCTGTTGTGCTGCACATTGAGGATGGGGACCAGACTTTGGAGCATACTCACCTTGGTGCCCTGGGTCGCATGCCTTGCAAGAAGCAGTGTCATCTCTCCCAACCACCCATGAGTTTCATTGCACAGCGGGTGCAGGAAGGTTGCATTGGAAGTAGGGGCCTTGCAGGGAGGTAAGCCACATTTGGCCATTCTAAACTACCCCATCCATTGATCAGCAGCAGTGTGCCTTGTTGAAACCGACTTGACAGGTGAAATCACAGAGGCTACTATGAAAGCGATGATCACGTAATGTGTGCCATTTACTCCCAGAGTGCCCAGTCATCATTGTGATCCCAAACCGAGTATGGGTCCATTGCATGTTGCGTATGACCAATGAGGGAATGTCATCATAAGGAAGGAACACTTAGCCCGCCAAATAGTTGGAGAAACATACATATGACGGTGGAACAGGAAGTACCAGACCCACATAGATGTATGTATCACAAAGTCAATGCATTAGTCCAGCACAACACACACTGAAACATCACAGGGAAACTGAACTCTAATCTACCCACAGAAGTATGACATATTGATGAGCCTTTGTACGGTGAAGCCCAGAGGATATTACCCCAGACAACCCACTAGTCCGCAGAGCCAGGTACTCAGAACAGATTTATGAACCTCCCACTACAACAACCCAGAAGTTGTCTTGTCACAGTTGTCAATGAAACATTTGTATACAAAATTCCACCCTGCTATGGAGAAAAGCATTGACCAACAGCAATGTCTTAAACAGTCACCACGTGTGCACTGGGGGCGCTGCACACAACCCCCAATCTGTTTTAGTACATTGTCATCTTCGGAGAATGTCATTCACAGCAACTCTGCATCTAGCTCCTAAGCCTGTAGTGTGTACAGAAAAATACTTATTCCATTTGGAATGTGCAGATTGTGTACTATCACCCTTGTCGCAATATTCGCTCCTCCAGCCAGGCTCTCCTCTGTGTCCCCCGCTTCCGTAAATCCAGAACCGGCGGCACCAGATTTTCCATTCTCGGACCCCGCTTCTGGAACAGTCTCCCACCCACCATCAGGTCCATCCCTGTTTACTTGCATTTCCGTAAGGCGCTCAAAACCCATCTGTACGTCCAAGCCTTTACAAACCTGTAATTCCCGGGCTGCCTCTTCCATCTGTCACTATCAATCCTCCAGCACCAGGAAACCGCTTGGTCACAGAGCGCTTTACAAATACTTTCAACTATAACTTCAACTTCAGAGTAGTGGGAGTATACATGAGTCTCAGGGCATAGAGTCCACCTACAGGGTTTGTGGGCTCCAGTGCTCAGCCTATTGTGTAAGATAATCTGCCAGCACTGATGAGGATGCCAGGGTGGGTGGGGCCTCAATCTGTGGCTCACAAACTCAATCAAAATAGCCATCCCTAAGCCAGGGGAAATAGGTATATCTTGTGAGGATGGAAGACATGTGCAAAATGATTTCTGCCTTGTCTACATTTGGCACTGAAACATTGTCTCAAATTCCATGAACCCGTCAAGGAGATCCTGCAACAAAGACACATTGCCCTCAGACTTCAGGGCAGTGTTTAATGGGAAAAATAGGAGCCCTCATGGGCACAGACACAAGGTCTACCCTTGCCAAAACAGATAAGAGCCTCCAAAATATTGACAATGCCAACACCTATGGAACTGGGTGTACTGTTCCAGTGTCACATTTGAGTTTGTTCACAGTGCACAGTAATGTCTGCAGCACGACCAGGGATATCATCACAATGAGTACACTCCCCTGGTGCCCCCACACTTTGGCCCTTAAAAGTCTGAATGAAATGAATACCCATGCATGTGTGGTCTACTGGGAATTGTGGGGATGTGTTTTCTAGAGTTGTTTGCCCCCAGGTGGCACAACAACACACATCCTTGACTATTCACTTGAGGGCTCAATAGACCCCTAAACAATGGAGTGTGATCCAACGATCCGGCATCATGACATACCATTAGAAGCAATCACCACCTCCTTCCCAGGGCATCATACAAGGGTAGGAATCACCAATCAGTGACCACAACTACCTGCAAAGGGTAACTCGCTACTCATGCCCACAAACAATTCAGAAAAGGCATGCCTAGGTAGAGGATACTTGCCCTGTGGTATCAATAAGTTTAGCACATGCCAGTGTACTCAAAGTGGCCATCACTGCAATCAGTCATGCATATACACTGGCAGACAGCAAGCTGCAGCAAAAACATCTATATTTTCACTCTGGCAACGGTTTCTGCCCACTCACATAATCCACACATATGTACATTTCAACATAACCACAAGGCCTGCATGAACTCAACTTGTGCAGGTATGACACCTCCCACATCCACTTCAAAGTACATGCTTGTGTCCCTAAACTACCATACACAAAAGCACATTAGAAGCTCCCTCTGGTGCAGCTAGATGGACAAGCATGTCTGCCCCACAAGCTCCATCCATGTTCTCAAACTCTACCAAGCTGAGTCATACTAAATGACATTTGTGCTGCCCTTCTCACATCCACACTTTCACTTGCAGCACCACTTTTTATCACTATGTATACAACAGCTCCAACATATAGGACATGCATACAATGTAGTGTACTCATCCCCTTCTCAGCAGATGTCAAAATAAACTTGTCAAATGGACCACTCTTATCACCAGTTGCACCCTCAGCAATGCCTTGGACAGCACACATGCCACAATGTGCAGCATCACAGCCCACTCTGATATGCACACTTCACACATCACCACATCTCACAACAAGACACTTGCATGGCTCAATGAATATATACTCAGTCATTCACACATCATCATACACCCACCCAACTCTGCTCAAGGTCTACAGATTGTCACTCCTAGAAAAGATGCATCTACAGATTCAAACACAACATACATCAACTATACAACACCTAACATTTCACCATTCAACGACCTAAAATACACAACTTGTGTAAATCCCTTCACATACACTTATACACTCTGTCACATATGACTAGTTTAACCTTGTTGCACTGTTGCCCTGTCACATCCACACATGACTTCCATGTCCAATGACTCCATGGACTCATGCACAGTAACAACTATCCACAGTCATCCAAAATGCACTGGTACAGTCATATCTTACAATAGTGCCACATACTACAGCTCTCATCACCTGCCATAATCCAACCTTGTCTATCTGGATATATCCCTATCACATCTACTGATTCCTACCATACCTTGCACAGGATGAAAGCAGTTTAACAAGCTCGCTTACTCTGATTCACCCCCCGCATATAAAGCACTCACACTGGTACAATGTGGACACTCCATGTCTCCTACACAAGAACTGCCTACGAACCAAACTTATACCTCACACTCTCAGACATTCTCTAAATCTTTCCAGCCCCATCTCGTAGGAGTCTCCACTACATAACCATGTTTGAAACACAAGTTTCTCTCACCTTTACCCTTGTGTGTGCCATCTCTTCACCAGCAACATTCACCTTGCTAAACACACCTGCAGCTAGACCTCACAATCTAAATTCCACATACTCCCCTGTGTGGCAACTAAGAGCATGGTTGTGACCCTGGCTCCAGTGGCATCTGCATGGCAGATGGACCCACTACACTTCTGTGCACCCACTGTCCACTCAGCTTACCACATGTAGAACAGGGCAATCCAACAGACATCACAGCACCCCTCGGACAGCTGTGTGACTTGGCACAGCATCAAGCATAGCTCAAAAGGACACCATTATCAGTCATGCACAAATTACTACCTACATACAAATCTTATGCTCAACTACGAATGGCTTGTGGCTGTAAACATGAAAGTCTCGCTTGGACAGATCAAACACAACATCAACATGATGTAGCCAGACAAAAACAGGCTGGCACAGCTCACATGAGAATAAGAAATCTCTGGACCTGTAAGAACACAGAAACCTGGTCGAACAGATACTTACTTTTTGGGAGGCAACAGGGTGTGAAGACTGTGGGAATCCATGGGCTCAGGAAATGTATCAGAACACCCATGATTAAAAATTGCCTACAGTAGAATGCCACCTGTGGCAAGCTTGTCATTGCCACTGGTCTACCAGACCAAAGGGAGACACAGACATGGCTCCATCACTATCAAGTCACATACAAGTCTTGTACCATCACCTTGTGTACATGGGCGTGTCCAAAGTCACCACCACATACTCAAACTCCGTACCTACCCAGGTGTATTGGTGAGACAGGTGACTCTATGCACATCACAAACATATTCAGCGTGCTCCTCCTAAAGTGTAGCACTGTGCAACACTTGCACCACGTTCACATATGGTAGCATGACCTATGTGCAAATGTGATGGAAACAGATAAAAGGTTGGCGACTGCATATCACCCTCATAGGCAAAAATGTATGTGGGTGATGACATCCAGTAAATGTAGACACGAAAACATTAAATACATACTGTAAAATGTCACATACTCCATGGACCACATGTAATCCATGACATACCAACTTCATTGTGTACTCACACCAATAACTGTACATGAATGCCAGTGCACTTATAACCAATTTGTGGGACACAGAAATCTGATTTTAAAACTTTAAACATGCTTTAATTATGGATGTTGTAACCAAGTTCATAAGAACAAAAGCATGGCCAATGGCCAGTCCATAAACGTCCAAAATTTGATACGGTGATACAATATACCCATCAACTCTTGCCTGCACTGTGACTGCAAGGGGTTACCTCCCTTCGGAGGGGCATCTGGCGGGCATGCCAGGCACAAAATGGACAGAACTGGGGAGGACTGGTTTGTGATTTTTGAGCGATGGGATCAGGAGTGGTGGGTGGACTCACTGCAGTGGATGGGCAAGATTGAGGGAATGTTGAGTCCACTGCAGTGGATGGGCCAGATTGAGGGGGTGTTGGGACCACTGCAGTGGTAGGAACAGACTGAGAGGGGCAGTTGTAGTGGGAGTGCTCACTAGAGGGGGCTCTGCTTGAGCTTCTTAGGGATGGTGTAGTGATGGATGGAAACTACAGGGATAGGGATGGACTCTGACTTTTTGGGTGGGGTTTTCTTGTGATGGGAGATACTGGTCTGGGCTTTGGAAGTTTGGGTTAGTGGAGGGAGTTTGGGCTTGTGCAACTGGGGGGATTTGTGGGTGGTGTGCTTTGGGTTCTTCCTCTTCATGGGCTAGGAGGGCAGGTTGAGATGTCAGGGCTTGCCGGGTGGGTTGCATCTTCTTATTGTGATGGGGTTTGGGTGGGTTGGCAGGAAAGAGGCCATGGTTGTTGAGGAAGAACTTTTGGGCAGAGGGGAGGACAGGAGAGGCACGGGCAGGTGTTTTGGAGGCAGAAGGTTGTGAGGTCTGCAGAGTGTCTGTGGATGCATGTGTGTCATCTGGTGGTATTTCCTTGGTGGTGAGTGTGTTGTCTGTCTCCTGAATGTGCATATGTGTGGGTTTGCCTTTCTATACGTGTGTCTGTGTACTGCTTGTGGCTGTTGAGGTGTGTGCATGTGTGTGTTTGTGTGTGCTTGGGTTAGGGAGTGTAGTTGGGACAGTGGATGGGGAAAAGGTATGAGAGGGAGGGACTGCTGGAGCTGAGACACTGCTGCTGTCAGTGTGGAGGCCAGTGCCTGATTGGATCTCTGAGGACAGCAGGGGAGATCAGGGCAGGGGGTGAGATGCCTGGCGCAAAGGAGAGCTGTCCCCTGCCAATGGACCAGCCACGGATACTGTGCCTGGGAGCAGTTGGGAGGATGGAGAAGAGAGTGGTGGTGGTGGTGGACGCTGATGTTGAGGAATCTGTTCCTATGTCCTCTGCCACAAGTGAGTCAACAACTGGAGCTTGACTGGTCTTCGGATGCTGCAGATAGAGTTGCAGACCTGCCCTCAGTGTGGCTCCCCTCATCCTCCCTGCCAGTGGATGCCTCCATGTTCAAATCGGCACTGGACCCAAACTGGCAAACTGCTCCCCCTACACCCGTGGCACTGTCTCCTCTGCTGGCCGGTGCTGACGCAGTGAAAAACATATGGAAAATAACCACACAAGTCCTCTGTATGGAGTTGGCACATAGGTACATCGCAAATCCTCACAGTTCAAACAACTACTAACAACTACATCAATTGAGACATGGTATCCATTCTGTAATCCCTAGTCATGGAACTGCAAAACATTGGCTCTAATCTCACAGGTCAAATTAAATCCTTGTCCAAATTTCAGCTTGTGTACTCATTGAGTCATGTCACACAGATAACAGTGATTGTGCTCATTTGTCCTGTAACTTAGGTTCTCTACTGTTGTTGTGAATCTATCTAGGATCCTAATCAAGATATCCCCGATTCATGCCCTTATATGGTTATAACAAAACATATCCTTATAAAGGCATAGGATCATGTACATATCTAGTCATAGCCCATGCAGTCCAAATACGGCAAGGCTACTCCCATAGACTCCTAGAAAGTACAACACGTTCTTTAAACAAAACCAAGCCTCCAGCAGCCCGGGAAATCCCCCTGCTTTTGTTTTGATTTGCACAAGAACTCCTGGAGTCCAGAAAGAACTGTTAGTTCTTAGTGACGTCTTATGTCCAACCTTACGTCAAACTCGGCACCTTTCAGGTATAAATATACCAACAGTTGCCTTAAGCAAACACACTGTGGTTTAGAGCAGAGCGGCTATCTACTTGCCCGACACCCAGCTGATGCGAGTGCCGAAGGAAGCCGACCCTCCCATTTGACGCACTGAGAGAGACGCTGTTTTTTCTCAAGCCGAGAAATCAAGCTCCGGTGTTTCCAGTCACCCTTGCGGGTTGCTGGGAGATCGAGTCCTGAGAGAGAGATACAAGACCTCCTACATTCTATTACCAAGGAACGGAGCTGACTAAACCCTTAAGAGAATTCTTGATTCAGATTCTTGGCAAAAAAACAACTTAACTTAAACTGCAACTTACTTACTCCTTCCCACGTATTAGGCTTAGGTCAGGTACACCGGGGTAGGCGTATCTTAGAAGCACCAGTTGAGTTCGTTAGTCAATGTTTTTATGTATGTATATATTTTATCCATTTTAAAGTATCACATGGCTAAGAAACCATATCAATGCTTTTACAGTATTATTTTATAATACTCCTTTTACTGTACGCACTTTACTTTATGATAAGTATTGCAATTGTGGCAACTCACTTCTCTTGCATGAGAAAGAAGACTGCTCAATAAATAACACATTTTATTGAAAACGCCCGTCTCTCTATTTCTCTGCACTCCTGGTGAAATTAAGCATGTACGATTGACTGAGTGAAATAACTGTCTATTGTTTTCACACGACTCTAGAGATATACTCTTTATTCTGAGGGAGCAAAGTTGTCATGTTTATGCGGTTGTCAGAAACTAATCCCTTCTTGTCTATTCAGGAAAGTTAGCCCCTTCCTGTTCACTCGAGAACGTTTCTAGTGACCTCTGAGCTAGCTGGCAAAACTAATTAAGTCTAAAATAGTCAGTAGAGACCTAGATGACCTCAGTCCTACGTCTAAACTGCTGTTTATGTTATTCCAATGCGCAGAGCCTATTGGGAATATAGGAACTACACTACATGGCGCCCAACGTTTGGTAAGGCGATAATCTAACGCATGACATTAGAGTAACTCAGTCGTGCTTTTCACACAGACCCCTTTTCCCGTAAAAACTCCAAAAGACGTCTGGAGTGGGTAAAAGGTTAATATCCGCCAGAACTTAGTAGGAAGAGATTCCTATGTATTAGTTTTTGGTTTAGTCAACATTGAAGGATACAGTGTTCCAAAATATTGTGCACCTAATCTTTGTTTCCTTGAAACTTGCTCTGCAACAAAAACTTTCTGTCAGTAAAATGCCGGACGGTGACGAAGAAAGAGATGCTACAGCGTCTCAACTGTTGCTAGATGACACAACTCTCCAACAGAATTACCCGAATGCTATAATCATTCCGGTTAATGTAAGAAGAACTATAACTCTTAAGCTTATAGAAAATGGACTATCACCGAGAGGTGGTACAGTCATATTCGTGGTAGAGGCCCATCAATATCGGCAGACAGAGGTATTCTATTCATGGATACATTTTCCAGCAGCAAACGCTGTAACACAAGACTTCCACTATTACAAAATAGAGCAATCTCCGAATGAATACGCTCCTTTCGAGGACGTTGAAATTCCACTAACTTACCAAGAGCACCTGCTCTGGTTTAATGGTGCCCTAAAACATGAAAATCACATTACCAGGCTCGGTCCACTAGGTAGACCAGGAGCCACGTGGCCGGTTCTAGACAGCTACACAACACATCACGACATTGAAAAAATGTCAAGCGAAGAACTTTTGGTTAAACTAAAAGAATTAACAAAGGCATATAGAGAATTAGTTCAATTGACAATTGACGATACAAAATACCTGCAGAAACTGAAAGAAACAGATATAGCAGAACAACCTTTTGAACTTGCCAGAATCATAGAAAAATCCTATGAAGAACTAGGAGGAGATAGTTTGGGTGGGAAACCACTAAAACCACAACTAATTGAAAGTCCTGAAAAAACTTTTATTAAAAATAATCTGAACACTGCAAAAAAGATTTGGGAGGGTAATAAACAATCCACTCCCAGAGAAAAACTTTTTCAGTCCAGAAGAAGGTCTCCTCAACGGAGAGATAGATCTCCAGAAATAGGAAACAAGTCTCCCAAAAGGGTGCGCTCTGAGAAAAGATACAACCTTAGAGATAGGGATAAATTGCGAAAACATGACAGATATCAAGATATTGATACACGTCCCTCTCGATCTTTTCAGAATTCCTCACAGAAATCGGAAAGAAGAGGACGGTCAGAACACAAAGAAGAGCACGTCAAGTCCAAAGACAAGGAACCTGCTCATCAAAGTAAAAAATTACAATTTCCAAAAAAAGAAGGTAGCTAGTATTAAAATAAAACATGCCGAGGATTCTGAGGACACAACTGAAAAACGGAGAGTGGGCCCAGACAGTGCTAGACAGCGCAGCAGAAGTAACCATAGTTCACAAGATCCTGATGAATCTTCTGGAGACAGTGGACACGAATGAATACATTCAAGTGGAAACTGCAGACACCAGAGTTAGCAAACCCCATAAATTATACGAGATAACATTGCGTATAGAGGGGGACAAAAGTGGGAAAATAAGGGGTCTCTTTTGGGATAACTTATCTAAAGGCTATGATATCCTGTTAGCTGAAAAAGACTGGCCACCAGAGTTTGTCAGGGAGTGCCCTCATGGCGAAGAAATGATTATGCCTGCCTTCTCAAATCATATTCCAATTCATAAAAAATGCACATTTGCAAGAAAATGAGCAGTGGCCCAAGCTCCTGCATTATATAAAAATCATGTAGGATGGGATGAGGATTCTCCACCCAAAAAAAATCCAGTTAAAAAGTCAACCTATTGCACAAAGGCAGTACCCAGGTAAACAAGAAGCTAGAAAGCAAGTCAGGGAGATCCTAGATCAACTTGAATATCAGGGGGTGATTGAAACATGCACCTCACAAATGAACAATCCTTTGTTTCCTGTCTCCAAACCAGACAATTCATATTGTCTAGTTTTGGACTACAGATACTTAAACTCCTGTTGCAAAACATTTGCAGTACAAAACTCACACAGTGCAGCACTAATGAATAACATCGTGCACAAAAAATATAAAACGACATTAGATATCTCTAATGGATTCTTTTGTCAAAAAATAGCACCTGAAAGCAGGTATTTGACCGCATTCTCAACAATGGGGTTGCAAAAACAATTCTGTCGACTCCCACAGGGATTCAAGAATAGCCCAGGATTATTCTAGGCAAGGGTAACAGAGTTACTACAAATATATGATGATGAGGCATTATCTTATGTCGATGACATCTATCTCACAGACGATGACCTGGAGACACACTTGAAAAGAGTGAAGACCATAATACTTGGGTTCGCAGCTGAAGGGTACAAATTCAACTTTAAAAAGTCACAAATTGCTCACCTAACTGTCCTGTTTTTAGGATATGAATTATCAAGTGAAGGCAAAAGCCTAGCAGACAATTTCTTAGAGAAATGTGCTGTACTCCAAGCACCAAAAACGTTGAAGAACTTACAATCAATACTAGGTTTCCTGAATTTCGGAAGAACATACATTCTAAATTATGCAGAGAGGGTTAAACCTCTCCATGAATTAAGAAAACCTGATTTCAAACCAATCAATTGGACTCAGAAACACACAGAAATGTTAAGATCATGACAAACAGCTATGTTAACTAAAACAAAGCTGCAAACACGCGCAAACAAACGCAACCTTGTAATCCGAGTCATCCCAGGAAGATGCGGATTCACGTACCTGACCTCTAATGAGGGAGAAACGGTACCAATAGCTTACAAATCACACTTGTACACACAAGCTGAAATGAAATTTAGTTCTACTGAAAAAATTCTAACTACGGTTCAAACTGCTGTAGCAAAAAAAAGAGCCCTAACCCAAGGCAAAAGGATATCTGTTTTAACAGCAGAATCAGCGCTTGAGGCATTAACAAGTCCACGCAATCTGAAAACAGTGGCATTAGATCCAAAATGGATGCAATGGGAAAATTCTCTTCCTGCAGAAGACTTTTTTGACCCGAAAATGAAAAAAACTAGAAAATCTAGAATACGAACGTGAATACCCTCTGTCAATCGAAATTCTGCCTTTCGAACAGTGCAGCTGTGTAATCTACATGGACAGATTTGCACAACACTACGATGTTGATAAAAAATCCTCTAATGCAGCGTGCGCGATTGTTAAAGGTCGCTGGCGCTTTGGTAAATTCAGACCGATAATCACCAAAACGGAATCACTCAGAAACTGTACAGCTCAGCGAGCTGAAATAAGATCTTTAAAGATGGCGCTTGAAAATGCGAATCGTGAATTCCCGACTCTAATAGTGTGTGATTCGCATTACTGCGTCCGATCTTACAATAATGACATGCAGACATGGATCAAAAACGGTTACAAAGATGACACAGGTGCCACAATGAAGCATAAAAAACTTTGGGAACAGGTAGTGCTTTTACAGAAAGAACTACGAAAGACTCACGTGATAAATACACTGAGTCATCAACGTGATGGCGTTCACGTTGCAGGGAATTCATTGGCTAACAGAGCCACAGCGGCAGCGGTTCAACCGGCTTCCGTAGTCACAAAAAAGCGTACTAAAAAACAAATAGACGGAGAAACCATGCAGGCGGTAAAAGCGTCTTTAAAAGGCGACTATGCAGCATTACCTCTCGACTATCCACTCAATAATACATACATAATTGATGCAAACTCCGTTCCTTTTGCTCAAATCCCTGGAGTGGGGGACAGAGTAATTCCAAACACGAACAGGAGAATCTTCTTGATTGAAGACGCACACATGGGATTGGGTCTAAGGCACCAAGAGATCGTGAAATCTCTAAAAGAACTACAATCAGAATACTGGTGGCCGGGACTGAGCCTGCAAAATTACAAATTTGCAAAGGGTTGTCCAGACTGCAACAGAGATCGCAGTTGTGAACCGGACCATACTACTGCCAGGACTCCTTTATTAGAAAGCATAAGGCTATCTATACGCAGAAATCCAGCTGGAGAAATGCGTTCCCATACTTATTAAGACTAGATTCACTTAAGATGTAGACCCCAGCGCTCGGCTGACGCCAGAACTGTTATAAAAGATTTGCGAGTCTTTATCGGCACATACGCAATTGGCATGCTACATTCTGACCAGGGTCCTGCGTTTAGCTCTCGAGCTTACAAAGAGGCCATGGCCAGCATGGGCATTGCATTGCAGTACTCTTCTCTCTTCCATCCTGAGGGAAATGCGGTAGTGGAAAGAAAAAACCGTGACATAAAGCAATCCATAACGGCGAGGGTATTAGGTTCGGGTGATGGGTGGCTCAAACATTTAACAAGTGTCCAACGTAGTCTGAACAGTCTGCCAAGAAATTCTCTAAAAGGTATCACTCCATACGAACTATTGTTCGGTACTAGAATGCACATCCAGGATCTAGATTGTCAGACTTCAGTGGTGAATAAAAAATCCTTTGATATCAAAGATCGTTTGGCTGTTTTACAGGACTTAAATGAAACAAGAAGAAGTCTAAGTAACTTAAAGTTAAAGCCAACAGCCACTGAAGAAAAACCACCTGTCCCAGCAAGACCTGTCTGGATTCCAAAGATTGGGGATCTAGTCAGAGAGAAGATCGCGGTGAAGAAGTAATTTGGGCCTTCTTACAGAAAAGAAGTACCTGTCTTAGCTGTCAGCGGAACAAGATCAGTAGTACTACTGCCCCTTGCTGCTAAAAAGGAGAACCGAGTTGTATCCATCGACCTGGTAAAACCACAATCATGTGGCCAATATTAAGTAGTTGGCCCAGCGGACTCCCAAGAAGTCGCAGAAGACCAAACCTTGCTACAATCCAAGAGGTTCAAACTGAAAGACTAATCACTTTTCATAAACCTGCAGTGAATAAAAAAGGACTATGCAACAAAGCCATGGAACTTGTGCCGCTTGAAACCCAAATTGCAACAGTTCGTCAAGAAACACCTGTCTACAACGATGTAGCCTCAGACTATGCTAATGAAACAAAGAAAAATGCAAAGACAAATGAGAATCCGGAAGCAGTTCCAACAATTTACAGAACTGCATCTGGCTACTTCATCAGTTTCGATGACTTTTCTGATGATCCAAGCGAGCATGAAGAAACGCCAGCAACAAAAACTTTCAAAGAAAAAATTACTGAACTTTTTCATCAACTAAAAGAAACATATCTGATTTCACCATGGATTGAATTTTGGATTGTGTTAGGTGTACTTTTCCTCCTACTTTGGCTCATCATGGTTCTATGTTTGGGAAAATTCATTGAAGGAAAATATAGTACAATGGACACAGCAAGTAAGAACATCAACTTGGTCCTAAATCCTCACAAATCCTCTCACATCGAGAAAAGAGAACTGTCATCAGTGAACATCACAGCCAATCCAATACCCGGTGGGGTAGCATGGGACAAAACTGATTATGAAATTAATGGCCCGATTGAGCTCTTGAAATATCCACATCAGTTCAAGGTTTCATTAAGTGACTTTGTAAAACCAAGTAGTTTCTCTGATGATTGGGACTTTGAAAATATTAATAATATGATGTCAGATTTAGTAATGTCAGCAAAATTCACAGAACAAGATTATTTGCAGGGTTCAGGAAAATATGAAGAAACGTACTGCTATAATCATTATGGTCATCACTATTTGCATAAATCTGCTAATCCTAGAAATGTTTTTAATTATAACCAATGGGAACATTGTGCAACACCGCCAAAAGGCAGCTCGAAAACATTTTATGAGAAATTCCCATACTTCTCAGGGTTTAACACAACTGATCCAGAAACGTTTTATTTTAAAATGTCAAATAAGACAGGAATGAAAACAATGTTGACAAATACTAAATTGATTTATTCAGAAAGATCTTATGAAAAAATGGTTACATTTGGTTTTGAATTTTGGAAAAACAACATTGAAACAAAAACCACCTGGGGTTCAAAAGACTGGCAGGTACAAGGTCTAGAAGCATTATTTAGAGCCTGCATGATCCCAGAACAAATAATATTCCTGAATGACACCATTCAGCAAACAACCTGTCTTAGTTTAGCCAAGATAAAAGACTTAAATAAACCGTCTATTCCGAAGCCGCATACCTGATAGTAATAGCACTACAGATGAGGAGATAGACGTATCCCATATTTTACACCAAAACAGAACAAATCCTGATTGGAAAAAATGGTTGATCTGGCCCACAGACACAAATAACTGTCAAGATAGATTCCTGAACAAAATACAGGGGTTCAAACAGACCAGGCCAGACCTAAGATACGCCCAGAGACAACATCCAGGGATAATTACAACTTACAGTGTAGGGAAACTATGCCTCCAATGGCTACAAAAATCCACACTGGCTGAAATTAAGCAACACTTATCTTTACTTAAAGACGGTGCTGACTTGCGTTATTTCATACTGGGACCACGCAAACAGCAACAAAAACGTTTCATATACACCGGTATATGCGCTGCTTACAACGAAGCTTGGAAAGTAACACAAATTGAAACTGCAGAAAAAATACGAGAAATTGATCGTATAAATTTGGAAAAATCACTTTCTGTAGTGGACATTGGGTTAACGACTCTGTCCTCCAGAATATATTCACTGGACAGCATTGTATCATCTGCTATTGATATAATATTGCAGGACTTGCTAATGCTACAACATGGTCAGTCCCAATTGCGTTCTATTGTACAACTTGGCTGGACGTTGCAAAACCTGCGTTCTGGCTACGTGCCATGGTGTCTAATCAACATACCGTCATTATTTTCTATCTTTAACCTTACTGATAAACAAATCAGTTTGGCACAAAAAGGAGCAGACTATACGATTCTGAGCATTGAAAAACTTGGGAGATTACCATTGACAATGACAGAGAGACCGGTCATTGAATGGATAATACACGGAACAAATACAAATCCGATAACAACTTTCCAGTTTAAGTATTGCCAAAAATGTATACCAGCAGGCCTGTATGAAAGGTTGGGTAAAGGATACATCAACTCAACATGGAATTTACCTTATACACGCAAATGTTATAGTGAAGGAAAAAGGAGGTATTTCTTAGTGGTAACAATTGTAAAAAATCACTAAGCGGTACACTTCTGTGTCAAGGTATTAACTTACATGGAGCCTGCGAAGGTTCATCAAATAACCTTTCATGTCACCTGCATGGCACTCCTGCAACACAGATAGAGCCATTTTTCAGACAGCTTTCCAACGGTAGCTACGTTCTCATAAGTGACCACAGCTGTTGTGGCATGGTGCCAGGAAAAGCCTATCTCGTGAGCGTTACTTCCATGGTCACTTGCTGTATGCAAGTATTGTATCTAAACAGCAATCCAGACATGGAGGCGGCAATATGGCCTTCTTTGAATATCGCTTCTATTCGTATTGAATGAAGTCTATTCCTTTACAGAGAACTGTGCCTTTAACCTCGTCCAAGGAGACGTATGATCTGCAAGTTGCAAGGACAGCGGCAGAGATACATACACTATTACACTATTATCAACAAATTGCCCCGTGCATTTCGTAGAAATGTTAGGTCATATCTTAAACATGTCTGATACCAGTGGCATCGCACATGTATTTAAGACAATTTTTTCGGGACTGTTAGCACCCTTTGAAACAGTTCTGGGCATTTTTCCGAATTTTGTCCATTCCCTTTTCGGCGGCCTGCCTCTTCTTTTGAGACTCGTAGCAGGAATTTTATTTTTGATCCTACTGCTCCGATATGGCAAGCCAAGCCACAGACAAAGCTCCAGCTACAATGGAAGAGACGATCCTAGCAATACGCTACCGAGACCGAATCACTAAAGTCATCGGATTAGCACGGCTAAGAGATCTGAACAGAATTGCATCTTACCTGTGCTTCGATGTCTGCTATGCGGAGAAGAATGCGTGTTGGACGTCTGTCTTACACTACCATCAGCAGTACGAATGGATACCAATACTTTGCTAGGTCCTGTAACGACTCATGCAACGTGTTGTCCCCAGCGTCTACCTATTCTGATGACGGCATTCGTTGAGACTTCACCATTACGAGTAGGTGGCAGTGAAGTACGAGAGGAAAGCAGCACCAAACAGGTAAAACCTTCTGTGAGCCTTGCTGATAAAAACATCGATGATAGCAACCATTCTAACATATGCACAATTTCAACTTTTTCGAACTTGGTCGAACTTTCACCTGATGTTGTAGACCAATTTTTTGCAAGCCTGTCTGATATGATGTTCTCTCCTAACAACGAGAATAACTTTTAAAACAACGAGCACACAGCGTTCCCTGAACTCTGAATTCGGCCTTCAGTTTTTGATAAACAAAACTACTGAAAACATTTGGAACTATTTTTTCCCCTGAAAGCGAAATTATTTTTTTTTCACTTTAAAAATATTTACCTTTTTCTGGCACACGGTACTCTGCTTAAAGTAGAACTATTCTTAGAGAACAGAGCTTCTATTTTTAGAGATACTAGAGACAATATTTTACCTCGACCTCTAGCACATGTACAGTATTGTAAATATGTGATGGAATGGTCTCGACCTTCTTTTCTGTATTCAGAGCCATTTCATAAATGTAATTTTTGCAATTCATTCAGCTAATATTTATATATGCATTTCCTGAATGATAACACTGCTTGAAAAACGTACAGTATAAATACTCATTTTCGTGTATATACCATACGCCATTTCAAATGCAATTTATGTATTTTGGGGTGGGTTGGAAAACGCATGCATCGTTATATGTTTAGTATTGCTTAGTATTTAAGTAATGATGGACATTAATACGTGGAGTGGGTGTTGTGAATCTATCTAGGATCTTAATCAAGATATCCCCGATTCATGCCCTTATATGGTTATACCAAAACATATCCTTATAAAGGCATAGGAATCATGTCCATATCTAGTCATAGCCCATGCAGTCCAAATACGGCAAGGCTACTCCCATAGACTCCTAGAAAGTACAACGCGTTCTTTAAACAAACCAAGCCTCCAGCAGCCTGGTAAATCCCCCTGCTTTTGTTTTAATTTGCACAAGAACTCCTGGAGTCCAGAAAGAACTGTTAGATCTTAGTGACGTCTTATGTCCAACCTTACGTCAAACTCGGCACCTTTCAGGTATAAATATACCAACAGTTGCCTTAAGCAAACACACGGTGGTTTGGAGCAGAGCGGCTATCTACTTGCCCGACGCCCAGCTGATGCGAGTACCGAAGGAAGCCGTCCCTCCCATTTGACGCACTGAGAGAGACGCTGTCTTTTCTCAAGCCGAGAAATCCAGCTCCGGTGTTTCCAGTCACCCTTGCGGGTTGCTGGGAGATCGAGTCCTGAGAGAAAGATAAAAGACCTCCTACATTCTATTACCAAGGTACGGAGCTGACTAAACCCTTAAGAGAATTCTTGAGTTAGATTCTTGGCAAAAAACCAACTTAACTTAAACTGCAACTTACTTACTCCTTCCCGCGTATTAGGCTTAGGTCAGGTACACCGGGGTAGGCGTATCTTAGAAGCCCCAGTTGAGTTTGTTAGTCAATGTTTTTATGTATGTATATATTTTATCCATTTTAAAGTATCATATGGCTAAGAAACCAAATCAATGCTTTTACAGTATTATTTTATAATACTCCTTTTACTGTACACAGTTTATTTTATGATAAGTATTGCAATTGTGGCAACTCACTTCTCTGCAATGAGAAAGAAGACTGCTCAATAAATAACACCTTTTATTGAAAACGCCCGTCTCTCTATTTCTCTGCACTCCTGGTGCAATTAAGCATGCACGATTGACTGAGTGAAATAACTGTCTATTGTTTGCACACGACTCTAGAGATATACTCTTTATTCTGAGGGAGCAAAGTTGTCATGTTTATGCGGTTGTCAGAAACTAATCCCTTCTTGTCTATTCAGGAAATTTAACCCCTTCATGTTCACTCGAGAAAGTTTCTAGTGACCTCTGAGCTAGCTGGCAAAACTAATTAAGTCTAACATAGTCAGTAGAGACCTAGATAACCTCAGTCCTACATCTAAACTGCTGTTTATGTTATTCCAATGCGTACAGCCTATTGGGAATATAGGAACTACACTACACTGTCAGGTCACGAATCTGACTCTGATTGAGGATTCCCCCAAGGTAGTAGGCGTAGCTAGGGTGAGAGGTAAGGTGCCCACTGTCTTGTGTCATCTAAGCACAGTGTCATGAGGATGAATTAGAATAGTGCACATTGTACACAGCTCTTCATTTTCAGATGAGAACAATGATCAACACTCTTCCAAGTCCAATAACTGCATCTTCACAATGCTTCCGGTGGAATACCATGCCAATGGCCTTTCTGGGTGCACTGTCTGTACACAGTATCATTACTGAACCTCCATTCTTCATGAGTCCAGTCAGCATTGTGTACCAATCCTGTCCAGACTGCGGAGGTCCCCATGTGTATGGCCCAAGTCTGAATGGCCCTCACTTCCATCCAACATATTGCACACTTCCTACAGCTTACATTGCTCTTTTTTACCATCTCATTTTGGTGATTCACATCAAGCTGATGCATATTTTTCACCTCTCAGGCTGACAGTGATGCATCATACACATGGTCTACAAAGCCCCAAGTATATATGGTCAACAGCATTTACACACATGGCAACAGTTGTGAATTTGTATCTAACATCAGACCTCACTTTTTCAGCCATGTTTCAGCCAGTGACCACCTGTGTTTGTCAGTGAATGGCATGTGTTGTCACAGTTACAGAGTCAGACACATGGACTCACTCCTTTGAATGGAGTGAATGGAATCTTCCACACAATCATGTGACAGGCCAGTGTGAGAGATGACCATAGTTAGCATACCTGTAATTGGCCCATTGGATACATCTAATAACAAAGAGCAGCATGGCTGGGACCTACCAGTAGCACAATGAGCAATCAAAACTCACCAAGGCCTCAATCTTGATGTCACCTGCTGCAGGGATGTTTAGCATGGCCTATTAATATTTGTTTGCTTCAATAACAACATGCCTCACACATTTTTTGAAACCACACAGAGAACAGTGACACTGTTTCCCCTTCCATCCTCCTTACTGCCATAAAATCTATCGGCATCAGTGGCTCAGCTCTCGGTTGGGTGGCCAGCTATCTCTCAGACCGTACGTTTCAAGTTTTCTCCCCTTCCTCAGCCTCTAAAATTCATCACTCCTCCCGTGGCGTCCCTCAGGGCTCTATTTTGAGCCCTGTATTCTTTAACCTATATGTTAGACCCCTCGCCAACATTGCGGAAAAAGCCGGACTTGTTATCTTTTCCTACGCTGATGATACTCAGATCATCTTTTCACTCTCCACTGGTCAAAACTCCTCCATTTCATCCCTTCACTCTGGTCTTAATAACATAGCTAGTTGGATGCATGACAACAAATTAAAACTAAGACCGAGCTTCTTTTGTTTGGCCCCAATACTACACTCTGGGGTCCCCACCATTGGCCAAAGCAGTTGGGTTCCCTACCCGTTCCCTCCAAGACAGCTCGCAATCTAGGCATCCTATTTGATGATCAACTGTCGATGAGGCAACATGTGATCAAGGTCTCGGCCACCTGCATTACCATCATCAAGTGGCTGAGAAAAATCATATGGATGCTCCCCCACGACACCCAGAGAACCGTAGTCCAAGCGTTAATCACTTCTCGGCTGGACTATGGGAATGTTCTCCTGCTGGGTGCATGCAAGGAGGTGACGCGCAAACTTCAGATGGTTCAAAACATGGCCGTACGATTACTCTGCAATCTTCCCAGAACCTCTCCCACCTCGGCCTCTCTGCGTAGCCTGCACTGGCTCCGCATTGAAAGCCGCTCCAAATTCAAGGCCCTCTGTATCATGCACCGCATTAAGTCGGGCAATGCCCCTCCCTACTTAAGAACTTTGGTTCATCAATATTGTCCCCCCCGCACTCTTCGTTCATCGACCCAAGAAAGATATCAGGTCCCCCGCATCAGGAGAGACAGAATGGGCGGTCGCTCATTCGCATACTTAGCCCCTTCCTTGTGGAATGCTTTACCTCTTTCCCTACGTTCTGAATCCTGCTACCTTAGGTTCAGCAGAGACCTCAAGACCTGGTTATTCTACCTTTAGACCCTTTGATTCCTTAGTGCCCTTCCTGCAATTAACCGTCCTCTCTCTTTTGTTTAGCGCCGGGAAACCTCCGGGTAGCTGCGCGCTGTATAAAATTAAATATAATAATAATAATAATAATATATTAGTCTATGTGCTGGCACATGTTGGCCATTTGCATTACTCCACAAGCTTACCTCCATGCACATATTTAAGTCATTTGTGGTCATCACATGAGCATGGCACTACGGTCACTTCCCTGTACATTACTGACTCACATCTCCCTGATGTAAGAGTCATAAGTGAGTATCAATTGATCCCTGTGCACATGCATCTTATAAAATGGATCAGTGGGTTTGGCTGACTTACAACCAGTAAAGGGGGCAGCAGGTTAAGGTCCTGTAACATGCATGTCTAACAAAGGTGTGCAAAAAGTCACATCCTCACTCCCTCCTTGCTGCTGTCTGGCCTTCAACTACTCATCCAGGTCAGGGAAGACCACAGCTAGGATGTGGAGCATGTGGGGGGTCAGTGTTCAACACCTGTGCCTCTTACCAGGACGTGAAAGGCCCAGCTGGACCTCTGGGATCTTCTTGACCCAGCCTCGAAGGTCCTGCCACCTCTTGCAACAATGACGGACACGATGAAGCTCCAACCCCACTGAGTGTACCTTTTTGGTGATGGTTCTCCAAATCCTGACTTTTTCATGGGGGTTGACCTCTAAGATGACATGGTGACAGAACCTTAGTGCACATGCAACATGTTTCTGATTCAGACACCTATTCAGACTGTTAATGCTCTGTTTGGCAACAGTGTCCAAGGGCTAGGCATATGGCGCTCTGTGCAGTTGTCCTGAGTTCAATGATGACTCCATCCCCTGAGAACAGTGATAAGGTGTTCAGCTCAGTACTCACACTTCTGCAGCAATGTACCTGCCCAGAACATTATCTACATACTTTTAAAGTCACAGATAACATTTCACATGCTTGCCAATGAGATTCCTAATGCCAGTAGTGCATGATGATTGCACATGTCCAATGAAAATGCAGTGTGATCATCACTCACCTGATCCTTCGGTTTGCAATACAGGTGGCTGTACAGTGTCAGGAGGGTGTCCAACAGGGCCTTGTTCTCCGCCTTGCTGAAAGCTGGGGCCCGGTCCACTGTACGTGTCATGGTAGGTAGTTCCCAGAGGATGTGATAACAGCAGCAGAGAGATAGGGAGGTGCAGGAATGATGCAGGTAGTGAAGCAAGTGAAGTCTATAGGGAACAGACAGACTTATATCTAAACAGCAGAGGTGGTCTCAAATCCATGCTGCAAATGTGATAGGTTTGTGTCGGTCACATTATCCGAATCGGTTCAATGCATTACATTGCTTGCAAACGACATGCCTACTGAGACCATCAAAAACTCCTCATCGGACCGTGAGTGACTTTGATACATTGGTGATGGGAGGTTACCGAGTCGGTTTTCAAGCGATGACGATAGGAATTGAAATGCGCGTCTGCCACCATAACAACCAACATCCAATGGCTGTGACCGATTCGTTTGGGATGCTGCTACCTTATCCTTTGAATACTCACCTGCGTCTATCACCATAATAACTTTCACCCAATGGCTGTGACCAATTCAGTTTGGATGCGGCTACCGCACCTTTTGCATACTCACCCGTATCTATCACCATCATAACTTTCAGAAAATGGCTATGACCGATGCGGTTCTGATGCTGCTTTCGCGTCCTTTGAATACTCACCCCGTCTATCACCTTACTAACTTTCAGGCAATGGTTGTGACCGATTTGGTTCTTATATGGCTACTGACTCCTTTGAATACTTACCCACGTCTTTCACCGGATGTATGACGTTACAACGCATACTTCTACAACGCATGCCATTAACACAAATTTTTTACAACGCAAAAACTTTTACAACGCATACCATTACAACGCATGCTTTTACAACGCAAGTACCTTTACAACGCATACCATTACAACGTAAGTATTGGTAAGTATATATTATTTTTTTTGTTTTAAATTAATTGAAATTAATGTAAGTTAATTTAATTTAATTAAATTAATGTAATTTTTTTTTTACCCTGTACCCCAAAAACCCCAAAATGACCCTGAACCCTAAAAATACCCCTGTACCCCAAAAACCCAAAACTGTCCCTGAACCCTAAAAATACCCCTGTACCCCAAAAACTGAAAACTGACCCTGAACCCTAAAAATACCCCTTTACCCAAAAACTGAAAACTGACCCTGAACCCTAAAAATACCCCTTTACCCAAAAACTGAAAACTGACACTGTACCCTAAAAATACCCCTTTACCCAAAAACTAAAAACTGACCCTAAACCCTAAAAATACCCCTTAAAAAACCCCAAACATATATAATTTTAAATATAATTATATACTTACCAATACTTACGTTGTAATGGTATGCGTTGTAAAGGTACTTGCGTTGTAAAAACATGCGTTGTAATGGTATGCGTTGTAAAAGTTTTTGCGTTGTAAAAGTTTCGTTGTAATGGTAGTGTGTTGTAAAAGTTGCGTTGTAAAGGTTGTTTCCCCTTTCACCATAGTAACTTTCAGTCAATGGCTGGGACCGATTTGATTCCGAAGCGGCTAACGCGTCCTTTGAATGATCACTCAGCAGGGCAGAAACCTCTTTGATTGTTGAATGTTTTGAGCATTCCATGTGTATATTTACAAGCTAAAATGGATCTTTATATGCATAGCTCACACACCCATGAGGAGCTAAATTTGAGTGGCACATGACACACTGTAATTGTGGCTAATACCAACAATTCTCCTAGGTTTTCCATTTACACTACTTGGATTGGTAACAGTGCCAATGACTCCATGGCAATGTATAAGTCCATATTTTAACCTATTCATGGCATTAGGTGAGTCCGTGAACTAGTGTGATTTCTGACTATAAATAAAATGTGTGCGATTCATGGTTCAAGCATTTACATTTGAATGATTAGACTGTAACAATATGCACCCAAACAAAAGTGTGTGTTGGGTGTTTTATCAGTGTGTCTTTGTTGCCCCTGACTCAAGTGTATGAAGGCATCATATAAGCAAACCTAAAATAGTTCATGGTTTGTGTATGTGAATGTATGAGTGATGCTGACCTGACAACATGACAGTGTCCATCCTGGACAGTAGTGTGCATATTTTTCAGAGTGGGACACTGTATGTATGTGGTGTCCCACATATCTGTCAATTATTGATCCTCAGGAGTGTACATTTTAAGCATGTAATTGTTGTCACACCTATAACTCAGCGTATATTGTGTTGATTTGTTTATTATGTGATGCTTGATTGCCATGACCGGTGAAGGACACTAGTGATTTTTTCAGTATGGCACACAAATTGGTGTGTGACCATACCGTGGGAACAGATCTGACAAAATGCTGTGAAATGTATCCTAAATCAACCATATACATTCATGTTTTACAAGTGTTCTCTACTCTATTTTGGGCTAAAATTTCATGTTCGGTTTGTAATGATGCATGTTATCTTGTATATTTGTATCTGAAAACAATTGTGTTTGCACTCTACACATAGGTATCCCAGAAAACCACTAGTCCACAGGCCCTTCCCAGACCTGCAGACCACGGAAGAACGTGTCCAGATGTGCAAATATTGTTTCACCAGGGCAATAATTGAACAGTTGGCTGACCAGTTGCTACCGGATTTGATGCCTGGTCGCACATATCCGACTGCACTGACCCCCAAGGTGAAAGTCATGGCTGCCTTACATTTCTTTGCCACTGGTTCTTTCCAGTATACTATGGCAACACCTGGTGGCATGTCACAGATGATGTTCAGCCATGTCCTGCATGATATGCTGGAGGCATTGCTGCGTCGCCTGGACCAGAAAATCAAGTTCCCCACAACAGGAGAGTTATCTGACATCAAGGCTGAATTCTACGCCTTGGAACATATAACCCACATCATTGGAGCAATTGATGGAACCCATGTTGCTTTGGTACCACCCATGGCCAATGAACAGGTCTACTGCAACAGGAAGCACTTTCACTCCATCAATGTCCAGGTGATGTGTTTGGCGGACATGTTGATATCCCACATCTCTGCATGTTTCCCTTGTTTAGGACATGATGCCTACATCCTGAGGAACAGCATCATCCCCCATATGATGTCTCAGCTGCAACGTGACCATGCCTGGATTGTTGGTAGGTGATGTTTCACGTGTATGTTGCAGTATGTGTTGATTGCATGTCAGATAGTGCTCTGTTGTCAGACAACTGAACTTTTTTCTTTGTTCTATGTAGGTGACTCTGAATTACCCAACCTTCCCTGGTTGCTGACCACTCTGCGCAACCCAGTCACCCCTGCAGGAGTATATTGCAATGAGGCACAGGGTCGTACCAGGCGAGTGGTAGAACGTACATTTGGTGTACTGAAAACAAGTTCCGGTGTCTAGATCGCACAGGAGGAGTACTACAATATGGCCCCCTGAATGTGTGCAAGATTATCAAAGCCGCATGCATTCTCCACAACCTTTCAATCTGGAAGGAAATTCCACTTACACTGCATGACAGAGACCTGCAGCCACCAGCAAGGGAGGATCCAGGCTTGGAACATGATGCCAGTGATGATGAGGATGATGTTGGGGATTTTTGACAAAAACATATCCGCAACTTCTTCCCTTAAATGTGATTATTCAATGAGAGGTGTCAACCCCAAAATGTTTGTTTGTGTGTTGCTGTTGTCCTATGTGTATGTATGCTGCTGAGTGTATGTTATTCTTCGATAGGTTTGTACTGAGTTGCTTAATTAACTTTTTGCATGTGACATGTACAAGGCTACACTCAATACTAGCTTATGTTCACACTGACATTTGTATGCTTTAGCTAAGACAGTTAGCAACATTATGCAACATCATTCCTGAGTTCATGACTCTCTTCTATGTTTCTCCTTACCAGAATCATTCAACATGCCAACTGCAGAGTTGTGACCACTCCAAACCCATGATACTGTGCCATACTAGAACGTTGAACAGTTGTGGAAATCCCTGGATCGTACTTCCTTCTGAACTGATGGTCATTTCTCTTTACCTGTGACCCTTTTGTTACAGTGTAATGTTATTACAGTTTGGGTTAAGGACAGGTGCAAGGTTGTATCAGTTGAATAAACCTTTGATCCACACTGAGGTGGGCCTTGTTTGTTTGCACACATCCAAAGGCGATCCTGAAACAGAACATATTCCAAGATGATGTGTTTTGGTGACATAGATTGTGCTTGCAAATGGTGATATGTTTGCAGACAGTAGGCTAGAATTGCATCAGTACCATGTACCATGGGTTGTGTGATAACCTGGTTGTGTCTATCTATCATGCTGTGACAGGTTACATTTACTCCCAAGCCAATAGTTAGCATATCCAAAGTGATTTCTTATCCAATTTTGTTGACACTTTCTTCTTTGTTATTTAGTGTGTCATTCCTATCTGTACATTTGCGTTTCAAAGTCATGATATAAGCACGTTTTTTGTGCAAGGTGATTTATTTTAGTGCATGATTGAATGACAAGAATTCAGATAATGGGGGAGTGTTCAAACAAAACATGGAAAACAAAGTGCAGAGAGGAGTTGGTAGTGCTTGTAGATGAAGTCTTCAGAAGTAAATCCACAGTTATTTATGTACAAAGTAAAACTTGGACCCTCCAGCCAATGTGGGAGAGTTCAATGAGAGTAAATGAAGTGAACGCTTGGCACACAATGGAGGATATTAGGAGCAGGTTGTCACTTCCTGGGGGTGATGCGTAGCCATCAATCTCTCATTTGTTCTTCTTCATACAACCATTTTTCCGTTTATCGGGGGACCATATGGTGCAGGCTGTGACGGTGCATGGGGGCCCTCAGCCAGAGTCCACATCCCTCCCTGTTGCAGGTACAGATGTTGATATACCAGAAGTTGTGGGCATGGGTGGACATGTTGGTGGCAGTCTGGCAGAGGCAGGTAAGAATGTCCCTGTGCACTGCAGTCAGGTCATCAAGTTTGGCCATGTATGTGTCCATTTTGTCATAGTGGTCTGCCTGCTGTTGTTGCATGGTCCTGAGGAGCCCACTTACCTGGCCACAATCTCCTGTAGAAACCTCATACGCATGGAGGATTCTGGATAGGTGTGGGTCATATTCATTAGCCGTACCAGCTGCATGATGGCGCATGTTTCCACGGGCCCTCCCACCACCCCTGCCCACCCAAGCAGGACCAATTGGTGCTGGCACAGTCAACCCTGAACCTCCTTCCTCGTTGATAGTGGTGTTGTTGTACGCCAACTCCAGAGTACCCTGTGTTGCTGTGCTTCCAGTGGTGGCTTGGGCTGGTGTGTCTGTGAGGGTAGGAGTCAGCTGGGTGTTGTCAGCTGAGGCAGGAGTGGGTGCAGAGGATTCCTGATGTTACTGCTGCTGGTGCTGTGGGCTGACCCACACCTGATGGGCCAGGTAGTTCATTTTCATAACCAAAAAAAGAGGCCAGGATCAGTGGCGGTCTGATGTGTGTAGTGTCTGGTACCTCAAAGGTTTTTTAATAAAACCCTCACACACCACCTGGTTGGTGTCATGCTTCATCATCGGGTCCCAGCCAGGTAGCCGGCTGTGCTGCGACACAGTGGAGCGGGTTTTGAGGTGATGTGAAATGTGATGAAGTGAGTAAAAATACCATTAAAAATACCTCCAGAATACTGCCTGTTACTTTATTCTTGGAGACCTGGGGTATGGTTAAAAAGGTAGAGAGTGGATAATGTTTACAGTTACTATGTGTAGCTGTGTTTATTGACAGATGGTCGACATGTTTCAGCCTGTAGAAAAAATATAAAGGGCTTTTTTCAGGACCTCTCCAATCAAGTGAGTGATGTGAAAAACAAGTGAGTGGTAAAAAATGACCACGTGAATAGCATTTTTAGCACTCACGCTAAGGAGTGCTTTGAATGCATAGAGGATAAACCGTGTATCGGTCCTCTAAAAAATGTGGAATACCTGCAAAGGAAAATGCAAGAATGACATTTAAAAAGTAGCATTATGCTCATGCCACTGCTCATACCACACTTATCACCAGTACTGGGTAGTGATATCCGATGCTCATGCAAAAACATGCTGTGGGTATCGTCAGTACTGGTGGTAAATAACAGGTGGTGAGTACTGGTGATGATGTCAGACATACATGTTTGAACATGCCATCCCATGCACACAAACACCCTAACACATTAATATCGATAAGTGTGGAGTGCACACAGTATTCAGGACGGTGGTGGTGCCTTACTATTTATATTTAAAGAAAGGACTTGTGTTTATCTTAATATTTTAGCAATGAAGACTGTTATGTCTCAAGTGGGCATGCTGTGTATTTACTTAATGCATGATTTCTAGCCTAAGAGCATGCACCGATATCAGTAGTATTTACAAATATATTTACATTAGTCCAGTGTTAGGCTGTCCTATCTTGTCCCGGGGATAGGGGAAATTTTAGCCTCTGTTTGTTCACATACTGTGAGAAAGTGGGTATTGCAAATGCAGAGGGAGAACAAACAATGACATTTAGAAACGAAAACAAAGCAATATGCGGGCTCACAATTATAAAGCTTGTGTGGCACCGGGAGTATAGTGGTAAAGTACCACTGTACTCCCGAACGATCTTACTTGCTGTGGCAGAGGTATCGCCGTTACACCTAGTCCAGGGTCCCCGGGGCAAAGGCTGGCGTGCAAAGCAGCCCAGAGACAATCTTTATTGAAGTCTCATTCGGATCCTACGACTTCCGCGGTAACCGTGCGTCATCACCCGGGCGGCGTGTGACGTGTGCACGGACTCTGTGGGCTAGACTGCTAACTCGGTATAGCAGATAGATGTTACTCTGAGGACATGCGCAAACGGGGTGTGTGGCCACGTATTGTGAGGCATGCTGAGTCCGCCCAGTGCGATACAGCTGATTGAGCCGCGCATGAAGAAAGATGAATTACTGCAGGGAGTACATTTTAAGTTAGGGCTAAATATAGGTTTTAACCTAAGTTATAGCCATACTGGGGTAATACTCTGCATTACATTAAGATGACAGGAAATGTGATACTGCAGTAAAAATATGTTGCAGACAGAACCGGAAAATGTTCTGCGAAAGGCAGAAAACAGGGAAAGAAAGGAAAAGAAAGAACCACGGGCCTTATTAGTTGTTAATTATAAGTCATTAACTGTGTCCTCTATGGGGACCAGTGGTTGGTGTAGTACTAGACAGAGATATTCTATAAATTTCATCTGTTCTGGCAATTCCAAGGGATATTATCGGTAAGTCTCCGAGTATGGGTGTACAAACGATATATCCATCTCTGTTCTTTGTCCAGTAGTTCCTGTTGGATGTTGTGGGTGTTGCGATCTAATTGCTCAATTACCACGCACGGCATGTCATTTGGAGTATGATTCATTTCCAGGTAGTGGTTGGTCATGCGGGAAATATTGCGCTTGCAGCGAATATTACTTCTGTGCTTTACTATTCGTGTCTTCACTTTGCGACTCGTCATGCCAACGTACCTTAAACTGCACGGGCAAGTTATAAGACAGATGACATATGAGGAGTTACAGTTTGTGTGTCTGCGTAGCTCCCAGCTCTTTCCAGCTTCTAACTTAAGGGTTTTAGAAGTTGATGTTAAGTGGCAAACGCTGCAGTCGCCGCATTGGTAATGTCCGGTAATTTTAGGTAAACCCCATGTGCTGGTTATTGTATTTTCTTCACAATGGGGCTGTGGCGGTCTTGTGTGTCCCAAGGTATCATTTAGACTTCTCCCTCTTCGATATGAAAACAGAGGTTTTTCCCAGTCAAAAGTGCCTGTGTTTAGTATAGCCCAATGTTTTTGGATTCTGTTGGCCAATTGGTTTGACACAGGATTGTACGTGGTAACGCAGGTTAATGGGATAGTGTTGTCACCAACTACCTTGGGCTCCAGAAGGCCTTCACGGTTTTGATTACGTGCTATTTTTTCTGCTTTTTTGGTTATTTTGTCAGGATAGCCACGGTTGCTTAATTTCATGGTCAGTATTTTTGCCTGATTTTTGAAGTCTTTCAAATTACTGCAATTTCTGAGTAGCCTTAGGTATTGCCCGTTAGGGAGATTCTCACTCGAGGGATGAGGATGGAAGCTTGTGTAATGAAGTAGCGAATTTCTCGCTGTGGGTTTGAAATGTGTTTTCGTGACTAGACTCCCATTGGCGTGGGAGATGTCTAAGTCCAGGAAAGTCATAGTACTCTGGCTTATGGTGTTTGTGAATTTGAGATTGGAGTCACACACGTTGATCCAATCTAAGAAGGCTTTCAATTATTCATTTGTTCCCTCCCAGATCAAGAATACATCATCAATGTATCGTTTATAGAAGTGGATGTTTGCCATGATGTGTGGGTTGTTAAGTAGGAATCTTTGTTCAAAATGCTAGACATATTCGGGCACATGCATCAAAGGAAATTGCATTCGCAAACGGTGCGAATCACAAAATTCGGCCGTTTGCGAATGCAATTTCCATTTTTGGGATGCATTATGCATTTTGTTGTTCTCGCAATTTAAGAAATCGCAAAATTGCGATTTCTTAGTTTGCGATTGTATTTAAGGAATCTCAAATTGAGATTCCTTAAATGCAATGCATCAAACTTTTAAAATTTGCGAATTCGCAAATAAGGGGTGCAAATTACCATGAACTTGACCTTCATGGTAATTTGCGAAAACTTTGAAAAATGCACAAAAGTGCATTTTTCAAAGTGCCATTTTACACACACACATGCCCTTGGGGCATGTGTGTGTGAAAAATGTACTTAATGGCAAATTTCAGGGGTGCAACAGGGTGTCCTTTGGACCCCCCTGCACCCTTGAAATTGCATTCTCATTTTGCGACTCCTTAATTGCGATTCGCAAATGTCTTCCCATTCATTCCTATGGGCCTCTAGGCCCATAGGAATGAATGGGAAGGGATTCCTTAATTGCTATTCTTAAATTGAGAATTGCAATTAAGGAATTTTAAGAAATCGCTATTTATTTAGCGATTTCTTGATGCATTGCAGTTTGCGATTCCTTAATTGCGATTCCTTATTTTTCGCAATTAAGGAATCGCAAACTCCAATGTTGATGCATGTGCCAGTAAGTCCTGCTACACTAGGGGAGAATGTGCTCCCCATCGAAGTACCATACGTTTGTTGGTACTGTTGGCCTTCGAATTCAAAGTAGTTTTGCTTAAGGGCTAGTTCTGCCAACTTCAAGCCCAGGGTCTTAGGTGTTTGATAATTCCATTCACTGATGTCTAGTGCTTTTCTGAGTACCCCTAATGTATCATCTTGGAGGAGACTCGTATAGAGGCTTTCTATGTCTAAACTGAATAGAAAGCTTGTGTTAGGATTAAATGCCAGGTCTATAATTTGCCCTAGAAGGTCTTTGGTATCTCGTAAGTACGTTGTAGTGCTTTGTACCAGTGGTTTGAGGAAAAAGTCAAAAAGATTTGACAAGGGCTCTAAAATGGAGCCTATGCCAGCAACTATTGGGCGTCCTGGTGGAGGGACTTCGTTTTTGTGCACCTTAGGAATTGTGTAGAAATAGGGCACTTTTTCTTGTGATGTTACTAGATACTGTGCCTCTTTTTCGCTGATGTGCCCCAGGCTTTCTGCTTCAGTTACCAAATCCTGGATGGTTTCCTTCAGTCTGGGGTCCTAATGGATTGGTTTGTAATTACGCCTGTCTCCCAACAAGCGTAGGCATTCATTTCTGTATGCTTTATCTTGTAGGACTATCCCACCTCCCTTGTCTGCTGGTTTCATAACTATACGATACAGAAAAGGGGGTGGTGATGAACAGAGTGTCTGAATTAAGCAGACCACTCTTACCCAGTCCAAAGATCAGGGCTTGATCCATCACCGTTATTTATCTCACTGCCCCATCCCAGCTCAGAACCTGGCTATATGCAAATTAGTCTGTCCCTGGCCCAGTGCATCATGGGAACAGGGCAGACCAAACTACCAAGCCAATTCTTCACCAGAAAGGAGACAAGCTACCGGGGACCGGTTTCTGGCATTTCAGCCTCTTCGGCCCGGCTTGCTTGAATCCTGATGGAGCAGTGAGAAAGGGACTCATGTCTGAGTATACCCTGCCACACCTATAGTGGCCAAAAACAATACAGAAAAGGGGGTGGTGATGAACAGAGTGTCTGAATTAAGCAGACCACTCTTACCCAGTCCAAAGATCAGGGCTTGATCCATCACCGTTATTTATCTCACTGCCCCATCCCAGCTCAGAACCTGGCTATATGCAAATTAGTCTGTCCCTGGCCCAGTGCATCATGGGAACAGGGCAGACCAAACTACCAAGCCAATTCTTCACCAGAAAGGAGACAAGCTACCGGGGACCGGTTTCTGGCATTTCAGCCTCTTCGGCCCGGCTTGCTTGAATCCTGATGGAGCAGTGAGAAAGGGACTCATGTCTGAGTATACCCTGCCACACCTATAGTGGCCAAAAACGATACAGAAAAGGGGGTGGTGATGAACAGAGTGTCTGAATTAAGCAGACCACTCTTACCCAGTCCAAAGATCAGGGCTTGATCCATCACCGTTATTTATCTCACTGCCCCATCCCAGCTCAGAACCTGGCTATATGCAAATTAGTCTGTCCCTGGCCCAGTGCATCATGGGAACAGGGCAGACCAAACTACCAAGCCAATTCTTCACCAGAAAGGAGAAAAGCTACCGGGGACCGGTTTCTGGCATTTCAGACTCTTCGGCCCGGCTTGCTTGAATCCTGATGGAGCAGTGAGAAAGGGACTCATGTCTGAGTATACCCTGCCACACCTATAGTGGCCAAAAACGATACAGAAAAGGGGGTGGTGATGAACAGAGTGTCTGAATTAAGCAGACCACTCTTACCCAGTCCAAAGATCAGGGCTTGATCCATCACCGTTATTTATCTCACTGCCCCATCCCAGCTCAGAACCTGGCTATATGCAAATTAGTCTGTCCCTGGCCCAGTGCATCATGGGAACAGGGCAGACCAAACTACCAAGCCAATTCTTCACCAGCAATGAGCTAAAAAACGGTGTTGGATCTAGCCCTGATCTATTGACTGGGTGAGAGTACTCTGCTTAATTCAGAGACTCTGTCCATCACCACCCCTTGTTGTAAATAATTTTGTCCACACTAAGCGTGGAAGGGTATACTCAGATGTGAGTCCCTTGCTCATTGCACCATCAGGATTCAAGCAAGCCGGGCCGAAGACGCCTGAAATGGCAGAAACCGGTCCCCGGAAGCTTGTTTCCTTCCCAGTGTAAGAATTGGCTTTTGTAGTCTGGTCTGCCCTGTTCCCATGATGCACTGGGCCAGGGACAGACTAATTTGCATACAGCCAGGTTCTGAAACTGGGATGGTGCAATGAGCTAAAAAACGGTGTTGGATCTAGCCCTGATCTCTTGACTGGGTGAGAGTACTCTGCTTAATTCAGAGACTCTGTCCATCACCACCCCTTGTTGTAAATAATATGGTTTTATAACTATAGACATGTTTTCTTTCAAGGCTGTTAGACCATCTCTCTCCTTTTTGGTGGTGTTATTGAAGATCTTTTTTTCGGTTAGTGACTCAATGTCTTTAAAAACTGCCTGTTTGAGGGGCGTGGCCAAGATGGTGGCATGAGCAGTCGCAACCGGCGGAGGCTCCTCGTCCCAAATCCCCACGGCGATATCTTTGCGGCACTTCCCCACATCCTCGGCGGTTTTGAGCTGCAGGAGGTGTTCCGACATCGACCCTGATCTGCATTGCCGGAGTCGAAGGCTAAGAAACGGCCCCGCACACGCGTATCGCCATCATCGGCAGCCGGGGGGAGCAGGGAGGCAGGGCCGCTCCACGCGGCGCGCAGCCGATTTCCTGCACCGGAGCCGCCCGAAGGCTGGGCCGAAGAGCAGCGGCCCGGGCAGACTGCAAGGGCGAAACAGAGATCAGGGCCCGTCTGTCGAGACGGCCCACCCGGCGATCGGCGGAGCGGAGGACAGCGCCAACCAGAGAGACGCACTGCAGGAGGCCGAGATAGAGACGACGCTGCAGCCCGGCGCCATTTCAGGACAACGAGGTGAGGTGCGAGCGGCCGGAACGAGTGTGGGAGGCGGCTCGGGGGACAGCCATCGAGCCCTCGGAGAGGATTAGGTCCACCCAGCTACAGTGGCGCAAGGCGGGGCCTGGTAGTGGCGGGCCGGACTGTGAGAGGGAGGCAGGCAGAAGGCGGCGGCGTGGGCCCGGGCAGCCGGAGACTGCGACTGCAGGGCGGGAGCTGGGGCACGGTAGCAGCTCCATCGGAGACAGGCCCGTGAGCTCGGTGCCCGAATACAGGAGACACACATTGAGCCCCCGGGGGGGAAGGTGAACGCAGGGCGCGAAGGAAGTCTGGGCCGCATGGTGCACTGGAGCCCAGACTGTAGGCCGGGGTGGCCCATCCAGCACTATCGGACAGAAGCCAAAGAAAGGGAAAAGCGTCGATAAGGCCGAGTGATCCGGGCAAGGCAAGGCCGGCATTGGGGGGCACATGTTGGGCCCCCAGCAGCAAACACCGAGACAGCTAGGCCCGAGGGAGGCTGGGAGTACCCCATCACAGCACGAGCAGGGACTGGAGGTGGCGCATCTGAAGCCGGCAGGCCGGAGATGCCACGCGGGAGAGAGGCCATACGGACTGACAAGATAGCATGCCCATACGCAGGGTACCCCCCACACAGATCCTCGGGACAACGCAGAACACCTCCGTTGGGGCCTGGCCAACAAGACGCCGGGTCGGGGTCGTGGCGGAGGGGCGGTAGTCGAGCCCCAATCGACCAGTACGGCGGAGGCATAACAGTTGGATACAGGACCGGACTACCGGGCACACGCCTAGACCAAAGGGCCCGAGCCAAATACTCAACGAGCAGCCGCCACCCACACCAGACTCACGGCCAGTACATAGACCAGCGGACGACCAACGAGGGCGGTGGAACTACTCCGAAAAAGCGGAACGCCAACCATGTCTTCCGCGAATCGCAGGGGAGGGCGCACCATCCATGACATGCTCTCCAAAGGATCGCAGAAGGGGGAGAAAAGCCCCGACAAACCAACGCCACTGGCTCAACCACAAGAAAAAGACAAAGACGGAGGAGACTCTCCCGCAACAAAATCATTCATGGAAAACCTGTTCGCGTCTCTGAGGGAAGACATTCAAACCCTACGGCAAGATATGGCGAGAGGCTATGAAGAACTACGGCAAGACATAGATGACATAGGGGAAAGGGTAGTGGCAGTCGAAAACTCAGAGCAGACCAGGAGCGGGGAGGTGGAGCTCCTGCAGCAAGAAATCATCAGGCTCCATGAACAACAAATGGACATGCAGGCACACGCAGAGGACTTGGAGAACCGCTCCAGACTCAACAACATAAGGGTCCGCAATGTGCCAACCGAAGCTGAAGGGGGGGACATCACGACGTACTTGCAGGAGCTGTTCCGTGAGATACTAGGAGAAGGCGAAGATTTTGACATTCGTATCGATAGAGCCCACAGGGTGGGCGTAGCACGCCGCTCACCCGCCCCTCCACCAGACATTTTGGCTTTTCTACCGGATTACCCCCTCAAGGAGTGTATCTTGAAAGCGGCTCGTCAACGAAGACCAGTCACATTTCGAGATCACACACCAGAGCTTTTCGAGGACCTGTCCGCAATTACACTGCAGAAGCGACGGGTGTTCAGGGGGGCAACTACCTTCCTAAGGGACAATGGGATTCCGTACTCCTGGGGCCACCCTTTTAGACTGATTTTCAAGTGGAAAGGGGCCCTCCATCAGCTCAGATCACTAAAAGACACATGCAAAGTTCCGGGCATCCCGCATGAAGGGGACGATCCAGATGATGATACAGGATGGCGGCCCTCCCGCCCGAGCGCCTCGCAACAGATGAATGACGAATGGCAACAAGTGAGACGCAGACGTTCACCCAAGAAAGGATTCAAACCAGACCCCGAGACTGTGGCACACGAACATGAAGCAGCTATAATGGAGGTTTCCAAAGACACTAACGCCGGATCATAAGCACGCAAACGAGGGGGTGCATATTCGCCTCTCAGTAGCAATGCCGGGGGGGGCGGGACGGGGGCCTCAGGCTCGCCATGGACACGCTTTCCCGCTACCAGACATTTTACCACAGGCCTGGACTGCGGTCGGAGAGGCCTGGGACAATGTTCACCAGTTGGGGTTTCAAAGTTGGGGTTGGGGCATGGGGGGTGGGGTGGGTGGAAGTGGGACTAGGGGCTCGGTGTGTTCGATTTCATCAAGAGGTACATAGGACGATATGGGGCAGGGCTAGGCCAAGTCACCAGCAGGTAGTAGTACATACATCTCTCAATGGCTGAGGGGCTCATCCAGATTCTCACCCTTAACGTAAAGGGGCTCAACAATCCAGTTAAAAGGAGGGCAATTATCTCTTTCTTGGAACATTCAGGGGCGGATATATGTCTCCTCCAGGAGACACATTTGCTGGCTAAAGACTGGCATCGTATGAAATTCAGGGCCTTCCCGCACCAATACTACTCCTCTACCACTGAGAAAAAGGCAGGGGTGGCCATCCTGGTGGCAAGGCACTTCAGGGGGAGAATAGGTGACAAAGTGACAGAAATCAAGGGCAGGCTACTGGCCCACACAGTGCACATTGGCACTATGGCGTTCACAGTGGGCTCAATCTAAGCACCTAATTCCAAACAAGAAGCCTTCCTTAGAGGAGCGCTCTCCGAAGCACTAACCGGGGACGCCAGACACATACTGATAGGGGGGGGACCTAAACCTGGTCATGGACAATGATATGGATAGATCAGGATGGAGATTCGGGGATTCAGGGGCCCTTTCCACAACCGGGAAACAATGGCTAGCTGTTAGGGGGTTGGTAGATGTGTGGCACGCGAAACATCACAAGGCTTCAGGGTACACTTTCTATTCCCACGTGCACCACACATACGCCAGAATAGACCACTTTATCGGATCTACTGACCTGACCTCCACGGTGGAGGATGTAGAAGTCGCCCCAGCTGCACTGTCAGACCACGAAGCAGTAATCCTCCGACTGAAGTCCCGCACACGCGCCGTCACAGGGGCAGATGGCGCCTCAGAGAAAACATACTCACCCGCAAAGAGGTTACGATGCAACTGTCCCAAAGTATTACTGACTACTTAAGCCGAAATGACACAGGGGAGGTGACACAGGCGACAGTTTGGGGAGCATTAAAAGCGGTTCTAAGGGGGGAGATAATGGCAATCACGGCGGCAGACAACAAAGAACGGAAAGAGAGACGTAAAGAAATGGCGGAACAGGTGCTGGAATTGGAAAGAGTTAATTGCCGGACGGGGGCCCCGAGAATTTGGCGGAAACTGAAGGCAGCCAGAGTGCAACTGGAGAGCCTATATTTGGACAGAGCAGAATACGCACTCTGCCTCCGCCACACTTATTATGTGGGGGGGACAAAACTGGCCGCCTGGTAGCCAGCAAATTGAAAGCTAAAATGGTCCACTCCAAAATTCCACTCATTCAAGTAGAGGATGAAGAGGAGGTTAAGGAGGACGACCACATAGCGGAGGCCTTTAGGGCCTTTTATGCCAAACTCTACACGGCAGACCCAAACGTGGATCACGCTGCCGGAAGTGAGTACCTAGAGTCCGCAGACATTACGGCCCTAAATGAAGCTAGCGCTCGGGCACTAGACGCCCCGATACGCCCAGAAGAGGTAATTTCAGCGATAGCAAGACTCAAACCGCTGAAGGCACCGGGACCAGACGGCTTCTCCGCTGGCTTTTACAAGACATTCTGCCCTTTACTAGCACCGGTATTGACGAAGCTATTTAACTCTTTCCAAGGCCCCGGCTCGATCCCGCGGGAGATGCTAGAGGCCGACATTATTGTCTTGCCGAAACCAGGTAAAGACCTGACTAGGTGCACGGCATACAGGCCGATATCGCTCCTGAACATAGACCTGAAGCTGTTCACCGGGATCTTAGCAGCGAGACTCGTCCCCTGCTTACCTGGGGTGATAGAGCCGGACCAGGCGGGCTTTGTACCCACCAGGCAAGGTGCGGACAACACTAAACGCCTGATGGACATCATAGATAAAGCACATTTCAACGCCTCGGACGCAGCATTGCTGTCGGTTGACGCTGAAAAAGCGTTCAACAGGGTGGACTGGCGATACATGGACAGTACCCTAGCGAGGTTCGGCCTAGGGGATAGATTTCGAGCCTGGGTGGCCAGCTGCAATGCGTCCCCCCAGGCGACAATCAAGGTCAACGGGCTCCAAGCCATTCGAGATTCAGCGGGGCACCCGACAGGGTTGCCCACTGTCACCTCTGCTGTTCGCACTCTACATCGAGCCGTTTGCCCAACACGTTCGGAATAATAGAAATATCCCGGGCACCAAGTTGGGGGGGGAGGAACAGACCATTAGTCTCTACGCAGACGATGTTCTGGTGGCGGTGGACAATCCCAGGGTGTCTGTACCGGCATTCCTGACGGAGATGGAGAGATTCGGGGCGGTCTCTGGCTTTAAGATGAATGTGGGTAAGTCCGTCATTCTCCCCCTGGGCAGCAACACCCGCCAAGCCCACAGAGGAACGCTCCACATAGGGGGACTGGCCGTGCAAACCGCACTACCTTACCTGGGAATTGAGTTAACTCCCTCCACAGTCCAGACGGTGGAACTAAACTATTCCAAACTCCTGACACGCATACAGGGAGACATATCGAGGTGGCGACAGCAACCGCTTTCATGGTTGGGCCGCGTTGCCGCTGCCAAAATGACCCTACTACCAAAAGTGCTCTACCTGTTTCAGACCATCCCGGTCACCCCCCCCCTGGGCATGCTCAAAACACTGCAGGATACCATACTGCGGTTCATTTTGGCAAATAAACGCCCCAGACTCCGACGTGACTTGGCCACCAGATCAACGGAGGAGGGTGTATTGGGAGTACCGGACCTGAAGCGCTATTTTCAAGCGGCACAGATGAGATATCTTCTGGAATGGTCCCGACCACTCTCAGAAAAGCGTTGGCTTTTTCAGGACAGGGCAATGGCGGGTATGCCGCTATGGAGGGTCCCCTTTCTGGCATGAGCTGACAGGCCAACCTACCTTAAGAAGTCGCCCATCACTAAAACACTTCTCCAGGTATGGGACGCAGTAGCGGTCCCTAAAGGGCTGACATCCTTTCCGTCACCAATGACGCCCCTGCTCGACAGCCCAGCGTTCCTCCCGGGGATGATTCCTGGCTTTCCCCAATGGCTGCAAATTGACCACTGTTCCACAGGACACTTATTCGATCTGCAAGGCTTTATGACACTAGATACGATGAAGGAGGCATATGGGCTGGACAAACCACTCCACTATCAGTACTTTCAGTTGAGGCACTGGCTCACACACAAGGACGTAGAACCTCTAGTAGGCCGGCCCCTCACCCCATACGAGAAATGGCTCCTCACTAAATCTAAAGACTCAAAGGCCATTACAGAACTATACAAACTTCTAGCACACACCCCGCCTAAAACGAGATCAGTGGGTCAGAAGAGGTGGGAGAAGGAATTAGGACGAACACTATCCGACAAAGAATGGCGGGACATTTATTACCGGGCGCACCACACTGCTAGAAACACAGCCAGCGAAGAATCGGCGGTGAAGGTGGCCTACTACTGGCACCTGACACCGGAACGCCTACACCAAAGTAACCTGCGGAGAGACCCCGCATGCTGGAGGGGGTGTAGACAAAAAGGGACCATGACACACATACTGTGGGAATGCGTGGAAGTGCAGGAATACTGGGAGGGAGTACTCAAAGACATAAACACGCACTTTGAGACAGAACTTCCCCGTTTCCCGGCATACACGATCCTAGGCCTACCCAACAGCCTCATGTTCCCACTCAAATCTATAGGAGGAAAACAGATGGGTCTGGCTTTGGGAGCGGCGACACAGCACATCCTCTCCCTATGGGGAACTACAAGGAAACCCACGCACACGGGATGGATTCATCGACTATGGTTCATAATGGGGATGGAGAGGATCCAAGCTTCACTCACACAAACCTCCGACACATTCAAAGAGATATGGCAGCCGATACTCACCCTGCTTACTCAGGAATTTAATGAGCTCATGTGCCCTAAATACCTAAGGGTTCTCAGGCTCTCGGATGACTTCCACAATAGGATGAATGAGGAGACACATAAGGCCTAGACGCGGCCCCCGTGGACAATGGCTTGGTTTGAACACACCGAGGGGAGGGGGTTGGGGGGTGGCTGGGAACGGGAGTAGTGGGTTGGTTGGGGTTAGGGAGGGCCGAGGGAGGGGCATGGTTATAGAGGTTATAGCTTACAAGGTTTACTCAAGTTCCCATCACACGAGCCCACATGGACACAATACAACTGTCCCCATGGCACAGGACAGCGGGATATACGTGCTGCTAAAGAAGGGGGATGGGATGAAGGATCTTATTGAATTGCATACTGTTTTGTATTGTTTGGCTGAACCCAATAAAAACAAATTTGATTAAAAAAAAACTGCCTGTTCAAATGTTGTAATTTCGACAGGTAAGGAGGAAGGTGATGGCATGAAGGTAGACTTTGGTTTGAAGTCTGTGTCTCCTTTTTCTTGGGTATTTGCGGCCTCTTCTTGTTTGGAAAAGAAAGCTTTCAGTTTTATTTTTCTAAAGAAGTCAGCCATTTCGCAGTGAAGGTGAAATTTGTCTAGACGGTGTGTGGGGACAAACCCCAGTTCTTTATTGAGAAGATCCATTTCTGTTTGTTCAAGTGTGTGTTCGGAATAGTTTGTCACTAAGTTTTGCTGGTGCTCGGTACCGCTCGTTGTTCCGTGGACTTGCTCCTCGTTTGTGCTCCTACTTGTGTGTCTCCCTCCCAGTGCACCTGTGCTTGTCTTCTTCGTTTTCCTCTTCCCCTCCGGCCATTCCCTAAAAAAGGAAACCTCTGGTTGGGGTTCATGAAGAAGATTTGTTGGGGAGCAAAATCTGGATTCCAGCCATACATCATTTGTGGTGACATCTGGTGATACTGTTGAAGGTAAGGCATGTGGCTAACTGGTTGTCCTTGGTTCCATGGTTGTTGCCATTTGTTAGCTCTCCCTCTGCCTCTTGTTCTGTTATGACTGCTTCCTGAGCTGGAGCCACTGCTGTTAGAAGAGGCGTCATTCGAGCTATTGGATTGTTCCCTGTTATTTTGAGGTTCATAGTCCGGTTCTGAGTAGGGGTACATTCGTGCATAAGAGAACTTTTCGAAAATTTTGAATTTTTAACTGTGTTAGGTTCTCTTTATATTCCTGCATTTCCTTATTGACCTCATCTAGTTTCTTTTTGTATGTTGTTAATGGAGTTTTGAAGTGGGTTTCAGTCGCCTGGATCTCTATCAGGTATGCGTCTCCCAGTCTTTTTGCTGTTTGAATTATTAACACAATCCAATCTCTTGTGCATCGCCATGCGATCTTCGCCCAGTCTCTTCGAAATGCGGCATCCTCTAGAAAGATTCTTGGGGCATTGGTCACGATCAGCCCTCTTGGTGCAGTTTTAGCTCTTAGATACTCAGTGAGTATGACGCCATGCAAAATGGTCCTAATGTGGTTTAGTTTCTTTTCAGATAAATAATCACAGTCAGTGCTTTGAGCTATCGTTCTTGCTATGTTCAAGTCTGCCATTAATGGTGGTGCGGCTAGAATGTCGCTGATTATCGCCTCCGAAAAAGTCAAGCCCTAATTTTCAGCCATGATGTGTACCTCTCTGGCAGTGTGAAATTGAAAGAAACAGGGATAATGTGGTGTAAGGCTCTCGCAGCTGTGCGCTGCCAAAGATTCAAAAACAAAGGTAGAGAGCTAGGTCTGTGGGATGGCCGTCCGTGTCCCTAACTATATTTTCATAACCAATGAAAACGGCCAGGATCAGTGGCGGTCTGACGTGTGTAGTGTCTGGCACCTCAAAGGTTTTTTAATAAAACCCTCACACACCAACCTGGTTGGTGTCATGCTTCATCATCGGGTCCCAGCCAGGTAGCCGAATGCTACCCGGCTGTGCTGCGACACCTGTTTTCAAAGTGCACAAATCCCTTAACTATATACATCAGTCATCTCTAAGGCAGGCATATGAAGCCCTAAGGCAAGGAGCTTTATATTGTTAAGACAGACATATATTTTTTAATTTGTCTGTACAGCAAAAACCCTAAAGTGCTCATGTTTTCTGTGGCTTGTTAAGTAGCCTTATAAGATAATTGCAGTATTAACGGTTGTAAATCCATTGTGTGTAACTCCTGACAGGTGCTACCTTACTATGTCATGTAAGGTATCAAATTAAATGAGACGTCAAATGCAACTCAATGGTGCAGTTGACATTCATGTAAAATTTAATGCTGGCCACTTTTGCTAAAGTTGCCATTCAACAACCCAGCTGGTCCAGTGACCTTGCAGAGGCACTGGGACTAAGACAGGTTTCTGCCTGCCTGGGTAGTTGTGTAAAAGATGGTTGCCTCAATGTAGATGTGACTCCCTCCCACAGAGTAGGCTGCAAATGGTGTTTGCTCAAAAGGCAAGCATCAAAGGGTGATGACGCCTTCGAAGTGCCACTGCGACAACACTCCCACACAGGAAGCCTTTTCTTTCACCCTAGAAAAGATAGGGCCAAGGAAGGGATAACCAGTTTCAGAGCCAGTTTTCCATGGATGTGCAGCCCCAGATAGCCACACCCCGGGTACCGGGCTACCATGGTCCTTACACTCAATGAAGAATTCAGCCATATTTTTTGTGGTGCGCAGGTCGCACTCTGGGATAGCCAGATGCCACACATCACTGGAACTCTGTCACCAGGTAGAAAGGGACGTAACAGCCCATGGCCAGTGACTACATTGTCCCCTTGGGGCACTTTATTGGGATATAATGGGTACCCCTGGCACCAGAGACTTCAGAAGAAGACCACTTTCGACCCATTGGTAGTGCACAAACAGAGGCTGTGATGTTGGAGCAACTGAATCAACAGCTCTTTGGGCTAGTGGAGTTAGGACCCTGTTCTGTATGCCTGGCTTGGGGAAAGGTTTATTTCCCATCCCCAGTCTGAAACAGAGACTACACGGGTCAGTTGGCTGACCTCCTAGAGCAGCACTGGAGATACTAAAGCTGAACGAGACCAAGTCACATTTCTGGAAGCCACTGGAAAAGTGTTGCCATGACTCATCACTGGACTCCTCACTGGACGCCTCAAAGGACAGTTCTGAGATAGCCAAAAGGTACACCCAAGTCTGTTGGACCATTGAGTGTTGGTTGTGACCAGATTCATCACCCAAGGTAGATATCAGCCCACACCAAAGATTTACACTGTGACCACTATGTTGCAAAAGTGCAAGGTCTGCATTGGCAGCCCTTGGAACCATGCATAGAGGGCTTAGTGGGACCCTGAGATCAATGGAGAGAGTCGCCCCCACTCACCTGTGGACCGAGGACTCGACTGAACTTCACCCCGTGGACCCCTCCATAGAAGTCAACGGCTGTTGTCCTGTAAAGTTTGGAACTTGTACTAAAAATGTTTTGGTGGCCAGTTAGCCCCCTCATCCCTGTTGGATCTGGTCATCCAAGTTACATGCTTTTCGAAAGTTTTCAAATTTATATTTGCCAATGCTTATTTGTGATTGCATTCAAAAGTTATACTAATTTCTAAAATCTGTATCTCCGGAACCCTGTGGTGGATTTTAATGAATAGAGTTCTATAAATGTACTACAATATGCTCTATTTTTATAAATTGTTATCGTGTCTCTTTCTTGTTGGTGATATTCTTGTTCTGTTGTTTGGTGTTATCACACACTTTACATGTTGTTCCTTTCCTAAGTCTTGCTACTCTTTGCCATAGCTACCAAAGGTTTGAGCTGAAGGTTAAGTAAATAATCCTGACTGGACCCATAATGGTCTCTACAAGTGTACTCCAAGATAAGGCCCCACAGCCATATCATACAGTTCATCCAGATCCTCACAATTGTTCATCTGCCCATCTGTCATCTGTCCGTTCGTTCGTCCATCCATCCATCCATCCAAACATACATGCATACATACATATATACATAGGTCCAGAGGCTCTATTCTTGGCACAATCTTCCAAGTATCCCTGGTGCACGTTTAAGGTGGAGTTGCACTTGTCCTCATCCAAGTAGAGACATTTCCAGTTGTTTTGGGTTATTTATCATGAACTTGCCTAACATGTTGTTCTGCTCTATTGGAATTCCAATGATATACATGATGGTTCATAACACCCCCTCCCCCATTGTAGACTCATAAATCTAAAAATGCAAGTTACGTATGATAATCTACAAAGTGCATTATTTGTGGACAAGATTGATGTATTCCGGAAAACTATTCCTGAAACTTGGTGGATTCTATCCGGACTCCAACTACCCAAGTACATCTTTATGTTTCTATGCCAGCAATTTGTTTACAACATCTACATATCATGCAGACCTGGGTAGACCAACATCTGGAATATGGGATACTCATTTACTACTTTTTGGCGTAGTGCAGCGAAGTAAGCCTCCTTGCTGCGCTGCTGTTCGTCAAAAGGAAAGTGTAAGAATTTGCAGTATTAATGAAATATGATGTATTCCTGTGCTCCCTGCTTGCGCTCAAATTGGTGCCTAGTGCCAATGTAGGCATCTTGCATCATGTTGCAAGGGTGTCTGCGTTGTTGGCACAATTATTTTTGTGCAGCAATGGACAAATTCCTGTACAAAAGAAATCAATGGAGGCATTTTCCTCTTTCTATGTGTGCTGCAGAATGCAGCACATATAGAAAGAGGAAATAACAAGGAGAAATAAAGTTATTTTGCCTCATTACACCTCCCATATGGAGGTGCACAGTTTTGACGCATTCCCAGGTTTACAGATCCTTGCAAATCTGGGAATGCAATAAAACACATGTGTGTTGTGTGGGAAAAGCCACAGCAACACCCATGGAATGCCTCCTTGAAATAGAGTAAGGCAACACAGCACTTTGCGCTGCCTTGCCTTCCTCCATATGTACGAAGCCATGCAAAACCATGCAGGGTGGTTTGCATTGGCTAATAGATATGCTTGAGACGCCTGCATCACCAGAGCGTTAAAAAAGAGACATTCTGTTGGTGCAGGCATCTTGTAAATAAGGCTCTGGATACATTAAGATCCTTGTAAAAACTTTTTACATCCAAGATTATTAATCTTTTACATCTCGCAGTGGTCTAATTATTCTTTGATATCGTGAATGCCTCACTTGCAGATCATTAATTTCGAGATGCAATTGAAATGTAAAGTATTTTAAACTATTGATACATTTCATATCTCCACTTCTCTGCCAAGCTGAGTGTGTTAATGGAGATAGAACAACTGCAATGTTACTTTCAACAACATAGATCTTATCAACATTTCCGGATCCTCGTCTAAAAAAAGAGCTAATAAACCTTACTGAATTCGAGAGACAATTATAAATGGTAACAACAATGGCAAGCAGTGATTTTAATCCTGATTGACTCTGCATTTTCATTTGAAACACTGGGGGTTTATTTACAAGAGGCTTGCACTGCTTTTGAGTCTGTTTTTTAATTCACCGGTGGTGCAGACCTTTCAGGCCTATTCATGAGCCAACACAAAACCACCCTGTGTGGCTTTACATGGACTCATAGATATTGAGTAAGACAAAGCAGGGCACGTCCCTGCTTTGCCCTACTCTGCGTCAAGGAGACGTTTCATGTGCAGTGGGGTGGGTTTTTTCAAGCACCATCGATTAATTTTGACACTGCCCCAGATTTACCTAAACTCCTAAACCTGGGGAAATGCCTACACTTAACGTGGAGGAGAAATATTTGTATGTCTCCTTGTTTTTAACTCTTTCAGTGTGTGCTGCAATCTGCTGTACACATGGAAAGAGGAAAATACCTCTCAGGACTGATTTTGTGTAGATAAGTGCCCCTTCCTGCACAAAAACAATCCTGCCTGCAATGTGGGTACCCTTGCACTTAGGATTCTCAGATCCTCAGGATTCTCATGTCCTCCTCATCCTTCTAAATGTAAAGCTATTATATTGGAGTAGCTCTTTTTAGAAAGCTTTATTAATGTAGCAGACATATGGGATGGTGTGATGCATATGGTTATATCAAATCATGCCTTGTGATTTGTGAAAATGATGGCAGCGACATATGACCAAATTAATCTAGCTCAGTCTGTAAAGACATTGGGCCCCATGACTGATCAACGGCTCTGCCAGGGTAAACCTGAAATGATGTCATTATTTTGTAGGCCCGTTTATGGCTGTGATCCTGTCACGTTTGACAATGCCATGTCTGAAGGCCTCCTGGCTGAAACAAGAAAACAGCTGGACACTATAGAGCCAGGGTGTTTTGTTCTAGCATATTGAGGCAGTTTTATTGGCTGCCAATTAAAAATAGTATTCTATAGACAGTGGTAGAGACCATTTGCATATAAGAAGACCTTGTATGAAATGCCATAATATCAGCAATACAGCACATGTGATACCACCTGTGCTGACAGCACTGACATTTCAGGATTTCTTGGTGGAGTTTAGTGACGGAGTGGTGAGTCACATGCTTAAGCTAAACTTGGATAAATTTAAGGACATTTTGGCAGAAAGAAGTGATAGCTTGTGGGGTTCAGCTTTCTGAATGGTTGAATTGGAATCTAACCACAAACCAATGAATGTCATAACAAATTCAGCATATAACTTTGATGCTCAGTTATTTCTGGATCCCACTGATCAGTGCTTAATGTGATTTGATTTTTCAAATTGAAAGAAAAAATGTGGGTAATGTCTTAACATGACTTGGACATCATAAATGATTGCTGCATGGACTGTATATATGTTGTTCTGGACTACCAATACAGTGTTGACATGAGTCTCTACATGAGATCCTTCACACACACACACACACACATTATCCACAATGCTGCCAGCAAGCTGACAACTGGTAAAGCCATGAGATCTCCATCTACTCTCTTCTTCAACAGCTTTCTCTGGCAGTGACAGGGGATGTTCAAGGCAATAAGAAATATTAAATTGACAGTTTACAAGAATGCCCTAACATTTTCAAATTAAAGCTGCACAGGTAAACTCCTTTACATCTGTTTTGATCGGCATAGGATATATCGTTGTGTGTTCTATGTATTATGACAAAGAGTTGAGGGTTATCCATTTTAATTAGTACTACTAAGGGAATAGCTTACCACTTTAATTGTGCTACCATAAATCGTTTCAAATTCATATTTGGTTTCTCCCATCCAAACATGTACCTATTTGGTCGACATTTTGATGACAGCTCAGCTCAAATAAACCTTGGCGCATAATTACAAACAATTGCCATATGGCAGCGCCGCAATTCTTCCTGCTGTGCTGCCCTGTGCCAATTTGAAAGGCCAGGAATGCACTGTATTTATGAGATAGTGTGCATTTCTTTCTTTTCAGCCAGTGACAGAACACAGTTTGGTGACCAGCGCCATCTCAGAAACCCTTGCATCATGGTGGAAGAGTATCTGTGTTGCTGGAGGGATTGTTTTTCTGCAGGAAGGGGCACCTTCCTGTTCAAAAACAATCCATGGAAGCGTTTTCCTAATTTTTTGTGTGCTGCAGAATGCAAAACACATAGAAAGGGGAAAAAGCAAGGAGAAATTAAAACATTTCTCCTCATTATGCCTGCTTTGGGGAGGCGTAAGGTTTTTGCGCTGCCCCAGGTTTACATGATTTTGGTTCATCATCAAAATCTATTGGTGTTGCGTTGGAACACCCACCACAATGCCTATGAAATGCCCCCTTCATGCCAATTAGGACAAGGTAGCGCTTTGAGGTGCCATGCCTTAATCCATATCTATTAGGCCTTGAAAGCCACGCAGGGTGGCATTGAGTTGCCTCATAGATATGATTGAGAAGACTAAGCCACTGAATTGTAAAAAAGGTGACGCTCTGGCAGTGCAGGCCTCTTGTAAATAAGCCCCAAAGCCCCAAAGTTTTGTCTAAGCAAGCTTGCCAAACAAAATGAGCACACGAGCAGTGTACTGCATGACGAGCTGAGCTCGTCATGAGCATGGAAGGGGTTAAAGCCACTGTCTAGAAGCTTCTCCCATCTTTTATTACCAGAGCACCAGGGTATCAATTGGGAATCTTGGACACCAACTCTTCACTTCATTTTTGGAACTGTGTCTGAACTGGGGTGGCAGAGTGGGCTAAAGAACGGTGATGGATTAAACCCAGATCTTTTGACTGGGTGTGAGTGTTTGATTTGTTCAGATGCTCCGTCCATCACCACCCCCTTTTGTACCACTTTGTTCGCCATAAGTTGGCAGGGTATGCTCAGACGTGAGTCCCTTGCTCACTTTGCCACTGGATTCAAGCAAGCCTGGCTGAAGACGGCTGAAATGCCAGAAACCGGTCCTAGGAAGCTTGTTTCCGGTCCAGGGAAGGCATGGCTTGGCAGTTCGGGCTGGACTGTTCCCATGAGGCAAAGGGTCAGACTGATTTGCATATGGCCATGTCTGAACTGGGGTGGCAGAGTGGGCTAAAGAATGGTGATGGATTAAACTCAGATCTTTTGATTGGGTGTGAGTGTTTGATTTGTTCAGATGCTCCGTCCATCACCACCCCCTTTTGTACATGCCCGCAACATCAGATTCATCTTGGACACACTCTACGTAGGAATCACCACACGCCTCCTGAAAAGACTACTGACAATACAAAACTCAGCGGCAAGACTCATCCATGACCTCCCCAGATGGACCCACATCACACCCCACCTCAAGAAGCTACACTGGCTCTCAATCTAGAAGAGGTGTCAGATCAAAATATTGATCCACGCATACAAAGCCTTGCATAACGAAGAACCAGCATAAATCAACAAATGCATTACCTTCCCCCAGACAGCTACGATCCTCTGCCTTCTTCCTTGGTGACACCCCCCTGATTCGCTGAAGCAACAGTGGGGGATGGTCCTTCTCACACCAAGTAGCTAAAGCTTGGAACAACCTTCCCCTGCACCTCAGGACAGCCTCATCGATCCAGCAATTCAGAAAAGGACTCAAGGCCTGGCTGTTCAATTGAACAGATCACCACAAAGCAGTTAGCAACTCCAGCGTCTTGAGACCATCACAAGTGATTTGCCGTGCTTTATAAATTCTTGATTGATTGATTGAATAAGTGCTGCAGGCTCACTGGTAATATTTAATTTGCAGGCCCTGGGCATATGTTATACACTATAGGGACTTACAAGTAGATTACATTTGCCAAACAGGTGCAAAGCAATTCTAACATGTTTAAAGGAGAGAGCACAAGCACTTTAGCACTGGTTAGCAGTGGGCAAAGTGCAGAGTCCTAAGGCCAACAAAAATGAATCGAACAAAAAGTTGAGGGAAAAAGGGCAAAAATGTTTGGCTGTGTCCCTGAAGAGAGGGCCAGGTACATCACAACCCCCTCCAGCCTAAGGCCAGGAGAGACTAATTAATACCTTTATGGCTTTTCCTGTTTAGTCTATAGAACATGGACATGGCCCTCTACTGCAGAGGCCTGGGCTAGTTATTGCTGTCTGAATTTTAATTGGACCCTCTTTCTACACTCTCATGAGCCACTGAACTGACCCATGGGGAACCCTTCTACTAGCCTGTGAACCCCATCTATGCAGCACCTAGCCTTAATTTGCTCACAGATGCTCAGACTTCTGTCCCCAACCCAAGCAATACTCTGCCCATAAGGACAACAACCATTAGAGTCCACTGACAGCTGTCAGTGTCAAGAACCATGCACCAGGTCATCCAGGAGTCTCTGACCTCTGGGGTTTCTTATACTGGGGTGTTCCAGCACAGGTTTTAGGCACCTTTTCCCACTCTCCTTCCCACAAGTCCTAGGGCAGTATCCTGAGACCGGTCACTCAGCTCAGGCTGAACAGGTATCAGAGGTGAGTCCTTCCTCCCCCCCTGCCCCTCCATCTAGTCCTCTGTACCCTCCGTTTGGGAGTGGTACGCTCGAATGTCTGAGCTTTCATTGCGCCCTGGGTGGCCGCCCCTCTTAACTCTTCTATTACCGGTGGTAACCCTTTCCAAGAATACTGTCAATAGCCATTTTGGAACTAACAATGACACTTCTCTGGGTCACCTCCCCACCACACTCTAGGGATACTAGGGTCCCGGGTCACATAAAGTCCTGCCCCTTGGCCTGAGTTACCCTACACACCTGACCTGTGTACTGCTCTGAGGAAACCAGATTTTCCATTACTATGGTCTGGCTGGCCCTAGTGTCTTCAGAGCAGTGACAGTGACCCCATTCACCTTGACCTGATGGAAGTGTTTGCTTCTCTTTTCTCACTGACCCCAGAGCTCACCAACTGTTGTACCCAGGATAAAGACATGGGGGATAGCATGCCTGTCAAAAACAAAATGTGCAGGCTGTCTGACAAGGTGAGAGCAACTATTTTGGATGAGGTGTCCAAGTCGCCGGACTTGGGGGGATTGAGCCCTCCTATAGTCTTGGTTGTCCCTGGTCCACTCCAGTTGCACTGGTACCCTAGAACTGCTATCCTGTGTGGATTATTATAGGGGTCTCAATTCAGTGACCAAGAGGGATGCTCACCATATTCCACCAGGTGTATTACTTGAGTGGGCTTCACATCCCTCTCAACAAATGAGTAGTCATTTTTTCATTATTTATAATTCCATTTTTATTAAAGCTATCCAAGCCAGCTAAAGCTTTCTCTTGTCCATATCTAGAACGGTATATTCTCATGAATGTACCTAAGGACATACTGAAAATAATGAATAACTAATGTGCATAAAATCAGTCCAGGTATAAACGTACTAAAATCTTCTCTATTCTGATCTCTCAGACATATTTTCAACATTTTTAATGTTTGCTCACTTCGAACGCAATCAGTGCATTCATTTAATATTAAGGAATACAAGCGAAAAGGTTCTTAAGAAAATGGAACCTAATAGAGATGTTAATTAAGGACACTGAGTTGGCATGAATTTTATGACTTAAGCTCCCAAGAGGAGCGGAGCAACATGCAAAATGGAAAACCCGAGACAAAGAAAACCACCCGGATGTATATTAAAAAAAAGTAGAAGTACGTTTTTGACCATTATCTAAAAAAAACTGTTTTGATCATAGCAGGAACCAGGATTACGCGTTTAACAGAGTTTAGCATTGTGTCTAAATAATAGTAAATTAATATAATGCATTGTAGTTGAAACTTGATTTTTGTCGTAATATTGTTCTATGTATCTTTTTAGCAGGACTAGGATAAAGAAAATGTCGGGTATACTATCTTCACCTGATGGAATTACGTCCAGCTGAGATACCTGCATTCTAAATGAACAGAGGATGCAGGGCTCAATTCAATCAGTCCTAATACCTGAAATTCGTTCTGTCGCTACGGGCAGGTCTGGAGAAAGCTTCTTGTGAATCAGTCTTGTACCAATGTTTGAGTCATTTGAAGGTCCTGTCTAATGTTGTAGCAGCCTCTGTTGAGCCTGGATACAGGTGCTGAGTTGTCTCCCTCCCTCTGTTCCCGCACAGAATGATTTCGAAAAAAGTTTGTTTCTCAATCAGGAAGCAGATTACAGCTTGCACCTAGGAGACTTTGATGACCTTGGATCTGTACAGCAATCACTTGCAGTGAGCATTTTTTCACAGTGAGGGCAGACATGCTGGAGGCCTAGAGAGGAAATGAGAGCCTGAGATGGATGCGGCCTGTCCTTTTGTGGGTGCCGAGAGGCTGCCGAGTAGGTTTTCAACCACCAAGTAGGAAAGGAAAGACAGTGTGCTCAAGTGCTTGGCCTACCTGTGCATGCACAACTCTGCAACCATTTCGATCTTAGGGCAGCGTCATTGTGTAGATGGGCTCATAATTACACTCTGGGTATAAAAGGCTCTATTCCGTAGTCCTTTCAGTCACTCAACACTGCAAGCTGGTATTATTATGTCCTACTTTATATTTATATTCAATGTACTGACCTCACGAGAGTGCCAGTGGGAGGCAGAATTGGCTTTGCTGGGAATCAAACTCTTGACCTGCAGCTACCCTCTAACAGCATGTCATCAGCAACCATTTCATTTACTAAGTAATGTGAGGTAAAAGAGGATTTTTCACATGTTGTTCTTTTAAGGCTAATGTAATGTTAGAATCCTGTATTTATTTTTGAGAAAGGTATACACGTTTTGTTTTTGGATTTTGAGTTCGTCACTTCTTACTTTCATTCACAATTTCCATGTTGCATCTGAGCAATGCTGTGTAGTACATGCTCTTTTTGGTAATATTTGACATTTGTACAGCACACCGTTTGTAGTTCGTGTCATCACATTACGTATCTATTTAACATGGTCTGAGGCTACTGGGACATAATAACTCTGATGTTTCCATCACAGACCCCAGTCTGATTCAGTCTGTGGTTAGAAGAATGAATGAGATCACGCCTCTGTTTGGTGGATTTGTCAGGACTGATATGTGAGCTTGATGGTTGTGGCCAGACGGCAGTACATTAACTGTGTACAGAGGTTTTGGTTGATGTTATGTTAATAATAATAATAGGAATCCACATTTGTAAAGCGCACAATCACCCGTAAGGGTCTCTAGGCGCTGGGGGCAGTCGGGAAGATTAAGCGAGCTATTGCCCAGAGTCACATGGTGCTGGGCTAATCTGCCGCCGGAGCCGGGGATCGAACCCTGATTCCCAGATTCCAGCGTCAGTCGCCCTGGCCGCGGCGCCACACCTCTCCCACTGTTCACTCTTCATTACTCGATTGGTATAAATGGATGGTAGCTGTCCACGAAGCACGCACAAATGGGTGCCTTAATTGCCAGGCAATTCCAAATTGAGGCATATAAGAATGGCTACTAGGGAAGGATTATTATATCCAAACCGGGGATCTACCGAGATAGACCCGAACCAGGACCGTACTAATCCCTCTTCATCATACAGTTACCATACATGTATGCCTGCTAATGCAATGAAACAGATCAGGCGAATAATACATATCCAAGTATTGTCATGTATAATAATAAGTGTATGTGTGATGGAACTGCCAGGGAAGAAATCCTTTTAAGACAAGAACTCTCACTCACCCCAGGGTGACATCCTTCATCAGTGGGTTCCCTCCTCACACCCGGACTGCAAGGTCCGTGGTGTGGGCTATGACTACCCTACAGGAAGGAGAAGAGGTGTTTTTAAAAGATGAGCGATGGAGTAGGGTCAGTGAGGGACAGAGTGCAAATGTGTGAAAAGAAAATAGATAGTTTTACTCACCACCATCATGTGGTGGTGAGTAAAACTATCTCCAGGGGCCAGGATCAAATGTATTCAGTGGATCACTGGGATAGTGTTAAAAAGACGAGACTGGTCACTCAAGTATATATACCCTTCTTGATGGTCAACATGTTTCTGGTCATTTGTGGTCCCCAAAAAGGGTTTCGGGGCATTCGTCAGGACTGAGAGTCATAGGCACTCTGTGTAAAGTGTGTTAAATAGAAAACATACTGGCCAACCAGAAGTCAAAGCAGCCAGGTAGGCGATAACCAGCATATGTTTAGGGTCCACCGTCTTTCTAATGATAAGAAAAGTGATGTCCACCCTCAAGCCACTAGGTACGTTTAGGCGCTCCCAACTTCTTTGTCAATGCAGCTTTCAGCTTTCAGAATATACACGGGTCATCGCCTGCCTGGCCGGTTTCCGCATTTTAGGTGGTTGTGAGCGGTGTGTAGGGGTTTCTGATTAAAGACCAGTGAGTTTCTCCTGGTTTGAGAAGATGTTCTCGAGGCCTGAGCACCACAGAAGTTTTTTCAGCTCTGAGACTTGAATGGCTTACTATATGAATTGATGATGAGAATCAATGGGAGAGGGAGGAAAAGTCCTGGAGCCAGTTCGCTTCCCCTAGTATGTGTGTTTATATCAAAAGGAACTAGCTCTGGAGTAAGTGCTCCTGGCGTTTGTATGTCAGGAAAGGAAAACATTATGTTTTGAAAAAAGCCCTCATTCACCAACCTAGTATGTGACATGCTTCATCATTGGGCCCGACCCAAGGTGCCGAGTGCACCTTGGGTGTGCTGGGAAGCCTGGATATAGCGGAGCGGGTATTGTATTGTGAGAATGCAGTGATAGTGGGTGAGTGGATGTTAAAAAGACTGTCCTAAGGGTTCAATAGGGCAAAAAAGACTATTTTAATGTATGGGCCTTTTGCAGTGAGTAAAAAAGAGAGGCGGATATTGTTGGTGATCTAAGGTAACTCTAACATCCCAGTCGGTCAACATGTTTCAGTCATGCTCCCTTTAATGATATGGCTTTTTTCAGGACTTATGTGTAGTAAAAAGTGAGTGGTCTGAAAAAATGTTTTAGAAGACCAATTATATGACACACGCGCTAAGGTGTGCTACGCCGTAGAGGAGTTTGTCCTCTAATGGCTCATTCTCAGATAGTTTTTGAGAAATGCCCCATGAGATCTTTGTGGGGGCCCGACTTGTAGTTACACTTTCGTCAAGGTCTAGAGCCCTGCTAGATATCTGCTGCGGCCGCCAGCGACACCAATTTGTATTTTCTGCAGATAGAAAAATGTCATACTTCATGAATATTATTGATGCAGTAGGCATTTTGGCCATGATGTACGACACATTTTACCAATCGCAAATAGCCCATCTGGCTGTTTGCGATTGGTAAAATGTATTTTGCCATGTACAAACCTTATTTTGCAAGTCAGTAACTTATTACCAACTCGCAAAATAGGGTTTGTAAGTCACTATTAGGAAGGAGCGTGCCTAGGGCGTCCCATTCTAATAGCGTATCGCAGGGGGATGTACAATTGTTTTGCGACCAGAATGCGGTCGCGAAACAATCCCAGTTTCCCACCAACTTCAAGTAGGTGGTAAAATAGTCACAAATGGGAAGAGATCCCCAGGGGACCCCTTCCCCTTTGTTTTTTTAAGTTTAAATATATTTTTTGGGGAAGAGTTCAACCATAAGATAAATCCACAAAAGCAAAACGTAATGATTATTCAGACAATTCATATTTGTTTTAAAAACCAGAAATATATTGCTATTTCAAAACATACATATATAAGCCACAGTAAAATACTGACAATAAATAACCTTGCACGATCCCCATGTTTTCCCTCTATTCGTAATTGATTGAAGAACTTTTAACCAAACGCCTAGCAAAGTCTAAGAAACTTTGTGTAATATCCTAACCCTAAAGCATATATATTTTCCAAATCTTTAGTTCCACATAATTTAGACCACCATTGTTGGAAAGTCCGGAACACTTCTGAACGCAAATCTCGAAGAAATATTGATCCAGCCACTAAAACGTTGATATACATTGTTTTTCTTTGAAGAGGTACCATATTGATATCAGGGGGAGTTTCCCAGAATTGCTGTCTGGATGTCTAAGGAATGTACCATCTCTAGAGTATGATAGCAATACTTCTCTCTCTATTTTATTTTTTTTTTCAAATTGCAAAGTACGTGCAGATACAAATTCACATCAAAAATCTAACGAGCCCCCACCCCCATCCCCCCGTAGCAAAAATACGGATCACTGAAAGAATATCGACTACCAAAATATCGACTACCCAAAATATCGAGGAAAAAATATCTACAGCAAAAATATCGAGTTTGTATGTACAAACAGGTAAGTACAAAAATATCGAGTACAAAATATCGTTTACAAAAATATAGTTGTAAAAAATATCGTATTTACTAAAAACAGTGTTAAATTAAATTAATATTAATAATTAATTACTAAAATATACTTAAAATTACTTAAATTAACTTATAATAATTAAATAATTAATGAAAGTTAAATAAATATTTTTTTATTTCATATTTATTAAACATATATATATAGTAATAAAATATAATAAAATAATACCCAAACACTGAAAACTGACCCTGAACCCTAAAAATACCCCTTTACCCAAAAACTGAAAACTGACCCTGAACCCTAAAAATACCCCTTTACCCAAAAACTGAAAACTGACCCTGAACCCTAAAAATACCCCTTTACCCAAAAACTGAAAACTGACCCTGAACCCTAAAAATACCCCTTTACCCAAAAACTGAAAACTGACCCTGAACCCTAAAAATACCCCTTTACCCAAAAACCCAAAACTGACCCTGAACCCTAAAAATAAAAACAATTTATTTTACTATCTATAGTATATACTTACATATTTTCACTTTCTATATTATTTACAGTCGATATTACTGCACTTACCTTAAAAACGATATTTTGGCTGTCGATATTCTGTCCAGTCGATATTTTGTCCAAACGATATTTTTTCCTCGATATTCTGTCCAAACGATATTTTGGAGTCGATATTATGTCTGTGCACCCAAAAATACATCGTATAATTGGAAAAAAAGGGGCGCAAATGTGCAATACGAAAGGAATCAAGAAACAGAAAAGTAGCTGGAGAAACAGAGAACGGAGATAAATTCATATACATAACAACTACATTGGGAGAGAAAACAGATCTGCTCGATCAGACAGGCACTGGGTATAAAGAAGGGAAGGTACACAAGCTAATTTTCCGACCTAGTCAGCCAAACAGTAAGATTTTCCCACACCTCCAGGCCCTTCTTACGGCCCCTACGTCCCTTTTTGGAGTATGCAGCTGTTTCCAGGTGATAAGTTGCCACAAATCTGGCAAGCCATTGAGAAAATGAAGGGGGCTCTGGGTCTAGCCATGCAGCAGCCACACAAATTCTCCAAACAGCCATAGCTATGAAAAGTAAGCCCTCCTTTTTCAGGTGTGGTGTTTCTGCTTGTGTTCCAAGCATAATGATGGTAGAGTTCAAGGTTATCGGCTGAGAGGTGACTTCTCTCAAAAGCCCCTGTATTTGGTTCAGTATAGGTGAAAGCTTTGTACAGGAGGCAAAAATGTGTATAGAGTTGGCCCCGAATTCAGCGCATCTAGGACAAAGAGTGCCTTGACCAGTCCCCCACTTTGCGATTTTGCTAGGAGTGATATACAAGAATAAGATTGTTTTAAAGTGCTGAGCTTGTAGTTTAGCTGAAAGTAAAATGTTTTGAGAGAGGGTGAGTGAATTAAAGAAAACATTTCTAGGGGAATCAAGTTTGATATGCCATTTGCCTGCAATAGTTTGTAGATCATCCGGCGTCTGTCTATTTATGATACTGTATAGGAGGCCAATTCGAGGGGTCAATGGCTTGCGCAAAACATTAAGAAGTTCCACCTCCATGAATCCAGAGGAGCCCCCAGCCTTCCTAGATAGAAAATCGTAGATAGACAGATATTTAAAAGCATCCTCTCTCTTGAGACTAAATTTAACTAAAAGATCAGAGAAGGGAATAACTCCCTCGTTGGTAATTAGGTCACCTAGGGCCAGATGTAGGTCGGTCGGTAACGGCCGAAAATCGGTATTTTCGGCCGTTACCGACCGGTATTGAAGAATTGGTATGTAGGGGCATATTTTTACAGAATCAGTAAAATTACCGATTCGGTAAATTTACTGATTCTGTAAAATACCGATTCGGTATTTGTGTAAATCCCAGATGTAGGTGGGACTCTTCTGAGTCCCAAAGGCCCTACAAAATCGGTATTTCAACACTCAATCCAATTGGGTGTTAAAATACCGAAATTAGGTGTGCATGCACATGTGTGCATGCACACCTAGCCATGTGACAGACAGACCTAGCCATGTGACAGACAGACATGCCCTTAGGGCATGTCTGTGTGCCACATGGCGCACATGCCTATTTTTGGGGTGCCAGAGGGTGTCAAAGTGACACCCCCTGCACCCTTGTAGAATTCGGTATTTACCGATTCGGTAATTACCGAATCGGTATTTCCCATTGATTCCTATGGGCTTCACAGCCCATAGGAATCAATAGGGAATACCGAATCGGTAAATACCGAATTCTAAAGATTCGGTATTTCAACATCTGGAAATATCTACATCTCCCCCCTTCATATTTACAGACTCTTAAATACCGAATCGGTAAAATTCGGTATTTAAGAGTCGGTAAATATGAATTACCTACATCTGGCCCCTAGTTTTCTGATACCTGGCCTATACCAATCATAGAAGTAAGTCCAAGTAAAATCGTATCTAAGCATGGGCGGATTTTGCGGATCCACGATTCACGGATTTGTGTATTCACGGATCGCGGATCCGCAAAATCCACGTATTTGCGTATTTGCGTATTTGCGGATTTGGGGCGGGGCTTCCATGCGAGTGCACATGCCTCTTGTGTGTATAAAAGGTCAGAGACCGATCAGAGCTGCGGATTAAGAAGATACAGAAGCTCCTGGTCACAGGAACAGCACGATGATTGCGCTGGTGAAAGTCAAAGGCCTCTGTCTGTGGGAAGAGGGCACAGCTGCCCAGCCTTGACAACGCTCACGATTGTTTTTTGGGCCGATGAATGAGTCACTGAATTTAAGCTTCAACTAGGGCACATGCTTAATTGATATCTGTAAGTGCTTCCGGTTGAGGTTTAATTTTTGTGCCAGGACCATCGTGCCAGAATGAACCCTGCCCTTCATATTTATTCAAGAAGACGCCACCGTTTTGTGCCATACCTCTACTCAACTGGAGTACTTTCTATTGGATAATCAGTAAGTGCTACCTCGTTGGGTAAATGTATAGTGCTTTTATTACACTACAGCTGCCTAAAGTGCCAGAGAGTTGTCTACAGCGACCAGGTGTGTGTTACTATGCAATAGCGCCGAAGGGCGCAGGGGTCCCTTGAGTGAGCTATCATAGTGGGTGAATGGCGGGAAGACGGTGCACACCGCGAGTGTGTGGGCGGGGCCAAACGGACGGGGCTTCCATGCGAGTGCACATATCTCTTGTGTGTATTAAAGGTCAGAGACCCATCAGAGCAGCAGATGAAGATACAGAAGCTCCTGGCCACAGGAACAGCACGAGGATTGCGCTCGTGAAAGTCAAGGATGCAAAGGCCTCTGTCCAGCATCACAGCCGATTTTCAATGGTATATTTGGGAAGAGGGCACAGCTGCCTGGCCTGTTAACTATTTTACGATGGCGCCGGCAAGCTGCCAGCGCCATCCTAAAATAGTTACTAAATTAGCTTCAACAGGAAGCTCGAATAGATAAAATAAAGCAGATGCACGAGCGTCTGCTTGATTTTATCTATTAGTGCTTCCTGTTGAAGCTAATTTAGTAACTATTTTACGATGGCGCTGGCAGCTTGCCGGCGCCATCGTAAATTAGTAACAACAACAGGCCAGGAAGGCTTGAACTTTTGGCCTCGGAATCCGCCGCTCGCGGATTGCGAATTTTCGGTAAATTCGCTGGAGTTCGCGGATCGTGGATTTACCGAAAATTCGCGAAATCCGCGAGCGTAGCGGATTTTGCGCTCATGCTTAATCGTATCTTCGTGACACAATGGATTTCATTAATAAGGTGGAACTGCTTGAGTTTGACCCCACGAAGCAACTGATGGTAACGATGGACGTGGCGTCATTGTATACACAAATTCCCCAACAAGACGGACTTGATGTCATCGAGATATATCTGGAAAAAAGACCACGCCCACATCGAGTTCCCACCGAGTTGATTGTAGCTTTTGCCAGACTAGCACTAAAAAGAAATTACTCTTCATTTGAGGACGAACTCTTCCTACAAGTCAAAGGCTCAGCGATGGGCTGTCCGTTTGCCCCTGAAATGGCCATCCTGTATATGGGACAGTACGAGGAGAAATTCATTTATAACAATAATCCTTTCAAGGCACATATCCAGCAGTGGCTGCGATATATTGATGACGTGTGGTGCGTCTGGAATGGAACTATTGAATCTCTGGAGGCATTTCACTTATGGCTCAACAACCGTAGCCCAGACATCAAATTCCGTTTGACATACGATTCAAAAACATTACCATTTCTGGATGTAGAAGTAAAAACATCATCTGACGGATTGATTTGCTCTTTGTATCAAAAAAAGACAGACAAAAACAACGCCCTACACTACAAAAGCTATCACCCTCGCAGTCTTTAGAAACAATCTTCCCTATGGGCAATTTCTTAGGGTAAGAAGAAACTGTTCAAGAGTTCAAGACTTCGAAATTCATGGCCAAGCACTAGTCAAAAAACTGCAGGATAGAGGCTACCCAAAAAAGCGTCTTAATCATTCGATGAAAAGAGCCAGGTTTACCCCTAGAGAGCATCTACTTGTAAAGAGATCTAGACAATCGACTCAACGCTTGGTCTGTGTATCTACATTTGGACCGCATACTTATCTGTTACAGAAAATCATCCGCAATTCATGGCACTTAGTCGAGGAGGTTCTCCCCGATGTGGGGTCACCCTTGTTCGCACTAAAGAAGAATCGCAGCATAGGGGAACAGATTACATCAACACGACCCCAAAAGAAGCGTGACACCCAGAGTACCATATTCGGTGCGACTCCAGTGAAGGGCCATAGGAGATGCGGCACCTGCTCGGTGTGTAACCTGACAATCGAGGGATCGCTATTTACAGACGGTAGGCAATGCTGGCGGCACGAAGATCATACCAACTGTAAAACAAAGTTCGTCGTCTATGCCATCCAATGCCCCTGCCAAAAGGTGTATATTGGCAAAACAACTCAAGAAATCAGACAAAGAATCATTCAACATCGGTCCAGAATTAACAACAAAACTCTGACCGCTCCACTCGTGGCGCACTTCCTACAAAAGAACCACAAGGCGGAAGAACTGAAATGGACAGTACTGTCAGTTATCAAAATGGGTGGGGGTGGCCACCCTGAAATTAGATTATCCCAGAAGGAAGCCTACCTTATACTCAAATTTGGTACAGCCAACATTGGACTCAATGATTTGTCTGAAATACGGAATTTGTGAGCCCCTCGTTTCCATCTTTTGACACCCTCAAAACAACCCTTGCCACACATGATTACCCCTTCGGGGTTTCGCTTCTGACATGTTTCTTAGTCTTTATGCCATTTTGCAGCTTGCCTGCATGCCCCTCAAATGACCTTACAGTCAAAATGAAACCGTTCACATTTGTAAATATGACTGGCGCCGGGAATGCGGACTACATGTCCCACAATTCCTAAACCAGCACGTGACCCCCAGCAGTTTCCTTGACTCAGTTCCTCACGGGCGCGGCTTATCGATGCTACACGCTGCCCGCCCTCGAGGAGAGCAGACCGATCCAGGCAAACGGTGAGTCACTCTGGTGTTCTACCGCAACAGTGCGGCTCATCCCGCTTTCCAGGAGACAGCGCGGATTACTAAACGCTGATTTCGGATTCCTCCTAGGTCGGTGCCGATGTATCAGCAGTAAGAGCTCTTTCTAATAAACCGTGCCGATTTATTCATTTTGGAAACGCATGGCAGACGCCTGAGTTACGCCGCGGGCGCCTCATGAAATTGTGAGTATAGAATGGGTTAAAAGAACCACGCATGCAGTGTTATAGATTTAGCGAGTGGTTTTTACAAACACATCTTTTACTCCAATCTCCAGGTTGGCCCCCGCAGATTCTTTTAAATCATTGCTCTACGTGATTCCACCTCACTTACCTGAGTTCCCAGCATCCCTCCAAACAGGTAGGCTGCAACCCCTGATACACTTCTGCATTGCAATGGTCTATGCCTGTAATTTAGACGCTCCAATTGGGGTCACTAGTCTGATACATATTTTTGTCCAGTGACAGAACTGCGGCACGTGAAAGATACTTCACTCCACCTCTACTACCCCTGAGTGATTACTCCAAACAATTCCCAGGTACCAATTACTCTCTGATCTCCAGTTTAGAATCTGAGAATGTTTTGAACTTTTTAACTAATGTTCATGTACAGCGGTGCACAAATCTTACACCACCCTTTTCACTATTATCGTTTTCAGTTTGGACTTCTTCCAGTCCATGTCCTGAGGAGAACCGGTAACAACGTTGTGGTTCGAAACGCGTTGACCCTGAGCCTCGGAAACAGAACAAGGGTGCCACTAGGGCTGTTAAAATCTACATAGTGTTTTCCCTAGCTTTGCAACCCATCAATTTATTTTTCCCTTGGCTTAGATAGACAGGCAGGAAACGTTGTTGTATTGGTTTTTCCGCCTGTTTTATTGTACCTAACTTAAAGGACTGGTTCACAATGAGAATTGATTATTAGTTATTTGATTCATTGTTTTCGGTGTTGTTTGTACCAATTGATAATACTTTTTTAAGCACTTGTATAGCACTTGTACATTTATGCACATTTCACTTGTTTGTATGTATATTTTCACTGTCTGCTGATTGTTCTTTTCAAGATATACACAAATGAGATTGTGTAATGTTTTTTCTAAAAATATAAAACAACTAAAATAAAATAGGTGACCCTCCAGAACTAATTAGCTGGGTGGGATCAAAAAATCCAAAAAAGAAATCTGTCTGCCTACCTTGTTGTGTTTTGCAATCATAGAAGTAAGCCATTCCAAAAATATCGGGGCGGTTACTGTTATTTAGAGTGGGGGAATAATGGTTATACCTGCCTATGCCGAAACATCTACGAATGCTTCGGAAGACCTTAAATTAGCTAAGCAGATTCTTGAACCTAATCCGTTTAAAGTATCCGAAGGTAGTTTGTCGTAACAGAGACCCCCAATGGCGCTCCCCAACCAATAATTGGAAGGGAGAGTGCAGCTCTGTGGAGTAAGTATCAGGTTGTTCTTTTAATAGCTCAGAACTGTATTGCATGACAGCGGCCCAATAATACAGCGTGATATTGGGAAATGCCCAGCCACCTCAGTCTTTAGGTAGACATAGTTGTCTGAGTGCCCTCCTGGGTTGTGAGTATGCCCAAATAAATTGTGTATATATTTGTTGGAATTTCATAAGGTTGATTTTGCTGAATTCTAGAGGTATTGTGCGGAAATAATATAGAAGTTTGGGAAAATAGGTCATTTTTATGGCATTACATCTGCCAATTAAAGTGAGATGCAGGTTATTTATTTGCTTCAGTGCTTTCCTGGTTTGTGTGGCGAGCGGGAGAAGGTTGTGGGAAACAATTTTGTCCAGATTAGAAGAAATAAGAACTCCTAAATATTTGGCTTTGGGTACCACCCTATGGTCAGCCCAAGAGATTTGGCTATTTGTTATTATCTGTTATGTTATGTTATATGTTTATTTGTAGCGCGCGCTGTTAGTCGAAACTGTCCTGGCGCGATGAAAAGGTCATGGTGTCAGCTAGAGCAAGGGAAAGCTTACATAGTCTGCATAAATAAGTGAGTTTTTAGCAATTTTTTAAAGCCAGCAAGATTTGACGAGTGTCTTAAGGCCTCAGGTAGGTTGTTCCATAGCTGAGCTGCACGAACCGTCAGAGACTGCCCCCCCAGTCGAACTTTCTTGAATCTGGGAATAACCACATGTCTGAGGGAGGCAGATCGCAGCTGGCGGTTTGGCTGGTAGAAAGCAAATCTGTGCTTAATATAGGAGGGGCAAGGGCCATGTAGGGCTTTAAATACAAGGACCAGGGCCTTAAAACGCACTCTTTGGTCCACTGGTAGCCAGTGGAGCTCTCTAAGTTTTTTGCGAACGCTGAGTCTCCTAGGGATATTAAACAGGAGCCTCACCGTCGCGTTCTGGACTACCTGTAATTTCCGGATCAAAAAATCCGGAATGCCGGTGTAGAGGGCATTTGCGTAGTCCAGTCGAGAGAGCACAAGTGCTCTAGCTACCGCTTCCTTAGCCACTTGGGGAAGAAGGGGGAAGAACTTCCGGATAATGGATAGGGTGCCAAAACAAGTACCCGCCAGTCTCGAGATTTGATCGCGCAAGCACAAGTCTGCTCCGAACCAAACACCCAAGTTCTTTGCCACCCCACAATCGCCACTAGGGCACGATGATCCAATGGGCCAGATGGATTCCCTAACGTCTGATGGGAATTGGCCATACAATAGAATTTCAGATTTGTCCTCATTGCATTTGAGGCCTGCCTGAGCAAGCCAGGCAAATACAGAGGACAAACATTGGCGGACACCCACTGGACTAAGGTTATCCCTATTCCATGTGAAGAGAAGCTGGGTGTCGTTGGCGTAGGCCATTATTTTCGCACCCAACCTTTCTGCCAGGTGGATTAAGGGGGTCAAATAGACATTAAAAAGGAGAGGACTTAAAGTCGACCCCTGAGGCACGCCTGTCTCAACCCCGCTGCTTGAGGAACGGTAGGGGGGAAGCCAAACTTGTTGGCATCTGTCTGTGAGGAATGATCTTAACCATCTGAGAGCCACGCCCGTTTTGCCAATCTCCTCTAGCCTAGAGAGAGGCTGGACATGGAGAACCGTGTCGAACGCGGCAGAGAGGTCCAATAAAATTAGAGCCGCTCTGCCGCCTAAGTCCAGACATTCCCTAATGGCTTCGGTGACCTCCACGAGCGCGGTCTCGGTGCTACGAGAGGAGCGGAAACCAGACTAGGCAGAATGGAGAGCCTCAGATGATTCCACGAACCTCTCCAGCTGCCGAAAAGCAGCCTTCTCACAGACCTTGGCTAAGGCAGGGAGTAAAGAGATAGGGCGATAGTTTGAGGGAAGTAGCGGGTCCGCCGAAAGTTTCTTGATCAGCGGGAGAAGTTTAGCTTCCTTCCACTGTCGGGGGACCAAGCCTGATTGTAAGGACTCATTGACTAAGTCAGTCACCATCGGAGCTACAACCTCCGCCACGCCACTCAAGATCCTTGCGGGACACGGATCCACTGGAGATCCTGACTTCAATGCTTTTAAAATAGCCAGCACGTCCAATCCCTCTATGATAGAAAAACTTGACATCACAGCGGTCCTCTCAGTGCTACAGGGCATTTTAAACAAATGGAGGGGTGGGTGGGAGTTCAGAGTGCCTTGTGATGCAAAAGTATCATTTATCTCAGGGGATTTGAGACTCGCTTGAATTTTTTGGATCTTGTCTATAAAATAGATTGAAAGTTTCTCACACCATCCTGCAGACGTTGGAACTGACATTACTTCTGCCACTGGGGCCGTAAAACTTTTATCAATGGAGAAAATGTATTTGCTGTTATTTTTGGCCTTAATAATCCTGGCTGCATAATAGTCCCCTTTAGCAGCCTTAATTGCTGCATAGTAGTCTTTTTGTGTTATCCTGAGCTCTGCTTTTGCCGCAGGGGAATATCCCCGTCTCCATGTTCTTTCACGTTCCTTACATCCAATTTTTAGTATTTTAAGATAATCAGTGAACCAAGGGGATGAAGGGATGGTTCTAGGGCACTTTTTTCCTTTCTTCTCAGGCAGTAAGCTAACCGTGGAGTGTATCCATGCTGAAAAATTTTCAACTGCTTCCTCCAAATTCTGGGCCTTAACAGGAGCAGTATCAGTCAATGCCGCTGCCAAGGTTGGGATACTAATTTTCTTAGGGCGTAAATCATCCTGCGATCTAGCCGCAATGCGGCTGCCATTTATATCCCAGGAGAAACATACCCGAGAAAGGTCGGACCATGTAACTGGGCAGGGGAGGTCAGTTAGAACATTAAAATTGGAATAGACGAGATCAAGACAATGGCCCCCCCAAATGCGTGGAGTCAAAGACCCGACGCTCAAGGTGGGCCAAGTCACAAACCTCCTCCAGATCTTTAACCCCTAATGCCAGAGGGTCGTCCATGTGAATGTTCAAGTCACCCAGCATGAGAAAGTTGGAAAATCTCAACGCTCCCTGGACCGCAACCTCCTCCAGAGATTTGGTGAAAGAGCCCAGCGGTCCTGGGGGACGATAGATTAACAGCCCACCCAAGGTGAAATGCTGGGAAAGAGAGATCGAGAACTCCAAAGCTTCACCCTCCTCTATTCCTCCTGCGCAGTACTTCACTGGGGACCATTTGTCTCTGAAAATCACAGCTAAACCCCCCCTCTACCTGAACTGCGATCCATCCTCACTATCTTAAATCCTCTAGGAACTGCTAATTCAATTACCGGGGCACTGCTAGTAGTCAGCCATGTCTCCCTTATGAACAGCATGTCAAGCGAGTTATCAATAATTAGCTCGTAGACTTCTTCAGCGTGTTTAGTTAAAGAGCGCACATTTATGAGGGCAGCTCGGATTGTGGTACCGGGAGGGTTGAGAATTGGGAAAATAGAAGTAGGCCTCGCACATCTAAAATGAAATTTACAAGAAGGGCAAGTTTGTGTCATGGAGTCAAGGCGTTCCATGTTTCACATTTGCTGCGCCTATGCGTATTAAGGGCCAGGAGGGACTCCCGACTGTAGGCAATGGTGCTGGCAGAGGCATATCCTCCAACCCCAGCAGCATCCCTGGCCCTGAGCGCAGCCGGAGCGCGGATGGGCGCATACGGGCTTACCTTAGGCACACCTTCGGCGCGCCACCGGCGCGCCCGCTGCGCCCGTCTGCTGCGCTCCCGGAAGCACATCGTTTCTTATGTCCTGCCTCCACCAAGCCCTAGACCGCTAACTCCGGTCAAGCTCGCGGGGCTACACCCCCCAAGATGGCCCCTCGCCCTCCCCTCTCACGGAACTGTCAGCCGAGGTGGAATGGGTCGAGGGAGGCCGCAGGAGGAGCCGAGATGGAGCGGAATGCTGTGAAATTTCAAACAGTAAAAACAATACACAACACAGTAAGTAATGATGAATTTTAAAAGTTGAAAAAAGCGCCAGACATCTACATCATGCCTGTGCTTACAGTGCCCTCAAAATAAGAACAAGCTGCTTTTTCCTAAAAGAGCGAGCTCTCAGGTGAAAATCGCTGGCTCTCACTGACACAGGAACCCCCCCAGCAAAACTTAGGAGCTGCCACCAACCCAAGATTCGCCTCGAGCCCCCGCGCCGCTTGCCTTCTTATCTCCTGCCTCCACCAAGCCCTAGACCGCTAACTCCGGTCAGGCTCGCTGGACTACAACCCCCAAGATGGCGCCTCGCCCTCCCCTCTCACTGCACTGTCAGCCGAGGTGGAATGGGTCGAGGGAGGCCGCAGGAGGAGCCGAGATGGAGCGGAATGCTGTGAAATTTCAAACAGTTAAAACAATACACAACACAGTAAGTAATGATGAATTTTAAAAGTTGAAAAAAGCGCCAGACATCTACATCATGCCTGTGCTTACAGTGCCCTCAAAATAAGAACAAGCTGCTGTTTCCTAAAAGAGCGAGCTCTCAGGTGAAAATCGCTGGCTCTCACTGACACAGGAACCCCCCCAGCAAAACTTAGGAGCTGCCACCAACCCAAGATTTGATTCGAGCCCCCGCGCCGCTTGCCTTCTTATGTCCTGCCTCCACCAAGCCCTAGACCGCTAACTCCGGTCAGGCTCGCGGGACTACACCCCCCACGATGGCGCCTCGCCCTCCCCTCTCACGGCACTGTCAGCCGAGGTGGAATGGGTCGAGGGAGGCCGCAGGAGGGGCCGAGATGGAGCGGAATGCTGTGAAATTTCAAACAGTTAAAACAATACACAACACAGTAAGTAATGATGAATTTTAAAAGTTGAAAAAAGCGCCAGACATCTACATCATGCCTGTGCTTACAGTGCCCTCAAAATATGAACAAGCTGCTGTTTCCTAAAAGAGCGAGCTCTCAGGTGAAAATCGCGGCTCTCACTGACACAGGGACCCCCCCAGCAAAACTTAGGAGCTGCCACCAACCCAAGATTCGCCTATCTGGGTCTTGTTTTTATTAAGAGCATAGCCAGAGAGCTTCCCAAATTTACTTACCTCCATTTTCAGGCCCGCTGATAGCAATACTGCTCAACGTACAATTGCTTTATCCCAGTACAGCCTCAGATAATAACGGGCCCATTACCCCCACCTTTCATTGAGCACCTAAAGCAATTCTCTGGAATCTGAAGGTTAATTTTGTATAGAAAAGCTGGTGTTGTATACAATGGCTATTTGGCGTAAAATGCATCCATCTAAAATGTGCGCCCTTCATTAAGGTAAACCTAAACTCATTGATCTTATTCCAGGTGACTATTGAAATCTGAAGATCTTCTTCCAGCAGCCATTTATCACAGGCTTTTCATACACAATTTTAGCCTTAGTTTGTCTAAAGATCGAAGCCCTGCAGCTAATAGATTCACATGTTCTTGATTCTACCATGCCCTCTGCTAATTCCAATCATGCCAGGATAGTACTGGGGACTATGTCTTTAAAGAAAATATCTGATCTTAATGAAGGACCATTGCTAAATGCTTTTAAAGTGCCTATAATACCAGGTTAAATTTCACTCCAACTTTCCAGACTTCCCCATTCAAGAAATCATTAATAGCTCTAAAACCATTGCTTTCTTACTTAGACACAACATTCTTCTCTAAAAGAGGTTGATCCCCAAAATAGACATCAGACTAACAAGCGACTCGGTTAATAACGGGGCTATCAAAATATTTAAATCATTGTTCTTTATGCTTCATAGACCACTGTAATGTCTTATACCTAACCTTTTTGGGGGTTTTTGTGAGACTTACAAAATCTATAATCTGATACTCTTTGAAAAAACAATTTAAGGAAATTATCATTAGTCCAAGTAATTCCCGAGGACTTGAAGAACCTACTAGTGCTATGTGCAAAGTTCGCCAAATATTATTCTCTCAAATCAGTGAAGGCTAGCCTCCCTTCTTCAACTGATAAATACTCCTTGGCACTCGTATTACAATTAAAGTTTCCACAGTGTACAAGTGATTCCACCATTCATCATTCATTCAGTCATGAAAAAAGTTCCGTCCCCGCTGCTGTTTCCATATAGCAGTCACTGCTATATGGAAACAGCAGCGGGGACGGAACTTCTTACACGAAGTATCCAGCGAAGAGCTGTCTGAAGAAACAACCGAAACTCCGGTTACAAGAGCATAAGAACGTGCAACCCACGTACTGAGTCCCCATAAGAACCCCTCTGAGGGTTGGAATTATCACCTCAGACAACAAAGAAAAAGATCTTGGAGAATAGCCCAGAGGAAGTCGTGGGTCGTGGGTTACAATCCCAAAACGACGAAACACGTGTCGGCTGTGACGTCTACAGAAATAAATAACATCGACCACAACCCTGATTAAGAGGATATGCAATTTTTTCATGACTGAATGAATGATGAATGGTGGAATCACTTGTACACTGTGGAAACTTTAATTGTAATACGAGTGCTAAGGAGTATTTATCTATTTCAAGGCTCGGCCGCACCAGAAGAGGAAAGTGGTTCTCTTCTCCTTATAGCACCGTAACTCAGTATCAAAGACTTATCGAAAAATCCCATATAGGTGAACTTTCCCCTGTAGCGCCAGAATCTAGTTTAATACCACTAGCCCAATTGACATCCCTTCTTTAACTGGCCTACATAATGCATCTAAAGACAATCTGGGCAGTTTACTAGCCCATATAAAGGCTGAAAATATACCCTCCATCTAAAGAACTTCACCTGAAAGACCCATGGAATATCAGCAAACAAGAAATTACATAGAGGCAAAACTGACATACAAATCAAAACAATGCGGCCCATTGTTGAAAGAGGTAAATTAGTCCATTTTGTAAAATAGTGCCTTGATATTAATAATTAGAGGTGCATAATTAAATGCAAATAAGTCATTAACATTTTCTGAAAGATATACCCCTAATTACCGATTGAGTCTAGAATTAACGAGAGGGTGAAACTCAATAAGAAAAGTGTTGAGTGCACAATTACATGATTACATATCAGTTTTCATCTTGTTTATTTTATAGCCTCCCAAAGCTTGATTGGCTTGAACATTTTCAAACTCCAGTTTTAAAAAAAAAATGTTATCATCAGCAGACAGCTTTATGGTAGTCATCCCACTTAATGGTGGAAGTATACTTGAATTTGTTCGCACGGCTATAGTTAAGGGCTCTATAAAGAGGGCAAAGAGTATAGGTGACAAAGCACTACCCTGTCACATTCCTGTGCTCACCTTGCAAGTGCTGATGTACTGGAGTTAATAATTATTTGTGCTCAAGCGCCATTATACAGGCTTGCTATTATCTGGATACATCTAAACTCCTTAAGAATGCAAAAGAGACTCTTCCAGCAGACCAGATCAAAAGCTTTTTCTGTGTCTAAAACATAACGGAGCAGGACTTTGTTATGTGCAAAATAATCAAGGGCCTCTGTCAAAAAATGCATATTAGAAAATAGCTTCCTACCAGACACCAAGACACACTGGTCCAGATGGACAAACGATCCCAAAACGCTACTTATACAATTGGCTAACTGTTTGGATATAATCATATAATCCAAATTTAGAAGGCTGATTAACTTATATGAATTAACATTCTCCTTATCTTTACCTTTCTTTAAAAAACTGACCACTTTTTCAGTACAGAAGGAGGCCGAGACTCTACCCCCCTCGAAAATGTGGTTAGGAAGTTTTACCAGCTCAGGGTTTAAGGCTAATGCCAATTTTTGGCTGGAAGGCCATCTTCACCACAGGCCCTACCATTTGCCAATGATTTTACTACTGCCTCAATTTCCTCAAGTGAGATCTTAGCTACGAGAGCTTGTGCTTCGTTTCATTTTAGCTTTGGGGTAGGGAGTTTACTTAAAAAATCCTAAATCCCTGCACACTGACTCATTGTTGCAGACTATATATTGTTTCGTACTGTTTAAGAAATCTCTCCTGAATTTGCTCTGGATCTCTGATATAGGCTTTTGTTTCCACATTCATAAGGGATGCAATGTTATTCTGTGATTGACACTCTCACGTCTACCAGGCAAAAAATATACCAGTATATTCAATTTCCTAGTACACCTTTTAAAAATATGCTGAGTTGGCAATATATCCGCATTCATATTACTACTCCTGTATAAGTATACTTTCCTGTCTAGGTTAAAAAGGAAAGAGAGTACCCTTTCAGTAACACCCACAGAAACAGGGTAATGTAGAAAAAAGGAATTAAGTGTTCCCTGGGTTTTTGATTCAAATGGGGAACCAGATCATGCATTCATCTCAGCGACTTAACATTCAACCACTTTTTCAAACCCGTGCCTTTAGTAGAACCATGTACTGAATATTTTTAAATCAAATTTTTTTTTAAAAAAATAAAAATTCTGCAATTTTTGTACACACAATTTACTGTTTTTGTGGTTCTACTAAAGGCACGGGTTTGAAAAACCCAGGGAACACTTAATTCCTTTTTTCTACTTTCCTGTCTAAACACCAATTTGTTAAGAGTAGTTTGATTGCACAAAAATTCTATACTTGCCTGGTGCAGTTCAGACTCTAGCCTTGTCCTGTGAATTGCTAAACCTTTCCTTCCTCTGCTTAATCTCTTTAGAGGTAATTTAACCCTGTATAGTAGATTTAAATGCTTCCCATACATTCTCCATTTTAGCCGAGGTAGTGTTTAGCTTAAAATAATTTACTATTTCACTTAGTGTGTATGTGCACCATTCTTCTGAATCCAGATTAACTTTATTAAAGTACTCTGTCCAGTCAGACTAACTACACTAATCACTGACACTTTCATCTTTACAAAAGGGTGATCAGAAAAACCATTCTGAATGTGCATATAGTTGTTTAGTTTCAAATTCAGTGTGCAGAGAAATTAATCTAATCTGGCAGAGTATATCTACCCAATAAACAGGGATATTACTGTTTGTCTAGACATTGTTCCCAACATAATTCATACAGAATCAACCCACTGCTACATTCTATAATAGCACTAGCCATTTGTAGTTTATTCTATGTACCTGAAGATGAGTTTAAATCCGGGTTTTAAAGGAAGTTAAATTAACCTCCTAAAATTACCAATGCCGGAATAATAAGCAACGCCTTATATAGATCTTTAAATGGTGCTGGATAATCTGTGATGGGGCATAGATTGTGGCTATAGTTAGCCTAGTCTTATTGAAAATACCACTAACAAGGACCCACCCACCTTCTGTATCAGTTTGGGGGATATATCTTTGTAAGGAAATGTTTATTAACAAAAACTGCTACCCCACTATGTATGGCGTATGATGTGCACTGCTAATGTACCCATTGTTTAAACATTTTGTATATAGGTTTCCTTTTATCTATAAAATGTGTTTTTTGGACAAGTACAATGTCTGGCACATGCCCACAAACCCAAATATATATTGCTCTGGTCTTGCTTTTATTATTAAGGCCATTGGCATTTAGCGTAAAAATGTGCACAAAATTCTTATGCGTCATCTTTTCGGAAACACTGAGACATAATGCTATTGCAATCTTTTGCTCAAACACTGGGCAATAGATATAAAGGGCAACTTGTAAACACTTTATGTAAAAAGCTCATTCCATCTTCATAGGAAAGAAAACATTATGAATTCCCTCCCTATTGCCCTGACCCATGTTAACATACAGGGTTATCTTTCTAATCCCACCTCACCTTCTTTGTGGCAAAAGTGCAACATCCATAAACCTATCACATAAAAAACAGAATGACATTCAATTATCTAAAATAAACCACGCATCACAAAAATTAATAGCTGTTTGCCATAAAAATAAGGTGAATAAGTGCATTACTTCACATTGAGCACATATTCCCAACCAAATTTAGCAAAAAAGTGCTTCACGCTTCATCCTCCGTAAATATATTACCATCCAAATTAATATGCATTATCCTTAGGGCTAATAATTTCCCACTCATGAGTTACTGAGCCATTTACTAAAAGACTAAAGCGACAGAGTGCCTAAGAGCCTCATGCTTCAAACTTCTTCTATGTGCGAAATCTTTGAGAACCTGACTTAAAAAATATTTTATGATAATTCATTGCGAATTTCCTACAGATAAATACTGACCCCTTCTCAATCCACCTTTTTTATCATGATTGTATCCTTTTCAGTTGTGGCAATACAAGGCCAATTTCTAAACACTTCCATTTGTTGCTTGTTAAAACCCAGTGCCCACCCCACAGCCCTTGACCATTGCCATGGTAATGCACCCAGTCGCACTCATCCCTCCAGAAAAAGGAGCGAGCCCAGCCCCGAAGTCCCTCATACCCAGCTACAAACTAGCCACACAAAAAAATGACATTCTGATATTGCATTGTGAATCCATTTAGTTCATAATCACTCATCTTTCAAGTACCCCATTCTGCATATATGTAATATTCCAAGCTTAGCTAAACAAACAATGAAGAAACACTTGGGCCTCTCCAACATCAGAAAAGAGATAACATTGACCCTTCGCTAGGACTTTAAGCTTGGACTGCTGTGAAATGGACGCTTGAGCGCCTCTGCTTTAAATACGTCAATCATCCTAACAAAGTCTCTTTGCCTCCACACCCTAGGGGTAGACATGTTGGAGAAGTTTCTGAATTGTGGGACTTCCAAAGTAGAGAGAGCTCTCCCTTCAATAGCCATGGACAAGATACATCGCTTGACTCGAAAGTCAGAAATATTTCCTAATATTGTATGAGGCATTAGCAGAACGTTGAGCAGACACCGTATGTGCCCTAGTGATAGATAAGTCCCCTGCTAATTATGGAATTGCCTTCTTCATCAGAGCCTGAACCCGGTCATGTACTTGGGAGCTTTCACTTCCTTCCAGAACCCCTACTATTCAGAGATTGGTGCGCATATTATAGTTTTCTAGATCTTGCAATTTTTTTTATTTTCCAAAATGTCTTTATTTTTTACCAGCTGATTGACTTCCTGATGCATGGACTGAACCTGATCCTCAAAATTTGAAATTCAGGATTCAACCTCTTTCAGGCTTTCTGGAATCTTAGCCATAACTTCTTCGATCTTTGTCAGTAATACATGAAGTGCTGCTATTTTCAAAGTCTGAGTTGTTCTTAATTCTGTGATCCTAGCTACAATGATTCCAAACATACTCTTGATGGACTGCCCAGGCCCGCCCCTAGACACCTACAGTTCCTGCTTTAGTTCATGGGACCATATATTATTTCCACCTTCTGACACCCCCTGTGATGTGGAATCAGTTGCGTTCAGAAATTGAGCTGCAGCTGTCTCCAGAGATGCCTCAAGAGATGCCCGCTGTCCACATCCTCTGTTTCTTGGGCTACTGCTTGGACCTCCATGTGTACCTTTGTCTGACCCAAGTATTTAATTTGTTTAGAAAACAGAGGATACTGCTTAGAACCTGATAGAGAGCCAGATAGTTGAAGGTCAGAAAACTCTCCTCCACTTTAGATTTATGAACCTTTTTCAATTTCAACTTGGTTTTTAGGGCCCTCATTATTTTCCACCTCCATCAGCTGTTGAACTTTAGAATCCATTCTTTGTTAAGAGCTGTGATGTGCTCATGTAGTATTGGGTGGTCTTGCTAGGCCTCCTTTTTGTCTAAGTTTCTGAGCTGGAGTGGATTGAATATATCAGCTCTAGCATCAGAAGTCTTGCGCTGGAGTGTAAGCATGCTGCAGCAGGCTGGTTCCTTGCTCATGTTCAAAATAGGAATAAAAATACTAAGTAACAAAAGTCTCGGAGTAATAGCTTTGTAGTGAAAGTCTCAGAGTAATAGCTATAGACACCGTCTTGTGTAAATAAATCACTGCCGCAGAATCTGCAGAATTCACAGTTCCGATCCACTCACATCTGCTCACTTCTTTCTTTAATTGAGGCTTTTTTATGGCAGCTATGCAAAAGTACAGACTGGGTACCCACGCGACAAGTGCCACAAATTTCCACAAGATAAGATCCCAGAGGTAAGACCCAAAGTGCCCGACTCCGCACGACGGCTCGCTCTCACCTAACTATCCAGAAGGCATCTTGCTGTCGCTCGTATCCAGTGCACTTGTCCCAGACTTAACAGCTTTTCTCTCTGTAAAAAATGAATGGCAGCCTCCTTCCTTGTGTGAAGTCCTTACCAGCCTTGGCCTTAAACTCCGGGCCGCTTCTCGAGCAGTTTTGTTCCTTCTCCATCAACCACCATCACCGTCCGTGACTCAGTGAATGTGCTTCTCGGGGGGAGGCAGGTGAGTGCTCTAGTGGTAGCACATGTGGTAAGCATCAGCTTTCATCCCTCCAACCCTTTCCCCTTTGTGAATGGTAGCAAAAGCATTTTTAAGAGCAGGCAGTGGACCACTGCGTACCCTGAAAAAAATAAACTGAAACATTTCATTTTTGTTTTTGAAACACATCCTATTTTCCTTCAAGGAAAACAGTCTGCTTTTAAAAAAAAAGTTGCTTTATTAAAAAGTAAACACAGACATGGTGGTCTGCTGTCCCCAGCAGGCAACCATCCCTATGTATTGCCCGTTCCCATTGGGTCATAAATGCGAACCTGTCTCATGAATATTGATGAGGCATGTCCCTTGCGACCCATTTGTGAATCGCTAATTTGTCTTAGACACATTCATACATTTAATTTGGTGAGTCTCTAACTACGAGTCACAAAAAAACGTAATTAGAGACTCGCAAAATTACATGTCCATACAACTGTCCCTTTGTGACACCATACGAATGGTTGTGAACACAAAGATGCAGACATAAAAAAGTCAGAATTTATCCATACCTGCATTCACAGCCCCTGTATGTCAACATTTTATAAAGCAGCCCATGTCACTTATTGGATTTTAATGACCGATTCCGCCCCTCTAATAGTTTGTGGTGTTTCCAAGTTTTTAAAACATTCATGGTTGATTCGTTGCAAGAGACTCTCAGTTTCAATTTAATTAATTTTTTAGCTAATTTATCACGGATTATTCCTACTTTTATCTGTTTTAACATTTAAATGTATAACGTACATTGCATTGTTTTATAAATATGTCTCATGTGTATGTATGCTTTCAAGATATCTTGTATATCGAATAAAAGCTTTAAAAAAAAATAATAATAATAATTATTGGATTGTTGCTGCCATACAACATATTGTCTTGTATTGTTTTGTATTGTATCATATATTTATAGAGCACACTGTAACCAGACTGGTATCCTGGCACTAACAATTGCTAGTCATGATAAGAGGTGGAGGAGAAGAATAACGAGGGGAAATAGTTATCATGAGAACAATAGCATTTGGGGAAATAGTCAGGTCTTGAGGGCTTTCCTACACTTAAACAAGTCGGACTGAGATCTTAGTTGAGGCGGAAGCTTGTTCCAAGCCTAAGCAGCTTTGATAGAAAAGACTCATCCTCCTTGCTGCATCCTATCAAATCTATATTCTGAAACAAGATTGGCTGTTGTTGAATGTGACAATCTTTTTGGAGCATATTTCCTCCATCTGGTCTGTAGCGGCTTTGGACCATTATTCTGGAGGGCTGTGATTGTAATACAAAGTGGCTTTAAAAGGATCCTTTGTTCAATGGGTCAACAATAAAGTTCTCATGGAAGGGCAGGTGGAATGGGACACTGTAGTCCCTACAGCAGTGCCTGAGAAGACCCTGCCACTATTGTAGGGAGTACTGTCCATCCAAAGGTCCCACAGGCTCTATGAGCCCGTCAGAAAGCGTCAGACTGTACCTCCGTCTGCTGTCTGTGGGCACAAGCATTGTAATGTGGCGGTCGGACCTCAGCAGTAGATGGTGGTCCAGTTGACATCAGAATGACCTCCTAACTTTTGAATGTGATCAGGCATATTCTTTTAAAATGATAAGGATATCCACCATTTGTGGAAATGCTGTACGAGGAAAAACTCATTTTAATTTCAGTGCCAAATTAGACCATTGAATACTGTGGTTTAAACATAATTCTAGAATTAGTGCAACGACCTGGACTATTTCAAAAGTTAAAAGTTACCCATTATGTGGAAGTCTTTACTAGATCTGGAGAAAATTTAAATTAAACAAGCTTCATTCCCATAATTTAGGGAATTCTACGCTACGCCTGTTAGGAGACATTCCCGAAATTCAGTCATTAAGCCACATTGTGTAATGATGTGCCATTCACAGTAGAAATTCATCAGAAACATGCCACTTGTGGTAAATTGGTAAAAATGTACCACAAATGCAAGGAAACAAAAGAGCATGAGAGACTATAGTTCACAGGTGCTTTTGTCTTAGCACTTTTATTAGCGCAAAATGCAAATTCATATAAAAAGTAATGAAGTATGGATTTCATGCTAATTATAGCATGAAAGTACGGATTTGCATTTTTTATAACTAAGTCTAATGTTCAGTAATTTTGTTGAAATTCTATGTAATTAAGTGAAATCAATTTACATAATTTACGTACACCCCTAGTCTTTACAAAATATCGTACTTTTTGATGTATTTGTTCTGCTATTACCTGAGTGTAAGAAGCTGTTTTTAATCCTATATTGTCAGAAGAAGTTTTTGGGCTGTAACTGATGCTATTAGTTCATTGTTTGCACCTAATTAGCTTAAGGTGTTTTACAGTTTTTAGATGATTTTAATCTACTTTTAACAGTGATGTGATTAAATATGTTTTTGTTAGGGGGAATGGTTTTGCAGAGCAGCAAGATGGCCGCTCGATAAGAGGGCTCTGCCGGTCAAGCCTAATCCTGCAGAAATCCGTTTTATGTAGGGTAATCAGGTCAATTTAAATGCTGGATGTGCTGTCCTGACCGCCTGCAGAAGTGAATGAGGCATGCCCCATTTTACACAACCATCCTGTAAGCCCGCAACACGCTTGCCAGGTCTGGACCGGCCGAGACACAGAGGGCTGTGGACATCATGGCCCGAACGCCGGAGTCAAGACCCCCAGACCATAACCTGCATCACATCGCGGGGCCCGGCACAGGGGACTTCTGAGAATCAGAGATTCTTGCTCTGACCTCTCATGGCATACTGGTCGAGAGAAGTGTGGCTGTTCTGGGTGACGAAAACCTGATGGGCGACAGAGGTGAGTGAGCAAGGAAGGCATGGAGACCTGCAGAGCGGTGAATATGTGAGTACCCTGCTTGAGGTGGACCTGGCGGCACCTTGGGCTGGGTTGCAGGCTTGCTACCTGGCTGGGGGCCGTAGTGGTAGCGGTCCCCGTCGGGAGTGGGCCCGAGGGCTCAGATGGGTGTGGCTGGGCAAGCCAACTCGGGGAGTGCCGCCGTGGTCTGGGTGCCGTTGCACTGGGCCTTGGGCCCTTGCAAGACCTCAGTGGGGCGCGACCGGGCAGGCAGGGGTACAGCGAGTCGACTGTGCCTGCTGAGGCCTGCAATTGCTCCCTGTGGCCCGCGGGGCACTGACAGCTGGGTCATACCACAGAGCCACAATCTACCCTCTAATTCCATCGGAGTATTACCAGCAACACCACAACCTCTGCATGGCTGCTGGAGAATTCACCTGCAGGCCGAGGACCACAGATAGGAGGGGGAATTAAATACAGGCAGTGACACAACCCTCACCCCAACAGCCCACCAGCACTAAAAGGCCTCCCGGCCTGTGGCCACTCCCTTGGAGCAGCGAAGGGCTGGCAGCTGGGGCTCGGAGCGTAGGCTGCTCTGGATGCCAGCCTCACGTACCAAAGCCGCAATCTATCTGCTCCTGGCAAAGGATGATCTCTGGCCTCACTGCTATCTCGGCACAGTTGCTAGCGCACTTCCCTACAGGCCGGGGACCACAGATAAGGGGGGGAATCAAGTCCAAGGAGCGGCACAGCCCTTACCCAATTGCCATCTAGCACTGAAAGACCTTGAAACCTTTAGAGGACAAAGAGAGCAACTTAACCAGCGCTACTACTCAGACCAGAAGCAACCAGCAACTCTCCCAAATATTGAAAAAACAGCAAAATGGGGAAAAATGACCCCAAACAATCCATGCTGCCATTTGAAAATAAAAGAGTCACCCGCCTGACAGAGGCTGGAACTGGCCCAGATCTTGACTCCTGCACTAGCAAAATTGGGGAGAACCATAAGGAAGGCCTTTGTGCCACCTTACTGTAGTCAGAACAAACCTTAAAAATATTGACTACAAATTAGGCACCCTGACCTCCAGACTGGGCCAGGTGAAGAAACAGGTGGACAAGCATGAAACCCGGCTTGACCAGCTCGAAAACCGAACATCTGATGCACACGACTATCAGGTGGAATCCAAGAAACATCTCCTTAAAATGGAAAAGGTTCTAAATGTAATCAAAGCCAAGAATGAGGACTTGGAAGTTCGCTCGGGAAGGAACAATCTCTGCATTACCAGCATTCCGGAAACCACGGCGATCTCCAAGATGGAACCATATGTGGAGACACTGCTACGAGACCTGTTTGGCCTGAAACTCTCACCTGTCTTTACCATGGAGCGAGCGCACTGCTCACTAGGCCCTAGACCGCCAGTGGGCGCCACACCGAGGCCCATCATAGTATGCTTGCTTAACTTCCAGAGCGAGACACAACACAGCACCTTGCAAGAGAGTGCAGAGTCATACCTCACCAAGGCAATGCAATCCTGTTTTATCCAGATTTTACACCTCTAGTACAAGCAGCTCTCGGAGACTTCATACCTGCAAAGGGCATCCTTCACCAAGCAACAATTCCCTATGCTTTGCTGTACCCAACTAAATTAAAAGTATCTTGCGAGGATAACTCCACTTTTCACAGATGTGAAATCAGGCCTGAAATTTGCAAAATGAATCAGAGACACGCACAGGAACTGAACCCAGGATGAGTGACAATGATTGAAGACATTCCACTGTATCAAACTTTATATACTAAAGGCATAATTGTTAGAACTATGGAACCCCCATTTGATTATACTACACTTCTATCACTATAGTAAACTAACTATAAAGGATATTTAGTGGTTGTTTTGAAACTTAAGATACCCCGTATTGCCTTTATATTGACATTGCTTGACCACCCTGTCTTCCAGGCGGGGAGTATGATGGTGCTAAAAGCCCTCCAGGTAGAACTCCCACGTTCACACAAGATTGGAGAATTATATTGTTTGGGGGTGGCGTGTGGGGAAGGAATCTTAACCTAGTTGGGGGTGGTGTGGGTGGAGGGAGGTATAGGATAGTTATTCTAGTTTTGTGGGAGGGAGACACCTAGGGACATTGGAGAAGGAGTACGTACACCGTTGCGCACACACACCATGCGCAGAGAAGCGCAGACAATAACATTTTTCACTACACCATGACTGCACATTCAGACACAGCCAGACTGCACGATGAATGAAACCTGACTCAGTTCAAGATCCACTCGCACCACAACTGCCCAATTTACGTTGATCACACTCCTAACTAAGAACATCTGAGGACTTAATTATCACAGGAAAACATAACTCGCTCACTCATATCTTAATCAGGCCCAAGATTGATATTTACTTTTTACAAGAAACTCACTTTAACAACAACACGTCAAGCTCTAAACTACATAACAGACGCTGGGGGAAATACACTCCTTCACGTACTCTAATTATGCCTGAGGCATATCCGTACTAATACTCTGCGGGATCAGATGGACCACATCTCGCTCAGTCATAGACCTTGAAGGCAGATATGTGTTCGTAGGTGGAACACCTGGAATGACACATATAGCCCTTGCGGCAATATGCAGGCCTAATATTGACGACCCTGAACTCTTCAACATTGTTTGGTCGAAAATCTCCTTGTTGGGGTATGACACAATAATCTGGGGTGGAGACTTCAACGATATTTTAGATGACAACCTGGACCGTTTAGGAACCTTACGTAGTTTACACCCCAAAACAAATAAGAAATTGTTAACCATCACTCAGGAACAGGGACTGACAAATATTTTGGGGACATGGCACCAAGGGGAAAAAGAGGGCACATGCATCTTGACGCAACATAAAGCCTGGTCCAAACTAGACTTCTGGCTAGTGACCAGAGATGTAGAGACATGGACCAATGACATCAGACACATGCCTCGGACACTATCAGACCATACTCCAGTAATCCTTAAATGGATATTCCTCCAAGCCGCCCCCTGTACATTTAGCTGGCGAGTACCCCAAAACGGGCTACTGGACACAGTTTTTAGGGAAGATATTCGTAATGAGATAGTGCAATAGTTCTCACTCAACAAGAAATCGGTGTCTTCACCCTCTTTTCTCTGGAACGCCCTCAAGGTTGTAAACAGAGGAGCATGCATAGCAAAACAAGCCGGGGTACCGAGGTCAATTAGACAGACTTTGGCACACCTGGAACAAGAGCTGTGAAGAGACAGGGGACAAGTAACAACCTGCCAAGTCAATCCGACAAAGGTGTATCAGTGCTGGGCCAAAGAACCAGGTTGCTCTCATTATGTTCTTCTCAGAAGCAGCAAATCCTATACAGCAGGACCTTCGGAGAAGGTTCGCAGCTTCATGGAACCTTCTTTTGCCTACAGCATGCAGCCTTGCCTAGCTGGAAAAATCCAAACCATAAAAAAGTAACTGTGTCTGAAGGTAGAAGTCTTCATTGAACAAATGGCAAAAAGTATATAGCAATGAGGGACCTTCTCTCGACGCAAAACTCAAATTTCTCCAGCACGGACCTTCCAAAGTCAACTGCTTCACAGAGACTTCATTCAGTGACTATCCAATGATGTGGTGCCCTCTTCGGCCACAGCCTTCTGTATTGCCCCTGTGAGGAATTTTCACTTCTATTCTAGAGACTAAATCCAAAGTTAAAACTTTTTCCCAGGAGGAATCTGGGTCTTCTATCTGACAAGTGCTCCATCACAGTTGGTCTTAACTATTGCCTTTTTCCCAGTCAAGTGCAAACAGATGATCACGGAGGGTGCTTATCTCTTTTTGACGCTATTTTGAACCTTTAACTTTAAACCTTAATGCTTCCAATTCCAAATATTGGATTGTTTTCATTTTGATGTCATTTCTAATCTTAGAAATCACTCTGTTTGTGTAAATTGGTTTGGGATGTGTTTGTGTGTTGTTTCTTCACTTTGTTAGTGTTTAACTGCTCCATACATTCTTTACACATTCCATCTAAGTTAAGCCTGACTGCTTCATGCCAAGCTACCAAAGGGTAAAGTACAGGTTTATTTATTGACTTTTGTGGGTCACCCTAACAAGGATTGTGATTATTATTTGTGATGAGCTTTTAACCTCTCAAGTAATGCCCCAGGTTCTTTTTATGTGACTAGTGTCCCAGTGACTTTGCAGCTATGGCAGGGACTCCATTTGTTCCTATACCTAAACTTGCTGGACAAAGAGTCTCATTACCCCCTCATTCTCACTGCTAACCCTGAATGCCAGCACTAGAGGGAGGAGCAAACCTGGGTGGAGCCATCAGCTTGTGAGCTTTCGTCAAAATAGATATCAAACTAAGCATCCAGTCGGGAGACGGTAGTAGACCTCTCTAAGTAAAGACTGTTACATGAAAGACGAAGATGCTGAATAATGAAGATTATCAATAAGCAAACCATACTTTTCACTCACTAACAACCCATAGGAAGAGTTAGATTTTCTATGATTTTGTGTTAGGGTTGTGAAGCAGTGCAAATGTAAAATCATTCTTGGTGTTTACTAGGCCATGCAAAGCCACTTTGCGTGGCTTAACAAGGTTTTGTAGATACAAAATGTTAGACCTGGCTTGTCAAGTGGGCTTATCCCCAGACATTTTGCTTTTTCGCCTCCTGTTTTTGTTGCTTTTATGACTCTGGGCACTTTACCACTGCTGAGCAGGGCTAAAGTGCAAATGCTCTTCCTGTAAATTGTGTTTATGGATTGGTGATTACATGATTGGCATATTTTATTTACTGGTAAGTCCCTAGTATAGTGCACTGTGTGTGCCCAGGGCCTGTAAATCAATGCTGCTAGTGGACCTGCAGCACTGATTGTGCCACCCACATGAGTAGCCTGTAAATGTAACTCACGCCTGCCACTGCAGTGTCTGTGCGCAGTTTAGTTCTGCCATGTTGACCTTGCATGTGCACCCACTTGCCAGGCTCTAGCCTTACATTATCTTACATGTGAGTCACCCTTAAGGTAAGCCCAAGGTACCCCTGTGGACAGGATGCAGTGTGAAATGTAGGACAGCCATGATATGTGTGGCATGTAAAGATAGTGAAATACTGCTAATTTTGTTTTTCACTATTGAAAGGCCATTTGTCCCATAGGATAGAATGGGAGTTTATTTATAAAATCTTTTAAATATAACTTCCTACTGGGACCAGCTAGAAAGATGGAGCTTAGCATACCTGAACCCAGAATATAAAAAATGCATCTTTTAGTAAAGAGGATATTTATATTGTGTGTTTGAAAATACCACTTTTAGAAAGTGGGTATTTTCTTGCTTAGCCATGCTTGGTGCCTTTACTGATTTGTGGAAATTACTGTCTAGCTTTTGAATGACAGGGGCTGGGATATGAATTCTCTCAGACTGCCACCGGAGGGGGGGGGGTGTTGATGTGTTTTCTGCCTTTCCTGAATGAGTCGGGGCTGGGCTGAATACACCTGGGCTGCATTTAGAATAGGGGGGGAAGATTTCTATCACACCTGAATGGGCCTGGTCTGCCTTGGACAATGCTGTCTACACCTCCTGCCCAGCAGCTGCACCAGAGAGGACAGAACAGGTTTTGGCTGGGCAAAGAGCTTCTCTGCCACCGGAGAACAAATGAATTTGTGCTATAAAAAGTGGGGCCCAAACCCCTGGATGTTAGGTTACTGCTGAAGTAAGGAACCTGCCATAAAGAAAAACTGGGAAAGCTGGAGGGGGGTTACTGCCACTGTGCTGTGTGCTGTTGGGGTTGGCCTTAAGTGGTTGCTTCTGTCTTGGGTAGGGAAAGGACTGGACTGTGCTTTCATCATCCTGCTGATATAGTTTTCACCAAGGGCTTGAAGTAGCGCTTGGCTCTTGTTGGAAGTCTCAGGGATAGAAAAAACTTCAAAAATTACTTCTGGTAATCAAGAGGAACCTTTGCCAAGGAGAAGAGCTGGAGAAACCGAGGAGGAATACTGCCTCTGTACTGTTTGTTGTCTGGGGTTGTCCCTGCAGTGGCTACTTTCTGCCAAGGAAAAGAGAAGGACTTTGCTGTGTGCTGTCCCCTGCTTGAGGAAGATCTCCAAGGGCTTGAAATAGAACTTGCCTCCTGATCTGAATTCTCAGAAACACAAAGACTTCACCCACAGTTCCCCCTTAAGTCCTTTGCTCGGAGTTCTGACCTGCTGAGAGGTGCCTGCCAGTGTTCTGGAATGAATTCTGGAGGGTGTTTTGGGACTGAAAACTGCAGGAACTGTAAAATCCAATGCATCACCTGTTTCTGATGCATCGCAGCGGTGCAAGAAGAATATTTTGGCGCATCGTCGCCGCCGAAGAATTGACACAGTGCCTGCTCACGGCTGACGTGTCTGCCGTGCAAGGAATCATGCGCACCGATCTCTGACGTTTGAGAACACCACACCAGTTCTGACGCAGGCCCTGTTGTGCAAGAACAAACGCATCGAGGGGACATGGCTGAAATCCTTACAGGTCATCCCGAGTCTTCACACATAGCATCCGACCGGATGGACACAGATCGTAGCGAAGCGTCAAGTCTGTCGCATCGTTGCGGGATGCAGTAAGAAACCAATGCATCACCTCCCCATGCAGTAAGAAACTGACACATCACCTCCTTTCTGGAAAGGAACCGACGCATCACTTCCTTTGCGCAGCAGTAAGGAACCAACGCATCACCTCCCCAGAGTAAGGAACCAACGCATCACCTTCCCTGAGTGTAAAGATCCACCACATCACCTACCCTGTGACTCATTTCACTTGCGTATTTTGACGCATCCAAGGTACGTTGTGTAAAAGTTCTGCATCCAGCAATTTCTTGGAACAGAACTGTTTCTATCTTATAAGTATATTATTTTTAGTACTGTATTGTGGATTTTTGTTTGTTTTGGTCTTGTGTGGTTTAGATAAAGATTATTTATTTGTCTAAACTGGTGTGGTGTCCATTTGTTGTGTTTTCACTGTATTACTGTATGTGTGCACAAATGCTTGACACACTGCCTCTGAGATAAGCCTGGCTGCTTGTGCCAAGCTACCAAGGGGGTGAGCAGGGTTTATTTTAGAAATGTATTCCCCTTACCATGACTAGGAAGAAGGGACCCAGTTTGGACAATGGTGCAAACCATTGCCAACTAGAGACCCCCATTTCTAGCACAAAGTAACATAACACTGCGTTTAGGCCTGCCTTGTTTTACCTTGCGTTTGGAAGCCATTCCATAGGTGGAGCATGGGTGGTCCACCCCTGGATTTTTGCGCATTCCCAGTTTAACAAAAGCTAGTAAACCTGGGAATGCGTCAATTTCTCTTGCCTTCCCAAGAAAGGTGTAACAAAGAGAATTGTCTTGATTTCTCATTGTTATCTCTTCTTTCCATGTCTGCTGCATTTTGCAGCACAAATAGAAAGAGCAATACACCTCTAAGGATTGTTTTTGTGCAGGAAGGTATTCTTTCCTGCACAAAAACAATCCCACCCATACACAGGAACCTTTGCATCATGGTGCAAGAGTGCCTGCATTGGTGCTAGGCAGCCTCAATTGCACCAGCACAGGGATGGAGGTGCAGAGCGCATATCTTAGTAGACATGGCACTTTTCAGCTCTCTCTCATTTTCTCAGGGGAACAACTTTCCTTGCTGCACTGAGTTCCATGAACTCTAAGTAAATGTACCACTAAAGCTCCAGCAACAAGTTCATTTTACATTGCGGTCAACAAGGAATCAGAAGTATTTATTTGAAAACTCTGAAGAAATTACAATTTAGTGTGAGGAAAATGTGTAAAGACAACTTTGAAATAAAAGAAGGTGAACTTTAATCACCTTTATTTTACACCCACGCATATTTTGAACAAGCAGAGTGTAAACAACAGTCTTAATAAAAAGTTGTTCTTCAAAATTAAAGAACTAGTTTATGATCTCTCTAATTCCAACCTTTCTTTTCTCAAAAGATAGACTGTCTTTGAATGATGTCCCAGGCAAATGAGGTTGTTAAATAAATGCATCATGTTTGTGGAAACAACACTAAAAAAACAAAGGCTTCCATTTCATTGGAAAGTATGTTCTTGCTTCCTAGAACAGTATTAACAAATTAGTAAATTAGGAGCACAACCTCAGTACAACTGATATTTATGTGCGCTGACATATTTTGTCTATTGTGCTCTCAGAATGAAATAATTCTCCATTACAGTTGCACAGTGAAGTAGATAAAACTGAAATAGTGGCAAAATAAAGTTGTTAACTCAGGCTTCTTCCACTTGTGCTCGATTGAAAGTTGATATTTTGTTCAATTATACATGAACCACTCTACATTTTGATTTACGCCAAAAATCCAATAATGATTTTCGCGGCTTGTTGTCTTTAAAGTAAACACTCTGATGAGTAGGTCAAGTGTCCAATGTCCATTAATTAAATAGGAGCTGGCAAACACAGCCGAAACCTTGATGACAGCAGGTCTGCATGCGTGCAATGGTTAGGCTTAGATCCTAGAGATGTTATGTATGTGGAGCAGGCTGTTCTGTGGGACCTATTTTAGACTGCCTCTGGACACGTTATATAGGTGCTGTGAACCTATATACCATAACCTACCTAAAGTTTAGTACTAAATGAACATTCAGCAATACCATACTTGGTGTCAATTTTCAGCGAACATGTTGTCTTCTCTTAAGCGCAGCGCCACAGGTGCTGCATATTACTGTCTTAAAATGTGAATCAGGGGCAGATTTACTCTCACTTTGCATCGGGATTGCATTACAAATGAAAAAAGACAATGCAAGGATTGTTTTGGATTTACTATTCAGTCCAAATGCTGATTTGTATTAAAAGTAGCGCTAATGTAAAGCAAAGAGCCTTTTGAGCTACTTTGCATCAAAGGGCCACTACACGGGTGGTATATGAACATTCCCATACAGTCACTGATGGATTTTGATGCTAACCTTTCTGCTAAAAAAATAGAACTTTTTAGCAAAAATTATCACATCCTCGAGGAAGGCACTAAGCTTGATAAAAAAGTATTTTTCTCCAAACTTTTCCAATTTTGAATATGTGTTGCACTGTACACACATACAATTGGGAAAATTGTTAAATGATGTCTAAGCTTAATTTTTTGTAATGGAAGGTCACCCTTCCAGTAATGGTATACATATTCATTGGTGCTAGGCAGTCAAATGTGAACCAGCGCAGCGGATGAGAGAAAAAGTGATATATCTGTCCTGCCCTCTCCTTTTCACATGCTTTTGTTGCTAGGCTGCATTGAGTGAATTCTGCCCCTCAGTTCTTTTTCGTGTCAGACCACCATTGCTCCACCGCAGCCGCCAGGGAACCTGAGGCAGTAATATGCTTGGTAGGACTGCCGGGGTCCCACCAGGTATATTACAAGTTTCCTTTTTGCCATGGTTTTTATGGCAGTTCTTCCTCCATGAAATCCCTGGTGGAGAGGAAACAAAGGGGCATATTATCAAGGGGGTTTATCTCTGCTTTTTTGGCTTTAAAAGCCAAGAAAGCGGAGATAAAATTATCCCCCTATTACCTAGCTGTCGCTAACGCCAGTTAGCGACAGCTAGTAGGAGATAGCGACCATCTTGGGCCCCGCTTTGCATGTCAGTGATATTTATCACTAATGACATGCAAAGTGGGCGTGCCAAGATGTTAGCGTCTGGAAACAGTCGCTAACATCGCTATCTCCTATTACCAACTTTTGGAGATATTCGCGCTAAGCGCGAATATCTCCAAAAGCTAACACCTGCCCCTGAGCTGTTATTAGCCATGTTATCCAATGGTAGGTGGATAACATGGCTAAGAGCATTAGCTCGGTAATGCATGAATATCGCTGACTTTTCAGCGATATTCATGCATTTCGGCCGATTTTTATCGCTTAGGAGATAAACCTTGATAATATCAAGGCGCCTAAGCGATAAAAATCGCCACAGCTCAGCGATAAAAATATCGCCGCTAAACCAACATAGCGATAATTATCGCTAGTTGTTGGTAATATGCCCCAAAGTTGGCCTACAGGGTCCCCTGGTGCCTCACGCCATGTGGTTGCACACAGGAAGGCACTACATATGTTCCTCGAGGAAGGCACTAAGCTTGAGAAAAAAGTTTTTTCTCCAAACTTTTCCAATTTTGAATATGTGTTGCACTGTACACACATACAATTGGGAAAATTGTTAAATGATGTCTAAGCTTAATTTTTTGTAATGGAAGGTCACCCTTCCAGTAATGGTATACACATTCATTGGTGCTAGGCAGTCAAATGTGAACCAGCGCAGCGGATGAGAGAAAAAGTGATATATCTGTCCTGCCCTCTCCTTTTCACATGCTTTTGTTGCTAGGCTGCATTGAGTGAATTCTGCCCCTCAGTTCTTTTTCGTGTCAGACCACCATTGCTCCACCGCAGCCGCCAGGGAACCTTAGGCAGTAATATGCTTGGTAGGACTGCCGGGGTCCCACCAGGTATATTACAAGTTTCCTTTTTGCCATGGTTTTTATGGCAGTTCTTCCTCCATGAAATCCCTGGTGGAGAGGAAACAAAGTTGGCCTACAGGGTCCCCTGGTGCCTCACGCCATGTGGTTGCACACAGGAAGGCACAACATATGTTCCCCTGTGTTCATGCAAACCAGTCACTGCACGGCATGGCCTTTACAGACCATGCAGTGCAGTAACTGCTGTTGGCGTTCCCATTACGGTGCCCATTTTATAAGGCACTGCCGAGGAAATGCAAAAAAATAAATAAACACCAGACACGAGAAACACTTATAATCTGGCAGGAGGTCTGACCACAGGTTTGATGGTGTGGCAGTGTGGTGGCGGTATGGACCAGGCACTGCAATGCCAAACTCATAATCAGACCCTTAGGGATCATCCACTCATCCACCATATTTACCTTTCTTTAAAGGAACATTGGAGGAGGCTGGTCACAAGTTCCAGGATGGTATCTAATGGTGCACTTGCTTTTGAAAGGCGCTAGGGTTAGCACCAGTATGCCTTGGCCATCATACATAACCTTTTAATTATAATACTGTATTATCATGTTTATTTATCAGTACTTTTTTACAAAATAACAAAAAAAAATGTAATATTATATTATTTATTCATTTATATTGCCATACAGTGTTTCAATACAGTTTGCAATGCTGAATAGGTATTCGGGTTATAAATCAGTGATACAAACTCTGGTATTAGGGGAGGGAATAGGGACACAAGGCATCATAACAGCATAGCTAACGGCATTGTCATTGTTGCCGAAGATACATCACATTGTATGTCAGACTAGCTAGTTGTGTTTTGCCTGTACTTATAGCATTTGTTTGATCTACCCATCTTCTAATAGGTTTGTGGTGTGACCAATACATCTTGAGATTATTACTTGTTCTATTCATCGAGTGTGAGCAGTCAACGCGCAGATGTCATCAGATTTAGGGATGTGTCTGGTTGGTCAGAGGTGTCTGTGTTTCTTGCGATCATCCAGTGAATGAAGGGCGTTCAGATATCTTTGGTTCTGGACACTAAAGGCATTAATTCCCAGATTGTCAATTGCTCCTGGCAGTACGTGATATCATAAATCCATGTGTCTATTGAGGGGGCTGTTTTTTTCCCCAATGTATGGTGATTATACGTTTGGCCAATAGAAGCATCATAGCAAGTAAGCGGTGCAATGTAGGCGGAGCATTTTTGATGTAGCCCAGTAAGGCCATCAGTAGTGTGCATTCCAATTGAGACCCCGTGATCTCATGGATTATCTCGTAAACCCTGCCCCAACATCTCTTCACCGCAGCTGGCACCTTACATTATCGCAGTCTACCAAGAATCAATGGAAACTGGGCCTTTACCCCCATTCATGCAGGAAGCTGGAATATTGTCACTAATAAATCCGGACAAACAAGCAAATATCCAGGACACGTACTGCCCGTTGTTCCTCGTTAATACTGATAACATCTTTGCCTAATTACTTGCTAATAGAATACAACCACATCACCCCCTAATCACCAGATGTGATCAATCTGGGTTCAAACCGGGTTGCTGCTCGACACATAATTTATGCAACTTCATTGAAACGATCAATCAGCTAGATCCTCAAGAGCCAGCACTGGCTGCCTCCCTTGAGGCCACAAAAGCATTTGACTCCCTAGAGTGGACATACATATTTACTATACCGTCAAGAATAGGCAAATCAAACAACGGTAGTTGAATATGTAAAGAATGGTCTATCAAGTATACAAAGTGATCTAGACAAATCAAGAAGCAAAGAGATGTGTAACTGCGCCACTCAGGGTAAAAAGCACCCCACTACCTTAGGTGCAAAAAGAATTCAGGTACCCACAGAAGTAACCTGTGAAATAGAATACAACAAGATATACCCCGGCATTACAAATATTTGAATTACAAATATGCGACCTTATTGAGTCAGAACTAATGGAACAGAAGTCTACTTAACCACAGGAAAACACCAGAGATTTGTTTATACAAATATTCCTAAATTTATTCCATACAAAAATTCTACTTCAGCTAAAAACATTTCAATAACAATATTTGACAGGACTGAGTATACTACAAATTCAGACAAATGATAGAGGAATAGCATTCCTTGAATAGTAGTAACGTGAATCAGTCCTTGTAACGGAACTTGAGAACATCCAACACGTGTTTCATCACATCTGTGACTTCCTCAAGGCTCAAGAAAAGTGATTTTGCCGTTAGATGACAGTAGTTCATCAATAAATATTTCACTCAGTACTTATATCACTGCAAATTCCCAGTAACGTCTGAACGTTCAAATTTCACAACAAGAGTCCCAAAGGACTTAAATTGAATCTCAGATAGTGCATTCAGTAGGGTCTTTGGAATGAAATTCGCATCTTATGCCCATGGAAATTCAATACCCGGCGGGTAATACCCGTAGTACAAATTCATAGGCAACTCCTGACAGACTCTGTACGTGGAATGGCGAACAATTCAATGAAGAGCCGTATTTTTAGCAATAGATGGCTAGTTTGAAGAGCTATGATAAGCCCCTCTCTGTTATGGCAGACCGTCCGTAATCATGGACTTCAATGTGTCCGTATTGCATGCACCTACATGGATGAACCCATCACCACTGAGGACATCGTCCAGGTAATAAACAGCTTACCAGCGGACAAAACCCCGGGACTGGACGGACTGACAGTCTCCTTTGATGAAAACATATGCACTGCTGCTGGCACCTTACCTTATCACAGTCTAACAAGAATCAGTGGAAACTGTGTCTTTACCCCATTCATGCTGGAAGCTGTTATATTGTCACTAATAAATCCAGAAAAAACACAAAATATCCAGGACACGTAGTGCCCATTGTCCCTCATTAATACTGATAACAAAATATTTGCCAAATTACTTGCTAATAGATTACAACCACATCACCCCCTAATTACCAGAAGTGATCAATCTGGGCTCAAACCGGGCCGCTCCACTAAACATAATTTACGCACCTTCGTTGAAACGCTCCATCAACTAGATCCTCAAGAGCCAGCGCTGGCTGCCTTTCTTGATGCCACAAAGGCGTTGACTCCCTAGAGTGGACATACTTATTCACTACACTGTACAGAATGGGTTTCATCACTACATTTATCAAATTAATAGGTCTACTGTACACGAACCCCACTGAAAGATTGAAAACAAATGGTCTAATATCTGACCCATTCCCAGAACTAGAGGCACACATCAAGGAATCCCCCTGTCCTGTTTTCTTTTTGCTGTGTCGATGGAACTACACCAGCACCACACTAATGGAGGTCTGGGATTTACAGCTAGAGGACTGATCGTTTCACTATATGCAGACAATATCACCCTCTACATACATAGGCCTGAGAAGAATGAAAAATGTCCTAGCTAACGTACAGAAAAGTTTCAATTCTATTAACCCCTTCGGGGCTGATGACGAGCTGGGCTCGTCATGGAGCAGGGCGCTCGCACGCTGATGACGAGCCCAGCTCGTCATGAGCCCCACCCTCGGGGGAAGCGCCAGCGCTCCCCCCGAGTCTGCCCGATTTTCTTCTTTTCTGCGGGGATGGCAGGGGAAGACCTTCCCCTGCCTCCCCCCGCCCTCCCCGCCCGCGTCATCAATGACCTCAGCGCGCGAGGCGCGCTGACGTAACCTGAGGTTCCCTTTGTTTACCGACGCGCAGGGAAGCCATTTGCTTCCTGCGCGTCGTTGGTGAAAGAGGTTCGTTTTGCGGCTGGGGGGATTGTTTTGAAACTTGCATCGAGGGAAAGGAAAGGCTTTTTCTTTCCCTCGATGCAACTTTAGAGCATTCCTGCTGCACGATCGTGCGATCGTGCAGCTGGAATGCTAGGGATTTAAATTTTTTATTTTTCATTTTCCACTTTCAGGTTTATAATCTGAGTCCATAGCTCTCAGAATCAATATGGGATGTTATTTTGGAGTTTTCTGAAAAGGTGAATCGTGTGTTGCTTATAGAAGACTGAGAGTCGGCTCGGTGTTCTGATGTTGGGTACTGCAGTTTTCAGTTTGAGGATGCCCCACAGAAGTAGTGTTTCTTTATTGAAATAGTTAGGAATTAGGACGATTCTAAAAGGGTTTTCTAACTTCTGAGGTCGCCTGAACCTCTGAAGATGATGAGTGGTTTGGCTGGGTAGGGAGGGGTGTTTCATGAATAGCTCTATGCACGAGGCAGCAAATTCTGATTGTGAATTTTGCTGTGATTTTGGCTGTAATTGTTGGCAAGTTGATGTTACAAGTTATTGGGGTGATGTGGTTGCATCTACCCACAGAGTCAACCAGTCTAGCAACCAAGTTTAGAAAAACTCTGAGTTGAGTACATATTTTGCTAAATTTAATTAATCAGGCACTTTTTGGAAATATCAACAGTTTTTTAGAAAATGGTTTACATAAGGAAAACAAATGAATTGTTTTCTCCTCTCAAAGAAGATAGGATACAAGCGTCATAAAACCTTTGAATGCAATAAGTAGAGGCCTATTTGTTTGGAAACTGTAGGGTAGGTATGTTGGTGCATAAAAGACGTGTTTAGTAAACAGGAGGCGTACTTTCAGCCTGAGTTAAACAGTGAGGGAGCATAATAGGATTATAGAAAAGGATGCATAAAAATGTAATTACAAAAGCATTTATTTTTTTTATTGGATAAAAATCCTTGTCCAAGTAGAATTTAAAAACCCAATAATGCAAATGCCTTAAACTAACCTCGCTTAACCCCTTCGGGGCTGATGACGAGCTGGACTCGTCATGGAGCAGGGCGCTCGCACGCTGATGACGAGCCCTCGTCATGAGCCCCACCCTCGGGGGAAGCGCCAGCGCTCCCTTAGAGTCTGCCCGAGTCTGTACGACGAGGCGCGCTGACGTCACTGGTGGTTCCCTTTGTTTACCGACGCGTAGGGAAGCCATTTGCTTCCTGCGCGTCGTTGGTGAAAGAGGTTCGTTTTGCGGCTGGGGCGGGGGGGATTGTTTTGAAACTTGCATCGAGGGAAATGAAAGGCTTTTCCTTTCCCTCGATGCAACTTTAGAGCATTCCTGCTGCACGATCGTGCGATCGTGCAGCTGGAATGCTAGGGATTTAAATTTTTTATTTTTTATTTTCCAATTTCGTTGTTCGTGGAGCGGCCCCTTGGGGAAGGGTCGCTCCCCTTTTTGGGGGAACAGTAACTTTGAAGTGTTTTCGTGCCTCTTATGTGTATAAATGGCAGTTTAAAAAAAAAAATGCTGATGGGTGTCATTTTGAATTTATAATTATAGTGCTCATTTTAATCAAGGATGCAAGTGCCTCTGTCCTTCATTACTTTTACTTTGTGTTTATCTGAAGTGGCTAAAAAACACACCTGTCCTGCCTAGGCAAAGCTCACTAGTGTGCTTGGGCTGATGAATGTTTTTTTATATTTGTGCTGCAATTAGAACACATGCTTTGTCTCCAGTGACCATGTGTGTGTTACTATGCCATCGCAGCGATGTGCGAAGGGGTCCCTTGAGTGAGCTGTCCATCATAGTGGGAAGCTCACAAATGTTTTTGGGCTGATGATTGTTTTCCTGAATTTGTGCTGCAACTCGAGCGCCATCTTTGTCTCCAGTGACCATGTGTGCGTTACTATGCAATCGCCCAGATGTGCGCAGGGGTCCCTTGTGTGAGCTGTCCATCATAGTGGGAAGGTCACAAATGTTTTTGGGCTGATGAATGTTTTCCTGAATTTGTGCTGCAACTCGTGCGCTTGCTTTGTCTCCAGTGACCGTGTGTGTTACTATGCCATCGCACCGATGTGTGCACAGGTCCCTTGAGTGAGCTGTCCATCATAGTGGGTAAATTTAGGAAAGATGGTGCACTCCGCTAGTTGGTGGGCGTGGCCAAATGGGGGTCTTCTGTGTGAGTTCACATGCCTCTTATGTATATAAATGGTCAGAGACTGATGAGAGCAGCAGATGGGGAGAAAGAAGCTCCTGGTCATAGGAACTGTTTTTGGATTGTGCTTGTGAAAATCAAGGATGCAAGTGCCTCTGTCCAGCATCACAGTTAACCACAGTAATTCTGCTGCCCCCCTCCCCATGAGAATCCCTGATGACGTCAGCGCGCACAGCACGCGCCAACATCTTCAGGGATTCCCAGGTGGTCGGGAAGCCATTTGCTTCCTGCGCCTGGAGGTGTTAGGTTGGTTTTGAGATATTTGGGGGGGTTTGGGGCTGCAAAGAGGCATCAGGGGAGAGGCAAGTGAATTTCCTCTCTCCTGATGTCTCTTTGCAGGGCATTTCTGCCTCACGGTTGCGCATAGCATTGCGATTGTGCGGTGGAAATGCCCCCACTAGCACCAGGGATTTTATTTTAGATTGTAGGAAGTGACCCCTTGGGCAAGGGTCGCTTCCAGGTGGGTCGGATTTTAAATTTAGATTTTCTGTCCCCCGGTGGGCAAATCAACCCGTACTTTTGTCCGTTTTGCCGTTTTTGATGGCCCATCTGTGTGGATGTGATTTTGGGGGTAAATTTGTGTGTTGTTTATTCATTTGTTATGTTGTTTGTGAAATGTAGTATTAATTTGTTTTTTTTCTTCTTTGTTTTTGATCCAGGCTTTTGCTGTTTGTTTTGGTGTAGGTTGTGGTTCAGTTAATGCTGGTTTTGCAGCTTGTGTAGTTGCATGTGCTTGGTAAGTAAATGTTTTTTGTACTACTTTCCCTAGATGAATTTGTTTTTATGAAAAGTGTAGTTATTGCTGTTTGTGTGGCTTTGTGTTTCTTGATTGTTAACTTTTTTTTTGTATTGCTGCTTGATGTGTACTTTGTCTAATCTATCCTTTTTGTTCATTCTAGTGGGATTTCCTTTCTTTTTGCTGTGTTTCAGCAGAGTAGGTGCTGGTGAGTGTTCTTATATTTGGTTAGATTTGAATTGTTTTTGAGTGTATTGATTTTTGTGTGAAGACTCTACCTTGTTTACTTCTTACTTTGCACAGTGTAGGTTGTTGTTCACTTGTGTGTGTAGTCTTCTTGCTTTGTAAGGATAATGGCTGCTCGCAGGATGACTGCTAAGCAGGTTGTTAGTTTGCTTTTTGAGTCTTCCTCTGACCATGGTCCAGACACTGACTCCGATTCGGAGCATGAGGTAGGTGCAGAAGATTCAGGCAGTGAGTTTTCTCTTCGCATGGTATCATCGGATGATGATTCTTCTTCTAGTGCTGATGAAGTGCCTGTGGTAGAGAGGGACATTGATGTGCCGGTAGAGAGGCAAGAGCCATCTGAGCGGCAGCGTAGGTCCTCAAGGTTTCCCTTTTTTTCTCGTCGGGATGAGGCAAGTGTGGTAAAGGCTGCGCCCAAAAGGTTTCACATTGCTGTGGTGCGCCAAGGGTTATATGGTGCTGCTAGTCTTCCTGTTGTAGAGCAGCATGAGGCATCTGGTGCTGCTAGTCTTTCTGTTGTTGTTGAGCAGCAAGTGGCATCTGGGGATGCGAGTTCTTCTGTTGATGTTGAGATGCAAGAGGCAGCTGGGGATGTGAGTTCTCCTGTTGGTGTAGAGATGCAAAATTTATCTGGGGATGCTAGTATTCCTGTTGGTGTAGTGATGCAAGAGGCATCTGGAGATGCTAGTGTTCCCATTGATGTAGTGCAGCAAGAGGCATCTGGCCTGCAGGCTAGGGTGGCTTCTTCTCCTGATGTTAGTGATGACGTCTGGGTTGCCCCTGGCATGGAGCAGCCGGAATTGCCAGACTTCACTGGTGTTCCAGGGTGTAGAGTGAATACTGACAATTTTTTGCCAATTCAATTTTTTCAGTTGTTTTTTGGCGATGAGTTTTTGCAGGAGATTGTGGAGCAAACTAATTTGTATGCAGAGCAGTATTTGAGGGACCACAGTGCCAGCCTTAAGCCCCATTCTAGAGCTACCCATTGGTCTCCCACATATGTTGAAGAGATGAAGAAGTTTTTGGGATTAACTTTTTTGATGGGCTTGCTAAGGAAGCCATCAATGTCTTCTTATTGGTCCACTAGTCCCTTGATGGCAACATCTATATTTCCAGCAGTTATGACTCGTGATCGATATATGCTTCTTCTTCACATGATGCATTTTGTTGATAATGATTTAGCGTTGCCACGCGATCACCCTGATTGTGACCGTCTTTTTAAGATTCGGCCTGTCCTTGATCACTTTGTTGATCGTTTTCCTGAGATCTTTGCACCTGGCAAAGAAATAGCTGTGGATGAGTCTTTGGTATTGTTCAAGGGCCGCTTGGTTTTTAGGCAATACATTCCTAGTAAGAGGGCACGCTATGGAATCAAACTGTATATGCTGTGTGACAGTGATACTGGATATGTTTATAATTTCAGGGTGTACACCGGTAAGGATTCCAGCATTAACACTTCTGCTTGTCCGTCCACTTTTGGAGTGACTGAGAAAATTGTGTGGGAACTAGGTAGACGATTATTTAACAAAGGCCACCATTTATATGTAGATAACTTCTACACTAGTGTGCGTTTGTTCAAGGAGTTGGCCAAAGTGGGCACTGTTGCATGTGGCACGATGCGCAGTAACCGGAAAGGTTTCCCAATAGAACTTGTTTGCAAAAGGCTTGTGCGGGGACAGTCTACTGCATTGCGATGTGGGAAGCTTCTAGCTGTGAAGTTTTCAGTCAGGAGAGATGTTTACATGCTGACTACTATCCATGACGAAAGCACTGAAGCTCTGCCAGTTCTGGGTGAGACTGCTGAAGTGCGTGAACCTGTGTGCATTTTAGACTATAATAGGCACATGGGTGGTGTTGACAGAGTAGATCAGAGGTTGGAACCTTATGCTGCTCTTCGAAAGGCTTAGGTTTGGTACAAGAAGTTGGCTATCCATCTTTTCCACTTGGCATCCTTTAATGCTTTTGTTGTTTTCCAGAAATCTTGTCCTGAGTCAAAGATGCCTTTTGTTAAGTTTCAGGAGACTATAATAGGCAGCCTTGTACTAGTGGAACAGGCAAGTGTGCCAAGATTTGGAGTGGTGGAGGAAGTGGCTAGACTGAAAGATCGCCACTTTCCAGAATACATTCCTCCCACAACTGCAAAAGACAATCCCACTAAAAGATGTAGAGTCTGTTGGCGAAGAGAAGTGCGGAGGGAGTCTCGTATGCACTGTCCTGACTGTCCTTCAAATCCTGGATTGTGTGTGCCAGCTTGTTTTAAATCGTTCCACACACAAAAAAAGTTTTGGGAGTTTCATTGAGCTTGTAAGTGTACTGTCTGGTCTGTTTTCTGTAATATTTTTTAGTCTGCTTTAAGGTTTGCATTAGTGCAAAGCATTTAGTTTTTGAATTTGTGTTAGCAGATTTGTAGGTTTCTACATTTGATTTGTGGTATTTCTTTAAAAAATTCTAATTTCCATGGTGGTGTGTGCAGGATTGTGCTTGGATTGTTGGTGTGCGTGGACTGGCGCTTGGCTGGTGGTGTGCGTGGTCTGGTGCTTGGCTGGCATAGTGCATGGATTGGAGTTGTGCTGGGGGGGTGAGTGGATTTTTGCTTGGCTGGCATAGTGCATGGTTAGGTGCTTGGCTGGTGGCGTGAGTGGATGGCGCTTGGCTGGTGGTGTGCGTGGTCTGGTGCTTGGCTGGCATAGTGCATGGATTGGAGTTGTGCTGGGGGGGTGAGTGGATTTTTGCTTGGCTGGCGGAGTGCATGGTTAGGTGCTTGGCTGGTGGTGTGAGTGGATGGCGCTTGGCTGGTGGTGTGCGTGGTCTGGTGCTTGGCTGGCATAGTGCATGGATTGGAGTTGTGCTGGGGGGTGCGTGGATTTTTGCTTGGCTGGCGGAGTGCATGGTTAGGTGCTTGGCTGGCGGTGTGAGTGGAGTGGTGCTTGGCTGGCGGTGTGTGTGGAGTGGTGCTTGGCTGGCGGTGTGTGTGGAGTGGTGCTTGGATGGTGTTGTGTTTGTGGAGTGGCGCTTGGCTGGTGGTGTGCGTGGAGTGATGCTTGGCTGGCGGTGTGTGTGTGGAGTGGCGCTTGGCTGGTGTTGTGTTTGTGGAGTGGCGCTTGGCTGGTGGTGTGCGTGGAGTGATGCTTGGCTGGTGGTGTGTGTGGAGTGGTAATTGGCTGTCGGTGTGCGCTGAGTGGTGTTTGGCTGGCAGTGTGCATGGTCTGGTGCTTGGATGGTGGTGTGGGTGGACTGGCGCTCGGCAGGCGGTGTGTGAGTAGTTACTTTCTGTTGGTCACTACACACACTGCTAGTTGAGTGACACTCCACACAGTCCATCATTTTGTGTAGTTGCAGTGTTAGAAATGTGGGCGTGTGAAAGTGATGGGCCCTTGAATGGCGCTGTTTGCTGGTGTGAGTGTTGAAATGTGATGGGTCCGCGGCTGGCGGTGTGAATTTTTTGTATGTGTCACGCGTACGAAAGGTGTATGAATGGCCTGTAAAGAGGTTGGTGCCTTGACGTGGCTTTACAGCTCACGAGCTGTGAGTCAGTGGTTCAGTTTATCATACTTTTAATTATACGCAGTGTGTTTCATTTTTGATGAAATTACTTGCGTATCCAATTGTATGTACTGAATCATCACTCACCCTCGTGCCAAATCCAACCAGTATGTGTGTGTGCTTGCGGATTAGATGGGTGTGCAGTAATAGTTTTTTTTTTCTCTTTCTGCATTAGGGTGTACCTTGTCCCTTATTGTGATTCTTGTAATGTGTTGCTTTTCCATTCGGATGCTGTCAGTGGTCTGGTTTGTATCAGGTATGAAAGGTGCGTGAATGGCCTGTAAAACGGTTGGTGCCTTGTCGTGGCTTTACAGCTCACGAGTTGCGAGTCACTGGTTCGGTTTTTATGCATTTATTTATTGACAGACCATTTCATTTTTTTGAAATATCTTGTTAATAAAATTTTATGTACTGAAGCATCACTCGCCCTCGTGCCAAATCCAACCTGTATGTGTGTGTCTTTGAGGAACAATGGTGAAAATGTTAAGTTCACCAGCTTTTGCAAGAGGGGTTACCTGGGTTTTTGGCCCCGTGCGAGACAGCCATCTAGGGAAACCTACCAAACCCACACATTTCTGAAAAGTAGACACCCGGGGGCTTCCAAGGAGGTATGGCTTGCGTGGATCCTCCAACGTTCCTTTACCCAGAATCCCTTGCAAACCTCATTTTGTGCTTGGAAAAAAATCAGTTTTTTCACACGTTTTAGTGTGGGAAAGCGTGGCATCACTGGGCTCACACAAATTACCTCCCACCATGCGTTTCACAAGGTCTCCCGATAAAAATGGTACCTCACTTGCCTGGGTAGGCATAGTGGCTGCTTTAGGAAAAGGCCCAATTCATACTGTGGAGACCAAAACATTACCTTTAGCCAAATAATCTTATTTTTTGAGGGGGTCACCTGAGCTTTTGGCCCGGGGCTTAGCGGGCATCTTTGGAATCTACCAAACCCGCAAACAGTTCTGAAAACTAGACACCCGGGGGAGTCCAGGGAGGTATGGCATGCGTGGGTCCCCCAATGTTTTCCTACCCAGAAACCCCTGCAAACCTGAAATTTTGGTAAAAAAAAACACTTTTCCGTACTTTTTTGGGTGGGATCTCGCTGCCGGAACAAATGTCCTACCACCCAGTGTTTCCCTTGTTCTCCCGAGTAAAATGATACCTCACTTGTGTGGGTGGGCCAAAGGCATGTGACTCAGGCCGGGGGGCTTAATTTGTAAAACATAAATATGACTAAAAACTACTTTTTTCAAAATTCATTTTTGGGGTGTTCTGCTTTGGGGCATCCACACAAGTGAGGTATCCTTTTACTCGGGAGAACAAGGGGAACGCAGGGTGGTAGGACTTTTTTGCCGGCACGGCGATCCCACGCCAAAAAGTTTGGAAAAGTGCTATTTTTACCTAATTTTAAGGTTTGCAAGGAGTTCTTGGTAAGAAAACATTGGGGGACCCACGCATGCCATACCTCCCTGGACTCCCCCAGGTGTCTAGTTTTCAGAACTGTTTGGGTTTGCTACTTTCCAAAGAATACCACCGAGCCCCGGGCCACAGACTCAGACGTCCCCCCCCCAAAATCAAGGTAGTTTTGCAATAAGGTAATGTAAATTCACCACCGTATGATTTGAACCGTTTCCTGTTGCAGACACTATGTCTATCCACGCAAGTGAGGTACCATTTTTTTCAGGAGACCTGGGGGCACGCTGGGTGGGTGGAATTTTGTGGATCCACACAGATTCCAAAACTTTCCACCACAGAAATGTGAGGGAAATGTGTATTTTTTGTCAAATTTTTATGTTGGCAAGGGATTCTGGGTAACAAAACCTGGGGGTAGGGAGACGAGTCACCCCATCCTGAATTCCCCTGGGTGTCTAGTTTTAAAAAATGTATAGGTTTGCTAGGTTTCCCTAGGTGCTGGCAGAGCTACGGTGCGATAACAAAAGGTAGTCTTTTTGTCCGAAAAGTGCTAAATTTCACTGGGAAATTGAGGTGCGACCATGCTGCGTTTTGCGCTGTTTCATGTCGCAGCCACTATGCCTACCCACGCAAGTGAGGTACCATTGTTTTTGGGAGACCTGGGGGCACGCTGGGTGGGTGGAAATTTGTTGATCCACGCAGATTCCAGAACTTTCCACCACAGAAATGTGAGGAAAATGTGTTTTTTTTGTCAAATGTTTATGTTTGCAAGGGATTCTGGGTAACAAAACCTGGGGGTAGACAGACGAGTCACCCCATCCTGAATTGCCCTGGGTGTCTAGTTTCCAAAAATGTATAGGTTTGCTAGGTTTCCCTAGGTGCTGGCAGAGCTACTGTGCAAAAACAAAAGGTAGTCTTTTTGTCTGAAAAGTGCTAAATTTCACTGGGAAATTGAGGTGCGACCATGCTGCGTTTTGCGCTGTTTCATGTCCCAGCCACTATGCCTACCCACGCAAGTGAGGTACCATTTTTTTCGGAAGACCTGGGGGCACGCTGGGTGGGTGGAAATTTGTTGATCCACACAGATTCCAGTACTTTCCACCACAGAAATGTGAGGAAAATGTGTTTTTTTTGTCAAATTTTTAGTTTTGCAAGGAATTCTGGGTAACAAAACCTGGGGGTAGGCAGACCAGTCACCCCATCCTGAATTGCCCTGGGTGTCTAGTTTTCAAAAATGTATAGGTTTGCTAGGTTTCCCTAGGTGCTGGCAGAGCTACGGCGCAAAAACAAAAGGTAGTCTTTTTGTCCGAAACGTGCTAAATTTCACTGGGAAATTGAGGTGCGACCATGCTGCGTTTTGTGCTGTTTCATGTCACAGCCACTATGCCTACCCACGCAAGTGAGGTACCATTTTTATCGGGAGACCTGGGGGCACGCTGGGTGGGTGGAAATTTGCTGATCCACCCAGATTCCAGAACTTTCCACCAAAGAAATGTGAGGAAAATGTATTTTTTTTGTCAAATTTTTAGGTTTGCAAGGGATTCCGGGTAACAAAACCTGGGGGTAGGCAGACGAGTCACCCCATCCTGAATTGCCCTGGGTGTCTAGTTTTCAAAAATGTATAGGTTTGCTAGGTTTCCCCAGGTGCTGGCAGAGCTACGGCGCAAAAACAAAAGGTAGTCTTTTTGTCCAAAACGTGCTAAATTTCACTGGGAAATTGAGGTGCGACCATGCTGCGTTTTGCGCTGTTTCATGTCGCAGCCACTATGCCTACCCACGCAAGTGAGGTACCATTTTTATCGGGAGACCTGGGGGCACGTTGGGTGGGTGGAAATTTGTTGATCCACGCAGATTCCAGAACTTTCCACCACAGAAATGTGAGGAAAATGTGTTTTTTTGTCAAATTTTTAGGTTTCCAAGGGATTCTAGGTAACAAAACCTGGGGTAGGCAGACGAGTCACCCCATCCTGAATTTCCCTGGGTGTCTAGTTTTCAAAAATGTATAGGTTTGCTAGGTTTGCCTAGGTGCTGGCAGAGCTACGGCGCAAAAACAAAAGGTAGTCTTTTTGTCCGAAACGTGCTAAATTTCACTGGGAAATTGAGGTGTGACCATGCTGCGTTTTGCGCTGTTTCATGTCGCAGCCACTATGCCTACCCACGCAAGTGAGGTACCATTTTTTTCGGGAGACCTGGGGGCACGCTGGGTGGGTGGAAATGTGTTGATCCATGCAGATTCCAGAACTTTCCACCACAGAAATGTGATGAAAATGTGTTTTTTTTGGTCACATTTTTAGGTTTGCAAGGGATTCTGGGAAACAAAACCTGGGGGTAGGCAGACGAGTCACCCCATCCTGAATTGCCCTGGGTGTCTAGTTTTCAAAAATGTATAGGTTTGCTAGGTTTCCCTAGGTGCTGGCAGAGCTACGGCGCAAAAACAAAAGGTAGTCTTTTTGTCCGAAACGTGCTAAATTTCACTGGGAAATTGAGGTGCGACCATGCTGCGTTTTGCGCTGTTTCATGTCGCAGCCACTATGCCTACCCACGCAAGTGAGGTACCATTTTTTTCGGGAGACCTGGGGGCACGCTGGGTGGGTGGAAATTTGTTGATGCATGCAGATTCCAGAACTTTCCACCACAGAAATGTGATGAAAATGTGTTTTTTTTGGTCACATTTTTAGGTTTGCAAGGGATTCTGGGAAACAAAACCTGGGGGTAGGCAGACGAGTCACCCCATCCTGAATTGCCCTGGGTGTCTAGTTTTAAAAAATGTATAGGTTTGCTAGGTTTCCCTAGGTGCTGGCAGAGCTACGGCGCAAAAACAAAAGGTAGTCTTTTTGTCCGAAACGTGCTAAATTTCACTGGGAAATTGAGGTGCAACCATGCTGCGTTTTGCGCTGTTTCAAGTCGCAGCCACTATGCCTACCCACGCAAGTGAGGTACCATTTTTTTCGGGAGACCTGGGGGCACGCTGGGTGGGTGGAAATTTGTTGATACACGCAGATTATAGAACTTTGCACCACGGAAATGTGAGGAAAATGTGTTTTTTTGTCAAATTTTTAGGTTTGCAAGGGATTCTGGGTAACAAACCCTGGGGGTAGGCAGACGACTCACCCCATCCTGAATGCCCCTGGGTATCTAGTTTTCAAAAATGTATAGGTTTGCTAGGTTTCCCTAGGTGCTGGCAGAGCTACGGTGCGAAAACAAAAGGTAGTCTTTTTGTCCGAAACGTGCTAAATTTCACTGGGAAATTGAGGTGCGACCATGCTGCATTTTGCACTGTTTCATGTCGCAGCCACTATGCCTACCCACGCAAGTGAGGTACCATTTTTATCGGGAGACCTGTGGGCACGCTAGGTGGGTGGAAATTTGTTGATCCACGCAGATTCCAGAACTTTCCACCACAGAAATGTGAGGAAAATGTGTTTTTTGGGTCAAATTTTTAGGTTTGCAAGGGATTCTGGGTAACAAAACCTGGGGGTAGGCAGACGAGTCACCCCATCCTGAATTGCCCTGGGTGTCTAGTTTTCAAAAATGTATAGGTTTGCTAGGTTTCCCTAGGTGCTGGCAGAGCTACGGTGCGAAAACAAAAGGTAGTCTTTTTGTCCGAAACGTGCTAAATTTCACTGGGAAATTGAGGTGCGACCATGCTGCATTTTGCGCTGTTTTATGTCGCAGCCACTATGCCTACCCACGCAAGTGAGGTACCATTTTTATCGGGAGACCTGGGGGCACGCTGGGTGGGTGGAAATTTGTTGATCCACGCAGATTCCAGAACTTTCCACCACAGAAATGTGAGGAAAATGTGTTTTTTGGGTCAAATGTTTAGGTTTGCAAGGGATTCTGGGTAACAAAACCTGGGGGTAGGCAGACGAGTTACCCCATCCTGAATTCCCCTGGGTGTCTAGTTTTCAAAAATGTATAGGTTTGCTAGGTTTGCCTAGGTGCTGGCTGAGCTACGGCTCAAAAACAAAAGGTAGTCTCTTTGTCCAAAGAGCTTAAGATTTCACTGGGAAATTGAGGTGCGACCACGTTGCATTTTGTGCCGTTTCCTGTTGTAGGCACAAGGCCGACCCACACAAGTGAGGTACCATTTTTATCGGGAGACCTGGGGGAACGCTGGGTGGGTGGAAATTTGTTGATCCACGCAGATTCCAGAACTTTCCACCACAGAAATGTGAGGAAAACGTGTTTTTTTTGTCAAAATCTTAGCTTTGTAAGGGATTCTGGGTAACAAAACCTGGTGGTAGGCAGTCGAGTCACCCCACCCTGAATTCCCCTGAGTGTCTACTTTTCAAAAATGTATAGGTTTGCTAGGTTTCCCTAGGTGCCGGCAGAGCTAGGGTGCAAAAATTACAGGTAGGCACTTTGCCAAAAAAGGGTCAATTTGTAACTGCAAAATTTAGGTGTGACCACGTTGCATTTTGCGCCGTTTCCTGTTGCAGGCACAAGGCCGACCCACACAAGTGAGGTACCGTTTTTATCGGGACACTTGTGGTAATTCAGATTTGTAAATCAACTGTTATTACCAATTGAGCTTTCATGCATTTCTCCCTTTGAATGAAAGACATTGTGTAAAAAAAAAATCTTTATGAAACATGACCAATAATTCTCATGCTAGTATGAGTATTCCCAACTTTGAAAATGTGCAATTATATACTGTTTCTGAACTCTATAATTTGTACCCAATTCAGAAATACATAGGTGTCTTTCATACAAATTATTCCATGTATACATTTTCCAAGACAAAGTGCACTATACCCAGTAAATGAAAAAATACCATTGCAAGTTGCTGCTCAGTTTTTGGATCTGGGTTCATCGGGTTCTTGGTGAAACTACAAGTCCTATATATCCCCACAACCAGGAAGGTCTAACGGATGTAACGGTATATTGATTTCCAAGAGCTGTCAAAATTTGAAAAAGTTATAGGTGAAAACGTTGAGACAAAAGGCTGTTTTTTTCAACAAATTTTCAAATGTTCCAATATCTAACTATTAGTTTCTATAACGAAACCTTCATGGATTTAGACAAATGACCCCTTTCTGAATTCCGAATTTTGTCTACTTTTCGAAAATGTAAAGCTTTCCAGGATCCATTATTGCTTTCAAACTCATTTCTACCATTAACTGGAAGGAGGTGGAAAGCTCTAAAAATAGCAAAAATAGGCTATGTCCCAGAAAAATGCCAAAACTGAGGGAAAAATTTCGGTTCTCTGACAAAAGATTGTCCTTCCCTGAAAGCTGAGAAAATGGAGATTTCAGCCCCACAAACCCTTTTGTGATACCATTTTCAGGGAAAACCCCAGAGGCTTTTATTTGCAGCCCGCTTTTCCCATTTTTCTGAAAAAAACAAAAAAATCACTATATTTTGGTTAATTTCTGGAACCCCTCCAAGGGAATCCACAAACCCTGGGCGCCTTTAGAATCCACATGATGTTGGAAGAAAAGGACGCAAATTTGGCGCGGATACCTTATGTGGTCAAAAAGTTACAAGGGCCTAAGCACGCACTACTCCAAAACGCCAAAAAAAGCCTCAGCACAGGAGGGGAAAAGGCCTAGCAGCGAAGGGGTTAAGGAGGCGGAGGCGAGGATTAGGCTGTCACTTTCTTCCTTTATTCCTTTATTACTCCAGCAGCCATTAAAAGATATAACATTTTTCAAACAAACTACGTTTCCCATGAGCATCAGGGAAAATGGAAACAAACGGCAGTCTTCCGGCATACAGCATCATTTGACCAGTTTATGAGACTTCTAAATTTGTATGAAGGTAAGTTTGAGCAGAAGATTCTCAACTTCACTATTGCTGAACTGGTAGGAATTGCCTAAGGCATGGGATTCAGAGGTGTGTGGGAGGTTAGAAACACAAATTGAGATTTGATTTTCTAACGTGAGGTTGATTTTAAAAATAATACAGACTCCACTGAATTTATCTGTTTACCCTTTATAAAAATCAAGATTTTTTTGTACTGCCTATAGTAAATGTGCTAACAGTGGACTTTTCCATCTGCAGATTATACTGAATGACCAGCAGGGGCAGTGTTTCACAACAGAATTTCTCTGCATTGCCGAGACTGAAGAAAAAAAAAAGGCAGTCTTCCGGCATACAGCATCATTTGACCAGTTTATATGGTAAGTAAATCTCACATGATTCCTTTAGGCATTAAAACAAATTTCACACCATTTGAATGTCCTCACTACCTTCCAGTTGGGGCATGTGCTTGAATATACTTTCTGTCAAGATGTAAGTAATATGGATCAAATTGTGTTGGTTCATGATAGTTAATAAAAGACGGACTGCTTCCAAGGCTACTAAAGCCTGATTTAGATCCCAGTCACTGTCGAATCCCAGGTCCGGGCTCCTTATATCCTTCTCTGCTGGCACTCTATCCTCCTCTTTCTTCCTGCAAAACTGCAACAGTCCTTTGTCCGCTAGTCCTGTTTGCCCGTCTCCGACCCTATGGTACAAGCAGACTAAGTAAGTCACCCGGAAGTGACCATTCAACCGAACAGTTAGCAACACTGTGAAAAACAGTTGACTAAACGTCATAACATCACTGAGCACAGCAATTGGCATAAGAAACATCATCGCTTACAACAGTCCATTATGAAACATATCATAAAGATTTTACTTACCATCACAACGTAGCTATACTGGGAGGGTTCGAATGAAAACAGGGTGGGCTAATCCTCGCCTCCGCCTCCTTAATAGAATTGAAACTTTCCTGTACGTTAGCTAGGAAATTTTTCATTCTATGTCAGGAGCGGAGGCTTCTGATTAGGCTAGTTCAAAGCTTGTCCACCACCAAGGAAGCCAGAGACACTACTGGCTTAAAGTAAAATCTTTTGAAGGTGGAGTCTGTGGACCAACCAGCGGCTTTCAGAATGTCCTCCAGACGAGCCCCCAGGGAAAAAGCCTTAGACGCCATTGCCCTCTCACAGAATGTGCTCCAAACTGGTGAGTATCTATGCCCGCTTCCTGCATAACCCAGCACACCCACCGCGCAATAGTAGGGGATGAAACCGCCCGTGTGGTTTAGTAAGAGCAATGAACAACTGTTTGACACCCTGTGGGCGTATATCAACCATCGCCACATCATAGGCCTTCAGCGCTTTAACCATACATAACGTTGGGACATCCGGGAATGCGGGATAGGAGATAGAACGCGAATCGCACTTTGTATGCCTGGAAACATGAAAGGTAACTCCCTCCAGGGTCAAGACGTGGCCTGCAAGGTCCAAGGCTCTCACATCCGAGACCCTACGACACGAAATCAGACATAGCAACATCGCTAATTTGGCTGAAATCTGCTTCCTCGACAGGTACTTATTGGACGGCCACTCTCGAAACAAGTTAAGGACCTTATTGACATCCCACAAAACAGAATAGCGGGGTTTCGGAGGAACCGATAGCCTAATCCCCCACAGCAGTTTGCAATCCAGAGGGTGTTCTCCTATCGGGTGGTTATCCAGCGGGGTATGACCCGCCGAGATGGCTGACCTAAAGGTATTGATTGACCTGTAAGCCAAACCTTCCCTTGCCAGAGAGGCTAAGAAATTAAGGACATGGACAATGTCTGTCCCCATTGGATCAATCTGTTGTTGCAGACACCAACCACTCCACCGGGACCATGGTGATCGGTACCTCTTGTTGGTACTATCTTCCCAGGATTTTGCCAACAGCGTGGCAGCGTCCTCCAAAAGTCCCGGGACTTGCCAACGTTGCCTGTAAACCGCCAGGCCATCAGACACAAGTGGCCCGAGGCCAGGAGGTGGTGAGGGTCCCCTCGAGGATTCCTGAGGAGATCTGGAACGTGGGGTAGAAGGATTGGAAAATCCCAGGAAACTTCCATCAGAACTGGAAACCAGGCTTGCGATCTCCAGATCGGGGTGATCACCAACAGATCCGCCTGCTGTCTCCTCACCTGGGTTGACACTCTCATGATCACCACAAAGGGGGAAACGCGTAGCCCCTCTCCTTGCTCCAATCCTGCAGGAACGCATCCACGGCCGTCGCTTCCGGATCCGGGCGCCAACTGAAATAACGCTTCAGTTGGGCGTCCAGGCGGGAAGTGAAAAGGTCCTCAGAGAACGGACCCCATCTGTTCTCGATCGCCTCCAACACATCGGGGTGAAGCTGCCAGAGACTGGCGTCTCTCCAGTGACGAGACCACCAGTCCTCTACTCGGTTGGCTGAGCCGGGAAGATGCTCCGCCGACAGGGATATTTCGTTGGATAGGCAATACTCCCATAGAGTCCTGGCAAGGTCGGACAAGGCCCTGGACATGGTTCCTCCAAGGTGGTTGATGTAGCGCACCGCCGCCACATTGTCCATCTTCAGAAGGACACAACACTGAATCCTGTCTTTTGTCCAGCACCTCACCGCAAAGGAACCTGCCATCAACTCCAAACAGTTGATGTGAAGGTCCCTCTCTGCGGATGACCATACTCCGCCTGTAGAAACAGGGCCACAACGTGCTCCCCAGCCCAGGCCGCTGGCGTCGGATTCTATCACCAAATCCGGTTTGGAACCGAAGATCGTCCGACCGTTCCAGGCGTCCATATGCTCGATCCACCAACGGAGCTCCGTCCTCGCCTCTTCCGTGAGGGGAACGACCTGGGAATAGGTAAGGCCCTTGCGGAGATGAAAGGCCTTGAGGCGTTGAAGGGCCCGATAATGAAGGGGCCCCGGGAATATCGCCTGAATGGATGACGACATTAGGCCTACCACACTGGCCAAGTGCCGTAACAGGATCGTTGGACGTGCCAGAGTGCGTCTCAATTCGTGCTTGATCTTGGACAATTTCAGAGATGGTAGAGACAAGGTGGCTTCTACTGAGTCTATCATAAAACCCAGGAACTGCATCCTTCGCGATGGGAGAAGGTCCGACTTGGTCTGGTTGACAATGAACCCCAAGGACTCCAGAAGGCTGACCGCCTTCTGAAGGTGGACTAGCAATGTTCTCGGACATTGGTGTAGGAGGAGCATGTCGTCCAGGTATATTAAAAGACGGATGCCCTCGGTGCGCAAGCGTTCCACCACCGGCTTCAGCACCTTGGTAAAGCACCACGGAGCGGATGACAGTCCGAAAGGAAGGGAGGCAAACTCGTAAACCTGTGGGCCCCACAGGAACTGAAGAAAACACCTGTGGGGAGTGAAGGTGGGGATCATGAGGTAGGCATCCTTCAGGTCCAGCCGGACCATCCAGTCCCCCTCCTGAAGCAGATCCCGCAGGAGGTGACTACCCTCCATCTTGAAATGCCGGTAGATAAGCCAGCCATTGAATTCCTTGAGATTTATCACGGGGCGATATCCCCCGTCCTGTTTCTCCACGAGAAAAAGATTGCTGAGGAAACCTCGCGGGTGTAACACCGTCTGCACAATAGCCCCTTTCTGTAGGAGGTCCGCTACCTCCTTGTCTATCAGAGAGCATTGGTCCAGCGTAAAGCCGATAGGTCTGGGGCGAGCGGACTGCCTGGGGAGTCCCGAGTACTCTATTCGGAACCCTCCGACGGTCTGTAAGACCCAGGCGTCGGAGGTGAGCGAAGACCATGCCTGAAGAAAAAACTGGAGTCTGCCCCCCACTTTCAGGCCCTTTACATTTTGAAGTCTCACCTTTGTGGTTATTGTAGCCGCCGACTCCTCTTCCTCTTCCACCGCGGCGGCGGGGATAACCTCTGGTCTGGTAGAAGTTTCCGAACTTGTCGGGGTCCTGGTATTGACCCCGGTGAGAATCGGTTTGCTTGAAGGAGCCTCTGTTATAGGGTCTGCCAGACGAGCGGCCCCTCCCTCGACTGGCTGCTCCAAAAACACGGGCGTGAAGATACGTTTCACGGACGCCTGGGCCTTGTCCAAGGAGTTTAAGGTATTCACAAATTTACCTAGTTCTCTGACGAACGGGTCAGCAAAGAGGTTGCCCTCCGCCATCGGGCCCGCCTCCGAGGTGGCCAGTTCCCCCAACTTCAGATCTATCTTGATTAGAATAGATCTTCTCCGTTCCGTAGAAATGGTTACATTCGCATTCCCCAGGAAAATAATCGCCCTTTGCGCCCAGCCAGAAAGGGTCTCCGGGGAAATCAGGGATCCCGAGGCCTTGGCGTCTTCGGCCATGTCCAAGATCTTTGCCAACGGTCCCGCCGTGTCCAGGAGTTTATCTTGGCAGGCCCTCCAAGATCGGTCTATGCCCTTTTTGGGGTCCTTCACAAACTTCGTGAGGAAGGTGGACATTTTGGGGTCAATTTCCGGGGTAACTGTAACCTTACCCTCTAAGGTGGGGCGTGGGCACTCTGCCCGAGGCAACTACGCACCTCCTGGTCCAAAGGCTTCCGAAGCCTGGCCGCCATATATGCTGCCACTTTTGGGGCGGGAACCCAGTGCGTGAGCGCGGGTGAAGTAACTCATCTGGATTGAGCATGTCCGAACTGGGGTCGAAGGCTGATGCTTGGGAGGGATCAGTTGGAAGCCACGAACGCTCTGGGTCTCCATCCCCATCTGATGTTTGGAGTGAGCCTGGGTCGACGGTGACTGAGTCATCCTGGCCCTCGTCCAAGGCTGCAGACGGCGCCTCCTTCGAGGCCGAAGGGGCATCGGCAGTCTTTGCGTCCAAGAACGCCTTTTTCAAGCGAGAGAAGGCATCGGAATCCGCCCCTACGTCCGCAGAACACTCTCTCTTGGAATCTTTGGAACTCGTCGATGGTTGGTCTGAGGGTATGGGGCCCGTTTGCCCCAAAAGGTCTGCCCCTTACCCGAGGGGCTGGCACTGAGCCTGCAGCTGGTCTATTTTCTTCTCTAGGGGCGCTACCACCCGCGTTACGGCCTTCAAAATGGAGGAATTCATAACTTGACAGAAATGGTCATCCACCGAGTACATGACCTGCTGCTCTTCCTCCTCCTCATATTATTCATTGTACTCCATAGCGCGACTGCGCAACAGCAAAGGCCAAGTCAGTCAGGGGGTATAGCGGGACAGAGCCCTTTTGTATAAAAGTCTTCCCACCTCAGCGAGGTCAATAATCAAGAATTTGGGACCCAACAACCTCTGCTTACTTATGAGGTATTGAAAACCTGCTTGGGACGGTCCCGAAATCTCGTCAGACACCTTACCCGCTTCGCGGGTGTTCAGGCTCCAGGTAGGGGCTCTGGCAATGCAAATATATCCCTAGCGCTGCTCCAAAACAACCACAAACAAGCACACAAGTCCTCCCCAGCGGTGCGCGAGTCCGTTGAGCCGTTTTCCCGACGAACGCAAAGCGGAACTCAACGATTCGCGCCCGACGGGTGGTAGAGCTCCTCAGAGCGGCAGCGAAGGAAGCGCGGTCCCCTAGCAGCGGGAGGCTGCCCGCGCACAGAGCCTGAGGTAACTGCCGTGAAAGGAGCGGCGAACGCTCCCGAAGCCCACACGCAGAGTCACCGCCTCGACCCCCCCCAGGGGAAAAGACATTAAGACATTAGCCGGCGCGACCCTGCACAACACAGCAATGAAATCGCCAATAAACAAGTTAGTCAGAAAAAGATAGGGAAAGTACTCATCTGTATGCTGCTGGAGCAGTGAAGAAAGAGGAGGATAGAGTGCCAGCAGAGAAGGATATAAGGAGCCCAGACCTGGGATTGGACAGTGACTGGGACGTTTTTTGTCTCCATTTTCCCTGATGCTCATGGGAAATGTAGTTTGTTTGGAAAATGTTATATCTTTTAATGGCTGCTGGAGTAATAAAGGAATAAAGGAAGAAAGTGACAGCCTAATCAAAGTTCAAAGTTCAAAAGTTTATTATGATTTGGCTCTCACTGAGGGCCACATATAAAAAAAAATACATACACATTAGTATATTGATAAGAATTAGAAAACATCACACGACAACAGGACCAGGCACAAATTATCTACAAGTAATCCAAACATCAGCATCTCCTGTAAATTCATTAATAAATATCTAAGAACTCTTTAAAATATTTAAAAATTCTGGAACAGAACATTTCGTTAGGGGGACAATAAAGTGCAAGGAAAAACATTTTTACATTCACAATTCCCAATTGTAAACAAATTGGTTTTATCCATTTTTGACGCATAGGGGACAATACCGGACAAATGAACAAAACATGGTTAAGATCTTGAATAGCATTATTACAATGATTGCATATAGGAGAAACTCCATACCATTTTGCTAAAAGTGGATTAAGTGGAAGCAAATTATGACGTAAAAGGTACCAAAATCTACGGACTCCATGCGGAATATTCCAGGTTAGATATTGTTGGGCTAATTTTGGTGTATAGGTTTTGACCAGGGCTTCCTTTTCTTTAAGCTTCTGTTGGGCAAGTATATCCGACTTATAACAAAGTTCCCAGGACATACTTTTTAACTTTAACTTTAACTCTAATGGAGAGAGCAAGAATAACGTGCTTTCATCCAATTCAAGCAGCAAAATTGCTTTTCTAAAGTTCTTTACCAGCTGCGAGAACTCATTAAAGTTGCCCAATAATTCCTTTTTTAAGATTGCTCGTAAGGTGCCTGGTTTACCTCTGGCCAAACAGGCTACCCATCTTACGAGGGCCGCCAACCCCTGAGCCCAACAACTTCGAAGTCCGAATTCCAGCCTGCATGATGTTGTAGAGCAGGCAGAATTAAATGAGGAGATTTTCCTTAGTACCTTTCCTTCCATTTTTTGCATGAAACCTCATTGTTTCAAATCCACTAATTCTATTCCATGAAGGAGGGTTGCAGGAATTTTCGCTCTAAATACATCCAAGCATAAAGAGAAGTGCCTTTTCCCAGTAGCTTTATACAGAGAACATAGTCCCCTTCCATGGGCCATTACTTTTCGTGAGCTATGTTCAATGTGTGGCTTCTCACTAAGATTAGCAGAGATTAATTTGCCTAAAAACATATAGGATTTAACTACCTCAAGTTTTTCTCCGCTGATTGACCAATTATAGCTACTAGATCTGCACTTCTTCTTTCCAAAGATGCACATAATTTTACTTTTAGAACTATTAATTTTCATAAAATGTGCATCGGCGAATTGATTCAATGCATGAAGACGATTAGAGAGACCTTTAGGGGTCAGATCTAAAACCAATATGTCGTCCGCATACATTAGAATCGATATACCTGTCCCTCCGATTTTCGGAGCTATTCCCTCACAAACTGCAACTGTTGTTGGTAAATCAGCCATATACAAGGAAAACAATGTGGGTGCCAAAATACAGCCTTGTTTTAATCCATTCCGGGAAGGGATCGATTGGGACAGACCCCTTTCACCGCCTTGTAACACCTTACACCATGTGTTCGAGTGTAGAGCCTTAATTAAATTCAATAAATATTCCGGCATACCCAATGCCGCCAACTTTCTCCACAACGTAGGACGATCCACCTTGTCGAACGCTGTGGAGAAATCTATAAATGCTGCGTATACGCCTCCCCCCCGTACACGAGCGTATTTATCCATGATTACCTGTAACGATGTTAAATTATCTAGCGTTCCATGCTCTTTTCGAAAACCTGTCTGTTCCATGGGTATTATATTGTTTAAATTTGCCCAATCTGTTATTAAAACTAATAAGAGTTTGGCAAAAAATTTCCCTATTGAGTCTAATAGAGCTATTAGACGATAGTTAGAGGGATTATCCCGGTCACCTTTTTTAAAAATTGGGATTAGGATACTCCCCCGCCACGATTCGGGGACTGTTTGTGTCTTAAAACACGCTAAAAATACTGGGAGGAGAATCCTGCTCCAAGAAATTATATCTTGCTTAATTATAGACATGGGTAATTCGTCAGGTCCCATAGCCCCAGAAGAGCGCATGCTCTTTATTACGGAAGCTATGGAATACTCAGTAGGGAGTTCCATTTTAAGATCACTATTAAGCCTTGGGTCCCATGAGTCCACCCCTGCCCCATTTGGGGCATATAAGGTGGTTACAAATTGGGTCCAGGCATCTTCCGAAATAGCTATAGGAGTGGACGTTTTTACAGACCCACATCCTTGCCTTATTACGGACCAAAACTCTCTAGCGTTTTTGCGGATTGATACCTCTCTTAACTTGATCCATAAATTGTCTTCTTTTTCTCTTTTTAACTTGGATCTCAATCTTACCCTCCTTCTTTTTAGTATAGCTAACTGAGACTCATTTTCCCCTGATCTATTAAGGTATTGCTTTCTGACAAGTTTATTAATCTCAATATTTAACTTTAATAAGGGACTAGGAGAAAAATATTTCTTTTTATGATTTCCTGTAATTCTAGCCGTTGCGGTGACTTTTTTAATGAGAAATTCGAGAAACAGGAATTCCCTTCCTTGCCAGTGGTCAAGCTCCATTAGTAATTGGGTAAGGATGCTTTGTACATTCATGTTGTTAGTAAATCCCCAATAACATCTATCTTTATTATAATTAATAGAAAAACCTCTATTCTTTAAAGACCAGAGGCTAGTTTCAGGGGGAGTTAGAGAGACAGTTAAGTTGATAACTTTATGGTCACTCAGGGGGGTATGCGAGATCACTAAATCTTTAAGAAAAGAGAACATATCGAAGTCTGTTATTACATAGTCTAAAATAGATTCTCCCTTAGTGGAACCATGTGTATAATTAGCCGGGGTATCTGAAGGCATTCTGCCATTTATAATAATTCCCTCCACAGAACTAAGTTCCCCAAGTAGAGTCTTGCCTCTTTTATTAGTTTTTATTTTAGTGGGCAAGATAGCTTGGGGTATATTATATACTTCTTCTTTTACTTTGTTTCTAAACATGTCTAAAGAAGTATTAGACACTTTACAGTTTAAGTCCCCCACTAATAATAAGTATGGGGGGTGATCCACCTCTATTTGTTGTTGTACATAGGAAAACATACGTTTTAAAACTATCGTAAACTTATCTTCTGGGGGAATATAAGCGTTTAATATTATAAGCGAGGACCGTTGAGCAATGGAGTCCAAATTGGAAATGGTTATGGCTTGGAATAGGTTACTCTCGTCTTTGTAATGTGAGAAATGCCATTGCAATGCATTTGATAGTAGGCAGGCAATTCCACCTTTAGCATGACCTTTTTTTGAAGGAGTGGCCGGGGCCTCTAAGACGAAGTAATCATTCCCTCCATATGGAAGAGTTTTACACCATGTCTCCTGAATACATACCACATCTGCATTCAAGGAAAGAAGAAAATCAAATTTCTCAGGGCAATTAGACAAACCGGCGGCATTCCAAGAGACAATTTTTAAACCAGTGTTAAAGATGCGAAGCTGGTTGTTGGATTCCCGAAGAAGAATTTGAAAGAACTCCGGGTAACCAGTTCCACATCGAAATGTCTTCCTTTAGAGGATTATCTGTGTTACCAGGTACTGAAAGTACCTGGGAAACCATTCGTTTACCTCTGGAAAGCCAAATCTTTAGGTCATTATTACCCAATGAAAAATCATCATGTCCAGAGGTCAACTTTGTGTTTCGTTCAATAGAGGATGAACACAAATTGTTATTAACAATAGGTAACACGTCAATTCCTCTACATTGAAAGGCTTCGGCTTGCTGAAGAACTAAGTTAGCAATTATTTTCGAGTAAAATTTTACCCTTGTTCTTTGCCCATTTATAGATCTTATTGGGAGAACTAAATCAATATCGTTTGTTGAAATCAACTTTAAGCTATCTATTTCTTTAAAACAATTAAGTAGCCAGGATCTATTCATTTTTAGATCAAAATCAAATAGTGGGAGAAAATCCAGTGTTAGAGTATCCACGTATAAAATAGGGCTTTTTGCAATCTGGGGTATTACATTCCTGACTACCTCCCTCTGAGAGCGAAAGATGGGGGCAGCTGGATTAAATACTCTTGTTGCTGACAACAAGTGTATATTATCATCGGTACTTATAGAGAGATGATGAGCAGGAACATTTACCATTGGGCATGGGGCCTCCCTCTTCATAGTTGCTTCGACCGGGGTGTTCCCACATTCTTCCTTTATAATACTTTCGATTTCCACCTTATCAGGGATGTCTGGAGGTGGGGTATACTCTCTTTCTATGCGAACAGGTGTTTCCGATATTATGTGTTTTTGAAAGATAATTTGTCTGGGTCTTTTCTTTTTATATTTACGTATCTGTTTCCTATTTTTCCCTCTCGATTTTGCTTTAGCAGCTCGAGGAGTCCCGATGGGCCCCTCAGGCTCCTTTTTATCAAGTACAAAAATAGGAAAAGGATCATGAGCCCCCATGTGAGGCTCTTCAAACACATTTTCTTCCTGTGCAGCCAGTATTGGCTCTGTTCTCTGGAGCAAGAGGGATGAGGAGGATTGATCAGGGGACTTATGAATATCTGCCTCTATAGTACATCCCAAAGGAACATTTCCCCTCACCTCAGTATTTTTAGCAACCTCTTTTTGTACAGGAAGATCAGGGTTAGCAGAAGTAATCAAAGGATTAATCACATTTTCAACAGTTTTCACATTTTGTGCCAATATTGCCTGCAAAATCTCGGTAACCGAAGACAAAATACAATCAGAGTTTACAGCAAATTTACCCATTAAAAGTAATATGGAAGACAGAATTTGCTCAAGGGCAATAAGTGACTCAGAGATAGGTTTGTCATTTTTTGGATAGCTGGATGATGTAAAAGCACAAATCCCCGATAGATTGAGTTGCGGAGATTGCACACCACTCTGTGTAGACAGATTATCGGTAGATTTAATAGAGGGGGTACTGCTGTATAATAGCAGACCAGAGGGTGTTTCTCCACGGGGTGTTTTGTTAACCGCTATATGGGATAAAGATGTCTTATCTACATATCGACCACAGAGTTCTAAATCAATGCTAGTAGCTATTGAAACATCTCCCTTAGCTTCATCCAAGGTATCATTTCCCTTAAGAACATTTTGGCCCAAAGCTTGAGATATTATCAAAGGATCAGCGTCAGCCACATATACAGGGCATGGAGGGAGATTTCCCTCACTTGTCTGACTCAAGGACCCTTTTATTTCTGCCATAGGCTCCAACAAACAAACTCCCTCCACATTTGGACAAAGATCCAGTTTAAAAGATTTATCTGTAACACTTATCCTAGAATTTTCTAAGGACTTATTCAAACTTTTCTCCCAAATTTGAACCAGTTGCATCGGGCCCTTCATGAGATCACTAGTAGCTTGTTTTTTCCTCAAGTGAATAGGACCGGGTAATGTACCAGGTTTCTCCATTACAACTTTCCCAGAGCGTAATTTCTTTGCCTCCATGAAGCTATAAGAAGGAAAAGTATCAGGTCCTACAACAGAATTCCCAAAAGTAAAACTGGAGCGAAGTTTAAAATAATAAATAGTCAATAGTCACAGGAGATGAGGACGTGAGACAAACTTGCAGAAAGGAATTATGTGACAATAATCCTATCGGCGTATTTACATACCCTAAAAATATATAGTACGGCACGCAAAAAACTAAGAGAAAACAAAATCTAAATGCCGTGGCCCAGCCCGGCCTACCTCGGCCACTGAGGGCCACAGAGGGCCCGCCCTTTGCCCGGGCTTCGCTCCGGGCGTCCCGCGAGGGAGGTGTGCCGCTGTTTTAATACGCCTCCTGGCGCTGACGAGTGACCACGCGGGTTGTGTGGTCTGCTGGGAGGTGTAGTCCTCCTCCTGCACTCCACTCGGCAGCCGGCTCCCCAGATGGAAGTGGGAGCGGGGCTGCGGGATGCAGGGGCAATTCAGGAGCAGTTCAGCTGCAGATTAGAAAGGCTGCTAGACTTCGAAGTGGTCGAAGGGGCTCCTGTAACTCGTAAGAGTTCAGTTCCAGCAGCGGCGGCAAGTAAATAATTTTTGAGAGCGTTCCCACCGCTCAGCAGGTGTGCCGCTGTTTTAATACGCCTCCTGGCGCTGACGAGTGACCACGCGGGTTGCGTGGTCTGCTGGGAGGTGTAGTCCTCCTCCTGCACTCCACTCGGCAGCCGGCTCCCCAGATGGCAGTGGGAGCGGGGCTGCGGGATGCAGGGGCAATTCAGGAGCAGTTCAGCTGCAGATTAGAAAGGCTGCTAGACTTCGAAGTGGTCGAAGGGGCTCCTGTAACTCGGAAGAGTTCAGTTCCAGCAGCGGCGGCAAGTAAATAATTTTTGAGAGCGTTCCCACCGCTCAGCAGGTGTGCCGCTGTTTTAATACGCCTCCTGGCGCTGACGAGTGACCACGCGGGTTGCGTGGTCTGCTGGGAGGTGTAGTCCTCCTCCTGCACTCCACTCGGCAGCCGGCTCCCCAGATGGCAGTGGGAGCGGGGCTGCGGGATGCAGGGGCAATTCAGGAGCAGTTCAGCTGCAGATTAGAAAGGCTGCTAGACTTCGAAGTGGTCGAAGGGGCTCCTGTAACTCGGAAGAGTTCAGTTCCAGCAGCGGCGGCAAGTAAATAATTTTTGACAGCCTAATCAAACGCCTCCGCTCCTGACATAGAATCTGAACCTTGTATTGAAAAAGATCACATGTTTTGGAGGATTGTTCAGTGTACACATGAACTGGTCTAAGTCAGTCCTCTTCCCCCTCACTGAGGCCATCCCCCCTTAGCACAGGACTACCCAATTAAATACCTAGGAGTCCGGTTTAGTCGTGGCACACAAGAACTCTGGAGCATAAAGCATAAATTGCAGCAGCGCAGTAGGCTGGCTCAAGGGGAAGGTGTCGGCCTGGTCCAAGCTGCCCCTATCCCTGGCTGGCAGGATCGCCATAGCGAAAATTATAGTTTTGCCGAAATTCTTGTATTTATTTGTAAGCATACCCTTACCACTAAACCTCGCCTTCTTCAAACTGCTTCGCTCTCCGATGGTATCATTGGCATGAGCAGACAAACAACCTCGTATATTCTGGGAATTACTGACGCTGAAACTGAAGCAGGATGGGCTGGCTGCACCCGACCTTAGATTATATGCCTATTGTGCACAGGCTCATTTCCTACACCATTGGTTTTACCCGCCTCCATTTAAACCCCAAGTAGCAGTTGAAAAACATAGAGCTGCACCCACCCCACCACAAGTCACAATCTACCACACTTACAAGTGTCTCAGAGGAGAAATAAACACCATAGAATCTCTGAGGTGGGCATGGAACGGTCTGTGCATACAAGCTAATATCTCGATACTCTATGCCCAGTCAATTCCATTGGCATATAACCCCCATCTTACCCCCTGCATGACAGTGGGGCTACCGGGAGGGCAAGATGGCTTGGCCTTATCACTTTTGCAGATCTCTACCTGACAACTCTTTCACTAATCCACCGGGAGTACTAGGGGAACCCCCACACCATGTCAGTTGTACTCTTATGCTATCAAATACGAGCAACCCACCAGAAGCTACATTCCTTCTTCCTGATTGCTCCCTCTACACTGCCAGCTCTTGAACACTTGCTAACTGATCCCTCTTCCAAGAAAATTATCACGCGACTCTACAATATCACTCAATGAACATCTCCGGTGACAGAGGCTAAGGCACAAGATAACTGACGCACTGACCTAGACCCATCCCTTACGGACGAACAGTGGACCTTCCACTGCGCCCAGCTCGAGCACCTATCCCCTAACTACAAATTGACATTAATCCATTTTAAATTCTTCCATCGCATTTACTGTACCACACTACAGATATTCAAAGTGGGCCTCTGATCAGATGCAAGTTGCTGGAGATGCAAACAACTGAATACCACTTTCCTACATTTAGCATGGCTTTGCCCTCCCATCGCCAGATATTGGGTCAGGGTTTACGAGATAATCCATGATATCACGGGGACTCAATTGGAATGCACAGTACTTCTGGCCTTACTGGGCTACATTAAAAATGCTCTGTCTACAATGCCCCGCTTACTTGCTATGATGGTTCTATTGGGCAAACGTAGAATCACCATACATTGGGGAAAAAACACAGCCCCCTCAATAGACACATGGATTCATGATATCACTTACTGCCAGGAACAATCGACAACATTTGGGAACTAATGCCTTTAGTGTCCAGAACCAAAGATATCTGGACGCCCTTCATTCACTAGATGATCGCAAGAAGCACAGACATCTCTGACCAACCAGACACATCCCTAAATCTGACGACACCTATGTGTTGACTGCTCACACTCTATGAATAGAACAAGTAATGATCTGAAGATGTAGTGGTCACACCACAAACCCATTAGATGATGGGTAGATCAAACAAATGCTTTAAGAACAGGCAAAACACATCTAGCTAGTCTGACATATAATGTGATGTGTCTTTGGCAACAATGAAAATGTTGTTAGCTATGTTGTTAAGATGACTTGTGTCCCTATCCCCTCCCATCATGTCCAACTAGAGTTTGTATCACTGATTTATAAGCCGAATACCTATTCAACATTACAAACTGTATTGAAACACTGTATGGCTATATAAATGAATAAATAAAATATTAATAAAAATATATATATATTAGTTTTTTTGTGGAAATGTACTGATAAATGAATAAATAAACATGATAATACAATAATATAATTAAAGGGTTATGCATGAAGCCCATGGCATACTGGAGCAAACACTAGCGCCTTCCAAATTAACCATTAGGTACCATCCTGGAACCCGTGACCAGCCTCCTCCAATGTTCCTTTAAAGAAAAGTAAACATGGTGGATGATCCCAAAGGGCCTGATCATGAGTTTGGCAGTGCAGCGCCTGGTTCACCCCTCCATCACACTGCCACACCACCAAACCTGTGGACAGACTGCCCGCCAGATTATGAGTATTTCTCATGTGTGGCGTTTTTTTATTTTACATTCCCACGGCACTGCCTCATAAAATGGGTACCGTTGTAATGGGAACACCAAAATCAGTTCCTGCACGGCATGGCCTGTAAAGGCCATGCCGTGCAGTGACTGGTGTGCATGAACACAGGGGAGCATATGTTGTGCCTTCATGTGTGCAACCACATGGCATGAGGCACCAGGAGATCCTGTAGGCTCACTTTGTTTCCTCTCCACCAGGGTTTTCAAGGATGAAAAACTGCCATAAAAACCGTAGCAGAAAGGAAACTTGTAATATACCTGGGGGGAACCCGGCAGTCCCACCAAGCATAGTACTGCCTCTAGACCCCAGCACCACCTCCAGGTTCCCTGACGGCTGTGGTGGGGCAATGGTGGTCTGACACGAAAAAGAACTGAGGGGCAGATTTCATTCAATGTAGCCTAGCAACAAAAGCATGTGAAAAGGAGAGGGCAGGACAGATATATCAATGTTTCTCTCTCCCCTTGAGCTGGTTCACTTTTGACTGCCTTGCACCAATGAATATATATACCCTTACTGGAAGGGTGCCCTTTCATTACAAAAAATTAAGCTTAGACATCATTTAACAATTTTCCTACTTTGTATGTGTGTACAGTGCAGCACACATTCAAAATTGGAAATGTTTTGAGAAAATAACTTTTTTCTCAAGCTTTGTGCCTTCCTCGAGGATTTGTTCATTTTTACTAAAAAGTTCTATATTTTGTAGCAGGAAGGTTAGCATCAAAATCCATCAGTGACAGTGTGGGAATGTTCATATACCACCTTTGTAGTGCCCCCTTGATGTAAAGTAGCTCAAAAGGCTCTTTGCTTTACATTAACGCTATGCTTAATACAAATCAGCATTTGAGCTAAAAAGTAAATACAAAACAATCCTTTGCATTGTCTTTTTACTTTTGTAATGCAATCCCGGTGCAAAGTGAGAGTAAATCAGCCCCTGATTGACATTTCGAGACAGTAATATGCAGCATCTGTGGCGCTGCCCCTAAGAGAAGACATGTTCGCTGAACATTGATAACACGTATGGTATTGCTGAATGTTCATTTAGTACTAAACTTTAGGTAGGTTATGGTATATGGGTTCACAGCACCTATATAACATGTCCAGAGGCAGGTTAAAATAGGTCCCACAGAACAGCCTGCTCCACGTGCATAACATCTCTATGATCTAAGCCTAACCATTGCACGCATGCAGACCTGCTGTCATCAAGATTTCGGCTGTGTTCGCCAGCTCTTATTTAATTAATGGACATTGGACACTTGACCTACTCATCAGAGGGTTTACTTTAAAAACAACAAGCCGTGAAAATCATTATTGGATTTTGACCCAAATCAAAATGTAGAGTTTTTCATGTGTAATTGAACAAAATATCAACTTGCAATACAGCTCAAGTGGAAGACGTCTGAGTTAACAACTTTATTTTGCCACTATTTCAATTTTATTTACTGCACTGTGCAACTGTAATGGAGAATTATTGCATTCTGAGTGCACAATAGACAAAATATATCAGCGCACATAAATATCAGTGGTGCTGAGGTTGTGCTCCTAATTTACTAATTTGTTATTACTGTTCTAGGAAGCAAGAACATACTTTCCAACGAAATGGAAGCCTTTGGTTTATTTAGTGTTGTTTACACAAAGATGCATTTATTTAACAACCTTATTTTCCTGGGACTCCTTTCAAAGACAGTCTATCTTTTGAGAAAAGAAAGGTTGGAATTAGAGAGATCATAAAGAAGTTCTTTAATTTTGAAGGACAACTTTTTATTAAGAATGTTGTTTATTCTCTGCTTGTTTAAAATATGAGCTGGTGTAAAATAAAGATGATTAAATTTCACCTTCTTTTATTTCAAAGTTGTTTTTACAGCATTTTCCTCACACTAAATTGTACTTTTTTAAGCGTTTTCAAATAAATACTTCTGATTCCTCATTGACTGCAATGCAAAATAAACTGGTTGCTGGAGTTTTAGTGGCAGACTTACTTAGAGTTCACAAAACTTAGTGCAGCAAGGAAAGTTGTTGCCCTGTGAGAATGGGAGAGATCTGAAAAGCGCCATATCTACTAAGATATGGCGCTCTGCACCTCCATCCCTGTGCTGGTGCACTTGAGGCTGCCTAGCACCAATGCAGACACTCTTGCACCATGATGGAAGGGTTCCTGTGTGTACGGGTGGGATTGTTTTTGTGCAGGAAGGAATACCTTTCTACACACAAAAAAATCCTTGGAGGTGTATTGTTCTTTCTATGTGTGCTGCAACTGGAGATGCACCAAAATCCATAGGTAGACCACCCATGCTTCACCTATGGAATGCCTTCCAAACACATGGTAAAACAAGGCAGGCCTAAATGCAGTATTGCGTTACTTTGTGTTAGAAATGGGGGTCTCTGGTTGGCAATGGTTTGCACCTTTGTCAAAATAGGGTCCCTTCTTCCTTGTCAGGGTAAGGGGGATACATTTCTAAAATAAAACCTGCTCACCCCCTTGGTAGCTTGGCACGAGCAGACAGGCTTATCTCAGAGGCAGTGTGTAAAGCATTTGCGCATACATACAGTAATACAGTGAAAATACTACAAATGGACATCACACCAGTTTAGAAAAATAAATAATCTTTATCTAAACCACACAAGACCAAAAGGACAAAAATCCACAATACAGTAATAAAATATGATTCTAAAAAGGTAGAAACAGTTCTGTTCCAAGAAAATGCTGGATGCCACACTTTTACACAAAGTACCTTGGATGCGTCGAAAAACGCAAGCAAAATGAGTCACAGCGAAGGTGCTGCGTCGGATCTTTACACTTAGGGATGGTGAGGCATTGGTTCCTTGCTCTGGGGAGGTGATGCTTTGGTTCCTTACTGCTGCACAAGGGAGGTGGTGCGTCAGTTCCTTTTCGGAAAGGAAGTGGTGCGTCAGTTTCGTACTGCTTGGGGAGGTGATGCATCGCTTTCTTACTGCATCCTGCAACAATGCGACAGACTTGACGCTTCGATGCGTGACCATCCAGTCGGATGCTATGCATAAGAGTCGGGATGCGCTGCAAGGATTTCAGCCATGTCCCCTCGGTTCTTGTACAAGAGGGCTTGCATCAGAATCGGTGTGGTGATCTCGGACGTCAAGGATTGGTGCGCATGATTCCTTGCACGGCAGACACTTCAGCCATGAGCAGGCACTGCGTCAACTCTTCAGCGGTGACCATGTGTCAGAAAATTGTTCTTGCACCACTGTGATGCGTCAGAAACAGGCGATGCATTGGTTTTTACAGTTCTTGCAGTTTCCAGTCCCAAAACACCCTCCAGAATTCCAGAGCACTGGCAGGTAACTCTCAGCAGGTCAGAACTCGCAGCAAAGGACTTCAAGGGGAACTGAGGGTGAAGTCTTTGTGTATCCGAGAATTTAGATCAGGAGACAAGTTCTATTTCAAGCCCTTGGAGATCTTCCTCAATCAGTGGACAGCAGACAGCAAAGTCCTTCTCTTTTCCTTGGCAGAAAGTAGCCACTGCAGGCCAACCCCAGACAGCAAACAGCAGAGGGGCAGGATTCCTCCTCAGTTTTTTGCATGCCCTTCTCCTTGGCAAAGGTTCCTCTTGATTCCCAGAAGTAATCCGACATTTTTTCTATTCCTGAGACTTACATTAGGAGCCAAGCTCTACTTCAAGCCCTTGGAGAAAACTCTAACAGCAGGATGATGAAAGCATAGTCCAGTCCTTTCCCTGCCCAAGACAGAAGCAACCTTTGTTGGCCAACCCAAACAGCACACTGTGGCAGTACTACTCCTCCAGCTTTCCCCCTTCTTCTTCATGGCAGGTTCCTTAGTTCAGCAGTAATCTACAATTCAGGGGTCTGGGCCCTACTTTTTATAGCACAATTTTCTTTGTTCTCTGGTGGCAGAGAAGCTCTTTGCCCAGCGGTTAGAAATGGGATTTCTGGTTGGCTAAGGCTTGTGCTAAAGCCAGGCAGGAACCACCCCTGTAGTTAGGGTAAGGGAGTTACATGCCAACGATAACCCCTGCTCACCCCCTTGGTAGCTTGGCACGAGCAGTCAGGCTTATCCCGGAGGCAATATGTAAAGCGTTTGCACAACACAGGAGCAACACCCGAGGCACACCACAGAAGGAACTTCACAAAATGTTATATAAAAAATAGTCTTTCTATTGTCATAAACACATTAGAAACATATTCACACATTTAAACTGTGCCAACTAGCACAGGCAATATTCACAGGGGATTATATACAAATGACCGGGCCAATTGGGCCACTGTCAGTACCATCGAATTGAAAATAGTAGACGTAGAACATATAATAAATGTAGAACACGACCAGTAATGACTGGCAAACACTTTACTCAGTATTATATCCTGCAACATAAAACATATTATGCAATCAGCATCACATCAGGCGCAAACCACATTATGGGCCAACATCATGAGCCTAAACATAATAGACAATAACCTCACAATCATGAATCACGCTAGGGGCAGAAATCACAGTAGAAAGTAACCTCATCACATAACCTACCGTAGAGGTATAAATCAGAGTACATCAATCACATTATATATAAACCAAAAGCATAAACCCATTACGCGCCATATTAGAGCTCTGCGCCCTACCACATAAAACTGACCCCCAGGCCAACTGGCCTCCTCTAGGGCTCCAATGCCTTATGTCCAGCAAGGTCAGGGCTGGCTGCAAAAGCAGCAAAAGCAAAGTGCACAGTTACACAACCTAAACGTGGCAGCTGCCCACTACTTGCTGGGCAGCTGTGAAATAAAAAAAAAACTGGCACTTACTGTGCCCTCTGAACACATGTCCTGAACGTTGCAGCTGCCCTCTGTCTGGCGGGGCAGCTGTGAGTATGCAAATAGGCCCTGGCACCACCGTGCCCTCTGGGCCTCACTGGGGATCTCCAATTAACTCTGCCCCCTCGTTGGAGCCCTGCGGGCTGTGGGAACTATTATGGCCAACGTTGCAGCTTTTATTGGCACTAACAAATTGTGCCACAAACTGCCCCCCAAGCCCCATGCTGGACTGTGCAGGTGAAATGGCCCCCAATCGTAGGAAGGGCCCGCTCTCCTGCGGGGCCGCTGACTGTGAACAACAGGTACCGGCCATGTGAGGTGAAGCCCCCACTCACCTGGGACTCCTGTGTGGTCTCCGCTCGATCCTTAGACAGATCCACTCTTCTTGTTCGCTGGCGGCGGCGGCAGGGCTCCCTTCCAAGCCAGGAGCTCCACTGACGACGGAAGAACTTCTCTGCTTCCTTCTGCTTCTGGCTGGCTTCTGGGTGGCTGCGGGGCTCCCTTCCATGCCGGGATATCCGCTGACGATGGAAGCCCTTCTCTGCTTCCCTTTGCTTCTGGCTGGCTTCTGGGTGGCGGTGGGGCTCCCTTCCACGCTGGGAGCTCCGCCGATGACAGAAGCGCTTCTCTACCTCCCTCAGCTTCCCCTTTTTCACGCTGCAATTGGCGGCCTTGTTTGCCCCGCCCACAACCAGGCACTCCGTATGCCTGACTTCCGGGCAGACTCTTCCTTCTGCCGCGGCTGCACTCTCCCTCATGTTAGCGCTCGGTGGGCTCCCGCTTTACGATTAAGCACAGTTGCGGGGTGGGCACCCGCTGGTTAGCAATCTCATGAGAGCAGGGTGGACTCCCTCTCTCCCATGTAACATCATTTATGGGGGGTGGGCTCCCGCCCTCTCAGCACTCGGGAGTTGGAATCCCTACGTCTGGATTTCCTCGGGCCGCTCCTCTCTGGCCATTAAGATCCGAGCACTTACGCCGTGCTAGGAGCTCCAGTAGTGGCACCAGAAAGGTGTGGGAGGGGGCCACAGAACAGTGCAACCAGGCAGGCCAGCACACAGGGAGCCTCAGGAAGTGGCGGCTGGGTTCTGCGGCGGTTCCTCCTGGCCGAGTGTCCCCCCAAAGTAAGAACAAGCACAACACTTTCATGGGGTCACAGCCCCTTCCTTTATAGGACATTTTCCTTTGTTCTGAAAGCACAGGGTTGGGGAAACCACATGCAACTGGTTTTGGATCACTCCGTTAACTAGCCTCCTCTTCCCTATTGTTAGATGGGGGGCTCGTCATCAGACACACCACAGGGGGGCGGAGCCAGCATTCACTAGGGCAGCCACACTCCTATTCAAGGGCCAGGGGCTTCTCCTCCCACTACTCAAAATGTAGATGTACCATTCAACCTAGCACTGACTCATCCTGCTCCTCCTGGAGCCACCCACACCTCACCAGCCCATGTCACTCAAAAGCCAGACATGCAATTCACATCAGGCAGGCAGACACATAGCACACAGAAATACCAACTTCTAAAAGTGGCATTTCTAAAATACCCACAATAAATTTGCGCACACCATTGCGCAGCATTTATTAATACTATTTCACACATAGCAGACTTGACCACTCATATCAAGATTTACCACTGACCCATATTCATCAGGGAATCCCCCATGCATTCCTATGGGAGGGCAGGCCAATCTCACTAAATGTAACACAGAGCGCACGCACTTTACACTGGGCCACACTGATAAAGTGCCAAGAGGCCTAAAACCACCAACACCACACAGGGAAAAGGCTAGGAGACAGGCAAAAAGTTTAGGGGTGAACCCACCAAAAGGGCCAAGTCCAACACCAGCCAAAACCAGTTCTGTCCTCTCTGGTGCAGCTGCCGGGCAGGAGGTGGAGGCAGCATTGTACAAGGCAGACCAGGCCCATTCAGGTGTGAAGGAAATCTCCTCCCCCTACACTAAATGCAGCTCAGGTCTTTTCAGCCCTGTCCTGACTCATTCAGGAAAGGCAGAACACACATCAACCCCCCCCCCCCCAGTGACCATCTGAGAGAATGCACATCACCAGCCCCTGCCATTCAAAAGCCAGACAGTCACTCAACAAACCAGCAGAGGCATACAGCATGGCTAAGCAAGAAAACACCCACTTTCTAAAAGTGGTATTTTCAAACACACAATATAAAAATCATCTTTACTAAAAGATGCATTTTTATATTCTGAGTTCAGGCATGCTAAACTCCATCTTCCTATCTAGTCCCAGTGGGAAGTTATATTTATAAGATATTATAAATAAACTCCCATTCTATCCTATAGGACAGATAGCCTTTCAATAGTGAAAAACGAAATTGGCAGTATTTATCTATCTTTACATGCCACACACATCAGCGCATGTCCTACCTTTCACAAACACTGCACCCTGTCCACAGAGGTACCTAGGGCTTACCTTAGGGGTGACTCACATGTAAGAAAAGGGAAGGCTAGGGCCTGGCAAGTGGGTGCACTTGCCAGGTCGACATGGCAGTAGTAAACTGTGCACAGACACTGCAGTGGCAGGTCTGAGTTACATTTACAGGCTGCTCATGTGGGTAGCATACTCAGTCCTGCAGGCCCACTAGCAGCATTTGATTTACAGGCCCTGGGCACACACACTACACTACACTAGGAACTTACCAGTAAATCAAATATGCCAATCATGGAATCACCAATCCATAAACAATTTACAGGAAGAGCATATGTACTTTAGCCCTGATCAGCAGTGGTAAAATGCCCAGAGTAATAAAAGCAACAAAACAGGAAGCCAAAAAGCAAAACTTCTGAGGACAAACCCACTAGACAAGCCAGGTATAACACTTTGTATCTACAAAACCTTGTTAAGCCACGCAAAGTCGCTTTGCATGGCTTAGTAAACACCAAGAACGATTTTGCATGTGGACTGCTTCACAAATGTGATACAACCCTAATGCAAAATCATAGTACTGTAAATCTAACCCTTCCTATGGGTTGGTAGTGATTACAAAGTCTGGTTTGCTTATTGATAATCTTCATTATTCAGCATCTTAGTCTTTCATGTAACTGTCGTTACTTAGAGAGGTCTACTAGCGTCTCTGGACTGGCTGCTTAGTTTGATATCTATTTTGACGAAAGTTCACAAGCTGATGGCTCCAACAAGGTTGGCTCCTCCACCTAGTGCTGGCATTCATGGTTAGCGGTGAGAAGGAGGGGGTAGTGAGACTCCTTGTCCAGATTGTTTGGGTATAGGAACCAATGGAGTGCATGCCATATCGGCAAAGTCACTGGGACACTAGTCACAAAAAGGAACTTGGGGTTTTACTTGAGAGGGTAAAAACCCGTTACCAAATAGTAATCACAATCCTTGTTGGGGTGACCCACAAAGTCAATAAATAAACCTGTACTTAACCCTTTGGTAGCTTGGCATGAAGAGTCAGGCTTAACTTAGATGCAATGTGTAAAAATTGTATGCAGTAGTTAAACACTACCAAAGTGAAAACACAACACACAAAAAAATCCCAAACCAATTTACAGAAATTAAGTGATTTCTAAGAATTGAAATGACACCAAAATGGAAACAATCCAATAAGTTGAACTGGAAGTCTGAAGGTTTAAAGTTAAAGGTTCAAAATAGCGTCAAAAAGAGATAAGCACAATCCGTGATCATCTGATTGCACTTGACTGGGAAAAAGGCAATAGTTAAGACGGATTGCGATGGAGCATTTGTCAGATAGAAGAACCAGGTTCCTCCTGGCAAAAAGTTTTACCTTTGGATTTAGTCTCTAGAATAGAAGTAAAAAATCCTCAGAGGGGCAATACAGCAGGCTGTGGTCGAAGAGGGCACCACATCATTGGATAGTCATTGAATGAGGTCTCTGTGAAGCAGTTGACTTTGGCAGGTCTATGCTGGAGAAATTTGAATTTCGCGTCCAGGGAAGGTCCCTCATTGCTAGATATTTTCACCCTTTGTCCAATGAAGACTTCCACCTTCTGACGTAGTCACTTTCTTTATAATTTAGATTTTTCCAGCGAGACAAGGCTGCAGGCAAAAGAAGGTTTCACGAAGCTGGGCACCTTCCCCTTGAGATTCTGCTGAATAGGATTTGCTGCTGCTCAGAAGAATATAATGAGAGCAACCTGGTTCTTTGGCTCAGCACTGATACACTTTTGTTGGATTGACTTGGCAGTTTGGTCCTTGTCCCCAGTCGCTTCATGGAGTAAAAAGTTTCCAATCCCAAGCCAAAAGTCCAGGCCTTTTGGGGACAGCACTTGGGGGTCAAGACTCACTCCAGCAGAGGCCAGCTGCAAAGTCCTGGGCAGGTCTAGTGGTAAATGGTCAACTGGTAATGCAAGAAAAAGGCCTCTTGGAGCATGTTGTGTCACTGTAGCCCAAACAGGACTTAAGAACCTTCAAATTCAATAAATTGTCCTCGGTCCAAGCAGACGAGCATCTTGAGTCTTTAAGGCTCTTCTTGGGTCACATAAAGCAGGCACAGTCCTCTTCTGTTCTTCTACAGTTCCAGAGGCAACCTGAGGATGGAGCTGGAGATGCTACAATTATACCTACTGCCAACCTGTAGATGGGGGATACTCCTGGCTGCTCCTTAACCAATGGGGTAAAATTTCCCAGGGGTGACTCTACCCACTTTTGCTGCACTTTCTGTGTGTTTTACTGTAAACAATTACACAGATATCGTTTCTACTTAAATCCAAAATGGCAGAACCTTTCTTCTGCTGGTCAGTACTCCGTTTGCCAACCCCACGGTGTTGTGATCACTTCTAACCAGTAATGAGGCAGTGTTTCCCATTCACTTGATATAGAGCCAATCTGACTAGGAAGACAAAGGGAGGCAGGCCTAGGTGTGAGCTACATCTGGCAATGACAGGGTAGGCACACTTTGAAGCTCAGGAAAGACCTAGCACTACCCCTTAGACCACCCCGCTTAAGGAAGAAAAACACCTCTCCACACCTACGCCTTTTCTACACAGTCTGGAAGCAATACATATAACATCACAAGAGAGCCACTAACAGTCAGGTAACCCTGGACACTGGTGGAAAGACACATTGGGCTTAGGCAGAAAAATGGCAGGAAAATGACAACGGTCTAAAAGTGTAATTTCAAAATGTATTATAAAATCCAACTTAACCATTAGGTTGAACTTTAAATTACTATTAGCATTGGTCCCTGAACCATGGTTCGAATTGCTCCCACATTGAAATTAAGTAGTAACATTTTGATAATTTGACTGTATGAAAGTGCAGTATTATGTGGTATGGGGGTTGGACCTTACAACGTAATACTATCACAGTAACCCACAAATGGTCCTTAAATTCAACTAATAAATGCTTAGCTGACTCCTGGTAGTATGGGAAAGAGCAGCCAGGCTTTACTAGAGGAACATGTATTAAGCATTTCTGAGAGTCAACATGGACGATAAGTATTTGACACGACTTAAGAGAAATCCAACACCAATTTATAACAATAAAGGGTATATTTTTCTTAATATGGACAACCAAAAAATTGGTATTGCATACATCCAAACAGAGTTATAGATTTGAGAAGTAATAGAAAATCAATGCAAAATAATACAGTGAGAATTTAACATTGCGGCCAATGGGAAAAACCACTATTGACAACCAGTCACTTGCAGGTCAAATTGCACTGTATCCTTGCAAGGTAAAAGCAATGCGAGTCTCAGGACTAAGCCACAAGAGTCAGTTCAGTTTTACCTGGACTATGGAGAGCAGATGCAGAGTTGTCCTGGCTGTCCTTGGTGCTGAAGGGAGCTGCAGGAGAGCTGCTTTTGCCACTGAAAAGGTGCTGCTGAAAAAAAAAGATGGGAAAAATGCAACAATGGTGCCGTTGCTGATGTCGGTTGAAGGTCGAATGGTATTCCCTCTTAATGCAATGTCGAGTAAAGGGGTCAGTTACTGCGCTGGTGACCAACAAGCCTTGGCAATGGTAAATTGAGCCGAAAATAACTACAAATTTCTGGTCGTTCAGGGGAACACAGTAGTTGCCTGTAATTTTGTGGAAGGCAGGACTACAGTTCCCACAATGCTCTAGACCATCTGGATTTGGGAGATCCCTCAGAGGGCCCAATGGGCAGTGAGTCTTTGGATCTGGAGTGTTGTTTTGCCTGCAGTTTGCAAGGGACTAGTGCCACTTGTCCAAGGGAGTCTGAGGGTGCTTCAGGATTCCACAGGGGTCCTTCTTGGTGGGGTAACTAAGAGATAGGTTAGGAAGAGTCTGGATCATGCAGTTCTCAAAGTGTTGCCACAGGTGCAGCGTATCCCACTTTTGCTTTGGGCATGTCTTGTCATTGGCGCGGGGCTCTTCTCTCCACTTTCATGCAGGCTGATCAGAACTGAGGTGCTGGTGTCAGGTGGGTCTCTTAAATCTTAGATTTTGGAGAGGTATGAATGTGGGATCTAGTAGACAATGGGCAGTTAGTCCCTGTAGTCAGTCCACCCCTGAGGTGTCCACATCCAGTAGTGTGGGTCACATTTCTCTACCCAGAACTCTGTATTCTACCACTTCAAAAATGGCAGAAATCTAATTTAGTGTACAGACAAGGCTGCTCACCCTTTAAGTGTGCCTAGCCTTTTGGGGGTGTACACCTCTTTGGCTGACTAATTTTCTGCCTATCTGAGTGCAAATGTGCCTAGGGCAGAGGGAGGGCTGTTTCCTCCACAGGATGTCTGCCCTGATGCACATCAGGGGCAATGCAACCTTTGAAGCTCACCACCTTGATGTGCCACTTCGCTAGCCTGCTTGGGAGGCGGGAGGTATGACCTCCTTCCTGCCCAAGCCTTTGTTCCTGGCTCCTGGGAGTGATCACACTGCCTGGCAGGAGGTCAGAATCTTGGTGGCCGCAGGTGCATGAAATGCGTCTCAGAGCACAGAGAAAATCGCAACCTATAAGGTAGACACCTGGGTGCATTCCATACCATCAGGGCACGTAATGTGTGTCAAGAGTGACAAGGTACATTGTTTAACACCAAACATGACATAATTTGACATACCATAATGGAGCTGCCAACCTCAAGAATGCCCTTGTGGCGGCCCCTGCTATCCTATTGACTGCTAACACTAATAGCAGTTTGCAATGGAGAATGCCACTATATGGGCATATAGGTTTGCACTTATATGTCCTGACCTTAAATACTGCAACCTGCCTCCTGGGCTGAGGAGGCCTTCCTTAGTGCTGTCTGACATATATTAAAAATAGAGTATTGACTGGGACACACATGGCGAGAGTACAGTCGGTTTCAAGCAGTTTGCACTGCTCCTGCTGTCTGCAATGGCAGGACTGCTGTCAGTAGATTACTTGGGTCATTCAAGCTGCAGCCCTGGGAGCCCCTTTATCACCTATGCCTGGCTGCCACTGGTACCATATACTAAGCGCTTATATGGGGGGTAAAGTCCACAGCAAGTGGGATTGTCAATTCACACATAACAGTTTTAGGGAGAGGGCACTGACACTGAAGCCTTGTAGCAGGATTCAGTGCACTGTCAGAGTCAAAACCAAGCATCTAGTTGTACAAATGGGGGCCAAACGTGGGGACATCTACAAAGAGCCCTGTTTTCTTACAGTAACCCTGGGTTGGCCTAAGGAGGGCTAGCCTTGCCACAGTAAAAAAAGATTGTGGAGGTTATTTATAGCCAGTTAATGTGAAACATTCTATTGACATGCCCTACATTTTAAATACCATGAATCTTGCCCTAGGGGCAATTTGGGCCTATCTTAAGGGCGACTTATAGACATTAACAAAGATGGTTTAGGCCTGGCAAAAGGTTTCTTTTGTCAGGTCTAAATAGCAGTTTAAAGCTGCACACTCTGGATATAGGGAGAGGCCTGGAGAGTGCTACTGTAGCGGGTGGTACAATTAGTGCTGCAGCTCACTTGTAGCATTTAATTCACTGGCCCTAGTTGTTGAGTAAACTAGGGCTCTGGCCTAGTTCTACAAGGTTTCCCTTTCCCGCCCATGGGTGCCTGAACTTAGCTGAGCACACCAACACTTGAGTGTGAATGTACACATTGTTGTAGTCCCACACAAGCCCACTTGACATACTTTTCGATCTGGTGTCAATGCTTCTGGGTTACTAAGATCAGGAATGGAGTGTAAATTCAAACCCAATTTCATTCTCTAGAACAGCACATATGAATACTGCACTAAGAAAAACACTATAGATTTAAAAGTGTATATTTCAATCTCATCCTGTTGCTTAGAACATGAGTAATAACCAAACAGAATATATTTAGAACAGCACTAATGCATGCCACTAACATCGAGAATAATATGAACATTTCTAACATGATTGGAATGTTCTTTACAGTCTATCACCCTTGGGATTCAGTGCAGTACATGTCTGTTCACAGCGGAGAAGCTATGGCTATCAGACTTCAGAAAGGAGAGAGTGTTCTCTCGGAAGGAAAACACACAGGGGTCAGCTCCTATCCGCTTTGTATCAGTTCTCAGCATTGGACTGGATGCTGCAGCAGCACAGCAGTCTTGCCGGGCAACTCGTGAAAACAGTGGTTTAGGACCTCTGTATCTCAATGGTCAATTCATGGGGCTTTTATAGGTTTGACCACTGAATATACCCTATGTTGGGGAACTGTAAACTTAGTCCAAGACAATATGAACCAGCCTGATGAAAATACATCAATTCTAAACAAATGTTTATTTTGCACATTCACTGTCAGTCCTTGAAATGTAGATGTCAGAGAATTTGTAGCAGACGTATGTCATCTTAGGTTTTAGAAAAGTCATTGTTTGGATGAACTAACACTTCCACGACTTCTGGTAAAGAGAGTGACATGCATCATATATTCCAGAAGCAGTTAACTTAACATGCTCAAAATAGAGTTTGACTTTGGGATCTGTTTGACATAGGTACATGTACTACCATGTACTAAGGATTTAAACGTTAATTAAATATGCCAATTACATGTAGGCCAATTTTCCTATGTTTAGAAGGAGAGCACAAGCAGTTTACCTCTAGTTGGTACTAAAAAAATACAAAGAGCCATAGGGCAAGCACAAATATGTTATGCATGGGTAGCGAAAATCTGAGTGAATACAATGAAAAAGATGGCCCTCTCTAACACCACATAATCTGTAGACGAAGGAGTCTAGTGTCACAGAAGATGTTGAATCAGGAGCTGAGGTTAAGTGAGACTATATCAAAACCACCAGGGGAGCAGGTATATCTTCCTCAATCTGAAATCAATCCCTTGACAAGGCTTCCTCTAAGCTCACTAAAGTTGAAAATTCATCCGTCAGTTTCAACTTCCTTGAGTGTGTAAAGAATACCTTTCTTAAGATTGTCCAGACAACTGCTCTCATGCATGGCAGTAATATATTTAACTGCAATGTCTCCTTGTGTAGCAGAAAACCACGACTATTGAGGACTTCACACACCAGTTGGTCATTCTCACATCTATATACATAAAAACGAATGTATGTCTGTCTGTCTGTTTGTCCTTTATGCATTACTACACCATTCATCCGATCGCCATGAAACTTTGGGAAGTTGTTGAGTACACTCCCGCAAAGGTTTTTGGCATAACACTTTTTTTAAAGATCGGCCCCCAGGGCCCTCATAATCTGTTGAATACTGAAATTGTAAGCGAATTTGCGAGCATCGTCGACAGGTATGCCCCCCAAACGGAAATCGTTTGGTCGATCTACATCTGAAGCACAAAAGAAAAAGGCATTACGAGCTTCAGAAACAGATGAGCAACGGGAAGCAAGATTAGAAGCTGTTTGAATACAAACTGCTCAAGCCCGTTCTTCTCAAACAAACAAGCAACGAGAATCAAGATTGGAAGCCGATCGAGTACGCACTGCTCAAGCCCGTTCTTCTCAAACGAACGAGCAACGGAAATCAAGATTGGAAACAGATCGATTACACACTGCTCAAGCCCGCTCGAATGAAACAGGAGAGTAACGAGAATCAAGATTGGAAACCGATCAATTACGCACTGCTCAAGCCCACTCAAATGAAACAGGAGAGCAACGAGAATCAAGATTGGAAGCCGATCGAGTACGCACTGCTCAAGCCACACTTTGAAATGTTGTCCATATTAAAATTAATAAGTTTCAATAAAAAAGACACAATGTAAATTGAATGTTATCATAACGAGTTTCCTTGAATTTCCTTTCGTCTGAGACCACTGCAACGCGCGACGGCTGAGCTAGTCCCTTATAAAATGAAGAACAAATTAGCCTGAGGTCCAGGTATGTGTACACCTCCCCCTTCTTAGAGTCTATCATATCCAACAGAGATATTAGATCATTGTTTAGTCCTAGGGGCAGAATCTCGACCAAACAGTATTTCCTGAAACTTTAAATGACATCCCAAGATGTAAAATTGTAGAAATGTCTGGGAGCATAGATGATTTGTCATGTGGATGAAGTGTTTAAATATCAACAGATGCTAAATAATTCCCTGAAGACACAAAATCTAGAATGGTCTTCAGAGTTACAGTAATCTAGAATGGTCTTTAGAGTTACAGTAATAAAATGTACATGTTGAAAGAGCTAATTCAACACCTTTAAGTACAGGATGAGGCTTCCAGAGTGGTTTTTGACGTGAAATAGAGTGGCGGAGTATTCTTGTCTATGCTCCTAGTTGGGAAATGCACTAAATATTGTATGGCCTGTGAAAGAGTTCTTTGATGAAGAAGGTGGCAGGGAGCTTTGGTAGGTGGAACAAAAATCTTGAATCCTCCAAAAGCTATATTTAGAAACCTTCTCTGATTATCTCTAACACCCATGCATCTGTTGTGGACGCTTCCAAAACCTCCCTGAAGTGCTGCTGTTGCCTCTCCAACATAAGACAGCCAACACTGATAGTCATGCTTTGAGGGGAATGTGTGTCATGGAAGAAACAAGTGGCAATCTGTCCAGTTCAAGGCAGTGCCCCAGTCTTGATCCGTTCCTCAAAAGGGTTGAGTGCCGCTCTAGAAGCTGAAGATGGTCCATGTTTCTGAAAGACACAAATGTCCCAGCCTCTTCCCTGAAAGTGAATAGATTAATAATGATCTTCTACAAAACCTTTAAAGCTGCTGCACAGAGACAATCACAAGAGATAGTTGAAAAAAAAGTAAACTGTTTGTTCCATAAAAAAAAAGGTAAGCAAGCAATCAGCTTCCAACTGCATCAGAGTGGATATTGAACAATATATGTGGCATATGCGTTTGCGCTGATTGAAAAGTCTGAGGCTGAGTATGCTCACTTTACTGCTGAAATCATCCTCTTATCTACTTATTTAGCAGGAGAGGCTTCCACTGATTTAGTGCTATAATGGTATAATGAGATGATAGCCCTGCCATTATGGAATCCATCTGTACATTAGAGGGGAATACCTTCTGCAAAGTTAGCAATAGAGTAACATATTGTCGAACATGTGGGAAAGACAGGCTCCTCAACCTCATTCTTTTCCCTAAAAAGAATTCAGAAACTTTACCAAGCAAAGGTAACACTCCTCATCAACCAAGGCAGGGCAGGGTTTGGGTCTTAACTTGATTCAGTTCTTTAGACAAATCAGATCCCTGAATATAGCTTCTTCTTTAGACCTGCATTTCCTATTTATATGGATTCAAATCAGACCTCACTTGTTCAACCCTACATTTTTTATCGAGCTCTAGCATTAATGGCTAAAGAGATAGCTTAATCAATCAACGGCTGCAATTCTGACCAGGTAGGAAGTTCTAAAGGAGCTGTCCCTTCTTGTTCTGAGGTAGATCGCTTCTCTTCATCACAACTCTTTCTTTTTTATTGCCCTTTCTCCTCCAAAATGCTTTATTCAGCAGGGGCTTCCAAAAGACAGGTCCAGCATGAATAAACTTCTTTCTTTGATCTTGATATCTATAGTGACAAAACAATGTAGCTCTCAACAATCTCGTATAATTGCTGAGGGAAAACAATCCCTGAGGGGTTTCTGCACAGTTCTAGAGGTGACCTAAACAGCAATCCACTATATGCAAGCAACAGAGATGCACTATGACTACATAATGGGCACATACAAGCAAATAAAATTAATTTCGAAATGTATTCAAACCTCCCAACTGGGTTACAATCTAAAATATACATAAAAACAACTAAAAAACCTTTTCTGAAAGGTATCACATTCAATCATTTACAGTAAAATTTCCCAAAAAGTCGGTGCGGCGTTTCGGTGCTGAATTGAGCAAGCTGTGTTGCAATAAAAAGAGAGACATAGAATGGCACTAAATCTCTGTTGTTTAATTTATAGATACTCCAAAATATTTTTGTTTGTCCTGATGAAGGTGTAAAGACTGAAAGACACTGAAACGCTGCCTCGACTTTTTTGGAAATTTTACTGTAAATGATTGATTGTGATACCTTTCAGAAAAGGTTTTTTAGTTGCTTTTATGTATATTTTAGATTGAAACCCAGTTGGGAGGTTTGAATAAATTTCGAAATTAATTTTATTTGCTTGTATGTGCCCATTATTTAGTCATAGTGCATCTCTGTTGCTTGCATATAGTGGATTGCTGTTTAGGTCACCTCTAGAACTGTGCAGAAACCCCTCAGGGATTGTTTTACCTCAGCAATTATAGGCTGCCACGTACTACAGGGATTTTCTTGATACATGTCTAACTCCCCCTCCCTGACATCCGTCATAAGGGGATCCTCCGTTTTTTTGAGGCTCTCAACAATCTCACAAGCCCACCACTTTGAAAATGTGAGGCAATGGAGACAGCCGCTCTGAGGTCCTGGTTACCATGGGAAAGAATACATTTCTCATGCCTCTCCTCTGCTTAGTACATGCGTGAATACCGATATCTTCATAAATTATGTAGTAGAGAGCAACCTACACCCAGACCTATGCACAGTACATGTGCGCTCCATTGCGGTGGTTTCTACTAATTGGCTCCCTTGAGCTTTGAGCCAACGGGCTCCTGGATGCTGCCCTGCGTGCCGTTTTGGGCATCGAGGCCATTGACGGTTGTTTGGCGGCCTTCTCCTCCACCCCTAACCATTTCTCTACTGATGAGGGAAGTTATCCCGAAACCCGAGCCATGTCTCGGGCGATACCCAAAAACCCGGGACATGTATCGGGTCTAGAGATTCATCAGTCCAACAAGTACCGACTTGCACCCACCTGGGTGATCCACTATTGAACTACAAGTGCCAGAGTCCCGAGGGGCGATCCGGAGGAGGGGCTAGCGGTGTGCGCTCCATTGCGGTGGTTTCTACAAGGTGCATGGATGTTGGTAAACATCCATTTTTCCATTGCAGCTAGTGCTGTGGCCCAAACAGGGAATGGAAACAATTATGATTCTGATCGCCTACACAATGGTCGCATCATAATTAGGGGGGTGGGACCTCTGACTACTTGTCGGGTTGTCCAAATTCCGCTGCTATGTCGGCCAGATGCTCGTCCGACGGCTATCGTAATGAACCCACTAGTCTTTCGGGTTGTAATATTCCTGCTTTGAGGACTATTGCTTGTTGGCTAAAGAATGAGTTTCAGGAATCAACACATTGACAGAAAAAAAGGGTAAGCTGCTGGTGATAGATGTTTTTAATAGAGTGATTTATTAATAGTCCTGGGTGGAGTTTCAATTACACCAGAGTAATTGGAGTAATTTTGGTATTTCTCCAAAATCTTTGACATGAAATTGGCAATTATAACACAAGTATGCCCACTTACTTACTTAAGAGAAATTTGGTAAGAAATAATCCTACTGCAATAGCACAATTAGCAAACTCAGCCAGTTGCTTATGCTGTTGTTTATGGCCTTGAGCAATTTTCAATATTTCCTTAGTGCAAAATCCATCCTCAAAGCAACTTTTTGGACATGACGATGCACTTTGTGCTAAGAAACTAGAGCTGATTGCTGGGAGTAAGTGGAGCAAAAATTCTACACCAAGTGCCCATTTAGTGAGCTAGAGCGGCTGTTCGCGATTCATGTTTTGTTGCATTTAGTTCTATTTCGTAGACCAACATGCATCCTCATGTCCATTTTGGATGTGAGGGGGCATTGTTATTCCAGGAAAAATGTGCTAATTGCAGAATTACTCTTCTTGTGCAATTCTGTATAATAGTGCATAATTTTTGGGTAATTCCATGTGATAAAGCTACACTGAATAATACAAGTTACGCTGTTGGACTTGGCCCTTTTGGCAGGTTCACCCCGAAACTTTTTGCATTTGCCTAGCCTGTTTCTTTAACCTGGTGTTGGTGATTTTAGGCCTCTGCGCACTTTTTCACTGTAGTCCAGTGTAAAGTGCGTGCGTTCTCTGTGTATGTGTGATGAGTGGCCCGCCCTCCAATAGGAATGCATGGGGAATATGTGTGTCCATGGTAGTTCCTGATGTGTGGGAGTGCAGGGGCGAGTTTGGTATGTGCGAACTCGTGAGATTAAATGCTGTGCAATGATGTGCATGGATTTATTGTGTCTAGTGGAGAAGTGCCACTTCTAGAAGTTGGCATGTCTGTGCAGTAAATGTGAATTGACTGTCTGGCTTGTGATTGGCTGTAGCTGGCTGGTGTGCCTGGCTCCAGGAGTCAGGATGGGTCTGCCCGGTGGTGAATGGAGAGATCTGCATGGTGATGGGAGGGAGGAGTGCACCTGGGACCTGATTAGGGCTGGGCCTTTCCTCCCCAATGCTGGCTCCACCCCCGGTGGTGTGTCTGATGTCCCTGACCCATGAATAGGCAGAGGGGCTGAACAAAACAAAGTGCTCAAGAACCAGTTGCATCTGGTTCGCCCCTTGCCTGCACCTTTGGAAACAAAGGATTTCTGTGTATAAAAGAAGGGGCTGTGACCCCATGAAAAGGTTCTTGTTCTTTGACTGGAATCCAGCAGGGGCATGCTGCTGCTGGGGCTCAGGGGAAGGCTTGCCTCCCTGGGCCCTGCCCAGCCCCTGGATGTCCTGGATGCTGAACTCTTCTGGGACCTTTGGCTGTATTTTCCTTGCCGCCAGGACCTTTGCAAACCTTTGTGCACCCTGGGAGCGCCGAGATTTTGCTTCAAAAGTAGCCCTGGAGCTTGACAGCGCTGTGCTGCATTTTTGTCCTGAGGGAATCCCCGGCGTAGGGATTCCCCCGACATGGCTCCACTGTGGGTGCCCACCCCGCTTCTTTAAATATTTATATTATGGGAGCCCTCCCCGTTTATGCGACCCAAGCTAGTGCTCACCCGCTTCTACTTTTATTGTGCTCACCGAGGGAGCCTACCCCTTGTTTTAGGCCCACGGGAAGTCACTGCCGCGGCCGGGCCGAAAACCGGACGTCAGGCGACCAGACGCCTGGAGCGGGGCGGGACTTCTGTTTGCTGTAAGGAAGTCCCGGTCGCCGCCCGAGATGTGCCCCACAAGTCCTGGTCCCGAGGAGAGGGGGACCAGGTGAAGCTTGGTGCCTACGCATGCGGGGCTCCCTTGACTGAGGGAGAGCCCCGCAAGCGCCAGAGAATGCCCATGGAAAGTGGAGGGGGGCTCGAGGCACATTGCCGGTGCCTGCCCCCACCGCGCCGAGAGGAGAGCGCCGCGCCGAGAGGAGAGCTCCGCACAGAGGGTAGAGCCCCGGCCGACCGAGAGGAAAGGACAGCGTCCCCCGCCGCCTCCGGAGAGCAGCCGGTGAATAGAGCTGCCTGGAAGGGGGGGTACCGGATTGAGACCTCGCACTAAATCCCTTTGTGTTCCAAGCAGCTCCCGCTTTATTGTGGGGCTGCTTCAGCGATGTGGGGCATAATGAGTCTAAGAGCCAGCGCGCTCCTACGTGAGAGGGGGCACATTTGGTTGCTCGAGCCTAAAGGCCTCCAACGAGGGCTATATTTTGTTGAGGGGTCCATGATCTTATCCCCATGTTTTGCCTTATTATGTCTAGAGCCTGAGTGGCTCCCACGCTGTGGCCATTATTTTAAGGGCCTGTGTCCTGTCCCCAGTGTTTGAGGGGACCTACTTCCTCAGAGCCTAGATTGCTCCAGGGGGCACAGTCAGTTGTTCCAAAGGCCAGTGAGAGCCCATGCTGCAGTTTACAGTTTACAGCTACCCAGCAAGTAGTGGGCAGCTGCACCGTTTAGGTTCTTTCTTTCAGGGGACCTGTGCTTGTGAACCCAGGAGTGAGGCGCACTCCTTCGCCCTACTTTGGCCTTCCCCAGCTGTGCAGCACTTAGTGCCAGCTGCAGCGTTTATTCTCCAGTTCACTGTTCTCAGCTGCCCAACAAGTAGTGGGCAGCTGCAACTTTTAGGTTTTGGCGCAGTGGCGCCACCTTGACCTTCGCTGCTTAGGCAGCAACCCTGACTCTCTGGACTTAGGGCGTTTGATCCCCCCCCCTTATTTGAGATGGTCCGTTGGCCAGGGGGGATTGTTACATTTATATGGCGCAGGCCCTAATGTGATTTATGCCCTAATGAAATCTGCACCTGATGTGACTGTGCACAATGTAAAGTTATGTTACAGGTTGAGGTGGAGTACAGTGATTACCAGTGGCTATTGGTTGTGGATTTATGATCTATTTTTACTTGTACCAATTTCTGCTAAGTGTTGATCCTGACAGTGGCCCACGTGGCCCTGTCCTGTGTAAATAATCCCTTGTGAATATTGCCCATGCCAGTTGGCACAATGTATATTGTGTGATTACTATCTGTTGTGTTTTGAGAATACAAAGGCTATTTTTATATAACCTTGTGTGGAGTTTCTTTTGTAGTGTGCCTGGGATGTTGTTGCTGTGTGCGTGCGCAAATGCTTTACACATTGCCTCTGGGATAAGCCTGACTGCTCGTGCCAAGCTACCAAGGGGGTGAGAAGGGGTTATCTTTGGCATGTAACTCACTTGCCCTGACTAGAGTGGTGGTTTCTGCCTGGCTTTGGTGCAAGCCTTAGCCAACCAGAAATCCCAGTTCTAACATACGCCAATTCCTATTTATTAATACTGCCTGGTTATGTAAAAGGAGACAAGGCATATACATTGCCTACTGGACTAGAGTACAGTTTGGCTGATGAAGATATGTATACACTATTTGGACCCAGGATGATTCTAGATATGCAAAAGGAACATTACAAATACAAAAGCATATATGATGGAAATTCATCAACATGCAATTTCACAGAGTTGCGAAATTTAGGCCCACATGCATCAAAGGAAAAACCAGTCGCAAACTCTTAGAATCTGCCCCTTTTCAACCGGTATTTTTGCATTTGGGATGCATTTTTCAAAGTTCCATTTTACACACACACACATGCCCTTGAGGCATGTTTGTGTGCAAATTGTACTCATATGTAGATTTCAGGGGTGCAACAAGGTGTCCTTTTGACACCCTGGCACCCTTGAAATTGCATTCTAAATTTGCGATTCTCTTCAGAATCGCAAATTGAGAATGCCTTCCCATTCATTCCTATGGGCCTCCAGGCCCTTAAGAATGAATGGGGAGGTATTCCTTAATTGCGTCTTGCAATTTACGAGTCACAATTAAGGAATGTTTAGAAATCGCTATTTTTTTAGCGATTTCTACATGTATAGGCTTTTGCGATTCCTTAATGGGGATTACTTAATCATCGCAATTAAGGAATCGCAGCAGGAATCGCAGAAGCCTACCTTGATGCATGTTCCCCTTAGAACTTTACTTTCAAATATGTGTTCTCCAATTTAGGTAATATTATGATTCACCCCCTATGCTTTTTTTATCGCCACCTGATTGAAGTCCCCTATGGATCTGATCGTCCATCTTCTAATCAGCTTAAGTTTGTTAACTGTCCTATTTGTTTTCCCGTTACAAATAGGTTTGAGGCCCTGAACTCTCTGTAGGCTGGTGATTGATGCCCTGATTTGAGGACACACCTCAACCAGCCTGTCTAGATGGCCCTACCGTCCTCACTTCTCACTTCTCACCTTTTTGGTCTTAATTGCAAGCCTATTGTCCTTGCCACTGTCCCTGTTTTTTCTAACACTCCACCGCAAGATAAGGTGACCCATCCAATGCTTTTTAGTTCCTCTGCTTTAGCTCCAACACCTGCTCACACAGGCTATAATGAGACTTGCTATTTTACTGAATGGAACATTTCCTGGCTTCAAAATAAGTTAACAGTACCAGATTAGCTTAACATCACTTTCACCACACACACAAACTGTCTTCAGGAAACCTGGTCTGTTGAAGCTTTGTATATTGAAGGTTTTCTTCTTTATTTACTGCTGCAATACTGTCTCCATCAAGCCATGCCAAAGGTGGCTTGAAGATCTTACTTTCCAATTTGATACCTGTTATCATTAGAAGGTCTGGTATTGTTTCCACAAATTGCCGGGGGGGGGGGGGGGGGGAGCGGTCTGATCTTGTGATCATTAATTTTTACAATAAGGTGGGGGGGCGGTCTGATCTTGTGATCATTAATTTTTACAATAAGGTGTCTGACTCCACTCGCAGTGAAGTTCTATTTGCCCTAGATGTGGACCTAGACATGTTATTGCGTTCAACCTACTCTATTTGCCCTATTTTATGTGCCAGTGATTTGAACATACAAAAATGCTATCTACTGGCGATACGTGTGCTGGCATTACCAAGCCAGTGGGGGTGCATGTTCTATATTTTTTGCACGGCGCATGTGGAAAGGCTTACATGTTTGAACATGCTTTCTTGCTATTGGAGGATTGTAATATTTTAAACAGCGGGCAGATCCATTCCTTTATTAGTAGATATGCATCCACTACAATTGATCACATTTTGAGCACTTCTTCTGCTAGACATCTAATTTATAAATTTGAGGTGATACAAATTGCAGTGAGCGACCATAATCCAATTGTTTTATAAGTGTCTTTTATGCACATATCCCTTTAGTTACAGTTCTCATAGCAAATGTTGATCCAGCTAAGCCAAATGGCGCCCTCATTTGATGGTCTAAGGTTGATCCTATGTATGGAATGTAGAGGCTGCTATCCACAAAAGCAATCTCGTTCAGCTATTGTTTGGGCACTGAGGTGGGCTATGTTGGATTGGTTCACACTTTTCACATACTTTCCAGAGCACTTAATTGTTTATTGACACGTCCCCCTAGATCTAGGACCTCCCAGAAACATTGTAGGTTTTACCACTCATGTACACAGGTATCAAAGATGATGCGGATCACTTTGAATAGCTCTCCAAGGGAATATTCTGCGATTAAGAAATTAAGTGAAAATGTAACGAGGTGTTAACCTCTAGGGAAAAGGTGCTTAGAGAAGAGGCATGGTTGAATTTAGCTCAGGCACCAGAGATCAAAGATGTCACTTTGTTTAGAAACATGGTCAACACTGCTTTTCTCAAAATGATACTGCCCCTGAACTAACATTGGTTGTTCCTCTCTAGGCATGGGTTAACCATTTTGCAAAGATCATTGATCCTCACATTAGTAATGATCCTGAGTTTTATCATTCAATAGTACCAATCTTTCTAGTATCATGCCTTTTCTATTCACCCGTGAAGGATGTCCTTTAGCTGTGGGAAGTAGTTTGAAGGGCAAAGATCCTGGGCACAGTGGGGTGCCGGTTGATGCTTATCAAGCTCTTGGTGGGTTGTGGGGCTGCATTTTGACTCAAGTGTTTAATGTGGCGGCCAAGGGCATAATACCTTCATGGGGGGGCTGATTCCATCATTGTGCCTATTTTTAAGAAGTGTGATAGATATTACCTGAAGTGCTATCGTCCCATCTCCCTACTGAACTCCTCTGTGAAATTGTGGCACAGGGTTCTTCTACAGAGATTGGAGCAGTGGGGTACATGTAATTCTATTATTTCAGAAGCCCAGAATGGGTTCAGAATCGGACTGGGGACAGTGGAGCAGCATGTAAACCTAGACCTGCTCATCAGGAATTATACCAAGGCTAAGTCAGGTTCTCTTCACTTGTGTTTTTCTGACCTCAGTAGCACCTTCAACCTGGTAGACCACTCGATTCTGTGGCATACATTGCTTCAACTTGCGGCCCCTGTGAATATTGGTTTCTTCCTTTCCCAGTTGTGTGAGTATCAATCTGCCATGGCTCGATATAGCCCCAATGTGAAGTGTTCCCCCTCATTTAGAATCAAGAGAGGAGTCAGACAGATCTGTGTTCTGCCCTATTCTTATTCTCCCTCTATATAAACAGTGTTGATAGTGCCCTTTGGACCCTGCAGGATGATGCTTTTGTATGCTGACTAATGTCTAGGACCACTGTGGGTCTGCAGAGACGTATGGACACCTTTGCTGAATTTATCAAGCACATTCCTATTGTGAAGGTTAATTCATTTTGTTATCTGGCATTCTTTTTTCTAATAATGGCTCATGGTCCCAACATATAAAAAAAGCTTTATCCAAAATGAGTAGAGTTTCTGAGGGAGTAATCAGTTTCTCCCGTAAACCTTGTAGCGCCATATTAGGGTGGTAAAGAAGGCTAGAGCGTTCTCAGTTGTCATCATGTATGGTGGGAGCTTGTGGGATTAAACATCCTGCGGCCTTCAGATCGATTCCTGCTCAAGTTCATTTTGCTCTGGCATTCAATTTGGGCCAAAACTGAAACAGCTTCCACGAAAGCCATCATTTTGGATTGATTGGATTGTTTAGTGGTGTTTAGTGCTAGGCCATGATTTTAATATCCTGTGGCTTTCCTTTATTAATGATAATTTTAAATCATAGTTTAGCCACCCCGTTTTTCAAGACTCTTTTAGAGTCCACATTTTCAGAAGACTGAGGTCAAGACCACAGGTTTAAAAAAAGAACCATTGTTGATGCAAAGAACCTCACTGTTTTACATATCTGTTGAATGCCATCCCGGAGGGCTTTCAAATTTACCTGTTCCTTGTGACAAACACCCAACACTCAACACCACTTTTTTTAACAAGGTTACAGCTTGGCATAGTGCACCATATGGATGCCTTCCCTATTCTGAACAAGTGGTGCAGGGATGTGGTGCTGTGATTTGCATATGGCTGGGTTCCAACTGGAAAGGTATGGTGAGCAAAAAAACTAAGGATTTAGGCCCAGACATCTGTACTGGGATGAATGTCTGACACTGTTCTGCTTTCTGTCCATCAATATTTCTTGTTGCATTTGTCACCCCGAGTGGGACGGGTATGCCCAGATGTGGGTCCTGTGCTCGCCATGCCACTGGAGTTCAGCTATCTTGGCTGATGAGGGGTGAAACCCCGAAACCAGTCCTAGGATGCTTGTTTCCTGTCCAGGGAGAACCTGCCCTGGCAGTTTGGGATGGACTGTTCCGATTGGGCACAGGGTCAAGATTGATTTGCATATGGTTTATTTCAAACTGGAATGGCATGGTGAGCGAAAAAAAGATGGATTTTAATTTTATTGACACACTGCAGTTTGTATTATCTGCTCTCAAATGGCCTAATTTGATTTGCCCAAAAAGATTTTTCTCATGAAATCGTATTGGTATTTGGTCTATATAATTATTTCCAAATTGCAAAAGAATAATTCGGGTAGGATAAAAAAAGCAAAGATAATCAATTACAAATAATTTTTCTTATGTTCTTGAAAAGAGTCATAGAATATACCCCTTTATATTGCACTTACTTGGTTTCAGAAGGCAAACATTTGATCAAATTAGTTATGCCCAAGGATGTAGCCTCTCTCCTCATTAAACTATCCTTCAGTTATACCCTATCATTTTTACTTTTTCTGCAGGAGGTAAACTTTACTTTTCAAATAAACATTTTTGCCTGAAAAAACTAAAATAAAATTCCCATTTCCCGAGTATTTAAGCTAAAGGCTAGGATTTTATGATATACTTAACTTTTCAATGCCTGACGTTTACATTAGATTGAATGTGTTATCTAACAACTGTAAAGTAAAGCAGGACTATCCAAGATCTCAATCACCAGTATGACTGCGGCAGGTTATATTAATGGTTAATAGCAACCAGTGAAGATGTTCTGAGTAGCCTAAACGACGGAAGAAGGGGTTCCTCTACAGGTCAAACTGAAACCCTCATCAGGAGCTTGTACAATAGTTTGGAATATGCAATAGATAACATTTCACCCTCACAGTTATGCAAAGTTGAAAACCTTGCAATGTCTTAACCGCATGCGTGCGGCCGTTTTTCACGCTGTGTGTGGCATTTTTGTAATTACCGCGTTACATGACGAGCTCAGCTCGTCATCAGCACACGGTAGGTAACGCTGATGACGAGCTGAGCTCGTCATCAGCATGGAAGGGGTTAAAGTTATGAAGTTTGTCATGTTAGCAAAACATCTTCTGCAGACGCAACTTTCTACAGTATTTTAATGGGAGATGTTCATACAAAACAGTTTTAGTAGGAGAATTTTGCTAAAAACAAGGTTTTCCCATTTTTACCTACCTTTGTTTCACACCTTTCCAGCTTAATGAAGTGAACAAAGTTGTGAATGTTTTAGGAAAAACTTCATGAAGCAGATGTTTGAGAAATTCATGAACCTTTTACACTTGAAGACAGAAAGAGCATCACAGACTTCATTTGAGGTCCAAGTGAAAATATCTTAACATCACTTTTTGGACCAATAAGAGTACTCAACTATTGTATTTGGCATTGATGCATAGACGATGCCCCCTTACACAGTATGCACTGTTTACCCCACCAGCAACATGCCCCTCAAGCAAGTATTCCTCCAACATGAGAGTCTTTCTCATGTGACCAACCCCACTTTATTATAAAAGGTTCTTTAAGCTCAGACAGGATTTTTGCAGTTCTATTTTGAGACTATGTGCAAATGTAACATTAAGAGGTCTATTACAATGTCGGGCGGATCGCCACTGCCCGCATGGCGGTGGCGATGTACCCAACATAATCTCTAGCCAGTCTCCCATTTACCCCCGCCATACTATGATGGTGGAGGTTACCGCAGCGGACGGGAAGACAGTCCGCTGGCTTTTCCGCCTGGTCGACCAGTCAACCGGGCAGAAAAGGGCTGAATAGGCTGGCGGTGTCTCCTAGACACCGCCATCCATATTACAATGGCTGCGGGAACCAGCATTACCGTGGCGGCATTGCCGTCACTGAAAGGCATGCTGTTTTTGCAGTTGGGGGCCCGTTGCGGGCCCCCAGGATGTTGGGGGGGAAAGGCTCCCCCCTACCACGTTGTGCATGCAAATGCACAGATGCCTTTTTTGCATTGCGGTGGGTGCTGCTGACAGCACCGCCCGCCGCAATGAAAAAAATGCAGGATGCGCCCGCCAGTGTGACGGGAGCATCCTAATTGTAAATGCGGTACCGCCGCACACATAGCGGGTGGTCCCATCTCCCGGGGCAATGGCGGGGGACCAAAGTCCGCCCACCATCGTAATAGACCCCTAAGAGTGGGAACGTATTTCACAATAAAGCTAGCTACCTTCCATCTCATTATGGGTGACACTGGAGATTTTACATCTAAATGTTTCATCCAAAAAAGAACCATAAAACAATATATGCTTATGGAGGAAACCCTTCAAAACCTATGTTCTTTATGCTATTTTCTGGTGTACAGCAGTGTGCTACAAACCCCTCCATGGCAACAATGCCTTGTTTAGCCAAGAGAGACCACAGGTGCCTTTGCAAATCAGCCATGTAACACTCTGAGAGAAAAAAAAACAACAATTTTTTGCTTTTCAAGCAATTCAACCATTGTCTGTACCAATCAAGGTCAAATTCTCGTCCTTGCCTTTTCAACATAACCAACAATCCAATACACACCTCATTTATCCTTGAACTGGACTACCCACTACGCCATCCCTGTCACCCTTCTCTGCACCCAAACAACACTGTCTACCGCAGATCTCATCAACACCTTCAATTCGCTCAAATCCTACCCCTATGATAATGAAGTCTAACAGTCGTCTTTAATGTAAGCGTTCCCTAGAGAAGTGGTATCACTGCCTGTTCCTATTGTCAATACCTGCCTCACTAAAGGCAGCTTTACTGCTGCTCTTCTGACAGGCCTGGACTTCCCACTGCTAATGAAACCTACAGTAGCAAATAGAACAATTGATGGACAGAATGCAGAACAATGTCATGCATTCACCCCAGTACAGAGATCATGGCCTAAATCCATCGTTTTGTTGCTCACTATTAACACTGGGCGAAGTACTACGCTACGCTCGGGTAGTTTGCGAAGTGTGCGCTACTTCGCACTACGTGAATTGCACGTAGCACAGTGCAAACACACGTAGTGTAGCAGTCATTTTTTGCTTGCCCGCGGTCTTCAACGTCAAATTGGCGACCGCAAGCGAGGAAAATGACATCCCGGCGTGACTTTTTCCTCGTTTGCGATCAGCCACATCAAGTTGCCGATCGCGAGCGTGGAAAATAAACCTCCTGGCAAGATTCTCAATGTGGGGAGGTCAGGTTTCTAATTGCGAGTGGTTGCTTAGGCTCATGACTGCTCGTGATGAGAAACTACCAGTCCGAGTTGAGAAAGCTGCCGCTCAGTAGAAATCTACTCGAGCGGCAGAAAACGACCGCTTGCACTGTGCAAGATGCGGTTTGCACTGTTTGCACAGTGTGGACAAGCATCCGGCACTGTGCAATCAGTGCGAACAGCATTTTGCACAGTGCACTATGCAGTTCGTGTAGCTCGCTTTGTGCAAAATGCACTTTGCGTACCTACGAGTAGTGCTACTATGCGAACTATGCCCAAGATTACTCACCATGCCATTCTAGTTTGGACCCAGCCATGTGCAAATCAATCTTGACCCTGCGCCCAATGGGAACAGTCCAGCCCGAACTGCCAGGCCAGGTCCTCCTAGGACTGGAAGCAAGCATCCTAGGACCGGTTTCGGGCTTTCAGCCCTCATCAGCCAGGATAGCTTGACTCCAGTGGCATGAAGAGCACGGGACACACGTTTGGGCATACCCGTCCCACTTGGGGTGATGAATGCAAAAATAACAATTGATGGACAGAATGCAGAAAAATGTCATACATTCACCCCAGTACAGAGATCTGGGCCTAAATCCATAATTTGCTTTTTTTGCCCTAAGTTGGCAGGGTATGTCCAGACGTGGGTCCCTTGCTCACTTTGCCACTGGATTCAAGCTAGCCTGGCTGATGAAGGGTGTTACCCAGAAAACGGTCCCAGGATGCTTGTTTCCGGTTCAGGGAAGACCTGGCTTGGCAGTTCGGGCTGGACTGTTCCCATGAGACACAGGGTCAAGACTGATTTGCATATAGCTGGGTCTGAACTTAGGTGGCGGAGTGAGCTAAAGAATGATCATGGATTCAACCCAGATCTGTGACTGGATGTGAGGGTCTGAAAAGTTTCAGCGCTCCGTCCATCAACTCCTTGTGCTTACTTTGTTTGCCATAAGCTGGTAGGGTATGCCCAGACATGGGTCCCTTGCTCACTTTGCCATTGGATTCAAGCTAGCCTGGCTGATGAAGGGTGTTACCCAGAAACCGGTCCCAGGATGCTTGTTTCCAATTCAGGGAAGACCTGGCTTGGCAGTTCGGGCTGGACTATTCCTATGAGGCACAGGGCCCAGACTGATTTGCATTTAGCTGGGTCTGAACTGAGGTGGCGGAGTGAGCTAAAGAATGATGATGGATTCAACCCAGATCTGTGACTGTGGGCGAGTGTCTGAAAAGTTTCAGCGCTCCGTCCATCATCTCCTTGTGTTTGCTTTGTTCGCCCTAAGTTGGCAGGGTATGCCGAGACTTGGGTCCCTTGCTCACTTTGCCTCGGTATTCAAGCTAGCCTGGCTGATGAAGGGTTTTACCCAGACACCCATCCCAGGATGCTTGTTTCCGGTTCAGAGAAGACCTGGCTTGGCAGTTTGGGCTGTACTGTTCCCATGAGGCACAGGGTCAATACTGATTTGCATATAGCTGGGTCTAAACTGAGGTGGCGGAGTGAGCTAAAGAATGATTATGGATTCAACCCAGATCTGTGACTGTGGGCGAGTGTCTGAAAAGTTTCACGCTCCGTCCATCATCTCCTTGTGTTTGCTTTGTTCGCCCTAAGTTGGCAGGGTATGCCCAGACGTGGATCCCTTGCTCATTTTGCCACTGGATTCAAGCTAGCTTGGCAGATGAAGGGTGTTACCCAGAAACTGGTCCCAGGATGCTTGTTTCTGGTTCAGGGAAGACCTGGCTTGTCAGTTCGGGCTGGACTGTTCCCATGAGGCACAGGGTCAAGACTGATTTTCATATAGCTGGGTCTGAAGTGAGGTGGCATAGTGAGCTAAAGAATGATGATGGATTCAACCCAGATCTGTGCCTGGGGGTGAGTGTCTGAAAAGTTTCAGCGCTCCGACCATCATCTCCTTGTGTTTGCTTTGAAACCTCCAGTAAACCATGCCATCTCTTGGCCCGCTACTCACTAACAACTTATCAAACCTTTGTCAGAACGCTCATTGACAAATCAGTCTACACACAACTCCAATATCACATCAGCACCAACCATCTCCTGCATGACTTCCAACCATGCTTTATATCATGTGGCAGCATGGAGAATGGTAAATTACAAATCACAGGCAATACACTCTTATCACAGAGGTGACTCCTACCTCTTTATATTCCTGATCGTCTCAGCCACCTTCAATGCTTTTGCTCATTCCACGACACTCAAGCCTAAATTCTCAAGGGGGACTTGCTGGCAGTGACCTTAAATGATTCTCCTCCTACAAGTCTCTTCCCATGGAAACGTGTATGCCCGGAAGATCCCTACCGCTAGCACAGTTCCCAAGGGTTGCATCTTATTCCACTTCATCTTTAATCTTTACTTAGAGCCACTTGAGATTTTACTCATCAAAATAGATCAAAATTCACCACAACACCCAAATATACTTGAAGGTGTACTCTGCTCCAGACATCCAATTTCCAGGACCTCCCTACAGTTCAACAGATTATTTTCTCCCTTCACTTGCTTCTATAGCCAGAATAACCTCTTCTAAAGTAAACTGAAAGTCAATTGGCAATATGGGGGGTGGTTGGAAATCATTATTGGGACGTTGCAGGTTCCCACATTCGTTATTGATGATTTGTACATATTAGAGAAGTGGATCACCCATTCATCTTCACTAATCGCTATCTCTATAGTTGGAACGTCTTGAGGTCTCAAAAAGGTAGCATTTACTGCGCGCCAAAATGCAGTATTATCACTTACCAAGCTAGCTTCGTGCAGGGCTCTCCATGCCTCCTCTCTCATGTTCTTTCTACATTCTCTAAGGGCTAGTTTATACTCCAGTCTACATGCTTTTATGTCTTGCCTGGACTTCAATGGCTTGTGAAGCACCTTTTTCAGGTCCTTATATGCCTTGGAGCATCTTGTGTCAAACCAGTCATATTTTTGCTTATTTGCTTTTCTATTCTGAACCATTAAGCTCTCTTTAATCCCTCTTGTAATCAATTAAAAGGCTTCTGAGATTTTGGCATGATCCGCAGTATCATCCAGATATACTTGGAAAGCTTTATAATGCATAATCGCACTCCTAGACACCCTCCAACCAGCCCTCCTTGGGCTCCCAACACAGATCATCCCATCCCCTCTCGCACTGCTCCTAACCGTACCAGGTGAATCATCCTTGCACCTCTGATCTCCTCCCCTTCAGCTCCCCACTCTAACTGTGAGCCTGATACACCTCCAACCACCTGCGACACAGATTGAACCTGCCAGCCCAGCCCACCAACCACCTCTCTAAGAGTCTCTACCACCGCTCCTCCCAACATTGCTAACTCATCTCCTAGCCTTGCCAATAGACTTCTCTCCAGACCTTTGGTCTACTCCCTGCCAGTCCCACACGCTGACCATGAGACAGGTCAGTCGCTGAAAACCCATGTTACACCCTATACTAGGACTCTGGATCTACTACCTTCCCGCCCTCAAACGCCTCCCCTTTGCAGTGAGTTTGATAGTACCGTCCCAGAGCCACTGCCACCCTGCCCGCTAATGTCTCCCTCCTATAGGTATTTCGAAACACTGCACTCCAGAGCTGCCAAACTAACTCAGAGTATCCACATCTCCATACTAGATCTAATGAACCTATTTCACCTCGCTGAACTCTCCCTCGCCATCATCAAAACCCAGTGGAACTCCAACCCCCACACCACAGAGTTCCCCAAGCACCCTTTACCACTACCCTTGAGACACCTTCGCCCTCGCAAGCACATCCCTAGTCCGCTAGACCTCACTGAAGAGGAAATCCTTGCCATCCTCAGTGACTAGAACCCTGCCTCAACCACCCTTTGCCCACTAGGCATGAGAGCCGAACATGTCATCCGCACAGTCTCTATCAACACCAACAGATCGGCTACTTTCCGCAACAGAAGTGTGGTCAAGAGCAACCTAGCACCTGTATACTTATCCACCCTGACTCCCGACACTCCCGCTGATTCCTCTCTGTCTGGCCTTTCAATCAACTGCCGATCGGCGTTTAAGCACTCCGTTGACATTGCTGCACTCATCCTGAACAAAAACTTCGACTTAGCTATTCTAACAGAATCATGGCTCAATGATTCCTCAGCTCCTTGCCTGGACCTCTTAGTCCCTCCCGGCTATAACATTGTCAGGCTGGACATGCAATCTAGCAAGAAAGGAGGGGGGAAATGCCTGGCTGATTCCACTGACTCGTGTGAATACCTCGCAGTCTTCATTTGTAGCAACTCCACCCTATTGTGCAACTCACACATCATCTATCATCCCCCTGGCACAAACTACTCCTTCACTGAGCACCTCATGGAACTTATTACTGCTAAGTTCTCCTCCAATTTAAAAGATATCATCCTGGGTGATTTCAACCTGCATTGGAATGACCCCAAGGACACTCATGTCAACGCCATCAAAGACCTCCTGTCCGATCAAGCCCTGACCCAAGCCTGCTCTCTCCCAACACACTCAAAAGGGGCCATCCTTAACTGGATCATCTCCAAAGAATCAAAAGTCAAGCTTATCTCCATAGACCCATGCAACTGGTCTGACCACCACACCATCGCATTCCTGCTACCTGGCACCCACAATATAAGGGCTCCTCAACCAGTGATTCCCAAACACTGGATTGGAGACACTAGAAACCTGGACCACAATGAACTGGAGGCTAGCTGCAAGTCTGACCTTCCCCTCTCCTCGCATTGCTCAACGGTAAATGACCTCAATAACCACTAATCTGCAACTATCTTGAACATTATGGATGTCCTAGCCCCACTAAACCTAAAAAGAACCCAAACCAAAGACAGGAACCCCTGGTTCACTGGACCGTTCAACAATGAGAGGAGAAGCCTCCCGCATTCCAAAAGAATCTGGAGACAGGACCCTTCCGCCGCACATCTAAAACTTCTCCGCCAGGCCAGAAATGCCTACAACAAGAATATCCTGAACTCAAAAAAAGAATTTTTCAGATCCGAACTCGAGAACGCCATGAACAGACCTTGTAAGCTCTTTGATCAGGTCAAACACCAATCTAATAAACTGGTCAAAACCTCAAAAGAAACCCCCAAGGCTTTAAAATCATCTGAGAACTTCTACTACGTCTACAGACTTCACCATAAAATCAAGCACTTTGGACTGACTTCAATCTCTATGACGAAGACTCCATATCTAAAATCTTTTCATCCCTAAACCTGACCCGCTCCTCTCCAACTGCCTAGCGGCTGTCGCCCAATCCATTATTCCTAGCTGGACCGCAATATTTAACACATCGCTCCAGCAGGGTTCTATTCCTGACTATCTGAAGGCTGGTCGAGTCCTCCCCATTTTGAAATAACCGTCGCCGGATCCAGCCATCCCCGACAATTTCAGACCTATCTCCAACATCCCCCTCTTAGCCAAAGTGTTGGAGAAGTGTGTACAGCAGCAACTAAGTCAGCACATCAACAACTTCCACCTTCTCGATGACTTCCAATCTGGATTCAGACCAGGGCACAGCACTGAAACAACCATGCTCCACATCGTTGACGATGCCCTCCAAGCCCTGGACCAAGGGAAAACGTGCCTTCTAATCCTTTTAGATCTATCCTCGGCCTTCGACACAGTCACTCACGAAAAACTAATCGAACGCCTCAAACTGAAGATGGGTTTGGACGGCTCTGTTCTAGAATGGTTTAGATCCTTCCTCCAAAACCGATCACAGCGATTCCTAATCAATGGCAACCTATCTGCTCCCTCTCCGGTCAAGGTCGGAGTCCCCCAAGGATCAACCCTGTCCCCTACCCTCTTCAACCTTTATCTTGAACTCAACTACTACACACAGCGAATATCTCCTACCACATGTATTCTGATAACACTCAGCTCTACATCAAAGCCTCCTCTCTCGAGGATATTCTCTCCCTGAACGAGGCCCTGAAATCAACCGTCTATTGGCTCATCTCCAATCAACTTAAACTTAACGCCAAGAAAATTGAATTTCTCCTAATTTCCCCTCCAAAAACCAATACCGAGATGCAGATATGGATCAAGCCTATCACAGCCTTAGATTGCCCACCGGCCATTGTGGACTCAGCAAAATCTCTGGGAATAACCCTTGACAGCAATTTGAACATGCAAGACCGCATCAACTCGATGACCAAATCAGCCAGATTCCACCTGAGCTCCCTCAGGAAAGTGAAACCCTTCCTTGACACTACTGACCTAAAAAGCACAGTCCAAGTGCCAGTAATCTCTAGACTGGAATATGGCTGTTCCACTCTCTCAGGCTTACCCAAGATCTCCCTGGTACCCCTAAAAACCTGCCTTACTGCCGTCGCCAGACTTCTTACAAACGTAAAAAAATTTGACCATATCTCTCCACACCTGAAAGCTTTGAACTGGCTTCCTTTCGAGGCCAGAATGCAACTCAAACTGGCTTGCATCACATACAAAGCTTTACACTCAAACTCTCCTGCTTACCTTGCACAGAAACTTGTGGTATCCGGCGGAAGCAGATACTCCCGTTCCGCCAGAAACCTTTTACTCCAACCTGCACGGTTCCGAAACAAAAAAACTTATAACCGGGCTTTCTCTGGATCCGTTCCAAGAATATGGAACTCTCTCCTGCCTGCCATCAGAAGATTGCCTTCTCTGGCACGTTTCAAAAAGGAGGCCAAAACCTTTCTTATGGGTAACTTGTCTGGAATTACTTATATGTAAACTGTTCATATGTGTCCGCTACCCTATTGAGATTCCTTGCCTATTGTACACTGCTATGTTACCCTTTAAAGCACTCTGATACCCTACAGGTCAAGTTTGCGCTATATAAAACAATAAAATAAATAAATAATCACAAGCTGCTTCAAGAAGTTAACAGGATCAACTTTGGACCAGCGTAAAGAATAATCATGAGTTCTGTCAAGAGTAATGTTGTTAACCACATACCGACTCTTAGCCTTTCTTTTTATTGCTTTGCTGGGCAACATAAGACCTAGACTCTTAGAAAATGATCACTTAAGGGGTTATTTTGTATTTTAAACTATTAACTCTAGTTGAATATCAATTTGGTATTAACACATAATCTATGATAGTATTTGGACCTCTCCCGATAAAAGTACAGTCAAAAGGCACTGATGGGAGTACGTAGTTCTTTAGCAAAACCTAAATCAAATGGAAACAAACTATCATTCACGTTATCCCCATAAGGCAAATGGGAAAAATGGACATAGACTGTCATGCCATCTGTTGTTATCCCACATGTTTTTTCCACTTGATTAGTACAGAGGCTAGTGTTAGAATCCCCACCCCAAAGTGAAAACATGTCCTTTACTGCACCCTTCTGTATATGCAAAACGTCCTTGCACAATTGTCTAAGGGCTAAGCTTGTCTGCTTGTTTGAAGCAATGTTATAATAATTTACTGTTACTAGGAGACAAACCTAGGTAATTTTGATGGTAATAACTTGATAATAATCTTTGGATGCTATCAGCTTTATCTTTGTATTATTCATATAATTCGAAATATATGTGCATAACCCACCTTTCACTCTTCCAGAAATGGACCGTAAAGCTCTAGTGTGAAACGTCTTATACCCATTAATATGAATTGGGTCCACCTCCCAGGTTTCCTTATCACTCAAACAACACCCAACATTCTCTGTCTTCCCTTTCTACCTCCTTGCCCATTGCAGGCCACCAATAACTGGAATGTAACTGCTCTTTAGTTCTGGAAATACACTAATGTCCCCCCTGAGCTATACACACAAAATATTCCCATATCAATTCCGGCAAATGATCAAATATTTATTGCCCTGCTGGAAATAGATGGTGCAATAAAAGTGCTGCTTTTCTCTGTGCAGTTATACTAGTTCCACACACCTGGCATATCTTGAAAAATGTTCTTTTTAATTTTTTCCCATTTGATTAATTGTTCACAAGGAGATGGAAAAAAAATATGACGGAAGAAATATTCTGCATCTTAAAAAAAAGTCCACATATGCAATCACACCAAGGGGCATATTATCAAGAAACTGCGTTAACATTGTTGCCGCTTTAGTGGCAGCAAACTGCAGCTAAAGCGGCGATAATGGGCTTGATAATACGCCATAGAGAATTCCCATAGAAGCCCATGTTGCCATTGCCCACTACAGGCCCAAAGGGACAACCATCCTCTGCATCGTGACCACCATTGTCTACAGGCTGACGGTACCAACACAGCGGACAACCGACATCCCACCTCAGACAAAGCTGCTGACCGTGCTGCATGTGTTGGCCCCTGGTACCCTCCAATCAACAACCACCAGAGTCGGAGGAGTCACACAGCCAGCCCAATACAAGGTCCACACAATGGTCGTGGGTGACATCATCAGCTTGGTACCCCACTATCTATACTTCTCCCACTCTGCTCAGGATCAGCTGGAGACAAAGCAAGGCGTATGTGCCATAGCTGGCTTCCCGCACGTGTGAGGGGGCAATTGACTGCACACATGTCCTACTTGCACCCCCTGGAAACCCTGCACACAATAACTGCAACAGGAAGCACACACATTCCATCAATGTGTAGGCAGTAGAGTACCACCCGGAAATCTCCACCAACGTCGACGCCAACAACCCAGGCTGTGCACATGATTCCTACACCTTCCGACAGTCCATCATCAACCAGTGCTACCAGGATGGCACCTACGAAACAGCACTGCTCGTTGGCAAGTACCAAATTAACACACTGCACACCTCGACTTCACAATCATGCAATGCACACCACTGGGAATGCACACTTAACAAACTCACATACAACATGCCAAACAACATACCCACCCACCAGAAACGACAGCACAATTACACTTTGGGACCCTGGGCTAGCCATGCACAGAAGTCATCAACAGCATGGCACCTCAGCCACGCAACAGCAGATTGTGGGGAGAGGTGCGGACAAGGCATATGTAAAGGAGGCAAGTGGCCGATGAATGAGAATGTTCACAACGCCAAGTGTGGCGTGGATGTGATGGCCAGACCGCAGTATGCAGACCACAAACATATCCATGTTGACATACACCGCTGATACCTGGAGTGCAGTGGACAGTGGGCGCAACCATGTCACCCCAGCCAGTGGGCAGGATCGCGGAACTGTAGCTTGTTAAGTCCCCCCCATAGGCATGAGAGGAGTGGACTGGCCCAGCGTACGCCAGGCCAGCGTAGGGGTGTGAATAAAAGGCGCATGACCCTGGGCGTGGTCCACTTCCGGAATGCCCAACGTGTTTGCCTAGTCAGCGCCTCTCACCCCGCCATGAGGCCGATGCCGTCGCCGTGAGTGGGGTTGCCTGCGATCATGTGTGCCTGCCGCACCCGAGACCCTGGTCCCCGAACCAGTATTGCACGCCCCTTCGCACCCAGGACTCAATGGCCACCTGCCGACATCGGCATGTGTTGAAGAGGGCCCACCATGTGCCGGTGCATGCTCCAAGACCGAGGCCCGCGACCCTGGTAACCTGCTATGACTATCACAGCCTCCACGAGCAAGGCCCTCAGTACACCTTTCTCGTTGATGTACTCTACCGGCTCACACAGCGGACTAGTAGGTCACTTATTTGGAACCGAGTCTTGATTACACTATGGCAGAGGATGATGTTTCTTCCATGTGGTGCCACCATGTCTGTGCATAGCATTCTAACAACACATGTCTGTGGGCCCACGCGGACTACTGCCCCCGGACTACAGCGCGCTCAGATAGGACACACATGTTGAACTGAGTCATGAAATTTTAATGGCAGAGTGCATATCATTGCACGCAAGGAGAGGTGTAATAGGTTGACACGTTTCAGTCCGGAGGAGAAAAGGATCATCGTTATGTATGGAGGTGATCAAACACTACCTACAACAGCCCTGGTGTCACTAAGTCTGTGCATCTCGAGCCAACGACACATGGCTGTGGGCCACTGCTGACCGCTGCCTCCGGCCTACACTGTGGTCAAGTAGGTCACACATTTGGGACTGAGTCTTGATTTAGCAATGGCGGAGTTCATATCATTGTACCGGCATCTTCGCAGACTGCATCCCCTCTCAACCCCGGTGCCACTACGTCTTTTCCTCTACATTCATAGACACTCTCTGGTAGAACTACGGTGGCGTCTGAGTCATTGGACTGAGGGTGTCTTCATCCTCATGTAGCTGATACCGAAATGTTGGTGGAAAGGAGGCTGTAGCATTCCACTCCTCCATTTGCTTCTTCTGGTCAGCTTATGCCACATGCATCATGACCTGGAGGATACCTTCCACTGTGCCCCACAACTCTCTGCCACGTTTACCGCGGACATCACTGAGGACATGCTCAGTCCGCATGGCCCTGCCTCAGTGCACAACAAGGCACCGTCCCGTGGCGGGGTGCCTGTGCCGGCCACTGTGCATCCGGGGCCACTAACTCTGTGCAGCTAAAGTCAGGGACACTGTCTTCTGAGATATTGGATGGCCATTGAGACGATGGCCTTGGGTCATCAATGCCATGTGTTTGTGGCCCTGCACTGCCAGCTGCATCAGGCCTCAACTGCGGTACACCAGAGCTCACACATCAAATCGTGTCCTGCCGGCCTGGAGGTCGCATGACTGCAGGAGGCACATGCCACCACCGCCAGGACCACCTCCAACCGCCAACTGCCAGTGTCGAAACGGTCGTACTGGCAGACACCTGTTGTGGATGCCAACATCTGCCTGATACCCTGCTCAGCACTCAAGGTGCTACTAACTCAGTGCACCACTAGTCATTGTTCATTACTGTTTTGGTTATGTGCTGTGGTGAGTTCATGCAGCAATGTCACCTCAGGCAGTGTGGTAGACCTGGGACAATGATGGGTAAGACGATGCAGGTGTGACTCCCCCCACTGCAGCTGCATCAGGAATATCTCCAAGGGACCCAATCCTAGACATTTTGTTCACAAGAGCGTGCTCAGCTCTAATGCCCCAACCTCAGGGCACTGCAACTCACAGACACTTCTGTTTGCTCATTGGGTGACCTCTGTACTTGCTGTGGCTACCACCATACTGCACCGCTGTTGTCTCTGAAATGCCGGTGTTTACTGTTTCCATCTTAATAGTGTTCACTGTTGTATTTGTTGCCAGCACCATCCACTCCATGAGGGCTGGCTTACACTCACCCCACACACATCCAGCACAGACGTCACTGTACATGTGACCCTGCCAAAAACTATCTGCGTGTGTCCGTGTGGTCATGATGTGTGCATGAGGGCCCTGGGCCCTACAACATTGCATTGTAATGTGTGCAGCGGATGCAGCCATATCCTTGAAGGCAGCATGTTAGTTCTTGGACATGTAGCTTTGCCGTCAGTGACTCATTACGTTAGGGGAGTGTACTGGGCCATCGTACGGAGGAACAGTATGGGTGGGTGAATGGTAATTCTGGGACTCTGGGAGTGGTTCAGGACTGGAAATGTGCAAATGCATATGTCTCTATCACAGTGTGGGTCTCCTTTGTGGGGTGCAGGTTTGCTCTGATGGGACTTGGGGACCCTGTATGTAATGTAGTTTGACTTCCATGAGCCCTGACCCCACCCGCAACTGTTCGGCAACTTCTTTTGGCATTCTGACACCTGGCATTTGAATGCAATGTGTGCCTCAGTGGCATGTTAGGTGCCAGCCGTGCTTGCCGGTGCTTCCTGCTGTGTAGTCTGTGCAGGGGCTGGGTTCTCCTCTATCTAGCTTGGCTGCCCTGGTAGTGGGTTGCCTGAGATGTCCATGAGCTGTCGTAGGGGGGCGGTGTCAAAGGTGTGGTGGTCCTCTCCAGCATCACTGATGGGTTGTCTGGTCTGGTCTGCTGGAGGTGTTGTTTGCCCTCTGCAGTGTGAAGGGGAGATGCATGTTGACATTGTGTTGACATGTATGTTTGCGCATTGTTCTTGTTGACATGCAGACTGTATGACAATGTACACTGTGACTGTTTGGGTGGTGTTGCCAATTTGATGCTGGACAGTGGACTTTTGGACTACATGACAGATGTGAGGTTGTGTGCGTACGTATGAATCTAACTGTTTCCTGCCCTGTTCAGTGTGTTTGGCCTGTTTCTGCGCATGAGTGGACCCAGTTGTGTCCCCTGTTTGGCAGTGTCGGTGTTGCACTTTGTACAGCATTGTCGTGGGATGGGCTGTTATTGCTATGTGTGAGTGCTGAAGTGTGCCACGGGGATCAGGGACATGATCCAAGGCTATTGTGGCTGTGCAGTGTGCTACACATCGTTGTGCATGTGTGTCATTGTGCCCATCTCCCCTAGTCCCTAGTCGTTGCTCACCCTATTGATGTTGTGTCAGGTCCTCTCGAGCTGTGTCCGGACTCCCACCTCCTTGCACCATCTCCACACTGATGACAGTAGCCTCCATTTCCTCCAGTTCTTCCTGTGGCGCAGGACTCCCAGCTCCTGTCGCTGTTGCTGCCTTCCTGTTGGCAGAAGGTTTGTGCTTGGTGTGGCTTTTCACATCATGCCAGCACCTCTTGCCCTCCTCAACACTCTGACTGCATTCCCGTTAGTCTCATTGTGGGTCAGTTGATGGTAGTGTACTGTCACCTCTGTGACGCTGACCTGGTTTTGCTGAGGACTGCACCCGTCTTCCTCTTCCTTTTCTCCTTGGCCTTTCCTGCCTCCGGGGTTCCTTGCTGGTGGTCTGTGGGGCTTGTGGGGTTGTCATTGGCCTCTGCACTGGGTCTGGGTGCATCCATGTTGCTACGCACTTTGGATTGTTTCTGATGTGTTGTTTTTGTAGCTTTTATAGTGCATTTTCCAGCCAGACGCGTGGGGGTTCCAGGCATGCTGCTAGTTTTGCTGCTTTTTGTATCGCCATTGGCCTCATCGCATTTTTGCGGCATGGCATTGATTTTAACACGGTCATTTGATGCATTATCTGGAGACTATTGCATGGTACTGCCGTGTTGTAAATACTGGGTTAACTCAGCGTAATTTTCCCGCGATAGACTGCAATGTTGAGAGTTGCATTAAGTTACTTTTGCGATGGTTATTACACGTTCTTTAGAATATGCCCCTCTGTGTTTTAGTCTATATGCCTGATTACGAGTTAAGGTGTTATATATTACACCTGAAAAATAAACATACTACGGGTAAGTTACTTATCAGGTCTGATGAATAACACCTATTACAAATTATTTTTGGGATAATGAGTTTTCGGGAAAAATCTAAATCATAAACCTATTACAATTTCGAATTTGTTCAAATCACAGCGTTAACCAAGCTGTTTCCAAAGTTTATCTCATGATTTAAATTTCTGCACTATTGGTGTAGTAATGTTTTTTAACATCTTTTCTGTGTTATACCACTTCGCCTCCATTGAAAATAATGCTTTCATCTGTATTAGGATGCACGTAATAAACAACCAATGTGTTTTCTTAAAGGAGAAACCAACTTTAAGCAACTGTACAATATTAGCTCAAAAAAGATATATGTTTCCTTGAAAAGACAGGGTAGATAGAAGACCACAATTATTTACAACAAGGGGTGGTGATGAACAGAGTCTCTGAATTAAGCAGAGTACTCTCACCCAGTCAAGAGATCAGGGCTGGATCCAACACCGTTTTTTAGCTCATTGCACCATCCCAGTTTCAGAACCTGGCTGTATGCAAATTAGTCTGTCCCTGGCCCAGTGCATCATGGGAACAGGGCAGACCAGACTACAAAAGCCAATTCTTACACTGGGAAGGAAACAAGCTTCCGGGGACCGGTTTCTGCCATTTCAGGCGTCTTCGGCCCGGCTTGCTTGAATCCTGATGGTGCAATGAGCAAGGGACTCACATCTGAGTATACCCTTCCACGCTTAGGGTGGACAAAATTATTTACAACAAGGGGTGGTGATGGACAGAGTCTCTGAATTAAGCAGAGTACTCTCACCCAGTCAAGAGATCAGGGCTGGATCCAACACCGTTTTTTAGCTCATTGCACCATCCCAGTTTCAGAACCTGGCTGTATGCAAATTAGTCTGTCCCTGGCCCAGTGCATCATGGGAACAGGGCAGACCAGACTACAAACCGGTCCCCGGAAGCTTGTTTCCTTCCCAGTGTAAGAATTGGCTTTTGTAGTCTGGTCTGCCCTGTTCCCATGATGCACTGGGCCAGGGACAGACTAATTTGCATACAGCCAGGTTCTGAAACTGGGATGGTGCAATGAGCTAAAAAACGGTGTTGGATCTAGCCCTGATCTCTTGACTGGGTGAGAGTATTCTGCTTAATTCAGAGACTCTGTCCCTCACCACCCCTTGTTGTAAATATTTTTGTCCACCCTAAGCGTGGAAGGGTATACTCAGACATGAGTCCCTTGCTCATTGCACCATCAGGATTCAAGCAAGCCGGGCCGAAGACGGCTGTAATGCCAGAAACCGGTCCCCGGAAGCTTGTTTCCTTCCCAGTGTAAGAATTGGCTTTTGTAGTCTGGTCTGCCCTGTTCCCATGATGCACTGGGCCAGGGACAGACTAATTTGCATACAGCCAGGTTCTGAAACTGGGATGGTGCAATGAGCTAAAAACGGTGTTGGATCTAGCCCTGATCTCTTGACTGGGTGAGAGTATTCTGCTTAATTCAGAGACTCTGTCCCTCACCACCCCTTTTTGTAAATATTTTTGTCCACCCTAAGCGTGGAAGGGTATACTCAGACATGAGTCCCTTGCTCATTGCACCATCAGGATTCAAGCAAGCCGGGCCGAAGACGGCTGTATTTCCAGAAACCGGTCCCCGGAAGCTTGTTTCCTTCCCAGTGTAAGAATTGGCTTTTGTAGTCTGGTCTGCCCTGTTCCCATGATGCACTGGGCCAGGGACAGACTAATTTGCATACAGCCAGGTTCTGAAACTGGGATGGTGCAATGAGCTAAAAAACGGTGTTGGATCTAGCCCTGATCTCTTGACTGGGTGAGAGTATTCTGCTTAATTCAGAGACTCTGTCCCTCACCACCCCTTGTTGTAAATATTTTTGTCCACCCTAAGCGTGGAAGGGTATACTCAGACATGAGTCCCTTGCTCATTGCACCATCAGGATTCAAGCAAGCCGGGCCGAAGACGGCTGTAATGCCAGAAACCGGTCCCCGGAAGCTTGTTTCCTTCCCAGTGTAAGAATTGGCTTTTGTAGTCTGGTCTGCCCTGTTCCCATGATGCACTGGGCCAGGGACAGACTAATTTGCATACAGCCAGGTTCTGAAACTGGGATGGTGCAATGAGCTAAAAAACGGTGTTGGATCTAGCCCTGATCTCTTGACTTGGTGAGAGTATTCTGCTTAATTCAGAGACTCTGTCCCTCACCACCCCTTGTTGTAAATATTTTTGTCCACCCTAAGCGTGGAAGGGTATACTCAGACATGAGTCCCTTGCTCATTGCACCATCAGGATTCAAGCAAGCCGGGCCGAAGACGGCTGTAATGCCAGAAACCGTTCCCCGGAAGCTTGTTTCCTTCCCAGTGTAAGAATTGGCTTTTGTAGTCTGGTCTGCCCTGTTCCCATGATGCACTGGGCCAGGGACAGACTAATTTGCATACAGCCAGGTTCTGAAACTGGGATGGTGCAATGAGCTAAAAAACGGTGTTGGATCTAGCCCTGATCTCTTGACTGGGTGAGAGTATTCTGCGTAATTCAGAGACTCTGTCCCTCACCACCCCTTGTTGTAAATATTTTTGTCCACCCTAAGCGTGGAAGGGTATACTCAGACATGAGTCCCTTGCTCATTGCACCATCAGGATTCAAGCAAGCCGGGCCGAAGACGGCTGTAATGCCAGAAACCGGTCCCCGGAAGCTTGTTTCCTTCCCAGTGTAAGAATTGGCTTTTGGAGTCTGGTCTGCCCTGTTCCCATGATGCACTGGGCCAGGGACAGACTAATTTGCATACAGCCAGGTTCTGAAACTGGGATGGTGCAATGAGCTAAAAAACGGTGTTGGATCTAGCCCTGATCTCTTGACTGGGTGAGAGTATTCTGCTTAATTCAGAGACTCTGTCCCTCACCACCCCTTTTTGTAAATATTTTTGTCCACCCTAAGCGTGGAAGGGTATACTCAGACATGAGTCCCTTGCTCATTGCACCATCAGGATTCAAGCAAGCCGGGCCGAAGACGGCTGTAATGCCAGAAACCGGTCCCCGGAAGCTTGTTTCCTTCCCAGTGTAAGAATTGGCTTTTGTAGTCTGGTCTGCCCTTTTCCCATGATGCACTGGGCCAGGGACAGACTAATTTGCATACAGCCAGGTTCTGAAACTGGGATGGTGCAATGAGCTAAAAAACGGTGTTGGATCTAGCCCTGATCTCTTGACTTGGTGAGAGTATTCTGCTTAATTCAGAGACTCTGTCCCTCACCACCCCTTGTTGTAAATATTTTTGTCCACCCTAAGCGTGGAAGGGTATACTCAGACATGAGTCCCTTGCTCATTGCACCATCAGGATTCAAGCAAGCCGGGCCGAAGACGGCTGTAATGCCAGAAACCGTTCCCCGGAAGCTTGTTTCCTTCCCAGTGTAAGAATTGGCTTTTGTAGTCTGGTCTGCCCTGTTCCCATGATGCACTGGGCCAGGGACAGACTAATTTGCATACAGCCAGGTTCTGAAACTGGGATAGTGCAATGAGCTAAAAAACGGTGTTGGATCTAGCCCTGATCTCTTGACTGGGTGAGAGTATTCTGCGTAATTCAGAGACTCTGTCCCTCACCACCCCTTGTTGTAAATATTTTTGTCCACCCTAAGCGTGGAAGGGTATACTCAGACATGAGTCCCTTGCTCATTGCACCATCAGGATTCAAGCAAGCCGGGCCGAAGACGGCTGTAATGCCAGAAACCGGTCCCCGGAAGCTTGTTTCCTTCCCAGTGTAAGAATTGGCTTTTGGAGTCTGGTCTGCCCTGTTCCCATGATGCACTGGGCCAGGGACAGACTAATTTGCATACAGCCAGGTTCTGAAACTGGGATGGTGCAATGAGCTAAAAAACGGTGTTGGATCTAGCCCTGATCTCTTGACTGGGTAAGAGTATTCTGCTTAATTCAGAGACTCTGTCCCTCACCACCCCTTGTTGTAAATATTTTTGTCCACCCTAAGCGTGGAAGGGTATACTCAGACATGAGTCCCTTGCTCATTGCACCATCAGGATTCAAGCAAGCCGGGCCGAAGACGGCTGTAATGCCAGAAACCGGTCCCCGGAAGCTTGTTTCCTTCCCAGTGTAAGAATTGGCTTTTGTAGTCTGGTCTGCCCTGTTCCCATGATGCACTGGGCCAGGGACAGACTAATTTGCATACAGCCAGGTTCTGAAACTGGGATGGTGCAATGAGCTAAAAAACGGTGTTGGATCTAGCCCTGATCTCTTGACTGGGTGAGAGTATTCTGCTTAATTCAGAGACTCTGTCCCTCACCACCCCTTGTTGTAAATATTTTTGTCCACCCTAAGCGTGGAAGGGTATACTCAGACATGAGTCCCTTGCTCATTGCACCATCAGGATTCAAGCAAGCCGGGCCGAAGACGGCTGTAATGCCAGAAACCGTTCCCCGGAAGCTTGTTTCCTTCCCAGTGTAAGAATTGACTTTTGTAGTCTGGTCTGCCCTGTTCCCATGATGCACTGGGCCAGGGACAGACTAATTTGCATACAGCCAGGTTCTGAAACTGGGATGGTGCAATGAGCTAAAAAACGGTGTTGGATCTAGCCCTGATCTCTTGACTGGGTGAGAGTATTCTGCTTAATTCAGAGACTCTGTCCCTCACCACCCCTTGTTGTAAATATTTTTGTCCACCCTAAGCGTGGAAGGGTATACTCAGACATGAGTCCCTTGCTCATTGCACCATCAGGATTCAAGCAAGCCGGGCCGAAGACGGCTGTAATGCCAGAAACCGGTCCCCGGAAGCTTGTTTCCTTCCCAGTGTAAGAATTGGCTTTTGTAGTCTGGTCTGCCCTGTTCCCATGATGCACTGGGCCAGGGACAGACTAATTTGCATACAGCCAGGTTCTGAAACTGGGATGGTGCAATGAGATAAAAAACGGTGTTGGATCTAGCCCTGATCTCTTGACTGGGTGAGAGTATTCTGCTTAATTCAGAGACTCTGTCCCTCACCACCCCTTGTTGTAAATATTTTTGTCCACCCTAAGCGTGGAAGGGTATACTCAGACATGAGTCCCTTGCTCATTGCACCATCAGGATTCAAGCAAGCCGGGCCGAAGACGGCTGTAATGCCAGAAACCGGTCCCCGGAAGCTTGTTTCCTTCCCAGTGTAAGAATTGGCTTTTGTAGTCTGGTCTGCCCTGTTCCCATAAGGCACTGGGCCAGGGACAGACTAATTTGCATACAGCCAGGTTCTGAAACTGGGATGGTGCAATGAGCTAAAAAACGGTGTTGGATCTAGCCCTGATCTCTTGACTGGGTGAGAGTATTCTGCTTAATTCAGAGACTCTGTCCCTCACCACCCCTTGTTGTAAATATTTTTGTCCACCCTAAGCGTGGAAGGGTATACTCAGACATGAGTCCCTTGCTCATTGCACCATCAGGATTCAAGCAAGCCGGGCCGAAGACGGCTGTAATGCCAGAAACCGGTCCCCGGAAGCTTGTTTCCTTCCCAGTGTAAGAATTGGCTTTTGTAGTCTGGTCTGCCCTGTTCCCATGATGCACTGGGCCAGGGACAGACTAATTTGCATACAGCCAGGTTCTGAAACTGGGATGGTGCAATGAGCTAAAAAACGGTGTTGGATCTAGCCCTGATCTCTTGACTGGGTGAGAGTATTCTGCTTAATTCAGAGACTCTGTCCCTCACCACCCCTTGTTGTAAATATTTTTGTCCACCCTAAGCGTGGAAGGGTATACTCAGACATGAGTCCCTTGCTCATTGCACCATCAGGATTCAAGCAAGCCGGGCCGAAGACGGCTGTAATGCCAGAAACCGGTCCCCGGAAGCTTGTTTCCTTCCCAGTGTAAGAATTGGCTTTTGTAGTCTGGCCTGCCCTGTTCCCATGATGCACTGGGCCAGGGACAGACTAATTTGCATACAGCCAGGTTCTGAAACTGGGATGGTGCAATGAGCTAAAAAACGGTGTTGGATCTAGCCCTGATCTCTTGACTGGGTGAGAGTATTCTGCTTAATTCAGAGACTCTGTCCCTCACCACCCCTTGTTGTAAATAGATAGAAGGCCACACAATAAGACATTTGCATACGCAAATTATGCCATATGCCAAAAGTTCCAATAATATCCTCTGGGTATGTGGTAAATCAATCTCCTTATGATGGGCTGGTTTTAGATATACTAAATATTGCATTGATGAAATAAGCCACCATGGGGCCTGTGACATAAAGGAAAACCTACACTTCTGTGTAAGTTTAAGTTTGTTTTGGAATCCACACACCCCAATTTAATAGTATGTTTACGCCTGCAGAGGCTCCACATTTGAGGCATGTTGTATCTTTATATGCGGGAGTACTCCATCGCGACCGCAGAGTTTTCACAATCGTAAACTTACTATTAAATTAGAGTTTGTGACTCAGGCACCATAGTGTTCAGAATGTTTTCCCTGTTAACGCACATATCTGAAAAAAATGCATCCCCAATTTTGGCAGACCTGATCCGTCGGAATTTAAAGGGAGACAATGCCCGAAAAATATCAATAAAAGAAAAATGGATGCTGTAAACCCAAAATCTACATATTATGTCCCATTTCATGAGCAATATTTATAATAGGCGTTAGGGCACACATTTAAGGCTGTATGACTTATGCAAAGTATTTTATGGGACATTCCTAATAAGAGCCTAAGCCTTCCTTATCTTTATTACTATCTCTCTCTCTAAATCAAACAATGAAAGTCAAAGGCTCTCTTGTGTATATTTCTAATCTGACATGACCTTTGATTTTCCTCTTGAACACTTCTCCTATTTCTATAGTGATTTTCTTTATTATTAGTTTTTGTTTGGTAAAATTATGAGATTTATCATTTTTGTCCTGGAGGAATTTGTGTGTTGTGTTAATGAATATGTTCAAAGAATAGAAACCAATCAGTGGTATTTCGGTTCTTTACTATAACGTTCCTTCTTACGTGTTTTTTTTTCAAGTTTTGAATTTCAGACACTTTATTGTCATTTACATTTACAATTAAGCTAAATGTAATTGCTTGATTGATTGATTTGAGTTTTACTATTGCGCAATCAAATGCCCTGAGGCATCTTGGCGCTGAGTAACAAGATTGGGAAGAGACCACAGCTATTAATTCCTAAAGAGCCAGGGGGCATATTACCAACAACTAGCGATAATTATCGCTGTGTTGGCTTAGCGGGAATATTTCTATCGCCGCCCTTCACCTGTTTTTATCGCTGAGATACCTTGCTATTAGCAAGGTTTATCTCAGGAGCGATATAAACAGGCGAAATGCGTGAATATCGCTGTCAATACAGCGATATTCAGGCATTACGGTGACAATGCTCTTAGCCATGTTATCCACCTCTCATTGGATAACATGGCTAAGAACTGGTCAGGGCAGGCGTTAGCTTTTGGAGATATTCGCGCCTAGGGTGAATATTTCCAAAACTACGCCTGTGTTGATCATAGGCAATAGCGATTGCAGCAACTGTTTTCAGTGGCTGACATTTTGGCACGCCCACTTTGCATGTCATTAGCGATAATTATCGCTGACATGCAAAGTGGGCCGCTAAATGCCCGCGATCGCCTACAAGCTGTCGCTAACTGGTGTTAGCGACAGCTTGGTAATAGGGCGATAAAATTATCGCCACATTAGCGAGAAAAAGTCCCGCTAAAGCGGCGATAATGGCCCTTGGTAATATGCCCCCAGGTTTTTAAAGACTTACGAAAACTCAGAAGAGAGGGAGCAGTTTTTATTTCAAGGGGAAGCATGTTCCAGTTCCGTGTGGCGCAACCAATGAAACTCTCACCTCCAAGAGTTTATGTAGTGTTCATATATATGCCTTGACGAACCATGTGATTTCTCAGAGTGACATTTTACAAAGTGGAATGTAAATGTACCACAACTACCGCCTACCAAATGAATAGTTGAGGACTTTTTTGATGTTAATTTGCTCTAACTTACATCCATGGCCGCGAATGTAAAATCAGTAATGCGAGGAGAGAGACATTTGTCTAAAAGTGATTTTTGTCATTAGAAGACAGAAATGCATTGTCGTGCTGTACATTCTACAAACCGTAAAGTAAATGATATGTCGACGTGTCTGAATGTGCTGTCTGGGGTAATGGCTCCCTCTGTGAGTGTGCTTCACAATCCCCGACGTGACATATCCGTTATGACATGAATAGCAAGTAACTGCAGTTGTATTACAAAGTAAAACATGAATAATTGAAAATATAAACCAACAGCGAGTCTATACACCAGCCTCTCTTAAGTATTAGCATTATAAATTTCTGCCATTGCAGTGAAAATAATGTGGTCCGATAATGTATTTCGTTTAGCTCAATCCAACAAAAAAAACGTGCATTCACACATTTATTACTACAATGCATCGGTCAAATTCCACATTAATTTCCAGAGTACAGTGACACTGACATGACAAAATATTTTTTACTACCTTACAGATTACATTTTACAATTACTATACAGAGAAACACTCTGCCAATAATCAAGGCCTCCTCAACATGATTTTACCTTATTAAACACATGTAACCCCTTGCTTCGGTTAGATGCCGTATTTAAAAAAATAAAAACATGCACATTGAAAAAGTGCCACAGCATTAACCATATGTGCCAGATGTCCAGACTGTAATATGCTGTTTATTACTGCCGTTAAGAGAAGGTTGGTAATAAATAGTGTTATTAGTGTATTAAATGTTGTGCAAAAGACTGCTACGCACGTGGTGATTGGAGCTGTGCCTTTAGTGCTAGGTCAGAAATTCCATTGTATGGACATTTTTTCTTAACAAAATTGGCATTGCTCAATGTACTTGAAGAAAATAGCCCCCCCCAAAAAATTATTCAACTTAGGTATGGTACGGCAAGTTTTATGCAGTCCTGTTTATGGGGACGAGGAGGAGGGTCAAAACGGGACATTTGCTGTTTTAACTCACATAGGAAGAGTCTTTGATCTCTAATACAGGAAAAAAATAATGAAAGGAAGTACACAAATGTCGGCACAAAAGAACTTGAAGCAGGAAACCATTTTTGCCTTTTTGCTTGGTTTGGTAAAATCCATTCAATACTTCTCTAAAAATTAGCATTTAAAAATCTTTTAAGGTGAGCCTAAGGGGTTAGAATGTCATTGATAGCTGGACCACTAGTCCCTGAACCTGGGTTGATCGACCGCTATGGATTAAAAGCTATTGGCCGGGGAGATTATTTTCATTGTTCATTTCAAGTCAGAGAATTCAAAAGACAGACAGTAGATATACAGGCTTTGAATGATTGGCTACAAGAGACAGCTAACTCCAATGGCTACCATTACAAGTCTTGGGATACGGTCTCCACGTCCTGAAAAACATGAAAGACCATAAAAAGGGGCAACGTAGTGCACCCTGACATCAGGGCCTTATTGGAAGAGTTCGAACAAGGCCCACACCGGATTTATAAATAGACACAAAAAACAAAATAATAGATCTTAATGTAAGCGTTGCAATCCCTGACCAGTGTTGGTATGAGCCTCACGGAAGCATGCTAAATTTGTTTGAGACCGAAAATTCACGGTCTCCTTACTGGGACAATGAACTGTGCAGGGGAGGACATGCCAGGTTCACTAGTTTTATTGTCCTGGTCCTGCTACCAAAAAGCAGACTAAGGGTGCCATTTTTGATGTTTCAAGTTTCTGGCCTTGATGACAAGCACAAAGATTTTAAAACTCATGGACCCATGCTGGCTCCCTTTACATAGTCAGGGTCTTCATCTGTGCTTTTAGGTGTGGACTGCCATCAGCGTCAGGTTGAGGGGGCTATCATAGTGAACTCATCTTTGTATGCTCTGGGTCTACGATCTCTATCTTGTAATCGCTAAATCAGCATGCCTAGAAATGGAGGAAGGACTTCTTCTATAGTCAACAGACTATTTTACATACTTAAAGGCATTCGGAAAATCTCTTAGCTGAGAACTAATGTGTCCTTCCACCACAAGACAAAGTGCATTTTCCTTCGCAACAGGAGGCATAAAAACCAGTTTGAGAAGTGCGAAAAATCTGAACAGGTGGAACAGTTTCTCACATCTCTAATTAAGAACTTGATGGCTCAATTAGCTGAAGGAAAGATTCCTAGACCATCCTCTGCTGATCTGATCCAGAGGAACATGAAGAAGAAGTTCAATCCAAACAGGAGAGGAGAGAGATGGAGAAACCCTCACATTTTAGAAGGTCTTTTTGCATCCACTGAGGGAGAAGAAATTGTATGTATGCAAGTCACCTGAAAGACATGGCAAGAGGACACTACTCCTTTGAACATATACTATGAGTTGAAAATTCAAGTCGATGAATGAGACGTAGTAAAGGAGGTACCTGCAAAAAAAACAAGAAACATGGTGCCAGTGATCAAATGGTAAGCAAAGTGCACCATAAGGGGTGGCCTAATTCAAATGATGAAACATTTTGCCCCTTCTGATGCATCTCATTAAAGATGCCGGAAGCAATGAAAAGAAGTTGTTGCGACATGATATTATAGTGCACCACCTCGATTTAGCACATTGTCAGACAGCCTCTTCATGGGTACTTTGCCTTTGAGCTCATGTCTGTAAAGTGACCAGAGAGCAGAAGCAATCACATCAGAAGATGCCCTTTGAGATAATGCCAGTGTGTATGTAGTACCAACAAAATGTGTGCTTCAGAAAGTGCTGCACAAGTATTTGTTGCCCCTTTTGTAATGCCAGAGCAATCTGGGGGCACAGAAAGCAAGGGCCAAGTTGTACCCTAGGACACTTTGGGTCCAAATCACCAATGTCCTCCGCACTCGTGTCAAAGGCCGTGCAATTGTTGGGGGTAACGCACTCGTGAGGGAGGCCCCACACTCATGGCGGGGCCTCCGTACTGCAGTTACCAATGGCAGTTACCAATGGCAAAGGTCCTTCCATAAGCATGGGCCTTCCCTCCATGGTTGCGAGGCCTCCTCCACAAGTGTGAAGGCCCTTTGTGAATGAACCCTTGAATGTAATATAACTTTTGTAACAGGTGAAAATTCCCAGGGTTGGAAATGAGAGTAACACCTACATTAGAATGTGTTTAACCATAAACTTGTACTACACCGTATGAGTTCCCTTCCTATTATAAAACATATCCCCTATAAAAATCATGAATGTTCTGTTTTATTTGCAAGTCCTTTTAGCTTCAAGTAGTTTTATTTATTAACTCTAATCACACAAGTGAACCATGCCACAAATTGTGGATGATGATTCCTCTTCCAAAAGAATGATGTTTCTACTTTTCCCCACAGAACATCTGAGCCACCTAAATAGGGTGTTGATTATTCATATCTTGAGGGATTTGTAGTCCCCTCCCTTTTGTAACTACTGTACTGGCGTGTGTCATATTCTATTTCTTAATGCACTCCTCTGCATTCTGCAGTTACCTTAATGTCAGGATGACACCCGGAGTGTTTTCTAAAGTGTCTGTGCAGAGACCGAATATCGAATCAAAAATATAGAATTACACAAATATCGAGTAAAAAATATTGTGGGTCAGAAATATCGACATACAAATTCTCGTGGTCAAGAATATCGAATTAGGTAAGTAATATCTATGTTAAAAATATCTAAGTGTAAAATTTCGTTTGCACAATATAATTGTTAAAAATATTGATTTTTTTATTAATGTTTTGTATTTGTTGGGCCATGTGAAGTGTTCCGCCCTATGTTTTAGTGGTGTTCTGTGTTATTTTCGGGAGAGCCCTCTACTGCTGAGTCAACCGTCCTGTTTCCCTTTTCTGGCAGGGCACAGGGTTACATTTCAGTGCATGTGTTTGAGCCAGAAGGAACTTTATTAGTTGGCAATTCAATGGAGTGTCAGTTGGATTTAAGGTCACCATGATCGCCGATCTGCATGTTCTTATACCTCTGGAGTTCATGGCTTTTTTTAAATAGAAGGCTCGTGCATGGGATAGATTCGGACAAATGCAGACAAGATGGATAAAGTCCTCCTTCCTACTCCCACATAGTTTGCAGTATTTGGACCTGTCGTGGACCCAGGATGGCTGGTTCATGGCAGATGGAAATTCACCCAGACGTAGGGACATTAGCTGTAATTTTCTGTGGACCAGAAATGTAATTGTTAAGTATGGAGCTGGAGTGAGTGATTTATAGTTGGATGTTACCATCCAAGCATGTTTTCTCTTGTTAAAAGTGGTTTTGTCGGCTAGAAGCGAATGGAATTTTGCTCATTTGTTTATGGCTTGCTTAAAGGTCGGGTAAGGCAGATTGGTTTCCCAGAGGTCTCTTGTGCAGGTGTCTGTTAAGGCTTTATTTAGGAAGTGGTTGTATGGGGACTTTACGTCATTTTCTATTTCGTCCCACAAGGCCTTATTCAGTTCCAAGGCTGCTGTGTTCTGGTTCAAACAGTACCAATGCTTGATAGTTGCATACTTTCTTCCCAGCGTTTCATTTAGTACTCCAAATTCTAATCTGGTCTGCGCTGGTGAAGCCCCTTGATCGATTTTGAAGACTGATTTATAGATTGCCATCTGTTCTTTGTTAAGCAGGTCCGCACTTTCCCATAGAGGGCTGTGCTGCCATATGATAGCGTAGGAAGCAATTTGGCTTTTATTGTTGCCAGTAGGGGTTTGTATGATGGCCCCTTGAGCTTTTTTGTTTGGGACCTGAAGGCGAACGATAAAGCGTTTGCTCTTTGGGAGATGTAGGCTTTTTGCTGCTGGTGATTGTGCCGATTATCAAAATAAAATTCCAAGTACTTGTAATTAGGCACTGCTTCTATATTTTTTCCCTCCAATTGGGGATGTTGATTGCCCATCCGTCGTCTGGTGATGAGCATTGTTTTTCTTTTTGTGGTGTTGTTATTGATTACAAATTCCGCAAATCCCACAATTGACCTTTGAAGGCCGATCTTGATTAGACTCATCAGTACAACGTCGTCGGCATAGGATAAATGGGTTAGAGGTAAGGTGCCTAATTTGGGTGGATGGGATGTAATCTTGTTGAGCCTTGACGTGAGGTCTGCCATGAAAAGATTGAAGAGAAGAGGGGCCAGGACACAGCCTTGCTTGAGCCCTTTGCTGGTTTTGATCTTTTTGATAGCCATGCTCCGTCCCCAAGTTTTACTTCCATCCATGTGTTGGAGCATAGGAGCAGTATTCCTCTGAGTATTTTGTCCGAGATATTCCAGCTACGCAATTTCCCCCATAGGATATTTCAGTCTACGCTGTCGAAGACCGCCATTAGGTCGATGAAACAGAGATGCAACTGCTGTTTCCTTCGTATATATTTGTCGGCTAACAATGAGAGTGATAAGATTTTTGTCATTGTCCTGCACCCTTTCATGAAGCCTGTTTGATTAGGCGGGATTAGTTTTGTACTATCGGACCAGCTAATCAGATCTTCAAGAAATAGTGATGCATAATACTTCGTGTCTACGTCCAAGAGAGCAGTCTGTAGCTTGCTGGAGATGTTCTGTCTCCTCCTTTGAAGAGCGGTGAGATTATTGAGCCTTGCCAGCTTGATGGAATTTAATTTTCTCTCTCTACCTCATCAAATAGTTTTTTAATCTTCCACTCCAGAAATCTGGGTCAGATTTAAAAACTATTGGAGGGATGCAGTTTGGACCTGGGGCTCTACTGCCACGGCTCTTCCTAAGTATTCTTCTTATGTCTTCCTCACAGAAGCCTGGGTGTCCGAGCGTGTCTGCTATCGCATAGCTCTCCGTTTAGTGTGCCTCTTCAACATAGTGCAGTGTCGACCGTTGACCCATATCTGGGGGTTGAACTGCACTGCTTTCTTCACTAGGGTATGCTTCATCTGTGCAGAGCGTTATATGTTGACCACAGGTTAGGGAGCTGTTTGTTCTTTGTGTGGCCTTCTTGTTGTTAATTTGTTGTTTAAAGCATGCCTTGAACAGGTCTTGCATTCTCTGCCCCCATTCTAGATATTTCGGAGGTGTTACATGCGTAAATCTCTTTATTATTAGCGCGACCCAGTCCGCTTCTTGGACATTTGATGTTATTGGGTTTGCGGGATGGTTTAGTAATAGTAATTCTTACCCCTGTGCTATCCAACACGTTCTCTACTGTTGCACTCACTGGAGTGGGAAAAGTAATTTCTACCCCTCCGCTATCCAACATTTTCCCTACTGTTGTACTCACTGGAGTTGGAAAAGTAAATTTAATTCCTTGCCTATCCAACACTTACCCTATTTTTGCACTCACTGTAGTGGGAATAGTAATTTTTACCCCTCCACTATCCAACACTTTCCCTACTGTTGCACTCTTTGGAGTGGGAATAGTACATTTTACCCCTCCGCTATCCAACATTTTAATTACTGTTGCACTCACAGGAGTTGGAATAGTAAATGTAATTCCTCCTCTATCTAATACTTACCCTACTTTTGCACTCACTGAATTGGAATAGTAATTTTTACACCTATGCTATCCAACACTTTCTCTACTGTTGCACTCATTGGAGTGGGAATTTTAATTTTTACCCCTCCACTATTTAACACTTTGCCTAGTGTTGCACTCTTTGGAGTGGGAATAGTATTTTTTCACCACCGCTATCCAACTCTTTCCTTACTGTTGTTATTACTGAAGTGGGAATAGTAATTTTTAATAAGGGAGTTCTGGGGAAACTCCCTTATTGTTTTTCAAATACTCGATGCAGGGGACTGGGAGTGTTCTCCCCCTACTTCCCTTACTCTCTCTTGTGTTTATACAATGAATACTAATTTTAACCCATCCACTATCCAACATTTTCCCTAATGTTGCACTTTTTGTATTCGAATATGTAAGTTTACATTTTTTAAATAGTTTAATGTTTTAATTTATTCTAGAATGTTTTTATTTTATTTTAAATTATTGATATAAATATATATATATTAATTTTATTTTTATATTATTTTTAAGTTTAAAAATTAAATAAAGATAATAGTTAATAAATTATGTTTAAGTAAATATAGGTATATGTATTCATTATTATGTTTTGGTGTTTATATTTTTTTTAATTACGTTTATTTGTTATATTGAGTTAAAATGTATATTAAATGTAATTTATTTTGTTAACAACAATATTAATACCTAATCTATTTTATTTATTTTATTTTATATACATTTTACATCTATATTTTTTGCTGTTGATATTTTTGTACACACTTGTTTAAGTATAGGGAATTGATATTTTTACGTTCTATATTTTTGCATTCTATATTTTTGACATCTATATTTTTGACATCGATATTTTGTTAGTGAACCCTCTTATGTTCATGCTGGCGTACCTTCACACTAAGTTCAGTGTTATCTGTATATGTTGGGACACTCAACATTTTAGCATATCAATACAGTTTTGATTATCACAAGTAGCATGCCTTCCTATTGGTATCTTCTTACCACTGAGTGGATGTGTGACCTTCTTGCCACTAATTATGTTTTTGCAATTCCTAAAGTTGTGAAATGGAAAAGTACCCTTTCTATTACTTATAAAGTGAATGGCCTATTCCCTCTGTCCTTTCCAAAGGATGTCCTTAAGTACTTGTCATTGATCTGTGAAAACTGTTTTTATTTGAAAAAATATTGCACAAGTCTGTCCCTACCTGCAATGCCTTCCAATGCTCTAAAATAATTTTTATTTATGTTTTGAACATATTGCTAAAAAAGATAGAGACAAATACCAATCTATTATGTTCCTGTTTCTACAGTTCATTTCGAAGTAAACTCTTTTTTGTATGGCTACCTATATTTTAGATTGCTCTATGATGTTACTAGGGTGTCCTTTTCTCTTAACTTGCTGCACATTCATTCCTCATTTAATGTGTACTTCTCAGCATTAGAAACTGTATTTTTAGTTCTTGATAACTTAGAGTAAGGTGGGAACGCTGGTATAAACGTTTGAAGTAGAGTCATTTATTTGATCTGTTATGTTACTGAAAACATTTATTTGGATGAGCCCTTTGTGTATTTCCATTATGAAACCAGGAAAAGTTATCTTTACTTCTTGATTTTAAGTGTGAATCCAATCCTTTCATCTGCAGAATTCATTTGTGCAATCTGCCTTTCCAAGTGTTCTTTATTGCTTTTTTATATGATAAAACTATCATCAATGGACCTGTAGAATGTATTCAGATCATGCATCCATTCATGTTACTGAAGATATGTTACTCTTTCAATCTCACCATGAAGAGATTTGCATAGCTTGAGCCTTCCCAAAATACAGCCATTGTTCCATTTAACTGAAAATATAACTCTTATTTATATTCAAAACAGATGTGACACAAGATGAATTGAGTACTATGACAACTTTAGCCCTGTCCCCATCATGTTGTTAAAAGTCCCACTCTACTGCCTCCATACACAGGTTGTGTGGTATAGATGTGCTCAACATTTCTACATCAGTGGTATCACCCTTTATGTGATCCTGTGGATGTACGTTTTTTGGTTGTTGTTTTCAAAAAGTCCACATTAGCATGATTGTAATAGGAATTCCGGCGTTAGCGGGCGAACACTAACAAAATGCCAATTAGCGGCAAAAAAACGCATGTTAGTCAGTCCAACATATTTTGTTTTGCCTCTATAGGCTCAGATTTCACTGTGACTATTGTAGTACGGCACTGTGTCAGTACCTTACGCCTGCCATCTGACGCAGTGCCACAAGGATAGGCTGACCCCATGCATTGCTGGAGTTGCATCATGCTTGTGACACAACGGCAGCAAAGCATGACTTTAGCGCTGACAGATACATCAGGATTCCAGACGTATCTGTCATTACTTGCAACATGGAGCCATGTCCAGTAAATACAGCGCATCCATAGTGTCACAAGAAGGGCGTAGTAAAAAGTGTTGCAACGCTGTCTTGTTGCAGCGCTGCAACACTTTTCATTACTGAGGCCCAGGAATGCGCACTATCTTATTGATGGTGCGCATTTCCGCCCCGGAAGTTTTGTCGCAGGGTTGCCCAGCAACATTGCTTGCAGAGCTGTCCAGCACCAAAACCTGGTGAAATGAGACCCCAAGTGTTATCTCCATTTTCTAAGACCAGCTATTTTCTTGTCTTTAAAAAACTGCTTCTAACTGCAGTTAGAGGCATTTTTTTGGGTCATCCAAACTTCAAGGATTCCCTTGTACATATTGCAAAGTGGGGTTAGCGTCTGTTTTTGCACTGGAACGCCTCTGTTGCATGTCATTATTGATAATAGAAGTGGTGATCTTTTCTATGGCTTTTTTCGCGGGAAAACTGTATATATGGCGATAAGAAAATCGCTGCAATAACATAAAAAAAGTACAGCTAAGGCGGCGTTAACTCCTTGTACATATGCCCCTATGAATCTTGTGGAACCATTTAGGTTATGCTGCTATAGATTGTGGACTCTGTTTAACATTTGAGGATTACACTCACTATGTGTTTGTGTCACAAGTCCAAGGGCTCAATTGAAAGTTAACAACCTCTAGGCACGTTTAGCTGCTGTTGAAAATTTGAACGTACAATAATTCCTCATTATTGTGTTTTCCTTAATAGTATACTGCTGTTATATTTTAAACAGTTCCTTCTTAGTCAATTGAAACTTATTTAAAAAGTGAAGTTTAGGGTTTTGAACCTGCCTCTACAAACAGGCATGTTTAGCAAAGCAGGTAACACTTCCACACCATAGACAGCCAAGGAAAAGGAGTTTATACTTACCTGAGCTAACTACAACCAGTGCACCCACAATGCACTGCTTATGACCGCACATATTACATCACTCATGATATGGTCACTGATAACATGCAGCTCCGTCTCTGTAAAACCAATTTTGCTCCGCTTTCACTAAGGGGCTTATTAGAATAACGGGTGGATTGACACCCCCCATATGGCGGTGGCGATCCGCTCGCCCGCCAAAAACCTCCGCCCGCTACCAATTTCCCCCACCACATTACCATGAGCAATTCCCACATGCAGGCACCGCTCGGTGCACAACATAGCAGGTGCCTGCCATGTTGTGCATGGAAGTGCACAACATTCCTTCCTGGCATTGTGGCGGGTGGTGAGTGCACCGCCCGTCACAATGTTAGGAATGCAGGATGCGCCCACCACTGTGGTGGGCGCATCCTAATGGCACCCACGGGACCCCCGCCCTAATGGCGGGTGGTCCCTTTTTACAACGGGATGGTGGGCGGTCCTAATATGCCCCTAAGTGAAAACTGGTTTCTGTCCTTCAGATCAGTCTGGTTTGACAGCGTTTTGCCTGTACTCCACTTCTTATTCTACGGATAAGAATGTGTGTTGGACATTTGTCTAACACTTCCATCGGTTGTGCTACCGGATGTGAATGTACAGCTGGACCCGTTAAAGGCCCATGTAGTGCAGTGTCCTTTGCGTATTCCAATACTAATATTTTTGGAGCCACCAATGGATGCTCCTGTTGGAATGGACAAGGGCTCTGAGCCAAGTTTACAGGCATCGAAAACCAAAATGGAAAATATGACCTTTGCTCCATTGACCTGATCTAACAGGTGTTACAGCGACTGCCTCCTGCGAAGGCAGGCAACAGTGATGTTGCTTCTCCTGCACAGGACTCATAAACATTTGGCTCTCCTTGTGCTGGGAACAATTTGGCTTTTTCGAAAAAACCTACAAATGGAATTCAAAAACATCAGCTTTGTTTTGTTTTTCCACTTCTGCTCTCACTGAGCACCCTGGCTTTTGGCATGCTCAGTTGGTCTGACAGTATATTGATGTTTTAGATGACTTAAAGAGCTTTTTTACATATACATTTTTTAACACATATCATGTGTTTAGATGTTTTTAAGTACATATTTTAGCAATATGTTTATGCTTTTAGAAACAGGCATATTTTTATTTAACATGTTGTCTAGTCGGATGAGGTGTGGGTGTTGTGAGCCCCAGTGTACCCCAATAAAGGCCTAGGTAGTTACATGACCTTTTACCTATATCTGTCTTACCATTGTTCTATATAACAGGTTTTGGCACTGACCTTTTGCCTGGTTAGGTGCTACATGACTGTTCTGTGGTTTTCTCTGAAAACTATCCTCATGTATTAGGCATGAGATTCTCAGTATCACAGCAGGATTATCATCTTCAACAGAATAACTATGTATAAGTGTCACCTCTGTCGTCATCCTTGACTGACATGCCCACAGTACAATTTTAGGTAGAACTCCTGAGGGTACCTTTTGGGTATATAAGCGCTACATCTTTGATGGGCAAACAAGAGGAGAAAAATGCTTCTATGCTGATACACTGTCGCAAGACACTGAGGTTTCTGCACACAGAAACTCCAGCACGCTATGGTCTTACATCCCTCGCGGGGTGACCATCTCAAGACCAAGATGGGGTTCTTTGTTCTCTCACATCAGGTAATGGGGGTGGCTTTTTCCTAGGGGGATTCTTGGCTCCACACCTACATACATGCTATGTACACTTAGGTAAATCTAATTAGGGTTTGCATCATAGGAGTACCTGTTATGTATATCTATGCCTACATATACTTTTTGTTTTAGCACTATGATAGAATTCTACCTTTTCTTTACTCTATTGGTGCTTATAACCATATAAATATATCCGTTTGTGCCTAATGGTTTTTGCAGCACATTTATTTTAAACTAGAATGACGCTGGTTCAATAAATACTTATTAGGAAACGTCCCCACCTTTTATTCTGTGTATCTTTCTGATACAAAAGTGAACACGCCTGACTGAGCGAAACGTACTGTACTGTTTCCACGATCCTTGAGGCATCAGGGTTGTCATGTTCAATAGTTGCCAGGAGCTATTTTCTCCTTGGTAAGAGGGGCTCATAGTGGCACTGTGAGCTAGTTGGATTACCAGGATAACACATCTTTTTGGGGTTTCTGGAATCAGTTTATACACCAATGCCTCTCTCCAAAATAAAAATTTAAAAAAAATGCTGGACAGGCCCTGGGATGGGGTCCCCGGGGGCCTATAGTGGCCCAGGGAAGGGAGGCCACCGCAGCCTCCTTCCTGTTTAAAAAAAAAACAAAAAAATGCTCTGGTCCTGAGGATGGAGGTTCCCAGAGCCCCAGAAATACTAAAAGAAGGGGGGCCACTCTGCCCCCCTTCTACAAATATATATATTTTAAAAGCTGGCATCTCCCTGGAGGCCCCATGCCCTCCCTGAACCACTCTGCAAACACGCCCCCCTAAGTTGGGGAATTAAGTCCCCTTGAATACCGAGGGTCTCTGGGGGCCAACTGGCCACCCAGGTACCTCCAGTAAGCGCCACACAGCTGGATTGCAGAGAGGTTGTCCGAGGCCACACCCATTTTTCCACCACTCTGCAAACGCACCTCTTGGAGCCATGCTGGTGGGGTGATGAGGTCCTCTTATGTCCTGGGGACCTCAGGACAAAAATGGACTTTATGCCCCGAGCAGTAGTGCATGTAAAATGGCGGCATGGCCTCGGACCACTCTCAGCAATCCAGGTGTGTGGGCCTTACTGGAGGTACCTGGTGTACTAGTTGCCCCCAGGAACCCTCAGGAGGGAATAGGACTTCACCCCCAATATAGAGCAGGCCAGGATGTGGGTTTGCAGAGTGGTGGAGAAAGGGGGCATGGCCTCTGTCAGCAATCCCACTGTGTGGGGCTTACTGGAGGTAAGAGGTAGGCTAGTTGGCCCAAAGGACCATGATCAGCGAAGGTGACTGCAATGCCCATCCAAGAGCATGCCAGAGAGCGCGTTTGCAGAGTGGTGGGCAAAGGGGCCATGGCCTCCTACAAGAACTTAGTAATCCTGCTGTGTGGGACTTACAGGAGGTAACACAGGGGGTAGTTGGCCCCCAAGGATGTCCTTTGGGGCCAATTACCCATCTTTTTACCTCCAGTAAGTCCCACACAGTGGGATTGCTAAAACGTCTTTGGAGGCCACGCCCCCTTCCTCCACCACTCTGCAAATGCGCCCCCTGGCAGACTACAGGATGGGGGATGAAGTCCACTTTACTACTGAGGGACTTTGGGGGCCAAGAAGTCCTCCTGGTACCTCATGTAAGTCCTAGGCAGCAGAATTCCTGAGCGCTGGCCGGAGGCCCTGCACCCTTTCTCCACCACTCTGGGAACATTACTACTAGTTAAAGAAGCATTTGCAATGTAATAGGTTTTGCATTGCATGAGTTAGAGCTATTGGGTTGTAAACTAATGTTTTTGGTGTAGAGTGGATGTATGTTGAGTGAAGTGGAATTATGTGGTGTGTTGTGCAGTGAAATTATGTGAATAGAAAGTATGTGGTATTTAGCGTATAGGAATTATGTGGAGTGGGATTATGTGTTTTTGAGAGTAATTATGTGGTATTGTAGTTTGCGTTGTGTAGTGGTAACCTTAGGTTTAGTCTTCCTTGTTTACATAGAAGCTAAACTATAAATTCAATGAGACACAAAAAAGAAGGAACCACTGAGGAGCACTTCTGGACCTAGGCTGAGGTATAAGCAGGGCCACTGGAATTAAGTGACTGTTCAGCTGCACCAATTTTCACATGATTAAACATTTTTCACATTTGCCAAGTATTCCAGCATCTGCTGCCAAATCTGTAGATTTGAACAAAATAAGCCTTGTTTCTAGCTCAAATGGCTCAAATGTTGCCAAGGTCCAAGGTCCTTTGCAAAGCTGGAATGGTCACGTGCTACTTATTGCATAATGTGGGTATTAAACTGCTACTAATGGTACACATACCTCTCTTCTTTCTGTGCCTCTCTTGCCTCTTTCTGCATTTCTCTTGCTTTTTTTTGAACCATTCTTCCTCTTTCTGCACCCCACTTTCCTCTTTCAGCCCCTCTGTTGCTTTTTTCTACAGACCTCTTGCATCTTTCTGCACCTCTCTTGCCTCTTTCTGCACCCCACTTGCCTGTTCAGGCCCTCTGTTGCTTTTTTCTGCAGATTTCTTGTATATGTCTGCACCCCTCTTGCCTCTTTTTGCGCCTCTCTTGCCTCTTCCTGCATCTCACTAGCCTCTTTCTACACCTCACGTTCCTGTTTCTGCAGTTCCTTTGCCTCTTTCTGCACTTCTCTTGCCTCTTTCTGCCGTTCTTGAGCCTCTTTCTGTAGGTCTTTTGCCACTTTATGCACCTCAAGTGCTTATTTCTGCATTTGTCTTGCCTCTTCTGCACTTGTCTCGCTTCTTTCTTCATCTCACTCGCCTCTTTCTGCATCTCACTTGCCTTTTTCTGCACCTAACTCTCTTACTTCTGCACCTCTCTTGCTTCTTTCTGCACTTCTCTTGCCTCTTTCTGCAGTTTTCGAGCCTCTTTCTGTACCTCTCTTGCCTCTTTCTGTACATCAAGTGCCTCTTTCTGTACTTCTCTTGCCTCTTTCTACACTTATCTTGCCTCTTTCTATACCTCACTTGCCTCTTTCTGCACCTCACTTGCACCTTTCTCTTCTTCTCTTGTCTCTTTCTGAACTTTACTCTCTTCTTTCTGTATCTCTCTTGCCTCTTTCTGCATCCCAGTTGCTTCTTTCTGCATCTCCCTTGCCTCTTTGTTCTCCTCTCCTACCTCTTTCTACACTCTTGCCTCCTTCTGCACCTAGCTTGGTTATATCTGCACTGCTCTTGCTTCTTTCTGCATCTCCCTTGCCTCTTTGTTCTCCTCTCCTACCTCTTTCTACACTCTTGCCTCTTTCTGCACCTAGCTTGGTTATATCTGCCCTGCTCTTGCTTCTTTCTGCACCCCTTTTGCAAATTTCTGCATCCCTCTTGCCACTTTCTATTTCCATTTCCCTCTTTCTGCACCTTTATGCTCCCATTTTGCCTGTTTCTGCAACTTTCTTGTCTCTTTCTGCAATTCTCTTGCCTTCTTCTGCACCCCACTTGCCTTTTTTTGTACTTCTATTGCCTCTTTCTGCACCTCTCTTGCTTCTTTCTGTACTTCTCTTGCGTCTTTCTGTACCTCTGTTCCCTCTCTCTGCAGCTCACTTGCTTCTTTCTGTACCCCTCTTGCCTCTTTCTGCACCTTTTTGCACCCGTGTTTCCTTGCTGTACATTTCCTACCTGTTTCTGTACCTCTGTTGCCTCTTTCTGCACTTCTCTTCCTTGTTTCTGCACCCTTCCTGCCTCTTTCTCTACTTTGTTCCCTCTTTCTGCACCTCTCATACTTATTTCTGTGCCTCTCTCGCCTCTTTTTGCACCTCTGTTGGTTCTTTCTGCACTTCTCTTGCTTCTTTATGCACCTCTTTTGCAAATTTCTGCATCCTCCTGCCTCTTTCTGCACATCTCTTCCCTCTTTCTGCACCTCTCTTGCTTCGGTCTGCACACTTGATCCCATTTTCTGCACCCCTTTTGCCTGTTTCTGCAACTCTCTTGCCTCTTTCTGCAGTTCTCCTGCCTCCTTCTGCACCTCACTTGCCTCTTTCTACACTCCTATTGCCTATTTCTGCATCTCTTGTGCTTCTTTCTATACCCCTGTTGTCTCTTTCTGTACCCCTGTTGTCTCTTTCTGTACTAGTCTTTCCTCTCGCTGTACCTCTCTTACCTCTTTCTGCACCTCACTTGTCTCTTTTTGTAATTTTCTTGCTTCTTTCCACACCTCTGTTGCTTCTTTAAGCAATTCGCATGCCTCTTTCTGCACTTCTCTTGCTTGTTTCTGCACCTCTCTTGTGTCTTTCTGCACCTCACTTGCTTCTTTCTGCACCCATCCTGCCTCTTTGTGTACCTTTTCTTTCTCTTCCAACACCTCTCCTATGTCTTTCGGTACCCCTGTGCCTCTTTCTGCACCTTTCTTTCCTCTTTTTGTACTTCTGTTGCTTCCTTCTGTACTTCTCTTGCTCTTTCTGCACTCTTCATGCCTCTTTCAGTACCTCTGTTACTTCTTTCTGTACTTCGCTTCCTTCTTTCTGCACCCCTCCTGCCTCTTTGCCAATTTGTTCATCTCTCCTACCTCTTTCTGTACCTCTCTTCCCTCTTTTTGCACCTCTGTTAGTTCTTTCTGCACTGCTCCTGCTTCTTTCTGCACCTCTTTTGGAAATTTCTGCATCCCTCATGCCTCTTTCTGCACACTCTTCTATATTTCGCCACCTCTCTTGCTTCTTTCTGCACTTCTCCTGCTTCTTTCTGCACTTCTCCGGCTTCTTTCTGCACCTCTCTTGCACATTTCTGTATCCCTCTTACCTCTTTTTGAACCCCTTTTCCCTCTTTCTGTACCTTTCTTGCCTGTTTCTGCACCTCTCCTGCCTCTGTAAGCACCTCTGTTGCTTCTTTCTGCACTTCTCTTTCTTCTTTTTACACCCCTCTTGCCTTTTGCTTTACCCCTTTTGCTTCTTTGGGCACCTCTCATACTTCTTCCTGCACCTCTCTTGCCCTTTTCTACAGTTCTCTTGCCTCTTTCTGCACCTCTTCTGCTTCTTTCTGTACTTTTCTTCCCTCTTTCTGAACATTTCTTGCCTCTTGCTGCACCTCTGTTGGTTCTTTCTGCACTGCTCTTGCTTCTTTCTGCACCTGTGTCTTAGAGGTAATTTTAATCTCCCTGCCCCATTAGGTGCTAGAGCCTTTCAGTGGAGGTCATTACAATCACAGGGGTACCCCAACCCATGGTGTACCCTAGTGTATGTAGGTGTTTTCACTGTATTCTAAGTGTCTTTTAGCATAGCACTCGCTCTGGGCCTGGTTAATCAGAGTCAGTTAAAACCAGTACCAGTGAGCAAAACGTTGGGGCACAGGATGACTTTGCAACAAGACCTTTTGTGCACCTCTGTTGGTTATTTCTACATAGCTCTTGCTTCTTTCAGCACCTTAATTCATCTTTCTGGACTCCTGTTGCCTCTTTCTGCATTTATCTTGCTTTTTCTGCGCCTTTCTTTCTCTTTCTGCATACGTCCTACCTATGTAGGCAAAGTTAGAAATTAGCATTTAAAAAACCTTTGAAATTTACTGAAAAAGCCATAGGTTTCAGGAACTTTATAGTTAGAAATTAGCATTTAAAAAACCTTTGAAATTCACGGAAGAAACCAGAGGTTTCAGGGACGTTATAGTTTGAAATTAGCAATAAAATATTTTTTGAAATTCACTTAAATAACATACGTTTCAGGGTCGTTATAGTTAGGAATTAGCATTTAAAAAACCTTGAAACTCACTGAGAAAACCATTAATGTGGCAGAGGTGGAATATTCGGCTGCACCTAGTATCTCCTGCATCATTCAGTTGCACACCCTTTTTGAAATGTTTTAGGTGGTTTCATTTGAAACTTGTTCCATGTGAATACGTTTTGGCAGTTCTGTTGGTAACTGAATGCTGCAAATATTACATTACACATATTTAGGTGTCATTTTCCCCCTAAAGGTATTACTAAATGAATACAGGAATCACTTTAATTTGAGCTTGCCATTGTGAAGATATACCTGCAAGTGTTTAAAGTTGTTGTACACAAAACTGTATTTGTAAATAGTTAAATACTTCGAGTTATGTTTATTTCTTCATTTAGAGTGAGTGCAATGCACAGTGTTCTTTAATTGCAATGAGTTAGATTGCTTTTTTTCTACAATCTTTATGATTGTTTTTTTCCCACTGTTCAACGATGACTCCTTAAAAAGTATATTGTGTATAACCCTGCGCGAAGCACTACGCTACGCTCGCGGAGTTTGCGAAGTTTTCGCAACTTCGCACTATGCGAGCTGCACGTAGCAGAGTGCGAACATGCATAGTGCAGCGTAGCGTAGTGCAGCGGTCATTTTTTGCTTGTTTGCGGTCCTGAACGTCATGTTCGCGACCGCGAGCAAGCAAAATGACATCCCGGCGAGATTCTCAAAGCGAGGAGGTCAGGTTTCTCATTGTGAGTGGTTGCGCATGCTCGCGACCGCTCTCAATGAGAAACTACCTGTTCGCGTTGAGAAAGCTGCCGCTCGAGTTATAATCTACTCGAGCAGCAGAAAACTACAGCTCGCACTGTGCAAGATGCCGTTTTCAATGCTTGCACAGTGCCGGATGCTTGTCCGCACTGTGCAATCATTGAAAACGCATCCTGCACAGTGCGAACACGCTACTACGCAGCTCGCGTAGTGCTACGTGAAGTTCGCGTAGTGCGAAGTGCACTTCGCGTAGCTTCGCGTAGCGCTACTTCGCGAACTACGCCCACCCTTAATTGTGTACAGTATGTAGGTAAAGAAGCTGAGAACAGTAACAAATCAAAAAATCAATACTTATTTATATTAATACATAGCTTTACAGTAAGAGAAATGTCTAGTTATTTCTTATAATTATGTATTTATGCATTGTTGACATTGTTACTTTTACAATTCAATTAATTGTAAAACTTCTAAATCTTTCAGTTTTTTCTTTTTCTGCAGATCAATGGCATCTATTGGGGAAATGCACTTTACTAATTAGTTCTTGCACTGCTCTACAAATTTAGATTTTGAGGATTCACACCCAAGGAAATATTGCAACAGTTATGAACACACCTAGGCAGACTGCAGTACTGCACCCCACACACCCTGCTACACACAGATGGTGGCACTCACCCTCACAGGCTCAAATTGATACAGCCACTGACACACCTAGGCACAAATCATACTGTCACTGACACACCCAACTACACATCAATACAGCCACTGACACATCCAGCCAAACATGAATGCATCAAATAACACATCCAGTCTTTCATTGACACACCCAGGGTCTTACCAATGCATACACTCACACCACCAGGCATACTGCAATCCAGACACTCACACAACCAGCCAAACACTAATGCATCCAATAACACACCCAGGCACACACTGAGACCCCTAGAGACTTATAAATGCAGACACTGACCCATGCAGGCATCCAGCAATACAGGAACTTACACACCCATCCACAAACGAATGCATCTAATGAGACACCCAGACATAAATTGACAAACCCAAAGACATAATGATACATACACTAACATACCCAAGCACATACTAATACAAACACTGACATACCCAAGCACACACTGAAGCATACACTGACACACCCAGAGACTTACAATGCAGCCACTGACAAACAAAGGCATATCGAAATGCAGAAACTAATACAACAAGCCAAACAAACATCAATGCATTCAATAACACACCCATGCACACACTGAAACACCCAGAGACTTAACAATGCAGACACTGGCACAGCCAAGCATACAACAAAGCAAACACTGACACATCCATCCAAACACTAATGCATCAAATAACACACTCAGGCACACACTGACACATACACAAACACTGAAACGCACAAGCATACACTGATGCATAGACTGAGACAGCAAGTCAAACAGCAATCCAACTACTGGCTCATCCAGTCAAACACTAGTGAACTCAATAACACACCCAGGCACCCATTGATGCATGAACTGACACACCCAGAGACATACATACGTATTCACTGACACACCCAGGCATACAGCAATGTAGACACTGACATATCCAGCCAAACACTAGTGCATCCAATAACTCACCCAGGCACACACTGATAAGAACACTGAGAGATCCAGAGACTTACTGTTAGACCGGGCACCATTGGCGTGGGTCTCCCTTCCATTTTTGCTGTTGACTCATGTGTTGTTGCTGGTGTTAGATGCTTTGGGCACTGTGCCACTGCTGTCCAGTGCCATAGTGCAAGTGCTCCCTATTGTAAATGAATGTATTAGTTTGTGATTCCATGATTGGCTATTTGGTTTACTTGTCAGACCCTAGTACAGTGCACCAGGAGTGCCCAGGGCTTATAAATGCTGCTAGTGGGCTTGCAGCACTGGTTGTGCCACCCACAGAAGCAGCCTTGTAAAATGTGTCTAAGGTCTGCCACTGCAGAGCCTGCATGCAGTCAGGTACTATCATGCTGACTGGGCAAGTGCACCCACTTGCCTGTCCCTAAACCTTCCCTTTTCTTCATATCAGACACCCCTATGGTAGGCCCAAGGGCAGGGTGAATTGTAAGTATAAGGTAGGACATACCCTTTTTCACTATTGCAAGGCTACCTGTTTTCCATAGGCCAGAATGGGCAGTTAGATTCTTACATTCTTATAATCCTAACTGACTCAGAGAACATGGTAGAAATTTGAGTTTCGTATGCCTGAACTCAGAATGATAAAATACATCTTTGAGTGAAGTTGGTTTTAACATTCTGTGTTTGGAAATACCACTTTCAGAAAGTAGGTATTTTCTTGTCAAACTACCCAAAGCCTGTCTCTGCTAGGTTGTGTATTACTTGTCTGGAGTTTGTGAGGGACAGGGCTTGGGGATTCCAAGAGACAGGATGAGTCAGTCCAGTGGTGAATAGAGAGATCTGCATCTAGATGGGAGGGAGGAGTTGCACCTGAACCTTGAATAGGGCTGTGCCTGCCTTCCACAATGCGGACTCTACCTCCTGGGGTGCGCTGATGTCTCTGCCCTACACACTGAAAGAAGAGAAGGAATCCTGTCAACAATGTGCTCCAGGGCTGTACTTGCCTTCCACAATGCTGGTTCCACCTCCTATGGGGCGTCTGATGTTTCTGCCCTGCACTGTGAAAAGGAAAGGGGAAATCTGGTAAACAGAGTGCTTCACAACTGGTTTGGACTGGGCAAAGGCCCACCTCCCCTCAGAGAACAAAGGATTTTGGGGTATAAATATTGGGACACTGATCCCATGAAATTAGATCACTTTTGGACTACAAGAAAAAACCTTTATTGAGGAGAGGAACCCGAAGACACTGAGGAGAGACTATAACTAAGCTGAAGTGCTGCTTAGGGGATTGGCCTGCAGTGGATGCCTGACTGCCAAAGGAAGGAGAAAGGAACTTTTTGTACTTTGCTTTCAACTTGCGAAGGATCTCCAAGGGCTTGGAATAGAGTTTGCCTCCTGCTGAAGTCCCAGGGACAACAGACTTCACCCCCCAGCTCCCCAGAGTTCTTTGGAAATGCCTGCTGCTGTTTTGGGCCTCCTGAGGGACTGTGTGTCGCAAGGAGCTGGAAGCGCGACTCAACGAGGAAGAAGCGTGTCGCCGACGCTGTTGCTGCTGTCGCATCTCTGATCAAGGGTGCTGGAGCTGTCGTATTGCACCGCATCGAGAGAAGCGTCTCAGAACGAAGGGGAAGTGTGTCACCGTCACTGCTGCTACCGTTCATTTCTGAACAAGGGTGTCGCCACTGTAGCTGTCGTATTGCACTGCATCGAGAGAAGTGTCTCGCAACGAGGAAGAAGCATATCGCCGTCCCTGCGGCTGCCGTCGCAACTCTGAACGAAGGTGTCATCGCTGTCGAATTGCACCCCATTGAGGAAAACGCCTCGCATCTCCGCCGCCGTCGGAGCTGCTGCTGTCGCATTTCTGAACAAGGATGTTGCCGCTGTAGTTGTCGCATCGTGCGTAAGCTTCACGCAACCTTTGGAGAAGAGTGTCGCAGCTGAAGCTGTTGCCTTTGCATCGCTGAACAAGGGTGTCGCCGCTGCAGTTTACGTATCGAATCAAAACTTCTTGCATCCTCGGAGAAGCGTACTGCATCTGGAAGATCTTCACGTTGTTATTTCTTTGCAATGGAACTTTTCCGCATTCCATCGCTGCAACATTACTTGTTGTGGAAGCGCAACGCATGGTAAGGTACATTAACGCAAAGTGTCGCATCTTAAGAACTGAACTTAACTGAGCTAAAACTACAATTTTTAAGTATAGTATTGTGGATTTCTGTTGGTTAATGGTCTTGTGTTAAGTCTATATAAAGAATACTTATTTTTATATAAACCTTGAATGGCGTCCATTTGTAGTGTTGTCACTGGGTTTCTGTGTGTGGTCACATATGCTTTACACACTGCATCTGAGATAAGCCTGTCTGCTCGTGCCAAGTCACCAAGGGGGTGAGCAGGTGTTATTTTAAGAGTGTACCCCTTACCCTGACTAGAGGCCAGGGTCCCTATTTGTCACAAGTTCCTACCAGAGATCCCAAAATCTAACACTTATGAATGCAGACACTGACACACCCAGGCATACAACTATGCAGACACTGAAAATCCCAGACAAACACTAGTGCATCTAATAACAAACACAGGCATACACTGATGCACACACTGACACACCCAGCAAATTACCAATGCAGACATTGACATACCGAGGCATACAGAAATACAGACACAGACACACACATTCAAACACTAATGCATCTACTAAGAAACCCAGGCATACAGTGATGCACACACTGACACACACCCAGGCATAAATTGACAAACCCAGAGACATAATGATGCATACACTAAAGGGGGTGGTGATGGACGGAGCATCTGAATCAATCAAACACTCACACCCAGTCAAAAGATCTGGGTTTAATCCATCACCGTTCTTTAGCCCACTCTGCCACCCCAGTTCAGACATGGCTATATGCAAATCAGTCTTACCCTGTGCCTCATGGGAACAGTCCAGCCCGAACTGCCAAGCCATGTCTTCCCTGGACCGGAAACAAGCATCCGAGGACCGGTTTCTGGCATTCCAGCCGTCTTCAGCCCGGCTTGCTTGAATCCAGTGGCAAAGTGAGCAAGGTACTCACATCTGAGCATACCCTGCCACACTTATGGCGGCCAAAAGCGGTACAAAAGGGGGTGGTGATGGACGGAGCATCTGAATCAATCAAACACTCACACCCAGTCAAAAGATCTCGGTTTAATCCATCACCGTTCTTTAGCCCACTCTGCCACCCCAGTTCAGACATGGCTATATGCAAATTAGTCTGACCCTGTGCCTCATGGGAATAGTCCAGCCCGAACTGCCAAGCCATGTCTTCCCTGGACCGGAAACAAGCTTCCGAGGACCGGTTTCTGGCATTCCAGCCGTCTTCAGCCCGGCTTGCTTGAATCCAGTGGCAAAGTGAGCAAGGGACTCACGTCTGAGCATACCCTGCCACACTTATGGCGGCCAAAAGCGGTACAAAAGGGGGTGGTGATGGACGGAGCATCTGAATCAATCAAACACTCACACCCAGTCAAAAGATCTGGGTTTAATCCATCACCGTTCTTTAGCCCACTCTGCCACCCCAGTTAAGACAAGGCGATATGCAAATCAGTCTGACCCTGTGCCTCATGGAAACAGTCCAGCCCGAACTGCCAAGCCATGTCTTCCCTGGACCGGAAACAAGCTTCCGAGGACCGGTTTCTGGCATTCCAGCCGTCTTCAGCCCGGCTTGCTTGAATCCAGTGGCAAAGTGAGCAAGGGACTCACGTCTGAGCATAACCTGCCACACTTATGGCAGCCAAAAGCGGTACAAAAGGGGGTGGTGATGGACTTGAGTCCCGTGCTCTCCATGCCACTGGAATCAAACTATCCAGGCTGATGAGGGCTGAAAGCCCGAAACCGGTCCTTGGATGCCTGTTTCCAGTCCAGGGAGGACCTGGCTTGGCAGTTCGGGCTGGACTGTTCCCATGGGGCACAGGGTCAAGACTGATTTGCATATGGCTGGGTTCAAACTGGAATGGCATGGTGAGCAAAAAAACGATGGATTTAGGCCCAGATCTCTGTACTGGGGTGAATGTATGACATTGTTCTGCATTCTGTCCATCACCTGTTGTTTTTGCAATTGTCACCCCGAGTGGGACGGGTATGCTCAGACGTGAGTCCCGTGCTCTCCATGCCACTGGAATCAAGCTATCCAGGCTGATCAGGGCTGAAAGCCCGAAACCGGTCCTTGGATGCTTGTTTCCAGTCCAGGGAGGACCTGGCTTGGCAGTTAGGGCTGGACTGTTCCCATGAGGCACAGGGTCAAGACTGATTTGCATATGGCTGGGTTCAAACTGGAATGGCATGGTGAGCAAAAAACCGATGGATTTAGGCCCAGATCTCTGTACTGGGGTGAATGTATGACATTGTTCTGCATTCTGTCCATCACCTGTTGTTTTTGCAATTGTCACCCTGAGTGGGACGGGTATGCTCAGACGTGAGTCCCGTGCTCTCCATGCCACTGGAATCAAGCTATCCAGGCTGATGAGGGCTGAAAGCCCGAAACCGGTCCTTGGATGCTTGTTTCCAGTCCAGGGAGGACCTGGCTTGGCAGTTCTGGCTGGACTGTTCCCATGGGGCACAGGGTCAAGACTGATTTGCATATGGCTGCGTTCAAACTGGAATGGCATGGTGAGAGAAAAAACGATGGATTTAGGCCCAGATCTCTGTACTGGGGTGAATGTATGACATTGTTCTGCATTCTGTCCATCACCTGTTGTTTTTGCACTAATGCATACACTGACACACCAAAGCAGGCCTTGGCACAATTGCACAAACACTAATACATCCAATAAAATATCCAGGCATGCACTCATCCACACCCCAACACACCTACACTCACAGCGCTACTGACACATTACAACAGAGTTATCTCTTTGTTTGAGCAGATGGCGGGTTTAACAAGAAAAGTTTTTTTCTAGAATGGCTTTATTTTAACAAAAAGTGTACAGAATAGTAAAAAGGGTAAGGATGGGGAAATGCAAAGAAGCAACTGGCTTCAGTTTTCAAAAAACATTATATAGTCACTAGAAGCAAACAAAAAAACCTATCAGTGATGCTTCTTCACTGTATCCAAGGATGCACCAACAGAAGACATTTTTACAGCGACAAGCATGAGGTACTTCGCTCATTGAATAACCATGTCATTCAAATTCTCACAGGCAGCTGCTATTGTAATGACTGCAGCTGATGATTGTTGTCCTAATGCTCCTGTAGAGGCCAACTGTCTTGCTGCCCCTGCTTTCTATCGCGTCATCTAGTTGTAGACCCTTTCATTAATTATTTTTAGGTGCTTCCACATGGAACTTGTACTATATGAATACTTCTTTTCAGGGCCCCTGATTAAACGCTTGACACAATATTGCACTGCACACATTTTCCTGCTACCGTCTTTTCCCCCAGCAGATACAGTAAATTACATCCACACATCACTTTCTTTTCTGCAGGATTGTGGATGCTCATCTTGGATGGACAATGTAGTTTCACCCATAGTGTAAAAGTAGAGCAGCGCTGGTTCTATATTTTCCGTCAAGAGACTTCATCAGAGAAGTAACTGGTTTTGGGTCAAGCTTTCCATTTGGAAGGGTAGGTTCTTAATGGCTTCAATCAGAAGGCAAGGTTTTGGTGTGTATTTGAGTGAATTTGGAAATCTGGCCTGTGAATTCACAGATTAGCAAAACTGGTAAAATTAATAACTTTTTGGGAAAACAAATATAAGGTGGTATATATATACTGGTGAATATATTCACACTTGTGTTATTAATGGCAATGGAGGGGAGTACTGATGCTCAGTAATTTATTATTTTTGGGTGAATCAGCACATTTGGAGTTGCTGACTGGTGTCAGTCACATGAATGGGAATAAAGCCATAGAGTAGTAGTCCATCTATGTTTGCAGACTGGCAAGGTACTGTGCTACCTCCCACATTTTTTTTTACGTATTTGTTTTTTAGTGTCATATTACATAAAAAATCGTAATTTTTTTTACATTAACTACATAAGTGATTTTTTTATTTTAAATGTATAAAAAGTATATTTATAAAAAATAGTGTGTACAGTACACAAATACCTAAAATAAAATAAAATTAACTTGTAATACACTTAGTATTAAAAATTAACCCCACAAATTAACACAAAAACTAAACTTTTGAGTGACATAATATTTTAGAAATGAAATTTGATAATCTTTCAGAATTCACTGTAAGAAACAAAGGTTACAGGGACATTATAATTGGGAAATAGAATTATAATAATCTGAGAAGTTGACTAGAAAAACAAAGGTTACAGGGACATTATAGTTAGGCTTACACTTCACTTGTAAAAACACCATTGAAATTCCCCAATTTTAGTTACCTGAGCTAACTATAAATTATGCTCCCACAATGTACTGCTTATGACCTCATATTACATCACTCAATGACAGGGTCAGTGACATCACTGATGACATCACTCATGACATCTCAAATGATATCACTGATGACATCATCAATAGAACCACTCACACACCAATCACACCCCCAACCAATGTCTCGTATACCCACTCACACACCCACACAACTACTTGTATACCCATTTACACATCCATACAATCACATACACACCGCACAATCACCCATACAGATATTTACACAGACACTGACTCTCCAATACAGCCACCCACACACCACCCTAACCAAAAACGACATAAAAACAGCCAAACACTCACCTATACAGCGACTCATACTGCCACTCACCCACTCATATAGGTACTCAAACACCCACTCACTCTCCCAAACAGCAACTCACAAACCCACACAATCACCCCTAAACACACTCACTCACCTAGTCACATACCCATAGAGCCACTCAAACAGCCACTCACACACAGGTTCAAACAGTCTCAAAGCTGCTCAGATGATAAATGTTAGAAATAGTATCACTTAGTAGTACAGAAATAATAGTAATGTAACTTTTACAGCAGGTTATTATATATCTTCACTTGTCAGAATCATTTATGTAACACTTTCACTCACTGGATGATGTCATTATTGACGTCATCAATGAAGTAATTTGAGATGTCATCAGTGATCTCATCAGTGATGTCACTGACCTTGCCATGTGTGATGTAATATATGAGATCCTAGGCAGTTCATTGAGGGGGCATACATTACAGTTAGCTCAGGTGACTATAACTGCTGATTTTTACTGGTTTTGCACGAGTAAAAGCTGAGCCTAACTAGAATATCAATGTAACAATTGTTTTTTAGTGAGTTTCCAAGGTTTTTATATTCTATTTCTTAACTCGAATATCCCTGTAGCATTTGGTTTTTTAGTGCATTTCTACAGTTTTTTAATGTTATTTCCTAACTATAAAGTCACTGTAACCTTTGTTTTTTTCAATGAATTTAAAATATTTTGTATTTGTATTTCATACCTGTAACCAGCAACCTTTGACTGTGAGTGTGTGAGTGCCTCAGTAGGTCCTTGAGTGGAAGTTCAAGATTCTGAGCAGGTCTGGGAGGGGCTGCATAAGTGTCTCACTGGCTGTTTGAGTGGGTGCCTGAGTCTCTGAGTGGGGCTGTAAGTGGGTGTGTGAGTTTGAGTTGGTCTGTGATTGGTTGGTTGAGTGTGTGAGTCAGTCTGTAAGTGGGTGCATGAATATCTAAGTGTATCTTTGAGTGGGTGCATGTGTCTCTGAGCGGGTCTGTGAGTGAGGGTGGGAGTCTCTGAGTGGGTCAGTGAGGGAGTACATGAGTGTGAGCGGGTTTGGGGGTGGGTGCGTAAGTCTCCGTGTGGGACTGTGAGTGTGTACAAGATTGTATAAGTAGCTATATGAGTTGGTGTGTGAGTCTCTGAGTTGGTCTGTGGCTGGGTGCAAGAGTATCTGAGTGGGTCTGTGAGTCATTATGTAAATCTTTGAGTGTGTCTGTGGGTGAGTGTATGCACTCTGAGTGGGTTACCAGCTGAGCTGTGGAGGGATTGGTTTTTAAAGGTGTATAACACAGGCCTCTGCACTAAAGGGGCCTGTGTTACGCTCTTAACTGTTCTCCAATGTACCATCCAGGATTATTTTACGTGGCTCTCTGGTTACACACAGACCTCTGCAGTACATTAAGTAATAGAGATTTCATAAAGTACAGGCTTTTAAATAAAATACTTGTAATGTGGGAAGGAGGCCATTCAGCTCCCTCCCCAGGCCATCCCCTGGGGCTCGGCTTTAATATATTTTATTTTTGAATGAGGAGGGTGTCACACACCCCCCTCAACAGGCTGATTTCAGCCCTCGGGATCGCATCCCCTGGGGTCCAGCCTTAAAAAATATATATTTTAATAAGGAAGGAGGCCAGGTGGTCCCATTCCCAGGGCCATTTTCAGCCCGGGACCCCATGCCCTGGGGCCCGGACTAAAAATATATTTTTTTGATTGGGAGCGGGAAGCCACCCCAGGTTGATTTTGGCCCCAGGAATCCCATCCCCTGGGACCCGACCTTAAAATATAAAAAATGTAACTGGGGCAAGGGCTGCCTTCCAGATCAATTTCACGTCTGGGGACCCCATCCCCCAGGCCCGGCCTTAAATTATATTATGTTTTAATGGAGGAGAGGGGTTGCATGCTTCCACTCCCTGGGCCAATATTGACCCTGAGCACCCCATACCCCAGGGCTCAGCCTCAAAATATACAATAGTTTTTTTAATGGGGGCCGGGGCCACATGGACACCTCCTCCGGCTGACCTGTCTTCTGGGTGCACTTTGGAATCCAGTGCAGAGGATCAGGACCACGGGAACCCTCAAGGCCCTCATGGTTCCAGCCAAATCAGGTGCATCCTGTGGCAGCCGGCATTGCTGCTGCAGGTAGGCAGCTGCAGAAAAGGCAGTGCCCTCATTGCAGGAGCAATAGTTTCATCTCTTTCCCTGCCCGTATGTCTGCATGGTGTGTGAGTGGGTATATGAGTGTTTGTGTGTATGAGTGGGTGTGTGAGCCACTGAGTGGGGTTGTGAGTGGATGTGTGAGTAGTTTTATAGGTTTGTAAGTGGGTGTGTGAGTGGCTTTACAGTTGTTAAAATGGGTGTGTGACTGTCTCTGTAGGTGAGTGAGTTGGTTTTCTGAGTTCTTCTTTGCATGAGTAGATCAGTGACTATATAGGTGAGTGAGTGCATGTCTGAGTGCCTGTATGGATGAGTGTCTGCATGTGTGAGTGGCTGTATGGGTCTATGAGTGGGTGTGTAAGTGGCTGTATGACTGAGTGTGTGAGTGGCTGCATAGGTGAGAGTGGGTGTGTGAGCAGCTCTATGGATGAGAAGAAGCATGAGCGGTCCTGTGGATGATGTCATCAATGATGTAATCAGTGATATAATTTCAGATGTCATCAGTGATGTCATCTATGATGTCACTGACAAGATCATGTGTGATGTAACATGTGATGTCATAAGCAGTACATTGGGATCATAAGATATAGTTAGTTCACTTAACTATAAGTGCTACATTTTAATGGTCTTGTGCAAGTGAAATTTGAGCCTAACTATAACACCCCTGGGACCTTTGTTTTGTTCAGTGAATTTGTAAGGTTTTTTAATTCTATTTCCTAACTTTAACCTTTGAGAATGAGTGAATTAGTGTTCCAGTGGGTTTGTGGGTGGGTGTGAGCGTGTCTGAGTGGGTCTGACATTGGATGTGTGAGTAGCTGCATAAGTGTTGCACTGGTTTTATGAGTGGGTGTGTTAGTTTCTGAGTGGGCCTGTGAGTGGGTGTGTGGGTGTCTGAGCGGGTAAATGAATATCTGAATCAGTCTGTGAGTAGGTGTCAGAGTGTCTGAGTAGGCGTGTGAGTGTCTCCATGAGTGTGTGGGTAAATCTGTAAGGGAGTGAGTGGGTGTGTGAGTCTCTGAGAAGAACTGTGAGTGAGTACATAAGTCTCTGAATAGGTCTAGCAGTGAGTTCATTAGTCTCTGAGTGTGTTTGTGAGTAGGTGTGTGAGTGTCTGAGTGTCCTCTGTTTTGGCCTCTTCTGTTCAGTTTCGCCATTCCTGCTCCTTTTTCTGCCCTCTGTTTTGCCACTTCTGCTGATTTTTCTGCCCTCAATTTTACCTTTACTGCTCCTTTTTCTGCCATTCATTTTGCATTCTTCTGCTCGGTTTTACCTTTTATGCTCATTTTTCTGCCCTTTGTTTTGCCTTTCCTGCTTGTTTTTCTGCCCTCTGTTTTGCCTTTCCTACTTCTTTATCTGACCTCTCAAGGAAAGAGGGACACGCAGCACCCACCTGGGCCGATTTTAGTCCTGCAGACCCAATCCCCAGGGGCTTGGCCAATTATTGGAAGTGGAGAGGGTCCATGTGGCCTCCATCCTGGGAAAAGAGCGGAAACACGTTGCATACCTCTAGGATTTGTGGTGCAGGAACAATCACTTGGGGTTTCCAGGCAAGTTTACCTAATTCTAGTTTTTTAAAGTTTAGAACATGATCTCTGGTCTGAGAAGCAAATGGCAAGAAAGAACCCCTCAACACAGACACTACAGGAGATTTCGCACTTGAGAAAAATAAGGATGCAAACACTTCCATCACAGATTGCAGATAACCCTGCTCTGTGGAAATGCAGAGAAAACACATTTGGATGATTTCTGCTTTACACAACTAAGGGCTTTTTTTTACTATACAAAGGGGGCCACGTGGCCCCCTCTTCGGGCCAGTTTCGGCCCCGGGGACTCCAACTCTGTAGGAATTGCTATTTAAGAAATGCCAAAGGGTATGTAAAAAATGTGCGATTCCCTAATAGTGATACCTTCAGATTAGGAATCACTATTAGCGAGTCACAAATAGGAAATCCATTGCATTCCCGCCTATTAGACAAATAGGAAATGGTTTGCATTTCCTAAATTGTGATTTCCTTATAGGAATTAGCAATTTAAGAAATGCTAAGCCAAGGGTCCCTCTAGGCTTAAGGTCCCCCTGGAGGCACCCCGAATTTCCTAGTGCACATATAAGTGCAATTTATGGGCGCTTCATGTCACAATATAAAAATTCATTTTTAATGCATTTTTTATTTTTCACATGATTACCATTGACTTGAAGTTGATGGTAATCACATTTTCTAAGAGCCCATTTCGGATTTATGAAATTTTTAGTACATGTGCTTTAGGAATCACAAATAGGTAATTCCTATATGCGATTCCTAAATGGCAGTCGCAATTTGCAGTTTCTACCATTGAGAAATCACAAATTGCAATCACTTTTGGCCCTTTGAACATCTGCAAAGGCCATTGAATATTTCTTAATGGGCTGAAATTGTGATTTGGCCAGTTAAGAAATGCTAAATGGCTTTGTACATCTCGGCCTTAGTGTATTACAATTTTATTTCATTTTTAATTTAGTTTTTGTTTGCACTGTTGACATTCTATTTTATAAATTACATTTTAATGTTTAAAAACATAAAAATCACACATATGTAGTTAGCGTAAAGTAAATTAAGTTTAAATTATAATTAATTAAGTTAAAAAAAATAATAATTAAACCACATGTTCATTTTTTTATTTAGGGGTACCGAGGTATCTTTGTGAGTTTGCAAACATAGAGGGACTACTGCTCTATGCTTTTCTGTTCAATCACATTAAATGAATCTGTATGTCTGAATCCATGAATTAGCTGTAAATGTTGTAAATAACTGTGCACATCTACAACCGCCATTGTCATTAATGACATCAGTGTGAACATATTTACAAGTATATAAAAAACACCAATTTTACCAGTTTTGTGAATCCACAAATATACGGGCCATGCTCACGAATTCACTCACAAGCACACCCAAACCTTGACTTCTCATTAGATACATTAAGACCCCACCATTACACATAGAAAATCACACCCAAAAGAAGTTACGTTTCCATTAGAATAGGATGTAGAACCAGTGATGCTCTGCTTTTACACAATTGCTGATGCTACATAGTCCATCCAAGATGCCCATCCACAACCTGTTTGAGGATGAGGAGGAGGACACATCACCTCGCAGAAAAGAAAGTGATGTGTTGAAGTAATTTACTATACCTGCTGTGGAAAAGAAGGCAACAGCGAAATATGTGCTGTGCAATATTTGCAAAAAGCAGCTATCCAGAGGCACTTCAAAAAAGTATTCACATGAGACAAGTTACATGTGAAAGCACCTAAACCCCATTCAGGAAAGGGTCTACAACCAGATGATGTGAGAGAAATCAAATGCAGCAGGACATTTGCCCTTTACAGGAGCCTTGAGAAAACCATCATCCACTGTAGTCATTACAATACCAACTGCATGTGAGGACTTGAATGACATTGTTAGTCATCGCACAAAAGGTGACATGCTTGTTGGTGTAAAAATGTCTTCTGTGGGTGCATTCCTAAATATAGTGAAGAAGCATCACTGTTAGTTGATTTTTTCTGTTTGCTTCCCGTGACTACATAATGTTTTTTGAAGACTGAAGCCAGTTGATTCTTTGCATTTCCCCATCCTTACCCTTTTTACTGCCCTGTTCACTTTTTGTTATAAAAAAAAAGAAAAAACAAAACAAACTGTCAAAAACACTTCTAGAAAACAAAAGATGTGTGTTAGTACCATCATGTACTCAAACAAAGAGCTAACTGTGTTTTTAATGTATTCAGTGACTCTACCAGTGTGACAGTGGGTGTGCCAGTGTGTGCTTGAGTGTATGTCCGGTTGTGTTATTGGATGCATTACTGTTAGATTAGGTGTTTCGGTGTCTGTATTGGTGGATGCCTGGGTATATCAAAGTCTGCTTTGGTGTATGCCTTGTGTATCATTGTATGTGTCACTGTATGCATGGGTGTCTTATTAGATGCTTTAGTGTTTGAATGGGTGTGTCAGTGTCTGCACTGCTGCATGCCTGGGTGTGTCAGTGACTGCATTGGTATTTCACTGGGCATGCCAGTGTATGCATCAGTTTGTGTCTGGGTGCATTATTGAAAGCATTAGTGTTTGGCTGGATTTGTCAGCGTCTGCATTGTGTTTTCCTGGGTGTCTCGGTCAATGCATAAATGTATGCCTGGGTGTGTCAGTGTGTGCCTGGGTGTATTATTGGATGAGTTAGTATTTGGCTGGTTGTGTCAGTGCCTGCTTTGTTGTATGCATGGCCGTATCAGTACCTTCATTAATGAATGCCCAGGTATGTCAGTGTGTGCATTGTTATCACCCTGGGTGTGTCACTGCATGTGTGAGTGTGTGTCTTTGTGTGTTATTAGATGTATAAGAGTTAGGTTAGGTGTGTCAGTGTCTGCATTTATGCCTGGGTATATCAAAGTCGGATCTGGTGTATGCCTGTGTGTGTCAGTGTAGGCGCCATTGTATGCCTTGGAGTCTTAGTAGATGCATTAGTGTTTCAGTAGGTGTGTCACTGTTTGCATTGCTCTATGCCTGGATGTGTCAGTGTCTGCAGTGGTAAGTTGCTGGGTGTGTCAATGTTTGCATCAGTGTGGGCCTCAGCATGTTATAAGATATTTTAGTTTTTGGCTGGGTGAATCAGTGTCTGCATTTCTGTATGACTGGGTGTGTCAGTGTCTGAATTGGTACGTCCCTGCGTATATCAGTGTGTGTATCAGGGTGTTCCTGGGCATGTTATTGGGTGCATTACTGTTTGACTGGCTGTGTCAAACAGTGTCAGTGTCTGTCAAAAAAATGAAATATTCATTAGTTTTACAATTGATAGAGTTACAAATGTAACTTACTAGAAAGTAAAAAAAAATGATGAAAAAAATGATTTCTAAATAAAAGTATGTTTTGCACAATTTTCAAAGAACAATGGAAGCATGCATCTACTACTAAGATAAGATAATTTTATTGCACAGTTAATAAAAACTCACAATTTAAGATGCACAGCTTTAAAAGAAGTATGTATCAAGAATAAAAAAAATAATTGGTGGAAATTAAAATTATGTAAAGATCATGTTACAATTTACATTTTTAATATTGTTCGTTGGAGCTGTGGACCCAAGGTTTTATACTCAGAGGTACTGTCTGTCTGTTACTCAGTTTCCTCCTTTTGTGTCTGCTTAATTCTCTCCGCCACGACGTCAAAGAATTTTGTAAATCGGCAGTTCAATTGGGTCTCCTGCGGGTTAAAACATAGTTTAACTGCCTGTCTGCAAGTTCTAATGCCCTTCTGGTTCCATATTACGCGAAGTAAGGATCTCCTTTTGTCCATTAAGGTTGGGCAGATACAAATTATATGGATTAGATCTTCAGGTCCTGCACTGCAGAGTCGGCAGGTTTTATCATCCCGATTCCTTTTCCATGGGGCCAAATGAGGGCGAATTGGTACTATACCGAGACGCAGCTTTAGAAATTTTTCTTTGGTCTTCTGTTTGAATCCATGGTCCATGTACGCTTGGGTCTTTAATATTTTGTAATCGTTTAGGAGTGTCCATCCATGTGCCCTTTTTGCTAGAGTTTCCTTGTCTTCTAATAGCGATGTTATTTTTGTAACCTTTGTTACTAGCTTTTTAAAACGTTTGTGATCTACTGGAGTATTCCAGAGGTTAGTCAGTTCAAGTCTTTCTAATGATTCCGTCAAATACTTCCTTGCATAAGATCGTTCTCGTTGCTGCAGCTCGATCCAGAGGTGGGCACTTAAGGTGCCCTGCTCTGCGTTTCTGATCTTGTGCCTACATTTTATGAAGCTGCCCCTTCTTTCCAGTGTCTGTTTTTGAACCCCGAACTCCAGACGGATTTGGGCAGGAGATACGTGGCTAGGTAGCCGAAAGATGGTTCTGTACGTTTTACTTTGTCGAGGGTAAGTGCGTCTTTTCCGAGAGTTGACTCGCTCCCGTATGTTAGCGTCGGTTGAAGGCGAGCTCTCAGTACTTGAAGAAGCGGGTCGAGCGTATAGTCTGGCAATATTTTCTTTAAGGGGATCATTGCGAGATAGGTCATGGTGCCTTTTCGATGTAATGTCTCTAATTGCGTTTTAGATGAGCCTCTGCTGTCTACTAGGACTCCCGGGTATTTGTAGCACGCTACATGGTCCAGTTTGCGTCCGTCCAAGTACCAGCTATTTTTCTGACCTTCTTATAGTTCACAGCCATAGTTTTTGTTTTCTTTAGGTTGATTTTTAGTCCATTGCGCTGTGAAAATGAGCTGGTGGTGTTTAGAAGATGCTGAAGGCCAGTGGGAGTACGACTTATTAGGACCAGGTCGTCGGCATAGAGGAGATTGGACAGCGTGATGTCTCCCAACCGTGGGGCATGCAATTTTGTGCTGTCCAGTTCCCCTGGGAGGTCTGCCAGAAAAAGATTAAACAAGGTAGGGGCTAGGACGCACCCTTGCTTCAATCCTTTGAAGGTGTTAATTCGCCTGGAGAGGTGCGTCCCGTCTCCCAGCTTAATCTTGACCCAGGTGTTGGTATGAAGTAAAATTAGCTGCTTCAGGAGGGGTTGCGGTATCCCCCATTTTTCAAGCTTTCGCCAAAGTTTGCCTCGGTCCACATGGTCGAAGGCTGAGCTGTAATCGATAAAACATAGAAACAGCGAGCTCTTTCCTACTTTGGCCGCGTCTGTCAGCAAAGTTAGCGCCATGAGATTGGTGGTAGTTCCTTGTCCTCTGCAAAACCCTGGTTAATTTGCTGGGATTATGTGTTTTGACGCCGCCCAAGATGTCAATTCATCCAATAAAATGCCAGCATAATACTTCGCTTCTATGTCCAGGAGAGCGATCAACCGATAATTGGAAGGATCACTCCTGTCTCCCTGCTTGTAAATTGGGCTTATGGTTGATCCTTGCCAGGATTCCGGGCAGGTTTCTAATTCCTGTATGCCCACAAAGAGTGGTGCTAGTGTGCTACTCCAGAAATCGATATCGTACTTAAATATTATTGGCGGTATCCCATTTGGCCCTGGTGCACCTTCCGATTTCCCCTTCTTTATTTGCGTTTTTATCCGATCCACTGTTATGTTGATTTTTCCCCTATGAAACTTGTTGGTGTGGCGTTGTTATTTGCCCCGTCGTTCTTCTTACGGTCATTTTTTCCCATTGTACTTTCCGTGGGGTTTCCAGACCCTTGTTCTTTCTTCCCTTTTTCGTTGTCCTTCTTTTTATTCTCTGTTTCTTGTGTTAACAGGGCTATGGGGTTAGCTTCGTCGGTTAGGTTAAAGTGATTGTGCAAATACTCAGCCCAAGCTGCCTCTGATATGTATGAGTTTATTCCTTGATGGCCTGGGCGCTGCAAACTGTGAATTGTTTGCCAAAATTTAGCGCTGTTGTTTAGTTTCGAGTCGTACTTTATTTTTGCCCAAAGTTCATCGTTCGCCTGTATTTTGATTTCCCAAGTTGCCTTTCTTAGGCTTGCTTTTAAACCACGTAGAGCGTCCTGCAAAGGCTCTTTTTTAGGCTGTATACGGAGTTGGTTCAAAGTTTGCTTTATGTTCCGTTTAAGTCTTTTTATCTCCAGCGTGTTTGTCTTTCTCGATGCAGACTTGGGAAGTTTGCATTTGGATAGCCTTGGTTTTGTTGCATATTTGATCCCGAGAGTCTTTGTATACCACTCCCAGGCCTCTATTGGGTTTACAGCCAAATTGCCCTGAACCAAGAGCTCCTTCGCGTTTGAAGACAGTTCTTTGATGTTTTCTTGTTCGCATTTTATGCGTTTGAAGTCTGATGTATATTCGGACGTAGCGTATGCCCTGACTTCCGTGGGGTTCTCTCTGATTATCCTTAGTACGATTTCTTGTGGTAGATGGTCGCTTTGATCACTAACACCCAGCTTAAATGATTTGATGATGTCAAATAGAGGGAGAGTTGCAAATGTATAGTCTAGGTAGGATGAACTTGTTGCCGTGTGGTAGGTTGATGCTGGCGGGGTGCCTCCTTTGTACCGGCCGTTCAGTGCCCTTAGATTTAATTGCTCTAATTCTTTTAGAAGTTGGTTCGAACACTTGGTTTGTTTAGTTGAAGGTGGTCGTACCTGAGTTGGTATTCCCCAGGCTCTGTTAAGTTCGTGTACCAGTTCTTCGTCCGTTGCGCTTCCAAGAAGAAAGAGATTAAAGTCTCCTGCCAAGATTAGATTTTCAACTTCCCCCTTGTCCAAGATTCTTGCTATCTCTTTGTCTCTTGCACCTTTCCGTCTGCACTTCGGGTGTATGTAAGAGTTGATTATTACGAGGCAGTGGCACTGCTTTCTGGTGTTGATTGTTATGACAGTCGCCTGTGTGACGTTGGGGGCAATGGTTTTAATCTTTATTTCCTTCATTGATCCTACTGTGAGGATTGAGGCAAAGATCGTCAATACGCTTGAGCTATGGCCGAAGGGAGAGGTCCTGATAGCTGGGACGATTTGTGTCAAGTGGCCTTCAAGGGCTATCTCAGCTTCTTCCCAGGTTTCTTGCAGTAGTATCAGGCCAAATGTCTTCAGGTATTTTAGTGTTTCATGATCGTCCAATTTATCAGTCAGGGCATTGATATTCCAAATACATATTCTGAGGTTGTTCAATGTTGTGTGTGTTGAGGGCTGGACGGGGGAACCTTGTCATTGCCCACCTCTGTTTGTTATTGTACGCTGTATTATATCCAGATTAGGAACTGTTGAATTCGTTATTACCGTTTTGATATATGATGACCTCCCTTGGCGGCCTGGCGACTGACTGAGAGCTCCTTTTAGAATTGATGTAGCTTTGAGCGGGTGTTCTTTTTCACTCTCCTTTAAAAGCGGTGTTGGGTAGGCTGGCTTTCTACCTAGTTCCAGTCTTATTCCCCAGTGAGCGAATTTGTCAAGTTCTCCTAAAATCCGGTCGACCAGATCGTTAGACGCCCATGTTGTCTTTGTCGTTTCTGGTTTGGTCTGGTCGAGTGCAGGTTGGAATTCGATTAGAAGTAGGTCGGTTGAGATAATACCTTCCAGACCCTTGACCGATGTAATTAATTTTAATATGTTTCCTCTGTTCAAAATGTCCATGCGGCCCTTAGATTTATACTCAGGAGTGAATATTAGTATGTTTGTCTTCTTTGATGGAGTGGCTCTGGGTATTCGGGCAGTGGTTTGTTCGGGATAGATGGCCCCGGTGAGGGAATGATCATTGTTGATGTCAATTATGGCCGAGGTTACACTTAATTTGGGTTGTTGCAATTCCTGCTCCAAGGCCGGCTGACTCGCATTTTGTGGCGTGGCCCTTGGCCAGCTGTTGAAGTGGCTCCTTATTGTGTTGCGTAGGTCGGACTCTTGGTCGAATCTTTCCTGCTGGTGTGAGCCTAGTGCTTTTCTTCCATCCTCGTGCCCAGGGAGTTCTGTTGCTGCCTCTAATGGTTCCGTTGCTCTCGGGATTTTAAGTTTAGTATGGGTCCTTGTGGTTGGAGGTTTTTTTATCCAGGAGCGGTGTTTGCTCGGCCTGGTTTGGCGGTTCCTCCGTCTGCTCATGTTCCGCTTGGCTGTGGGATTCTGCCGGCTGCCCCTCCTGTTCATGGGCAGTGGCTGTCATTTTCCTGTTCCTGCCCTTCCTTTTTTGTTTCCGACGGGTTCGTGAGTTTGTAGACACCTCTGTGTTGGCTTCTTCTTGAGGTGAGAGAATTGGAAGTGTGTATTTTTATGGTTGCCCGGCATTGAGGGAACAGGTCTTCTTGTTTTGGAGCAACCCGTTCTCTGGTTTTATTAGGGTTCTGCGTATTAGGGAGTCACTGGCGATGGTTCCCTCCTTGGCCGTGTCTGTCAAATCCGGTGGTGTGATTGGCTTCAGGTTGACCAGAAGGTTCTCTAGCATAGTGTCGATAGTTTATTTATTATTGGGGAGCAGTCGCATTCTGTTCTTTCTACAGCAGAAAGTTCTGCTACTTCCTGTCCCCTATTTATTAAGCCGTTTAAATCGCCCAGTTCTTCTCGATCCCTGAAGTGAATTTGGCCAGTGTTTGCAGTACTGTTAACTGCATGTCTAGTTTCTCTGATTGGTATTGTAAGGCTGCTGCAGAAAGTTGTATTGTGTTTAATAGATTTGCCCAGAAGGTAAGGAACGAGCTTTTACTTTCGCTCTCTGGTCTCCTGGTGCTTGGGGTTGTGGTAGGTTTTAGGTTGTAAGCCGCTACCAGGTCTTGCCACTCCTGTGTTGCAAGGAAGGACATGTCACTATCTATGGTATGTGGATTTTTCCTTTGCTGATTTTTTGGTGTGTTGAAGCGGCCCGTGTCGATCTGCTCGTTTGGTGCCGTATGGGGGGCGTCTTGTGCGCTCTTCAGCGACGGTGAAAGGCTGCTGTTTTGTCGTGGTGTTGCTATCCTTTCATCCCGTACGCTCTGAAGTTTTTGCCCCGGCGGTCCGGTTAAATGGACCCCTCAGTCCTGTGGGTCATGATGTTCTAAAATGATAGAGGCATCTAATGCTCTGTCTATACTTGGCCCACTGAGTGTTGTGTCCTTGTCTGGGGAGCTTTCTATTTTTATACTCCTGAGCTGTGTCTGTAGGCCTTGAGGGATTGTCAGTTCGGTGTCTGGTTGGCTACTGAACTCCACTCGCCGGTCTGCTACTGGGTATGCTGTTCCATCTTCTTCGTTGTCAATTGTTAAGCTGCTGTCAGTTGGTGCTGTGTGATTATTAGTGGTATGAATGTCCGCTACTGTGACTTTTGGTGTTTTTTCTGTAGCTGGTGTTTTTTGTTCTTGGACTGGTGGATGTTCTATTTTCCTGGCTCCAGTGGAGTTGGTAGGCCCTCTAGATTTCTATTGTTTGTATAAATTGCTGCTCCTGGATGTTTTAAGAACGCAAATTTCGTGTAGATTTTTGGTTGGTAAGAGTATGAAGTTTTCCTTGCTGGTTCTCCATCGATGGTTATGAGATCTTCGGTTCTGTCTCTTTTTGCTCCTTTTGATTGGTTACTTGGTTTTGTTACTTTGTATGGGCCCGTTGCGATTTTTAAGTTGTTGTCTTTACTGGCTTCCAGGCCGGTGAACCAAAGGCAGCCCGTGTCATTGCCGGTTTCATTGGCGGAGTTGGTATCGTTCGGGTGGTCATATTCCTTAAGAGTCCTTGTATTACAGAGGTCTTTGTCTGTAGGTAATAGAGTTGCTCCGTCGTCTCTTATGGCCCCCTTTTTCCGTTTTGATACTGATTTTGTAATGGACCTTCTCACTTTTCCGGACCTCATGGCTGGAAGCTGAAGCTAGTTACTGAAGGTTGGTTTCGACTCACAGAGACACACGGCTAGGGTGAATGAGGGGCACTCGGGCAGTCGGCGCGTGGGGGCGTGGGAAGCACAACACTCGGGAGTAAGCGCCCTCACAGGCTGTAGATTAGCAGAGCACGTCGAGGTGGTACGGTGTAGGGGAAGGGAAGCTGCAGGGACCGAATCTCTCAGAATCTCTCGATCCCCCTTTCCTGGCCCCGCTCGCTCCTCCACCGCTTGAAGCTCCTCGAGCGGGCCCCCTCGCAGGCCCCCACACAGGCCCCCACACAGGAGCAGAGCTGACGACCTCCGGGTGCACCAGATTCTATAGGTGCCTGTGGGAGCCTGTGGGTGCCGTGCCGTAGGCTATGAGTGATGCGTGATTGCCCATAATGTCCTGCCTGCTGCCTGTTGCCTACCGTGGCCAGGGCCGGGGTCGTATGTTATGCGTCCCTACGGTTGCCTCTCTCGAGGTTCTCGCAGAAGCAGAAGCAGGAGCAGGGGCTCGGAGCTCAGGGCTCAGCCTAGATTTTCACGTGCCCGCCCACCGGCCAGCTCCGTGCTCCGTACGCCGCTGAACTCACCGGCTCATCGGCTCTCCGGCTCCTCTGACACTCCTTTGCTGTTCCGCTGCTTCCACGGCTTTCCTTGCGGTGAGTTTCCTTTGGTACCTTGCCGGGCTGCGGGTGTTGTTTTCCCAGCGCTCGGCTGACCCGGTCGCAGCCTGGCCTCCTCTGCTCCTCACAACGGCAATCGACAACGGCAATCGGCAAACCGCAAAACGTGAACTTCAGAATACAGGAGAAATGGGGAACAAGGAGGGGCTGTTACTGTTGCTGTAGTTGTGGGGCGCAGGTACCAATTCCAGCTGTTTTGTAGCTTGTGCCTTGCCGCCTGATGCTACCGCTGCCCGTCCAAGCAAAGGTGGTGGCAGAATACAAGCGGGAGCTTTTCTGATACTTTTACGGAGGTTCTGCAGAGCTTCTGCGGCGCCAGTGGCCAGCAGTTCCTTTCAGGTGCAGCTCCTCCCAGGTGCAGCGGCAACAGGATGCTGGGGTTTTGCGAGGCTTCTGCGGAGGATTCCACGGCGGCCGGCAGCACCTCTCAGGTACTGAAGCACCGGTCTGAGGCGCAAAGCAGGGCGACAAAAGCAGCAAAAAAAGGCAGCAAGGACGGCGGCTGTGAAAGCGGCTGTGAGGGCGGCTGTGAAAGCGGCTGTGAGGGCGGCTGGGGAAACGGCCATGGGCCGACCGCTAACACCGCCACTGCGGCACGTCCGCTCCGGTGCTTAGTTTCCCTGCGATCGGCCACCCGTGAAAATACTAAGCGGGGGCCCCTGCTGTCGGGGCGGCAAGCTCAGAGCTCAAAGCCGGGAGCCAAGAGCCAGCTGTATCGGCGTCTTCCTTGCGTGTCGCTCCTTCCTCGCGCCTGCGGTCGGCTGTGGGCGGCTTGAAACCAAGGAGTGGAGTCACAGGAACATGCATCTACTACTGATTTTTACTTTAATGAAGAAAGCTACTTACAAGAGAATGAAGTAGTGTGTGCAGTTGAAACAACTGGCTGATATTATGATGTAAAAGAAAATAGTAATAATGCAAAAGAGGAGATGATTCCTAGACATATAGAGGAAGAGATAGGTGAAGAGGTGCAAGGAAAGCACAGACATGCTCCTGTGTATAAATAGGAGTACAGTAGTATTTGTATTATTTGCCAGGGATAAAATGATACAGGAGGACCCCAATCATCTACCTACAGTGCTGTTTTCTGTTTATTTTACCTCTGCAAATGTTGGGATGAATGAGTACTAGTATTGATGCCAGGTTGAGCTTAATACATGGTGAGAAACTGGAATCACTTACAATAATTTCTTAGAGAAGCAAACTCTAACATTAAAGGTATCATCCTTTTAGTTTTAGAAAGGGTTTAAAGGTACAGTCTTGTATTTTATGTTATTTGTAAAAAAAAATATTGAACCTGTGGTTGTCGAGAGAGATTTGGAAGAACTGCTTGATATTCTAGTGAATGTTACATGGAGGAAGAAATGTTGCCTTCAATTAGACAGAAGTAGATCTGAAGAAATATATGAGCATTACAGTATCCACCCACTGTATTCAAAAGAGGTTAGGGGGATGCCAATGAACCATATCAGATGAAACAAGCTAAAAGAACTCCAATGAGTGTCTGGTGAAAAGTTTCTTCAAGTTTCTTCTTCTCAGTTATCTTTGGAAAAAAAGAAAAAGTATAAAAGTGTTATAAACACCTTCTTAGAAAACAGCAGTACTTTTCAAAAACATTTCAAAACTTCCCACAAAATCCTCCCAGCAGTAGTGACATAGCTTCTGACTTACACTAGACTTCAATATGCACTCCTCTAGGGTTAATTCAAACTTACTGACAAGGACCTCCTTTATAGAATGATACATCAACCTCTTCCCTTTCTCTAAAGCCAGTATGTAGTCTCTCCCATCACTATGAATATGACTCCAAAAGCATCTCAATAATCCTCGAGAGAGATCATCTGTACATTTACAGCTACTTCTTATACAGCCTGTCTATCTCAAACCTCTCCTTAACGTCAGGCACCAAGTCTCTGAAAATATGAACTCTTTCTTCTGCACTGGATTCAGTAGTGGTACTCAGACCATTTGTGCTAGAGTCTAACAGCAATTTGGGTTTCAAGTGCACCTCCTTGACTTTCCAGGCAGCATGACCCTTTTCTCCTCCTAGGCTCTCCTAGCCTCAGCTTTTCTCTCCTCTGCCGTCAGCTGGGCCAGCTGCAGTCTCAGATGCCACTTAGCCTGTTTGCCCTCCAGGTCCTCAGGGGATTGAGTCTTGGAGGAGACAGTACTTCCTGCAATATATTCAATAGAGACACCTCTCTGAGGGATCCATTCTCTCCTCTCCAGACTTTACCCACTCATTTCTCCACTCCTCTCCCTCCTTCTAAAATCCACTACCTTTTGGGGCCCTAATTCTGAGATCAACTACAATCAGGGTTCTCCCTTTTCAAGAGGGCTAAAGAAGTCCTCTCCAAACTCTTATTGAGGTGCAGGTTGCATTTAGCAGATGTCCTCCCAGTCTCTAAGGGCGAACTAATACTAAAACATGGACGTACACTTGAGTAAATGGGTGTGTGAATGCTCTTAAGGGTGTGTGAGTGTGGAAGTCACTGTCTGGCTTTATGAGAGACAAGTACATAACTGCTTTCTTGAGAGTGTAACTAGGTATGTAGGTGTCTCACTGTCTGTGAGCCTGTGCAAATGACTTTCTTATAAATTCCATGCTATAAACAAACACCCTCCTCTAATTCCAAACACATTCATTCATACTATCATAAGACAATTAATATACATTGACCAGTGCAAGTCCTCATTCTCCTTTCGTACTTGCTGTATTTTTAATTAATATTCTCATCTAAGCTGTCTTCTATTTTCTCTTCTAGTATACTAGAAGCTACACATTTTCTTTCACCTTACATACAGTCACTATTTCTTTATAAATACACTTTCATGTACTACAACATAATTAACAAAAATGTAAAAGCTCTTTGCTGTTTTCTCGGTTTTATTTCTATGTCTGGTAACATCCAGTTGTACTTCTGCAAACCACTTCCTCTCTCAGTAGAAAAATAGGTAACATGGCTGCCCCTTACCATGTGCTCTTAATTATGCTGTTCTAGTTTATAAATCACAGGCTTCCTTTCATTATTTATTTATTTTTGTACCACTTCTAAATGGTCAGTATTTCTTTAACCCTTTCCATGTTTCTGGGGAAGAATTCCAATTTTATTTTTTAATGGGTCCATGGCGATGCTCAGCATGGCCACCCGTGTAATTTGCATCGAGGTTTGCATATTTATAAAAGGGGCCCATGCTGAGCCCTTCGACAGGTCTGCGTATCTCACGAGTTAAAAGAAAATATTTTCTGGCATTTTACTGCCCATTAAACATGCTTTCACCTAATTTATAGAGAAGTTGTAAAGAAAGCTTGCACCTGGCCCCTTCAATTAGTATCTAAGCAACTTTTCCGTATATATATATATATATATATATATATATATAGATACTCTGTATACTGATGTGAAGCTACTGCCGGATTTTGCTATTGCAAATTATCACCAGATACTATATTGTGCCATGAAGAATTTCTGGGAACTCCATATCAAGTTTGCGTATCTAATTTTTCTGGGATGAATCATATTTGCTAAGCCGTGAAGAAGCGAAACATTTTCGCAAAACACATGTTGCCTGTCCAACTTATTACATGTTATTACAACCAAGAGGCTGGGAAGGGTCTGGTATTTTTATCCTGCCCCCTTTTCTGCTTTTAAAATATTATTTCTGTGACTCGGCTCAAGCCGAGTCCCAAGATGGCTGCCAACACTTCCTGGTTTGAAATGTTAGCAGCCAATCAGATCTCATTACGAGATCTGGCGGGGATGCAGATCCTCCTATAGATACAAATTAGGATTACCTTAATATTTGGAAAAAATACTGAATGGATTAAAGGCAATTTACAAAAAGGTCGTTTTCTGGACTAGCAGCTACCTTTCTGCCAAATGTGGTGTAATTTGATTCAATCAGTTTGAGTTGTAGCCATGTCTAAAATCCCGATGGGGATGAACTGGGGAAACCAGGTTTTTTGGACTCTCTTTTTCTTGGCTCCCCCTTGACAGATCACCATACAACTTTCAAGACAGCAGTTGGAGTGAGATTAATATTCATTTTTAAAACTTTGCGATGATTTGTCAAATGAGGCCAAAGTTATTGGCAAATGAAAAAACGCTTGTCCTTTGGAAACTGCATCCTAATTATAATTACCTTGTCATGAGCACCAGTAGGTTATAGATACTGTGTTACAAACGTGAATCTAAGTTACCACGGGACAGTGCAAGCCTGACATTTTACTTGCACAGTCCCGCAGTACCCAAAATACTCCAACAGGACCACACGGTGGGGCCACGCAGGGCGTTTTGTGGCTACAGCCCACGTGAGGCTTCCCTCTGTCCTCTTATAGCTTAATATTATTGTAGCTTCACAACACAAGGACCAGGTTACACAGTCTTTAAAATGGCAGCTACAACATTTCAGATCATATTGTAGCCAGATAACTAGATTTCTCACAGCACAAGATGGTCATGGTGCAGTAAATTGCTTTTGGCCACTTAGATTGCTCTATTTGTTAGATTTTTGCTAAAGGACATATCAGCCAGATATTGAGATATTTTTAAGCTTATTTTCTCAAAAGCAGCTGAACTGATTTACATCATATAAAGAAACACACACATTCAGAGTGAAGATGTGGCTTGCAGCTACTCCCATCCAAATTTTTCCAGGACCTCCCACAAGAGCTAGGATTTCAGGTTATCCTTATACTGCCTTTGTGTGTCCTTGTTCAGAACATTTTCAAGACAGATGACTGAGTCTCGAGGTTCTATAAGGATCATCAAAAGTTTATTTTCATGTTGTGGCCAGCCAATCAGTGTACCAACTTTGAAAAATGGCCATTACCCACTTAAAAGGCTTGAATTTTTCAATTTCAGCCAATACTCCAGAAATCTATACATATTGAACCTTAATTCTCAAAAACTACCGGATTTACTCAAAAAAGGACACTTTCTCTGTAAAATTCTAGCTTTCTGCTAAATTTGTTGTAATTCTGTTTAGCCAATGTGGATGTAGTGCTATCTATAATTCCCTTTGGAAATTGTATAGGAAAATTACATTTTGAGACTCCACTTTTCCTTGGATTTCACTTGACAGATGACCGCAAAACTTTCCAGGAGGGAGCAGAGGTGATCAAATTCATCTTTGGAAAGTTTTGTGACGATTCCTCCAACTGCGCCAAAGTTATTAGCAAAACAAACAATCGATTTCCTGTAGTAACTAGGTCCTAACTATAACTACACAGTGTCTGTCTGTCTGTCTGTGTGTCTGTCTGTCTATCTGTTTATCTATCTATCTATCTATCTATCTATCTATCTATCTATCTATCTATCTATCTATCTATCTATCTATCTATCTATCTATCTATCTATCTATCTATCTATCTATCTATCATTGGCACTTGACTCAAATGTGTCTGGGTCACATAAAGTCACATTCATTTACATGATGGGATACAGTTTGTAGCGGGAGTTACACCACAGGGATGTCCTCCTGTAAGTGTTATTAACCTGTGATCTTTCATTAATCTTTATTTCGGCAATCTGCCATAAAAGATACAATAAAATAATAAAAAACAACATTACTTATAGCACAATGGCAAAACAAATGAGGACATAAAGAGAAAGCCATCACATTCTGGAAAGCAATACAAATCATTGCTTAGTGCCTCAATCATCTACAGTGGTGCTAAATGCAAAAAAACAGTCTATCATGAATACTAGAAATGATGCTGAAATACATTAAAAGGATATATCATATGGCTGAGATCATACATATAGTGGCATAATTCCAAGCTTGGATAGCACAAACACGGGCTAAAGTTAGGGTGCCCTGGAAATTAGGAGCAGTCTCTTGTGCCAAACTGCCTCTAGAAATTTGGCCATTGCAAACACAGTTGCTTTAGACAAGTCAGTTTTGAGGATTCTAAAGGCCTCGGAGCATTTACAAAACCCAAGGTTCTTACATAAAGGGATTACCCAATATCTTCTGGCAGCAGTGTAGGCAGGACAAAAGAAGACTAGATGGAGTTCGTCTTCCAGCCAACAATTGCAGCCCGGGCAATTCTCCGGGGTTGACTGCTTCCATTTGCTCGTGAATGCTCTTAACGGAAGAGTACTATAGCGCCACTGAAGGAATAACTTCCGGGCCAGGTTTGGGAAGATGTCATCGAGTACTGGCTTGAACCTGTAGGAATCTTTCACCGCAAGAAATGTATTAACCTGTGAATCTGGGCGTATGCCCTGTGTATGGGATGCCAGATTGCTTACATAGTAAGTTGCCACAAGATGTTTCCGGGACATACCCTGGCAAGCAACTAGAGGATCGCTCCACAGGGACAAAAGGCCCAACCGGTCAAATTCAGATTTAATATATTTGAACCATGGGATATTCCCTACAGCAGGTAGAGCAAGAATTCCCTGCAATTCCTGCCTATAGTTAACTAGCTCAGGGGTAGACCATAGTCTTCTCCAAAAGGTTAAAGGTTTCACACCCACCACTTGATCCAAAGGCTTTAGACCCAAATCCAGCCTTAGTGGCAGGAGCGGTGTGCTTGTCGGTAGCTTTAATAATTGCCTGAGAAATTTATTTTCTACGGTAACCAAATCTTTTTTACAAGCATACGCCCAGAGTTCGCTACCATGGAGGATCGCTCCTCTGGCCTGGAGTCTGTAGATCTCCAGGGGAGGGGCTAGTGGCCTGATGGATGATCTGTTGGAATTCGCTAGCCTAATTATACCCCCTGTTAATTGCGCCAGTCTGAGCTGTGACTTTACCTGGTGATCGCCCCATTCTAGTTTGTCATTAATAGTCACGCCCAGATACTCGAAAGTGTAAACTCTTTCTAGTTTATTGGGGCCTATAGATGGATTGGGACGTGTTTTTTTGGGGGGGTTGAAAATCATGAACTTAGTTTTCATGGCGTTTATTTCAAGCCCATGGTCTCGGCAAAATGCCTCAAACCCCTCCAAAATACGCTGAATCCCCATAGGGGATTTTGAGAGCAGTAGGGTGTCATCCGCGAACATGATCGCGGGCACCCTGGTGCCACCGAGCCTGGGAGCATCTGTGTTATTAACATTGTTTAAAAAATCGATTACACCGTTGACAAAGAGGCAAAACAGGGTCGGCGCAAGAATGCAGCCCTGCCTTACCCCTCTGCCAACGGGGAATCTATTGGAGAGACAGCCCAGCCTCCCACACCTTACCTGTGCGTAATTTTGGGTGTGCAAGCGAATGATGACATCAAGGAGAGCGTGGGGGTGCCCGAGTTTAGCCAATACCGTCCAGAGTTTACTCCGCGGAACAAGATCAAATGCCGCTCTGAGGTTGACAAAGACGGTATATAGGGTACCCCCCTCCACCCTCACAGTCTTCCAAAAAATAAGGGCCAACCGGAAAAGTTGGTCCGTAGTTGAGACCTTGCTCCTAAAGCCCGCCTGGAATGTACTCAAGACTGAGTGGTCTGTCATCCAATCCTGGAGGCGGTCAAGAATCAGCCTCGCAAAAAGTTTTTGCGAGACGTCAATGAGGCTGATTGGCCTGTAGTTGGCTGGGAGCAGAGGAGAGCCCTTCTTGAAGATTGGTACAATCTCTGCTCCCAGCCAAGTATTAGGAACCGCCATTCCTGCCAGGACTGCATTAAAAAGCACTAATAGATATGGAGCCCAAACCATGGGTTGATGTTTGAATAGATCATCCGGAATTTTGTCTAATCCGGGGGCTTTCCCTGACAGTTGTTTAGATATTGCAGCAATTACCTCACCTAAAGAGAACTGCAAAGGGTCAGCGCCTTCCGCGTTTGGAGATTGAATAGTTAAGCCACCTGGCGACAAAGGATGTTCCAGTAGTACACCGGCATGCGGTATGGGCAGACCTAGGGCAGCCTCTTCGTAAAGGCAGCGGAAATGGTCCTCCCAGACTGCAGCCGCAATGTTGGCCTCAACTGCTTGAGTCGGCTCAGCTGAACCTGTTTTCACAATTTGCCAAAACTTGCGTGTGTCTCTTGTCTGGAGGGTAATCAACATGTTTTCCCAGATGGTGTGATCCCATGCCACCTTCGTGTTGTGAATAGCTTGCTTTAGCTCCAGCCTCCTTGACCTGATTGCCCCAGGGTCCCTAGAGTGCTTCAATGCATCGATCAATTTACCCTTTGCCTCCCTGCAAGATGAATTGTACCATGACTGCCTTTGTACCCTGCGGGGCCCATTGCTCACAACTGGGTTCAAGAGCTCCGCAACGGTGCCCACCAGGTCCATGTGAAGAGTACCCAACTTCAGAAAAAAAAATTCAGTGGGAGGATGGTTTATAATTGTCCCCACAGATTCTAGTGTGGGGAGTATCCTCTCATAAAGCTCCGAGATGTGGGCAGGATTATCTAGAAGTTTGGTCCAGCGGACTCTGCGCCTAAGGGTGGGCGTAGTTTGCGAAGTAGCGCTACGCGAAGCTACGCGAAGTGCACTTCGCACTACGCGAACTTCACGTAGCACTACGCGAGCTGCGTAGTAGCATGTTCGCACTGTGCAGGATGCGTTTTCAATGATTGCACAGTGCGGACAAGCATCCGGCACTGTGCAAGCATTGAAAACGGCATCTTGCACAGTGCGAGCTGTAGTTTTCTGCTGCTCGAGTAGATTATAACTCGAGCGGCAGCTTTCTCAACGCGAACAGGTAGTTTCTCATTGAGAGCGGTCGCAAGCATGCGCAACCACTCACAATGAGAAACCTGACCTCCTCGCGTTGAGAATCTCGCCGGGATGTCATTTTGCTTGCTCGCGGTCGCGAACATGACGTTCAGGACCGCAAACAAGCAAAAAATGACCGCTGCACTACGCTACGCTGCACTACGCATGTTCGCACTGTGCTACGTGCAGCTCGCGTAGTGCGAAGTTGCGAAAACTTCGCAAACTCCGCAAGCGTAGCGTAGTGCTTCGCCCAGGGTTATCTGCACCTATCATTGGCTAAAGTTAAGTTATTCGCTGATGTCACCTGGTCCAGCTGGTCATCCGTGGGTCCAGATGGCAGGGCCAACGAGAGAGTCAGCGCATTGTGATCGCTCTCACTTCTTTGTACTACCTCAAAGGCCAAGACCCTATTCCAGTCCAGGGTCTGTACCAAGATGTAGTCCAAATGGGACTCCTGGCCGGGCCTGTTAAGGGTCGGTTCAGAAGGGATATCCCTCCCTGATCTGCCATTACAGGCCCTCAGAGAATTGCTAAGGGTAAATGCCAGGATTTGTGTCGCCAAAGGCGTCCATGCTTTTGGTGGGGGACCAGTTGCGGTATTCCCCACTGAGCATCCTCTTCCCCAAATGCTCCCTCCAGCGTCAGGGTGAGCGGCTCGAACTGACAGTTGAAATCTCCCCCTACCAGAATCCTAGCGCCCTTTGGGAGATGTGGAAGGAATATAGAGAGCTCCTCAAAGGTGGGTGATGGGATTGTTAGACCCACCGGTCTGGAATAGACATTGATCAGTGCGAGTTTTGTATGGTTGAGCCATTCCAATAACACACACTGAACATCCAGTGAGTTAGTTTTGAGGGCCCTAGCCTTGCATCCCAGATAGGAAGCCACCCATATGCATAAGCCCCCCGAGGGCCGTCCTCTCCCCTCCCATTTTGCTGGGATGGTAAAACTCGCATATCCCGAGCGCCATTTGTCCTCCCGTGCCCATGTCTCCTGGAACATGCAAACGTCTTGGGTGTCGATAAAGGATCCCCAATCAGGAGAGTCTAATTTGCTCTGTAACCCCGCTACGTTCGAGGAGAGAATAGACACACTTGAAGTGCACCCGCTTATAGCCAGAACTTGGTCAGATGGCGGAGGCACAATGGTAGGCGTAAGCTCATAAGATGGATAGTTAAGGTAAGCTCCCCCACCAGATACACCATCGACCATTGGTTTGATGTGGACACCCGTGGACTGATCATGCTGTAAACTTCAATCGCAGCTGTCCAGGCCAGAAAAGACATCAATCCTGTTTGCTGTCTCCAAGGGTGTAAAAGGTCTCAAGTGATCCATTCAGCTATTAGGATTACTCTTTGACCGAACTGGTATCGTGTTCCACCCAAAGGGATCGACAGCGTGATGGAAGTGTGGGATTTGAGGCGGGTAGGTGAGATTGTAAGGTAGTTGGGGGGGAATGTGGATGGGTAACTGACCACCATTATAGGTAGGGGGAAGCAACGGAGATCTAGAATAAAAATAATTCAGGGAGCGTGGGATAATGGAATTACTGCCACCGCCCTGAGGCCAATTTAAAATGTAGTTAACTGCTCGAGGGTCCCTAAAATTTATGACAACGAGATTACCATCGTTGTCCTTGACCCTACTACCCAACCATGAAAGTCGTCTTACATGCACAATCTCCCCATTGATATTGTGCGTAAGTGGTCTATACTGGGCAAGCCAGTGCATGATTTTGTTTTTAAGTTGGAAATACCCCTCCCTCTTATTAACTGGAAGGGTGGGTACTCCCATCAGGACAACCACATATGGGGCAGATTCAGGGGGCAATTCTGTTTGATGGGTTATCTGAGGTGGTCTGGTAGGTCTGATAGAAGCCCTTGTGTTCTGCTGTGGGATCCCAGCAGGTGGTTTTACCGGACCAACCTGAGATGAATTTAATGGCAAGGGAACTGGATTGGTAATCTGTTTGGTGATGGGAGCCTTCTGTTGCTTGGAGTTCGTAATACTACTAATTTGAGAAGTCCCTTTAGAGGTGCTAGAGGTGCAGGGGGTCACCTCAATTGATGGTACGGGGACACTACTCGGCGGACCCTTTATAGCCATGGCTTCGAGCGCATCAAGCTTTTTCTCCACCCTCCTCAGCCTCTCTATAATAGGTAAGATGAAATACCTTATTAGATGTTCCATATTATCCAGGGAGGCGACATTAGAAGCAAGCATTGGAGAGTGATCAGCAAAAATGTCAATTGGGCCATCGGTGGTCGTTGGTTGTCCAGCTTGCTCGAATAATTGCGGGGAAGCCGGTTTAGGGAAGTTAGCATGGGTAACCACTGGGGCCAGGTCAGTTTTGGTGATTAATTTAGAAGATTTTCCAAAGTCCGAATGGCTGATCTTTGGCTTTAGTGGGTCCCCCCCCTTCCGTCTTCTCTTTGCTGGTGGTGGACGGTGGATGTTTACCTGCACAGTTTTCCTCAATTTGGTTTGAGCATATTTAACCTGAGCCGGGGTCCGGTTGGTTAAGTCAGCATCAGGGAGTGACGGAGTCGGGGGAAGCATGGGGTTTGCAGACTGGCCTGAATGGCCCAAGGGTGTTGGAGTGCAATCTCTCAGTAACATAAAAGGTCATCAGTGGTGGGAGTACAACAGATAGTAAAAATGGGAGCCTCCAGGGAGGAATCGGCAGAGGCCTTGTTCTTCATACTTTCGACAGAGCTGCGGCGCTCTGCCCTGCGCTCTGCCAGGGTTTTCTCCCGATCAGGATCAGTCCCGGCCTTTGTAAAATAGTTGTCAAGAGGGCCATTAACAATACACCCTACCTTATCCACAGAGGAGTGGGCCGGGCTCTGAGCCATAGGGGAACCGGGCACTGAAAACAAACGGCAGATGAAAGAGAGTTGGCCCTGCCCGGCCTCACTCGGTCTCGGAGGGCCTCAGAGGGCCCGCCCTTTGCCCGGGCTTCGCCCCGGGCTCCGTCCCGCGCGCGTCCCGCGTCCGCGCTAATGGATGGTATTAAATAGAGGGGAGGAGAGGGGCGGGAAGAGTCACAGGTGCGCTGGGTTGCTTCAAGCGCTACTCCTGCTGGGACTCGCAGTCCCACACCCACAAACCGGACAGACTTCGGTCTCTCCCCAGTGTTCACGATGGTTTTAAAACAGTGAGCAGGTTTCCCAAATGTCAGCAGCAATCCGCGTTTTAAAAATGAAGAGTTGCTTTCCCTAGTGTCAAGAGCAATCCAATTTCAGCATACAAAGGCTGCGAGCGGCACCCCTGTGATCACATAAACTGATTGTTGCAGAGAGCAAGTTCCTAGAGATGGGCCTCTCTTTCTATCGTCTTGCAGACTTTGATGTTACAACTGCAAGAATAGAACTTCGTCTTTGTTAGGCAATTAAATGTACTGAAAGCCTAAAGGTTGTCACCCAAAACCGACTGTCGCTCCAAATGTAACTCCGGAAGAGAGTCTGAGCCTAGGTGATATAGACACTCTCATGTCTTGCACATTGAATACAAATGAACTTGAACGCATGACTCAATTAGATTTTTTGATAAACATGGGGATTAACATCATTCAATGTAGTAACAATGTTTTAAAAGTTATTTCTATCCATGGTTGCCTAATTAAAGTCTTGTTGTGTTTCAGGAAGAAGTGTAGAAAGATGTTTGTAAATTGCAATCCACTCTCATGACACAGGGTTGTACAAAAAGAAATAACATTACAGAGGAACTTTACTTTGTATTTTTTACTGTATAAACTTTATTACGGCTGTGGGCCATAAAGGCACAACCACTAAAACACACATTAAAACAATTGAGTTAAACATGATTAAATGTATACAATCCTGTGCAATAGTATAGTCAGTGAAGTAGCCTATGTCCCTGTGCTATTAGGCAGACGCCTTCAACGCAAAATTATACAAAATGTCAGGATGTTCGGGGTACCTCCCTTGCTAGAGTTGGTTGTTATCGTGATTGCGTATCACGTGACTAGATGTACTAATTTCCTGCACATTGAATAGAATAATTGTCTGCTAATTGATAAGAAATATAATAACTATAAAAAGTGATCCTACATTATAAAATGAGTAACAGTCATTCTATTTTCCAATGAATATGTCAGTTGTCATATTACTGTTCACTACTATTGCAGTTTTCATAAGAGATACTCAGCTTGTACCTTAATTTCCACACACTCATCAGAAAACGAGAGTGAGCAAATATTGACAGCCTGCATGTATCGTATCTCAGAATCCTGAGTGCTTCTTGTGTTACAGAGAAACATAAATTGGCTATAATAAACCTGGAAACTGACAAGAGTATAGATAGCAAACCCTGAGACAAGTGTAAGAACGTAGGGGCATATTATCAAGCAACGGCGTTAACATTATCGCTGCTTTAGCGGCAGGAAACTGCTACTAAAACGGCGATAATGGGCTTGATAATATGCCCATGAGAATTCCAATAGAAGCCCATGTTAACACCAGAACATGGGCTTCTATTGGAATTCTCAAGGGCATATTATCAAGCCCATTATCGATGCTTTAGTGGCAGTTTCCTGCCGCTAAATCGGCGATCATTTTAAAGCCGTTCCTTGATAATATGCCCCGTAATTCTGCTGTATGTTGAAGCATAAAGACATATCATAGCCTCATAGCCTCTAGATGTTATGAAACGACTGATAACTTGTAGCTATCATCTGATGGCAGTCTTCTTTAACAATCTCCATAATGGTTATAAGGTAAGGTGTCTCCTGGACTTCAATGAGTTTCAATCCCTGATGAGGAAGAAACCAATAATTCTATGTATACATGAAAGCATAGCCAATCGGCAGGGCAGGCCCATAGTGTCCTCTAACAGAAACCTATTAGTAAGAACTGCTACCAATCTGAACCACTTCTTTCTACCCGTTGTACTTCAGTTAACTCTATAGTAAGCTAAGGGATGACAATACATTTTAAGACAGAGCACATGAGAGTTATTAAAATGACACTTTGGATGCCAGTCATGAAGCGACAGATCAATATTACTTTGCATCTTCTTGCAGAGATTTAGAAATAAATGGGTGAATATTTACTATGGGCAGACATTACAAAGGAATAAAAACAAAAATTATATTTAGGGATATATTTTCAATATTTGCATAGAGACTTATCTATCCTGTTGTAAAGTAATACAGTAATGTTTTAAACCTGGTTTCAAACTTTGGAAGGTACGGTAGGCATTGTGTTAAGTTTAGATTTATGAGAACCTTTATGCATAATTTAAGATCAGTTCCTAAACTTTACCGACCGCCTTTTAGATTGCCTTTGTCTAAGAACATTTATCCAACGCAAGCACTAAATTACGGTGTGTTTTCTGAAGCAAAAAGAAACCACAGTTAATCATGTTTCATGAATCTATATCTGTTTAAACTGCATTCCATAACATTTAAAATTAATGTCGTCTGTTCATTACCACTTCTATAAACGTGGATTTACTTTTAAACCAACTAATTTAGGTGCTTAATATGCGGTAATGAGTCAATAGATACGCTGTACTGTTCCTGCCATCTGACTCTCTCTTCCAAATTATTTGTAGATTCTCCATGTAAGTTATAAAACTGCCTTTTTATGTTACTGCTCCTCAAGGACCTGAACAGGTAAGTTTCCACCCATCAAACAAATCTTCTGATGTTCAAATTCTAAAATTCCTACCGTATACTAGGCATGCAAACAATTTCTATCTGCATTGAAGATTTAGGAAAATCGATTTTGTTTGTACCATAAGACAATAATCTACTTTTCAGCTTCAAAAGCCACAATCGAAATCCCTAATAATGTTGCCTGTTCTTGTAGCAATTTATGTCATTTCTCACTGTTCTGGGATGTACGAAAAATAATCAACTAAAACATGTAGCTTCTTGATTCATCAAATCTATCAGCAAAGCAGGTTAATTTGAATCTAAAGCTCTGCAGCACATTCATTTTGAAACAATTAAATGCAGTATAAATACATCACTAGGGAATACATCGAAATATTGCAAAATCTTACTCATGAGCCTCCACCTACACACTGTTACTCTGTTTGAAATAGTTATTAATTGAGCTAATGCATTCTGTACAACTTGGCAAGAACCCACTCACTATTCAAAACAATCAATCTTCTCCCAACATTGCCCTATGGAACTTGTGCCTTACTCAGTGCTTTAAATGCAAATAAAGAATTGCAGGTACTCATCAATTTAAGTAGTGACTGGAGGAGGGGCAATTGTGGGCAGAGTTAGAGGCAGAGCTTGTAGGCAGCATTTAATGGGAGCCACATTTTCTTGGTGCCAAGTGTACTTGATAATACAGAAATATTTCTGCTATCTGAAGAGTATATGTTTATTTCTCCATGTGCAAAAGGATATGTTTATTATTTTGGGAATGTCATAACAATGCAGATTTTCTCTAAGCCTATGCTCGTATGAAACATAAAAGTCATGAATGTTCTCATTGCATATAACAACAGCTATAGTAGGCAATTTGACTAAGGAACCTTGATAATGGTAAGCTTATTCTTTTTGGCCTCCATTCTTTAGGGTACACTTTGCATCTTTATATCCTTTTCCTCTCTGTTGCCTCCTCCAGTTTTCACAAAGTAAACATCTAAACTGAAGACCCAGAACCAACCCAAAAGAAAGGGAACATTTTCAATCTGGTCTTCAACACAATGCAGACTATATTACTGTCTCAGCCATCATCTATCATACAGTAGGCACCTACTATGGTCAATCAAAACGATCCACAGCTCCTTCAATGGGAGCACGAGGTACCTAACGTGAACACGGGTTAAATGGATTGATTACAGGGAACTAGAGTGGTGACACATGTGATTAAGGGCTTGTATAAATGGCTGGGATGAACGAAATGGGATAAGTTGAACTAGCATATGTCAATGTAAAGTGGATGAAATGAACAGAGGTACTATGGTAAGCAAGGCAAGCACAGGGCAAATTTGCCTTGAACTGGTTGGGTCAGGTGAGAATTAAGTGAGGAGAGAAAGGATGGGTCAGTTTAGGCAGGTTGAGTAAATCAAACATGTCGGGTCAGTGCAGAGTGAAAAGCCAAGCACATCTTGCATGATGTAAGCAAGGGTTGGCAAGGAAAATACAGGGTGGGTATGTCACGCACAGGTCAGCACATGGTGGTCTATATGAAGACCGGTTGAGTAAAGCAAGTAATCTGGGTCTGTGGGAGAGGAAAGCACAGCTTGCATAAAGCAAACAGAAGCTGTGCAAGGCATGTACAGGCTGGATAAATCCAGCACATTGTACATACAGTGGGCACCTAAGGGTCAGGAGACCATGGAGTTTTGGGTTTTTAAGTAGGTTTTGTAGCATGGACCAGGCCTATTGGGCATTGGAGAGATACAGAAGAGATGTTAGTACACTTTTCTAGAATTTGGGTGTTCCCTACAACATCCCTCAAGATAGTACATGCGTAGACATTGAAAAAAACATTTTAGTTTCAGAAAAGAGCTCCATATGGGAGGCTTAGATCTGATTTTGTGTCAGGGGAGCTTATGGTTCCAACAGCCCTTACCGGGACACCATCAAACCATGACGATCAATTAGTTTACCCGACCCTTATAGATGAGCCACTCCTGCTTCGGCATAATGCGCCTAAATCTCACATTCATTAAAGGAATTGCAAGGAAAACCAGCCCCATTGATAGAAATTGTTAAACAAATAGATCTTACCTTTAGCTTCCTTTCCTGGAATGTGGCTGGTTTAGCCGACAAAGTGTTTCACCAACATTGGCTAGACGTTGTTACTGTGCATAACGTAATCTGCCTACAGGAAACATGGTCCTTGGAGGCACACCACATTAGCGGTTACCAAACCTTTCATACCCCAGCTGTGCAAAGTGCACAAGGCAGCAACAAAGGGGGTCTGTGTACATTTGTAGCCATTACCGGGGGCATTGAAGTTAACAGGTTCATGGCCACTGAGTATTATCGGATACTGAGGCTAAAATTGGGCCCTTCGCATAATGCAATTATATTACATTTTTATAATAATATGCCACCTGACATGAGAGAGGCCATACTTAATAGGCTCCTCTCGACCTTAACCTCCCTATATGACCAATTGGTAGGAGATAATGTCATGTTTTGGGTAGGAGACTTTAATTGCACGATCTGTCCACATGACTCGACGGGTTTGTGCGGCCTATCGGACTATGGAGAAGACTGTCCTACCCATTTTAATCACACGCAACTTGGTACTACTCTTAATAACATACTCTTTTATTTTAACTTATCTTTTATAAATGAGATTTGTAAACCGAGTATACCTTTTCAACCTACCTTCAATGGGAGGGGGTGCAATACTATAATTGACTTTACCTTAATTTCTGCATCCCATGCCGGGCTAGTGGCTACCTGGGAAACGGGCCAGGCCCCCCACTCTGATCACTATCCCATAGCGTTTAAGATCAAACTTAAAAAATTGACACTCAGGGCTGTGGTCAATGCACCATACACTCCAGAGGTAAGATTAGCTTAAAAAAATTGCTATACAATTAAATGGGAAAAAGTAGACCCCTCGTGCTTCTTGGAAAAATAGTTGCTTCTAACATCGAAGACATAATGATATGTCTAACACAAGAAGAGGCTCCAGGAAGAGTAATGAACTCCTTTTCTAAGATACTAGCCACTGCCAAATCCCTTTTGATAAGAAAACATCGGAAGGGGGCCTCAAAACCCCACAGGTGGTTTGATAGTAAGTGCACCAAAGCACTAACACTTCTTAAAAAGGCATTACAGATAATTTCAAAAAACCCTGATTTAATTCGCACAGCCAGAAAATCCTTTAAAAACACAACAAAAATGAGAAAAGCCACCCTAAAGAAAAAGGTATGGGCAGCTTTGAAAGAAGCTTCGACTAAAAGAGATAATACGGCTTTCTGGAAGGTGGTAAATGACCCCTTCCTGCAAACTAAAGAGGCTGATCTCATCGACATGGCAATTACAGGTGATCTATAGGTAGCTCACTTTAAACACCTGTATGGCAAAACGACTTTCCTCGACGACGGAAATACTTCCATCGATGAGAATAATAATTCCTTGGTAGGTAAACATCTTACCCCTTTTCCATTAGCCATAACCTTCAGTTGTCACGAAGTTATTAAAGGCATAAAAGATAGTTCGTCGGGTAAGGCACCGGGCCCGGATGGCGTGCCAATAGATACCTATAAGGCTGACATAGATTTATGGGCCCCAATGATAACCAATGTTTTAAATAAAGCAAATCAACAAGGATTTTTACCCACTTGGTCTGACGCAATAGTTATACCCATTTACAAAAAGGGTAATGGGAATGACCCGACTTGCTATTGGCCAATCTCACTCTTGGACGCATTGGCAAAGGTGGCAGGCCGAATTATTTTAAATAGGATACAAACTTGGGGGGAGGAAAAACAAATTTTTACTAATCTGCAGTATGGCTTTAGCTCAGGAAAGGGGACAACGGAACAATGCTTAAATTTAGCCCTTCCTATTTCAAAATACACTCAGGCAAAAAACGGGAATCTTTTTATTTCTTTCATAGACTTAAGTTCTGCTTTTGACTGTGTAGATCACGAATTCCTATGGTCAACACTTAGCGACATGGGGATCGACAGTCAAATTTTATTATATATTAAGGAACTTTACAGAGGTGCAGGTGCAAGGGTTAGGTATGGCCCCAGGGGGGAGTGCTCAGACAAATTCCCTATAGAAAGGGGTGTCAGGCAGGGGTGCATTCTTGCACCCCTGTTATTCACCTTATATATTAACTCAATTGGACAATACCTCAGGGATTTTCAGCACGATTACCCCACTATTAAAGGGACTCCCATCTCATTACTACTATATGCCGACGACGCGGCACTAATGTCACGGACTAGACTTGGGCTACAGAGGACCGTAGACAAATTTAACACTTATATGAAGCTCCGTGGCTTAAGAATAAACATATCTAAAACCTTTACTATGGTTTGTGGGAATGGTAGAAAAAGGGCCCCCTGCCCAATTTTCCTCGACGATAAGAGAATCGAAATTACGGACACATTCTCTTACTTAGGGGTGAACTTCGACAGGGGGAGCTCCTGACAAACAGCGGTAAATGCTAGGAAACTAGCATTTCTGCGCTCCATAGGCGCTTTGAGAAACTTTTCCACCAAATTGGGGGGGAAGCCAGCTAAAGATCTAATTTACATCTATAAAGCTAAGTGCGTCTCAACTGCTATCTATCCTGGCCTATGGGGCACCGAACACGCACAGGCGCTACAAAGCTGCGAAAATCAGTTCCTTGCCTACTTACTGGGGGTACCCAAAACTACATTCTCGTACATGTTGCATATAGGAGCAGGCCTCTCCCATATAATAAACTCCATAAGAATTTCTCTGATTCTTCTCTGGCATAAGGTCTAGGTTACCCCAGAAACTTCATTAAACAGGGACTTAATAAATGACTGCCTTTTGCTAGACGGGGCTCCCAAAATTAAATGGTTATGATATGTGAGAAACATGTTCAAGGAGATAGGCCGTCCGGAATTTTTCCAGAAGCCAAGCACCATGGAGAAGGTACCAAGAAGTCTGCTCAAACAGATGGCTTTGGAGCACCTTGTTATATCAAGGTGGAATGTAGAAAAAGAAAAACATACCACCATTAGGTATCAGCAAATTACCTCCCATGAAGGATTACAAAAATATCTATCACTAGTGCGTAGTCTTTTACGCCCGTATGCTGCTTACTCGCTTCAGGTTAGGTATCTTCTTCCGACTGGTTTCATTTCCTCATTGTAACAACTGGTCCATGTCAAATCTTGTATGTCCCTGCGACGACATCTCGTATCAATCAAAAATACACTGTGTGCTATTTTGCAAATTTTATCAGGCACCACGCAGGGTATATTTACTACCTATTCTTAGGTCATGGGGGATCCGAACATGTAAGTTAGCTTTCCTTAAACTGCAATGGTTGGAAGAAGACGATGTTATCTATCCACTGAACTGTTTTTTTAAACTTGTAGTAAAGTTTGGTAATACAATGAGCTGAACACAAATTTCTTGATGTGAAACATTGAACTTTTTACGGGTAAAAACCTAGTCATGTTTTATTATATGTACTATTTTCGTAATAACTGTTTTTAACATGTATGCTTTTATGATTTTGAATTACTAAATCGAATAAAGCCAGTTTTGAATTTGAATTTGAGCTCCATATGGAAGGTGCAAAAACAAAAGAAGGTTCCACCCCTGCTTCTCTTCTTTCCAAAACAATGGACCACTAACGATAGACTTCATGCACAGTCTGGACTTTATGTGCAGTCTGAACTTTATGCTCAGCCTGACTTCCTCAAACAATAGAGACTCTGGCTGTAATACTGGCCCAGAATGCAAAGGGTGTGCTGCTTTTCACTAAATGTAATTAAACCTTTGCTTTGCTGCAATATGAAACATAGGCAAACTCACCTCTGTGTCTTGATACCCCTCATTGATAAACACCAAACAAATTAAAGAGGCCATCTATTGAATACTGTCACACTAGATCTCAAAACCCCGCATGACATCATTAAACCTTCTATAGTACCTTTTTTAAAGAGATGCTGGCCTGGGCTAAGAGAATTGTGTTTTTTTCTTAGACTGGATAGTCCTTTAAGGGGTATGAGTGCATCAGTGTTTCAAAAATAGGACAACACCATGCTTTATGCATAATCACAACTGTTCAAGATCACATATGGTGTGAGAGGCTCAGTTAAGGCAAAATGTTTTTAAAAAAGGGTTTGTGGAAGTACCTAAACAAGAAGACAGAATGTGAGGAGGTTACACCTGGACACGATCACACTAGTCATAAAAATCAAAGTTAGTACGTATCATGAGAGTGTGCGTTATTTTGAAGACCATTCTTTTTCAAGCCACTCATTTCCTTTTGCTTTTCTTGGCTATCTCCTTCTCCAAATCCATGAGTTTTTATACAATACCTCTTTTTAAGTGCCCAGTAAACAGTGGCAAGAAACTGTATAGTGTATGCTGCGCTTTATAAATGCCTTTCACATCACATCACATCACCTGTTTATTAGCCACAGTCTGTTGAACCCTAGCATCCATGCTCACCTTCATTGACTGCTTGCTCTCCCATGCCTAGAGGATCTTTATCTTGTGTTCTGCGGGGCCTCTGCCTCTCACCATCTGTTTGGCAAACCCATTAATATGGACTTATGCTGCCTCTGGTTCACACAAACATGGACTCCATTAAGTGGTTGTGAGCTCGTCTTCCCAGACTAAACACGTTTATACACTCATACTCACACATCACAAAAACTCACACACATTCATGATCAATCACACACAATTTGTTTCAGATAATTAGCTTGCACATTTACCTCATGTGACTAAGCAGCGATGCAACACTTCTCAGTGAGCCCTCCTTGCGACACCAAGGATGCGCCGTATTTACATTTTGGCACATCACGTCGCAAGGAGTTTCAGATACGTCAGTGGTGCATTGCTGGGTGTGTCCTAAAACAGACGCTACTCCAGAAATGTGTCCTTTCACATGGGGAAAGCCCCATGTGAAGGGTCTGCATCACTGTTACGGCTGCCATGAGGCAGGCATGAGGTTTTGACGCAATGAAGTCCTAGAATTGGCGCACTGAAATCTTATAGATTTCAATGCGCCACTTCTACGAGGCTTTGATGCAGGGGAATACCCACCCTGAATACATTACACATTTCTCATGTACAGATTATGACAGGCATCGTAAGGATAGCTCACATTGCCTGAAAGGCAATTTCTGCTTGGTGTCTTTGACATTGACATGCACGTCAATATTTGAAAATATTGAAGATTTTCTGGATTGATTTTTGGATGTTGAGGCCCTTTTGATGGGGTCTTCATTGGGGCAATCCTATAGACCGTTGCACTCTTTACACTTAAAGTATGCAATATATGGACTAGAATGTACATTTTTCTATATAGTGCCACTGTTTTCAATACTTTTCAAGCCAATTCAAACAACTTCTCAATCTTTCCTGGGGGGAGGTTTACTAATCTTTTACGCCGTGTTTGTATCACAAAAGTGGAACAAATTGGCACAAAATCGTTTTTTCTGAATTACTTTCCAGCACTAAACTTGTTTAGCACTGGAAATAAATAAAATGAAAGTAATGCAAAGCTGCGCATAGCTCTGATTGCATTGCCTAGTGCCAAATGGGCATACCATGGATGGAGCATGGGGCGTATTCATTCAACAACCTAAGTTTTCTGATGCTACAACCTATTTGCTAAATAAGGTAGCCAGGGTTTAGCGTCAGAAAATGACACCCTTTTAAAGTAGGTGCAACGAAGGAGAAATGCTTTTATTTCCTTCTGACTTTTTACGTGTGCTGCACTCTACAGCACACATACAAAGAGGGAACATGGTTAAAGTCAGCCTATGCATAGTATTTTGTACTGGAAGGGTATCCTTTCAGTATAAAACCTATGCAGACTCACGGAGACACCTTTGCACTATGGCGCACAGGTATCTCCATGGCGCACGGCAGTTGATCTCAGCGCTGGTGCTAGGAAAGGAAGAGAGAGGCATATTTCAGTAAAAGTGCTCTACTGCGCTCTCCTCATGCAGCGCAGCACAGCACAGCACTGCGTTTGCAGCTGCTGCTTTGCGCTGAATCAGTAAGTCGTAAATCTGGCCCTTGGTGTCTGTGGATTTGAGAATGCTTTTTTGTGTTTGAGGACATAGGCATGTCAATAGCCCCCACATCCCCTGCAGTGTGAGGGGGGGGGGATTCTGGGGACCCCAAAGGCACTGTGCACAGGTGGGGGAGACTCCTCCATGTAAATACGTTTTGTTACACCACTGTTTGAGGACCATCATTTAAATGATGTTATATTCAGATCAATAGTCATTTGATTTATTTTTCAAACTGATTTTTTAGAAGATGATGAAACGCTTCTTCTAAAGCAGGGTGGACTGAACAAACCAATATCAGACTAGACTAGCATTGATCACTTCTGAACTTGAAGTTTCAAGAATTTCTGGGTGCTGTCACAGCAATCAGTCCAATTCAGAATTGTTTCAAAACTCTTAAGAAAAGCGTATATAACTTTAATATATTGTTTGCGTTTGAATCATGGAACACCTACCTCACTGTTAAGTGTCGGTTTCTAACATACTTTCTAATATATTATTTGTGTTTGGCATCTAATATATTGGAACACTGCATTTATTTTAAGTAAACATTTTAAAAATATTGGCACAAATCAAATTAATGTCTCACAAGCAGCTAGGGATATTCATTGTTGGTGTCCACACATGTATACGCATCTATAATTAAAAACATATAGTAGACAAATTGTTCTCATAGAATAAATAACATTGTACAGCGCTCAAAGTGTAAAAATCAGATACCAACATCTGCAAGAGAGCATTGACTGCTATTAGTTGCCTGCACAAAAACAAATTAATGTTACCATTCTGACCAAGTGATTGTCAAAGCCAGTGTCAGAACTATGGGGCCGATTAGGATGGCGGTTTTTCCGCATCCTCCGGGCCGGCGGAAGTGTCCGCCGGCCTGGAGGATGCGGAAAAACCGCGGCGGAGACTCCAAAGACCCACCGCCAAATTAGGATGGCTGGTGGGTCTGATAATCTGTCCGCCGCTTTTCCGCCGCGGTCGGAAGGCGACCGCGGCGGAAAAGCACTAACATGTCTGGCGGTGTCTATCAGACACCGCCAGGCATATTAGGATGTCTGAAAATATATGCTTTTCCGCGGCGACTTTACCACCGTGGAAAAGCATACGGACCTTCACTTCGGGGGCCCGTTGCGGGCCCCCTGGGTGAAGGTGGGGTGGGGGGTGCACATGGGGGGTACCTATGGTACCCCCCTGCATTTGCGTGCACAATGCAGCAGGCACCGCGCGGTGCCTGCCGCTTTGTGCACGCAAATGCTGTGCATGGATTTTTTACATTGCGGCGGATGCAGCTTGAAGCTGCACCCGCCGCAATGTTAGAGATGGAGGATGTGACCGCCACCCTGGCGGTCACATCCTAATTTGATCGGAGGGAACGCCGCAGCCCATGCGGACGTTCCCTCCTCCTCAGGGGTCGCGGACGGACTCAAGTCCGTCCGCGATCCTAATCGACCCCTATATATGGGATGTTAACTGACAAACATGGTTTTGTCCAACAGCTTATGGTATATAAACTCCATTATGTTGCGCAACATATCATACTTCAGAAAAACTTCAACATTTAGATTTCCTGTGAAACTCAAATGTATATGTGGAATTTATATAAATGGCACTACAAACATCTCTTCAGCTGAAATGCAGCACTAGGTAGCATGTAGCTACATTTGTTTGAAGGATAGGCGTTAAACATTAGAACATTGTTCATGCAGTTAGCATAGTATTAAATAATGCCAAGCACAAATGTAAGGTGTCTGTCCTTGGTTCTGACACAGAACCCCTGACCTAAGCTATCATGGGAGAATACACATTTAGCAGGAAGACAGGGAAATGAACAAGTGATCATGTATTCTTTAAATATCCCCATCAAATTGAAAGTAGTTTTTGCGCGTCCTTTCACTATCATCTACAGAGACAGGGCCCTTTATGCAAAGATTTCAAAGGTTATTATAAAAGGGACAAGACCCATGCCAAATTTGAAGAATAAATGAATAAAATGATTCAACATTCAATGAGTTTAAGAGCAATTCACTGTCAGTGGTTATCCTAAAAATATGGGGTGGATCCATACCTTCTTCACCTGTGTTGGAAACATTGATCCTTGAAAAATTAAAAGTACTACAGAAAAAAGTACAACTCACAATCTCTGAATAGCTTTCCTTTACAGATGATAATTTGAGACTTGTATAGTTTACTCAATAGCTTCCAGGCTTTTGAGAAGAGGTTCAGCCACCTCAAGTAGATGAAAGCAAATGCGAGACAGTAAGTTAACCTTACAAGACAACCTACAGACCTTCTTCTCTATTTGAAGAAAAAGATACTTCCACTTCTCAATTCTTCCCATGATAGTCACATCCAAATATCCAAATCTTTCTAGAACGATATACAGGGCCAAACACAATAAATTTGCAACAGATTTTGGCTGGGACTTGCATGATGGACAAACATTTGTGCATTCAGAAGATGTACCTCATTTATTGTGCAAGTAGTTGACTGGTAGAAGAGCATACCTCAATAAAATTAAAAAATGATCTTATTTCGGATGGTTCTATGTTACCCAAAAACTGTTCAAATTCCAGTTAGTTTTTAAAACAAAATGCACAGCTATTCAAACATTATGATATACCTTTGATAAACTGATCTACACCACTGGCAGACCTTTATGCCGGTGACCAACTGTCAACAGCCAAAAGGTGCACCCATGTCATCTGGGTCCAGTTGTGCCATCTGAACCCAGATTGGTTGCCCAAGGGGGACACCAGCCCCCACCAATTATATTGATGGAATCGCTGTGGAGTGAGACTGGTAGTCCAGCCATGGCTGGCCTTCTACAGTCCCTAGGCAAGGGACCCCCTCTATTAGGCGGATGTGGTCTGGGAGTAAAAGGGGAACTAAACAAACAAAAATGAACAAAAAGAACACCACCGTATGACCTATATGATTTTAACACAAGAATAAATCTGGTATGGGTATCAATGTGCGCCATTCATCAAATATTTTATGCATTACCACAACAATGAAACTTATAAAGTCATATTTATTTTTTTCACAAACGTCTTTTTTATTTTTTTTGCTTCAATGTACTAAATACCATTTTTTGAAATAGATAAAATGACTTTTTTAAAACTTTTTTATAATCATGTGTATACATATGAACAAATAATCATACACAATTAAATACAAAACAAATGACCCCATTACAAAACAAACCTACTATTCAACTCATAAATTCTTCACAATCATTCACATTCATACAAAGCACATGTAGACATCTGGGTTATTTTCTGGGAAACACAAGATGTAAACCATTTCCCACAAGATGTACAAAAACAACAATCAGGTATGGACACACGAGGTCGATGCGCATTTCGGTGGGCTAACACAAGACGTGAACCACCTTCCTCGGGACTGGGTCCAAATTGGGTACAATGTCGCAAGGGCAATTAAAAAAGGGGGAAAACATGTTTTCTGAACTGCAAGCTCCAAGTACAGAACTGGTGCACCGGATTCTTTATCGTAAGTTGAAGGCACTATATTTTTATTCACGTTAAAGAGTATATATATGACCTCCCATGTGTCTTGTGTAGGTCAATGCTGAGCCATGGCCAAGATAAAATCACTGCTAATTTGATAGTGAGTATTGCTGAGTCTAATGTTTCCTATTGGTATATGGTTTCACAATACACAGCGTGGTCAACCACCTGGAGTGGAAAATCCTCTACCGAATCGTCCAAGAATGCTCAGAGGATGTGGTTTGTATTGGCAAATCCAGCTATGCTAATTTAGTACTTCATAGTGCTCTGTGTCCCTCCACGGTAGCAGGAGACCAAGGGGGTGACTCAAAAGAACAGTGCACTGGCCCCATGGAACCCCCGCAAGAGTCAGCAGAACTAAAGTAGCCGATGTTGGCAAGTTGGTAGCCATAAAAGAAGATACGATATTAGCTGCAGATGGGCATCCCAAGAGACCAATTGTCAACAGTCAACATTCAAAAAGGTGCACCCATGTCAACTGGGCCCAGGAGTGCCATCTGAACCCAGATTGGTTGACCAAGGGGGACACCAGCCACCACCAAATGATATTGATGGGATCGCTGTGGAGTGAGACTGGTAGCCCAGCCATGGCTGGCCTTCTACAGTCTCCAAGAGGTCTATGAAGGACCCCGACCTCTTTGGCCAAAGATGACATACCTGACCTGTGGTCCGAAGAATAACAGCAAAGGCACGCCTGTCAACCACACAGCTCACGGATCATCCTTCAGCATCTTAATCTCCTGAATCTGTAGTATCAGGACAACTCTATTGAAATCCATTGTGATTCTGCTGTAATGTTTGGAACTGGACTAAAGAAGCTCTGGTAGCCAGGTAACTATCCCATTGCTCTCCAGACATTGGCTCATATTTGGTGGCCAAAGCTGAGCCGGAGTAGCCAAACTAACTTTTATAAACATTTTCAAAAGTTTACAAACCTAATGGATGTGCTTGTGTTTTGGTTAGATTGAAAAATAAGTTTTCATTAAAAATCTGTATCTACAGAACCTTCTGGTGGATTTTGCTCATCTTGAATTCAAAAAATTCATAAAAATATAATCAATGTTCACAAATTGTTGCCATATCTCTTTCGTATTGTGTAAATGCTTTACACTAGTTCCTTTATTTAAACCTTTCTGCTTGAAGCCATTGCTACCCAGGGTTGAGATTAAGGTAGAGCAAACAAACCTGACTGGACCCATGATAGTTTTTTCAAGCGAATTCCACGGTAAAGCAGCACAGCCATACCATATGATATAATACACCCAAATCCTCACAGAAATGCTGTGATTGGCTGGTCTCAACCTGAACAGAAAGTTACTGCAGAAAGAAATACGGGGTCCATGAAAGGCCAGAAAACGGGTTAAAATTCAGCATTGGATTATCGGAGCCATCGAATTTAGGTCCCTGTATTTTAATCAACAGTTTCATCCATCGGTGGAATCACAAAAATAGATATATGCCAGTGGGAACTTGCTCCTGCCTACATTAGATGAAATAGAGGTATACCGTACAGACCCATGATCGTCTAATATTGCCAAGAAGTTCCAACTAATGGCTGATAAAATTTTGATAATATGACATGGAGACAAATACGTCGAACTCACTGTTGTATCCAGAATTTTATTTGCGCTACAGAAGAACTGTCACCGTTAAGATAAAGTATTCACTGGTGATCGCAGCAGTACTCTGAATTATAGACCCATATCGCTCATTGATTCTGTGGTTAAGGTGGTTGGCGGGGTCGTTTTAAACAGATTAACGGCTTGGGCTGAAGAAAATAAGGTTCTTTCTGAAATCCAATATGGGTTCCGCCCAGGTCATTTCACCCTGGCACAATGCCTTAACTTGTATTTAATCCTTGGCAAGTACACTGTTGCGCATCAGGGGACCATCTACATGGCCTTCATGGATTTCTCCTCCGCATTTGACTGCGTCAATCGGGGGAAGATGTGGCAATCCATGAGGGCCATGGGGGTGGAGGCAAATTTAGTGGACCTCTCGATGGATCTACACAAAGACACCAAGGCAAATGTTAGGTACGCCCAGGATATGGGGGTCTCTAGGAATTTTAGGACGGAAAGGGGGTACGACAGGGGTGCATCCTAGCCCCGTTTCTTTTTAATCTTCATATTAATGATTTAGACAAAATACTGAGAGAAACAGGGGCTGATTTTCCAAATGTAGGACACAGGGGACTGCCCGTCTTGCTATAGGCAGACGATGCGGTCCTCCTGGCTCGCACCCCAAAAGGTCTGCAGATCCTGCTGGATAATTTCTATAGGTTCATGGCCGATCGTGATTTGGCTATAAACAATTCCAAATCATATGCAATGGAAATAGGACCACGCCCCAAGAAGCAGAACTCCTTTAGGGTTAATGGAGAAAAAATACCTTTAACATCAACCTTCTCCTACTTAGGTGTCCTGATAGACGACCGCCTGGACTGGGGTCCCTCATTTAAGAAGAAAAGGGGGGCAGTGTCCAGGACCAATGCAGCTATTTTTAATTTTGCCCAAAAAATGGGCAAGCGTCCTATGGAGGCAATGATAAAAATCTACCAATCAATAAGTGTTGCGATTGCCAGTTATGGTAGTGAATTGTGGGGATATTCAGACCTAAATGTAATCCAGGTATTGGAAAATAATTTTTTTTAAAACCTTCTGGGGGTTCCGAAAGGTACTTCAAACTTAGTATTCCATGAAGAGATCTGTATAACTTTTATTAGCGATATCCTGGCTATGCGCTCCTTACTTTTCTGACTTAACTGCTGGCTGAATGAAGATCTAGGCTTAACTCAAACATTAATGAAAGAAGTGCTGAGTCTGGACCATATGATCCAGATACCATGGATGAAATACCTAAAGAATTGTTTTGGAGAGCTGGGTCGCCCTGATCTCTTTTTAAGACCAGATTGCATAAGTAGAAAAGATGTGGCCCTTGTGAAGCAATCCTTTATTATGAGTAAAAAACTAAAGAGAAGGATTGGAACTGTCCAAAACTACTGTTAGAAAATATGTAATGCTCAAAACTACAACAGTCATGGAGCCATATTTGTCGTGGCCTTTGTCCGCACATGAGCGGTTTTTATTAATTAGGTTCCGACTGGATTATTTTCACCTTTTACTGGCAGTTCCGTGAGGGAGTCATAAAGGGCAAGTGCTAGCACCCTGTGGCTGCGACAATCTGTCTCCACAGGATCTATTGCACTTCATGTTCTCATGTAGCTACTATGATGGCCCTCAGGGGTTCTTTTTAAAGCCGCTTTAAAAAAAGCTAAATTTAAAGCAGGTGCGCCCGCACTCTATTTTATGCAATTGTTAAAGCCGGATTGTATTCGATTTATTGTTGCTTTTCTGAAATCATGCTTTAGGTATAGAATTCATGTGGACCCCTGAATAATATGATTATTGTATTTTATCTAGAAACTTTTTTCTGTAATGCTAATATTACTGTGCTGCTGATCATCCCTTCCTCCTTCCACAAAATTAATGATATTTATCCTTATTTATTATTGGAATTTGTGTAAAATATTTCTGGATATGAACATCTGTAGATTGTTTTTTATATATTTTTAATGAATGAATTGTGTACTTTTATAGTTTTCATATTTGTAAACCGAATAAAGTATTTGAAAGAAAGAAATATCACTGGTAAAGAAAATCCTGAAGAAGGCATTTGCCGAAACGCGTTGGTGGTATTCCTCAAATCTCTACCAGTGTTGTGTATATAGAACTTACATTTCATTGCAATTGTGTTTGACAACATAGAATGTTAGACTGTGATCAAGTGTTTTTCTTTAAACTACTACCAGTGTTTTATATATAGGAATAAAGATTTGTTGCAAATTGTGTTTGATAATATTGAATGCTATAATATGTAAGCTCTAATCAAGTGCAAAACAATTAGCTATTTATGCTTTGTAGCAAATCATGTGCAATCTGAATTTATTCACATATCTATTTTTCTTACTCATAAAAAATACAAAAAAGATCAATAAAATGAAAACATATTTTTCTCATTTGTTTTCTATAGTATTTATCATGTGGTAGATTGTGTCTCCAGAGTTTATGCGCATTTTCATTTGTTAATTAGCACTGAGCCGGTGCGAAACCTTTTCAAAACAGAAAGTTACTGCTGCCATTTTATCAATTGGGATGTTCCCGTGGCTGAAAATTTCAGAGAAAGCTAACATAAGGGGTCAGGGTGGAGGTACTCTGACCCCATATTTGAGAAATGGAGATGCTAGTGACACATGTTATGTGTCCACATTAGATTTTTTTATCATGCTTGATATTCACAACAACCCTGCGACAGCCATCTCAGGCCCCTATGTACCATCATGGGGACATTGCAAATATCGCGGCATCTCAAAGAATGTTGGTGGAAATATAAAAAAACATATATTTGTACGCACTCACCAGTCACTGTCGCAGACTCATGTATGCACTCACAAACTCACTCAGACACTTACACACCCATTCACATACCTACTCACACACAAACATCCAGTCACATACCCAGTCAGATACTCATACACCCACTTACATACCCATTGAGGTACTCATGCACCCACTTAGGGACTCACTCCGAGAGTGATACACCCATATGTTGAACCACTCAGAGACTCATGCACCTACTTAAAGACCCACATATAGAACTATGTGCACCGTCTCATACCCACTTAAAAACTCATACACCCACTCACAGACTCACCTGGGCACTCATGCACCCACTATATAAATACATGTACATTTACATTTACTCACAGACCCACTAAGCTACTTATGTACCCACTTACAGGCTCACTCAGAGAGTCACATATCCATGTACAGACCTACTTAGGGACTCACACACCCACTCACACAACCACTTACAGACTCACTCACATATGTACTCACCGACCTACTGAGACACCCACACCCACTGGCAGACCCACTAAGATACTCACACACCCACTCACAGATCCACGTAGACACTCATACACCCACTAACATACCCATATAGTCACTCACACACCCAGTCACAGACCCTGATAGAGACTTCTGCACTCAGACACTCACTCATGCACCCACTCACAGACTCACTCAAATATATATCCACCCACTCACTCACCCATTCAATATTCATGCATCCAATCAGACCCACCCAGAGACCCATGCACCTATTCACAGAACCACTCAGACACTCACAGTCCCAGTCATTGACCCAATGAGAGGCGAATTCATTCACTAACAGACCCACTCAGTCATGCGCCCAGTCTCTCACCCTCTCACACACACACACGTAGACACTCATGTATTGACTCACAGATCAAGTCAGAGAGTCATATACTTAGTTTCAAATGCACAAACACACTCCTGCACCTACTCACAGATTGCCTGCGAGACTCATGTAACTAATTACAGATCCATTGAGACAGTGATGCACCCAGTCATAAATGGACTGAGACAGTCATGCAGTTTGTTATAGAACCATTGATAGAGTGATGCACCATCTCACAGATTCACTGAAATACTTGAATAGAAAATAATTGAAAGGACATTGTAGTTATGAAATAGTACTTTTTTAAATGTAGAAATTCACTGAAAAAACTAAGGTTACAGGGATGTTATAGTTAGGAAATAGATTTTGAAAAACCATAGAAATTCACTGAGAAAAAAAAGGTTGCAAGGGTGTTATAGTTGGGAAATGGAATTTTAAAAAACTTACAAATTCACTGAAGAAAACAAAGGTTACCGACACGTTATGGTTAGGCTGACATTTCACTATACAAAACCAGAGAAATTCTGCAGTTATAGTTACCTGTGCTAACTATAACTTGAGCCCCCGCAATTCACTCTTTATGACCTCAATTATTCCATCACTCATGACCTGGTCAGTGACATCACAGATGACATCTCAAATGATGTCACAGATGACATTATCTACAGACCTACTCATACTCACAATCATACCCCATGGAACATCTCATATACCCGCTCCCACACAACCCCTCACATACCCATTCACAGACCCATACCAGTTCTCACACAATCACTCACTCATCCATGGAGCCATTCACACATCCACTTACCACTCACTCATACCCCCACTCACACCCCCATTCAATCACCCACACAGAAACTCACACAGCAACTCATTCACCCATATAGGTACTCGCACACCAACACACTCACCCATCATACTGCTACTCACTCACCAATACAGCTAGTCATACATCCACTCTCTTACCCATACAACCACTAAGACAACACCATACTCAGCCATACAACCATTTTCACACTCACAGAACCAGTTACATACCCATGTACTTATCCATACAACCACTCACACACTCACATAACCTTACAACCACTCATACAGACATTCAGTCTCCTAAATAGTCACTCACACACATTCACTCTTGCATATAACTACTCACACACTTACTTCTTCTCCCATGCAGCCACTTATACAGCCACTCCCTCGTCTATGCAGCCACGCACACAGCCACTCACTCACCCATGAAGCTACTCATAAACCCACTAACACATCCTTGCTGCAAATGACACACCCATACAGCTACTCCGGCATCCACTCACACACTGATACATATAGTCACACAGCCACAAAGATTAGATATGTTAGAAAAAGTATGCCAAATTACTAGTAGAGAAAGAAAAGAAAAGAAATTTAACTTATACTATAGCTTAGTATACATCTTTAAGTCACAGAAGCATTTATAAAACACAGTCACATGACTATGTAATCAGTGATGTCATCTGTGATGTTATTTGAACTGTCATCAGTGATGTCACTGACCATGCTATGAGTAAGGTAATGTGTGAGGTCATTAGCAGTGCATTGCACGGGGTGTCAGTTATAGTTAGCTCCGGTAACTATAACTGCTGAATTTCACTGGAAATACAAAATGACTTTCAGCTCATGCTAACAAATCAGTCCAATCTTTAACACCTTCATGCCCTTAACGCCCCCTAAATTAGGATTTGAGGGGCACCCCTGCCACCAGAACTTCAGATCTATTTTGGCATCTGAGAAGAGACACAAAAAATATGTCATCACCCTAGACAGGACTTTGGACTCTGCAACAGCGCAAAGAGAGGACACTTAAGTGCCCTGAAGAGACCATATACTGAACCAGAGGGTTGACGTGTGCCCATGGTAAAAGCTTATTGCTCCAGCAAGAGGAACTCTAGGGGATACCAGTAAGCCAAAACAGTCTCCTCTGACTGGTGGAACTAGTCACTTGCAACATGCAGAAGAATCGGCATGCTACGTCACGAGAATTTGACCCGTGGGGCCTGTCAAGAGTCAGCCTGAAGAGATGTGATGTCCTGCAAGTGGTAGCCAAGCCCACATCAAGTTTTGACCTGCTAGTCTACTCTTGTCAACCTCTAGCAACTGAAGTATCCTAAGACTACATTTGCTGCAGCCAAGGCTTGATAATTGCCAGTCGGGTGATCGACCCCTTTAGTGAGAACTTCAGCCTGAGAGCAACTCATAGCTAGAGCAACCAAAGTCATCAACAACCCCGCTACTGTGTTCCTGCATCCTAAAGTTGGTGTTGTTGGGTGGGCAATAAAGTATTTTTGGCCTGGCCAGCCCCTGGTTATTGACAGCTGCCACTTACCTCTGCACCCAGAGCCACAGAGCCAGGTAGATGAAATCCAGCTGTTCCACCTGGGTCCTAGGACCCCCAAGGCCTCTACTTTCTGCGGGTAAAGTTTAACTTGATTGTAAAGTGTGTTTTCCCAAGAGCTGCATTTTTTACAGCTCCTGCAGATCCTGCCAGCACAAGGGACAGCAAAGTAACCTCTGCATCGGACTCCCTGGGCAAGGTAATGAAGTAGTGACTGTTGGGTCTTGGTCTAGGGCCCCGCAAATCCTTAACCACAAGTGGGTTCACTTGAACTCGCCCTATAACTAACGTTTTGCTAAGTCTGTTTTTCTCCGAATGAGTTTAATGGTGAACATTTGACAGATTTCATTACATTTATTGTAATTCTATGAAAATTGATAATTTTAGTTTCTGCAATGTATCAAGTTTATTTTGGTATCAATATTTATATAAAAATACAATCTTGTGTTATAAATTGGTGTAAATGTTTCTTTTGAGTTGTGTCACTTACTTATTGTCAATGCTGGTACTGTGAAATGGTGAGTGAGCCTGACTGCGCTGTGCCACTCTACCATGACTGAGCTAGGGTTACTAAGGATGAATATAAGGTAAACCTTTGTGCATTGTGTTAGTATTATATGATAAGGCCACACAGCCATATCAAATACTTCCACCTTGCAGCAGTCTCTGAGTGGATGCATGAGTGTTTGAGTGGGTCATTGAGTGGGCTCATGACTGTCTGAATGGGTCTGTGAGTGTGGGCTTGAGTCTGTGAGTGGGTGTGTGATTGTCTGAGTGGATCTGAGAGTGTGTGAGTGAGTCTCTGAATGGGTCTGTGAGTGGGTGCATAAGTGTCTGAGTGAGTCTGAGTAGGTGGGTGAGTCTCAGAGTGGGTCTCTGAGTGGGTGCATTAGTGTACAAGTGGGTCTGTGAGTGGGTATGTGAATGTCCGAGTGGGTATGTGAGTGGGTGTGTGAGTGTCTGAGTGGCTCTGAGAGTGGGTGCATGAGTCTCTGAGTAGGTCTGTTAGTGGGTGTGTGAGTATCTGAGTGGGTCTGTAAGTGGGTCTGTGCTGCAAGGTGGAATATTAGGTGGTATGGCTGCAATATTCTTACAATACATAGAGATGATCCTTGGATCCAACAACAATAATCCTTAGCTCAGTCTTGGTAGTGTGGCAAAGGGCATTACTGGAGGAACATGTGTAAATCATTTTACAGCACCATTATGGTGCATAAGTCTTTTTTAATGACCAAAAAGAAATCCAAAACCAATTTATAAAAAAAGAGTGTATTTTTATATAAATTTAGACTCCAAAACAAACTTTTATCATACATAAAACCTGAGTTAGGAATTTTCAAATCATTAGAGAATAAATGCATTAACCCCTTCGCAGCGGGGAAAATTCCACTGCTGTGCTGGGGGGGGTGCGGGGGGGCGCGCACAGCGCCCCCGTGCTCATGACGAGCTCAGCTCGTCATGAGGCACGGTGCTCGTGTGCTCATGATGAGTGCCATGAGCACACCCGTTTCCGTGGAACGTTCAGCACAGCAGGGGAATTATCCCCACGTCTGAGCGTTCCACGGCTCATGACGAGCTCAGCTCATCATGAGCACCTGAGCACCGTGCCTCATGACGAGCTATGCTCGTCATGAGCACTTAAGGTGTTAAATACATTTAACATTGCAGTCAAGGGGAAATGCTGCTAGTGACAAACGGTTACTTAGGGGTCGAGTCACTGTCTACCCTTTCAATATAGAGGTCTTTGGGGGCTCAGGACCAGGTTTCCAGTCCGATTACTTGTACCCTGTTCAGGGTCCCTGGGTGCAGAGGGGAATTCTGAACTGTCAGTGGGCTTTAAATCGGGGCTTTGAACATAGTAGTAAATGGGAAAAAGCAATCTTGTGACAAACAGTCATTCTTCTGTTGAATTACTTCTCACCTTCACAGGGTAGAGATCTTTGGGGTCCCAGGGCCAACATTTAACAGTCAGTTCACTTTTACCTTGCTCGTTGAGTCTGGGTGCAGAGGTAACTTTAAACGAGAGCTATGGGAGCTGTCAAAAATGCAGCACCTGAAAATCGGTCACTTGGGGGTTAAATCGTAGTCAACCCTCAAAAGGTAGATGTCTTTGGGGTCCCAGGACCCAGGCACAACAGCTGGATTTCTCTACCTTTCTCAGTCACTCCAGGTACAGAGGTAGCTTCAGCTGTCAACCACCGGAGACGGATCACACCAAAGATGTTTTTTACCACAATGTCGACCCCACCAGATTGAGGATGCAGAAACAGAGGAGCTGGACTGTTGCCAATGTCGTTCAAAGCCAGGTTTGCTAGAGTTTGTGCGTGGGTACATGACTGTATGAGTCGGTCTGTGAGTGGGTGTGTGAGTGTCTGAGTGGGTCTGTGAGTATTTACGTGAGTCTCTAAGTAGATCTGTGAGTGGGTGCATGAGTGTCTGAGTAGGTCTGTGAGTTGATGCATGAGTCTCTGAGTGCACCTGTGAATGAGTTTCTGAGTGCATTTGTACATGAGTGTCTGAGTGGGTACATTAGTCTGTGAGTGAATGCATGAATCTCTAAGTGGGTCAGGAAGTGGGTGCCTGAGAGCCTTAGTGTGTCTGTGAGTGGGTATGTGAGGGAATGATTGGGTCTTTGAGTGAGTGTGTGAGTCTCTGAGTGGGTGGTTGAGTGGGTATAATAGTGTGAGTGGGTCCCTGAGTGAGTAGAATATTGTCTGAGTGAGTATCTGAATGCATTTTTTTTTATTTATGTGGCGATAGTTCCAAATACATTGCAACATTACATGGAGGGGCTGTGCTGAGCAGCATGATGAATTCACGAATATTACATTTGAAAAAAACAATTTTTCCACATGCTGTACACATAAGGGGGTCACTCAAAGACCCCTTTAGCACCCCCATGGGTTCATGGTACCTCTACCCTGAACCCTTATAATCTTTATTTTGAGCCCCTCTGGGACCATGTCCCGTTATGTAAAATTCAATGTGGGGGGATCGGGATGCACTCCTGTTTATTCAAATTCGATTCAAACATCTTCCTTCCATCAAGAGAGTGCGTTCAACCTGACAATAGCGCTTTTGCCCGTTATGTAAAATGACAGCTTCAAATGTAATTTTTTCTTTAATATCGCAAAAACTACTGAATAGAGTTACATCAAACCACAAAAATCATGCTTTTTGGACGGAGATCTAGCTTTCTGCCAAATTTGCTGTAATTCTGTTCTGTGGTTCGGGATGTAGTCGTGTCTAAAATCCCTATGGGAATTAACATAGGAAACACACTTTTTTTTACCCTTCCCATTTTCTTGGCCCCGCTTTTTGGATCCCCAAAAACTTTCCATGTATAATAAGACTAGTGGCACACTCTTTTTTGAAAATTTTGTGAAGATCCGTCAACTGGCAGCAAAGATATGGGCAAGTCAAAAAACACTTCTCCAGGGGATTTACAGTTTAATGGCGGGTTCTTCTCCATGGGCTCTATTGAGCCCCATGGAACACCACTTCCATGGGGCTTTATTTTTAATTTTGAGGGGGCCCGTCCTGACCATGCTACTGTGGCTGGTTCAAGCCCCGTGGACCACCACCTCCTCAAGCTAAATTTAAAGTAATGGAGGGGACGCTCGGATCCCCAGGAACCACCACCTCCATGGAATATATAATATAATTAAAACTTGGAGGGGGCCACATTACCCCCTCCTTGTCCATATATGGCCCCGGAGATCATAACCTCCTGGAGCCGTATATTGCCCTGGGGACCGCGACCCCCACAGGGCCAGCTCCTGCTATGTCCTGCAGGGCCAACCCCACGGACATAGCTGTTTGCTCTGACTTGACTGGAGCTTTGGCAGCTCCCGCCAAGTCAGAACAAACACAGACTCCGCTCTCAGCAAGCGAGAGCTGTGAAACCGCTCACGCTTGCTGAGAGCTGAGTTTTTGCCTGTTGTCCTGCGGCTGTCAAGTAGGCAGGGAAACTGACAAAAGTATTGCTGTCACAGACAAGGAGCTGCATGTTTAACTGCTCCCTGTCTGTGTTAGCAATGCCGGATCCTGCAGGAGACGGGAATCGGCTGAGACCGTGGGGGCATTGAGATTCTGCCCCACAGTACCAGAGGTGAAAAGAAGAGAAAGAAGCTAAATAAAGGTCAGAAATTAGCAGAAAGAGGCAGAATAAAGGTCAGCAACGAGCAGAAAGAGGCAATGCAAAGATCATAAAGAAGGAGAAAGATGCAGTATAAAGGTCAACAATTAGCAGAAAGAGGCAAAATAAAGGTCAGCAATGAGCAGAAAGTGGCAAAACAAAGATGAGAAACGAGCAGAAACAGGCAAAAAAAGATGAGAAACTAGGAGAAAGAGGCAGAAAACAGGTCAGAAAAGAGCAGAAAGAGCACACTAGAGAGTCGAAATGTGCAGAAAGAGGTAAAATGATGGTCAGAAATTAGCAGAAATAGGCGAAATAGAGGTAAAAAAATGAGCAAAAAAGAGGCAAAATTAAGATAATGGAGAAGCAGACAGAGGCAAAATAGAGGTCAGAAACGAGCAGGAAGAGGCAAAATAGAGATCAGAAATTAGCAGAAAGAGGCTAAATAAAGCTGAGAAATGAGCAGAAAAAGGCAATATAAAGGTCAGAAACAAGCAGAATGGCAACCTAAATGTCAGAAATGAGCAGAAATTGTCAAAATACTGGTCAGGAGTTAGCAGAAAGAGGAAAAATAAAGGTCAGCAGTGTGCAGAAAGATGTAAGATGAAGGTCAGAAGTGAGCAGATAAATGGCAGAAAATGAGCAGAAAGTGATCAGAACCCACTCAGGCATATACACCTACTCACAGAACAACTCAGACACTCTCACAGCCACTCGCAGACCCATTCACTCATGCAACCACACACAGATGAAGTCAGATATGTTTACCCACTCACAGACACAGTCAGACACTCATGCTCCCACTTACAGAATCGCCCATTCTCTCTCTCACCTACTCACAGATCTCTGTTGAGATGCTGTATGGGTGAGTGTGTGGCTCTGTAAGTGACTGTTTGGGTGAGTGACTGGTTGAATGATCACAAAAGGGGGATAAAAAGTGTGTTTCCCATGTTAATTCCCATAGGGATTTTGAACACGACTGCTGCTTGAACATCTGGACTGAGGGGCATATTATCAAGGGGGTTTATCTCCGCTTTTTTGGCTTTAAAAGCCAAGAAAGCGGAGATAAAATTATCTCCCTATTACCTAGCTGTCGCTAACACCAGTTAGCGACAGCTAGTAGGAGATAGCGACCATCTTGGGCCCCACTTTGCATGTCGGTGATATTTATCACTAATGACATGCAAAGTGGGCGTGCCAAGATGTTAGCGACTGGAAACAGTCGCTAACATCGCTATCTCCTATTACCAACTTTTGGAGATATTCCCGCTAAGCGCAAATATCTCCAAAAACTAACACCTGCCCTGAGCAGTTCTTAGCCATGTTATCCAATGGGAGGTGGATAACATGGCTAAGAGCATTAGCTCGGTAATGCATGAATATCGCTGATTTTTCAGCGATATTCATGCATTGCGGCCGTTTTTTATCGCATTTGCGATAAAACTTGATAATAGCAAGGTTTATCTGCGATAATTTCTGACGATGCTTAGCGTTAAAAAATTCGTTGCTAAGCATCGTTAGCGATAAATATCGCTTAACGTTGGTAATATGCCCCTAAATTACACCAAATTTGGCAGAAAGGTAGGTGTTGGTCCAGGAAGCACACTTTTTGTTATTTGGTGTAAATCCTTTCACTGTGTTTTTGAGAAATGTATAGAAAATCACGGGAGTGAATACTCTGAGAATCATTAGAGGATCCGCTAGTCAAGTGATGAAATCTGATTGTCTGGCGACACTTCAAATAGGAATTATTGGCAGCCATCTTGGGACTCAGCAAAAGCTGAATCCCCAAAAAATTAAAAAAAAAACAGTGGGCAGGGTAGGAATACCCCGACTCTCTTCTCCTGGTAACTGCCTAGGATCCCACCAGGGCAAAAAAACATTTGTTTTTTAAATATTAACTGAAAATTGCAACAGATTCGGGTATTCTGTGAAAATAAAAAAAGGAAATGCAGTCTCCTGCACTTGTTTACATTATAGCCGAGTCACCCAGGTCCCCGGGGGATTTGGCTAATAAAAAAAATGAGGGGGTCACACAGGGCCTCCTCCTATGGCTGCTTTTAGTCCTGGGGACCACCACCTCATCAGGACTTTATATAAATATTGGTGAGGGGTCACGCGGACCACCCTCCAATGGGCTTCTGGAATCTCAGGGGACAACTACTTCTCAGGGCTTTTTTCTAAAAATGGAGGGGGGCTGTGCAGGACCCCTTCCTGGGGCTTTAATATGCTCCAGGAACCACCACCTCCGTGGCGCAACATTGAACAACATGTTGGGTGGGCCACGCAGAGAACACTTCCTCTAGGGCAAACACAAAATTTAAAAACAGAAAGGGCAGCCACGCAACCCCATTGTGGGTCATATATGGACCCGGGGACCACCACCTCCCTGGGGCCAGCCCATGAGAGTGAAAGGAGAGGAGATTGTGTGGCCCCCCCTCCTGGAACCATCAATAGCCCTGGGTACCACCACCCCCAGGTCAAGCTCCTGCTATGTTCTGGAGTGCCCAACCCTGGAACATAGTAGTTTGCTTTCGTTTGGCAAGAGCTGAGAGCTCCAGCCAAGCGAAAGCAAACATAACTCTGCTTCCAGATGGCATGAGCTGACAAAGTGCTCACGTTTACTTGCAGCAGAGTTTTCATCTGTTTTACTGCCTGCTGCTAAGTGGGCAGGGAAACAGATTCAATAATTTCTTCCACATGCATATTTAGCAACTCCCTGTGTGTAGGAGCAATGACGGCTCTCGCTGGAGGCGGGAAGTCTGCAGGGACTGCAGGGACATTCATACTTGTCTGCGGACTCCAACAGTGTAGACTGGTTGCTCCAGGGCACCCAGCATGACAAGACTGGGTCCTGGGGATGGAGATCGGTGCTCCGAAATCATTCCTTGAATTCTGGACGAGTCCCAGGGGATGGGGTCCACAAGGCTGAACTCGTCTCAGGGAAGGGGGCTGCGTTGCCCTTCTCCCCAGGAGAGATTATGATCAAATCGTTCAACAGTAGGGGAAGTGTTGGACTTTGAAGAGGTAAAATGTACTATTCCCAATCAGGTTTGTGCAGTAGGGAAAGTGTTGAACGCAGGAGGGGTAACATTTCCTATTCCCACTCCATTTGGTGCAACAGCAGGGAACGTGTTGGACTCAGGAGGGGACTCAGGAGGGGTAACATTTACTATTCCCACTCCAGTCTGTGTAACAGTAGTGAAAACATTGGATTCAGGAGGGGTAAAACCAACTATTCCCACTCCAGTCTGTGCACCCGTAGGGGAAGTATTGGACTTAGAAGAGGTAATATTCATAATTCCCACTCAGGTTTGTGCAACATTAGGGAAAGTGTTGAAGTCAGGAGGGGCAACATTTCTTATTCCTACTCCATTCGGTGCAACAGCAAGGAATGTGTTGGACTCAGAAGGGTAAAATGTAATATTCCTACTCTAGTCTGTGCAACAGTAGGAAAAGCGTTAAATGTACTATTCACACTGCATTCAATGGTGCAGTACAGAGAGCGTACTTCACTTCATACAAATAAACTATTTAATAACTCTATTAAATCCCCAAAACTATACAAATATAAATGTAAATGTCTTCATCTTAATACAATTTAAACAATAACATAAATAGTACAATTATTAATAATTATTATCAATTAACACAAATAATATTGATATAATTAAAAAACCTGTATTCCCACAAACATAACAGCCAACAAATAAAGTGTAATACAAATAAACAAAGTATAACACAATTAACATAATAAATAATATTTTTAAATAAATTAATATTTATTTCTTATTTGGGATTACTTCTATAACTTCCCCCATTCCACTAAAAACTAAACAACACACACCTAAAATATAACGTAACAAATGTTATAAGTTCACAATTAACATAATTACCAATTAAATAATTAATAATAAAGTACAAATTAATCATCAATACATTATTTCTGAATTAACTTCCCATCCTGTAACCCTAAAAAACACAACCCTCACCTAACATATAATTTAGAAAATATCCCAATTACATCATATACAGGATTAATTATCAAGTAAATCATTAATAACAATTTCAAATAATTAATTAGTTTTAATTAATATAATTCCCACACTGTACCCATACAAACCCAAAAACCCACACCTGACATATAGTTTGAAAAATATCTTAAATACGCAGTTTATGTAATTAATAAGACATTAAATACTTCATAATAAGTTAAATTGATTATTAAGTAATTATCAATAATTTACTTCCCTTCCTGTACCCCTATAAACACCACAACCCGCATCTAAAACATAACCTAAAAATATATTAATTAATTACATTAGTTATCAATTAAACAATTACAAATTAAAAAACAATACTAATTAATTTAAGTGAATTTACTTCCCACCCTGTAGACCCTATAAACCCCCACAACCCACACCTAAAACATAACTGAAAACAATTTACATATTTAATTATCAATTAAATAATTATAAATGATTAAAAATGTATTAATAATTCATTGTAATTAAATTACTTCTCACCCTACAGCCCTACAAAACCAACAACCCACTAAGACACTATAAATTACAAAAAAAAATTTACAAACTATATAGAAAAAACAGCAATAGTTATACAAACACTTTAAAACATATACATTTAAAACACATAAAAAAAACATAAAAATAATAATACATAAACTATATAATTAACAATGATACTTATGTAAACGATATTAGCACTGTAGATATTTTTAACATCGTTATTACTTACCTTAACAAATCAATATTCTTGTGAGCAACATTCCTTTATTAAAATATTTATTTATCATGACATTAGAAACTCAATATTTTTGCACCTTTCTATTTTTATTTCGATATGTTTTCCGAACACCTTCCTCGGCGTGCATGGCTAATAGGAAGAATGACTATACTTATCCATTAAAAGTGACATGACATCCTATTTCTCATAGTGGTAATTACCATTCACATTGAAAGAAGCATTCCAAGCCTGTGGAGGCCAAAGGGCAACAGCAAGTGAAAGTAAGTGTCATTTCTGGGTGATTAGAGTATAGATAATACAAAACTGCCCTTGTAACTTGAACATGCTCTACTGCCTGCCAATATGGCATGTTGGTTGTTTTCTCCCTTACTGGGAAGTTCTTTACCCAGCCTTTCCATTGCCTGCACCTTATTTGTTTTCTTGTGATCCTTCTCATCTCTGATGTTAATCCTGGAGTAGTTGTTGCTGTTCTTGGATGTTTTGTTTCTTGATTCATAGTGATGTTAGAGGGCTGGGTCTTCATAATCGAGTCTTGAGACACTCATGTAGAAAGTTATATATTATTTCATTTCATGCTAGACCCTCGGGTTACAGCAACACCAAGTAGGTCCTTCAAGGCCTTTGAGTGCTTCATCCTCTGTCTTTCATCCTCACTCCAAATGTCCCTAGCAACCACCCGCATCACACAGCAACATTCTATTACAACATTCATTCTCAGCATTCCGGAAACCAGCGTAGGAATACAGGGAATGGGGGCACACTGAATACCAAAAGTCCTTACCTTTAGGAGTATCATATAGATCTGTGTGTACATCTTCCAGTCTCCTTATGGTCAGGAGTCCTTAACTTGGGAATGATCAAATCATAATTTAATTTCTGTATAATGCTTCCTGGCAATACTTTTCCAGTATTTGGTACACCTTTACACAGCCGCGGGCCGTGGAGGGTGTTACGGTGGGGCAGGGAGGCGGGGAGGGGGAGGGGCAGGGTGGAGAGGGCTAAAAACCGGCACATGGATAATTACAGGTAAGTAAACAATTTAATTAATAAAACGAATTTCGTAGCGCGCACTGCATCGCATTTTGCGATGCAGTGCGCGCTAGGAAATTCGTTTTATTATTTAAATTGTTTACTTACCTGTAATTATCCATGTGCCGGTTTCTAGCCCTCTCCACCCTGCCCCTCCCCCTCCCCGCCTCCCTGCCCCACCGTAACACCCTCCACGGCCCGCGGCTGCCTTTACACTTCCTTTACAAAAGCTAGCCAAGACTCCAGCATTATGGACACAGTCTCTCTCTCTCTTTCACTATCTACTTACCTAGTACCCCTTGCATCCCAGGGGTCTACCCATTCAGGTGCTTAATTTCGAAAGGTGATAGGGATTGGCAGTGCAGATTAGTATTCAGTTGTGTTGCTGACTTTCTGGAACCGCTCCAGTTTAACCCAAGGCCACCCTAGGCTGTGTCTACAAGCTCAGCAAGAGGGGAAACCAGCTTGAGCATGGTAGGGGAAGGGCTACCTCATATAAATAATGGAATGCTAGGGAAGAACCAGAGCCCCTCCTGGTGGAGGAAGGTAAAAGATATTTTGATTTTAGGGTTTCTGGGGAAATAAATTGTAAACCAAAGTAGAGGTACTGAAATTAAGATTAGGGTAGTCATGTAGAGTAGTTGAGATTTGGTGTAAGAAATTCTTCAATCACTGGCCACTTCTCTGCCACCGCCTCAGAATATACCTGTGAAGAAAATATATTTAAAGATAAAGACTACCTGTTACTGGTTGATGAAGACGTAAAGCCTACTGAGTCCTGCTGGCAACTAGGGCTGGAACTCCTCTACAAGAGTTAAGTGTTTGGCTTCCTGTTTGCCAAAAAATAGAAGGACTCCTGACTCCAAGAAGCATCAGCTGGTAACAGAGGGCTAGACCCTGCAGAAATCCTAGGCTGGCAAGTGACCTGGTGTCTAGAGGTCTGCCTGAACACCTGAGACCCGCATTAGTGACCAGGCCGAACTGTCCCAGCTGATGGAAAAAAAATGTGACATTGTCATTATTTTTTCGCATCTGCAGGACTGCTACTTCTCCACGGAGGGCACTCAATAGCTGGGTAATAAAAACAGGTTCAGCCTTCCAGAGTTTTTGTGGCACAGAAATTAGATTCAGCAGGACCTTGAGGTAAATGTACCCAACTTCATGGAGCTTGCTTCAGCTGCAGTTTTTTGTCTTGCCCCTCAGGCTAATTTGAAAACACTAAGGGGCCGATTACAATGGTGGTCGTATGAGTAGGCGGTGGTCCCAACCTCCAAATTGTGATCTGACTGCTGTGTAGGCGGTCTGAAACATGCCTTTTTGCATTGAGGCTTGTACAGCAGCCCAGAAAAGGGCTGCAGCACAAGCCTCAATTCAAAAAGTCAAGATTAGAAACATCCCTGCAATGTGTTTAGGGGGGCACCACAAGTGCCTCCTGTGCCCCATAGCGGAGGCCCAGGGGAGACGGAGGCCCAGCTAGGGCCCCCCAAACTTACTTTCAATATGCCTTTACAAAAGGCAGAGGGAACGGTATTTCATAATCCCTGGACAGCCACTGCCACCATTCAGGGATTACATGTCCGACCGCCAAGATCCCGTTGGTGGTTGGGGTCTTTCCTCCCGCCTGCAGCACTCCTGTATTGCAATTTGCAGGTCAGACCGTAGCCTTGGATGTCATGCATACTGTCAGTGGCGGTCCATACAACATCGTAATCTGGCCCTAAGCATGAAAGTAAAACCTTGGACCACAGTGGGTGGACAATCTATTGCATCATTGAAGAGTTCTCAGCAGCTATGACATTTAGGTGTGTCCCACTCACAGATTTTGGCACCAAACCAACAGCTTCCGCTGGAACCTGATTATGTGCCTAATTTTGAGTGAACCTCACTGGCGTTACTCTTAGATTTGGCCTGCACTAAGGCTTTAAAAATGAAAACCTAGACTACGTCTCAGGGTAAAAATGTTGTCCAATGTAACCAGCTTGGCTGACTTTATTTCAACTCCATTGAAGTTGGCCTGAAATTGTGCCTAGGTTCTGGTCAACCTCAAACTGATACTTTTTCTAGGAACTTTTTCCTTTAAAATTAAAAAAATTACCTTTCTGGTTGCCCTTATATGAAGTTTTGGTGTATTTTTAATTAATACTTTTCTCTTTGTTTTTCTAATTGGGTCCGGTGATTTTATTTTGGTATTCTCTTAAATGCAAAATTGTTGGTACTCATTGCACTTAATCTGCTTTTTTGTAGAATTGCCTTCTTTGTGTTTCACAGTAAGTTTTCTAAGAGCTTTTATAACTTACCCAGGATATACATATGGTAAGGGAATGTCCAACTACAAAATAAAAAACTCAGGGGCAGATTTACATGCCACTTGCACCTCCTTGCGTCACTTTTTTTTGACGCAACGTCGGCGCTGCATCTGCTCCATATTTACATGGATGTAGATGCATCACTTTTCTACAGGCTTCGCCGGTTTTCACCAGGGTGAAAATCGCCTGCGCCGCCTTAGATTTGAATTCATGCAAGGTAGGAGTTCCGTCGGAAATGCCAACTTTAAAAAAGCCGCAATGGTATTTATTACTTCTTCTTTTTATGGTGCAACCTTTAGCTGTGCTGCCAATGCGTCACAATCCCTACGCCTGCTAAACCCAGGCGTAGGGATGACGCATTGGCTGTACCCAACAGACCACACCAGCTGCAGTGACTTGATTGCAATCTGCAATCAAGTCATGAGGTAAATGGGCCACAGAAGGTAAGTATAGGCACGTAATATCACAATTAATGACATTAAGTGCTGATGTCATACATATAAGTGGGCACTATGCCCAGTTGTCCGCATCACATCAAGGACCCATATGTTTGAGGGCAAAGTGACTTTGTCACCTTTTTACGCTCCAACACATTGGAACCCATTCAGTTGTCAATGAGTCAGTTAAAACTGACCCATCGCCTCTAATTTTGACGCATTGCTGGAGTTGCATCGGTTTTCATGCCAACTCCATCAATGCGCCAAAAACCCTGTGTCATGGTGGCCTGTATTGTAAATACGGTGCATTCATGGTGGCGCAAGAGTTTCTCCTGCAGGCGCAAGACACCTGTGCTTGCTGATCTTTTTAAAGAAGCTTCCCTAATCAATACTGTATAATAAATACCATGATTTTATGGGGCAAAAGAGCGGCATAGTGACTTTAAAATAAATTGCTTTAGAAGAGTAAAATAATGTTTTTTTCTCACAATTCTATAGAATTAAGCAATATGATGTTTATACCATATTTTATTCAGTCTAAACAAATCCCATTCTTAGCTGTAGTACCTGTGCTTTTTCAAATCACTACTCCATTACCATATGTTACATGAATTTTGGACACTTGACCTAAACTGATATAAGTGGCGTTGTGCTGTTATTCTTTTAAGAAAAAGCAGACTCTCTCTTTGCAGCATCACTGCCATTTTATAGCTCACAAATAGCTGGGCTTATCTTGCTGCTACATCCTCGGTTCATCTCGGTGTGCTGGGAGATAAGATTAGAGGCCTTGATCCTCCCGCTGTTAGAACAAGACCTCAATCTCTCACTGTCTCTGTTTAATCAGGTTCCTATTTTAGCTGCCACAAAGCTGTCAACACAAGAAAATAAGCTATCCCGCATCAAGGGGTTAAATTGGATTCTACAGTGTGCAAATGCGTATCTGAGCAGAGTTCCACCTGTACCCTCCATCAGACAAATTACTTCTGACTTTTAATTTATTTCTCCGGGAAATAGAAAGGTATGGCATAACCAAAGTCAATAGGGAATAAGGAATGAGGTGTAATCAGGCTGCTCGCCAATTCCAGACCTCCTACCCTGTCAGTTTTAATAGGTTCTCAGACCACACATTTTAGAGAATCCGTGACATGTCCTTTCTCTTCTGTGTTTTATTTTGGACTTGTCTCGTTAACGGTCCTACCACGTGAAAACTGATTTTTGTTTCATGCTATATGCGCGCGAGACCTATATGTTATCTATTTAACAGTCCAGAGTTCAGATTTTAGCAATCAAAGACGCGGATGCAACTATATATTTTTTTGGGGTTTCAGTGATGTAAAATAATTTGTTTATGGCGCAACCTCACAATATAATACAAACAATTCTGTGCTTCTTTCTACTCCACAAGTGATTACGTAGAGTGAAGTGAAACGCCGGCATTTATTTTGAGTAGTATCATTGGATTCAGGCTTTGTACTCTTTGAAAATATAGCTTATAAAAACGAGGGATATGCAGTAATTTCAGACCCGCGCGCATACTAGTTGCAACAAGCAAGATTTGTTGTCAATGGCTGCAAAAATCGACTTAGTCACATATAGGAGCCAAATAGGAATAACAAACTTTACAATGTTACATGGCATTTGCTTACTTTTGAAATAGTGAGACTGATGCCCAGAATTTAAGACCATTATTTAATGAATGATACGCAGGTGGTACGACAATGAGCAACACAAAGTATAGCATCAATTTAATAATTATAATCAAATAATCTAATAGTAATAATCTATTATGGCTTTTACTAAGCCATGCAAAGCCCATTTTCTGTGGCTTTGTAAAAAAAAAAAAGGAATGCAATGCAGGGGATATCCCTGCCTCCTGTTACTTTGCGTCAGGGAGGTGTCACCTGGGTAGAGCATGGGCATTCTCGTGCATCCAAACGTGTGTTCTGATGCAAACCCATATTTATTAAAGTCAGTAAACATGGGCCTGCACTTAAATGGTGTGCCTACTCGAGGCTGGTTAAACAAGGAAAATATCTTTATTCCACATTGTTACTCACTCCTCTTATTTTGCAAAGCTACCCCACCCTAAGGGTTTCATGGTGCTTAGCATTATGAAACATGAGAACTATCTACCTAGAAGAGCCATGTCTTCAAATCTTTGTGGAATGCAAGAAGGGTGGTACTGTCCATAAGGGATTTGGGGAGACAGGTCCACAATTTTGGACCAAGCACTGCGGAAGAATGTCCTCCAATCTGGGCCAGATGGAATCTCGGTACAGTGCCCAGAGCCAAGTTGGAGGACCTCAGGGGAGGAGAAGGGATGTAAGATGTCACTTGGTCTTGTATATAGTGTGGCCCTGGGCTAGGTTTGGCCTTAAACATAAAGCAAAGAGCCTTAAATATGGATCTTTTTAGAGACTGTCAGCCACTGCAGTTCAAGAAAGAGATGTGAAACTGAGGCATGTTTGAGAAGCCGGTGCAGCAGTCTTGCCGCTGAATACTGGACCATCGGAGGGGGCCTCATGATTGCCTGGTATATTCCCAAGTATAAGACATTACCGTAATCCAGTCTAGATAGAACTAAGGCCTGAATCACGGTCCTCTGGGCAGATTGGTATATTACACAGATAATCGTCCTCACCCATTTCTGCAGAGCGAAACAGGTAGAGCTAGCTTTAGACACCTGAGGTTGCATTGATTGACAGATTGTCATCAAGAGCAAAACCATTGTTTGCATTTTGCCGCACACATAAAAAGAGGAATAAGCCTCTAAGATTACTTTTTGCGTAGGAAATTGTGCCTTCCTGCACAAAAACTATTCAGACCGCAACGCAGGTAATCTTGAGACATGAAGCAAGGGTGCCTGCTTTGGTGCTAGATAGCCACAAGTGCCCCAGCCACAGGAGGGATCGGAACTGTGCAATACCTTTACACAACACAGTGCAGCAACGCCCCTTGCTGAGCTGCATTTCATAAAAATGCTAATAAATCCGTGCCCACAAGCGCAAAGCTGAATTGCACTGCGGCGTGAGCTCCCATACAAACAATAATACATCCATTTCTGTTTTGTCCAAAGAATAGTGACTTCCATGGAGCTTTAGAACATACCCTTACTGTTAACTCACTTATTATGTATTCATTTTATTATGGTGATAGAGGTAAGGACAGAACTGCAATACTCAATAGGGATATTACCAGGCAAATTCCTGGATGGGCTAGCAGCTAGGGTGGACTTCTATGGTTGTAAATCACTGGTGCTGTATAATGTGTATAATCAGATGGCAGGAATGAAGAAACTAAAGACATTAGTATAGTAGAGGACTTCCTGTTAGATTACAAGGGTAAATGGGAGGTCACAATAGCTGGCGATCTTAACTCCACTTTTGAGCCACTAATTTCCACCGGATTGAATTTATCAGCAGATCAGGATGCTAAATGGAAAATCCATCCTCTAGATCCTCCAATAGCGAAATGGTCCCTGAGGGCGGCACAGCTGCTTACAATAACCTTAAAATGTTATCTTAGAGCAGCAAATGGGAGAACTGTGTCCAACACTAAGTGTAAACATACATACAATCAACGAGGCCACTCTAGTTGGATAGACAATTTTTATTTACTTTGATTGGTTGGTCATTTATGCATGTTTTGCTGTCATCAAACGGGCCAAAAGCGATCATAATGCCCTTAGTCTGTATCTCTTGGGAACACTGGCATATGCAGCGCAAATCCAAGGTTGTGCACAAATTGATGATGTTGAACTTTCCAATAATGGGAAAGCTATTAGGTGGGGAGGGGTTGAAAAACACCTGGAGATGTTGCTGATGGTGGTGGACAAAGTCAAAGAGCAGTTAGTGATACTAGACAGCCTACCCGAAAGAGAGAGATCAATTTCTGGGAAAGGACCACAAAGTGCTTTTCTCTGATAGCAGAGACATTCTGGTAGAGCGCCTTAAAATCCCAAAATGAAGCTCCGGGGTATACAAAAGCTTGTAGGATGGCCAAAACAGGTCTTTTGTTAGCAGACAAAGGCAAGAATAAGCACCAGCTTGTTCTTTGCAGGGCAAACTATAAACGGGAATTGGCAAAAGCCAAGGGGGTTTGGGAACATGCGCTCTGGTAAAAGCTATCCCTCGCCATGAGCACTAAAGAAAATAGAAGGTTCTGGAATACCTGGGCATTGAGAGGTAGTGGCAGAGGAAAAGCAGTGGGATACTTTATACAACCCCAGGACTGGTATCCCACTTTAGCAATTTGTACTCCTGTAGCGAGGATCCATCATGGGTGGGTATCGATCCTTCAATGGCAGGCAAGATAAATAATTGTAACAACTTGAAATTTGAGATCAGGTAGTTGATAGAGGCAATTAGATCCTGTTTACCAGGAAAAGCGCCAGGTCCCAACACGATCTCAAACAAGTTATTTATATGACAATTGGATACATGGAGTCCTTACATTAATTATCTATAAAATTCTAATTAAAGGTCATGAAGAACCCTACCACTTGGTTTAGTGCAGAGATTATCCCTATTTATAAGAAGGGTCAGCATAGTGTTCCAAGCAATTACCAGCTGATTAGTTTAATAGATGCTTCACAGAAGGTCTTCTGCAGGCAAGTGCGAGTGCACCTTCTGGACTGGATTAAGAAGAATAATGTAATATCTGAGTGTCAGGCGGGGTGCAGAAATGGCATTAGCATGGTGGAGAAGATGTTATGTTTTTATTGCATTTTCTGCAAGTCAGTAGCATTGAATAAGGGTCAACTTTTTGTCGCCTTTGTTGATTTGTTTGCTGCCTTTGATTTAGTCCCAAGAGCAATATTGTGGACAACCCTAGACAAGATGGGCATCCCTTCCAACTGATCAGCAATTCTCGTCCAACTGCATTAAGAAAACTATGCGAGGGTCAGGTGTTGAGAGTATGGGCAAATTACTGATCCCATAAGACTACTACGGGGTGTGGCAAGGATGTGCCTTGGCCCTAACTTTGTTTTCACTATATAATTGATGCAGTGAACTGTCTAGACAGGGATGGTGGTGACTCACCCAAAGTGGCAGGGAGGAGAGTACCCGCTTTACTCTTTGAAGATAATATTCTGTTGATTTCAAAATCCCCTAAAGGTCTACAGCAGCTCTTGAATGATTTTAATAATGTTTGTGAGGAGCGTGGGCTAGAGCTTAATAGGTCAAAAACTAAATTTATGGTATTTAAACCTGTTAAAAGCAAAAATGTAAGCTGTATGCCATCAATGATCCTAAAGAACAGGTTTCCAACTTTGCCTATTTTGGTCTAAGACTACAAACACACGTGGGCTGGACTATGCAGGTGCAATATTATCAAAGATCTTTGAAGAAACTCACTCAAAAAGAGCTGCCCCGGCAATAGAGATCTCTTACGTGAAGGCACTGGGAGCTGTTCTGTATGACTTTGAGATTTGGGGGTGTGCAAACAGCAATATACTAACTTTCATGGACAATACATTTGTTATATCTCTTTTTCCCTTCCCAAAGAGCATGCCCCTGATACCCTGTTTCTTGACTTGGCCTTTAGGAAGATCTCTATGAATTTCAAGTACAGGCCATTGCTATTGGCACAGACTTTGGTCTTTAACTGCTTTCCATGCTAACCGATAACCTCTAAGGATCTCCTGGCCTCTTCAGATGTTAAAATAAATGCTTTGGACAATTCATGTTAGGTCTGCACTAAGAAAGCTGGGGTTGGAGAGACTTTGGATATGCCTGTAGGAATCAAACTTTATGCCCAGAATGGTTATAAAAAAACTATACTGATAGTACGCAGCCACTGAAACAATTTTCAGAACTAATTCATTTTAAACTGCTTCCTGCTTATGAACAGATGATAGATGAAATCTCGTCCCCTTTGGCTCGCGAATTATTTTTGCAATTCAGGTACTAGTCCCTCCCTACTAGAACCTTGTCTATCAAATTCGCTCACAGATATCCCAGGAGAAATGAGTGCCCAGCTTATATAGGGTACCCAGAGGCCATACCCCATATCCTCTTTTTTTTCTGCTTTTGGCCACCAGAGAAAATCATGGTTATTCCCCCTGTGTAGAAAGTTGGGCACAAGGACGCACATGGAGGCTCTTAGGATACTAAGGACAAACAGTTTCAGGCTGGTGGTCAAGGGTGTAGCGAGATTACTTATGCCCACCTGGATATTGTGATCCACGCATATCTAAGCAAATGAACAATGGTTGTCGTAACACTGTGTACACGTATTTGGGAGAGCTAGGCAGAGGCAGTTTCTGTATTGTACCTAATGTCCCCATGAGCCAATGCAGATAGTATTATATATTCTTTCACATTTTTCCCTGACTTTGTTATTGTCTTTTAACCAATGTTTTAAAGTATTTTAGTAGTTATGTTTCAAATATTAATGGCACTCATTTCATTTGGCATGCTAGACATTTGTCGAGGACCCCATTGAAAATGTGTTCTTTATTTCATAGAGGCTCATTGCTATTTTGCACATGCTTTTAGGGTGTAAACGGGCTGTAAGTTGGGGCTCATTTGTGGTCTTTAAGAACAATGTGCACTTTACTGCAAAAGTTTCACAAGAGGCACAGCCTGTTAGCGAGTTCTGACTTCACAATATAGCTCTATGGAACCATATATGTCTTTTTATATAGTACATTTATGAGACTGGTGTCGTGTGATGTACCGCATGAAGAGTTTCTGTTCCAATTGTAATAAAGCTGTAGCTTTGATGTTTTGACTTGCAGGTTTTTAATGTATAATGACTTTTGTTTTCACTACATTTATTGCACTTTTATGTTTTTTGATTATTGCAATAAAGTTATAAATGAAAAATATATTTTATGCATGTTTTTCTTTATTTGTAGTGTTATAATAGCACAGACTAACCTCAAAAGAGTGTTTGAGGATGCACAATATATATTACATGAGAATTAGCTATATACAGTTGAAAAATAGTTGCTTTAGAAACATGTTTACAAACCAGTCTTTGTAAGAATAAAGTGAACATTTGCAACATTGGTCCAAAATTGTGTAGTTCACCCCAAAGAAGTTGTGAACCTCATATTTTATTGCAGCACCAAGAGATGAGTTAGATTGGTATGTATGTGTAGGCAAAATCATTTCAAGGTTATATGTATGATGCTCTATACGTAGCATCTTCCAATACATGGGAAACTAAAAAACACAAATTCCTACATTTTTTAAAGCTCTGCCACAACTTTGTATTGCTTCCTTTTACAAACAAATATCCATACAGAGTTTACATTTCATCTTGAAACCATCAATGCATTGATTCATGTCCACAGAGCTGCACAAGGTTTGCTCAACAGACAATGGATATTGCTGTACTGTAGAATGTAGCTTAGGGCCTCATTATGAGTTTGGCAGCACCGCCAAACCTGAACGCAGCCTGCCAGATTATGATATAAATCATTGTTTGGTGGGTGGGCAGCGTGGCAGACATGTTGCAGTGCAGTAAAAAGGCTCAATGAGCCTTTAATACTGCCCTGCTGCAGGACCACCACAATGCGTTCCAGCACAGCATGGACTCCTGGAGATTGAAGAGTGCATGCACACAGGGGGGCATAACATGTGCCCTCCCTCCATGCACCTACCTGCATGGGGTAAGGAGGGTCCTGGCGGCTGCGGCAGTCAAATGGCGGTCCATCCTCCAAACCTATAATACGGCGGTCGGTCCCCGCGATTCTGGCAGTCCATGGACAGCCAGACACGTAATAAGGCCTTAAGTTTATTAAAAAAAATTGGAAAATGATAATTAAGGGCTTGAACTGGTGATAGACAATGTGTTAAATAGAGCCATCAATGTTCTCAATACGCTAGACCCTACAGAAGGGGGCCAATTCTCAAACGCCATTTTGTTGTACATTTATCAGTACTTCTAAAGTACTACAAAATGCTATTCACAAACCTGCAAGTGAAAATCTACACCTCCACCTCTCCTCTTTTTTCTATGGGGAGATCTTCGTACATGTAAGTTTACTCCTGAGTGGTAAATGTGGGACGGACCTTGTTGAATTCCTGTAAAAAGGGCCATTCTTACTACTAAATGGGTGAGGTGTAGGGGGGAGTTTGGAGGGATTAGGGGAAGTTAGGGAGGGACATGAACCCACCCACAAAAGAGTAAGCATAATGACATTCACAAACAGCACTTCTACAGTTACTACTGCCAAAAAGCAGTAATATCCTACTCCAGCTCATAGCTTAAGTAAGTCTAGCATCACACATGCACAACTACTACTACTACAAGACCGTCCCATAAAACATAACGGAGTTAGGTACTTAAAAGAAAACCCAGCTGGAAATAATGTTAAATTAAATGGTTTAAAATGTTAAAAAAAATTAAATCAAATGATTAAAGTAATGTTTTTTGGGGGGGGAGTTTTTTGTAGCGCAAACTCAACCCAAATATATCAGGTATCAGAGCACTTTACATGGGAACCAGTTTTGTTACAGACGGACTAATTCATTTTTGATTGGCATGGGGAGATTAAGGGGGTTATTATGGTTCTGACCACCTGATTATAATTAGGGCTCTAGGTTTTATGGTATTTATTTTTTTGCCATTTCCGTCTGTATTTATCCATATTTATTTTTTGGGCATTTTTTCTGTATTTATCCGCATTTATTTTTGCCACAAGCAAAAGACGCCGCTACAGCTAGTATTTTTCCGCATTTATTTAAATTGACACTGCACACCAGTGCCTGTGAGGGCAACTTGTAAAATTCGATAAGTAAACATTTCGGAGACCTTCTGTGGTTTTTATGGTAACTTGCACACATAGCTGGCAATTGCGGTTCTTCTGTGGCCTGGTCATATTTGCTTTAGCGATGTGTGGCTGATCTAGAACCAATGCACTCTCCTAAGATTCAGTGTTGGGAAGAGATGTGTAGAACAGAGGGGTATCAGGAGTTGGGCGTATGGACCCCACCCTGTGCCGTGCCTCACCCAGTGCCTGCATTTGTCCTTAGAGAGAGGTGATGAGACACTTGAGCTACTCTCCAGTCAGGGAATCTCCCTCGTGCCCAACTCTGTAAATATCTTAGCTAATGACTCATAAACAAAATAACTACACTCCTTCTTGAGATGTAAGATAAAAAAAACGATTTCAATACTTGAAATGGGTAGGGCGTCAGCCTAAGAATGCATATGCATATGTGAGCCACACCGTGTGTGTTATTTAGAGATCTGGAATGAGATGTAATGGCGCAAATAAGACTAGCACAGCCTATGGCTGAGGCCATATTAACAATATGCACAACAGGAATACTGGGCAGATGGACCGAGCAGCAGTGGCAAAGGAAACATGACCTGAGCAATAATCCCTACCCTGGTACGATACTGATGCATAGGGTCTGGAGCGGGTTGAGACAGCTTTCCCAGCACGCACACACAGCCGCACCCGACCACTTCACAGGTCTTCAAAAGACCATTTACATGTTAATTAAGCTTTGTTGGTATTTCACCTCTTAGCGCCCCTGCATCTCCACTCTGACAATCTGCTGCTCCCCCCCCCCCACCCACCCACACAGAGCAGAGTCTCTTTGAATCCGGGCGTTTGCTGACACAATTTACATTTTTTTTATAAAACGCAGGTACGATGTCTGGAAGGTCCACGGGCCGCTCTAGCGCTTACTTGGCACCCCAGGCTTCGGGTGCTATAGTATCAGTGGGACACATTCTTGGGCCTTCAGATCTGTACAGTCTTTGTCAGCCTTGGAGAGCTGTCGTGTGTGCGTTGGGCGGGTAGGGGGGCGCTTGCTCACATGGTCAGCGACTAGCTGCCGCCTCCCCCCCAATCCGGCACCCAATACCCAGGAACGTGGACACGAGACATCTTTACTTTTTGGAAGGCGGGCGCTAGTCGCCCGGCCGTATTTATTAAAGTATGAAATTAAAAAAGGTTTTAATTGCATAATCAACAATTTATACAAAAATTCAGCAGGACATTTAGATACATAATTCTTAGCAACAAGTTTGAGAGCCTGACTTTAACAAAACTCTAATACATGTTGTTTCCTAACTTAGACTAAACATCCTCATCTTGAATCTTTGTACATTTCTGGCCATATGGCAGGGTCACTACCGGTGTCAGGTCCTACAAGCTGCGCCTCCCCTCTAGATGTGCGCATGCGCAGTGTTACCCCGGGAATTGCCCGGTCTACGCCCTGAACTCCATTTACCCACTAAAGGAGGGCCCTTACTCTGCGCCGGTGGCGTCATGAGTCCACGCGCGCGGGGTGGCTACCAGCCTAAGGAAAGCGTGAACTACTCCTACCCGCGCTCCTTTGCCTATTACCTTGCCCCTGGAGTTCTGGGAGTGGCCCGCAGGCCCCTCCCCCTGGGCGGGAACCTCCATAGGATGATGCCCGCCCCCTCAGACCTCAAATATGTGCTCACCGATAATGACCTTACCGCCACAGGCCAGCATTGTTAACCGACAATCTGGCCTCCCCCTTCTAGCCCCTACCTAAGGAAACCCTCCTACTTTCAAAACCCTCTAGCCAGGCCCAGATATTGTCAGACCACAAGACATTACCCTCCTCTGTTAAATGAACCCCGTCCTTTAAGTAATACTTGTCGCCCCAGATGCACCCATGAGGTATTGACTGCAACAAGGGGGCTCGAAACAACCTGTCCAACCGTGTGTTGATCCTCTTTACCGAGTGATTCAACGCCCTGACCGAATGTCCCCCCCGCCACTGTAGTCGGGGTATGAGTTGTGACCATACTATTGTGCAACCGGGGCAGGTCCTGGCCAACCAACCCGCCGTTGAGATAATCTCCTCAATCAGAATGCGCCTACCCAGTGTTGCCAAATCATTCTCCCCAAGGTGAAGTATCACCACTGACGGTGGAGATTGCCGGCGTGCTAAAAGCCCCTGGAAGAATCCCCTAAACTCGTGCAGACACAACCCCCCTCTGCCAAAGAACGTGATGTCCAACCCTAGTTGTGCCGCCCTTTTCTTCTTGTCACCTGACATAAAGACACATTCTGCTCGCTTTACATATGAGTGACCCACAATCCAAACACTGTTCTTCCTTGGTTCCTGGTTGCCGCTCCGTGCTGATGTATGTTGCCGGTGCCCGACGACAAATTCCTCCCCTGCGTAACAGGTCTGAGAAACTGTAAGAGAGCGGAAAGAAACCAAGCGTGAGTGACATGTAATCATAGCATGTCAATCCGAACATAGCGTTTGTAGCATTCTGAAGACCATCTCCCAATTGTCTTCACTCTCTCCACTGGAAGGCCCCCCGCCACCGCCTCAGTTGCTGCCCCAATCCTGAAGGAATGAGAGCCAAACTCTTTAGGGTCAAGACCTGCTTTCCTAACCCCCATCTCCAATACCTTCCTGAATTGATATCTGGTCAAGGGGCTCCCGTCGGCGTGACAGAGCAATGCACTGCCCGCTGAGCCTACCAGCAGTCCGTGCAATACTTCCACGTGCCTCACCGGGCAGCAAGGGTTGGCGGGGGCCCGTTGGAGAACTATGGTGTGACCCCTAGCCTCCTGGTCGGTCTTTGACTTCTGGATAATCACCCACATGGTGTCCTCCCTTATCGTGACACTGGCCTTTTGCAAGCCGCCCAGTAGGTCTGACTTAGAACCTGCCACAAGTTCGCTAATTCTCAGCGCCCCATAGAATGCCAAAGAGAAAGCCGCCCTAAAAAGAAGCACCTCCCACTCCGAGCTACAAACAGTGTCCAGCGTGCCCAGTAAGGCTGTCAGCCGGGCCAACCCAATGGGCTTTCTCTTATCCTTCTGATGTCCCTGAATACGGCGCCATCCCCTCAAAGCCTTACGTATCATAAAGGTATTAGTGGGATCCCTGAAGCCCCTAGATTGAGTGAAGAATGACACCGCTGCCCTATGTCTGTTCGCAGCAGCCACCGAGCGCCCCTCCTTATGCATCCATTCTAAATAGGCTGCAAAGCCATCCTCCTCTGCCCAAAGCGCTTCCCATTGTTGCCCCAAAAAAGAACAATAAGACAAAAACGCCCCTTCGTAAGCCGTCTTGGTCCTGGGGGCTAGGCTAGCGACCACGAGGTCCTGTAATCTGGGGCACCAATCTGCCAAAGTACTGGTGGGAAGTGCGCTGGCAAGGGGTCTGCTGTAGGAAGATGCTCCCTGAACACCTGCATTTTGGAGCGAGAGAGGGAGTCAGCTGCATTGTTCAGAACACCAGGGACATGTTTGGCCTTAAAAATGACATTCAATTTGAGGCACCGCAAAACAATTTCTTTGATCAAACGAAGTATGAAAGGACATCGCGCCCCCTGCTGATTGATACATTCCACCACCGTCATGTTGTCTGACCAGAACACCACTGATTTATTACGTAGGTGTTCGGGCCAGACCATCAGTGCCACCCATATTGGGAAGAGTTCCAGGAAGCCAATGTTGTTGTTCAAGCCCCATGTTCGCCATACTTCTGGCCACTGTTGAGCGACCCACCTGTTCCCAAGGATGGCGCCAAAGCCCACACTCCCGGCGGCATCCGTCCACAGGCCCAACTCCGCTGATGTTGTCAGCGGGCCGGGCCAGACTACCCTGCCGTTAAAATCCTCCAGGAATGCCATCCATATAAGCATATCCTGGCGAATTTCAACCGACAATCGAGTGCGGTGGTGCTTCTCCCTCAGCCCCTTCATTGACTGCGCAATAGAGCGAGAGAATGGGCGAGCCATGGGGATGATCCTCAGTGCAAAGTTCAATTGCCCTACCACCTCCTGTAATTGCTGCAAAGTGACCTTCTCCTTCCGGAGGCATAACTGTAGCGCTGTCTTGAATTTGTCCACCTTGTCCCTGGGTAATCTAAAACATCCCTCCATTGAGTCAATCTCAATGCCAAGGAATTCTAAGCAGGTGGTCGGGCCAACAGTCTTCCCGGGCGCAAGAGGGACTCCAAAAGTCCGCATGAGCACGCAAAATTCCTGCAATGCCAGTGCACACTCCTGAGATCCCGCTGTACCCAGGAAGAGGAAATCATCTAAATAATGCATGACCCGCTGATGGCCCGTCACTTGTCTCATGGCCCATTCAAGAAAGGAGCTAAACATCTCAAAGTAAGCGCAAGATATCGAACAACCCATAGGCATGCATTTGTCCATGTAGAACATATCCCCAAAAGTGAAACCTAAAAGATGCTGATCCGCTGGGTGGACTGGGAGGAGGCGAAAGGCTGATTCTATGTCTGATTTCGCCATCAGCGCCCCGGGCCCCGTGGCCTGTAATAAGTTAACAGCCTGATCAAAAGAGGCGTATTTAACACTACAGATACCCTCGTCAATGGCATCATTCAGTGACGTCCCCCTAGGCGCTGACAGTTTATGGATCAATCTGAATTGCCCTTTCTCTTTTTTGGGGACAACTCCTAGTGGGGAACACACAAAATTGGGTACTGGCACTTCAGAAAAAGGGCCAGCTATCCTGCCTAACGATAGCTCCTTGTCAATTTTGGCGGCCACCACCGCCGGATTGTGCTTGACTGACAATTGGTTTCTACAGTGCGTGCTACCCGCGTATCCCGCGGCCGGGATCCTAAAGCCTTTAGAAAAACCTTCCTGGAGTAGGGTGGCCGATGTGTGGTCCGGGTATCTGTTCAACCATGGAATCATTGCCACCACATCCACTGGAGTGGGGGGGCCTAACCTGTCTATCTTATAGTGGCTTTCCCCTACCCCTCTGACCTGTGTTTCCCTGCTTGGACCTACAGGCAGTTTCTGGATGAGAGGGGTGCCCACAGGAGGAACATGCATGTCTAAACTTACACGCGGCCCTTGTGCAGGTGCGCCTATTAAAATCCCAGCACACCCCTTTTTTCTCTGGTCCACTTGCCTTAAACTTCCCAGGTACCTCACTCGTTTGGGGGGGCCGAAAGGGCTGTTGCGGTCTAGTGAACACCTTGACCGCACCGAACTGAGGGGGAGGTGCAGTATCAGAGAACTGTTTGTGCCAAGCCATGGAATCTACCGTGTCCCATGGCAATGATCTATTGAATTCCAATGCCTTCCTGAAATTGACATCATACCCCTTCCATGCCTCCCCAGAATACTGTTCACTCCACCCCACAATCATGCTTGAGTAGCATGTCAATGATGCCTGTAAATCTGGAGGACGCTCAGCTTTAATTGCAGTGAATACAGCCCATGCTTTCATCCAATTGTTGAGAGTTTCCTCCACCCTAAATCTAGTGCACTGCGCCCTCCATTCGCTTGGGAGCATCCACTCTTTTAGTGATTTCGCCTGCTCCATTTCCCTATTATCTAACAACAAAGAATAAATGTACACGTATTTATCCGCCCAAATCATCTCTTTCACAGCTAATGACACATGCTGAGCCAAATTCTCGCTCCTGGAAGGTAGAACACCGTCCCCCAAGAGCGGCAATGCCACTTCCTTACCAAGTGCGGGCACCGGGGGCGGCTGCCCTTTAACTCCGTCCGGCTGGGGAACACTTGGACCTGCAAGGGGAGAAGATATTGGCAATGCAACACTGTTGGCGACCGCTGCCGATCTGATTTTCTCCACAAACCTCGCCGCCTCTGCCGCATGGTCTGCAGAATTCGGGAAAGCTCCCCCTTTTTGGAGCCATGGCATCAAGGCCGTTATCTGGGATAACAGTTCAGGTGGCATTGGATCTAAATTACCCCCCGGGACAACCGGTACCACTGGGGTTATGCCCTGTGGTACTGGCGCAGCTGGCAGGGCGGGTGCCGGGTGTGGCAAGCCTGTGCCCGGGATTGTGGGCACCGGTGGGGGAGCAGGCCCAGCGTCTACTGGTTGACCTGCCGGCACCGGCACCACGGGGGCAAGGGGTGTAGGCATAGGTAAATGCGGGGGAGGGACGACCGCCGGCGGCGCAGCAGGTACCGGTTCTACTGGCCCCGGGATGGGGGCAGCGTCCCTGGGTCTCTTGGACCTAGACTTCCCGGGTGGGGTGACAAAATCCCCCCTTGGCACTGGTGCCACCCTCTTGCGGATAGGCCTACCCGATGGGCCCGGGGCATCACCATGCCTCTCATTCAACCGTGCTTCCAGCTCATCTACTTTCCCTAACTGCTGCTTCATTTCTTTCATATCACGCATCATGGCCCGCATCATAGCCTCCATGTTGGACCCACCTTTACCACCCCGTGGCCCTGGCATGATAGAAAACCCAACAACCAGCTGCCTACTCTCCTAATATCACTACAGGCCAACTTATGTACCTCTTAGATGGAGGGTCACCAGGGGGCTTTCGGCACCATGCAACGGCGACCGCAACACTAGCGGCTTGTCCCCTTATGTAGGGGGGTGAGCAAACCTAATGTAGACCCACCCGGCGGCCACCAGGAGCGATGAATGCCAGCCCCCCGTACCCCTCTTACCGACCCCTCCTGTATCCTTGACGGCAATGATGATCTGCGGTCACAATCCTCACCACGTTGCGTGCCCTGTCTGCGAGTGAAATGTGCCAATAATGTAGTTAAGGTTGCCTGGAATTGAAAACAAGTATTAATACCGTGTAATAAACGCAGGAGCAGGTTGTAGGATACCCAACATGAATACAGAGGACAGTTGAACCCACACTGTTAACCTCACAGTTGCTGTGCGCCACTAAAACACCTTGTATCAGCGACCTTCAACATAACACTCATGTAAAAACAAACAAGGCCAGTACACTTCTGTGCAAAGAACTGCCCTTATTCCCCTGTCTTGTGTGCTTTGTGCGACTAATTGAACAACAAGGCACTTTATAATTGATACCAGACAGTAGTGACAACCCTCTAAGAAATGCCACCCCGTTTTTTATCCTTGAACAACCATTCCCTTAAAAGTTAATTCCATACAGTAGTGAAGAACACTTAAGCAATGCCACCTCGTTTTTATACCGTAGTGAAGCTTGTTTTACCGTTACTCGAGTGCGCGCCAAAACTTTTTACTGGAGCGTCACTCTATCGTGCTTTAATCATAGTCCCCCTTTTTCTAGCGCAAAATCACCCTCAATTCAGTCGGGGAAGGCTCAGTAATACGTTGCCCAGCCACTCCGTAACTCACCGCCCCGCCGCGTATTTGTTTAAACAAAGTTTTTTCCTTTTCTTTTATAGCGGCCGCGAACTCGGCCCGAAGGTATCGGAGAAGGCGCACCAGTCTCTTACTGTAGGCTGACCCAGATCGGCACCGGTGCACTCACTCTTGAATCATCCCCCCGCCCCGCACAATACCTTACGGCGCCTCTAGCCGCCCTTGCAACGCTCTCCGTTCGAGTTCCGTGATAATTGCGGCGACCGCTGTAACCAGCGAGGCGCTGTTCCCGGAGTCTTTCCGCTCGCACTATGCGGCAGGCCACACGCGACTGGATCGGGAATACGGTGCCCGGCACCAGAACCCTGGACGACAAAAACCTGCGGAAAGAGGAACACAATTTAAATTGTTCCGGCACTGCTGGGCTCCAACCAGGACTCCGGAAAAACCGCTCTCTCCCGCCTGTCCGCTTGCTTCGGCCAAGTTCCTGCAATATAAACCAAAGAAAGGTTAAAAAACAAAGAAGCCCCGAGCGCGGGGCACACCGTTTAGCGAGGGAGCGTCCAGGGACAAGGGGGTCTCCTGGGCGCTCCCTACCTCTTTATTCCCGAGGGGCCAGGTGGCCCCTCCTATAGCCCACCCCCCCTGACCCGGACCCACTTCCCAGGATCCGGGTCAGGGAGGCCGCCTAGCCAATCGGCGGTGGGCCGCGCCCCCCAGGGCACGCCCCACCGCCGAATGGCGACAAAGAAGACAGTGGGGGCGACGGTCGCCGCGCCGCCATGCGTGCGGGGGGGCCGAGGGCCCCCCCTTTTCATTTGCAAGTACAGTAGAGTGCATTCATGGAAAAACGTGTAACCCTTCCATGTTACGTGCTGGTGGGAGCAGTGCAGTGGGACGTCGGATATTTTATATCTGGCGGTGCAAGAAGGATGCCCAACGCAGGCCCAGGAGAGCCGGACCCGGATCAGATGCCCTGGACAGCCGCTGACTACCTAAATGAGTTCCCATTACATTCACTGAATGCAATATCTCAGGATGGCTCAGTGAGTTGAACGCATGCAGTGAACTGCGGGTCATGGTGGGTCCGATTCCGTCAGGCCTGTAAACTGAGTCTGTGCTTGCAGATGTTGGGGTGAAAATGAGTGGGGGGGAGGGAGGTGCCAGGGCTAAGGGTCTCCCTGGTTTCAAAGATTCACCATGGAGCTTTAGGGCGCTACTTGCAGCTGGGTATTTTCGTCCTGCAATGCTCCGATCTCTCACTAGAGGTAAGTGTGATGCCCCATAAAATAAAGAGGGTGCTTTGGGGAGGGGGTCTGAAGGTTTTTGGGCGGAAGTGACAAGCACCGGATTGTAGCAGAATTCATAGCCTTATCATTCAACCTGGGGGCACTTAAACTTAGACTGACCCCTATCCCGCTCACCACCCCACCCCCCTAGTTGTTAACCTCATGCTAAGTAGGCAATCGATCATGTAATGGCGCGACGGCGAGCCCTTTCCCCCCACCCCTGCTATAAACTATTAAGCTTTTCGGTTCTGTTTTCCCAGGCACTCATCTTATGCGGCATCGGAGAGGGCACAAGGGGGGCATGGAACAGGGTGCTGCAGCCAAACTGCGTAGGAAAATAAAGCATTCATGACCAGCTAGTGGAAGAGTAATCCAGTACAACAGCATAGCACAGCTGGATAATGCGCCTGTAGCAGCGATCTGCCTTTGACATTCAGGTCGCTGGTTTCAACCTCTGAGAGATAGCTCAGTGTGTAAGATACCTGTTCCTGCCAGGGAGATGAGTATGCTCCCTGGGAGTGCCTGCTTTAGAGTGTTAGACTGACTTTGACAAGACACCCATGTGAAGCTGGGGCATCAGCGTGGTGAGACACTCAGGGCCACTGTCTCAGTGCATGAGGTACACTCTTGGGGCCGTGATCGGGCATGTCTGTATTGATCTCCTCCAGACAAGAGTTTAGAGCCTGCCGCAAACTGTTCAGTGTAATTTGTAGGTCGCTGGTTCAAATTTCAGGGTGATATGGCGGGGTTAATAAAATAGGTCTGATTTCCTTTCAAATACATTTTGCCCCTTACAGTTCAGATGAACGCATGTTCTAAGAATGGCGGTGAGTTCTGCGGAACTTTTCAACTAAAGTTATGCGATGATTAATTTAGAGGCAAAATCAATGTGTTCCAGCGTTTAGCTCTCAGCGGCCAGAGAGAAAACACACAGCTTATTGTACTATGCTGATTTGCACTGGAAATAAATATACTATGTAACAGGCCTCAGCAAAACTGCTGCTGCAGGTGTTGAACCGTCTGAGATGGCTTACTGGGGGCTGTGGCATTCAACACACACGGCAATTAAGATAATTAAAGACAACAACCCTCACCTCCCCCTCACCCACATGACAATGAAGAATACGATCCTCTGCTGCTGCCGGGGCATGGGGGGGGGCAGGGAAAATCCTCTTTCCTTGCCAGGAGAAACGACGGTGGGCTGGTGCAGAGCTTGAGTGGCGGAGCCCCTGAGATGCAGAACGTCAAGAGAAGGGCTGGTGCAGGTACACAAGCTGATGGTGGCAGGAAGGAGTCTTCAAACCGGGCAGGGAAAGAAGAAATTCAGCCAGGTGAGCACCCAAATATAGGTAAAAAGTTATAAGGGCGAGGCTAGATGTGTTGGCACGCCCACACACACAGCTTGATTCCGACGAAGATTGGGTCAGGGGAACAGCCGTCCCTGATAGACCCTGTGCCAATAGGTCCACATGAGGGTGCTAATAGACGTGATTGGAAGGGATTAAAAAGAATTCCTAGGGGCGTGCAAAGGAAACAGCATGCAGCGGCAGCTTGGCAACATTTGCCAGTGTTTTGCCGTTTCTAAATATAAATACAGACAAAGGAAATATAGATTTCCGTCTGTATTTATATGTAAATATCCGTAAAAACGGAAAACCGGGAGCCCTAATTATAATGCAACCGAACACTGTTTGGTCAGATGCTCACATTTCTCTATGGAAGCCAGTGCTATGTCCGTAAACTGGACTGTATGTAAAAAACCTCACCCTGTAGGAGGCAACCCATGATGTCTGCCACACAGTACATGTTTTTTCAGGGGGCCCTAGGTACCCCCTCGGCCACCAACCGTATGCTGCAGAGACAAGGGGGCCCTGGTTGGGGCCCCCAAAGTCGCTTACCACCAGCCTTTCCATGTTGGAAAGGCGGCACCGAAAGGCTGTGGGAAACTGACATCATAATCCATGGCGGAAATGCCGTCCATAGGAGATTATGGTGCATTTCTGATCAGCTGGAATACTCCGAGAGACAGTCAGCACCGCGTTAGAATCACCGACTGGTTCACGCTCTGACTGTGAACATCGTAATTCGGCGGTTGGACTGCAAACTGACTGTGTCCACCGGAAAGCCTCCAACCGTGGTCAGAAAGCTTCTGACTAGCTTTCGGAGGCTTTCCAACTGACATCATAATCAGCCCTAAAGTGATTTACCCAGAATCACAGGATGTTGTGCATTGTTGCCGAGACTCGAACCCGGTTCCCCAGCATTGAGGTCAACTGCTCTAGCCATTAGGCCACATCCTCTCCCAAAAATATAAATACATATAATGACATATAAGTCAATATTAGGAAATATACAAATATAAACTATTTTTTTTTAAATTGAATTTAAAAATCAATATACCCTTCATTCTTATTAAACTATTATTAAATTACTTTTATTTATTTATATACATTACTTTTAATAACTGTCAAATGTCAAATTATTTACATTTGATGGAAAGTTCACTGTTACTCTACATTTCAGAAAATTCATTTCATTTTCAATTAATATATTTAAAGATTATTTTCAAATGAATTGAATAATAATGTAGCATTCTTTCTGTTGTTCATGATTGAAAATAATTATTTTCAATTATTGTACATTAATATTTGACATAAAAATATAATTTCAATTGTTTGTCTCTAAATAAACTTTTTAAATGCTGCCTATACTTTACCATAGGGAACATATGAAATTAGGTGGAGATCTCCTTATGATAAAAAATAGTTAAAAGTAAAACAGCATATTAAACTTGGAAAATGTTAGTGAAAGTACCTTCATCTACAGATTTTGACAGAACTATTCCTAATGTAAATTACACTTGTAAGTAATTTACATGTCTAGTTTACGCGTACATTTTTTAGCAACTTTGCCACTTTTGGCTATTTCCATAGTCCGACTGCAAAATTCCTAGAAAGTGTATTTACGCATTCCCCACCTCCTGAAAAAGGGAGTGGTACCACATTTATGTGTGTGAATTGCTACTGCCAAAAAGAAACAGTAGTAAGCCCAGCACCACATATTTCCACCCACTCATACTGCAACAACCTCCCATTGAAAATAATGGGGATAAGTACTTAAAGTAAAACCTCGTAGGAAATAATGCTAAATTAAATTACATTATTTAAAATAGTTAAAAATATATTTAAACAAATAAACTTAATGTTAAGAAGTGTGTACAAATAGTACATATTTATTATTTAACAATGCACTTTAATAACCTTTACCAAAAAAATATATATTAATATTTTTTATTACAATATGATTAAATTACTTTTAATTAATTCTATCCATCACTTTTAACAATTATGAAAGGATAATAAGAAATATTTCTTTCCAGATGGGAATTCATGTTTTTATTTTAACCTTCAGAAAAATAATTTTAATGTAATTTAATATATTAAAACTTAAAGATTTAATTCAAGATACTGCAGCAGTGAGTGAGGTTAGAAGACAGGGTAGAATTAATTTAGAACCTAAGCCGGGATGGTACAGGGAGGGCGGAGATAAACACAGATGAATTTCCATTTTACTTTTGACCCTATGGTATAGTTTAACCTTCAGTTTGGACAGATTTGCATTGAGTCTCTGCAGCATTTATGTACCATGTCAGTAATCTGTTCTTCCAGATCTTGCAATCTGGCCAGGAGGCCAAAAATTGAGAAACGTTTAGGAATAACACGTGCAGAGTCATCCAGCAGGCAGGCAGGTGTTCTTCATAGATCAGCAAGTTGAGAAGTATTTCTTACCCTCTTTATTTCAAGACGGTTCTTAAGTACAAATGCACCAAGCATTGGTTTTTGAGAGTAGAACTTGCATGCTATTTTAAGAAATTGGCTCAATAGATAGTGCCTAGAAAGTCAGTTCATACTAATAAACGCTTTTAAAAAAGGTTCATTGGCTCATCATGTGTATCTCAGGCAAAGTAGCAGTCTCCAGGAATGTACATAAAGGGGTCGATTCCGATCCTGGAAAAAAAACGTGCGTACGATTCGTATCCGGAGCCCTCTTCGTACGACTCATACACAAGCCGTACGACCCGACGAGTACGATCCGGACCGGGGTATCAGGATGCGATTTGTACGGTCCACTTCAGGTAAGGGCGATTCGTACGGAAAAGCACATATTGACATACACACCGTATGTTGCGTACCCCCCATGATCGCAGGGGTACGCACTGTACCCATGTGATCATGGGGGGTACGCACCGTACTCCGCGATCATGGGGTGTACGCACCGTACACCCAGCGAACATGGGGTACGGTGCGTACACCCCATGATCGCGGGGAACGGTGCGTACCGCCCATGATCGCATGGGTACAATGCGTACCTCTGTGATCATGGGGGTACGCACCGTACCCGGGGGGGGCTGTTGCGTACCTGTTTCGGCGCGAACTCTGCTTTTACAGCTGTTTTCAGCTCCCATAGAAAAAGGGTCGTACGGTGCGTACCCAACACGTATCGTACTTGCTGGGTCGTAAAAACCAGCCGCGAACCGTACAGATGTCGCGTACAGCGGGTTCCGAGGGAGAATCGTATGGAGGTTAGAATCGTACGGTCTCTGTACGATTCGTACGGAGTCCAGCTCCTGGTACGAATCGTACTGCGTCGTACGTACGGGGGACGTTGCAGGGTACGATTCGTACGGGAAAAACGCTCCGAACAGCGATTCGGAGCGGTTTTTACCGAATCGGAATCGACCCCTTAGTGTTAAATGGAACATGACAGATTATTAACAATATAGTGAATGAGTAGACACTGTAAAGGTAAATTTTATACAAGAATGGAAACAAAAAATTGAAAAAGCAAGGCACAGACACAACAAAAATATAGAATATAGTTGATAGGTCGAAGTGTAAAAGTTTGCAACTGAAAAATATAGGGATGTCTTTAAAAACAAATGTCCATAAAACATATGTTCTACATCAATTAACAAGGAAAGTCAGAACCTAAAGTTGACACTTTCCCCAAATTAAAGACTGTAGAAGTCAAATGATGTATGTCAAACATTCTGACTTGCTGTGATTTTATTTCAGTTTCAAGGCAATATTCAGAAAGTGGAACTAGCAAATGAACACTTTTGACAAACATTGTGGGCCCGATTCACAGAACTAACTTAGGCAAAATCCTAAACTTACTACCATTTTGGTATTCACAAAAAACACTTACTCATTTTCGTATTCACAAAAGGCACTCACTCATTTTGGTATTCACAGAAGGCATTTACTCATCAATGAGTAAGTGCCTTCTGTGGATACCAAAATGAGTAATTTACTCAAAATGAGTAATTTTTTCAACCTGGCGGCTACAGAAGTGGCGTGTGTAGTCACAAGTGCAGGTTGTGAATCCAAGGACAAATCCCAGAGCAAGGCTGTCCCAAGTAAAAGTATATATGATGAAGCGGATTTCTCTGATTAAACCCCGCAATTCCATCTCTACTAAAGCATCCACAAAATCAGCATGCAAGCAGTGTGATAAGTTAGTGGGTAAGGTACATAGGCTTCCATTCATGGCAATAGAAATACAACCACCCTGTCCCTCGTCTGATCTTTCATTATGTTCTCCAGCAGGGCAGGGAAAAGGGGGGCTTTAGGCTGAATTGGCTGCTGGTCCCAGTATGATGGACTCAATTCTGGTGGGGGTAAAAGGAAAAGAAAATACACCCCTCATTTATGCTGTAAGACCACCCAATCCCTGTCCTGTTTTGAAGTTTGCAACTGAAGTAGAAGTAATTGACATAGCAGCTGAAGCAGGACAAAAAGACTAGCAAATAGTGCACGAAGGGGGCCACGAAGTGCCAGACCTACTCATTGTTTGCAGTGTTCGGGTTGTAGGAACCCCCAAAGAAGTGGCTCTTCTGAGGTCTGATAATAATTCTTCTATGCAAGACCAGATCAGAAGTAACTCTGCTTCTCACAAACCGGGCATTAATACCAACTCGCAGCAGGTGTTAACGACAGAGCTTGCTTCACCATAGCCAATGATGTGGGAGAATCAGCACGGAATGAATAAAGCAAATCCATAGTCAATCATTACTCTTTCCGATCTTGGCTGCAGCCAAAAACCAACACAAGCTGACAAAACAGAAAAGGAAAGCATCGTTTCTACAGAGTTCCTTTTGCATCAATTTTTAGGTGAATTAAAAACAAGGAAGGTCTCTAAGGACGAGGCTAAAAAAAGACCGAACAGCAGTTTAATCTCATTGATCATAATATGCTGAATTTAACTATAAGCTTTATCTGAAATCAAACAGCGGGCACCAGATTTTGAGAATGGAAGATTACAGCAGGACACTCCCACTGCTAAATTTCAAGCCAACGTTGACTGACCTGCAGTTTAAAATTTATGATTCAGAACTTAAGGTTTACCGGTATTCTAGAAAGACGGAAAAATGGACAAAATGTTGTTAGCCTCATCTATGATCTAGTGAAACATACGTCCATCCAGGAGCGGAGACTCAAACACTGGATTTAACCATCCCACAAGCACATCGTGTCCCTGCAGTAAAATCTTCCAGCGCTAAGAACCCTCAGACGATACGTTTACATTTTGGGGACTATCGGATCAAGGAGCAAATTCTCGCCAATGCCATAAAAGATAAGATTTTTCAGATTTTAGGGGACTTTTCCTTTAAGACTTGCTCCGATATGTCTGCCATGTCAGTTAGCCACAGAAAGGAATTTAAGAGTTTAAGTAGTAATTTACAGCAAGCTGGCACGTCTGCTGGTACTGTCTAGTAATCAAAGTTAAAAGTATTTTTAATTGCCATTCTCACATTTTTCATTCTGTAGAACAACTGTTAGATTTGCTGCGGTCAATCCAGCAGTCAGTGTGGAAAGAGGTTGTGTAGGAGTGTAATTAGTGAAATCTCAGTCAGTATAACACTGCAACATTATCTGCTGTGATACTGTTCTGTTACCACAGCGATTCTTTGTGTAAATATCTATATACTGACTTCTTTGGATTGGATGCAACTCACATCGTTTATTACTGATTTCCATACTGCTTTTCTTTTGGGGGTTAAATGTGATGAATTCCTTTTTTGCATTCTTCCCTTTTTTGTTTTATCTCTTTATCTGCAAGATGCCATAGATAGCCTTAGACGATCTCCTGGTGCCATGTCAAGGCACCACTCTAAGAGTAGAGGTGGTAGTGTGGAGAGGGGAATTGGGCACAAGGAAGTAAATGGGAGGGGTGGTGGTATAGAAGGGAGCTTGGGACGGGGTGTCCTCCAGGATTAAACGGGGGTAGGGGAGAATGGGTTCGGTTCATATTTGATAGGGGTCAGGGGGTAGGAAAAGGAGAAAACTTGCATCAGACTGCTGGGCAAAGAAATATATCTTGCAATGTTTGTAACAAGTTGATAATATTGTCATGCAATGTGAATGGCCTAAATATTAGAGTGAAGTGTCAGGGCATGTTAGCCTGGTTTAGGTCTTTAAAGGCAGATATAATAATTTTGCAAGAGACACCACTAAAAGATAGCGTTTGCCTGCCTTATTTTCCCTCATATATACAACACAAATATTTTGCCTCTTCACAGGCATCGCATCGAGGAGTGTTTTTCTTAATTACGCACGCAGGCCAGTCAGAGGTTCTCTAGGTAGTTCTTGATATGGGGGCTAAATGGATGTTCGTCAAAAAACTGATAGGAAATTAAACCTTCAACCTTATAAAGTATTAGGGCTCCATCAAGCGCATGCCTTCCCCACTATGTGATCTTAATTTCCTTTTACAACTGGAGACAGGTCATTTAATAGTAGGTGGGGATTTCAATTTAATTCAGGGTTTGCTTTTAGACACTTCGCGCTTAAATAGGCATCAAAACAAGCCTAAATCTGTTCATGCTTTACAAACTCCTACCCCAAATTCACTCCCATTGATTCGTGGTGGGCACAAAATGCTTCAGTACATCAATTTACGTGCCACTCAATATAGCATGGCACCGCCTCGCATATAGATTTTTTTCTAACATCACGTTTAGTTTGGTGGAAAAATGTTGTTATATTGAACAATGTATTCTCTGATCCCTCATTGATTAGTCTAGTCATATCATCAATTGCACCATCGGTACAGGGATCAAGAGGGTAATGCAATAAAACACTTTTCTCAGATGACTCTGGGGTCATGCAGATGAAGAGTAATTGAGAGGAATTTTAAGTTTTAATAATGACTCAGCTTTAGATTTTTCAGTATGGGAAGCTTGAAAGGCATTTTTCAGAAGTCAGGTAATTTCCTCCCTGGCTGCTTGAAGACAGGAGGAAAAAATACAGTACTTGAAGTTATGTAAGCGTTTAGACAAAGCCATAAAAACATATGCTTAGGCTGCCAATAAAATCACACAGATGGCTTTAGACAATGCTAATTATAAGATTCAGGATTTTTTTACTGCAAAAGAAATAGTAAGTCACACATCTTATCTCCACAAAAGATACAAGGAAAATTAATTTATAGTAACACAAGGCATGGTCCTTGAAGCACAGAGCTAACTCTAACATCGTTAAAAAAATTAAGATAGGTGCTTGGCCTGGCGAGCCAACAAGGCGGATGCAACGTAAACCTGCTCCCGGCAGTCAGGCCCCAATATCCACCATTATCCTGCTCACACTTTATACATATTCCCCGCCGCAGTCCCGAATACCCTGGAGACCGGAGCGGCCCCATCGATGCCAGGTTACAGCACCACAGGACCCAACAGTGTATGGAGCCTGCACCAGCTATCAGAGACGCTGCAGAGTCGGTGGCCAAGCTGCTGGAGGCTGGGTCCGCGTGGCGGTAGCTGATGTTGGAGTGTACTCACTGCAAGATTTGACCATCTTCTGCAGAGTCAAGTGGGGAGCTGGCCTAGCCGTTGAGTGGGGGTGCCTGGGCATGCCATGTGTGGCCCATGCTTCATGGCTGTTGGTGAAGGCGGTGGCTGGTCTCGCTGCCTGCAGCCCCCTAGGGGCTTGCGGTGAGTGTGACGGGCCAGGTCTGGCCATGCGCCTGGGTAGCCCAGATCTGGCCAGAGGTGCAGAGCTGGTGCATGGGAGCACTTCTGTTGCTGTCCATAGACTGGGTGCCTAACTGGATGGAGATCCGGCACTTTGTATCCTATTAGGGGTGCTATGTTGCACCGGTCTTGGTGTTGTGGAGGCTGCCGGGCCTGGTCCTGGTTAGGCTTGTGGCCCCAGAACAATCAGTGGTACGGAGACCTGATGTCTGTATCGCTGGCGTAGGATTTCAGCCTAACAGTAATGTGTGGTCGTGGCTGCTAGGACCATTAGCTGAGAACTCAGTGTGCAGCCTGTGGGGTCTACTGGGCCGGGCCCCCTTAATGAGGCAGCATGATGAATTATAAATCATGCGCCCCACTAACAAAGCAGAGCACCATTAATCAATACACAAATGCCGGGACTGGCGCCACAGGGGAAGAACTCGACCACTAGATCAGTTCAATACAATGCTGCGCTATTAGAGGCCATCACACAGTCGCGTGACATGCTTGATGCAAAGATAGAGCCTTTTTGATCCGAAGCATAATGGAAGCGGAGATCAGGGTATCATCTGTTGAGGACACTGTGACATCTCTTCAACAGAAAGGCAATAAACTGATGGTGCGGACCAAAGAATTGGTGGCATGGGTGGAGGATGCAGAGGGCCACACCCACCACAATAATTTGAAATTAGAAGGGTTCCCAGACGGGTGTAAAAACACATCAATAGAGTAATTTTTGTCACACTGGTTGCAGTCCATTGTGCCTGAGGGCTCACTATCCCTTTGTTTTGTTGTTGAGAGGGAGCACAGGGCACTGGTGAAAAAGCCTTCCGGGTGCGCTGCCTCGGTCGGTGATAGCACAGCTATTGAATTACCTGGACAGAGACACCATCCCTAAATGTGCCTGTGGTCAAGATAAACTCATGTATGACTCTCATGTAAGCATGATATTCCCGGACTACACTAGGGTTGTTCAACTTCAATCCTTTGTGCAGTCTGCGAAAGTTGAACATACAGTACATGCTGCTGTACCCTGTATGAATGATGGTCATTTACTATTCACAGACTTTGTTCTTCAACACCTTATAGCTGGTTTTTACATAGACAGATGAAGCAATCTGTGTGTGGCCCCATACGCCACTACCTATGGCATCCGACTCCTCTCATAGTGATAGACGGAATCTACTTGGAAGCGTCAACATCTATCTTGCTCAAATGGGCGAATCCAGTCAAGAAGATTATCCTTAACATACAGCATGAGTCATCAGTGTGGTGGTTGCTCCCTTTTGATTATGGCTCCAGCCTCTGTCTGTACTGCCCAGGTGGTGGACATTGGTCCGTTATCTTTCTGTGGGCTCAACAGGTCTAACTGCTTCCCTGGAAGTGTTTTCCTGAAGGTTTCCCAAGGTAAATGTTTGGGGGGAATAAGTGTATGGGGATCCATTGCAAGGTCTCTTCTGGGGTCCCAGTTGGGGTCTTAGAAGGACACCCAACTTCTGGTTTCTTAAAGTATTGGGGTGGGAGGTAGAGGTGGCTCAGTTGGCTCTCAGAGTTGGTTGTTGCATTTCAAGTTGGTACAGACGGGTAAACTATGAGTCTCAGATATTTTAACCCTATATAGTTTCCTCCCTGACTACAGATGGCTGCACATGACCTAGATGGCCGTGTGAGTGGTGTCCGCATCACAACTTGGAATGTCAGAGGGATTTTAGACAAAGTCAAATGAGGTGCAGTCCTAAAGCAGGAAAAGAGACTAGAGACAGACATATTGATGTTAAAAGATACTCATTTGATGTGATTGAGGGCACCATGCCTGGCACATTTTGATTTTGACCAAGCATTTCACTAAGGGTTTACCAGGGGCTCAAGGAGCACAGTGATTCTTACATACCACAATGTTCCATTTAGGCTCACTAACGTGTATTGGATTTAGGTGGGAAGTATACCCTAGTGAGAGGGACGCTATATGGGGAGCTGCTGTCTTTGGGTAGCGTATACACCCCCCTTCCTTGAGTCAGGCATTTATGGATAGAATTCTGCACCTCTGGGTGAATTACTGGAGGGAGTATCCATTTTGGGTGGGGGATGGAATGATGTGCTGGGGCTAGAGGTAGATTGGTGGCACATAGCAGGACGTGCCCCAGGTATTAGTTAAACTAAGTTGCACCTCCTCACATCATTTCCGGGGTTTGTGTATGCATGGCAGGCTTATCACCCAGCAGCGGCCGGCTATTCATTTTTTTTTGCTCTACCTCCTTCTTCCTAATCCATATATCCATAGAGTCTATGCAGTTGCGATTTTGGCATGAGGGGTGTCAAACTATTCCCCTGTAGCACTCATCTAGCATATTGGTCCTTATCTGTACCCATTTCATTAGCGCTTGTCACCTTGGCACCCACATAACCTGTAGTGTAGGTCTTTGCTCAACTGGTTGGTGGTTGAATACCTCTCTGTCAATGTTGACAAGGCATCATCTAGTGTGGGCCTGTGGCAAGCTCTAAAAAACCACACTACAAGGGATTGACATTAGCTTTTGTGCTGGAGAATGGCAACACAAAACAGAAAAGATTGTTGAGCTGGAGGCTCAGCTGCATGTTTTGGAGAACAGGGACCAGGGAGACAGAGGGGTGATTGCCCGGCACAAACTTCTTTAAACCCAGCAACAATTTCAGCAGTTGTTCTTTGATGAAGCGAGGAAGGCCTAGCAGGCCTGGCAGAGTCGGATCTAAGAGTGAGCGACAAGTATAGTAAGATGTTACATCGTCTATGTCAGGTAGCATAGTCATCCACTCTATTGCTGATGATTTAGGATGTTGATAGTGCATTACAGTCCAGCCTTCAAGATGTGACCCAGACCTTTGCAATTTATTATATAACTATCTATGCCCTGAGGGAGGTCTTGGCTCTTGAACAAATGATCACATTTGTATGTGCCATGCCTCCCCAATCCATAGCTGACGCTGCCTGTAAACAGCTTGACGAACCACTAATGTAGGTTGAATTGGCAGGGACACTGGCAGGTCTTCGCACGGGTAGAACTCTGGTACCTAATGGGTTCCTGAAGACATATATGCCCCTGTGTGAGTTTCTGAAGACATTTATGCCCCAGCTAGGGAAACACTTACTGGATGTGATTCAGGAGGCCTCAGATATGGCGATCCTTCCACCAGACTTGTGACATGTGGAGATTGTGGTCTTCCATAAGCCGGGACGTCCACCGGATGAACCATCATCTTTTTGGCCAATTTCACCCCTCAATATTGAAGTGAAGTTGCTGGCTAAAATATTGACTGATCGACGTCTTTAATATATTTCCGAACTGTACTATCCTGATCAGGCTACTTTTATGCCGCAGCAGTCTACCCGCTATAATACTCGACGTGTTCACGATGCATTTGCCAAGATGTCTTGCTTGGGAAACCGGCTGCCTTTTTATTGACTGACATCGATAAGGCCTTGGATTCAATAAGCTGAGACTATCTGTTTATCCTCCTACGAGCTCTTAACCTGGGCATGCGATTCCTCTCCGATGTTTGTTTCTTATATACTGACTTATAAGCATCGGTTCTGGTGGTGTGTGTGTGCAGTCTCTGATACTTTTCCGATACATAGAGGCACTAGACAGGGGTGATCACTGTCCCCCCTGTTGTTCACGCTCTCTATGGAGTTGCTGGGCATCTGGGTGAGGCAGAACCCCTTGGTGCATGGTTTTGAATGGTCCACAGAGGTAGCCGAAAGGATTGCATAAAATGCGGACAATGTATTGTTTTTTACTTACAGATCCTGCTTTTTCCAGCCCACAGATAATGCGGGTCTTAAGCGAAACTTTTGGGCTATACATGAATTTGGCAATATTGTTTTTTTTTCAGGTGGGTAATATTCAGGGTAGGATGGCGAGGGCATCAGACTTTTCGCGTGCTGTTGATGGCTTCGAATACTTGGGGGTTTATATCTGCTCTGATGCGGCCGTCTCTTGGCTCCACAATATTTGCCCCTTGGTGTCTTGAGTTCGAGATGAGGTGCGAGTATGGAACCTGCTGGCCTTGTCATTGCTGGACTGATCGACCATCTGTAAGATCTTATCTCTGCCACAAATGCTGTATCAGCTCCAGAATTACCCCTATGACATCCCAGAGTCATGGTTTCATCAGGTAAATGTGGTCCTTAACCAATTTCCGTGGGGGAGAAGTCATCCGGGTGGCACTCCAGACATGAATTCAGTTCACACACTATGGGGGTGATCGCAGCGTCCGATAAACAATCTTATTATTCTGCTTCTCACCTACGTAATATCAATGAATGGTGGTACAGTGACTAAGATGAGCCAGAATATGCTGTGGAGAGATAGGCGCCCGGGTGCTTCTCAATTTCTTTTACAGTCATAGGGGGATGAAGCGTCTTCCCCATCAACCTGTGCGGTCATACGGATATGGAGGCAGATTATTTGATAACTGAGCTGGCTGGGGATATTGACTGGGGGGACCCTGTTGTGGCATGGGATTTTTCTCCGGCAGGTGTCCGCACTGCAGGGGTTTTGGGACCGAGATACAATAATTCTCTCTAAGTTAGGTGATGTCATGAGGGGTACTGTCTTGAAATCCTTCCAACAATTACAAGATGAATACCAACTTAATCGCAGCCAATTTTACAAATACCTGCAATTCTATCATGCTTTAACCTCACATAAATGGAACATTCAGGAACTGACTGAGTTTAGCCCACTTGGAAGGCAGGCTGCTGATGGGTGACTTTGGTGCCCGCAAGATCAGACAAACTGCTCAGACATTGATTAAGCATAGTCCCAATACTATGACCGCCCTACAGATGACTTGACGTGGGGACCTAGAAGACTTGGACCATGATGATGGAAGAGCTGTGGCGCCGCGGCTAGGGCGACTGCCTCCGGAATCTGGGGATCACGGTTCGATCCCCGGTGCCGGAGGCAGATTAGCCCAGCACCATGTGACTCTGGGCAGTAGCTTGCTTAACCTTCCCGACGGCCCCCAGCGCCTAGAGACCCTTACGGGTGATTGTGCGCTTTACAAATGTGGATTATTATTATTATTATGATTTGACAGAGGCTTTGGTGGTCCCTCGTGGTGCTGCCATCTCCTCTCGCCACCATCTGATTCACTTCAAGTTTCTGCATGGGTCTATTATACCAGACACCGTTTAGTGTGGATGAGTGTGATATTGTCCCCCATGTGTCACCGATGTGGTGTGGAGGGGACCTCCATTCACACGGTCTAGACTAGTTGCGAAGTGTTGCAGCATTTGTGGAGGGAGTGACCTCTTGCCTTGCCTGGGTTCTGTCATGGAAGATCCCACTCAATTCTAAACAGATCCTTCTCCACACTTCAGAGGTGATAGAGGGAAATCGATATACGCAGCATTTAATGTTTTTGGGACTTACCTTGGCCAAGAGGGACTTAGCCCATAATTGGAAGACGGAGTCGCCGCCTTCGGCCTTCGGTGGGAATTTGGAAGACATCCATAGATAGATGCATGGGGCTGGAGATTGCAGTTTTCCAGGTGAGGGGCTGCCCGCAAAACATGTCAAGATTTTGCGGCATTAGGCAGATTTTCGGTATAATATTAACACCTGTGCAGCCTGCTGATGCTCAAATTGAGATGGCCGTACAATCATATGGACCTGAGCTACGAAGTGGGTGTTCTTTCAATCAATCAATCAATCATTTTTGTAAAGCGCACTACATACCCGCGAGGGTCTCAAGGCACTGGGGAGGGGGACGCTACTGATCGAACAGTCAGGTCTTGAGTATCCTCCTGAAGGTCAGCAGGTCTTGGGTCTGTCGTAGGCTCAGTGGGAGGGTGTTCCATGTCTTGGCGGCGAGGTGGGAGAAGGATCTCCCGCCGGTGGCTGTTCTTTGGATGCGCAGGATGGTGGCGAGTGAGAGGGCGCTGGAGCGTAGCAGGTGGTTGGGGATGTAGATGGAGCGCCGTCTGTTGAGGTAGGCTGGGCCGGCCTTGTGGAGTGCTTTGTGTGCATGGATGAGGAGCTTAAAGGATATCCTCTTGTTGACGGGGAGCCAGTGCAGGTTTCTCAAGTAGGCGGTGATGTGGCCGTGTCGTGGTACGTCGAGGATCAGTTGTGCCGAGGCGTTTTGGATGCGTTGTAGTCGTTTGATGAGCTTGGTCGGGGCTCCCGCATAGAGGGCGTTTCCGTAGTCTAGTCTGCTGCTGGCGAGGGCCTGGGTGACTGTTTTTCTTGTATCTGTTGGGATCCATCTGTAGATCTTGCGGAGCATGCAAAGGGTGTTGAAGCAGGAGGAGGAGACGGCGTTGACTTGCTTGGTCATTGAGAGCGTTGAGTCGAGGATGATTCCCAGGTTGCGTGCGTGGTCAGTGGGTGTTGGGGCGTCCCCCAGTGCCGCCGGCCACCAGGAGTCATCCCAGGTTAAAGGGTTGGAGCCGAGGATGAGGACCTCCGTCTTGTCCGACTTCAGCTTCAGACGGCTGATCTTCATCCAGTCGGCGACGGCCTTCATTCCTTCGTGGCAGTTGGCTTTGGCGGTGATGGGGTCCTTGGTGGGGGAGAGGATCAGTTGAGTGTCGTCGGCGTAGGAGATTATGTTGAGGTCGTGCTGTCAGGTGACATGTGCGAGCGGGTCCATGTAAATGTTGAACAGTGTCGGGCTGAGGGAGGATCCCTGGGGTACGCCGCAGATGATCTTGAGGCTTTGGAACGGAATGGGGGGAGGCGGACGCTCTGGGTTCTGCCGGAGAGGTGGTCCATTCCAGAGCCTTGTCTCAGATCCCTGCAGCATGGAGGCGTGCGCGTAGAGTGTGTTGGCAGACGGTGTCGAAGGTGGCAGAGAGGTCTAGGTGGATGAGTGCTGCGGTCTCACCGTTGTCCAGCAGGGTCCTGATGTCGTTGGTGGCAGCGATGAGGGCAGTCTCGGTGCTGTGGTTTCTGTGGAACCCTGACTGGGAAGGGTCCAGGATTCTGTTTTCTTTGAGGTATTGGGTTAGCTGTCTGTTGACGATTTTCTCAATGACCTTGGTTGGGAAGGGGAGCAGGGAGATGGACAGGAAGTTCTTGAGGTCTCTTGGGTCTGCCTTAGGTTTTTTGAGTAGGGCAGTGATCTCAGCGTGTTTCCAGCTCTCTGGGAATGTTGCGGTCTCGAGGGAGAGATTGATGACGTTGTGCAGGTGGAGTGCAATGGAGCTGCTTGCTTTGCTGAAGACGTGGTGCGGGAATGGGTCTGACGGAGAGCCGGAGTGGATTATGCTCATGGTCTTGATGGTGTCATCGACGCTCACACTGTCCCAGGCTAGCAGGGGGTCGTGGTCGATGATGTGCCGAGGATCTGTTGTGTTGCTGTCTGTTGGGGCTGTCTGGGTGTTGAAGCTGTTGTGGATGTCTGCTATCTTGCGGTGACGGGATGTCCTTGGTGTTGGAGCTGGGGTTGGAGAGTTCCTTTACGATGTTGAAGAGCTCCTTGCTATTGTGTGCTTTGTTGTCGAGGCTGTCTTTGAAGGAGGTCCTCTTGGCTGCTCTGATGAGGTGGTGCTGATGTGATGTGATGTGAAAGGCATTTGTAAAGTGCAGCATACACTGTACAGTTTCTTGGCGCTGGGGCAGAGAAGGACGGTGGGCACCGCCTGGACAGGACAAGGGAGTGCACAGCAGCAACAGGAAAAAAAGAGAAAAAGAAAAAGAACGGAGAAGAGAAAAACATTTCAGTTGTATGCAATGCGAAACAGATAAGTCTTAAGAAGGGATCTATAACGGGTATAGGGAGAAGCAAGGCTTATGTCCAATGGGAGGGCATTCCAGAAAGATGGAGCAAGGAATGAGAATCTTAAACCTCCCCATTTCTTACGCTTGACTCTCGGGATTTTGAGTAAAGCCGAGTGAGCCAAGCGAAGATTGCGAGAGGGGACATAAGGATGAATTTGGGAAGAGATAAAGGTAGGACCTAAGCCACCCAGAGATTTAAAAACAAGGCAGCCCAGCTTGAATTTGCAGCGTTCAGAAACAGGGAGCCAGTGCAAAGATCTTAGCAGGGGGCGGACGTGATGATGCCTCGGTTGATGGAAGATGAGGCGTGCCGCCTGATTCTGAACAAGCTGCAAACGTTTGAGTTGATAATCTGGGATGCCTATGTACAAGGAATTGGCGTAGTCGATCCTAGAGACGACTAACGCCAAAAGGGCTAAGGTAGGAGCCTCGGTGGTATGAAACCGCGCGATTTTCGTAATTTTGCGCAGTTGGAAAAAACAAGAAGAGACAGTGGCATTTATCTGCGGCTTCATCGAAAGATCTTTACTGATGATAACCCCCAGACTTTTGGCTGAGTCAACTGGACGAGGGGGAAGACCCAAGGCCAGAAATTGGAATTCCAAGGGTTGGAGGGCCCCCCGACAAGAACCAGTTCGGTCTTGTCGGGGTTAAGCTTAAGGTGATTTGCCCCCATCCAGTTGCTGATGTGACAAAGGGTGGATTGAAAATCTGAGACCGACTGGTCCGAGGGGTCGATGCTGAAGACCAACTGGATGTCATCCGCGCAAATAAACGCGGTGACATTCCTATCTCGGAGAGACCGGATCAGGGGGGTAAGGTATAAATTAAAAGGAGCGGGGATAAAGAAGAGCCCTGCGGCACACCACAGGTCAACCCCACCCTGTCAGCGGAGAACTGGGAAAGCCGGACCGCTTGTTGGCGGCTGGTGAGAAACGAGCGAACCCAGTCCAGGGCAGTGCCCCTGATGCCAGCCTGCCTGAAACGGTCGACCAAGATGACATGGTCGACCGTGTCAAAGGCGACCGACAAATCCAGGAGCACTAGGGCCTGACTGATGTTAGAGTCGGCCCCCCTACGCAGTTCTTCCATGACAGAGAGTATGACCATCTCTGTAGAGTGGGCGGGTCTAAACGCGGCCTGTTGAGAGTCAAGAAAATGAGACTGCTCAACAAACGAGCTGAAGATGTTAGTGACGTGAGACTCGAGCACCTTGCTGAGGTAGGGAAGGAGGGAGATAGGGCGGAAGTTGCTCATGATCGTGGGATCGGCTGTAGGTTTCTTTAAGATAGGCACTACCTCGGCTGCCTTAAAAGAGCTAGGGACTAGGCCAAGGGTGAGGGAATTATTCAGGAGTGCGAAGGGGGGGCTGGGCAAGCAATGAAGGCCTTGCGTAGTATCTTGGGAGGGCAGCAATCAGTGGGAGACCCTGAGGTGACTTTGCGTAGAAGCGCGGAGAAGTCCACCTCCAGAATGAGGGGGATCTGAGTGAGAGAGTGGGGGTTGAGGGAGTCAGCGAGGGACCCGGGAGAGTCAGATAAGGGCGACACCGAAATGCTGTTTTTGATTTTTTTAATCTTTTCAACAAAAAAGTGATTAAGAGAGTCGCAAAGCCCCTGTGAAGGGAGAGGTTTAATGGAGACCCTGTCTGGGTGAGACAGTTCCTCCACAATCGAGAAAATGTCTTTAGCTTTGTTAGCTGACTCCACAACTCTGTTGGAAAAATATAGGGTTTTGGCTAACACAATGGAAGACTTGTACCCTTTAAGTAAAGTTGAGAACTCTAGTCTAGCTTCAGGGGCATAATTTCTACGCCAACGGCGCTCAGCTTGTCTAAGTCCGAGTTTTAAAACGTTAAGGTCCTCGGTAAACCATTTCTGAGCGTCATGAGGGCGCCTAACTTAGACCCGTTTGAGGGGGCAACCACATCGCTGGCCGATTCGAGCCAGCGGGTTAAGTCAGAAGCTTGAGTATCTATTGAGTTGGATTTGGGGGGAAGGGAGGTGCTGAGTAATTCGACGAATTGGCTAATATCAGCTCTATTCCAGTTCCGGGCCGAGAAGTTCGCGGTTGTGGATGGCGTCCATGTGTGCTGCGTGGCTGTCCGGAGTTTGTTCACTGTGCCATTCCTTCTCTAATTTTCTGGCAGGCTTGCTTGGAGGCAAGGAGTTCTGGGGTGAACCAGCTGGCCCTCTTGCTGGTGTCTCTGGGGGGGGTTTCTTCAGCAGGGCGAGGATGTTGGTGCAGTCCTTGATCCAGTGTCTGAGGCTGTGGGCAGCGTCATCGGTGTTGGAGGGTTCAGTCGTTGGGCTGAAAGCAAGGTTGGAATGTAGTTGGTTTTCGGTGATTTTGCTCCAGCAGCCGCAGGGATCTGTTGGGTTCGGTGGTGTGTGGTGGAAGGTGAAGTGGCTGCAGCGGTGGTCGGTCCAGTGGAGTTCGGTGGTGTGACTGACGGAGACTTGTGGGCTTGAGGAGAAGATGGAGTCGAGCGTGTGAGCGGCGGAGTGGGTGGGCGTTGTGACGAGTTGCTTCAGTCGGAGGTTGGCAAGTTTATAGATCAGGGTTGTGGAGTTGTTGTCATTGTTATTCTCAAGGTGAAAGTTCAGGTCTCCGAGGAGGATGTAGTCAGTGGAGGTCAGGTCGTGCGTGCTGATGAAGTTGGAGATGGAGTCGCTGAACTGGGCACAGGGTCCGGGGGGTCGGGAGACAAGGGTGCCTCTGAGGGTGGAGTTAGGGTCTGTGTGGATCTAGAAGTGCATGTGTTCGGTGGTGCTGAGCGCGTCGTCTGTGCCAGTCGAGACCCTGATGCTGTTCTTGTGGACGATGGCGATTCCTCCTCCGACTCCATTGGTGCGGTCTCAGCGGGTGATCTTGTAGCCGTCTGGGATGGCTGTGGCGATGTTAGGTGCAGAGGAGTTGTTCAACCAGGTCTCTGTCAGGAAGGCGACGTCCAGGAATGTTGTGTCGAGCAGGTCCCAGAGCTCAACGGCATGTTTGTGTGCGGAGCGGGTGTTCAGTTGCATGCATTGGAGAGGGTTGGGGTCTTTCTTGGCGGGTGGTTCGTCGGCTCTGAGGCTGGTGTAGCTGCAGTTCCGGCAGGTGAAGGGACCGTGTGAGCATTTCGGGGCGGCCTTGAAGCAGGTGTGGGTCCGTCCGGAGTTGAGAGCGTGCGGAGTGCTGGTGTCGTAGTGGCGGCGGTCGTGCGAGGACCAGGGGTTCTGTCTAAACAATATATGTGTCTCTTTATACCAATGATATATGGGACTCTGGACAGTGGTGCCATGTCCGTGCTTGTTTTGTTTGCTCATGCATTAGTAGCACTATCGAGATGTGCAGCCTTTACATTTATGCATTCATGTGAGGGATGGACAGTCATGTCTTGATGTACTGAAAATGTCAATAAATTTGTTATAAAAAACTAAATTATTGATTTCCAGAATAAAACAACTCTTATACAGCCACCCGTGATTGCCCTGACATTTACTCAACATTACACCAGAATATGTTCAGAAACTCGAGATAGCTCCATCACGGTTAATAATGGATGACTAGGGGGTATTCAAGCTCTTATCCTAAACTTGGAGTAGGATTACTCCATACCAATACCAGTAACACTTTCAGAAGCACAGCTAGTGAATAAATAATTTCCTAATGCTATAGCCTGTGGGAAGATCGGATTACCTGCGGAAATATATAAGGTGTTTTTGCTGCAATTAGCTCAGTTCATGGTAACCATCTACAAGAGGGATGTCCTATACCAGCACCTTCACTGATTCAGTGGTAGTCAGAGATCAACCCAAATTCATACTGCCTTATAAGCCTCTTCAACAGTGACTACATGCTTTTTACTAAGATCATAGCAAATAGAATTTCATCAGTGACATTGCCAATCATTCATGGAGACCAAAATGGGTTTTAATCTGGAAGGTTGATAACTTGAAATACCATTATTTTTTCGGTGCAAGCAATCGATTTTTTCCAACCAGAATGTTAAAGCCATCGTTATTATGCTTGATGCAGAAGAATCTTTCAATTTAATAGAATGGGAAGCGTTGTTCACAATTTTCCATAAATGTGCTTTTCCTGGGAACTTACTGCACTTACCGAGAATGTTGTACACTGGAGCCAGAGCCTCTATAATTATTAATAACTCACTGGCTGGGGAGATAGTCATTAAATGTGGCACTCGTCAAGGGTGCCCGATGTCTCCTATTCTACTTGTGCTATCTATAGAACCATTAGGTTGCACTATTCGTCAGGAACAAACCATCTGTCCACCGATTTTGGGAGCTCTTTAACCAAGCTATATGTGGATGATATTGTACTATATTTAGCTGCGATTAGGGCAAACGTCCAGCATGCTTTTGATAAAATTGCTGAATTTACCACTATCGGTGGCTATAAAATCAACCGTATAAACTATAAAGTCTGAAGCCCTATTGTTTAATAGCTCTCTGGAGATTCTTCCAGCAACTATGTGCATGATGTTATAAGCAGGGCAGCCCATTAGGTATATTTGGGTTTAAGTCACTTCAAAATATGATGATCTAAACAGTCTTAATTATAAGTCTCTACTAGTTAAAACTCATACGCTATTACAACATTGGGATATATTTCCTTAAATGATAAAAGGCGGCATTTCCCTCATCAAAATGAACTGTTCCCTCTGTTTCGGTTTGCCTTTTCTAATGTCATGAATAATATTTCGAGATAATTTTTTGAGGCCATTGATGCAGACATTTGCACATTATTCTGGCAAAAATAACTATTAAGGATTAAGGGCCCGATGTAGGTAAATCCCATTTACCGATTTTGAAATACCGAATCTTACTGATTCGGTATTTCAAAATCGGTAAATGGGATGTAGGTCCCAACATCTGGATTCGTTACCGATTCCTTAACAATTCTTTAATTACCGATTCGGTAAATACCGAATCGGTAATGCCCATTCATTCCTATGGGCTTTGAAGCCCATAGGAATGATTAGGCATTACCGATTCGGTATTTACCGAATCGGTAATTAAAGAATTCACAAGGGTGCACATGCCCGTTTTGGGGGTGCTAGAGGGTGTCAAAGTGACACCCCCTAGCACCCCCAAAACGGGCATGTGTGCAATGTGGCACACAGACAAGCCCTAAGGGCACGTCTGTCTGTCACATGGCACATGTGTACATGCACAGATGTGCATGTACACAGGAATCGTTTTTTTACCATGGATTTGTATTCCATGGTAAAATACCGATTCTGTAAGCCATGTGCTGATGGAACATAGGCTACCTACATTGCATTTTCGGTAATTTTACCGAATCGTTATCATTACCGAATCGGTAAATTTACCGATTCGGTAATGATAGCGATTCGGTAAAATTACCGAAAATGTGCCCCTACATCTCGATAGCCCTTTACCGATCGGAAACGGCAGAAAATCGGTATTTTCGGCCGATTCCGATCGGTAAAGGGCTACCTACATCGGGCCCTAAGCTCCTAATTCTTCAGTTAGCTCAAGAAGAAGGAGGTTTGTCTCTTTCGTATTTTAAAACAATTATTATCAAGCTGTCCTGTTCAGTTGGTTAAATATGGCCTCCCAAAAAAATCTGGCAATGATAATTAGTATCTGAATAATATATTAAAAGTTGCCAGATTTTACCCTGCTTCTTTCATATGGATCCCCAGACTACCAAAGAGTCCATAAGACTAGCAAACCAATGAACATACCCACTAGGGCTCAACGGTTAATAAAAATGTTGAAGGTAAAGAATTATGAGAATGTGTATGCAAAGAGAGTCGGGTCAACACGCAATTAAATAAAATATTTTCAAATTGGGAAGATGTAGGAGTGAATCCATCCGATAGTTCATTTGGTTAACTAAATGTAGGATATAAGACAAGCCTCCTTCAAATATTGGTAAAATGCATGTTTTCATCCCCATTATTATGGCATTCGATGAAGTAAATAATGTTTATTTTGCTTAGAGCTGCTAGGCAGAGGCTATACGCAATGCCATTGTTAATCTATTCACTGCTAACTCTTCATGACTATTGTATTTGACTTTTCCTTTTTCTTCTTTTTTTGCATTGTGTGTAATTTTTTTTTTTTAAACAATTTTCATTATGAAAAGAAAAGAAAAGGTACAAGGCAATGATAAAGCAATAGTCGGGTCTACAGTACAGAGTCACATATTGCAATACAGAGAGCGTTTGATAAGCACAATTCACTTCCGCATGTTGAACCAGAATGACAATGTCCTACCTGTTCATTAAGCATCCAGTGCTTAGGTGGATGCAAACAATACTCGCACACCAATTGGCATCTTGTAATTGAGCAGGTACCTTGTGTGGTTTAGGGCAAGGGCACTGCATCAATCCCAGGTGCAATTTCGCAAGCACGGAGCCGTCCCCACCCCCTACCTCTGCGCAATGTTGCGTTTTGCATTGGCCCACCCCATTGAGGACCATGTTTGCTCAATTTGCATGAGGTCCGTGGCTTTCCACACATTAAGGAGGCACAACTGGGGGGAGGCCTTCAGAGTCTTACCGCATGCCCTCTCCATCTGTTTTGTAACCCTTTCCCAGTATTGGCTCACTATTGGGCAGTCCCATAGAATATAGAAGAAAATGCCCAGCTGGTTGCAATTTTGAAAGCACAGTGTGTCAGGCCTTCTACCTAATTAAAACAAGAGCTTTGCATCGAAGTATACACAGTGGAGGATTTTCAGTTGGACCACACGCAATCTCATTGGGATAGCCACTTCTCTGGGAGAAGCCAGTGCATCGCGCCAGTCTTCATCATCCATGCCCCCCAGGTCAGCCTCCCAACCCTGCCGCAGGGCTTGCATAGGGTCAGGCCGATTATGTAACAGCTTTTTATAGGTAAGGGATATGGCGTTTGTGGGCATAGGGTCCAGTATCAATCTGTTCTCCAGTGGTGAGGATTCAGGCAGGGGAAGCTCCTTGGGCATGGAAGCTGTGACTGCATGGCTGATATGTAAATATCTAAACGTCTTGGTTTGTGCTAATTGATACTTGATCTGCAGGTAAGCAAATGTGGCCAGTTTACCCTTCATCGACATGTCCCCCACCGTTGAGATGCCTATCGTGTCCACCTGTCAAATCCATGACATTTGCAAAAGCTGACCCAGGATATCCAGTTCCCAGAATGGTGTGGCTTTTATAAGCTTGGTATGCCAGCCCCATTTCTTATTGATTCCATGCCAGACCTCCACTGTGCATGCGGTGGGTCCTGTGAGCTGAAGCTTACAGGGTTTGTGTAGAGTGCTCTGTTGTATCCTCCCAGTCCCAAGAGCCAACGGTCTGTGTGAAAGTTTGGATCGTCGAGCTCCCCATGCACCCACCTATTGACCACAAACAGTTGAGACGCTTGGTAATAGAGCCGCATATCAGGCAATGCAATATCCCATCGTACCATCCCATTATCAGTTTCTTCATGGCTTTGCTTGGTGCCCGCCCCTCCCACAGCAGTCCTCGCACGACACTGTCAATACTGGTAAAATAGGTGTCAGGGATCACATTGGGGGTGTAATGCAGTGCGTACAGGAAACGCGGTAGTGCTAACATCTTCAAAAGTGCTGCCCGCCCCAGGAGGGTCAGGGGGAGAGATCGCCAATGCTTAGCGTGCGAATGCAGACGAATAAAGGGCTGTAGCAGGTTGAACTCATAAAATAAAGTCGGATCTGGAATAATGAAGATGCTGAGGTACTTGAAGCCTTGTAATGCCACAGGTATGCTCTAGACCCTGGGGCTATGCGGCGGTACCCCCCATAGCACGTAAAGTTGGGACGTGGTCCTATTAATTGTATACCCCGAGTGGGCACCAAATATGTGGAATATGTGGAGTACTCGGCTAAGGGACCGCGAAGGCGAGGCCAAATAGAGTAGGATGTCATCCACATATAGTGAAATACAATCTTCGTGATCCTCAGTCCTTTTCAGCCCCCTTATCTCCGGGTCTTCCCTGACCCAGACAGTCAGGGGCTCCAATACTAGAAACATGGTTGTTGACTGTTACCTGCGCAATAGGTTGGGTGTAAAGTTAACTGGATCCACTTAATAAAATTGGATTCGAAGCCCATCCTAGCCAGTACTGCGAAGAGAAAGTCCCACTCGATGGTATCAAATGCCATAGAGGCGTCCAGTGACAGCAGGATCACATCCTCCCTGATCGTATCTATTCTTCCTAGAACCCCATTCAATTGTTTCAGGTTCAAAGGCTGTGTTCCTCTCTGGCATAAACCCGGATTGATCCAGATGCACCAGCTAGGTAATATAGAGGAAGTCTATTGGCCAATAATTTTGCTAGTATTTTCACCTCAACGGAGAGGAGGGATATGGGGTGATAGGATTTGCAGTCCTCTGCTGGCTTGCCTGGATTGTGTAAACCCCCAATTTAAGCCATCCTGACTTCAGGTGATAGGATTCCTAGATCAAAACCTTCGGTATACATGTGCAGCAAATGGGGAGAGAGCTTGGAAGCCATTGGCTTAAAGAGTTCTATTGGGTGCCCATTGCGTCCCATAGTTTTACCTGAACGTAAGTCCTGAATTGCATTTTGAATTTCGGTCTCTGTAATGTCACTCTCTAGGGAGTCTCTGTCGTGTGTGGACAGGCAGGCAACTTTAATAGTCAACAGGGGTTCTGCAGCAATAGGGGACTGCGACGTCTCGGCAGAGGTATACACCAATGAGAAGTAAGAGGCGAATGTTTCAGCAATCTGCTGGGAGCAGTGAGGAGTACCCCATCAGTACCAGATATTGAGTGTACCCACCTGGATGCTTGTTCCCTTTTTCTAGCCAGTCCAGGAGTTTACCCATCTGCTCGCCATGCTCATATATCTTATGGCAGGTGGCAATATAACGTGTTGTGGTGGCTTCGGTCAGCAGCTGCTGATAGTCAAGGTGCAAAATATTTAGTGCATGTTGTGCATCTGAATCAGGAGCACAAACCAGAGATTTATCCTTGACCAGGATTTCCCCCTCCAGTTCCACTACACGCTTGGCGAGTTCCCTCCTATTCCCTACCATCAGCGATAAAGCTCGGCCCTTAATGACAGCACCAAACGCCCCCACAATACAGAGGCTGAAGTGACTGACCCCACATTCTCTGTAAAATAGTAGTCATTGTCCTGGAGCAATGTTTCTCTAATGTGGGGTACCTTAAGTGCCCAAGGATTGATACTGAGGGTAGTGCAGCACTTGGTTTGCCCCAAGGTTAACGTTGTGAGACTGGGGAAATGATTAGAGATTCGCCGCGCAAGGCACCTGGATTCAGAAAAAACATGGATATCTTGAGCGTGTGTTATCATGTGATCAATGTGTGACTGACTATTGTGGGACCCAGATTGAAACGTAAATTATATGGTGGTTGGGTTGAGCCATGACAAGATATCCACCAAACCCATAGTAGATGAAAACTCATTCAGTTGGGATTCCCCAGGGGGGTCCCTATGAGGTGGGGGCTATCCCTGGAGTTGTAAACTGCCAGATTGAAGTCTCCCCCAACACCAATAACCCCAATGGCAAGTCAAGTATGAGCGCTCCAATGTCCCGCAACCTGGGACACTGTAATCCAAGGAGGACATATATGGATATGCTTTTGAGAGTCTGTCCCTCCCAGGTGCCAGAGAGTGCTACATATCTACCCTTTTCATCCATCCAAGCCCTGTGTATCATATGCAGAAATCCCTTGCGGAGGAGCACTCCAGCCCCTGTGAACCTGAGGTAAACCCTGAGTGAGCGACCAATCGAAATCCCCACCTATTCAGTGCCCCACAGGAGTTACCAACCAAGTGTGCCTCCTGGAGTAGAACAATGTCTGGCACCTGTCGCTTCAGGTATTGCCGTACTATTCCCCGCTTAACCTTGCCCCCCAGGCTATTGACATTCCATGTAAGGAGTTTAAGAACTAAGTTTGGGACCATGTGTTTAAGAATGCGTGGATGACATAGAGTTAGGACTCAGAAGACAGGCTCATGACTGTGCCACATGGGCGGTGGAAGCGGGCAATCATGCAGAGCGGCAATGAGACAGACGGGGTAGTAGTAGGGTCCACAAGCAGACAAGTGAACACACCTCTAAGTACCCCCAGTGTTCCCCATGACGATGCCATAGGATTCTGGTGGTGAGCATAGCATGTCATAAAAAAGCAAATAAGTGCATAGAACGATTAGACCAAATAATAGCATTGCACAAGTATAAAAAACAAAACACCGAAAACAAAACACCCCTCCCCCCAAAACTGAACTCCCACCCCACCCTGCTTCCCTGCACAACAGGTACAAAACCACCCACCACCCCCAACTTGCAGAGTGCTTGTCGCCCACCCTCAACAGTTTCAGGAACGCAATTCTACCCCACTCCCTGGGGCCTCAGTTTGTGAAGACAGGAACAGCCCCGGCCTACAATCCCATAACATGTTATCCAAACATAGTGAATAATCTGTTGCAATAGTCAAGACATAGCATTATCATGTCCACAGAAAACCAAGAACAAAATGGAAGTGGATCTATATGAACTCTGGTCTGCCGGAACCCATGCTAAAGGTGAAGCACTCTACGAACTGACAGCCACTACCAAATGCATGCTCAGGAAGTCATCTGACTCAAGGGGCAGTCACTTATACTTGTTGATCTTCAACCTTCATCCCTTCAGGCTCTGAGCCACTAAGTCACTGTCGGTCGGGGACCCCTGTCGCAGGCATCGGTTGCCAGCATCTTCAGCGTCGCCCACGGGTTTATGGTGATGCTTGCCAACAGTTTGCCAGCCATCGAGCCAGTCCCAGGCTTCCTCCGGTCTGGTGAAGAACCATAGTTTGCCCTCTGACTCGACCCGCAGCTTTTATGGAAACAAAATGGCGTATTTGATTTCTTGGTCCCTTAGCTCACACTTCAAGTCCAGGAAGTGACGCCGCTGCATCTGAACCCTCAGGGTTAAATCAGGGAAAAAGTGACTTTGCTGTTGTCGATCACCAGTGGTGCGGCCGCCCTCGCTGTCTGGAGTATGGCATCTCCATTGCGAAAATTAGACTCTTGCAAGAAGAAGTCGTGGAGGCGCTCCAGGTTTAGGTCTGTCCCTGGGTACACGACACCCTATCAATTGAAAAGCATTTGGAGAGACCCCTTGGCTGGAGCTGTTTGTGGATCAATTCCTCGACAAAGAGGTCAGCAGCCTGACCCTCTGTCCATTTCGGCACCCCTAAAATGTATATGTTATTACGTCTCATGCGACCTTCGTAGTCGTCCAGTTGTAGGGCCATTTCCTCCTGTGTAGTTTGAAGTTCAGTTACATGACGTTTGAGAAGATCAGTATCATTCGCCAGGTCCTTGGTAGTACTTTCAATGGTGCTGATGCGGTCAGACATCTTCCTCATATCCGCTCGAATGAAAGAAACCTCTGTGGCAACCGTATCAATGCGGGTTTCAAGTGAGGTACGCACCGTTGTTATAGATGTTAAAATATCCTGCAATGTGGGATCTGGTGGCTCCCCTTGTGATTTGGGGTTAGCGTGCTCCTCATCCTGGCCCTTTTGCCATGCAAATGTTCCCACTTTCACTTGCACCACGTTGCAACCATTTTGGTCGCTTGCCATGATGTTGTCAGTGGGCGTGATAAGTCTGAGAGAGGGTCGAGCCATGCCAGCGACTCACCACCACCTGCAGTGAGCGGAGCCCACACCGGCCTGTCGGCTTTTACCAGCAGGGCTCTGACCACAGAATACCAGGATAACCAAAGATCAACTCATCTCATCGGTAATGCAGCGGATTGATTCAGCTTTCAATGACTGGGGGGAATAGTATGGTGGCCCGCCAGAGTCAGTCAGAACCCCTGATCCCACCACCAGAGCCCAGGAGCGCCCCAGGCTCCCAAATCGCACTCCACTACCCAGGCAGCGAAGGGAGGGCAAGCTCAGGTCAAGTACAGCCTTTGTAGTCCTAAGCCCTTCAGCTGTCCGTAAGGGGGACTAGTGCCGCACAATCTTGGTCTGTTGTATCGCTGTAGGGCTGAATCACTGACGGGGCTGCGCAGCCGGATACACCACAGTCACGATGCACAGCTCAAACTCTGGGAGGCCCAAGGGTGCGCTATTCGAAGGCTCGTGCTGATATCAAGACCCACCAACACCCCAGAGCGAGGTGCCTCCCTAGGTACGTGGACAGCCGGACCCGCACCAGCCTGGAGCCTACAATAGCGAAGCGCATAGACCGCCAATGTCCCGCAGGGTGCAGCCACACTCGAGGCTCACAGTCAATCTAGCGGAAGTTAGGGAAGACAGCAGTAGGAGTGACGCACTCACCGCCAATGCAGGAAGCCCAGCGCAGCCCCAACTGTTGATTTTAAGTGTTATTTATGAAGTGTGGGGCAACCTGTCTGCATCTTCTATACTAATATTATAAAGAGAGAGCCCAAACCTTTAAGGCGGGTAATCTCAGGAAGCACAGCACTAATCAGAACACCCAATACAGCATTGGAAAGGGCAGTTGCAGCAGAAGGACATAGGCTATACAGATGCCCACCATATACATTTGCAAGGTAAAAGAACCTTACCAGCAAAGTAGTCCCTTGTGGGCGTGGGCATGACGACAAAAAAAGCGTTCTTAAACTTGTGCGTTGTGCTGGGGGCATGTGCTGGGAGCGTGAACAAGGCCAATGGGCGCGGCAATTGCAAATGCGCGGCAGCAAGGGGTGTGGCCAATGGGCACGACAACCGGCAACAATCGCGCTGCACATCCCCTAAAAAAAAGCGTGCCTTGAGGGCATGTGGAAAACAAACGTGTGCGTTGGGCCGGGGGTGTGGCCAAGGCTAATGGGTGCGGCAATTGCGCGGGAGCAAGGGGCGTGGCAATTGCCGGGGCTTAGGGGGGGCAGGGGGGGCAGACGTGGCTGATCATGCCTGCCGGGACAATAAGTGCACAGTATCCTGCGCGCTGTCAGCCAGTCAACTCTCTGCATAAAGGACTGTTCCTGCGGGGACACTAACTGCAGCGTCTCCTGCGCGCTGTCACCCACTCAACACTCTGCATCAACGACTTTACACCACAAGCACAACATCAAACAAAACTGGCGCCGGTCCTCAAGCGGGGGATGACGCGATTCAGCGTGCCTGCGGGGACACGAAATTTACAGCTGAATGCACTTTCACACACGCTTACCTACGGAAGTGGAGTACATACACACTAGAGACATCTGCTAATACTTCTTACTCCGAGGTACACACAGTATCTGCACACACATGCCTACCTATTGTGACACTTCATGCTTTTCTCTACCGCGAGATTTTAAAATAAATTTCCCTTGCCTATTACACACATTCTATTTTATACCCAGACAACGTCGGGACGGGCTGCTAGTTTGTGATAAATAAAAAAAAATGATAAAAAATGGCAGGGCTTTGGCAAAGACAATGGAGTAAATGTTTAACAATGTAAAGGAACTTCCTGAGGCTAAGACTTCATGCTCTTTGAACAGCAGAGGTTTTGGGTCAGTCTACAGTTTGATGTTGACATGGATATTGGTATGTGTGTATATATATATATATATATATATTCACTGAAAAAAACCATAGGTTTCAGACATGTTATAGTTAGGAATTAGCATTTAAAAAACCATAGAAATTCACTGAAAAAAACGAAACCATTGAAATTCCCCTGTTATAGTAAGTTGTACTAACTATAACTCGTGCGGCCGCAATCCACTGCTGATGATGTCACATATTACATCATTCATGACATGGTTAGTGACATCACTGATGACATCCCAAATGACATTACTGATGACATCATCCAGTGAATGTGGTTTGGTTCGATATTTAAATAAGTATTATATATATAGCAATCTGCCTTGAAGACTGAGTGGATGGATAAGTGTCTGAATGGAGGATTTAGCAGGAATGTGATTGACTGTCTAAGTGACAAATTTAATGTGTCTCACTAAATATATGGGATAGTGATTAAACTGTGTGAATACCTGTATCACTTTATCTCTTGTTGTGCAAACAACTACATAAGTTGCTTACTAGCTATGTGAAATTCTATATCAGTTATTAATTAGTTAAGTGAGTATTTGTATGGGATAGTGAATGATTGTGTGTGATTGGGTGGGAGGTATATGACTGTCCAAAGATGTGTAAATAGTTCATTTAGTAGGTATATGAGGTTAAAAGTGTATGTGGAAACAGTTGTTTGATTGAGTGAATCTCTTTATGGGTGTGCTGATGAGTAAATACATTTCTGAATAATTTATGTCCAACAAACTAGAAATATGAAAGGCAGTGTATGTGACAGTTGTTGTATATAAATAAGTATACCTACGACTCAGTGATTATATGAGTGACTGTATGGATAACTGTATACTTGCAATAGTGATTTTTTAACACACTAAGTATGACTTTCTAATTATATGAATAAATAAAGTGGTGTTTGTGTAAGTGTGTAGCTTAGTAAATATAAGTATGATCAATTGTTTGCATAAGTGAATAGGATGTCTGCATAAGTGAATAAGATGTGTGATGGTGTGTAATGTTGATGTAGGTGTATAAGTATATTTAATAGTATTGTATTGTTCTTTGTTAGCATGTATGACTGAATGTATATGTAAGTGTTTAGATGTGTGTGTAGATGTAGGAATCACTAAGTGGGTTTTTAGAAACTTGTATTGGTGTGTCAATGGTTTAAACATGATACTCCATATTTTATAATAAGTGTTGAAAGGTTATGCTACTGTATGATGAGGTGTATCAGTTTGTCACATGGATGATGTCATCAGTGATGTGATTTGAGATGTCATCAGTGATGTCATCAGTGATGTCACTGACAAGTCATGAATGATGTTATATGTGACATCTTCAGCAGTGGATTGCGGGTGCGCAAGTTATAGTTAGTACAACTAACTATAACGGGGGAATTTCAATGGTTTTGTACGAGTGACATGTCCAGCTAACTTTAAAACCCCTAAAACCTAAGTTTTTTCTGTGAATTTCTAAGGTTTTTTAATTGCTAATTCCTAACTATAACATGTCTGAAACCTATGGTTTTTTCAGCGAATTTGTAAGGTTTTTTGAATGCTAATTCCTAACTATAACATGTCTGAAACCTATGTTTTTTAGTGAATTTCAAAGGTTTTTTAAATGCTAATTCCTAACTGTAACATGTCTGAAACCAATGGTTTTTTCAGTGAATTTCAAGGTTTTGTAAATGACAATTTTTAAATGTATTTATTGTTATTTTTATTTTTTTATACTGATTTTCTACATTTTCAACAGTTTATTTTTAGATATTTAATTTTTTAGATTACATTATAATTACACTATACATTACATTACAAAATATACTTTCTCAGAACAAATTACTTTACTTTAAATACTTTGCAAATAGGGAATAGACTTTTAAGTACAGTAGTTACAGTTGTTGCAATGGGCAACGCAATTTCAAACACAATGCAGCATTGAGGTCAATGTGAATTTGTAGTTAAATGCAATTAATTACTTTTTGGATTACTTTGTTAACCACAGGACTGGATCCTAGATTCAGTCCTGGGACATCTCCTGTAAACAGTTGAGTAAAAGAGTTTTCGTTTCAGTAATGATTTTTAAGGAATATTATTGTAATTTAAAAGTTGACACAGAATTTTTTTCACATAGAATCACCACTGTTATCCTATAGTAGGAAATTTACTTAGCAGGTAAGTAGTGTTATCGTTACTTTTTCTTACTCAGTGGTGGATCCTGGATCCAGCACTGGTGCATCTCCTGTAAACAGTTGAAAGAATGCGTTTAAGAAATACAGGCGATTTTTTAGGAATATTTGTAGTTTGGGAAAATAGACACTTAGGGCCAGATGCATCAAGCATCCATTTTGCGATTCCTTATTAGCGAAAAATAAGGAATCGCTAATAAGGAATAGCAAAACGGAATGCATCAAGCAATCACTACATAAATAGCGATTCCTCAGAATTCCTTAATTGCGACTCACAAATTGCGAGTCGCAATTAATGAATATCTCCCCATTCATTCCTATGGGCCCAGAGGCCCATAGGAATGAATGGGAAGACAATCTCAATTTGCGAATCGCAATTAGCGATTCGCAAATTGAGATTGCGAGTTCAAGGGTGCAGGGGTGTCCAAAGGACACCCTGTTGCACCCCTGATTTTGATCTGTGCACATATGTTGCGCACACACATGCCCTTAGGGCATGTGTGTGCGCAACACCAAACTTTAAAATATGCACAAAAGTGCATTTTTCTAAGTTTTTGCAAATTACCACGAAGTTGTACTTCGTGGTAATTTGCGTGCCCTAATAGCGAATTCGCTATTTTTGAAACTTTCATGCATTGCATTTAAGGAATCTCAATTTGAGATTCCTTAAATGCAAACAATCGCAATTTAGCGAATTTTCTATTAGCGATTTTTGCATTTGGGATGCAATCCCAAATGCAAAAATACCGGTCGCAAAGGGGCAGATTCTGAGAATCTGCCCCTTTGCGACCAGTTTTTAGCTTGATGCATCTGGCCCTTAGAAACTTTTCTGGTGAAAACCAGACAATGGATTCCTAGGGAAGGAAATACAAGTTACTGGTAAGTACGGTTAGAATTACTTTTCAGGGTCAGTGCTGGGCTAAAAGATGCAGCACTGGGTTCTCTCCTGATAGCAGGTGAGTAAATCTGAATTCGTTGTTCGGATGATATTAGGTGAATATTTTAAAGTTCCAAAACTCCTCCACACAAAAAATAATTTCCAAGTGGAACCAGTCAATGTTAGCCTATGGAAGGAAATGCAAGTTACTGGTAAGCATGTGTTGGGATCTGGTTCATCAGATCTGGGAACCTTGGGGTTTGAGCGTTCCCTGCGTGGAACATACTGTGGGGAATGTTCTTTCTTTGGCAGTTGCTGCCGGGGAGTCCCTGTGTCTGGTAGGAATATAGTATCCTCCTACTTACCTTCTGTGTGGAGCTCTACTTCTTTTCACTGGCGACGATCGATGCCAGATCCAGCCTCCCCATTGTCGTTTCAGCTGCTGTGGCCAGCTGTTTTTGTGTAACTGCCTTCGTTGGACTGCCGGATTCCTTGATTTACCTGCTCCTCCTCCGGCGATGTCTGCCTCTTTTCCTGTTGTCCTGATGGTCTTGATGAAGTTCTAACCCATCTGAGCCTTCGTGATCAGTATCGTAAGGTACTCTGTATTTCGTTTTTTTTGCGATCAAGACATCCTGCTCCCGCGTCAGCGCGTGTGCGCCTGATCCTGTCCCAGACGTTCTGCCTGATCCTTACGCACGTGTCTGCGTGGCCATTTTGTTGCTCTGTTGTCGTAGCAACCTCGCTGATGCGCTCAGCTTTGTTCCAGCCTTGGGGTTTGAGCGTTCCCTGCGTGGAACATACTGTGGGGAATGTTCTTTCTTTGGCAGTTGCTGCCGGGGAGTCCCTGTGTCTGGTAGGAGTAAAGTATCCTCCTACTTACCTTCTGTGTGGAGCTCTACTTCTTTTCAGCATGGTTAGAATTACTTTTCAGGATCAGTACTGGGCTCAAATATGCAGCACTGAGGTCTCTCTTGATAACAGCTGGGTAAACCAGAATTAGTAATACATCCAGTAAGCGCCACAGAGCTGCGTAGCAGAGAGATGTAAAAAGGGGAACGGCCTGCACCACCTCTCTGCAATGCAGATGATTGAAAGTAGAAATGGTTGTACTGGGGACTTCCATATGAATTTTGTTTGCATTCTTGACCATGGCCTAATTGCACAGATAGTTTACAGGTGGTGATTAAGAGAAAATTAGAATTGTGTTCTGCCAATTAGATTGGATGATACTGTTAACAGTTACACATGCTTCATCAGCAGGTCCTGAAGTGAGGGTGGCTTTTAAATGACAAGTAAGATTTAGAGAGAGCTGTTTTAGAATTTTGTCTAGAAGGGACGATGATAGTATTGCTATTTTCTCAATGTAGTATAAGTTGAAATCCTAAAGCAGTCATAATATTCAGAGAAAGGGAACTTGCTAAAGGTTATGCCAGACAGTCCTGCTGTAAAAAAAAATTTTGTTAACAGGTAGGTTTACAACAGAGTATTATCCATTGTTTAAGGTGTAGATAATTGAATGTTAGTTTGGAGGCATTCTACTGAGTGGGTGACTGATGGTGCCAATGTAGTGCAATTTATCTGTTCTCTGCATTTGCAGTCGATTTCCCCACTCATTAAATTTTTCTCTCAATCATTTCACAGAATTTTGTATCCCAGGGAGGCTAATATATCTCTGAGGTCCTGTCCTGAGTGGAAAAAAATGGTTCCAGGTAAGAAGAGTGTGTTGATGTTGTAGGTGCAGTTTACTTTTGCTGGCAGGTTTTTGTGTGTGCCAGGTCGTACTGTAGAGCATCGGCAGTGAGCTGTGTTCCCAGTGGGCCACGGGCCACAGACTCTCGCACTTCTAGAGAGATGGCAGTGATCATCAAACCACCCACCCCTGCCCTCCACTCACCCACCAATCCCTGCCCTCCCCCCACCGATGCCCTCACCTCAACCATCCATCCCCCCTCACCCCACCCACCGATCCCTCCCCTCACCCACCAACCCCTGCCTGCCCCTCACCCACTGACCTTTGCCTTCCCCTCACCCACTGACCCCTGCCCTCCCCCACCCACTGACCCCAGCCCTCCCCTCACCCACCAACATTTGCCCCTTCTCATCCACTGACCCCAGCCCTCCACAACCCACCCACCCACCCACCGACCCCTGCCCTCCCCTGACCCACCGATCTCTGCCCTCCCCTCCCCCACTCACCCCTGTCCTCCCCTCAATGCCTTCCACCTTCACGTACCCAGACCTCCGCCTGATCCCACCACAGACCCGCACCCTGAGTAACACCTGGCAAGAAGGCAAAATCTGGACTGTGACTAAACATTTAGGGCAAAGGATCAACATTCAAGACAAAAAGTGAGGATAAACGGTCACTTGTATGGCAGATCTGAGGAGTCCAGTAGTCATGTAATCAGAGCAGGCTTGTCAGCTTTGGTTTGTATAATACATGGCAATTTTGATCAAACCTTCATAAGTAATTTGGATTATTTAAGGATTTTAAACACTTCAAACGTGTAATCTAAGAATAATCCAACAGCTGGCAAGGGGGGCTTCGGTGGCAGACCCCTCCTGCCCTTCTACCATGTTGGACAGAAGCAGTACTCCGAGGCCGAACACGCACCGCCAGGGTTAGTTTTTCCTTTTCATAAGCAGTAGCAGATCTGAAGTTCTTTGTTTCCAAGAGAAAAGAACAGAAATCTGGGCATGAATATTGATCTGGACCCGCAGTTCCTCTTTAACAAGTTCAGCGTCATGCCCATGCTGGGGACGGGAGATGCCGCACTCCGGTAGTACGTTTAAGATTAATTTCACCGTCACCTCAGTTGCCTCTTTCAGCACCTCTGTTGGTCCTTTCTGCACTGCTCTTGCTTCTTTCTGCATCTCACGTGTCTCTTTCTGAGCCTCTCTCGCTTCTTTCTACACCTCTGTTGCTTCTTTCAGCAAATCTCTTGCCTCTTTCTGCACTTCTCTTCCTTCTTTTTGCACCCCTTCTGCCTCTTTCTGTACCTCTCTTGCCTCTTTGTGCACCTCTCCTACCTCTTTCTGCACCCCTCTTTCCTCTTTTTACAACACTGTTGGTTCTTTCTGTACAGCTCTTGCTTCTTCCTGCATCCCACTTGCCTCTTTCTGCACTGCTCCTGCTTCTTTCTAAACCTCTGTTGCTTTTTTCAGCAATTCTGCCTCTTACTCTACTGCTCTTGCTTGTTTCTGCTTCTCTCTTGTGTCTTTCTGTACCTCTGTTGCCTCTTTTTTTTTTTTTATTTCCAGGGTTGTTTACAGATGACACAACAAATTCGATTTATACACTTGGCATAATCGATACATAAATAACAATATTGCTGACTTCTTATTTTTTCCCTTTCCTTCTTTCTTTTCTTCCCCCTTTAAAACATTTGCTTCCAACACAGAGCAAGACCCTAAAGAAAATATTTAGGAGGACAGAGAAAAAAATAAAGGGACTAAAAAAAAGAGAAAAAAAACACATTGATCTAAGTTATCTCATAGGATTTACTATAGGCCTCAACCAGTCTCTAGAAAGTCTGTTAAAGCTCCCCAAATTGATGAGCCGATACGCTTTTTCCTTACCCCCTTCACTGCATATAAACTCCATTCAAGTTCATAAATATTATAAAGTTTAGCCCTCCAGAATTCAAACGTAGGGGGCTCTGGCTGTAGCCATTCCGTGGCGATACATAGCCTAGCGACAGTCATGGCTAAGAATAAGAAGAGTTTGTGTTTGCCTAATACTGAATCGTCATCCACATTTGGATCAGTTCCCAATAACATAAGCATTGAAGATATCCTAATCGGGCTATGCAATACAGTGGAAATGAATTTCTCCAAACCGTTCATAAATGGGGACAACTTAATGCAATAAAAGAATATATGCGACATATCAGCATCAAGATCCCCACAACGAAAACACTTCCCATCATATTTACTGCCCCAGGTGGCCAATCGCTTAGGGGTATAATATAGCCTAAATACCATTTTATATATTTGAGCTTTTAAGTTAGCTGCCATACAAATCTCCTTGGCCATACATAGAGTATCATGAATATCGACTTCTGGGACAGCTAACTGATTTTGCCAATAATGATAAAATTTATACATATCATCATCTCTGCCCTCCATCATTAACAAGTATAATGATCCAATCTTTTTCCTGAGGCGGATCCCTCCAACTAGTGCGTTTGGTACAGGTTTAATTTGTTTTTTTAAACAAAAATCGCAAATTTGTAAATATTTAAAAAAAGATGCCTGGGACAAATCATATTTTTTTACCAATATTCCAAAAGTAGCAAATGTAGAGTTCTCATCATATAAATCTCCAATTTTTCTTAACCCTTTATTTGACCATCGCTTTGAGACATTATCCCAGAAAATAGAAGGTAATATTTTGTCCGCAGTGAAGGGGGTGTAATAAGAGATTCTACCTAAATTAACTAATTTCCGGACACTTCTCCAAACTTTAGAGGCTGAAACTAACACCTTGAAACGAGTACGCTTGTAATAGTTACCCTCTAGTACTTTTAATAAACTCCCTTTCGCTTGTTCTCCTAATAGTAGATAAAATATAGAGGGTGAGTCTGCTACATCCTCTGTTGGTTCTCCTGTCAGCATAAAGCGCATCCTTTGCAAGAAACAAACATAATAATAAAACAGAAAATCGGGTAAGCCACGCCCGCTCCTTTCTTCCAGAAGCGTTAGCCATTTCATGGCACGCCGAGTTTTACCCGGGAACCAGAAGAATTTCAGACACACAGTCTGAAGCTGATGTAAGTATTTTACTGGGAATTCCAGTGGAATGCTTCGAAATAATTATAATACTTTTGGTAGAATATTCATTTTGATAATATTCCCTCTTCCTATGATAGAAATTTGCAGACGCCCCCATCTTTCCAGAGATTGCTTAGTTTGATTTATTGTTTCTTCCCAGTCGCTATCTACTATTCCTTGCATTTGAGCTCTGATTTTTATACCCAAGTATGTGACCTCAGTAGTAACTCTTGAATCGTTAAGTTGTGTAGTATCTGTACATAAGATTTGAGTTTTTGCAGAATTTAATTTATAACCAGACCGGGCGCCGAACTCTTCTGCCAGTTGCTCTATCTCTCTTAATGCCTGCCCAGGTTTGGTGGTTATGATCGCAATATCGTCTGCGTATACAAAGATTGAGTATGAAATCTCTTTGACTATAAAAGGTTTAATGTTAGGTGAATTACGCAGACTAATAATAAAAGGGTTTATAAATAAAGCAAAAAGCAGCGGGGAGCACGGGCACACTTGCCGAGTCCCTCGAGTGATATTAAACTTTTCAGATTTTAAACCCATAGCAGCTATTCTTGCGTTAGGTGCCTTATATAGTACCTGAATGGCAGTCATAAAAGCTTGACCAAATCGCATCCTCCTCATCACCTCCCATAAATATACCCACTCCACCCAATCAAAAGCTTTCTCGGCATCAAGTAATATCAATGCTAAATCCCTCTTTTCCACTTCCGCTATATCCAATAATGTGATGACCCTCTTTATATGTGAAACTGTGCCTCTTTTGGGGATAAACCCATGTTGAACAGTTGATACCAATGGTGTAATAACTTTGGACAATCGATTCGCTATAATTTTTTAATAAAGCTTACTATCACAGTTAAGCAATGATATGGGGCGATATGAGCCAGGTAGCTCAGGAGGTTTCCCTTTTTTACTAAAGACGACAATCGCGGCGTCATCCCAAGTGTTTGGGGCTATCCCCTTCTGTGCCATTCTGAAAGTATCCAACATAACCTGTTTTAATGGTTCAAAAAACACATTTATATACTTCCCCTGGGATAAAATCGGGGCCCGCTGCCTTTCCATTTGGTGAGTTTTTTACTGCTATCTCTAATTCCTCCATCGAGAAGGGACTATCCAGAAATTCCGCCTTGCTTTCACCCAACTTGTTAAATAAACCCTCGTTCCAATTCTGTCCTACCTGTTCGTTAGCTTGCCTAGTATATAGTTCCATATAGAACTGTTGAAATATATTTAAGATGGCTCCCGGCTCTTCATGCATCACCCCGAATTGATCCTGAAGTCTAGGGATCAGACGAGACGTTGCCTTCATTTTTAATCTTAGCGCAAGTGAGCGGCCTATGGACTCTCCATATTCGTGAATATGTCTTTTGTTGACTAGATATTTACTTGCTATCTCTTCCGACCAAACACTAGTGATGCTGGCCCGACAACGTGCTACTCTGCCCTCTGTCTCTGCTATCGTCTGTGGAGTGTCTCTATGCCGAATTTTTACAGTCAGTTCCTCTTCTGCGACCCTTAATTGGTTATACAGGTCTCTCATGTGTGAGCGAAGTTTGTTTTGATGAAATATCCCATAGCTAACTGCTTCCCCCTAAAACAGGCCTTGAATGTATCCCATACTGTTTCAATACTGGCGGTGCCCAAGTTAACATTAAAAAATTCTGTTATCCATTTATTCATATATATATAGTATATGATTCATCAAAACATAGTTTCCTATCAAATGAAAAGCTCCTTGGACAAACTGTCTCTGTTTGAATTGGGCATTCAATTAAAATAGGGGAATGATCCGATGATATTCTGGGAAATGTCTGTATATTTATTCCGGACAGAATAGATGTAGAGGTAAAAAAGTAGTCCAGCCGGACAAGTTTCTTGTGGGGAGCAGAGTAATAAGTATATCCAGGAAGTGTCGGATGCTTCTTACTCCAGATATCTACCAAAGCATGGTCAGTTACTAAATCAAATAGAGCTCTAAACACTCGCGGTTTACGACCCTTATAATTTTCTGGGCCATCGGCTAATTCCATATTATTTAAATTTATATTCATGTCTCCACATATAATTAATGGAGATCTCCACATAGCTAATTCTATATTTAACAGTCCCAACACCTCGTCCTCATCCATGTTAGACCCATAAATTGAACATATTGTTAAATTTCCCTGACCCAATTTTAACTCTGCAATTGCCCATCTACCCCATTTGTCACTAAGATTGCGGACTGAAATACAGAAATTCGGCCTGACTAGAATCATCACCCCTCTAATCATATTAGACTGCTTGGAAGCAGCTATTAAAGTATATCCTAAGTCCGCCATAAGCTTCCTTTTATCCCATGCTAGATGGGTTTCCTGCAGGCAGAGGATATCAGGTTGCATAACATGAATTTCAGCTGCGATTCTTTTCCGTTTATTGGCATTGTTAAGCCCGGATACGTTGAATGAACAGATTTTAACCTTTCGCGCCATCCAGTATTATGAGCACCCTCCAACATTCAACATAATTTCTACCAAAAGACTTTTGTGTTATTCTGAATAAAATAACTAAATAGGTGTCCATACGCCAACGGAAATCTTCTCCTTCAGCAATGTCACCCGCCCCAACCCTGGATTTTCCCCCCTTTTTCCCCCCTACCCCGAGTACCCTCCACCTACACCCACTGTCCCCCCGTCTCCCCTCCCTCTCCCGCCCAACCCCCCCCTTTACCGAGGCCATTGGACTCGTGGTCCAGTTGATGGTGGTGAGCTTGCAACCCTCTCTCTGACACCATCCACAGGGTCGAGTACAAATAATAGCTCATTTACCACAAATCTCAACTCTTCCAGCTCTCAACTCCTACATCAATACATTGAAACCTATTTACATTGCCTTAACCATTGCCTAAACCTCAATCTGGGTTTAAACCTAAAAGCGACAACAGAAAAAAAAATATATATTAAGGAGGCATTCTATCATTATCCAAATCAGCTACCAAACTCTTGACTATGACCCAATAAGCCTATACTTAAGATTCAGAAACACTCTGTAGATATTCTTTTGCAGCTGAAACATTAGTGAAAAAGCGAGTTTTCTCCCTATAAATAACTTTAAGTTTTGCAGGGTTCATAATGAAAGCTTGTGCTCCTTTACTTTGGAACTGGCTCACCAGCTGCCGCAACTGCCATCGAGTGTCCATTGTATACTTGCAGTAGTCAGATGTCGCAAAGAAAGTAAATCCTGCTCCCATATTTTTACTGTTTGGACGAGTATGCATATACACATCTTCCCTAGCCCGGAAGTTATTGAAAGCCACAAGAAGGGGTCTAGGTTTAGTGTCATTTTGTCCTGGTCGAAGTCGAATATTAAAAGGGTATCTGTGCGCTCTCTCAATCTCTCTCTCCCAATCCCATTTACTCAGATCGGGCAATGCCTTCTGTAAGAGCTCTACAACAAACTTGCGGGGGTCTTGCCCCTCTTTACCCTCGGGTATTTGCATCAGCCTTAGGTTGTTATGACAAGCGCGATTTTCGAAATCGGCCATTTTCCACAATAAGTCCTCCTTGTTTGCGCTTAAAGACTCCGTCACTGCTTTCTGCTTAACCAACTCGTCCTCCATAGTAGATACCCTTGTTTCCACCTCTGTAAACCTTTCACCAAATTCAGAATGGGACTTAACTAACCGTCTGATAGAGTTTTGTAGCTTACGACAAGAATTCTGAGTTTTCTGAGTATCCTGCTCCGTTTTGTCCATATGACTCAGTATCGTTTAATAAATGGTGGCGAGGGTGATATCTTCACCTGTGTCTACTTGATATCCGCCGACAGCCCCCTCTGTAATAGAGGCATCTCCTCGCCCTCTCACCGTAATCGGACTGTCTTCAGGATATTCTCCCCTCTCCTCTTCCTCATCACCCTCACTCTCCACCTCATCCATGCGCATCTGTTTACTATACTGTGTTGTCAGATCGTCACACGAAGAAGCAGAGTTCTCGGATACTGAGTAAAAATCTCCAGACTCAGCCTCATTAACTATACCCGGATTCTTTTGAGTAGTAAGCTCCAGCTCGTGCTCTATATTATCAGAATGATGTACATTTTCTACATTTTCTGCTGTTATCTGACCTTTCTGAGTGGGAAATGGTGCTTTAACCGCCGGATCTTCACTTCTGTTTGCATGAGTTAATGAACAGCCAGTTTGTAGCTCCACAGTCAATTCCCCCTCTACAATACTCTCCGATGGTGCCGACAATTCCGCTTCATTTTCAATATAGCCATTAGCAGCATCCAAGATCAGCAAGGGAGTCTCAACCACACTAGCTGTAATAAAGTCTGACAAAGAACTACTCCCTTGAACAGTTTGTGTGCCAAGAGGCCTCCCTTTTCGTTTCTCCTCGACTGCAGAGAAAAGTGCCGAAATATTCTGTTTATTCTTATTTTGGTTTTGGTTTTCTGCCTGTTTGTCACTGGTCAAGACTGCTGCAGTTTTACTCACCGCAGCCACATTTGTGTCCTTCTCTTTCTCACCCCCTGCAGTGCTCGTCATGGCATTCTGCTCCTGGCCCCGCTTCGCCCGAGCTCCTTTCGGCGGCATTGCAGGGAAAGCCTTCCAGCTGCCTTCCCTCGATTTTCGTGACCAGCGCTCTCCACTGAGCCAAGCTGCAGCACCTGTAAAAGGTACCGCCCACAAGGCTCGTCGAAGTCTCACCAACGCGGAGATGATCAGCATCGGTATCCGCTCTACACAGCTCTGAAGCGGCTGACTACTTCACCCTTTCGCGCTCATATACTTGGTAGAAACTCCACAAGTAAGTCCTTCAGCGATACAAAGCTGAGGAAAGTTTTTCTCTGTTTTTTTTTCCTGTGACCGCTCAGAGTCCACCTTACTTTACGTCGGCATCTCCAAACTCCCTCTTTCGCCAGCACCTTTCGGATTTATTTTGTTCCCTCAGAAAAAACAGCATACTTTCTGTAGTTAGAGCATTAATAAAAAAGCCTGGAAAAGAGTAAATTATTTCTCTTTTTTCATCGACGGCTCCCTGCTCGGTAGTAACTCCTCGGCTCGCACCTGTGGGTCAGAGAGGGGAGGTCCTGCTCACACGTCCGATCGGTCAGACCGTGCGGACGCCATCTTGCCTCTTTTTGCACTTCACTTGCTTCTTTCTGCACCTCTCTTGTCTCTTTCAGCACCTCTGTTACTTCTTCGTGCGCCCTCCTGCCTCTTTCTGCACCCCTCTTCCCTATTTGTGTAACTCTCTTGCCTCTTTCTACACCTCTCTTCCCTCTTTCTGCTGCACATGTGCCTCCTTTAGCTCTTGGTTCTTTCTGCACTGCTCTTGCATCTTTCCGAATCCATGTTGCCTCCTTTTGCACCTCTGTTACTACTTTCTGTACCTCTATTGCTTCATTCTACACTTCTCTTGCCTCTTTTTGCACCCTTCGTGACTCTTTCAGTACCTCTGTTGCTTCTTTTTGCACTTCTCTTCTTTCTTTCAGCACCCCTCGGCCCCCTTTTGCACCTCCGTTGCTTCTTTCTGCACTTCTCTTGGTTCTTTCTGCACTTTTCTTGCCTCTTTCTGCAACCCTCTTGCCTCTTTGAGCCCCTCTCTTTCTTCTTTCTGCACCTCACTTGCCTCTTTCAACACCTCTACTGCTTTATTTCTACAGATCTCTTGCCTCGTTCTGCACTTCCTTTGTGTCTTTCATTGCCTCTGTTGCTTTTTTCTGCAGATCTCTTGCCCCTTTCTGCACCCCTCTTTTCTCATTCTGTACCCCTCTTCCCTCTTTCTGCACCTCTGTTCCCTGTTTCTGCACATTTCTTGCCCGTGTCTGCACCTCACTTGCCTCTTTCAGCACTTCTGTTGCTTTTGTCTGCAGATCTCTTGCCTCTTTCTGCTCCTCACTTGTCTCTTTCAGCACCTCTTTTGCTTTTTCTGTAGATCCCTTGCCTGTTTCTGCACCTTTCCTGCCTGTTTCTGGACCTCTGTTGCCTCTTTCTGTACCTCTGTTGCCTCTTTCTGCACTACTATTGCTCTTTTTGCACCCTTCAACCCTCTTTCAGCACCTCTGTTGGTTCTTTCTGCACTGCTCTTGCTTTTTGCTGTACCTCATTTGCCTCTTTCTGGACTTCTCTTGCTTCTTTCTACACCTCTGTTGATTCTTTCAGCAATTCTCTTGCCTCTTTCTGCACTTCTCTTCCTTCTTTCAGCATCCCTCCTGCCTCTTTCTATAACACTTGTGCCTCTTTGTGCACCTCTCCTACCTCCTTCTGCACCCCTCTTGCTTCCTTTTGCACCTCTGTTGGTTCTTTCTGAACTGCTTTTACTTCTTTCTGCACCTCACTTCCCTCTTTCTGCACCCCGTTCTCTGTTTCTACACCTTTCCTGCCTGTTTAAGCACCTCTCTTGCCTCTTTCTGCACCTCTGAGTTAGATGTACTTTTAATCCCCCTACCCTATTATGTACTAGGGCCTTACAGGGGAGGCCATGCCAATCATAGGGATACCCCAACCCATAGTGTACCCTAGTGTATGTAGGTGTTTTCACTGAATTCTAAGTGTCTTTTAGCATAGCACTCGCTCTGGGCCTGGTTAGTCAGAGTCAGTTACCACCAGTACCAGTGAGCAAAATGTTGGGGGCACAGGATGACTTTGCAACAAGGCCTCTTTGTGCACCTCTGTTGCTTATTTACACACATCTTTTGCTTCTTTCTGCACCTTTCTTCATCTTTCTGGACTCCTGTTGCCTCTTTCTGCATTCATCCTGCTTTTTTTGCATCTTTCTTCCTCTTTCTGCATATATCCTACTGATGTAGGCATAGTTAGAAATTAGCTTTCCAAAAACCTTTGAAAATTCACTGAAAAAGCCATAGGTTTCAGGAAACTTATAGTTAGAAATGAGCATTTAAAAAACCTTTAAAATTCACTGAAGAAACCATAGGTTTCAGGGACGTTATAGTAAGAAATTTGCATTTAAAATTTTAAATTCACTGAAATAACATAGGTTTTAGGGACGTTATAGTTTGAAATTTGCATTTAAAAAACCTTGAAATTCACTGAGAAAACCATTAGTGCGGCAGAGGTGGAATGTTCTGCTACACCTAGTATCTCCTGCATCATTCAGCTGCACACCCTTTCTTGAATTGTTTTTAAGTGGTTTCATTTGGAACTTGTTCTATGTCAATACTTTTTGGCAGTGCTGTTGGTAACTGAATGCTGCAAATATTACATTACACATATTTAGGTGTCATTGGTTCCCCTAAAGGTATTACAAGATGAATACAGAAATCACTTTCATTTGAGCTTGCCGGTGTGAAGATATACCTGCAAGTGCAGCAGAATTCCTGAGCATTGGTTGGATGCCTAGCACCCTTTCTCCACCACTCTGCAAATGTGACTACTAGTTAAAGTAGCATATTTCTACTCCTCTGACTGAGAGGTAGTTTTAGTCCCCCTGCCCTATTATGTACTAGGGGCTTACAGAGGAGGTCATGCTAATCACAGGGGTACCCCAACGCATAGTGTTCCCTAGTATATGTAGGTGTTTTAACTGTATTCTAAGTGTCTTTCAGCGTAGCACTGGCTCCGGGTCTGGTTAGTCAGAGTCAGTTAGTACCAGTCAGCAAAAATTTGGGGGCACAGGATGACTTTGAAACAAGGCCTCTTTCTGCACCTCTGTTGCTTCTTGCTGCATATCTCTTGCTTGTTTCGGCATGTTTCGGCGTCTTTCTGGAGTTCTGTTGCCTCTTTCTGGATTTCCCTTGCTACTTTCTGCGCCTTTCTTCCTCTTTCTGCACATGTTCTACCTCTTTAGGCATAGTTAGAAATAAGCATTTGAAAAACCTTTGAAATTCACTGAAAATAACATAGGTTTCAGGGACGTTATATTCAGAAATTAGCATTTAAAACCATAGAAATTCACTTAAAAAACCATAGGTTTCAGGAACTTTATAGTTTGCTGGACATTTTATTCATACAAAACAATAGAAATTCCTCCATTCTAGTTATTTCTGCTAACTATAACTTGTGAGCCCGCAATGCACTGTTGATGATGTCACATATTACATCATTCATGACATGGTCAGTGACATCACTGATGACATCACTGATGACATCTCAAATGACATCACAGATGACTTCACTGATGACATCATCCACGTGACAATCTGATAAATCTCATAACACACTAGTATAACCTTTGATAGGAATGTTGATGAGCGAATATATGTCTCAGTGGTACATCTCTAACAAACTACACACATAAAAGGCAGTGTATGTGAGAGTTGGTCTATATAAATAACTATAAGTAAGAGTCAGTAATTGTGAGAGTGGCTGTATGGAAGAGTGTATACATGTAATAGTGATTTTATAACACAGTTAGTAAGAGATACTATGTGTATGAATTAATGAGGCGCTGTGTGTATAACTGGGTATGTGAGTAAATGTAAGTGGGATTGATTCTTTGCATGAGTGAGTAGCATGACTGCATAACTGACTAGGATGAGTGTTGGTGTGTCAATCTCTATATAGGTGTATGAGTGCATTTGATAGTGTTCTATTGATCAGGGACTGCATGTATGAGTGATCTCTGGTTGAATGGGTAGTTCTGTGTGTAGAACTAGGAATCAGTGAGTGGGTATGTAGTAACTGGTATTGGTATGTCAATGGTTTAAAAAGTGGTACTCTGTATTTTATAGTGATTGATCAAAGGTTACACTAGTGTGTGATGAGGTGTATCAGCTTGTCACATGAATTATGTCATCAGTGATGTCATTTGAGATGTCATCAGTGATGTCATCAGTGATGTCACTGACCATGTCATGAATTATGTAATACGTGATGTCATCAGCAGTGCATTGCGGGCGCGCAAGTTATAGTTAGCAGAACTAACTATAACTGAGGAATTTCTATGGTTTTGTACGAGTGAAATGGCCAGCTAACTATAACACCCTTGAAACCCATGGCTTTTTCAGTGAATAGATATATATATAATTTAATTTGTTCATATAAATATAGTGATTCAAAAGGGTAACTCCAGTTTTGCAAGATTTCAGTTTTAGCACAATACTATGGGATTGGTTGGATCAAACCTTATCATACATGTTCAGGGTTTTATGTTCAGTACCTCCCTCTAGTTTTAGCACCTTCTCAGCTTCTCACCACTCATGATGTTTTAAGGTAGGTTTTCCAGAAGTGAATCTTGCCAATGGAGGCAGGCCCAATAAAACCTGTTACTCATATTAGAGAACTGACTCCAAAGATCTGGAATCAAGACTTCGAGATCGAAATTCCAAAAAGAAGAAAGCCTTCTGTAGCGTCCTCTCTAGCCCGGGTACTCACCAATGACTCCGCCACACTTGGAACTTAATATAACACGTCTTTATTCTTCTGCATGTAACCGCGAACCCCAAATTCAAAACTTGTATTCAATTTACTATTCTCTAATGCTTATGTCACTGTATCTAGGGAGTCCATCAGGAGCCACAAACGTTCCGTCATTACAAACTCACACAAAACTTCATTTCCCCATCTATTAAATAACATTTTTTTTTTACAAATATACAATTAGAACTCTTCAATGAGTTTTCATTGCCCTTAGATCACACGTCCCAAATGTGTCTACGGAAACTGGGTACAGACAGTAGGACTCTCCATGACTGGCATTGGTGATGGAGAAATAGCAGCAGTTAGAGGTTCGTCACTGGTCCTATCAGAGCCAGCCACTACAACAACATCAGTGCCTGACGAGCAACGAGCCACATATCGGAAATGCAAGGAGTCTCACATTATGGACTTCCCAGGACATTGGGCAGTCACAATGCGTCCTTTGCTGGTCACAATATGGAATGGTTCAGCATTGAAAGGAGCATCAAACTTTTGTTTTCCATGCTGACAAACAAGTACTTAATTTCCTCCAGTGAACGTGACATATTTTGCATGTCGACACTTGTCTGCTTAGGCCTTCATTTTTGTCATGCATGTTTCTTCCTCAGTATTTATTCTTCGGTTGGTACATTTAGGTAACTTGGTTGTCATGGCTTCCCAGAACACCAAGTTTACAGTACTTTCACCTGTGGTAGAGTGAGGGGCTGAGCTGTAGGCTTGAAGGGTGGAATTTAAGACCGCTTTAAGGTTGAGATTTTGTAGTACAGCATGCTAGACAGCTTTCCTTACAGTACTCATGAAACGTTCAACAAGGCCATTAGTATGTGGCCAAGGAGGTGTGCTTTTCTGATGCTTCACATTAAGATGACTAAGAAAGTCTCTGAATACTCGACTGTTGAAAGGTGTGCCTTTGTCAGACTTTCATAGCTAAAACTGACTTATTATTTCATGATGAGCATTCATGTTATAGTTCATTGATGTCTGTTCCGTAGCAACAGCTGTGTAGAAGCTGAGTTAAGAGGTGCTTGATGCCATACCTTCAAGTACATGAATGGGTGCTTATACTTTTGTTTTCTCATGGGTCATTGTTTCTACAAACGAACCTTGATTTATCTGTGATGTCAATACAGCCCACGTATACACTTTAGTTTCTGATGGCGTAAGTCAGGGCAATGCAGACAGTTCATTATATTTCTCCTCAGGCATAATATTTATTGATGCAGCACTATCGACAACGAAAGGTATTGAATGACCATTGACCTTTAGTGTTTTCTTTGGACAATGTTTGAATTACTTTGGTGCTTTGTCTTGTAGATTTTTCATGGCCCGGTGCTTTTCCTCAAAGGAGGCCAGTCCAACATATGCCTGGTTCTCTGACGTAAATATCTACATGGCACAACCATCTTCTTCACATTCACTTGACATTGATATGGAAGAACTGCTCAACCAAGATTTAGATGTTGATCAACTTTGTTTGGAAACTATTTGCTTCAGCTGATGTGGTTGCTTGGCCTTATGGGCATGCATCAAACTTCACTTTTGGAACATTCGAGCAGCAATTATGTCTTCGGGCCATGGTGCACTTACTTCATACTTCACCATGCAAACCATCACAAAATGGTTCTTCTTTCCACAGCCTTTGCAAATCTTCCCAAAGGCAAGACATTTATCTTTGTGTGGAAATTAAAATCCACACCTGAAGCACAACTTCTTTTTCTGTGGAGAATTAACTCTGTGCCCCTGAGCTCTGTGTTTTGGCTTACTTTTCACAATAATATTTTACTCAATCTGGGCACTTCCCACATTCATATCAGCAGCATGCTCTTCAGCTCTGGCAGCCATGAGAACTCGCACCAGACTAAGAGATTCTCACAGCATTGGCCACTTGAACGGATCTGACAAGCATCTGTCAATCCCTCTGAGGCGTATAGCTTCCTCATCATTAAATTAATTGAACTTACAGAGTTCGATGAGCATATCCAGTCTCTCAGTAAATTCCTTGACGGTCTCACTCTCTTTCTGTCATTCTTGACTGAAGATGCACCATCTGTAATCTACATTTGGGATTGGATTGAATTTGAAATTGAAGGCTTCTTTGATTCGACTGCTTGTAATTTTGTCAACTAGCAGAATTTTCTTTATGACTTCTTTTACACCTTCATCAGCAAGGTTCTTAAGGTACTTGATGATCTCTTGTTATCTGCTCCTTCAATCCCATCAATTAATTCATCAAATGTCTCTATCCGGGCAGTTCAATTGTCGCCAATGTTCAATTTTATGGTGGTATCGAATGGTGGTTTCGAGAGGCAGCAGCAGTATAACCATTTACGAGTTTGGCTGACCCTGAGGGTGGAGTTCTTTCCAACACTATCTTCAGCCTGCTAGGACGTGCTTCATCCATGCCATCTCGAAGGCCCTGTGATGTGCAGGCTTCTGGGTCATCTTGGACAGCCCGTGAAACCTTGACCTCTCTCTCGGTCTCCATGGGAGCCCTTTTCTTTCAGGAGACTTTGGGAGTTGTTCTGAACCATCACCCAACATCTTTGGTGATAGGCCTACTTCAGTTATGAACAGCTCTGCAAGCACAACCTCTGGTGCTTTGTCTGAGGTTTCTTCCCCCAGCACAAAGGCACACTGGCTCTCCATCCTCAGCTCACTTAAGGGAATGACTGTTTTTGCCTGCAAGCTTTTCTTTGTGCTGTATGGCACCTAGTTCATATCTGCCTCATAGTGCTTCTGTTCGCAGTGTTATCACTCCATATGATGTACTGCTTTAAGTTGTGTAGTAGCAAAGAACGTCTTTTTGTGGCCTTCCCAGTTGTTTCTCCTCCACCGATATACAGACTTTTCAGTGAAGATTTCATTAAATTCAAATGGTTTACACAGAACTGGAGTTGCGCTCTGACTCCGCATATGCCAAATGTCGATTCCGCACTTCGATGAAGGCACACGTGGCAGGCATGAGCAGCTTGCTATAGCATTGCAAATGCTCTGGGAGAGCACTGTTGATCTTTGGATTACTTATCCTCTATCTTGTCACCAATGGCAGCGTCCTCTATAGCCCAGGTATTCGCCAATGATTACTGCACACAGGGAGCTTAGTATAACACGTCTTTTTTCTTCTGAGTGTAACCATAAACCCAACATTATTAAACCTGCATTAAATTTACTACACTCTCATGCTTATGTCACAGTTCTACAGAGTCCATCAGTAGCCAAAAAGGTTCTGTCATTACAAACTCACACAACACTCTCCCCTCTTTCAAAGGAGAGTGATTTATTTGACTGCTAAGTAATATGTGTTTGCTTTTGATTAGTAATCCTCATGTGATTCTCAAAACTTTCAGGCACCTCTCATTCTTACTTCCTGAAACTAGTAAAACAATGTCACCAATGGAAATTTGCTAGCTAACATCCAAGATAGTTTACATGTTTATGGCCTAAGAGGTCCCCCTTCCCTTTCAATGTAATTCATTAACCAGTTCAGATCAATTCAGGGTAAATGTGTTTCTTTATGTGGGTTTTCACTTCCTGTTGAAGGTTTTCATAGTAGAGACGTGTATTTGTTGAAAATCCGTGTTTCTGGTATTCAATGCACAGACAATAAACTCAGTTTGACTTCAGACACCCTTGACAAGGTTTTTGTGTATGCACAACATTTGTTGCTTCTTCTGTCCTTGTTAGGTCATCTTATAAGATTTGAAACCTTCTAAACCAAAGGTGAGTCAATACTGATTTTAAAGCTGCCTCATACACATATTATTCAATATCTCAAATGTGATGAAACAAAGCAAAATAGTAACTACAATCTGATAATATAATATAGCATTTTAGCCAATAATATATTGATGCATTAAATTGGATGTTGATGACCTTTATCTTATTCTTTAGATCAAAATTAATAATGAGGTTTTATGTATTTGGCTACAGCAGTGCAGCTGTGTAAATACAGTGCATCCTCCAACCTGACTGCTATGTGAAAATTGGTGGGGATTTTTTAACTTTCCACACAGGTTTGATAACCAAGCCATAAGCAACAGAATATGCCATCTTGGAACTGTCCTGTATATAGCTAGTTTACACTTTTGGCAGGTGTCAGGGGCAGCCTTGTGGCATGGTATGGATCACGACCAGGACTATATTAGTTGGAGCTGTAGGAAGGGGGATATCTGACTATATGGTAACCCCCACTTTTTTCCTGGTGTTTTGCTGGTTTTCGACTTAGTTGGACTGGGACCCTGCACTTCAGGGCCCCAGTCTATCTGCTTTCTCTATAAAATGGACTCCATGTACTTTAGGTACATACCAGATTGGTTACTGGGTCACCCTTGTGAGCCCCTGTATAGTGTACCATAAGTACCCAGGGCGTAGGTGCACCCTAGGCCTAACAGGGGCTTCAGCATGTATTGTGCCATCCCTGGTTAGCCTTCCAAACTGACACGCCAGGGCTGTTCTTACAGCCTGGTTAAGGTGGTGTAGTCACCCTTTACTTAGATATACAGACCCTCCAGCTTATCGCGATTTCGCGATTTGCAAAAAAATCGCGAAATCGGCCGATCTCGGGAAATGCCGCGATATTTGCAAAATGCCCGCGAAATTTGCCGTTTCCGCCCGTTCGCCGTTTCCGTCTTAAAAGAAGGAGCGCGAGGCACCTCACCAACCAGGTCACGCCCCCGAAAGCAATATATAGGACCTGTTGAAAATATTTATTTTCCATGGTGTGTTCTTTTAACCACCCAATAGGACCTGCTGAAAAAACGTCTTTTCCATGGTGGGTTCTTTTAACCACCTAAGGTTGGAGAAGCCCCGCTCTTCTAATCTCCCACCCGCTCATCGCAGGGATCTGAAAACTTACTTTTTGCACTCTGAAAACGAAGGTCATTTTAGAGAGGCTGCCGGTTTTACCATTTGAAGAAAGAACCCCCTGTTAAGCCTTCTGCCTGTCCGAGGGTTCCCCATGCATTTGAAAAAATCACATCTGTTTTGCACGACCTTAACTTACAGCTTCCGAACATTTTACCTCAAAATTGAACAACGAATCATAGCCCCAGCCTGTTGCATTATACATGTATGGAACATTCTGGAGCAGAGGGTGGATCCTTTCATTACGTCATAAAATGGGGACATGGGCAGGGGGGCACGCCTGCTAAATACATTATTTACCGGTGCCAAAAAACAGTATTGCTGAACCGAGTCGAATTTCAGGTAAGAAGGTGGTCTTTCGTCCAACTTTAAACATATTTGTTTGTTTAAATGCTGCTCAAGTCAAGCGGATATTTCTGTCTGCAAAGTAAATATACGCCATTAACATTCCTTCGCAAAGTTTGTGGTCGCCAATTAGGAAACCAGAACTTGCTCTTCGTCGGTTTTATTTCATGCTATCCTCCCTGTGACATGAACATCTATTAAATACATTACCCAGTAGGGCAGATACTTTATACTGGTAAGCAGTGGTTAATTTGTAAAACACCACAGAAGCTAGAGTAGCACAGATGTTAAAATGGAAAGGTCTATAGAAAATACTAAATTCAGTTTTTCTTTCTTTCCCAAGCATGCAAGAGCCCCAACTCTTCTTCTCTAACAATTTCACCAGCGCTCCATGTTGTCAAATAACTCAAACAGTAAGATATCTGTGTTTGGTGTTGCAAAAACCCCAAAATAAAATGCCGCTAAATGCCGCTAAATTTCCATTTTTGTGCCGCTAAATTTTCATTTTTGTGCCGCTAAATTTGCCAATCCATGCCGCTATATCCTGGGGGGTCTGGATATAGTATACTTGTATCTATATATATATATATAGACACATATACACACATACACCATATACAACATATACATGTCCCCGCTAGAAGACATCACATCACCATTCGGCATAAAAACAGTTATGTATGCCGATGACACACAACTAGTGGTGTCCGTCAACCAATCAAAAAAATGCCTAGACAATCTAGCAGCCTGCCTGGAAAAAATCTTCCAGTGGATGTGCGATTCTCGCCTGAAACTAAACGGGGAGAAGTCCGAGATCCTCTTCCTAGGCAACCCCCGCAATTTACCTCAACTGGCCAGACTGCATGGGCCCTTCTCCCACTCCCAAAACAGAAGTTAAGAGTCTTGGCATCTGGCTAGACCAAGACCTTAACTTCAAATCTCAGGCCAGGAAAACTGCAGGTACATGCATTGGCCTCATCAAAATAGCGAGGAAGGTCCTCCATCTACTCCCCCTCCAATCTAGGAAGCTGCTTATGCAGGGCCTAGTAAACTCCAGATTGGACTATGGGAACGCCCTCTATTTGGGAGCCCCCGCCTCGGTCATCCATAGACTACAATGTGCCCAAAACGCGGCGGCCAGAATCCTAACTGGGACCGAGTCAAAATGCTCTGCGAAACCGGCCCTCAAAAGCCTGCACTGGTTTCCAGTGCAACAAAGGATCATCTTTAAGACCCTCTGCATCTCACACAAGATAATGCACGGCAGAGGTCCACCGGTACTGAGCACTTTCGTCAAACCCCATCAGTCCAACAGGCAACTGAGATCAGACGCCCTCTCCCTGGCCAGTATCCCCAGAATCCACAAGACCCGTTCCGGAGGAAGATTGTTCTCCTACAACGCCCCAAAGCTATGGAATTCCCTGCCAATCTCCCTCCGTAGAGAACCCAACCTACTGGCCTTCCGAAGACAACTCAAAACATGGCTCTTCCCTTAGCTTTCCCCCCCTCTGGATACACAGGTCGAGCAACAGCGCTGGGACGCCCTAGGGTAGCTACGCGCTTTATAAATCCGCTTCCAAATTCCAAATTCCAAATAAGCCACTCCTAAGGCAGACCTCGACAATCCTGGAGGTATAGTGCTTGGTTTTATGTGAGAGGTTGCCCTAGCATGAGCTGAGCCCCTCTGCAGCTTTCGGAACCATTCCTTATTACTGTTCTATGATATAGCCATACCATATACTCTTAAGTGCATTATAATCCTCATGGTTAATGCTAACTTTGGTTTGGCTTTATCAAAACATGTCGTGTAAAGTGTCAAACACTTTGGAATACTACCCCTCCACCAGTTCTGGTGGCGGGGGTAGCATTCCAGCCTTCTAGAGGGAGAATACATGTAGTTACTGGTTTACCTGGTTAAAGTTAAACAGAGCCCCAGCATCACAAAATGAATGCTGCTGCCACAGACACGAGTCTGCCCTCCTGCTGCTGGACGAAACTCCATCAGGGAAGGCTTGGACAATAGGTTCCCTGTCCAGGGAGCTGCTGGCACCTCCCCTGACAGGCTTTAGTGTATTGGGGCAGGGTGGGCTGCATTCAGTGAATGCTTTACAGACACTGCCTGGGGCACATAAGGTGCTCCATGCATTTCCCAGTTCAAACCGGTTGCTGGGGCACTCAGCCCCAGCTCTGGCATGAATTTTGGACAAAGAGAAAGGGGTGTAACCACCCCCTCCCCTGGTCCACCCATAGGAGGGACCTTAGAGTTAGTCCAACCCCTAAACTTAGTGTAAGTATAGGATCCCAGTCCCTAGGACTTTAGATTACCCTTGACAAAACTCTGCAACATTTATCCTGGACCTTCGACTTTCCATTTTGACTGGAAGATGGAAGATATCTCCCTTGTGGTCAAGCAGTGACCACCCTGTTCAAACAGGCACCAACAGCAACCTTGCCGGTCTGCATTTTTGAAGCTCCTGCTAATCCTGAAGAAGCTGTGACACAGGACACAGACTTTCAGACATCTCTGACCCGGACCTTCGCTCACAGCAAAGCTGAAACCCACGGCGGACACGAGAGACGTGGGACCAGAACTCCTAGACATCCTGAATTTCGCAAGCTGCACCTACTTCCCGAGGTATCCCAAAGTTGTGCAGTGGAGTGCTTGAAGTCCCAGCCCCGAGCACCTTTTGCACTGAAGCTCAGAGGCCCACACTCCACAAGTGTCCCGTGGGCCTGCTTTGTCAATTTCAGCTCGATGCATCTTTGCGGTTCTTATTCCGTTGGCTAGTGAGCCCCCAGTAAGACCACTCTTGAAACTAATTTGCTTTCCTGGTTGCTCCAGGCTTGCTCTAGTTTCCCTGCAAAAGAGAAGCACCCCAGACCTTGCTGGTCTGCAACGAAGCCAATCTTGACATCTTGCATAGATTGCGTTTGCTAAGGCTTCTTGGGTCCCATCCAGGTAGCAACACCGGAGTCAACTAGATCCTTTGTGAGACAGCTCGAATCCAGCTCCTGGTCATCGTCGATGCCTCCTGGTCCTCGTGGCTGAAGAGACAAACTTCACCTTTTTCACCTGAAATCCCCCGACATTTGGTGGCATCTTTCTATCGCCGCCCTGGTCACTGCCTAGTGGCCCAGACACTGTCTCCTCTGCTTTCAGGTTCTTCAGATCTTCGATCCACCCTTGGATCCACCCGGACACTTTTCCTCTGGTCGCCTGCAGCACATCTTTGCAGCTCTCCATTGGAATCGACGACGAAACCCGACACCAAAAGACACCTATGCACCCAGCTTCCGTGGGTGAGGTAACACAAGTACTCTGGTAGTCTCAAGGGTATTGGCCCTCCAAGTGTCTAAGTCTAAAAGGGTTCCACCGTAGTTAACCTAGAAGTGTCCTTAAATTGTACATTTGTAACTTGTTTGTTTTCCATTGAAAGTCAATGGTAACCCACAGTTGTGTTTAGATACTTCACGCATCTCCTGTGGGCCTCCTGCATCCTAACCTTTGGTTGTTCTGAGTAGCCCCAGCGATTCTCCAGGTCCTGGGCCTGCTTTCTATTCCTCACGTGGTTCTTATACCACTATTTTAGTATATGGTTTGTGAGGCCCCTAGGGCAAAACGTATACTGTGCAACTTATTGTATGATACTTAAGTTCCTTGTATTGTACTTTTCCAGAGGGGTTGTGTTTAGAATAAATACATATATATTTGATATATACCTTGTGCAGTGTGCTTTCATTTGGTACTCAAAATATTATAATTGGTAAAACAACTAGCTTAATTTGCTCTCTAAAGTCTTAGCCTGAAGACTGCTCGCCACTGCTACCCCTAGGATAGCTTTCTATAAGGTTGACTTTACAACCATCATCAATAAGGGTCGATTGGACTGGTGCAAGGTGCCCACTATAATAGTGAACAGCATATACCAGCCCAACTTCTCACAGGAGCTACTTTTGCATACCATTTTATAGAGAACTAGCAGCCCGGCCTGACGTTGTCTGGGTATAAAATAGAATGTGTGTAATAGGCAAGGGAAATTTATTTTAAAATCTCGCGGTAGAGAACATTTTTAGCATGAAGTGTCACAATAGGTAGGCATGTGTGTGCAGATACTGTGTGTACCTCGGAGTAAGAAGTATTAGCAGATGTCTCTAGTGTGTATGTACTCCACTTCCGTAGGTAAGCGTGTGTGAAAGTGCATTCAGCTGTAAATTTCGTGTCCCCGCAGGCACGCTGAATCGCGTCATCCCCCGCTTGAGGCCCGGCGCCAGTTTTGTTTGATGTTGTGCTTGTGGTGTAAAGTCGTTGATGCAGAGAGTTGAGTGGGTGACAGCGCGCAGGAGACGCTGCAGTTAGTGTCCCCGCAGGAACAGTCCTTTATGCAGAGAGTTGACTGGCTGACAGCACGCAGGATACTGTGCAGTTATTGTCCCCGCAGGCATGATCAGTCACGTCTGCCCCCCCTGTCCCCCCTAAGCCCCGGCAATTGCCATGCCCCTTGCTCCCGCGCAATTGCCGCACCCATTAGCCTTGGCCACGCCCCCGGCCCAACGCACACGTTTGTTTTCCACACGCCCTCAAGGCACGCTTTTTTTTGGGGGATGTGCAGCGCGATTGTTGCCGGTTGTCGCGCTCATTGGCCACACCCCTTGCTGCCACGCAATTGCAATTGCCGCGCCCATTGGCCTTGTTCACGCTCCCAGCACATGCCCCCAGCATTACGCACAAGTTTAAGAACGCTTTTTTTGTCGTCATGCCGCGCCCCGCCCACGCCCACAAGGGACTACTTTGCTGGTAAGGTTCTTTTACCTTTCAAATGTATATGGTGGGCATCTTTATAGCCTATGTCCTTATGCTGCAACTACCCTTTCCAATGCTGTATTGGGTGTTCTGATTGGTGCTGTGCTTCCTGAGATTACCCGCCTCAAAGGTTTGGGCTCTCTCTTTATAATATTAGTATAGATATGGAACAAGGCCTGCTTTAGCCAGCCTCAATCTACACAAAATCAAATGTCCAGATTTCCCAATTTCAATACAACAAAACAGGGCGGTGAAGTAAATAAAGGCAGATGGCTTTCTTCACAATAATTGGTAGTGAATGCTAGTCAAATAGTTCAAAATGCTCCCATGCTTTTCACTCCCTAATGTACTACAGTGTGATTATGTTCATTTGTTTGAAGATTTCTTAGTATCACCAAAGTACTCCAAGCATCATTTCATGAAAACATAGAACATGGCTGGAGACAATCGTTTGGCTAAGGAGCTATTTTCTAAACCTCAATTCTTAATCATTTCAGCTTACTCCACATGAAAGGTTTTCCTAACCTCATTCTGCAAGTGTGCCAGGATGTTTAACAACACTATGAAGTCAAAGAGCCTTATGTAGGTACATCCCAGAAAGACACTAATATCCAGAACGTGCACTCAGATGAATCCTTTTCTTCTTGAATATTGGTTGTGGCTTTGTTTAAACACTGAAGTATTGAAATGTCAAATGGCTTAGGCAGGATTGTTCAACAATGTATTGTTTGTGAAGTGTCTATAGACATGTGAGACTCTCATTAATCTCATTATGCTGACTGACACTTTTGTCAAACCTTAAATAGTTAACTAAAATCAGACTACAAAATTGTGGCTTTACTTAAAGGAGGTTAGCTAATGGACATCTTTCATTAAAGGCAGATACCCCATGACCCATCTTTATCTATGTGCCATCCCATTTGGAGCATAGTTTGAAGGTAATTCTCCCAATGGCGTAGCCACCAGCTCCACCTTCAAAGAACAGCAAATCTACCACTGCAAAAAATAAAGTGTTAATTTGACATCTGCCTTATTGAAGGTAGTTGTCCTGCCACCATTCCTGTTAGGGCTACGTCATTGTGAAACCTCTAAGAAAACAATGGAAGTCCTCCTCTAAGAACCATAAGAAAGAATGAAATACCAAAGAATTGGGTACTGGATAGGAATCCCCCCACATTTGAGATGGCAGTTCTACCCTGCTGGATGTTGTATGACTTCATCATAGTTTTTATACCTACCTGCAATAATATGGTATGCATGATATTACCTGCCAAATAGATCATCAAGGTAGGCAGATGTGAAACTAAGAACAGAAAATCTGTTCTATATATATTTATCTTGACAAAAATATGGGATATGATATTATTGATACAATATTACATATACAACATTATTGCAGGTGATATAACAGCCTCAATATCTGATAAACATGATGACCTGGTACGGTAGAACTACCACCATCAATATTTTTAGCAATGCAGATAAAAAACTCTAGACTTGGTGGACTATCTACTATCAGTGCTATGTAGCTGTTACACTGGTAGTTTGACAATCTTTTGACAAAATTATATCTCAGGCTGCTGATCTTTGCACCCCAAATTTTTTTATGATTCGATTTTGATACTAACTTCTGCCACTTTTCCCCTAGGCAAACATAATTAATAATTTAAATTTATTTTAATGAGACAATTCTTGAAATATAGTTAATATACATGTGGCGGTTTGGATTTCTTGCAGTCCCAAGTTATCTATGCTATTCAGAAATCTGACGTGCATTTTGGTACACAATATGCCTACAAATTATAGTTTCGTATTTGTGCTTGATATTTTTGCAAACCTTGCCACTTCCTTGCTACTCGCCTTCCTGTTTCTGTTATCGTTCTGGTGTCAAGAATTCAGTTTACAAAAATGTTCACATTTTCTGTCGGTTGCCCATTTCGCCAATGCTTACCTTTTCCATCATCATTCAGAGGTCTGAAGGCTAACAATTTTTGTGTCGGGTTAATTTTAAGGAAGGAGCTCTCTTTACAGACATGTTTTGTCTTTGATGGTCATTGTATAGGGCATTGCATGGGTCAATTCACTGCACTGAGCTACCTTTATTTCAGAATTCTTGTGAACTGCTCAATGAATTTGATTTAAAAAATCTGGTTGATCTTCAGAATCCACAGAAATAAAAAATTCCTTTTAAAATGCCCTACCTCAAAGGTAACCAACAATCAAACCATTCATAAATTCCCTCTATTTCTCTCCTTTTGTCACTCTCTTATTCTAACTTTCTTTCTCTCCATAATTTTGTTAATATTGAAAAATTTGATATTGATGTACAGATTGATACATGTATATATAAAAATGAGATTGCATCACTGTTGTCGAACTCACCCGATACGACCTCTTCATCAACCCTGAGCCAGAAATACGTTGTCAGGCAGGCCTTGAGACCTACGCCTGAGGCAAACAATTGACATTTTTCAGGTGGGGTGGCATGCAGCCAGCAGTAAAACTGCTCAAACAGGAAAAATCCAGATCAGTCCCATATATAGGCAGTGCCACCACAATGGTCTGCGTAGATTGGCCTCAATAAAGCACACATGGCTGCTCACAATCCCAAACCAACATAAAGTTAGATGCCACATGAAGTTTGGAACAATCAGTCAATCAGGACATAGCACACACAACACACGCAGTGATTACATGCTCACTATGCAGAGGACACGTTACCTATTTGCCCACAATGTATCCACGCAAGGTTGAGGCCCACCTGTATTTGCTGTCAGGTGGGAGTAATTTATGACTCAATGACTAACCCCACATTCCTCTTCCAAAAATGGTTCTCTGAATTGTTTTATGATGCTCCAAGAAACGTATATAATGGCGCTCACATTAATTGTACTTTGAGACAGTCCTTAGACCCCGACTCTATAACTGTTCTCCCGGCTGAAGAGTTTAATTAAAAAAACTGTTCCTGGTTTGCCAAATGCCTCTGGTCATTTGTCTTTTTAAGGTAAATTCACATTTGAGCAAGAATTTCTTCTTACCCCTTTCCTCTTTCTCTCTGACTCTTCCCCGTCTTCTGATTTTCTGTTTCTGTATCCATCAGCCATCATATTTTCGCTCTTTCAATCTCTCTTACTGTATTTTACTTTTTCTTTCTTTCTTTCTTTCTTTCTTTCTTTCTTTCTTTCTTTCTTTCTTTCTTTCTTTCTTTCTTTCTTTCTTTCTTTCTTTCTTTCTTTCTCCTGTGAACCATCTGCATATCAATGTTCCACATTTAGTTTGTTTAATAACTTTATTTTCATTATCTAGCTTGTAACCAGCAACAGACCACAGATTTCTGTGAATTCAAAAGTATACATGAAACATCAAATTACATTTTAAATAATGTGTGGAGATTAGTGTTTCGTGTTTCTAAATGCCTTTCACGGTTGAGCTGCCATCAGAAAATCATGTGAGCCAATTAGATTGCACAACTGCCTTTACTAGATTAATGTCAAGATAGTAACTGATACAAGATGGATTTTATAGGCTTCATACCCATGATCAGGAGCAGATCTGTATACACAAATCTTTGAGGAACACTTGTTTCCATTCAGCAGTCATTAATATTGTAGGAAAGTGGAGTATTATGTGGTATAGGGTTAGTCCTCATCATTTAATACTATCCTGATATCCCAAAGATGGTCCTTGGATTCATACTAATAAATTGTTAGCTCAGCACTGGTAATGTGGCAAAGAGCTGTCAGGCTAAAGTGGAAGAACATGTGTTAAGCATTTCAGAGTACCAACATGGACGATAAGTAATTCACACGACTCACGAGATATTCAACACCAATTTCGAATAATAGAGTGTATTGTTATCTTAATTTAGACACCAAATAATGGAATAGCATACATATAACTGGAGTTATAGATTTTTGAAGTAGTAGAAAATCAGCACAGAATAATGCAGTGAAACCTTTTCATTGTGGTCAATGGGAAAAACCACTAGTGACAATTGGTCACTTGCAGGTCGAGGTGCATGGTATCCTTGCAGGGTAAAGGTGATGCAGGTTCCAGGGCCAAGCCTCGACAGCCAGTTCAATTTTTCTTGCCTGGGGAGCCCGGTGGCAGAGTTGTCCTGGCTTGGATGAAGTTCCTTCTAGATGCAGCGGCGAGTAAAGGGGTTGAATGTTTGACTTGCGACCAACAAGCCTTGGCAGCGGTAAGTGGAGCAAAAAGTGGAGCAAAAAGTAACTTCGATGTCTGGTGGTCTCGGGGAACAGGGTCGCAGCCTGTAACTTCATGGAAGGCATGACTACAGTTCCCACAATGCATTAAGCCATCTGGATTTGGGCAATCCCTCAGAGGGCCTGATGGCCAGAGATTCTTTGGATCAGGAGCATTGTTTTTAACTGCAGTTTTCAGAGTTTATGCTGCTAATATCTAAGACCCTAAGGGCCTAGAGACACTCTTGAGCAAGTTTAGTATTTTCTGCTCAGATCATGGCCTTCTGATAAATGAAACTAAAGCGAAATATATGGCTATATACCCGCATAGAGGTTTTAAAGGAACAGTATTGCCAGAGGGGAAACAGACAGAGAGAATGATTGAATCTGACTATCTCCGAATACGTCTGCCCAGTACCAACTCCTGGGTAAATCAAGTCACAAAAAATGCCCTTCTCTTAAAACACCAGGCAGTAGTTTTAATAAAATTTGCAAGTAATTCCTCCATTCATCCAGTCACTCCGATTTTTGAAGCCTGGAGGGCCCAAGCTGTAGCTGCTGGTATCTATGGTGCGGTATACAACCTTTACCACGCATTTTTTACCACGCACTACCATTACAACGCGGTTTTTACCACGCATACCATTACAACGCATTGCGCTGGGGGGCACTCTAGGTTAGGGAATAGGTTAATTTACTATCCAATAACCTTCCCTAGTGTCCACGGGGACTGGAGTTGGAATAGTAAATTAAACTATTCACTATCCAGCACCCCAAAGCGCTATGCGTTGTAATGGTATGCATGGTAAAAACCGCGTTGTAATGGTATGCGTGGTAAAAGTATGCGTTGTAACGTCATACATCCCTATGGTGCGGAATTGTGGGGTCACGGTAACAGAGATGCAATGGAAGTGGCTGGGAATAACTGCTTGAGAAAGGTTCCTAAAATTCCCCAAAGTACTCCTCTAGTGTTTAAACTCGACCTAGGCATTCGGCCCATTGTCCACCCAATACAACGTAGATCAATTTTATATTGGTTTCGAGTCTGGTAAAACCCCCGAATTGGTAAATACAGAGAGAGCCTTTAAAACAAACTTGATAGGTCCGATGGTGGGAGAAGGCTTCCGTGGTTGGCCTTTGTGAAACAGACATGTTTCTCACTAGGTCTAGAAAAGTATTGGACAGATTTAAAATCAATCTCCTCCCATGAAATACAAAACCTGAAGGTAATGTACTGGGACCAGGTGGGGTCAGAATTAATTAGCCGGCCAGACCTGGGAAAAATAACTATATCTTTCTTAGAATTTAATTCATATTCTCTTTTCGAGAAATACGTGGACGAAATTGACCCCCCCATTCACAAAATCACTATACATCAGATTTAGGTTGGGCACCTTACCTTTAGCATCTGTCACTTGTAAATGGAAAGCCAAACATGGGGGTTCCAATTCCTGCCCTGCATGTGCAGAAACCGAGGAAACAACAGAACATATATTGTTCCCTTGTTTAAAATACACTAAACAGGGAAGGTGCTGGATAATTCCATTATGCCATTCTTTTGGTGTCCGCCATCACAGGGTAGCAATGAGAATCTGTAGATTGATACATCTCCAGTCAAAGCCACCTTCTTGCTCAAGTCTTTGTTCCTGTCCCCTGGGAGTGATCACCCTGCCTGGCAGGAGGTGAGATTCCTATCATGGCAGCAGCAAACATGGGAAGTGCGGGCTTTCCAGCCAGAGCACAGAGAAGCAGTGACAAATAAGTGGGCAACCTCGAAGGTAGCCACCTGGATGCATGCCACATCTCCCTTGGCACAAGATTGGTGTCAGGGATGAGGAGGCACATTGTTTGATGACAAACACAACATAATAAGGCGGTACCATAATGGAGCTGACAATCACTGGGTTGCTTGGGTGCCAGCCTAAATTATCCTATGGACCGTCTCTCACTTATAGTGCCCTTTAGTGGGAAAGGGCACTATAGGGTCATATAAGCTTGCACTTACATGTTCACACATTTGATATAGTGCACCCTGCCTCCTGGGCTTTAGGAGGTATTCCTTCAGGGCGACTGGCATATATCAGAGATTGTGGATTGACTGATCACATATGTTTAGGGAAAAGTAGAGTACGAGTAGTTGTACTACTACTGCAGTTACAATGGCAGGCCTGCTGTCAGTATTTTACTTGGGTCACTCAGGGTGAAACAACCAGTGATGCAGGCCCTGGGGACCATTTACTAGGAACTTATAAGGGGGGGAGGGGGGTAAAGCCCTTGTCAATTTGGACTGTCAATTCACACATAACAGTTTTAACTAGAGAGCACCATCACTGGGGTCTGGGTAGCAGACAACTCCAGTTCACTATCAGAGTCATAGCCATCAGCATTGGAGCAAAAAGTGGGTGGGTGACCATACAAAAATGACACATTCCTACAAATATTTCTTACAGAACTTCGCTTTTACTATCTGGATTTTATCTTCAATAAATGCCCCTGTAGCTTACTGCTGCATTTTGAGATTTTGTCTGTCACACATGAAGGCAAGATAGGCCTTATTCACTTTTGGAGAGAGTAACTACATAGTCAGTTGGGAAAAGAGAGACAGAAATAAAGCAAGAATACACAAAGAGAAAAAGAGCTCAGTAGACAGCAGCAGGATCGGACTGCCCTATAGGGCAATCAGTCAGTGCACCATTAGCTGGTTTGCCAGGTCAGTATGTAGGCTGTATTAGTGGCTATCTGTGAGCATCTTTTATGGTCTGTTGACCAGTTTTCACTATTGATTTCCCTGATATTAAAACAAGCATTCCCTGCAGCAAGCTCAAATCCATGCTGTCTTACCAAACACTTAAAGAGCGCGTCTTTACAAGTTCAATTTGCAAACATGGGCCACTTTTTAAGCAAGCTGAATAACTAATGGAGCCACTTTTATTTTGCTTCCTGGGGCTATTTTCTGTACCACTCCAACCCTGGACAGCCTGGCATGTATTTATTGATTTATCTTTCAGGGACAGTGTGTTTGATAGATGGGTATTTAGTATTATTGCCAGAGCAGCGGTACCTCACAACTCAAATTAAACTTATTTGCTTCTTATAAAACTTGGCAAATATATATTTTTTTTATTTTTTAGGACATGGTATGACATTTACAAAGGAGGAGAGGCTCAGTCATAGTTGTATTCTAATGCCACTGTGAATTATGCTTTATTATGCCACTGTGAATGACGTTTTAATCATTTGCTTAAATGGATTATATAACGCAAACCCAAGAGTGACATATTGCGTCACAACAGAAAAGGTAGTAAACAGAGCTACAACTAAATTAGTGGAGACAGAGGGGCAGATTTACAATAAGTGGCGCATCCCCCACAACTCCTCTGCCTTTTTTGGCCAGATTCCTGCTTTGCAAATAGTACACACACACACATGATTTACAGTCTACATGTAGCTTCTTGGTGCCAGTAAATAGATATATTAGAGGGATTGCAATTGATGAACTGGAACAAAATCATCTCAGTGTCAAAATCAGTAGGACACTTCCTACATAAACTACAAACTTGTGATCTGCACGATACACAATGTGCTTTGCACAAGACACATTAGCCCTCAGTGCTACCTTATGAGTCAAAGCCGTTGCTGGACAGAACACAGACCTCTCCCAGAACTGAATTTATAACCAAAGTTGTCTTACCACTCTTTTAATTACTGCATACTTTCTTGTCACACAAAGATCTTTACAGCACATGTCTTAACCATCATAGCTAACTATGTATTTCCTCTTTACCTCCCAATTCATATTACAGATGTGTGAAATCTTGCATGATAGGATTACGGACAGTAAGCTGAAATTCAGAGATTTTCTCGCTTTAGTTTTTTCCTGGTATGAGGTCTGTACAAATGGTGCATACCAAACAATACCATATGATGCAATTGGCATGAGTTGGCGGTCGTATACATCACAAGCAAACCTTTTAGCTATTTGACTTACTGATCCTCCCAATCATTGACTTTACAGAGTTGGTGCAGAGGATGTGGTCTTATAGTGGTTCTCCTCCTTCCTGCAGAACCGCACCCAACAAATAAAAATAAAAAACCACATGTCTAACCTAATCCCCACAGCAGGGGTGTCCCCCAAGGATCAGTTTACTCCCCACAACTATTCAACATATACATGGAACCCCTCACCACCCAACTAAAAAAAACAACATCCCCTTTCACCTCAATGCGGATGATACACAGATTTATCTAGAAACCTCCTCCATCGATGACGTTCAGAGACTAAACAACACTCTAAGAGAAGTCCAACGCTGGCTATCTCTAAATCACCCAAAACTCAAACCAAGATAAAACAGAAATCCTCCTCATTTCCATCAAGGAGCAGAACCCCCAAATAACAGAATGGCTAGAAGCCATCGATGCTCTCAACTGCAATCCCACCATGTCCGACTCCGTAAAGTCGCTGGGAATTACCCTGGACCCAAAATGAGACATGACGAAACACATCAAGATCACAGCAAAGAGCGCCTTCCTAAACCTAAAACTTCTCAATAAAATAAAACCCTTCCTCCCTTCCAACGACCTGAAACAAGTGACTCAATCCCTAGTGCTGTCCCAGACTAGACTACAGGGAACACAACAATCACAGGAACAGCTAAGTCTCACCTTGCTCCCCTCAGATCTATCTGAATGCGGCAGCCAGAATGGTCACCGGAGTCAAGAAATACGAACACATCTACCCAGCTCTTAGACATCTAAAATGGCTACCAATCCAAATGCGTACCAATTTCCTAATTGCCTGTCTCACGCACAAAGCCCTGCACACTGGAAAACCTGCATACCTGGCTTCCAATCTCAAGAAGGCAGGCCAAACAAGCTCCCTCAGGAGTACAAATACTCTACACATCATTCCATTCCTAAAACTCGCAAACAAAAATCCCTATTTCGATCCTTCTCCATCTTGCCACATCCTAATCACAGCTGTGCAGCACCTCCCACATGAAAATAAAACTGCCAAAGGGACCTTGGTAGGTGTGACTTGTATGTGAAGAAGTATTGGCAGTGGTTGCATAACTGGTGCACTTCGGTCACTTCACTGGCTCCCAGCAGCCTGGAGGGTTAGGGTCACCATCTAATGCGCTATTTACATGGAGCCTGAGCCTCCGGCTATGAATAACCTCAAAGGTTGGCCTCCACTTAAAGCTTGGCCAGAACATTAGATCCACCACGACACAGTCATAATCCCCTGTGAGACTGAGATCTGGAAAACATATTATAGGGGAGATTGACAGGTTGTCTGAGTCAGTCTTTTTCGCTGAACCTATTCAGTCCCTACTAAAATCATACTACCAATGGCGAGAATGCTGATGTTAGCCACTATTGCACAATAAATACATTTTGAGAGGTCTGAAATATCCTCCTGACAATTAACAAAAAAGAAGAACTCTCAGTCCACAACAAAGGACACTCTTTAACTGTCTTTTGTATTTTCTATAGCTATGAACATATGCTCCATTCTACATGAACAGTCATTTTCTGAAAATGTGAGTTTAAAATAAAAAAGAGAGGGTTGTTATTTATAAACCATCATACGTTGCATTTGATACAGTAACTACTATGGCTAGTCATCCATTGCATAAAACTCTATTTCCAGCATCCACTTTCCCAGTAGACACTTGTGTCTGGTATCCGAGCAGTGTACTAGCAGCAGTGTGAACTTATGTTCAATGAGGCTCCTGACTTATTGGAAGTGGGTTGAGCAAGTAAACATGCATGACTCAAGTTGTGTGGGCTGGTGCTTCGGATGGTCCATACGTCCTTAGACAAGTACAACATGCAAGGAGTCTCTTTTACTCCACTGAAGCTATTGTGTTTCTATCTAGGAACCTAATTCGATATTTCTATTTTATGCCCTTGTACGGTTATAATAAATAATATCCCTATAAAGGCATAAGAATCATATCCATATTTAGTCGTAGCCCATGCAGTCACATTAAGCAAGGCTACTTCCCCGGACTCCTAGAAAGCACAACGAGTTCTCTAAACAAACCAAACCTCCAGCAACCTGGGAAATCCCTATTGCTTTTGTTTTGATTTCGTCCTAGAACTCCTGTGAGCACTGTAAGAACGGCCAGTTCTTAGTGACATCTTTATTGACGTCTTATGTCCAACCTTACGTCAAACCCGGCACCTTTCAGGTATAAATATACCAACGTTGCCTTAAGCAAACACACGGTGGTGGTTTTGGAGCAGAGCAGCTATCTACTTGCCCGAGAGCCCAGCTGATGAGATAGCCCACGCACGCTGCCCCTCCCCTTTGACGCACTGAGAGAGACGCTGTCTTTTCTCCTGCCGAGAAATCCAGCTCTGGTGTTTCCAGATACCTTCGCGGGTTACTGGGATATCGAGTCCTGAGAGAGAGATACAAGACCTCCTGCTTTCTATTACCCAGGTATGGAGCTGACTAAACCCTTGAAGAGAATTCTTGAGTCAGATTCTTGGCAAAACCCACTTAACTTAAACTGCTACTTACTTACTGCTTCCCACGTATTAGGCTTAGGTCAGGTACACCTGGGTAGGCGTATTTAGAAGCACCAGTTGAGTACGTTAGTCAATGTATATATGTATGTATATATTTTATCTATTTTAAAGTATCATATGGCTAAGAAACCATATCAATGCTTTTACAGTATTATTTTATATTCCGCCTTTTACTGTACGCACTTTACTTTACTATGAGTATTGCAATTGTGGCAATTCATTTCTCTTGCATGAGAAAGAAGACTTCTCAATAAATAACACCTTTTATTGAAAACGCCCGTCTCTTTTTTCTCTGCACTCTGGTGAAACTAAGTATGCACACTTGACTGAGTGAAATAGCTGTCTATTGTTTTCACACGACTCTAGAGATACACTCCTATTCTGAGGGAGCAAAGTTGTCATTTTATATGGTTGTCAGAAGCTAATCCCTTCTTGTCTATCCAGGGAGGTTAAACTCCTCCTCGTTTATTCGAGAAAGTTTCTAGTGACCTCTGAGCTAGCTGGCAAACCTTAAGTCTAATATAGTCAGTAGAGACCTAGTTGACCTCATTCCTACGTCTACACTACTGAATATATTATTCCAATGCGCAGAGCCTATTGGGAATATAGGAACTACACTAGAAAGCGAATTATATGAGAAGGTATGTAGATAATGCTGATGTGATTTCCTGCCTCTTTGCCTAGCAATGTGTCATGATTCACTGGCTCAGTGTTCCTGCTCAGCAAATCTTTCAGTGGGTGGTGAACAATGTGTTGGTTGTGAAGAGTCACAAACTCATTTATCGACTGCTGAGGGGTTCAACGTTGAAGGTCCAGAAAGATAGAGGTTAACACAGTAAGCACATGTGTAGTATTTCCAGTTTGTGGCGTGTATATCAAAATAAAAGTATCTGATCATTGTTTCCAGTCTGATCCGCCCTTGTGAATGTAGGTGCATCATGAGCAGTGTTTCCTGTTTATCATGTGAAAGAAACTCAAGGGGTGTGGATAGTGTTTACTGTTCGTGCTCAGCATGCCAATCTAAGGGCAGTGGAGCAATCTTGTTTGTGTATAACTCGAAATGCTTTGGTAGTCTCTCGTATCTTTATTAATCAAGTTGTTCTATCTGTACCACACAGCACAAACATGAACTAAATGTGGCAATGCCACTGTAATGATGACAATTATTTTCAAGTAGCTGGTTGGCAAGTGTAGGACTAACATTGTATCACTAAAAAACTCTTATAAAAATTACGTAATATAAAGAAAATAAACTAAGTCCGCATCCAGGACATCTCTTGGCAAGAAACCCGCATCAACTCAAAGAATATTGACACATTCAGGGGTCAAATGGTGAAACATTGATGTTCTGCTGAAGGGTCACTTAGTTATTCCTAACATCACTATGTTCTGTAGTCGGCCGTAAATTACTATTACATCAAGAACACAACAAACACAAATCATCATTCAAGTCTCCAAACATGTTAGTGAAAGCACAGCCTGGGCCTGTCAGAACAGTGGGGATGCTGAAAGGATGGTCGGTCTGGTCTTCACGCTCTCACACGCAGGCCATCTTTTCTCCTATCCTCCTACCTGGTGTCCATGCAGCCAACTCTCAATCTCTCACCTGATGGCCAACAGTGTGTTTAGAAAGTATGTGGCGGCCACCAGCAGCCCAACTCCAGTCAGCACAGCCCTGACATGGTGCTGACAGGATTTTGCTCTGGGAAGGTGATGAAACTGACGAGGACCCGATGGAAGAAAGAGGTGGTGTACTGCTGTGATGCTGCACCTCCACTCTGTGCCAGCTGGCTCTGGTTCCTGCTCCAGCTCAGATCCAGTAGGCACGAGAAGGGCAAGGAGGAGAATCCCATCCACCCGTGCATGCTGCCGCTGGCACCCGCCATCATCAGGCATATCTGGATGTAGCCAATCCAGACGCTGCATCTGCTGTTACAGCAGTGCCTGGATTGGCTGGGGCAGGGAACAGCAACGATCATTACTGAGCCAGAAGACTGCAGCTATGACTCACCCCGTGCTTCAGTATATGGAGGGGGAAGACTCTGAGCCAGCCTCTAGTGTGCATGTCAGGCTGGCCAGAGAGAGGCCTCTGTACAACCTGACATGCATACTTGGGCGAATTTGACAGTGTATGCTTTGTCTTGTCTTTCAATAATATGCCCGCCTCACCCCCTCAGGCTGGTAGTGGAGGATTGTCACGGAACCTGCCTCCTCATGCCTGATAGTGAAACCGGCTAGTGGCAGGAATGCCTAAAACATCCGAAAATGTTTAGGACTTTGGTTGCATTTCATTAGGGGGATAGGAGGGTCAAACTATCAGGGGAGCAGCGCCCCAATGCCCTAAGGGAAGCACTACTCCTGCCATAGCATGCTAATGCATCTTTCTCCACATTGGAGTAATTTGCCTCAGAGACCACCAAAGATCTGGAGACAAAAGCCACATTCCTTCCTTTACCTTCATAACTTTTTTAAAATGTGTATTCTCCATTAAATATCATGATTATACAAAGGACATTATGACCAGAGCAAAAAGATGACATCGAGAATACATTATGACAATAATTCATACAAATTCATACAGCACGTAGGTAAGACAATCATCAAGGTTGAGAAATAAAAAAATAAAAGCAAAAAAGGCTCAAATTTCATTAAGAGTTCAGGTGATCTAACATTAACCCCCACATCCTTAAACTTAATTTATGAATGGCCTAAAATCTTGCTCTCCACGTCTCAAAGACCAGGGGTTCCTTCAGTAACCACGCATATCGGGGCCACGCGGTTGCCATAAAAATCAGATACCTGCCCTACGGCTCAGCCCGATTAGTCACAGACGCATCTGACAGGCCCAGTAACATCGCTGTGAGTGCAATGATAATTTCAACACCAATCATATCAGTCAGAAAAACCTCAATTCCCCCAACTAATATGGAGGATGTCATTCTAATCAGCCGACCAGCAAAAAAATTACCATCATTAATCCCACCCCATTTAAGCATTTTTGCAGGGGTATAGTAAAGATTAAAGATGGTTTTAAAATGCAGTGCCTTCAAATAAGAAATCAAAATCTTCTCCACCATAGCAATACATTCCTGCAAAGGGGAGCCTTGTCTGAATGTGAGGAGGACGCAAACACTTACTTCCTGCCGTGAGGGGAGCGGCTTGCTGCTGTCTTGGGTCCCTCTTCAATCGCCGTGAGGGGAACGGCTTGCTGCTGTCTTGGGTCCCTCTTCAATCATCGTGAGGGGAACGGCTTGCAGCGCCAGCACCACCGCCGCCGCGAGGGCAGGGACTACAATCTCCAGGTGCCCCGGACGCCACCAGAGCGCCCGGAGGCGCGTGAAATTTGAGGAACACCTCTCGCCCCGCGAGTCACGCGCGGGAGCTCACAGGCGAAGCCCGGGACAAGGGCGGGACCGTTTCTGACCGTCGTTGAACGGAGGAGGACAGGACGGGCCACCCCCTTTACATCTGCCAAGGACTAAGACACCCTTTGAGGAAGGTACTGTTATTGGGACTCAAACCCCCCTGGCCACTTATATTCCAGACAATAGTGTACTCTGAAATTACGAGGGTCTTTATATCTATGTGAGTGGTACCTTTTGTAAAAAATCGATTTTATCTTATATTTTATTTTTCCTTTTGCTTATTAATTCTACTGTCCATTACCAATTCCCTAACAATGAGTAATCTGGGGAAAAAATCAAAAACTCCTGCACCACGCCCAAATACGAGATTGCACCCGGCAACACCCCAGCCTCTACCAAGTCTGACTGCAATCGATAAAATGTTACAACAAACTATAGGGGTTGTGGCTACTGCAATTCAGAATACAGAGCGAAGACCTACAGTATGTTTCCAAGAGCAAGGAGGGGATTGCTCAGTTACTATACCCTACCTTACCTCTTCTTATGCCGAGTTGCCCTGTGCACAGGCGCCTGCAGAAACCCCTATAGTTGTTGAGAAGGTGCAGGCTCCTACTGGGAACCCCATAGATGTTGAAGATCTACCCATTGTTTTGACTTGTTCCTCTCCCTTGGTATCTCTAAAAGTAGGCAAAACATGCCCTAGGAAAAAAAAGAAAGCCTTTTTAAAAAAACGGGCAAAAAGAAGCTGGTCAACCATAATTTAGTGACCCCAATTGTTAACTCATTACATCCGACTCCTTGGATACCGTGTTGGGTTACCAATATGGTCGCTGACCTACAGGCATGCTTGGAGCAGACCATTGTCACCCACAATAAACCCCTGGTGTCAAAACTGGATAGATTAGCTTCTATCCTTAATAATAGGGAGTAGGGATTACAAAGCCTGCAAATCCTCTGGGAAATCCACCACCTTCCGCTTGTGATGGTATACCTAAAAACTTCCCTAGTGCTAGTGCACGTTCTGCAAAAAACCCTGTATTACAGAATAAAAGTCCAGGAACTCTAACAACTATTACTAAGCAAGTACATGTTGCGACCCCCCCCCATCAAACTATTAGTACACATTCTCAAACTCACCAACCAGTGGGGAATCCTACTCCCAACATTGACTATTCCATTTAAGATTTTAGGCCTTTATATCATCCATCTGAATTTCGAGAAGACAACTATAAAGGTTGGCGATCCTTTCTCTCCTTCTAATAGCCTCGATCAAAACATTTTTGTCCAATATGACCTGGTTGAACTTCTGTAAAAAACACAAGGATCTGCAAAAACTTTAAAAATCTGTTTTGGGCAGAGAATGTTTTACAGCCAATGCAGAGAAAGGACAAATATGATCTTGAACAAAAATAATCCCTACCATCGCTATCCCTTTTGTCTCCATCTAGCCATTATAATACCCCAAAAGATAGCAGGTAATAACAATGATGCAGGTGTTGGTGTGTAATAACAAATCCTATTGATCTGAAGGCATTTTCACACCTGTTTCCGAATTTTGAAGGCCAAAACAAGAACCTTGAATCGAGTCTTCTTATAGCAACTTGGCTCGCCCATCTTAAATAAAGACCTTTCTGCCTCCATACAAAGCAGAATTTGATATAGAGATGGAGCATCTGCCACATCATTGTGCCCTTCACCTGTAAGTAATCCCCATGTTCTGTAAGAAACCTCTTCATACCTCTGTGAAAGAGTAGCTCCTAGGCCTTTGTTAATTGTGTCAGTGGTTAGTATGGCTTCAAGATTGACTTTAAATATACTTACATCTGGAGCATTGACAATATAGTAGTTTACATTAACCAAGGTAGTGGTATGCTCTTCCTCCCATAGGAATGATACACATTTTGTTCAACAAGTCCCTAAGGGGATGGGCCAAAACTGATTTTTTTAATATACTTAGAAATATACTCAGCTCAACCCAAAAATTATTTTTCCTCACCTTTACTTGTTGGAATTGGTGCCTTGTGAACTGATTCTATCAAATCAATCTTGGGTTTAATGCCTTCATTAGAGATTGTGTGCCTCAAGTACTCTACAGAGGTGACTCCTATTTTGCACTTGCTTTCATTTATGGTGAAAAAAACTTTTTTTAATTTGCCTATGACTTCCCTTACTCTGGTATTGTGTTATTCCTCATTTGAACCATAAATTAGTATGTCACCTTGAAAACACAGAGTGCTCTTGGAATCTTTTAATACGTTTTGCATTATTCCCTGAAACGCTGCAGCTGCAGAAGCTCAGCCAAATGGAATTCGTAGGAATTTAAAATTACCAAATGGAGTAATAAACTCAGTTAACACTTGTGAGTCCATATAGAAAGCACCCTGGGGGTATGCTGAAGATAGATCAAGGACACTGAAATAATTTGCATCCTGTATGGTACTTAATATCTCATGTATTCTGGGTCAGTCTACCCATATATTAGCATTTAAATCTTTTAGATCCACACACAGGTGAATATTTTCCCTCCATCTTTAGTTGGTAAGAAAATTGGGGCCAGCCATTCTGAAGTTTCTCTTTCTTCAATGAGCCCATGCTTAGCTAACTTCTGCAGCTTTGGTTTCAATGGTTCTCTCATCATTATAGATACTGATCTTGTCTTATAAACCACCGGAATAGCCTTTTCTTTTAATGTTGTTTTCTATATGTAATTATTCAACAGACCGAAGTTGTCTGTAAACACCCCTGGAAAATCCTCAAATAGGTTTTTCCTAACCAAGGATTGGTTAAGAAGGAATACGTGTTCTTCGTTTTTAGGGTCTAGAATAAATAACACATCCTTCTGATGTTTACATCCTAGTAATTTTGACCTTTTATGTGTAACAAATATTTTACCCACAGTGTGTCTGTCTTTACACGAAATGTGCATCTTCACCATTCCATCTAACAGAATGCGTTCCGTGCTGTACCCACCTGGTTGGCTATATGAGACCTTTAATGTGTACTCGTCAGCCAAAAAGTTCATTTCAAAATATCCTTGTCAATCAATGTGACTGGAGAGATTATACTGTAAAGGCCTGAATATCTTCACCATCTAATTGAATGTCAAACATTGGAAAATGTATGTTCTCATCTTTAACTATTAGGTTGATTTGAAAAATATATTCCTTTTGCTATTCTGTTGTATTTTCTGCATCAGTAACAACATGTAAATTTTCACCTAGGGTTTTAAATACCTTAGCAATGTTTGTGGCCTCCCATAAATCAGGATTTTGTTTCAGTAGTTCTTCTGAATATTTTGGTCGTTGCTACAAATGAGCAGTTGATCCGTGATCAATGAATCTGTAAGTGCCCTAAAGTACCACATGATCGTCATACTCTTAGAACTGTAACATACGTAGACACATTTTCACTCTTATTTTGTACTCAGTTAAAAAACGTGCTGCCCATGTTTTATCCCAATGTTTTCATGCTAATGTGATTTATGCTCACATGTTTCATGCCTCTGGCTCAGGATGTGCGCCTAATGTTATGTAGGAGCTGTTTTATACTTCATGCCTACCGCATTCATGCTAATGATATTGCATTTACGCCTCAGAATCATGCCTGCTGAGGCCTAGTACTAATGTGCTGATACCTGATAATGTGGCTTATGCCGAGCTACTATGAGTAGGCCTCATGTGATGCAGAAGAGATTTATATGTTAAGCCTAATGGATTCAGGCCAACCAGATGCCACAGGCTAATGTGTTTATATGCATAAAGGAATTGTTGAGGCCCTAATGTGCCTAATGTGCTAGGCCACATGCATATGTTTAGGCCTACTCTGATTTATACTAATGTGATCCATGCCTACTGGTTCTGTGCCTAATGTTTTTCATTCCAGGCCTACTGCTAATGTGATCTATGGTTAATGCATTGCTACCTTGTGATGCCTAAGGCACATGAGTATACCTAACAACAGCATTATTAAGTCATAGTGTTATGCTGATATACCCATGCAGTTATGCCTTAAGTTTGGGCCTAGCGTTTTTATGCATACTCTGTTTTATGCTAATGGTATTGATGCCACTGAGGTGCAGACTGAATGCCTACTATGTTTTACACTTCATCCTCATGTGCCGATTGAAATGTCTCAGGTGTTATGTTCATGCTGATAATGCTTTTCTTTCCCCAAGGCCTGCACTGCTGTTTTTATGCATACTGGGCCTAGGACTCAGGCATCATGCATTTATGCTCATAACGATGTCTCATGTGATACTTAACCACATCGCAGCGGCGGCTATTCCGCCGCAGCGCTAAGGGGGCGGGGGGGCGCGCGGCGGGTGCATGCTGGTGACGGAACCGGTCCGTCACTAGCCGCGGTTGAGCTGTGCTCATGACGGAGCGGTTCCGTCATGGCCTCGCCCGCTCAATGGAACGCCCAGCGCAGGCGCGTAAACCGCGCTGCTCAGGCGCGGCGCCTGGGCCATGACGGAACCGCTCCGTCATCAGCACAGCGCCACTGCGGAGCGGTTCCGTCATCAGATGCTTAAGGCTAGTTGCACTGTGGCTAAGTGCCTGATCTTTCCAGGAGGTACTGGCTGCTTTACGTTTATTACTGAGACCTACATTAATTCTAAATGTGCTGGTGATGGTTCTGGCAGCGGCCCGATTGGCCCTGCCTCGTAAATAGTCCCCCTGTGAACTGCTCCTCAGTGCCAGTTGGCACAGTTTATCTGTACCTGAGATTACATTCTAAAACGTGTTGTCTTAATACAAAAAGTTATTTACACATCACCTGGTGTGGAGTCTCTTTTGTAGTGTGTCCGGTGTGTCGCCTGTGGGTGTGCTGCGCAGATGCTTTACACAATGAGTTTGGCCAACCCGCTCCGCACCACACTACCCTGTTTCTAACAAAATCACTTTCAGTAACGTCTTCATATACTCTTCTCCTTTGCAAACCTAAATTGTGTTTTAAAATGTGTTTTTGTTTGTACAGATGAAGAATTTCCACCCCCTATTGCCATTAAATAAGATTTGAAAATCTTCAGCCACCTATCCCAAGGTATATCAGGTTCCCTAGAATCATTTAGAAATTGACGGGGCTGGTTTAGGCTGGCTACTTCCATTGTGAGGTGTGAATCAACCAAGTGATAATGCTAACAAAGGGCCTCTCTATGAGTGCGTAAACATAAACAGTACTTTAATTTTAAAAGGAACATTCAATATTAAAAGAAAGACTTTAATGTCACAAAAAGACTTCAAAACATGAAAAATCACTTATAACACCCTAGGTTTTCCACCATGGCTTGACTTGTCTCCTTTTTGTGTCTGATATATCTGTTCAGACCATAGTCCTCTGTTTATAACTCCACCAAGGCAAGAGATTTCCTCCTAAACTCAGAAGTGGAAGCTGCCTTTCAACTAGAACAGCCCCAGGAGGATTTAGACCAAAACTACCCAAACTTGCAACAATGAGTGCAAATTAAACTCCCCACTAATGTGTTGGACATATTATGAGCTACAATTCCCTCTGAACGCCACGTTTGTCAAAGGAAGCAAGCCGCTCTGTCCCTCACAGAGTCTCAAATTAATTTTATTCCACTCAGGGTGTCTGTGTTGCGTGTGTAGCAGTAACAGTAAGAGAGCCGCATCAACCTCCTCAGCTCGCTGTGAGTAAACCTTTCTGATCACTTTGGCATGCCGTGAGAGAAAGCAACAACCCGCCCTGGTTTCCTCACACTTTTCTCTGCACGCCAACTACATGGATGATGTAAGCAGCATACGGCTTCTCCATGTTGCATGGAATCGCTTTTTAATGTTAAACACTTTGTTGTGCCAGAGTATGATCACCTCAGAATGCACACTCAGCTGTTCTTAAGCTCTCCTCTGCTGGACACCCTGTCAGCAATACATTGTGGAGAAGTGTGGCTCACTGGTTAGAGGAGGCAGAGCTGGAAGCAGAGGTCAGCCTGGGACCAGGGTTCAATTCCCGGCTCGGCGGGGTCTTGAGTCCTAAAATGTCCATGGACTCGACAATTCTTGCTCCGGTGCCTACTCGATTCACGGGTTCACACTCTGCGACTCTGGGCAATAGCTTGCTTAATCTCCACAACGGCCCCTCGCGGCGGGATGCCTGGCTTTCACCTTGTGGATGCCCTGCCGGGGTTATCTCACAGGGGAATACCAGGACGGGTTCCCTAAGCAAGCGCTTAGAAACCGCTTGGTGATTTGCGCTATATAAATTCCAGTACATTACATTTACATTTACAGTACATGGTCTGTGACTGCCGGCCCCCCCCCCCTTAACACGCAGACTACAGTTACACATTTAACAGACCAACAACAGAATTCTTTGGAAGGCAGGGGGTCTCGAGCCCGAGACCCCCCGGCCGTATTTATTAAAATATGAAACAAAATTAAAACTTTAATAAAATAACATTTACATATTTATTAAATGCAAAATTCAGACATTAGATTTACATCCAGTTTAGACAGGTATGGTGGGCTAACCTTAACAAATGTCTAATACAGCGTGGTTCCTAACCGAATCTAACATCCTGATATCAATTTGCATTTTAATAATTTCGTCCTACGGCAAGGTCGCTAACCGGTGTCAGATCCTTTTACCCAGCTACGCTCTCACGTCCGAGATGCGCATGCGCGACAAGGGCCCGTTTACCCTTGTGCGCTCCGTGAACTCCATTTAACCATAACAGGAGGGCCCTTACACTCGCGCCCTTAGCGTCATAGTGTATGTGTGGGGTGGCTACCAGCCTGAGGAAAGCGTTGACTCCCCTCCCCCGCACCCAAGCAAGCGGATATCCTGCCCCTGAAGTTCTGGGAAAGACCAGTGGTCCCTCCCCCTGGGCGACCCCTTTCGTGAATGGGGCCGCCCCCACCTAAGGACCTTAAATTGCTGCTCACCGATTATGACCTTACCGCCAGACCCACATAATAAATACGACATTACTAAGAGGGAAAAAAGGCCTAAGGAAAAAAGGAAAAAGAGTTATTGCAACCGCAATACACACCCAGAAAACATACACATATTAACCTTGCCTGTAAACGTGGAAAAAGGGCCTAAGGAGGAAAAACATTATTCCTACGATATTGCATAGCATCACACCGTATACCTAACAGTGTCCTTACCAGAATTATGCTACCAGGGGATGGAGGGTGGGGAAAATTAAACGGCCCCACGGCGGGGCGAGGAGCGAGCCTGGGAAGCGCGGGCACAAATAGGCTGCTTCCCGCGCTCCCCAGGCTCTTAACCCCTCCTATGCCGCGATCCCGCCCCTTGACCCGGACGCGCAAAACTGCTTCCGGGGCAAGGGCGGGACGCGCCGAAGCCAACCAGGATCGGCCAATGGGGGGGCGGCCCAGCCATGTGTGCGTGGGGGCCGATTGCCCCCCCTTTTCTCATGGTCTGTGACTGCCGGCCACCCCCCGCCTTAACACGCAGACTACAGTTACACATTTAACAGACCAACAACAGAATTCTTTGGAAGGCAGGGGGTCTCGAGCCCGAGACCCCCCGGCCGTATTTATTAAAATATGAAACAAAATTAAAACTTTAATAAAATAACATTTACTTAATTATTAAATGCAAAATTCAGACATTAGATTTACATCCAGTTTAGACAGGTATGGTGGGCTAACCTTAACAAATGTCTAATACAGCGTGGTTCCTAACCGAATCTAACATCCTGATATCAATTTGCATTTTAATAATTTCGTTCTACGGCAAGGTCGCTAACCGGTGTCAGATCCTTTTACCCAGCTACGCTCTCACGTCTGAGATGCGCATGCGCGACAAGGGCCCGTTTACCCTCGTGTGCTCCGTGAACTCCATTTAACCATAACAGGAGGGCCCTTACACTAGCGCCCTTAGCGTCATAGTGTATGTGTGGGGTGGCTACCAGCCTGAGGAAAGCGTTGACTCCCCTCCCCCGCACCCAAGCAAGCGGATATCCTGCCCCTGAAGTTCTGGGAGAGACCAGTGGCCCCTCCCCCTGGGCGACCCCTTTCGTGAATGGGGCCGCCCCCACCTAAGGACCTTAAATTGCTGCTCACCGATTATGACCTTACCGCCACAGGCCAGCATAGTTGACCGACTATCTGCCCCCCCAAACCGCCTACACTGAAAGGTCATATCTTCCTAATCAAAACCCTCTACCCCTGCTAGTTTGTTCCCTATCAATAGGGCATTCCCGGACTCCGTCAAATGTTCCCCTACCCTGCAAGTAGAGACAACCCCTCCTACCATTGCCAACCATTTCTTGTCCGCCACTCACTGCTGGTCCCCTGCAAGTGAACCCCCCCCCCCTGCTAATCTAAATCGTCCCTCTCTGATGCACCCCTGTGGAATATATTGCAATGCGGTGTTTGAAATAATTTCCCAATCCAAGTGTTGATCCTCTTTACCGAGTGATTCTTCACCGAGTGATTCTGTGCACTAACAGAGTCCACCCCCCCTTTTCCTGCAGCCTGGGAAACAACTGAGACCCCCTATGGTGCAGTCTGGGTTTTATATTTTGCTAGCCTGCTTGCTACTGCGATTATCCCTTCCACCAGGACCCCCTTTGCCCAATAAAACCCACTCATAGCTACCCGCATGTCAGATAATGACTGAAGGCAGTGTGGTGTGCCTATCGAGTACCTCCCCTTCCCCACTCTGGACGGACAGACCCCATCGTTGGGATCCCTGTAGTTGCTGTGACCAGGGGTATCCTGGCCCTAGACGTGTACACCCGACCTACCTCAGTATCCTGTTCAAGTTGCATGGTCTAAAGCTGGGGATGCCCTACTCATAGGTACTTAACACCCCTTGTCTGTGCCGCTACCTGGCCTCCAGCTTCTGCATTATGGTGCCCCGGACTTTACCCTTCCCACGTCAGTGCTAATTGCTGTTGATGCCACACTGTCATCGTTAGGCTCAGCCCTGCGCCTGCCTACCCTTCTTACCATGGAGCCTCCTAACCCCACGCAGTGTTATTTATGAAAAAAGGGGGCACCTGCGAGCCCAGGCGTCCCCCTAGCCGTATCCATTTCTCAACGAGGGTGATGTTACACCCCCTCTGTGATTTGTATTCCTGGTCAAACTGCAACGGCATAGCGACATGCATTGCCCTGCCCCTGGCAACCCAAATGTGTGACCACTACGCACTACAATTATGATACATGATACAATGGTAGCACCTTTACCAGCCGGCACCGCTTTCACCGTTGAAATGGCCGCTCATCACACTTGATGCTTTTCTTTGACACTCCCGAACCAGGTGTAACGATCCACCTCCTGCATTTGTGGTGTGGAGCCCTTCCCAGGTATCCACCATGGGTCCGGTCAGACATAAAATAAAAAACAAATACAGATGATTAGTGCTTCTGGCTTCCAGACGAAAGATACAGTACATATGCCCGTACTATGTTGTTGTCACACGTTAAGCCTTAGCTAAGGTCCGCCCCCGGATGCATTTCCATCTGACCTGCAACCGCCAGTGTGTCGCATAGCATCAGTCTTGTGCAACTTTCGGACATCTACATTAGGGCTACCTAAGGGTGCCTGGTAGTATGACCTTCATGAAAGCTTAGACCTGTAGTCCACCGTGAATGCAATAGCCCGTCCCTTGTTACTTCAGGACAATACACAGTGTGAAATGCCGTGCAATAGTACTGTATATTTAGGTAATGTTTCTGGCTTCCTAACGAAAGCTGCCCCACACGTGTCTGCATTCATCGTCCTCAGATGCTAGGCTTGAGCTGAGATGAACCCCAGATGCATTTCCCTCATTACTCGCCGCTGCGAGTGTTCAGCATAGCATCAGTTTGTGACACATGTAGCGCATTTAACTCAATGCTACCGTGGGGTGCCTATTAGTATAACCTTGCCTAAGAATAAGCCTGTAGGCTACAGTGAATGCCATAGCCCCCCCATGATTACTTACTGTCAATACCAAGCACACTACCAGGACCTGGAGCTTAGGGCTATAGACACCGCCCCCGCCCCACTGCCTATGTGATGCCGCAACTGGGCTCTTGGGTACCTTTGAAGGTGTGACAACAGGGGCCTGGGTGTGTAGGATTATCATGACCCCAAGAAAGCGGTCATTAGCGTGGAGAAATTCCATGCTTGTTGAAACTAACAGATCGGTTGATGCCATTGATAGTAGTTCTAAAATGAGATGAACCGGTGAGATAAAGCTTTTCCTTCGCGTGGGTCCCCATGTGTCACTACCTTGGGTGATTCCTGGTGGCCCCCGCCATTCTAAATGCTCTAGGCCTTGTCTGTATGCCAGTTGTGGTTCTTATACCACTTTCTTGATATATGGTTCGGTACGTATATTGCGCTAGGTTATTGTGTGTTACATAGGTTTACCTACTCTAATTTTTTGCCTCTAGCCTCATAAAGGGACTAGAGGGACGTGTTTAGAACAAATACATATAGTACATACACCTGGTGTGGCTCTACTTTCATTTCCTCACTCGTGAGATTATAGACTGGTAAAACAAGCTGCTTTACCTTCCTCCAAGCCTTAGCCTGAAGGCTGCTCTCCACAGCTACCACTAGGATAGCTTTCTAATAATGTTGTCTTTAACCTACCATCAATACGGGTCGTTGGACTGGTGCAATGTCCCCTCTAGAATAATGGACAGCCTATGCCAGGCAACCTTCTCACACTATGCTCACATAATTTCCCCCAAGAACAAATGACACCCTATCCCCAAGCCCTTCAATGGCTGCATGATCTGGCTAGATGATCAATGTTTAAGGCAATCTGCACGACTATAAATGACAAACTTTTGCCCAGTCTAGTGTGCTGCACCCTTGTAGCCTTTCTGTCCTTTCCCCCAGCTACAAACTACCAATATCATACCTACAGTCAGGATTATTGGCTTTGTCAGTGGTTGATCGCTGCCTAAGATAAATCAGCAGCAACCGTGACTTGTAATATTCTTGGAACAGCTTACATCTGAAGCCCTGGGAACACCACGACAATATTGCTGCTACAAGTATCGCACCTATAAGTCCGGACTATTGGCTCTGTCAATCGCTATCTGCTGTCTAGCCTAGATGAGCAGCAACCATGCTAAATGAATAAGTCAATAAGTAAACCCTACGTGTGCAATGGACTGCTAACCTGCGCACTCCCTTCTGCCCCTGTGGCCTCGTTCTACCACAGCGCCCGTATGGGTTAACAACAACAGTGCTAAATCCCATAGGAGCACAGCTGCTGGCATTTATTCATTGACGTAATAGTTGCTCACATATATACATTAGACTGACTTCCTTACAATGCCCCCCCCCAATTGCCTTTGAATGCGATATCATCCCTTAAGCTTTCCGTTGCAGTAACAACTAAAGTCCAGAATGTGCAGCAGCTGTAAACAACAAAAGTTGGGGTCTCGCCTAGTGTGCTACCCATTGGTTCCTCCCCCAGTTATAAATTACAAATATCATACCTATATTCAGGACTATTGGCTTTGTCAGCGGCCGTTCGCTGTGTAAGATAAATCTGCAGCAACCACGATGTGTACTATAATATTGGAACAAGCTTACATCTAGCGCCCCGGGGACAACATGACAATGTTGTTGCCACAAGTATCGTACCTATAGGTCCTGACTATTGGCATTGTCACTGGCTGTTCGCTGCCTAACCTGCATGCGAGGCCACCATGGCCCTTTATATATCATTGAACACAATGTCACCATTTGAAACCCTGGGTACACCACAACGATATTGCCGTTACCAGTATTATACCTATAAATCGGGACTGTTGTCTTTGTCAGTGGCATTTCGCTGCCTGTGAGAAATAAGCAGCGACCGTGGCCTGTACTGATATAAAAAACCCCGCTAACAGCTGACTGTTCTCCCGTGACCTAACACCATAACGCCACCGATTCATAAGGGTATGACCAATCTAGTCTAGCACTCATGACCTTTTCTAGAGGCCGGGTAGTTGGTAATAGAAGCAAGCGCACAGCAATAAACAGTAAAGGCCCATGTGGTGTCTCATCCCCGATGGGAACACCCCGCAACCGTCATAGCGCTTAAACGAGAGCCTTGTGCAGACGGCTGGCGCTAGAAGTACTGTGCAAGCTGGCACTTCAAGACACCTGCAACTTGTGTTTATCTTTTGAGGATCTTGCTTTGCTGACTGCACCAAAGCTGCACAACTACCGTAACCCGACCCACCAGCCATGGCTGGCTGCTCCGGTCCCCCTTCCTTCCTTTCACTACCCCCCATTTAGAGCTTTAACTGTGTGGATGAAAGTTAGAAAGGATGCCACCATATCCTCGCATTAGTGCGGACTAGGGAGATAATTGCTTGTGCCTTGCTTATATGTACTCTGGCAGGCAGCTAAAGCGGTCTCCCAGTTAGACAGGCATAAAGGGTCCTAGGCTAGACTTCGACTTCACCACTCGGTGGCAGCTCATGAAATCATGAACCTAGTACTGTAAAGAAACTGCATTTTTGATTGCCTGTTTAATCGTTAAATATAGCAATACATATTGTTCAGATGTAATAGCAACATTAAATGTTTAGAGGGAGTCTGACAACTTTTTGACTTGGCGCCACTGTACCTATTGCACCATTAAATTCATGACCCTACAGCACCATTAACATCATGAACCTAGTACTGTAAAGAGAATGCATTTTTGATGGCCTATTTAATAGTTAAATATAGCACTACCTATTGTTCGGAGGCATTCTGCCAACTCTTGGACCTGGCCCACTGCGCCTGCTTCACCATTCACCACACGGCGGGGCGAGGAGCGAGCCTGGGAAGCGCGGGCACAAAGAGGCCGCTTCCCGCACTCCCCAGGCTCTTAACCCCTCCTATGCCACGGTCCCGTCCCTTGCCCCTTGACCCGGACGCGCAAAACTGCTTCCGGGGCAAGGGCGGGACGCGCCGAACCAACCAGGATCGGCCAATGGGGGGGGCCGGGCCCAGCCATGTGTGCGTGGGGGCCGATTGGCCCCCCCTTTTCTAATGTTCTTTTACAGGCTTGAATAAAGGAATCCTCATAGGAATTTCCTCAAAATGTTTCAAAACGTTATGTAGGTGCCTCACACAGTAGAGTTGTATCAAACAAAACCCTTCACTGTGCGTAACTGCAGTGCACAATCCTCTGCACAGCCTTCACAATGTACTTGCCCCACACTTTTAAATTGTCCCAAACAATACACTGCACTGTGGGTTACTGCAGAGGGTTATCCTTGATACCCGTCTTCACAAAGTACTTGCTGGTGATTCACTAACCAGATGTGCTTGCCGACTTGCTCTGAATGAATTAACTGTCACAGAGGCGGATGTATGACGTTACAACGCATACTTTTACATCGCATGCCTTTACAGCGCGGTATTTACAACGAATACCATTACAATGCATAGTGCTTTTGGGTGTTGAATAGGGAATTATTTAATTTACTATTCCAACTCCAGTCCCCATTGATAGTAGGGAAGGTGTTGGATAGTAAATTAAATTGATTCCCTATCCTAAAGCGCCCCCCAGCGCAATGCGTTGTAATGGTTTGTGTTGTAAAAGTTGCGTCGTAAAGGCACTGCGTGGTAAAAGTTGCATTGTAAAGGTTGTACACCCACAGAGGCTCTCCAAAAATGAGTTAAAATGCCTTAGACCTCTCCCAGGCTTCTAGTTTAAGGTAAAGTGTCTGACAGGATGTGCCCTTAGAATGGCAATGTTAACGAAGTATTGCCTGGGAAAAGTGTATGGGAACTAATGCCAGATAGAAAATGCTCCTATCCTGTCAATGGGTATCCAGGTTTCTTCGTTTTCCTCAATGTTGATTAAACTGGTTCCATTGTGGCTGCTGTGCAGTCTTCATACTTCAGAGCTGAATTTTTCTGGGGCCTTTACTTACTGTAATTTGGGCGCATGGACTAAAAGAATGTAGATCACAGGGGTGGAGACGTCTTGCTGTCCATGCCCAGCATCCCCTGCTCGTCCCCATCTGAAAAGATGAATGTAGGCAGAATGACTTCAATCTCCTTTAACTAAGGCTTCTGAGTACAACTCCTCCAGTCTTGCCAGAGCAACAGTACCTCAAACCTCACTCAACCAACAATCTAAATAGGCTCTTTCTCAGTGTTCTAAGGAGGACAATACTTGGTAAATATAATGGAGGGGGAGACTGGTGAAGCATGGGTTGGAGAAAATACAATATTCGTTATGAGAGCGTGTTCTTAAAAAGTATTTGTTTTCGATTCTCAAAGGGAAAGGGGTCCCCTGGTGACCCCTTCCCCTTTGCGGGTGGGTTACCACTTCCTTCCGGGAGTCAGTGAAATATGAATGTTTTGCACCTGTAATTTTATGGCAAACAATTTCTACATCCCATTCAGATTCGGTATTTTGGAAGAAACACCCTAAACACACCGATTCCAAATACTGAATCACAAACATAAATTGTGATTCAGTAACGTGTTGCTGAATCTCAATTTGTGTTTCGCACGTATGTTATATGTTATATATTGATTTGTAACGCGCTCTGTTAGTCGGGACTGTCCTGGCGCGGTGAGGAAGCGGTGTCAGAGTGATCGAGAAGACAGCTATTCGGAATGTGAAAAAAGGTGGGTTTTTAACAGTTTTTTAAAATTGATCACATTGGGGGAATTTCTTAGAGCATCCGGAAGAGCGTTCCACATCTGAGCTCCCCGTACCGTCAGAGATTGCCCCCCCAGGCGAACTCTCTTAAATCTGGGGACAACCCCCTGCCTTCGGGAGGCAGATCGCAGCTGACGGGTTGGCTGGTAAAAGGCAAATCTTTTTGCGAGGTAGGATGGACAAGGTCCATGCAGGGCTTTGTAAACGAGTACCAGAGCTTTAAAACGCACTCTTTGGGCAACTGGAAGCCAATGAAGCTCCCTCAGTTGCTTGCGAATGCTGAGCCTCCTTGGAATGTTAAAAAGGAGTCTCACCGTCGCATTCTGGACTACCTGTAACTTTCTAATCAGAAAGTCAGGCGCCCCGATGTAAAGGGCATTTGCATAGTCCAGGCGGTAGAGCACGAGTGCTCTGGCTACCGTTTCTTTGGCCGCTTGAGGGAGGAGGGGAAAGAATCTTCGAAGGGTGGTCAGGAAGCCAAAACAGGTCCCGGACAGTCTAGAAATCTGGTCACGGAAACATAAGTCGGCACCAAACCAGACTCCTAGATTCTTAGCTATCCCTCCTTCTCCCTTGGGGCAAGGTAATCCGCAGGGCCAAATGGAATCCCTAAAGTCAGTTGGGAATTGGCTGTAAAGTAAGATTTCCAATTTGTCCTCATTGCACTTGAGGCTGGCTCTTGCCAGCCAAGCAAATACAGAGGACAAACATTGACGGACTCCTGATGTGCAGATGTTATCCTTGTTCCAGGTAAAGAGAAGTTGGGTGTCGTCGGCGTATGCCATTATCTTCGCACCCAAGTTCTCTGCCAGCAGAATCAACGGGGTTAAATAAACATTAAATAAGAGGGGACTCAAGGTTGACCCCTGTGGTACTCCAGTCCCTACCCTGCGGTTAGAAGAGTGGAAGGGGGGTAGCCAGATTTGTTGAGACCTGTCTGAGAGGAAAGAACGGATCCACCCCAGGACTGACCCCGAGATGCCAATATCCTCCAGCCTAGACAAAAGCTGGAGGTGGGGCACCGTATCGAACGCGGCAGAGAGGTCCAATAAAATTAGAGCCGCTCTGCCGCCTCCGTCCAAGCACTCCCTAATGGCCTCTGTCACCTCTACAAGCGCAGTCTCGGTGCTGAAGGAGGTACGGAAGCCCGACTCGGCCGGATGAAGTGCCCCCGAGGATTCCACGAACCTCTCCAGCTGCCGAAATGCGGCCTTCTCGCATACTTTGGCAAGGGCCGGGAGAAGGGATATGGGCCGGTAGTTAAATGTAATGTATGTACGTATGTAAAAGCATTTTTGCAGTTGGAAATTGCCCAATCTGCCATTTCTGTAAACATGCTTTGTATATGTGGCCCTAGATTTGAGTCCTGGCATCAGCTCAACATCCTGCGATTCAGGGTAATTCACTTAATATCCCCGTGCTTAAAGAAAAGAGGACCAGACCTTGTAAAAAGTATCCCGGTACTCATGTAAAGCACTTTAATGCGCTCGGTCCAAGTTTTCACTATGTGAAAACTTCCAAAATGATAGGGCATTATCTGCCACTCATATGCATCAGTTATGCACTCTGTTATATGCCTTCCCCTGTTTTCTTAGTGCAAATGTTTTGTTTGCAGAGAAAGAATGTGCTCAGGCAATCCAGCAAGGAATAGAAAAAACAAGTTGTTTTTATTTTGTGTGTTACCGTTTTGTTGTTCGCTGATACGAATAGAACAATATGGACAGTAGTGAGATTAAACAGCTACCAAGTGCCTGTTTAGGGTTATTATCAACGTGGGCAATATGAAAGGAATTACATATTGGTGCATTGAGCCCAAGTACTGCGTGTCCAGGAAATGGCAGATACAAACAGTCTTACATGATTGCCCACTTGAGAAGAGCACTGGACGTACAGGAGACACTAACTGCATCGGAGGGAGTGAGGCTGGGACGAGCGCTGACATTGAGGGGAGCAGAACTGTAGTCACCAGTACCCCCACATAGGGACATGGACTCCCTTTGACGGGAGCCTAGAAGGCTCCCCTATTAGGTCACAACACCAGAGCGCATTGAGGAGGTACTGAGCGCCCTTGTGAGACAAATAGCACCATGCGAGAACAATAGTACAATTACGTTTGGCCGTAATTTTGGGGATTGCGCACCACTAGCATGGGACGGAAGAAAGGAAAACAGGTGGCTCAGGGCCCGGCAGGAAAAGCCAGCTCTAATCCGCTGCGAGACTCTCCATTATGCAGGAAGAAATTTGAGATACCCAAACGCAGACAGAGCAACTCCTAGATAAGCTGAACATTATTCTGCGGGAAATACGTGAATCAAGGGCAGTAATGGATCAGCAATTGGGCACACTCACCACAGATGTGAGTTTACTTTGATTCAGAAAAGGGGGTGGTGATGAACAGAGTGTCTGAATTAAGCAGACCACTCTTACCCAGTCCAAAGATCAGGGCTTGATCCATCACCGTTATTTATCTCACTGCCCCATCCCAGCTCAGAACCTGGCTATATGCAAATTAGTCTGTCCCTGGCCCAGTGCATCATGGGAACAGGGCAGACCAAACTACCAAGCCAATTCTTCACCAGAAAGGAGACAAGCTACCGGGGACCGGTTTCTGGCATTTCAGCCTCTTCGGCCCGGCTTGCTTGAATCCTGATGGAGCAGTGAGAAAGGGACTCATGTCTGAGTATACCCTGCCACACCTATAGTGGCCAAAAACGATTCAGAAAAGGGGGTGGTGATGAACAGAGTGTCTGAATTAAGCAGACCACTCTTACCCAGTCCAAAGATCAGGGCTTGATCCATCACCGTTATTTATCTCACTGCCCCATCCCAGCTCAGAACCTGGCTATATGCAAATTAGTCTGTCCCTGGCCCAGTGCATCATGGGAACAGGGCAGACCAAACTACTTAGCCAATTCTTCACCAGAAAGGAGACAAGCTACCGGGGACCGGTTTCTGGCATTTCAGCCTCTTCGGCCCGGCTTGCTTGAATCCTGATGGAGCAGTGAGAAAGGGACTCATGTCTGAGTATACCCTGCCACACCTATAGTGGCCAAAAACGATTCAGAAAAGGGGGTGGTGATGAACAGAGTGTCTGAATTAAGCAGACCACTCTTACCCAGTCCAAAGATCAGGGCTTGATCCATCACCGTTATTTATCTCACTGCCCCATCCCAGCTCAGAACCTGGCTATATGCAAATTAGTCTGTCCCTGGCCCAGTGCATCATGGGAACAGGGCAGACCAAACTACCAAGCCAATTCTTCACCAGAAAGGAGACAAGCTACCGGGGACCGGTTTCTGGCATTTCAGCCTCTTCGGCCCGGCTTGCTTGAATCCTGATGGAGCAGTGAGAAAGGGACTCATGTCTGAGTATACCCTGCCACACCTATAGTGGCCAAAAACGATTCAGAAAAGGGGTGGTGATGAACAGAGTGTCTGAATTAAGCAGACCACTCTTACCCAGTCCAAAGATCAGGGCTTGATCCATCACCGTTATTTATCTCACTGCCCCATCCCAGCTCAGAACCTGGCTATATGCAAATTAGTCTGTCCCTGGCCCAGTGCATCATGGGAACAGGGCAGACCAAACTACCAAGCCAATTCTTCACCAGAAAGGAGACAAGCTACCGGGGACCGGTTTCTGGCATTTCAGCCTCTTCGGCCCGGCTTGCTTGAATCCTGATGGAGCTGTGAGAAAGGGACTCATGTCTGAGTATACCCTGCCACACCTATAGTGGCCAAAAACGATTCAGAAAAGGGGGTGGTGATGAACAGAGTGTCTGAATTAAGCAGACCACTCTTACCCAGTCCAAAGATCAGGGCTTGATCCATCACCGTTATTTATCTCACTGCCCCATCCCAGCTCAGAACCTGGCTATATGCAAATTAGTCTGTCCCTGGCCCAGTGCATCATGGGAACAGGGCAGACCAAACTACCAAGCCAATTCTTCACCAGAAAGGAGACAAGCTACCGGGGACCGGTTTCTGGCATTTCAGCCTCTTCGGCCCGGCTTGCTTGAATCCTGATGGAGCAGTGAGAAAGGGACTCATGTCTGAGTATACCCTGCCACACCTATAGTGGCCAAAAACGATTCAGAAAAGGGGGTGGTGATGAACAGAGTGTCTGAATTAAGCAGACCACTCTTACCCAGTCCAAAGATCAGGGCTTGATCCATCACCGTTATTTATCTCACTGCCCCATCCCAGCTCAGAACCTGGCTATATGCAAATTAGTCTGTCCCTGGCCCAGTGCATCATGGGAACAGGGCAGACCAAACTACCAAGCCAATTCTTCACCAGAAAGGAGACAAGCTACCGGGGACCGGTTTCTGGCATTTCAGCCTCTTCGGCCCGGCTTGCTTGAATCCTGATGGAGCAGTGAGAAAGGGACTCATGTCTGAGTATACCCTGCCACACCTATAGTGGCCAAAAACGATTCAGAAAAGGGGGTGGTGATGAACAGAGTGTCTGAATTAAGCAGACCACTCTTACCCAGTCCAAAGATCAGGGCTTGATCCATCACCGTTATTTATCTCACTGCCCCATCCCAGCTCAGAACCTGGCTATATGCAAATTAGTCTGTCCCTGGCCAAGTGCATCATGGGAACAGGGCAGACCAAACTACCAAGCCAATTCTTCACCAGAAAGGAGACAAGCTACCGGGGACCGGTTTCTGGCATTTCAGCCTCTTCGGCCCGGCTTGCTTGAATCCTGATGGAGCAGTGAGAAAGGGACTCATGTCTGAGTATACCCTGCCACACCTATAGTGGCCAAAAACGATTCAGAAAAGGGGGTGGTGATGAACAGAGTGTCTGAATTAAGCAGACCACTCTTACCCAGTCCAAAGATCAGGGCTTGATCCATCACCGTTATTTATCTCACTGCCCCATCCCAGCTCAGAACCTGGCTATATACAAATTAGTCTGTCCCTGGCCCAGTGCATCATGGGAACAGGGCAGACCAAACTACCAAGCCAATTCTTCACCAGAAAGGAGACAAGCTACCGGGGACCGGTTTCTGGCATTTCAGCCTCTTCGGCCCGGCTTGCTTGAATCCTGATGGAGCAGTGAGAAAGGGACTCATGTCTGAGTATACCCTGCCACACCTATAGTGGCCAAAAACGATTCAGAAAAGGGGGTGGTGATGAACAGAGTGTCTGAATTAAGCAGACCACTCTTACCCAGTCCAAAGATCAGGGCTTGATCCATCACCGTTATTTATCTCACTGCCCCATCCCAGCTCAGAACCACCCCTTGTTGTAAATAATTTTGTCCACCCTAAACGTGGAAAGGTATACTCAGATGTGAGTCCCTTGCTCATTGCACCATCAGGATTCAAGCAAGCCGGGCCGAAGACGGCTGTAATGCCAGAAACCGGTCCCCGGAAGCTTGTTTCCTTCCCAGTGTAAGAATTGGCTTTTGTAGTCTGGTCTGCCCTGTTCCCATGATGCACTGGGCCAGGGACAGACTAATTTGCATACAGCCAGGTTCTGAAACTGGGATGGTGCAATGAGCTAAAAAACGGTGTTGGATCTAGCCCTGATCTCTTGACTGGGTGAGAGTACTCTGCTTAATTCAGAGACTCTGTCCATCACCACCCCTTGTTGTAAATAATTTTGTCCACCCTAAGCGTGGAAGGGTATACTCAGATGTGAGTCCCTTGCTCATTGCACCATCAGGATTCAAGCAAGCCGGGCCGAAGACGGCTGTAATGCCAGAAACCGGTCCCCGGAAGCTTGTTTCCTTCCCAGTGTAAGAATTGGCTTTTGTAGTCTGGTCTGCCCTGTTCCCATGATGCACTGGGCCAGGGACAGACTAATTTGCATACAGCCAGGTTCTGAAACTGGGATGGTGCAATGAGCTAAAAAACGGTGTTGGATCTAGCCCTGATCTCTTGACTGGGTGAGAGTACTCTGCTTAATTCAGAGACTCTGTCCATCACCACCCCTTGTTGTAAGTGAGTTTACTTTGGGCAGATCACAAAAACCTCGCAGAATGGGTTCAGCCCCACACAACAGCCCTATCAGGTATTACCCCATGCGTAAGGCATATACTGAAGCCGTCTCACAGCTGCGGCGGCAGGTCAAAGAGCTGCAGGATAGGGTGGATGATGCAGAAGGAAGGGCTTGCAGAAGTATTATCCTCATAGTTGGGATGCCCGAAAAAAGCGAAGGCGGAGACCCAACGCAATTTATCGGAAACTGACTGCGCACTGAGGTAGCACTGGAAGGACTGACAGACATGTTCAGTGTAGAGAGAGCCCACAGAGTACCTACAGGAATGAGGGCCCCAGGCTAACCACCACTAAGTGGCACAAATCCTGAATTACTGGGACAGAGACACGCTTCTTCGCAAAGCAAGAGAAAAGGCACCGCTCCTCTATGAAAACTCAAAACCTTCACTGTTCCCGGATTATACAATGCACGTGCAGAGACAACGGGAGGCATTCTTTGGGGTCAAACAACATCTCCAACAACTTAACCTGTGGTACGCACTAATATTCCCGGCATAGCTGAAGGTAATACACGATAATGCAAGCCATTTTTTTGAAGATGTCGAGACCACATGGCTATGGATAGAGGTACATTTTCCAAACCTGGCGATATTGGATGAACTTCAGCAGCCTCGGAGGCTGAGCCAGCAACGTAGGCAAATATTGTCACAAAACACAGTGTGGTAGAACACAAGGGACAAGAGGGTGCCCACCCTTGAACAGAAGATCGAAAGTAAGAAAGCAGCATTGAGAATGGCAGCGGCGTGGAGAACTGGCAGAGAAACAGGCAGGCGTGGGTTGTCCTCGTATAGCTGCCAGCAACACACTCAGAGACTAGTCAAACTCTGCTCCCCTTTTTTGCAGACTGCCAGGGATCTGGAGGTCTGAGTACAGTTGCAGAGCAGAATACATGCTTGCCGGTGAAGCACAGGTGTTGGAGGGAAAGAGCCTACTCCATTGAGGGCCAGGAACATTACAGATTGAAACATGCTGTGGACATGCTGTGGGAACTGGCAGTAGTTGGTAACTGTATTGGCATGGATGCTACAATTATGTATAATATATGCTATTTGGGGGGGGTGCCCCGGGCCTGGGAAGCGAACCCACATCTTCCCCCTTTCTTCTCTTCTCTCTTATCTTTCCCTTCCTTTCAAAGTCTTTCTTACTTCTCGGCTCTAAGCTTTCTGACATTACTGTGTAACTACTGCAATACTGCCAATTGGTGTGGCACAAAGGAATTGGCACGTGGGTGAAATGGTCTGAGGCTGACGTATCTTCCCTCCTTGCGAAAGCAATCTGTAAGTTAAAGCTGTTGCTGTTTGTTGCAGTGGGTTGGTCGAGTACAGTTTCAGGGATGGACCGTCGTATTGGGGTAGCTCGAGTTCCAGAAGTTGCAGTTACCAGGGCGCACATTGGGGCACGCAATAGATTATATCTGGAAACAGGGACAAGGCACACATTCGGTTATCCACGGCACATATAGAGTTTATGATGGCAAGAGCATCAAATAAGTTCCTTACGAGGATTATAAGAGGCATGAGCTCATTTTACAAGAGGTACCGCATTCATACGCAACTAAACAGGCCTAAAACACACATAGTCCTCCTGCAGGAAGCACACTTGAATACAGGCGAGGCAGGCAAGCTGGGGCAAAAATGGAGAGGTCAGCTATACAGCACAACTTACTCAGAGTTTGCAAAAGGCGCAGCAGTTTGGATACAGGCAGTGGTCGCTTTTAGGCTACTGGAACAGACAGTGGATTGTGAGGGCACGTATGTGCTTCTGAAAGGGGAGATGGATAACCAGGTGCTAATGATAGGGAACATATATGCACCACATACGGAACAGAATGGGTCACTGCAAAGAATAAGCACAGCACTGGCAGATTGGGTACACCACCCATGGATACTGAAAGTTGAATATACACTTGGACTTGTCACATCCACCTCTTCGGGAGCTTTGGCAGTACAGCAGTCTAAGGCACTTGAGGCGTGGGTAAACGGGTGGGAACTCTTAGATGTATGGAGCAGCAAGAATGCAGCAATGCGAGAGTACTCATTCTATTCCATGGTACATGTGGTACACAACAGAATAGACCATATTCACTGCTCCCCCATCCTTCTCCCACAGGTATTAGACACAGAGTATTTGGGCAAAACGCTGGCTGACCATAGTCATTTGGGGATGGTGCTGGAGTGCGGCCATGTCCCCACTCCGGTGCTGACATGGAGATTTAATCCTCAATTGTTGGAAGTCGGGGCTTTAAAGGCACAACTGTCAACTACCATTACTGACTATTTTTCCCAGAATGCCGGCTCTGCCTCTTCCCTGCTAATTGAATGGGAAGCATTCAAGGTGGTGGTGAGAGGCACTTCCATTGGGGAAACGGTGGGTGCCAGGCAAGAGATAGTGCGCAACCTAACTGAAGTAGTGGGACAGCTACGACCTCTAGAGAAAGCAGTGGCCGAATCCCCGGATAAGGCAGACAAACTACAACAGGCACATACAGAATATGCTGATTTCCTTGGGAGGCTGCGAGTAGTCGACTATAGGGCATATGTAAAGAAAGCCCACATGGCGGTGGATAAACCTGGCACTCTGCTAGCACACATAATACAAAACCAGCCCCAAACAGCCCCCATATTCAAGATCTGCTACCCTCTCAGGGATGTGGCTGACACCCAACTAACGGTAAATGCCCCATTCCAAAAGTATTAAAGGCACTTGTATAGTGCTCCTGGGTGATCATGCGCAAGAGAAATGTGTGGATTCCTCATGGAGCGAATCTGCCAAAACTGGACAAGGTAGACAAAGAAGTCCTAATGTCACTGATTACAATGGAGGAAATTCGGGCAGCTATCCGGGACCTGCTGCGGAATAAGACCCCCGGTCTGGATGGCCGCCTCACAGAATGCTATGCGGCTTATGCCAAAGAGTTGGCACCACAATTGAGTAAGCTGTATGTAGTGGCAATGGAAGAAGGTGCACTCCCCGACCACAAGTCAGGCATTGGTAGTATTGTTGCCGAAAGCTGGAAGGGACGGTACGGACATTACGGCATACAGGTCCTTGTCATTTTTTAATGCTGAGTACAAAATACTGAGCATGATTCTAGTGACACATTTGTTGCCCTGCCTTAGCAAGTTGATACATGCAGACCAATGTGGGTATGTGCCACATAGGAGCACAGCGCACAATGTGAGGAGACTGTACCAAGTAATGTGGGCCCCTTTAGACCAGGTTCCTGTTGCCTCTCCATGGATCTGCAACAATCACTTGACATGCTGAGCTGGGAGTAAATGTTGGTGGCAGTAGGCCAGTATAACATGCCTGTCGAATACCTAACCTGGGTCAGGCTGTTATACGCTGCGCCTATGGCTCACATGCGATCAGGCAAACACATCTCTAGTACATATGATATTCACAGAGGCACAAGGCAGGGATGCCCGCTCTCCCCTATGCTTTTTATACTGGCACTTGTATTTATTGAGGTTCATATAGTGCTGGCTAGACCCGCTGGTATCATAACGCTTTACATAAGGAAACAACATAGCGAGTTACAAGATACAATAATTTAAACATTTTTCACAGCAATTTACAAAGAAATGACAAGTAATAGGAGGCAGAGAAGGAAGGGGGACAAGAATAGGAGTCTGGGAATAGCTGAGAGGGGAGAAAGGCACTTGAGGGGGATGGGGTAAGGGCGTCCAGAAAAAAGAGAAAAATATTCGAGGGTCATCAGAAGGAGTCAGGAGGGAGGAAGGAAGGGAGGGACAGGAGTCATATAAGATGGCGGGTCTGGATCATGGGAATCGATGGAGACCATCTCCACAAAGAAATTGAGGTATGTACATAAGTCACATGAGTCAGGGTATCAGAGCGTTTTACATAAGAAGACCAAGCAGCGAGTTATGAGTACGATAAATTAAACAATTAGTTGTACAATCATAACAGAGTGAGTGGAAAAATCGTGGGGGGAGAAGGAAGAGGGGAACAAGAGTAGTGTCGTGAGAGAGATCGAGGAGAGAGGAGGGAACTAGAGGAGGAATGGGGTTAAGGCAGACCAGAAAGAAGGAGAAAAACGATAGAGGACCGTCAGGGGGAGACCAGAGGGAAGGGGGAAAGGACTGGGGTCAGGCAAGATGTTGGGTCTGAGTCGTGGGTATCAACGGAGTCTAACAACAAAATGGCGGGATGTCCAAAACTCAGAATTCCTTAAGGAAGAACCAGAGTGCAGGATTTAAGTGCAAAGAGTCAGATGGGGCACACAGCGACGAATCCAAAGGTGAACATCAGGCTGAAAGTAGGCGTGCAGATGCTCTGGACCACGGGGGCATCGATTTTGAAGAGTCTGCAGGACGTAGCTCCCGCAACCCCTACCTGGAAGACACACACCCGAGCAGACGGCCAGTATGGTGAAAGTAGCAGCAGCGAGGCAGCAGCGGGGGCTGGGAGAGTGAGCCATTCTTAGATTGGTAGAATTGCAGGCGGGAAATTTGGGTCCCCCTGACCAACAGCTCCATGGCACTCACCCTCGATGACAGTTCATTACTGTAGGTGATCCGGCATCAGATCAGACAGCTACTCCCGGCTCGGAGGGCAGGGCAATGTTCAGGAAGAGAGGAATCATGTCTCTGATCAATCCGCCGCCATCCAGGACTTTCCGATAAAAACAGAGCTGCGCCAAGGTAGATCAAATTCACAGCAATCCGCAGCGAGTCGTTCCGAAGGAGGCAGTAGAGGGAGGAAACAGCAGCAGTGGGACAAGGAATGCCATGCTCTGAAGCTGGGTAGGAGACGGCCGCTAGAGAAACCCGGGTCAGACTTCTCTATAGCCGAACCAAGCGGCTCCACCGGGCATCGGCACATGTCGTCTGGATGTCCGCAGTCAAGATACAGGCAGAATTACGGGGAAAAAGGGGGATTTAAGCCAAAATGGCAATCCCTGACCGGGAGCTCCCGGCCAAGGCGTCTCACCAGGCGGCCATCTAGCACACAAACTACGCATTTCATCCCAGGATTGGGGCATACCTGTACCTGCGTCACTTTATGCAGATGAAATCATACTATACACGCTGGACTTATATAGCAGACTCTCAGAGGTTGCGACACTCTTCACGGAGTTTGGCAGAGTGTTGGGGCTCTGCATACATTTTGACAAATCAGTAGCTTTCTCCTTCAAGCAGCCCGATGCACCGCACATGATCAACTTTGATGACAGCAATATACAGACTGCTCCTGCCACGTTTAAGTATCTGGGAGAGAAAATATATAGGACACAGCAAGATACACTGAACAGCAATGTTCAAAGCACAAAGCTACATTACGTTCACAGATAGCATTCTGGATAACGCTGCTGTTGTCTGCCACGGGTCACCTGACCATCCCAAAGATGGTGATGCTGCCAAGGGTATTGTACTACTTTACAAGGCTCCCAATATTATTCCCCAGGAAAGTGTTCCAAGTGTTAGATTCCCTGCTGACAGAGCTCATCTGGGGTGTGGGTTGGCGTAGGGCGGCACCAAAGAAGCTACAACTCCCGATGACAGCAGGAGGAATGGGAGCTCCAGACTTTAAGGCCTCTGTATGGTGAGTCAGCTACAATGGCTCTCATTCTGCTTAGCGGGCCGCAACTTGCAGGAAATTGGCTATAGACCCAAGATGCTGGTGCAGGGTAAATTGCATGCAAAGCTACATGACACGCATCCAGTTAACAGCACAGACTCTCCACTATTGCAAGTAGCGCGGCAGTGTTGGAAATATGCTTTAAAATATGCACTGAATGCCCCTCTTCTGGGTTTGCCCATACCAACAGGAACTGTAACGAAGGGTCAGCTGGCCGGATGGGAGGATGGAGGGATGGAGGGACAACAACAGTGGGGGCACTGTTCCATGAGGGTATCCTGTCATCACAAACAGACTTTTTTCACACTAATTCCTTGCTGGACATCCTGTTTCTCTTACACGCCAGATTAACGCACTGCATGAAAAGGGTGTGAGCACCAGATGGATTGGAACCGCCAACAAATGAACTGGTCCATATGATTCACTTAATGGGTAATGGTAGGGATTTGTCAAAATGGTTGTACAACGGAATCAGGGAAACACAGACCTCCCCATTAGGAGTTTTGTGGGCTAAGTGGGGGGCAGACTTGGAAGCAGAACTAAGTGACATAGAATGGACAGCACTCTTAGCCTACCCGAAAGCAGTGTCACATGATGCGCAAATTAAATGTATCCAAAAACTGATCACGGAGAGGGCATACCTAACACCTCATAGACTCTATAGGATGTTTCCTGCAGCGACATCGAACTGTCCGAGATGTATAGAGGCAAATGCAGGGTCCATTCATATGTTGTGGGACTGTCCAGCACTGACACTCTACTGGGCGCAGATAGCGTAAATATTAACGGACGTGATTGGCGGGCAGACTTGGAATACGGAAAAGAGCTGCATTCTGGGGCTATATCCGCACCCAAAGTGGTACAAGGTTCAGGCGCGTTTTTCTAACCTAGCGTTGCTACTAGCAAAGAGGCACATCAATAGGAGGTGAAAGGCAGCTACGCCACCAAAAATAGAGGCGTGGAAGGAGGACGTAGAGAAGTGGAGCTTAGCTGAATGTGCTGCGATACGCAAAGAGGAACAGCAGGTAGAGGAAAATACCCATAGCAATGGCATGAGATATGCTGTGTGAAGCCTTTAAAAGGTGAGATGGGTCCGCACAGGTAGTGGCTCACTCGATAACTGACATGTCATTGATACCGCTGCTGGGCATTCATAATGCTACAGCATACTGTTCGGCAGACATAATAAGGTTCTGGGCTTACGGCATTGGGGAGGTGAATATCATGTCCGTGATGACCGGGAATGAGATGTTGTGGCAGATGCAGGGTTTGTTCATATGTTGTGGGCCTGTCCAGCACTGACACACTACTGTGCGCAGATAGCGTAAATATTAACGGATGTGGTTGGTGGGCGGAATTGGAATACGGAAAAGAGCTGCATACTGGGGCTATATCCACACCAAAAGTGGTACAAGGTTCAGGCGGGTATTGCTAACCTAGCGTTGCAACTAGCAAAGAGGCACATCAGTAGGAGGTAGGAGGCAGCTAGGCCACCAAAAATAGAGGCATGGAAGGAGGACGTAGAGAAGTGGAGCTTAGCTGAAAGCGCTGCGATACGCAAAGAGGAACAGCGGGGCAGAGGAAAATACCCATAGCAATGGCATGAGATATGCTCTGTGAAGCATTTAAAGGGTGAGATGGGTCCACACAGGTGGTGGCTGACTCGATAACTGACATGTCAAGGATAGAGCCGCAGCGCATTCATAATGCTACAGCATACTGTTTGGCAGACATAATAAGGTTCTAGGCTTACAGCATTTGGGAGGTGCATATCATGTCTGTGATGACTGGGAATGAGATGCTGTACACTCAAATGTGTTGCTTCCTCATGTTTTTCTTATCAAGACTGCAATAGATAAATACTCTGTATGCTAGAGCGGATACCAATTGTGTTGCCCATTTAGTTAACTGAGGGGTGGGTGGGTTTTTAGGGCTCCAGGATGGTTGTATTGAGATTGATTGGAATGTGTATTCACATGCAGACAGAGTTGGGGTTCTTATATATATTCTGGAATAGCCAGGTCTTCAATTGCTTTCAAAAGGAAAGGTGATGGGCTGTAGATGGAAGATGGGGAGTCAGGGTATTCCATAATCTAGAGGCATTATACAAAAAGGAGTGGCCCCTGGAGCGAACTCTCTTCATTTTGGGTACAGATGCCAGAAACAAGTTGGTTGAACGGATACATCTTACGGGGCGATAGAAGGTGATGAGAAAATGATTAATTTTGGGAACATTCCCTCAAAGGGTCTTTCGAGCTATACATAATGATTTACATGTTATGCGTTGATTTATTGGCAGCCAGTGCAGTGATCTGAGAACAGGCAGGGCAGAATGCATTTTTGGAGTATTGTGTAGCAGCCTACCTGCACAGTTCTTCACGATTTGCAGTTTCCTTATAGTAGCTTTCGGGGCGCCCAGGTAGAGGGAATTCCCATAGTCCAGGCGGGAAAGAACCAGTGCCTGAACCACGACTCTCCGAGCGGGTAACGGAAGAAGTGGTAACATTTTCTGAATCAGTCCCATTATACCAAAGCAGGTGGCTGCTAGCTTCACTGCTTGGTGGTCGAATTTAAGAGACCTAACCAACCAGACTCCCACAATTTTGATCTTGGGTTTAGGGGCTGGTGGAGGGCCAAGACAATTGGGCCAGCCCAGTGCAGATGTGGAGATGAAGAGATTGTCCAAGATCATTAGCTCGCTCTTGTCTCCATTAAGCTTAAGGCACAACTGGTCTATCCATTTTGCCACAGTTTGCAGAGAGCTTTCCAAGTTAGCTGGCAGGTTATTCGGGTGTTTTAATGCTACCACTAGTTGTGTCTCGTCAGCATATGTGATGGCAGGACTAACTCGGCAAGAGGTTTTAGATATACATTAAACAGATTAGGGCTCAGTGAAGATCCCTGGGGAACTCCACATGTGAGTGGCACACGTTTTGAAGTATTGTTGCTTTCAAAAACGCGAAACGATCTGTCAAGTAAAAAGGACGTGATCCAGGCCATGACGTCACCTGGGACTCCAACCATTCCGTCAAAAAGTATGTTATAGGTGACAGTGTGAAAGGCGGAGCTCAGGTCAAGTAGGAAAATGGCCACTGCTCTAATTTAAGACCAGACCTAGGCGTAATTTACGATGGATGTAAGTTATGCCACTTTCTTGAACCAGCTCTTTAATCCTTAATAAATACTTTAAATTAACAAAATAAATATGTATCTGGGGGAAACCTTGCCTGGAATGTAATGCAAAAAAATTGTATTAACCTATCGTGTCATTTGAGAGAGAAAAAAACGTAAAGTAAAACCAAAAAAACTTCTGAGTAAAACTGCAAACTCAAAAGACCATGGGCTAGATGTAGGTAAATAGGATTTACCGATTCTAAAATACCGAATTTTACCAATTCGGTATTTTAGAATCTGTAAATCCTATGTAGCTAATGATTCGGTAAAAATTACCGAATCGTTAAGAGTCTGTATTTACCGAATTGGTAATTACAGATTCGGTAAAATAGGGAAAGAGTCAAGGGTGGCAGGGTGTCACTTTGACACCCTGTTGCACCCCTGAATAGTGTTTGTGTGCACATGTGGCATATGTCTGTCACATGGCACAGGTGTAAATGCACAGATTTGCATTTACAGAGGTATTCGTTATTTACCATCAACTAATAGTTGGTGGTAAATAACGAATCCTTAAAGCACAGAAGCACTCTTCAAAGTGCTTCCTACATGTTATTTGCCGATTCGGTAAATACCGAATCGGTAAATGATGATTTGGTAAATACTGAGGGCCAGATGTAGGTAATTCATATTTACCGACTCTTAAATACCGAATTTTACCGATTCGGTATTTAAGAGTCGGTAAATATGAAGAGGGGAGATGTAGGTATTACAGATTCTGTAAATACCGAATAGTTAAGATTCGGTATTTACCGAATCTGTAAATACCGAATCGGTATTGCCCATTGATTCCTATGGGCCTTGAAGCCCATAGGAATCAATGGGCAATACCGATTCTGTAATTACAGAATCGGTAAATACCAAATTTTGCAAGGGTGCATGGGGTGTCACTTTGACACCCTCTGGCACCCCAAAAATAGGCATGTGCGCCATGTGGCACACAGACATGCCCTAAGGGCATGTCTGTCTGTCACATGGCTAAGTGTGCATGCACACATGTACATGCACACCTGAATTCAGTATTTTAACACCCAATTGGATTGGGTGGTAAAATACCGAATCTGAAAGGCCTGCGGCACTCAAAGATGTGCTACCTACATGTGCTTTTACAGAATCGGTATTTTTACCGAGTCTGTATTTACCGATTCGGTAATTTTACCGAATCTGTAAATACAGATTCGGTAAAATACCGATTCTGTAAAGCATGCTCCTACATTAGAAAACCCTAATACCGGTCGGAAACGGCCGAAATCGGCCGTTTCCGACCGGTATTAGGGCTCCTACATCTGGCCCTGAATCGGTAAATACCGATTTGTTATTTACCGAATCCTCCCCTACATCCCAAATGCCCAATACCGGTCGGTAACGGCCAAAATTCGGTAATTTCGGCCGTTACCGACCGGCCTTGGGCCACCTACATCTGGCCCCATATCTGAAACGATATCCTATCGCCCACCATTCTTTTTCCTTTCTCACTTGTCTTCCTTTTCAACCCCACTCTTCATCTCGCCTATTTACCTCCTAGGTAATGCCTTATTTGGTCGTGGAATAGGGAAGTTTTAATTTGTGTCTGTAAAAAACAAACAGGAGGCTGAATGTGAAAACCACAAAAAACAACTCTTATCATCTAAAGGATGTAATTATATCAAATTCAAGAAAAAACAAACAAACAATGAGCACAGCGGAATTGTTTTGTATTCTAGAACCGAGTGACCATATCACATACAAGATGTTTTATTCTATGCATTAATAGGAACCAGATAACATATATTACCCTTGTATACATTCTTGCGGGAGGGGGGCTACATACATTGATCTGATTTATGGTTTCTGGGCTTATAGTACAACCCCATATGTATGCTTTTTTCCTATTAAATATAGTCCCGTGAAATCAACGCGTGCCATAATTCACTGCTTTCATTTCAGTCGTATAAATCACTGCGTCTCTTGGTGTTGCTATGCTGGATATCACAATAATGTCATTTCATTTTTCCTGTCCGCTTAGATCATATCAACATATGTGAAATTAGCTTGCTGATAGAGTTCTGTTTTTTCTCTTTGCGCATACAGTCATTCCTAGAAGTGCTATTATTCAGACAAGGACTCCAGGAGCATAAAACAAAAAAAAAAAGCCTGTTTATGTGCTGTGATGGCGTTTCCTAAGCAGTTTCATGTGGCTAGTGTATTCTCTGAAATGTTATTTTGAATAGATCACAGCACGCTGGCTTGTACAAGGGAGAGGATGTAATAACCATTGTTTCGCAGATGTATATGGCAGTTAATTATATTACAGCCACTAGCTGTGCGCCTGACATTTCTGTTAGGGATTTGGGGAGAACAATTGTACATTGGCTAGAAACATACACAGATGTACGAACGAGCCACCGTAGTGTATAATTTTGCAAAACCAGCATGTGGCTGCTTTATGGCAGAGATTTACTGTGCAATGGGAAACATGAGCGGTCTAATCGGGTACCATTTAACACACTGCTGAGCTGTTTTAATGATTTGTCAACACTTGAGCTGTCAAAGATTTTACCGCGTTACACTGCCGTGCAATTTACTCCGCGGTGCAACTAGATAGAAACTCGCATGATTTTGTTACAGATCGTTTAGTGGAAATGTTGGTTGTTTTATTGTTTTGAGAAAATACGTCAAAGAAGACATATCCACGACTCTCGTGGGCAAAGTTGGCTCGAGCACATAATTGCAGATGAAGCAAAACTTCTAAATGTGAAAACTGCATAATGGTTTACACTGCGTTTAGCATTATGGAAACAGAAATTCGTAGTAAATTGTTTGCAAATTATTTTGTCGATTAACATGAAGGGGCTCAACTCAAAGCAATTGACGGTGGAATAAAGCAAGCTTTTATATAAAAAGTTTTATTGCAAAATTACATTTGTTTGAGAGATGTGTACAAACAGCGAGCAAAGCATGAATTAAGCAAGGATATAAAAAATAACATTAGAGAAGAAAATTTGTGAGGTTAGGCCTTGGATGTGTTGAAATGATTTTGTCAATAAGGTTGTGCAAAGTTCTCGATCATTACCCTTTAATCACTTTGCAACGATGCTGAGTTTACCATTGCAAAGTTTTTGTATGCATTTCAAGATTGTTTGAACTGCATAGAATGATCACTGGCTTTATAGTAGAACCCTTGTAAGATGCAACATCTAACTTAAATGTTTCTCTGTAAGTTTAACCTATGCCTAAATTTCCTGTCCAACATGGAGTTTCACTGGAAAAGAACCAAAAAGGCCCTAATTGATGGCATTTAGGCATAAGGCAACACAGCAAGGCACCGTTGTTGAGTAAATTACTATTTTATTGCTTCATTAATTAAATCATTGCCGTCCACATAAAAGAGACAACGCTTAAAAACATTATTCAAGTGTTTTTCACTGGGCTCCTCCCATCATTCTCAATAAAAGTAGGACAGTAAAATTATGAATATAAACGTTCCCTTCTAGGACGGGTAACCTTCGCTCAAGTACAACCACATGGCGGCATTGTATCAATAAATATAGTTAGTAAAAATAGAAGTCACTTATAAAGACAACAGTTAGGGCACCAAACTGGGAAAAATGCAATGTAGTGTAAGGGGGAAAACACTTATTAATGGGCCAATGAGGAGTCAAATAGTGTTAAGCAGCTGGCAGGCTTAGAGATATATTATCTGTCAATTCAGCCATAATTTGCTGAATGGATTCTCTAAGGCATGTTTAATTTAATCTGTTCTATCAGCCTCTCAAATTTAATGTAAAATTCAACATGTACTTTTTTTTATTTGTAAACCAAAGGATACCCAATAAACATAATTTTCCTTTTGGTCATCAAATTTTATAAACTCTTATCACCACACTGCACTATCACATGCACTATATCATGTTTTATTCTCAGACTGTATCACAAGATCCGTGAGTACCTTCTTATTTACAATTAGAAGGCACGGATGAGGTTCCCAAAGGATGACAAATATCACTTCGGTGACTGATGGGAATCTACTTTTCTCTGAGATATTCTCATTATTCTTGTGTTGACTCCTGTTTGGTGTAATCCACTCCTTGTTTTCAAGTTTGACAAACACACACTCTTAGTTTTCTAGACCCACGGATTTTGGCTGTTATTTGGTACGTCTGAGAATACCTGCCAACTTATGGCGAATAAAGCGGTACAAAATGGGGTGGTGATGGACGGAGCATCTGAACCAATCAAACACTCACACCCAGTCAACAGATCTGAGTTTAATCCATCACTGATCTTTTGCCCACTCTGCTCACTTTGCCACTGGATTCAAGCAAGCCTGGCTGAAGAAGGCTGAAATGCCAGAAACCTGTCCTAGGAAGCTTGTTTCCGGTCCAGGAAAGGCATGGCTTGGCAGTTTGGGCTGGACAGTTCCCATGAGGCACAGGGTCAGACTGATTTGCAAATGGCTATGTCTGAACTGGGGTGACAGAGTGGGCTAAAGAACGGTGATGGATTAAACCCAGATCTTTTGACTGGTTGTGAGTGTTTGATTGGTTCAGATGCTCCGTCCATCACCACCCCCTTTTGTACTGCTTTGTTTGCCATAAGTTGGCAGGGTATGCTCAGACGTGAGTCCCTGGCTCATTTTGCCACTGGATTCAAGCAAGCCTGGGTGAAGACGGCTGAAATGCCAGAAACCGGTCAGAGGAAGCTTGTTTCCGGTCCAGGGAAGGCATGGCTTGGCAGTTCGGGCCGCACTGTTCCCATGAGGCACAGGGTCAGACTGATTTGCATATGGCCATGTCTGAACTGGGGTGGCAGAGTGGGCTAAAGAACGGTGATGGATTAAATCCAGATCTTTTGACTGGGTGTGAGTGTTTGATTGGTTCAGATGCTCCGTCCATCACCAACCCCTTTTGTATGGCTTCTAAAGAAAGCTCTGAGGACTGGGTTAATGTGGTCCAAAAACATGATATCTTAATGTTCCAAGAGACTTGGGCAACAAGGGAACTATACCTTGAAGGTTTAAAATGTTTTAATGTTATTGTACCCATCCCTAAACAAGGGTGCCCTTCTGGCATACTTTCTATTGGGTCAATATTTCCTCAGGTGGCAGTGCTGAAATCCTCACCTCAAATAGCGATAATTTTCAAGGTATTTATACAGGGGTGGTCCGAATTTGTTTTATTAATTTTTATATAAATGATTTTTTGACTGTACCTAATATGAATTTCACTAATCTTTTTAATTTTGTCTCGGATTTACAAATGGAGAATAATAAATTAGCTGGAATCTGTTTGGGCGGTGATTTCAACGCTAAGATTGCTAGGGCAGGGGGAGTGGCTAGCAGCCGATGCGAGCGGACGCAGCCTAGTGAGGCTCCCGGCCCTCGGCCCACTTATCCGTAAAATATCCGGAATTATAAGTGGAATCCCCGCGAAATTCGGGTCGATTCCGCATCTTCCATCGGCGCCTGCTCCGGTTGAGTGGCCGGCAAGCAGAACGGCCACAACCAGCGCTACGAGCTGTGCAGAGCCCGGGAGGACGAAGCGCAAGATGGCGGCGTAAGGAGGCGGAGGACAGCGGACTGTCGCCGGCAGAGGCCCGGGGCGCGGCTACAGGTGACCAGCGGACTTGTGAGGCAGGTGTTACCCCCGAGAAGCGCCCCGGCGGCGGCGGACTGTGAAGGGGCGTGTGCGTAGCCGGGGTGCCCGGTGGTGGCCCTGGCCCCGTGGAGCCCGAAAATCGACGCCCCGGCTTGTGAGCCTGCAACCCCACCGACGTTGGCCCGTCAGCGATTAGGGGAGAAAAGTGAGCGGAGCCACGAGTGAGCAGCGGGAGAGTCGGCAAGCTCACGAACTAGGCGGGTCCTCGTTGACGACCTGCGGAGGTACGGGGGCAGCGGCGACAACCGGCGGATGGGGACCCTGAAGGAGTGAGGGCAGAAACGGAGGACGATACGCAGGATCTACCCAGGGCCCGTTGGCCTCACCCCGTGAGAACTGGTGGGGGACCCGACCAGCCTAAAACAGGTACTACTAGTCTATGTGAGGAGCCCTCGATCCTGGTGCTGGGCCCGACTACCCCGCAGACACACTCCAGGGGTCTACTCCTAGGAACTCCTGTAGTAGGACACGGAGCCCTGCATCCACCCGGAGGGACGCTCAGCCCTGCTTTGACCAACGGAGCAGTAATCCAGCAGTGAGGTGCGCTGGTACTCGTGAGCCTTACCACCTTTAGCGGCTTTGCACTCGGCCACAGGCCCCGAGACCACAGAACAGGGGAGAGGTGGCGACTGGCTGGCGGAACTGGGTCGGCCCGGTGTGCGGCCCAGGCAGTGAGTGGCGACGGAGACTGGCTGCTCCTTTCCCGGAGCGACGGCCCGACTCCCCAGCGGGGGGGGTCCGCTCCCGCCAGCGAGCGAGAGTAGATCCGGAGGCCCGGCACGGCGGCTACTGGCGCAGCTACCCACGGTGAGAGACGGGCTACAGGAGAGCCGCCCCGGGGTGCAGCACTGGAGCCAGACCCGAACGACAGCAGCGAGCGTGACCATAACAGGGCCTCATTAGGGAGAAGAGCGGCCACAGACTCCCCTTCCACGATATTGAGGGAGATACGCACGAGTACAGCAACAGGACCCTTGGAGCACGACTACCTCCACTGGCGAGTGGACCCCAACCGCGCGGACCACAGGTCGCGACTGCCAGAACAGTGACGACTCCTACTGAAGGCTGCGGCCTCACCACCGGCTGAGTAGACTATCTGTCGCGACCTGCCCGGGCTAGGCCGGCTGTTAGCCCGGAGCTGGCATGGGGAAAACGAAAGGGCCAAAAGGTGATGGGGGGCCGGCCACAGAGGCTCCAGACAACGTGCAACAGCCCCATTCAGAGTTGCAAATGATGCAGGACAAAATCCTAGAAGCTATTGCAGCCACGAAGGCCGCTCTGCAGCAAGACATTGCTCAGGTATCGACGGGCCTGGGGCTCCTGAGAGCCGACCATGGGAAGCTAGCCGATAGGGTCAAAGAGGCGGAACTCACTCTAAAAGACGTTGTGCCAGGACAAAAGGCTTTAGAAGGCAAACTCACGGACGCCCTGGACCGCATCCAGACACTGGAAAGATGGGCAGAGGATGCGGAAAACCGCAGCCGTCGGAACAATGTACACCTGGTGGGCCTTCCGGAGAAAAAAGAGGGGACGGACATAATGGGCTACTTAGACAACTGGCTGCGAACAGCGGTGGCACCGGAGGGACTGTCCCCCTTCTTCACATTGGAGCGAGCACATCGTGTACCTGCCAGGCCCCCGAAACCGGGGCTCCCCCGCGACCGGTGGTGATTAAATTGCTCCACTACAGGGACAGAGACTGGCTACTACAACGAGTGAGGGAAGCGGGAGCGTTTCAGGTCGATAACAGTAAAGTCACGTTGTTCCCGGACTACACCTTCGAAACCCAAAAACTACGAGCCTCGTTCCTGTCCATTAAAAAAGAACTACGTACGGAGGGTCTGCAATACTCGCTATTATTCCCGGCGAGGCTCCGAATTTCAATAGATGGGAAGGCCCTGTTCTTTACATCTTCGGCGGATGCATGGTCCTGGTGGGACTCTTACAAGGCTGGAACAGATGGGGCCCGCTTCAGAGCCGAGGAGGAATTCCAACAGGGCTCGGTGCGACGATCCAAGCGGCTTCGGAAACGTGGACAACACCGGAAAAAACCGACGGAATCACAGACGGAAGAGGAGCGGAACGCGGCACTGCAGGCGGTGAAGGAGGTCTCCGGCGTGGTGTCATCACAGCTGGGGAGAGAATCAAACTCGGAGGGAAGAAGAACGGGATCGGAAACAGAACTGTCGGAGGTGGACAGCGCAAGGGGTCCGACAGTAACACCACAAACAGCGGAGGAAATATTCGGCAGCTAAACCAAGAGCCATGGGGGGTCTGACAGCGACAGTCTGGCTGATATGGCATGGCCGATCACTTGAGCAGGCAGACGTAAGACTGGACTAACGTGAGTCTGGATAATTATTGAGGGGCGGGGGAATAGGGAGATAAATTCCATAGCGGAGGCTAGTTCATGCGCCCAGAGGCCCATAAGGCCACCGCAGTACAGACTGCGGAGTAGGAAGTTTTGAGGGCACGTTGCTCAATTGTTTGGACGGGGGTAACTCTTTCGTAGTTAGGTCCTGTTCTAGGGGGGAGGATGTCTGGAGACGTTGGGGTTACTCAAGACAGGGGCGGGAGAAGGGGGGGAGGGGCAGAGCTGGGAGGGGACAGATGCGGAGGGAGGGGGGGCGAAACTGTTGCGGACAGGTGGGAGAGATGTCATTCCTGGTGTCTGGCCACAGTTGGTCAGGGCTCATAACCGACAATATCGGGATAATGGATAATGTGGGATCGTTAAAATGTGTGTCTTGGAATGTGCAGGGTCTGAACTCAATGACTAAAAGGCACCAGATTCATTCTTACCTGGTCCGCAGGGGGGTTCACATTGCCTTCCTGCAGGAGACTCATCTAACTAAAAAAGAAGGGACCGCACTGCAAAGGAGGTGGAGGGGTCACCTGTTCTATACCACATATTCAGCATTTGCCAGGGGGGTGCTAATTTGGATTCGAGCCGGGATCCCCTTCCAAGTCACTAGGCACACCGTGGACCCAGAGGGGCGATTTGTAGCTGTTGAGGGATTACTTAGGGGCCGTGATATTGCACTCTGCGGCGTTTATGCACCGAACGCTGAGCAAGCGGTGTACTTCACTAAACTTTCCAGACACTTAGCTGCCTATTTCGCTGGCCCCATATTGATGGGGGGGGACTTCAACTCTATTGAGGACACCAGCTTAGATAGATCACACCCACCACTGCACGCTTCCCCAGTACATAGATTGGCGAAACACAGATCGAACTGGCAGGAGCAATGGGACCTGACCGATGTGTGGCGCATACAACACCCTGTAGAGAGGGATTATTCCTTCTACTCTAGCATGCACGACCTCCACGTCCGTATAGACGCATTCCTATGCTCCCAGCAAATATTACCGATGGTTGCCCGCACAGAATATCTAACACGCTCGATATCAGACCATAACCCCCTACTGCTCACACTAGCCTGGATGAACGGGACTACGCCGATCCCGACGTGGCGGCTCCGGCCAGACACGTTGGATGACCCGCCGTTCAGCGCAGACTTAGAAACCAGAATCGCACAATACTTCACAGAGAACGATGGGACTACCTCCTCACGAGCCGCTGAATGGAATGCATTCAAGGTAGTGGTACGAGGACACTGTATAGGGAAATTTGCGGGGGCACGGCGGACATTAGTAGAGGACTTAGACAAGGCTGAGCGGACATTGCGGGAAGCCGAGAAATCGCGACCCAACCACCCCGAACTACAGGATAGGGTATGTGCAGCGCGGGAAGCGGTGGCTGTTGAAATAGAGCGCCTACGCAGCTTTGATTACAAATCTTATTTGACTAAGGCTCTTGCCGAAGGGGATAAGACAGGGACACTACTAGCCTGGCTGGCCAACCCCAATAGGGGCACAACCCCGATACTGTCCCTGAAAGGATTGGGCGGGGAAGTGTACAACACCCAACTAGATATAGTGAAGTGCTTCAAGGACTATTATGACAACTTATACAGGAGGGGTTTAGAGGCTCGACCCGAGGCGACGGACGCTTTGTTAACAGAGATCCAACTGCCTCGGTGGGAACCGGAACATGCTAAAACCATTGGGAGCCCGATCGACCTCGCGAAAATTAGGGGGGCCATAAAGAGAATGGCGCGTAACAAAACACCAGGGATGGATGGGTTGCCTATTGAGTTCTACGCGAAGTATATGGACTTACTGGCCCCAAGGCTACAAATAGTATATATCGAAGCCAAAGAGAAGGGCGAGTTGTCCCAATCGATGCGTGAGGTGATTATGATCCCCTTGCTAAAATCGCGCAGGGATAGCTCGGATCCAGCGTCGTACCGCCCGTTGTCAATGCTGACGACGGATTATAAAATTTTAAGCACGATCCTAGCCACAAGACTGATAGCCCATATGCAGGGCCTGATTCATGGGGATCAATCGGGCTTCATCCCCACTAGAAACACGTCCCACAACATTCGCAGGCTGCTCAGACTAATAGCGGACCCTCCAACGACCGCACGGGCCCCTATGGTGCTGTCGGTCGACATTGAAAAGGCTTTCGATAGCCTGGAATGGGACTTCCTCTATAAAGTGATGCAGTGTTTTGGTCTAGGAGAAGATTATATACAATGGACCAAAGTGCTTTATGCCTCGGCAGGCGCTAGGGTGAGAGTAGGAGCTTTAATATCGGATCGCTACGAGGTGAACAGGGGAACAAGACAAGGGTGTGCGCTGTCTCCTCTATTGGTTGCTCTGGCAATGGAGCCATTTGCGACGCTGGCTAGAAGGGGGGATGCTTACTACAGACTAGAAGCAGGAGGGACCCACCACTATATATCGCTGTACGCAGACGATCTTTTGTTAATCCTGGATAATGACGGAGAAGCGGTTGAGGGTGCGGAGGATCTACTACTGAGATTCGGAGAAATCTCAGGCTTAAAAGTGAACTGGGCAAAAACTTGCCTCTTTCCGCTCCGGAAAGCAGAGCAGTGTCCATCGACCAACCTTAACATGCGATGGGAACCTGATTGTCTGCACTATCTCGGGGTTTACATCTACCACGAACCCGCCACCCTATTAGACGGGAACATCGGTCGATGTATTCGAGCGTTGAAAGGCAACATGTCCTTCTGGGCTACCCTCCCCCTATCCCTGGCGGGACGAGTGTCCCTCCTCAAAATGATCGCCCTGCCACGATTATTGTACTTCTTTAGGACCCTCCCTGTGTGGATACCGGGAGAAATGTTCAAGCGCCTGAAGTCTAGCATAGTGTCCTTCCTGTGGGGAGCAGGCAGGCGGCGAATAGCATTGGCGACTCTAATGCGCCCGAAAGATCGAGGAGGACTAGCGGTCCCAGACTTTGAGCTCTATTACCTGGCTGCACAACTGCAATTCTTCACGCAGGAGGTGGCAAGAGTGTACCGGGGGCCTGACCAAGAGAGAGACGTGGGTACCCCCGCCATGTGTTGGCGTACATAGCCCTACAGCAGAAATGAATACTCAGAGGGTTGACCCAAGAAGAAAGGACGCTGCGGCTATGCTGGAACCGCATGCAAAAGCGTGCCGGTCCTGGTCACCCGTATGCGCCAGAGATCCCAATAGGAATGATAACGGCGCTTCCGCATGGAGGGGATTGGTCAAACCTCCAGTTGTGGGAGGAGGCGGGTCTGCAGATGGTGGGAGACCTATATACTGACGGGGTGCTAACGCCATACCAGACTCTACAGGAGCAATACGATCTCCCACGAGGAGACAATTTACTGCACGCGGCGGTAGTGAGGGCTATTCAGGCACATTGGGGAGAGGGACTGATTGAACCTGAAACTTCACCGGCGTGCCAATACACGATGATGACAGCAGGAACTTTCAAGGCGGTTACGTGTCTCTACTCCAGAATGAGCACGGACAACATGCCACCGCTGACACGCCTCAAAACACAATGAGAGACTGATCTGCAAAAACAAATCCCTGACACAACATGGTCCCACTTGGTTCAGAGAGCTAGGAAAAGCACCAGGAACGCCCGCTTCCAATTGATACATCTTTACATTCTTCATAGGGCCTACCTCACTCCGAATAAAATAGCGCAATACTTTGGCACAGAGGATGCAGCGTGCCCCAGATGTGCACTAACAGGTGCAGACTTAATTCACATGCTCAGGGACTGTCCGCGACTGCAAGAATACTGGACAGGGGTGGGAGACACCTTGAATGAGGTTACAGATAGAGTCCTGCACTATGACAGCGCGGTCGTCCTGCTACACTGGTTTCCACACACACGCAAAACCAAGCTGTCGAGTAAATTTATAGACATGGGTCTACTTATTGCAAAGAGGGAGCTCACCAAAGGTTGGAAGTCTAAGACGGCACCGACACATCAAAACTGGATGAACGAATTTCTGAAATGGGCTGCGGCAGAGAGCACGCTTAGATACCAGCTGGCCAGGCGTAAAGCAGATGAGAAAGCTCAGGAAGCGGCGCTAGCGTGGGAGATCCTAGTCCAGGCGCTTAGGGACAGCACAGGGGAGAGTGGAGAAGAGGAGGAAATAGAACACTCGGAGACCCCGGGGGAAGCGGTTTTGGACCCAACACTGACACCAGACACACACACCTAATAATTGACTTCATAATCCTTGAACTACCAACTCAACTTAGTTTACGACCATTGCACATAGGCACAGACACCAGGGGGATAGGGAGGGGGGGACAGTTAAACTAACTCAAATGTTGAAGAGGGTTTCTACACCACTACTGGACGATGGGGAACTATAGGTTTAAAAAAAGTTAAAAGCGGAGAGCGGTAGATCACTGAGAACGTCTATACCAGGAAACTGAGGCACCATGCTGAGGGTATGTACGCCACCCTACCTCCGGGATGTGGGTTATAAGGCTGTGTACGTAATATCTAGATGTAGAGAAATACTTGAGATCCCGCTAACACACCTGCGTGTATATTATATACCTAACATTTTCCTCTGCAATAAAAATTGTTTTACAAAAAAAAATAAGATTGCTAGGACAAATGAATTAGTTACTGCCCATCCAATTCATGTGCACATGTGTAAATGGTGGACAGAATTGCTGGATCACCTGTCTAATCAAAAGTTATTAAACGTAATGGATTTCGCAGCCATAACTCATAATGACAGCTGCCTAATCACCACATATAGAGGTTTTGGTTGTGCTTCAATTATAGATTATGTTTTTATATCAGCCTCATTAGACAGACCCCCCAGGATATTACGGCATAGATTGTCAAATTTAGCGGCACAAAAATGGAAATTTAGTGGCACAAAAGTGTGAATTTAGCGTCATTATTGCGGCACCGTATTTTATTCTTAATCATTCTTTTTCATCCTTATATCAATTTAAACTGATTCAGCAGTGTATTCCACTGTGAAACTGGCATGTTTAAAGTGTCTGCGTCTCTACGGAAGCACAGCTTCAATCTGTACCTCTTGAGAGGGGGCCGTATTTCTCCCTGGGGTGTTCTAGCACCCAAGTATGCACCCCTGCCAGGGCACTGCTGCCTCCTGGACCCGTCCGTTTTAAAAAACAGTAATTTCTATCACCTTTTTTAACATTGAAAATATATTGATAATACAAATATGACCCATAGAGGAAGTCCTGCTTAGCTGCTGGAACACTAGATTTACTAGAAAGTAATGCAGCGAATTTGTGAGTGGACAAAGACAAGGATAGTCATTTAAAAAACTATCCTCTTTTCTGAAAACCAGTGGTCTAAAAGGGGCCTTAAAATATCCCCAGCAGTTCTGAAGCGCTGCTGCAGGGTACATAGCTGCCAAGGTTTCAGATTGCTTATGTGTGACATTTTCATAAATTCACTGTACATATGAGTGACATATGAGTAACATTCAATGATTATGAGTGACAATTTCTCCTGAACAAAATTAAGCAATGGAGTCTAGGGAAACAGATAAATATCAGATATTACCCCAATTTGAGCAAGTAGAAACTCTAAGAATATCTTGAAACTGCAGCAAAGAGATACACACCGGGGACCTGCTATTTTCCTCCTTGATGGCTTGCCTCTAGGTCCCACCTATCAAGGGCATGAGTGAGTGGCATGCACACAAAGGTCTGTGAAATAACAGTTAAACAGATGCTGACTCAGGCACATGCTGCTCAGTGTTAAAAGCTGGTAGCTATAAGTACAATAAGTCCCCTGAAACAATGCTGCCTATAGGTGGCTGTATTGTTAGTTTTGCATGAGCCCGTGTCACTTGAAGAAAGGTGGGTCTTGTGCACAGTTAATACCACAGTAAGTCGGTGTCTATGGGTGGACGTTTTTAAAAGCTTTGTTTTGCTAGTAAAAACATTTTAAACATTTAATATTTACATAATAGTTGATTGAATGAGAATTTTATTCAATGGAATATGTTTTGTTACATATAAAAACTACACTTATATGTCTAATAATGCTTTCTTCAAAAAACATTTTGGTGACCTCCGAGCAGAAAGAGTTATGTAGCTGAAGAATCAGTGGTAAGAAAGCCCTGCAAATAAGTCCTCTATGGTTCTCAGACTTTCTATCCCCTGTCTCCGTATATTTGCCAAACTCATGCCTTTTGACTTGATATAGCCATTTTTGCTTGAAGAAACGATAAAGGGGGAAAGAGGGGGATCCGAAGACCTAAGGTGTTTTGCATTTTGAAATGAAAGTCTTGTCGAAAACACTAACCATACTAATTTCTTGTAGGTTTCGAAGTGCATCTGACATTGCAACTACCTTCCCCAACTTTCAGCTACGACATATTTTTCCTGGCTCACTTTAAAATGTGTTACACTGTGGTGGGATTATTGGTGAAGAACTACGAGCACGGCACAGTACTTTACCCACAAGAGGCGAGTGGGAAAGTAGAGGGAGTGGGGGGGGGGGCAAACACAACAACCGCCGTCAAAATAGCCAATGTCCAATCCAACTCGGCAGCCACCACAACCGCTATGGCTGTAGGTCCGGCGCTCCAATGCTGACGGCGGTGGAAAGGATTATGAGCAATATTGCCTCTTCAATAAGATTTTACAGACAAAAGAAAATATGTTTACTTTGGCAACTTTGTTGACACTTCTGCGCTTTTGTTGTTCTTTGGCAGCTGGCATTCAGTTCCACACTTTAACACAATTGAAGCCAGTAGTGAGTATTGAATGTTTTCATCAGAATTCTGTACTGGTAAAGTTCTGCTTTTGCATACTGTGGTATTTTTTCATGCTGAATGCTTCAGCCAAGTGTCATAATGTAATGGCCAGTGTCAGAATAACAGACAGATCTTGGACAGGAGGAAGCAGGTATTGGACGGCTGGATGGTGGCACGTAGTGATGTGTGCGTGCACAGCCTATTATCGGGCATTGTTTGTTTTGCAGACACTTTGGCAAATATTGCAGCGATAATTGTAAATATTGCAGCCATCGCACTAGTCAGCTGATTTCGCTATTTTTTGGTGAATCGTGAAATCGCGAAATGCTGGAGGGTCTGATTAGAAGACTGTTTAATAAAAGCTGAGGTCATACCCACTGTGCATGGTGTCAATAATTCAACCTCGGTTACAATCAGCGTTGCCCCTAGACCGGATTTTGTTAAAGAACCTGGGGCCAGTAACTTAGTACCCTCGACAGATAATTCAAGAGTGATCTGGAAAGACATTGATAATAGTAAATTGTTCTCTAAAATGTTAACAATATACCCATCACCCATTGAGATCTGTTTGTTGTCTATTGATCCCAATCCTGAGGCAGTTAATGCTTTTAGTCACTTATGTGCAGGTATTAAGCAACTGATTTCAAGTCCTGCATTTGATAATAATCAGAACCCAAAGTGGTTTAATAAGGCTTGTTCACTGGAAAAAGAGAGATCCGTGTAGCTCTTACAGTGGTACCAAGGGATGCAAGCCTTGTTAGATCACTGATGCGTCAGTACAAACAAGTGGCTAGGCAGCGGAAAGACGAGATCCTGAAAGAACGTTGGGACAATCTTGCCTGTGCTGCAAGACTGAATAAAACAAACAGTTTTTGGGCAGTAGATAAGGATATGAAAACTGTGGGCCATACACTTACTCCTCTAAGCTGTAATATTACCAGTGAAGCCAACTTTTCTAAAATATACACAGCTTCATCTCAGAGTGAGGACCCCTTTGCCATTCATGTTGCTTCATGAATTCAGATATCAATATCTGAAGTCGAGGACGCCATCCACTAAAGCTTAGGCAACAAGCCCGCTGGCCCTGACGGGCTTTCCATTGATCTCATTAAGTATAAACCGGAATCTGGACGCCCCTTTTACTCAAAAGGGGGACCGATCCAACCCTAGTTGCTAGAGACCGATCTCCCTGATTGAAAACACACTTAAGATACTTGGGAGGGTCTACTCAATAAAATTAGGTCTTGGGCTGAGGAGAAACATATTTTGAACAAGTGCCAGCTAGGTTTTAGAAGTAATTTGGGAACTGTGGAACAATGCCCAAATCTCAATTTGATTATCGGCAAATATACTATAGACCGGCATTCTCCTATTTACTTACCTCAGCCTTCGACCTAGTTAATACATAGCGTTTATGGTCATGTCTTTTAAAATACGGGTTAGATGAGTTTTTAGTTAATTTCTAGCCTATTTGCACAGGGACCTCAAGGCTCGGGTGAGGATTAGTAGGGATGGGGAGGTTTCAGGTGATATTGTTATTGGTAGAGGGGTCAGAAAGGGGTGCGTACTCGCCCCACTCCTATTTATTTTATAAATTAATGACTTACACAATGTGCTGTCTGAATTGACCACTGATGTCCTGATGATTAATGGCAATACACTACCCGTCCCACTATACACGGATGATGCAGTTCTAATGAGCCGCACCCCGAATGCACTAGGCACTTTAGTTGGGGCTTTGTAGATTTTATGGTCAGCCTAGATCTATGCCCTAATTTTAAGAAATCACTTTTAATGAGATGTGGCCCCAAAAAGCACCTTGTTAATACAATTACCTCAGTTTCTGAACGCTTGAAATGCACTCACACTTTTCCATACCTAGGGCTAGTATTCTCAGATAATGGTTCTTGGGCAGCCCATTTGGCACTTAGCCAGAGTAAGTTTTTTAAAGGCCAGCAACGCGATTTTGTGCCTTCCCCAACTTAAAAGAACTGAGGTAGTGCTATCTTTATTGAAAATATTTAAAACATAGTGCATACCTACTGCAACATATGGTGCAGAAGTTTGGGGTCTTACAAATTGTCGTAGCATCCAGGTAGAAGAAAATAGATTTTGCCGGAGACTTTTGGGGGCGCAGATTTCTTCCTCACACTTTCTGTCTGTCTGTCACAAGGAGTTAAAATTGTTTTATATTGAGGACCACATTAGGTCTCGTCAGGCCATACTTTGGCCATAAGTTTGGGAAAATCCAGCAGCAACAGTAACAAGAGAAATCATAGGTGTCTGTCTTAAATGTGACAAGGGGGTATATACTGTCGGTTGCGGCTGTTAGGCAAAGCTTGATTAGTGTGAATTTTGACCATATCTTTGTAAACCCAAGTGACATGGTGGGTATAAATAAAAAAGATTCTTCAGGAGGCTCAACATGAACATTATAGTGACATAAAATACACAACAGAACTTTTGAAATCATTAGTCACAGGGTATATGTCCTTAGTGGATGTTGATTGCCCCCCATCACACTCTCCACCCAGCTACCTCCTAAAGGACATTAGTCGCTGGGAGAGAAGTTTGCTCTTTCGCCTTAGGGCAGGCACTTTAAAATTCTTATTGTGCTTCCCTATAGGTTTTAACATTAACCTTGAGCAAACGCCCTGTCCCTGCGGCAATCGTGGCAATCAATCAATGTTACATTTTATATTCTTCTGTAATTTTTATAAAAAATATACCAAACAATTGCTGATCCCTTTTTTCAAGGCACTGCCCATTATTGACTATAGAATAGCCTATAGGGAAATCCTTAAGCTTAATCGGGAAGATTTAATTTTCTGTCAGCAATTTTTTGAAAATGGCAATCAGTTCACGTGCTTGCATGAGTACTTTATAATAGACTTGATTTTACTTTTTTATACCTTGCTGCTATTTGACAAGGAACTTAAGCTTAGATTTTGGTTGGTGCCCTGGAGAAAGTGTTGTTATTTACTTCATGGTTCGAACTTCACAGCCTATATTTGACTGCACTTTAATGTATTATGCTACTAGTTGCTTACACTTGATGGTACTCATACCATATTGTGCTGCTATCTGTTAAATCTCTTTGCACTTTATCAAATTATGCTGCTACCTGCTATGAGAAATGTTACCATAAGTTTTAAGTTTATTATAGGTTTTATCAAGAATTTGCTGCCTTGCACATTTTTGTCTTTTTGTATACACGTATTTATATTGCCGTGCATGTTACAATTCACAGGACCCTGTGTACTTACTGTTTTAAATTGCGTAATGTTTTTAAATGTATACTTTTATTGGTATCTCGCTCTGTGGTTTTACTGATATTTCATGTCCGAAAAAAGATGTATTGATTGATTGAGTATACGACCCTTTAGGTTTTTTATATATATATATATTTTTTTTTTCTCACCAAGGAAATAATTACTCGCACTCCACCAGGAATACAATTCTCTTGCAGGTTTATTGCAATGCCATTACAGCAACAGCTTCACCAACGCGTTTCACAGCATCCGCTGCTTGATCACGGTTACAAAAACCTCTATATATATATATTTCATGTTTTTTTTTGATGGGATGCCATTTATGTAGTGCCCACTTGGCAATTAATTGTATTTTATCTGCACCGCCCTTGATGTGTTCTGCATCTTGAGATGCTGGTATATCTATGAAATGTTAATATTATCTGTATATTTATGGCTGTGATTAGCTCAAAAAAGTGTTGTGACTGACTGACTGATTGACTGAATCTTAGAGAGTCTAAAAAATGAGAAATAATGGTGATAGGTTGGATTTGATATCCAGGTTAAATATGGTTCTATCTCATTGGTATTCGATAGCTGAACATATCTTATAATAGAAAGCAAGGATTGTACTTTCAATAATCTTTCTTTCGCCCAATAATTTAGAAAGCTATCTTTTCTAACATCCTTGGTTTTTGCAGTAATAAGGGCCGGATTGTCAAAAAGCTCTTTTATACCTTTCTGTTCGAAGGATTTCTTCAGATAGAAAAACCAAGGGATCTGAGCTACCCCTGATAAGGCTATGCAATCTAGAATACAAGAATGAACCAAAGTTGCATCTGGGTTTAACCATACCTTTCTTCATAACAAAAGTGGGACCAAACATAAAAAGATCCACCATGTACGGGAGGCCTAGTTCTTCATGATATATCAGACTGGGTGTACTCTCGGGGACAATTAGTAATCTCTGCAGAAAATAATTGTCAGATATTTGTAAAGATTCTGTGTGTGCATGCCCCCATGGACCTGCGCTGTATGTTCCTGCTGTTATGCATTTAGTTTTCTGAAGGTCGATCAATTGTCTGATTGGTTTTTGGCCTAGGTTTTGGCTGAATCAATTACTGAGCCCGAACAGTTAAAAGATTCTTCCAAGTTAAAGAGGAGCTAAACAGTATTCCTAGGTAATTAAAATTACGTACTTTCTCCAGCACCGTTGACTTTACATGGAAACTGTCTTAGTTTTGGTATTATGGGGTCTGCACATCATGACTAAATTATTCATATAGTTTGAAAAAGCGTCCAGTAATTTTTGCAGCCAGTTTGCCATGCAGGCAACTAGCACAGCATTACCCGAATAAAGTAAAATAGGAATATGTTGACCCCTATGCATGGTATATCCTTCGGCCAAGTGTTTGGAAATGTTATTAATATACAATACATTAAAAACGGTGGAAGGCTGCAACCCTGCCTAACTCTCCTTGTTGATTTTATGGGGGGTGTTCATTTTCCCAAGGGGCCAAAACTCACTTTCAGAAGCAAATCCTGATGTAAACGCTTAAGGAACAATAAAAGGTCAGCCTCCACCCAATCCCTTCCTTGAAAACCCAGAGTTTGGTGCAATTCACTAAATCAAAAGCAATGAATACATCTATAAATGCTAAATGAAGGCACCCTTTATTTGCTTGGAGCATTTGCAGGCTATTAAACAGATTGGGGTACTAGTAAATTGTTCCCAGCCACAGCCTAAAGCCAAATTGCACATTTGACAACATATTTTGTTCTCAGGCCCATGTTTCCAGGTGTTTGAATAGCACCCTTCTTGGGATTTTCATGGTGGAATTTATTAATAAAATGGGTCTAAAGAATGCCGGGGAACGCCTGTCCACCTTTTTACAAACCGGTATAATAACAGCTGTCTTACAAGATTCAGGTATATGTCCCTTAAAACATTCCTGAATATGTTTGTTAAAAGAGGAACCTAGAAGTCTATGTTTAATTTAAAAATATCTACTGGCACTCCATCCAGGCCTGGCACTTTACCCAATGCACATTTTTAATGGCTTCCTCTACTTCACTAACCTCAACATTTAAAGTAGGGACCAAAGTTCCCAATCTACTCTGTACTACATCTGCCTTAACATTTGAAACAGAAGGAGAGATGGCTTCTGAGTGGAAAATAGCTGAACAATGTTTACAGAGATCACCACCTCTATATTTGAGGGAGCTGGAGTCTGCAAAATAAGGTTGTTTATTGTAATTGTGGTCATTAACTAATCAACATGTTGGGATATTAATTGACACCACAAACTATTGAAAGGTATCTCTGTGACTCGTAACTAGCATAACATAACTAGATTACAACTACATTATATATATATATATATATATATATATATATATATATATATATATATATATATATATATATATATATATATATATATATATATATTACCTACTGGCGGTCGCCAGTAGGTATATATAGTTAGGATTTTTTCTCCATGGGATTTTTGAAAATTCTATGTCTAATAACTTTGGTGTTTGTGGACGGAATTGGCTGAAATTTTCAGGAAAATGGAACATTTTGTTTCTGAGCAGCCCCTGAAAATTTGGGGGGGTTTGTCAAGGGGGGGGCCGAGAAAAAAGGGGGGTCCCAAAACGCGTTTTTCCCATGTTAATTTCCATAGGGCGGTTGGCCTCACTTTTAGCCCGAACGGCTGAATGGATTTGCACGAAACTTGGCAAAATTGTAGGGACTGTTAGCCCGATGTGCCTTTGCTAGGTCTCAATATATGTGCTCCAGTGGATTTTGAGAAATTAACGTTCAAAAAAAGATATATATCTGTAAGCGCGCTCCGGGTAGCGCTCCAGTTCGCGTACTTGACGCGTAACGGAACTTCGCGAAGCGAAGCTGATTGGCTCTCCGGTGTCTGTCAACATTCTAAACAGTCCGGAGCGGCCGCCATCTTGTCTCTCGGTAGGATCGAGAGACAAGAGGAGGCCAAAACAAAGGGGGAAATGACCATAAGGGGGCATAGTAGATCCTCCCTGACCCCCTAGGTTTGATGTGAAGGCTTTAAAAGGGCCCCGCGGGGCAAAAAAAAAAAAGAAATTTGGTTTTTTTGCGTGGGGAGCGCCCGGTTCGCGAACCGGGAAGCGGCCCGGGGAGTGTACTATAAGGAAAAAAGAATGATAGACTTTTCAAATATTGTATGTTAATTGATTGTTTGTTTTGTTGATTTTTTTTAAATATATTTATTTTTTAAACAATTATTTATTATTGTGATTGTGTTTCAAAATTTAATAAAATATCTAACATTTCACTGTCTGAAATGTCGTTATTTTCATTGAACATAGCTTGTAATGTTTGAGTGTGTAAAATGTCCTCATTTTCAAGGAGGACATCTACTGATTGCACACATTGCAGTAGTTCTGGGTCCCAAGTTTCATCCATAAATTCAATGTCATTTGGATCAATGATTTCTTGGTTGTTCTCTGCAAGGACAATTTCAAATGACACTTTCTGTTCGCCTTCCATTTTGCCTGAAATTTCCATTAAAAAAAAATATATTAGTAGAGATAGGGCACTGTTGGGATTAGTTTTAGATAGGCAGTTTTTAACAGTGAATTTATCTTTGGGCAGTGTATAGTATCAGAGTGGAAGTAGGAATATAAAAAAGTGTATGTGATTTAACGTAAGTAAATTAATAATTATAAAAGACAAGCCTAACTCCATCCATAACTATAACAGAGAAGTCTATCTAAATCTATAACTACTACAGAGGGATAGTATATAACTATCAGAAAAAGTTTACCATATTAACTTAAAGTGCACAATATACTTCAGTTTTTAAAATAACAACTTACCTTTAAAAAGAAGTTGAAGTTATTAGTGAAAATCCTATTGAAATGTACACCAGGAAGTAGTAGTCAAAATGGCTGTGTTTCCTTCTCTTCCTTTATATTCAGGTACATAACCAATCAAATGTCAGGTAAAAAAAAATGGAAAAGAAAGTAACATTTTCATTGGTTGTCAATTCCAACACTTCAGATGTGTTTTGTGAAGTAATTTACCTCAGGGTATTTAGAGAGGTCTACAGGCTAAATGGCTAAATGGAATTCCAACCAAATTTGTGAAAATGGTAGGGATTGGTATGTAGTATGAGCAAATCTATATTTGGTGAAAGTGTCTCCAATGTTTCTTCTGTAAATTACTTTCCCACCTTTTTTGATGGAGCGCTTCCCGGGGAGCGCCCCGGTACGCGAACCTGCAGCGTTACGGGAGTCCACTATTTTGTGTTTCGGTCGAATTAAGATACAAGATGGAGGGCAAATAATGTTCAGAATGGGTAGAAGGGGACACGGTAGACGTATTTTGACCCCCTAGGTTTTCTGAGGATGGCTGAGGAGGCCCATATGTGCGAAAAAAAACATTTTTTTAAAAAATTTAGCGCGGTTAGCTTCCGGTTCGCGTACCGGGTAGCGCTCCGGGGAGCGTACTTTGTTGAAAATTCGTGAAAAAAGTTAGAGTAAAATAATAATTGTGAGTGATCAGATGTAGGGTAGCTCTGAGAAGAGCTTTTGGGTTTATGGTACATTTAGGTACTTATAAGTAGGTACCAATGCACAGTTTTAAATTCAGAATGAAAACTCTGTTCCCTTCATCTGAGAAGTGAACTCCATCTCCTCTGTAGATATCTTGCATGTAGTAACGCAAGTTATTGTTGTACATGGAGCCCATTCCATGGTCTCTCATGTAAGCTGAAACAGATTTGTTTACATGCTTCCTCGATTTCTCAATTTGTGGACAAAATTGGTTCGACCACCTCCATTTCTGTCTTTGGCATATATTTGAATATACCAAGGCAGTTTGAGGAAAAAGTGCCATCAATTGCTCAAAGGTGTCCTTTAAAAGCATTTCCAGACCTACACCAGTCAAAGTGCCCAAGTCATTACCTCCACAGTGCAAAATTAACAGGTCTGGTTTAGGCAAATGCATAAAGGTTTTCACCAATGGTATCAATTGGTGACATTTTAATCCTCTGTGGCCAAACCACTTAATTTCCACATCTTGTAAATTGAGGTTAGGTAAATTTCTGTTCTCAGCATACCTTTGAGCCCAGTAGGTGTAACTATGTCCAATAATCCAGACAGAAAACATGGTGAGAGAAGGTTCTGCTGCAGTCAGATGAAGTGTGGCAATGAAATGGCAGTTGGAAAAATAAGAGTTTAAAATGAAAAAAACTGTGGAGTTTCTGTGTTAAGGAAGCAGTAGCAGTGATTGGTGGATTTTGATTGCTGAAAACAGAAAGTTAGGGTGCATGGATGAGTTCTTTGAAAGATGTAATTTGAATGGTCAAGAAAAAATCATTTAATGAAAGATTGCACTGGATATGCAGGTGCACTGAGAGTTCAGAGTTCAATTGAAACATTGTTGTGTGAACTTGCAAACATCAGAGGTCTTTCAGGAGGTGGTTGCTATGCAAAAAAGGCAGAGAGGGCAGAGGGGGGAAGGGTGTTGATTTGAAAAAAATGAGGGAAGAGTTTTGATTGGGTGACATGAGAGATATGTGTGATGAGTTACAGCATTTCTGTGCTTTTCATAGCTGCAGACTCTGGAGTGCATACCTTTTGCTCTGCTAAAGACAAATTGGTGTGTTTCTGAGACTGTTTTGAAACTCATAAAGTATTTACTAAGGTGAGAAAAGATTCATTTAATTTAGATAGACAATAGTATGCTTTAGGGAGAAAATTATGAAGAAAGTTCTGTATTTAAAATGTTGCTTTGTGTCAAGTGTTTTACAAATAGATTTTGTTTCTTTGAGTTACATAGCCATGTTAAAAGTGACCCTTAAAAAAACGCTTTCATGTGTCTTAGGGCATTTTAAGTCATTTCCCGATGAATGTAGGTATATAATTGATTTAGATGATGTGTTTCAAAACGTTTTTAGGCCTTTGAGTCTCTCTGATATTATTTTTCCCATTTTAATTTAAGACCTTTCCCCGTGGTGCAAGGTCCTTGTAAATATGCCCCCATCTGTGCTTGGCAAATTTAGATTTTAATTCTTTGACTAACATAGCCATGTTAAAAGTGACCCAGAAATGGTGCAAGGGCCTTAAAAAAACGCTTTCATGTGTCTTAGGCCATTTTAAGTCATTTCCCCTTGAATGTAGGTATATAATTGATTTAGATGATGTGTTTAAAAACGATTTTTGAAATCAATTAGTTTACTTGATATGTAGTGCTAGAGTTTCCTAGGTTGCTTGGGGCATATTTATAAGGCATTTGAGTCTCTCTGATGTTATTTTTCCCATTTTAATTTAAGACCTTTCCCCGTGGAGCAAGGTCCTTGTAAATATGCCCCCATCTGTGCTTGGCAAATTTAGATTTTAATTCTTTGACTAACATAGCCATGTTAAAAGTGACCCAGAAATGGTGCAAGGGCCTTAAAAAAACGCTTTCATGTGTCTTAGGCCATTTTAAGTCATTTCCCCTTGAATGTAGGTATATAATTGATTCAGATGATGTGTTTAAAAACGATTTTTGAAATCAATTAGTTTACTTGATATGTAGTGCTAGAGTTTCATAGGTTGCTTGGGGTATATTTAAAAGGCATTTGAGTCTCTCTGATGTTATTTTTCTCATTTTAATTAAAGACCTTTCCCCATGGTGCAAGGTCCTTGTAAATACGCCCCCATCTGTGCTTGGCAAATTTAGATTTTAATTCTTTGACTAACATAGCCATGTTAAAAGTGACCCAGAAATGGTGCAAGGGCCTTAAAAAACGCTTTCATGTGTCTTAGGCCATTTTAAGTCATTTCCCCTTGAATGTAGGTATATCATTGATTTAGATGATGTGTTTAAAAACGATTTTTGAAATCAATTAGTTTACTTGATATGTAGTGCTAGAGTTTCATAGGTTGCTTGGGGTATATTTAAAAGGCATTTGAGTCTCTCTGATGTTATTTTTCTCATTTTAATTAAAGACCTTTCCCCGTGGTGCAAGGTTCTTGTAAATACGCCCCCATCTGTGCTTGGCAAATTTAGATTTTGATTATTTAACTTACATAGCCATGTATGCCTCTTTGGCGCCTCTGTGCGTCACTTTTGTGACGCAGCGGCGGTGCAAAAGATTTGCTATGTGGCGACATATTTAAAAATTGATGCATCTAGGCAGATGTGTCATGCTGTAAAGTCCCGTGCCACATGAAACCGATGCAGCAGTGATGGAAAAGATGCACCATGTTGCAAGACAGGCCTCATTTCATCTCCAACAAGATAAGAAGCTGAATCTTCTGTAAATGTCAAAATTGTTGTATAACACTGCTCAACTTCTGTGTACTCTTTCATATGCTAGAGTCCATCTGCACTATGAGATACCTAAGCAAAGGAAACACAGGTGATGTGATTGTGAAATGAGGAAAAGAAACTCCACATTTTTCAATTACATCACCTGTGTTTGCTAAGTTTACGAATGACATTGTGCAGATGAGGTTTAGGTCTGTCCACGGACACAGAAGAGGTCTGGCCTTTGTTCAAGAGTGAAGTGGACATGACTTACTTCATTGGTGGATCTTCACATGTATTATCTCCTCTATACTCTTCAACAAGCGTAAATTTAATCTGCAACCCTGAGTAGGCCTCACCTTAAACAAACCTCTGGATAGGCCACACCGTATCGTCATCCTGAATCAATCATTTAACATGTTAGGGACAGATTTATGATAGGTGTGTGCCTCTTTTGCGCCGCTGTGCGTCACTTTTGTGACGCAGCGGCGGTGCAAAAGATTTGCTATGTGGCGACATATTTAAAAATTGATGCATCTAGGCAGATGTGTCATGCTGTAAAGTCCCGTGCCACATGAAACCAATGTAGCAGTGATGGAAAAGATGCACCATGTTGCAAGACAGGCCTCATTTCATCTCCAACAAGATAAGAAGCTGAATCTTCTGTAAATGTCAAAATTGTTGTATTCTTTGATATTCTAGACTCCATCTGCACTATGAGATACCTAAGCAAAGGAAACACAGGTGATGTGATTGTGAAATGAGGAAAAGAAACTCCACATTTTTCAATTACATCACCTGTGTTTCCTAAGTTTACGAATGACATTGTGCAGATGAGGTTTAGGTCTGTCCACGGACACAGAAGAGGTCTGGCCTTTGTTCAAGAGTGAAGTGGATATGACTCACTTCATTGATAGGCCTGCACATGTATTATCTACTCTGTATTCTTCAACAACCCTAAATTTCATCTGCAACCCTGAGTAGGCCTCACCTCAAACAAACCTCTGGATAGGCTACACCTTATCGTCATCCTGAATCAATCATTTAAAATGTTAGGAACAGATTTATGATAGGTGTGTGCCTCTTTTGTGCCGCTGTGCGTCATTTTTTTTAAAAATTGATGCATCTAGGCAGATGTGTCATGCTGTAAAGTCCTGTGCCACATGAAACCTGCGTCAGTTTTCATATAGGTGTTTTGTTGCAAGGTAAGCATTAATTTGCATGAAAGCCCTGTAAAACTAACACAGTGAAATTTAGAAGATTTCACTGAGTCAGCTTTATAGCATTGCTGAATCAAATATTTACGCCTGTTTGAAACAGGCATAAGAAGTGATGCACCATGCAATGTGAGGGTTCCTCCTGTGCATTGCAGTAGACATGTCGCGCTTATGACGTGATTCCTGCAATGTTCTGCTTTTGCGGCACAGATGCGTGACGCATCTGTGCTGTTTTTGCTCAATGGTGCTCCACATTGTAAATTCGGCACACTATGGGTGGCAGAGCAGTGGTGCACATTAACTGGTGCATCCGTGGGGATGCGCCACTTAGCATAAATCTGCCCCTGTACATTTAAGTATGAGCAGGGGACACAGAGTCGGTGAGGCTTATCCAAGGTTAAGAAGAGATGAGTCCTGTTCACTGAAAACTTGGACATAGGCCTCACCTCCTCAGCATCGCTGGACATGGCTAAATAATAGCTGCAAAATGTTACTCTTGTTAAACAGTTTTACTATTATAATCTCTGAGATTTGTCTCTTACTCTGCAACATCTCATTGTTGTTCTCTTTCTTTAAAGATAACGACAACATCAACCATGAGTGACAATCAGCAATCAGTTGATTTTGACCTTATCATTGAACTTGTAATTGAAACGTCAGTGGAAGTAGATCCCTTGGATGATTTAAATTCTGAGGATGATGAAGAACATGATGAGGATGCCGATTTGTCAGAATTGTATGACATAGGGTGGGAAGCTGACGTGCTTGAGCCTATGGAACTATAAACATTTATATTTAAAATTTATAATAAATGAAAAGTAAACATGTAAACCGTTTCATTTAAGATTAAACATACCTTCAAAAACAGGTTATGTGTAGTGTCTTCAATAAAATATTAAAATATGCTCATAAAATTAGATCAGATTCACATATAAAACAGCACAGGTAAAATGAAGAAGAATTCCATTTCTTTTCTGCTATTTGTGTATTCTAAATTTGCCAAAGCACTAAAAAATATTCTATGTAAAAATGTCAAGTAGTGTGTTAAGTTTTTGATGACTGTTATTGATTTACTGTTTGGTAATAGTGGTTAATAACATTTTTTATTATATTTTACCACAGATTCAACTGCAGATCATTTCAAAATTTAAGAATGCCAACCAAGGATAGACTTAGAAAGGCTGCAAAACGTCAAAGACAGCAGGTCCATGAAATAATGCAGCAGTCCTCTACAGAAAAAACTTGTCAAGTCACCAAGAAAGCACCGGGTAAGACCACAAAAACATTCATAAGAAACATTTGTAGAAAAAAAAGTAGTAGTACAGAAAATGTTTTAGTCCAGAAAAAGAGAAGCAATTTAAATGGAAAGGAAAGGCCAATCAAAAATGTTACTGCTAGAGCAAGAGATAACTCTGTGCATGATAGTAGAAGGAAACAACAGTTTAGGGACATTCGTAGACGAATGTTCCGCAACAGGATAATTGGCAATTTGTTAAAAAATATTAAGAAAGGTCAACAGAAAGTGGTTTTTTATAAGAGAAAAAAAAAGTTGAGAAAGTTATTGATCAGGCATTTGAAATAAAGCGAAAGTTATTTATTTTGATAATCAATAGAATTAAGAAGCTAAACAAGGCAATTTATGATTTCAAAAGAAATAGTAGATGGAAGAGAATAGTTAATCGTAGTAATTTTTGTGAAGTTTTTTCCGGAGAATGGATGCATAGTTCAAGTTGTGAGGCATTTTTCAATGAGGAGAGTTATTTCCAGGATAATGATTTGGTGCATGCAGTTGACACCAGTGGTCGAGCTTATGAGGTGAAAGATGGTTGTCCAGTTGAAAAAGAAAAACTTGTGACAACAGAGACAGAAGAGGTGTTAGGTAATGAGGTTTTAGGAAGACGTCCTAAGGGTCCTGTGTACACCTGGAAGTGTAGTAGTATTTGCAGTGTACGACAGGATTCCATCAATTTGCTTTGTGATTTTGTACGGACATTTAATAAGAAAAGTTTGAAGCAGAAAATGATGTTGTTGCAAGAATTAGATCCTTGCAGAGTGAGAGAAGTGACAGGTCTGCATGGACATTCACTGGCTTGTCTTTCCAGGAGAGTATGCCAGAGTGTTTTTCATCATTTCAGGATGCTAGCAGTGCATCATAATAAAGTGAGGAAATTAGTTAGAATGTTGTATTATGCTAAGAGTCCAGCAATTATGCTTAAACAATTATGCGCTGCTCTTTTGCATGGTTCTGAAATAGATGTGAAGAATATTTCTGAAGAAATTGAGTTTTGTTACTTTGGAAGTAAAGAGGAGAATGTTGAAATTGACTCAGAAGAAGAGGGTAATGTGGAAGACAGTGTACAGGTTTCCAGTACAGATAATTTTCAGAAGGAAATTGCCACGTTTCAGGTTAAATCAAGTGAGAGGCCTAATTTCACTTGTGTGTGTTGTCGACGCACTTATTATAAGAATCAGACTAAGTTAGTGGATTTATATGCAAAAAGTGGAAGGGAAAATATTAGTGAATGGAAGGATTTCGCAACATACTTGATGGTAGAAAATTGTTTTGATTTGGGATCGGATCAACGTGTGTGTACTTATTGTTGTAACAAATTAAATCAAAACCAGATGCCTGCTAGAGCGGTTCATAATAATCTGGAATTGGTTGAGATTCCTTCTGAATTGAAGGATTTAAATACTTATGAATCTATTTTGATTCAAAGTATCCATCCCTTTCAGGCTATTGTAATAATGGAGCCAAAGACAGGGAAATTGCCTCCATCAGATTTACAGAGAGGATTAAAGGGAAGAGTTGTTTATTTGCCTCTAGATTTGAAGAAAAACATTAATACAATTGGAGTAGAAAAAGTGGAAGAGGAACCTCTGGTTATCTTAGTTAATGGAGTTCCGACAAAGAATAAGAAGATATGGCAAGAGTTAGTGGATGTTAGGAAAGTCAAAAAGGCAACATTGTATTTGAAAAAAAATAATAAGTACTATAAGAATGTATATGTTGCAGAAGAGGAAGTAAGTGAGGAAGAGGATAGCGATTTGTGTGCTGGTCAAATTGAGAAAGTAGAACCCTCTAAAAGTGAAGAAATATATGAACATTATAGTGTCCATCCTTTGCATTCCAAGGAAGTCATGGGGAATGCTATTGAGTTGTTTCAAATGAAACAAGCCAAAGGGAGTCCCATTAGTGTTTGGGAGGAAAGTTTGGAAGCTCGTGTTTCCCACAGCTATTTCCAACAGGTCAGGGAGGAAGATATGATGAGCGACCTCATCAAATTCCTGCTTCTGAATACCGGACTTTACGATTGTATGCAGGAGATGCTAGGTTTCGACAATGCATTCCCTATTTGTTTCATCTCCTGTTTGAAAGCGATCTGTCTGGACTGTCATATGCAGTGAACCACATCTTGAAAAGTGGTATACACATGCAAAACATCTCGGCAAGTGACTTTATGGATAAAGTCAATGTCCAAGACAGTAATTTGGATTGTCACCTGATTAATCTCATGGCGTGTCAGCGTGGTACTAATGAGTACTGGTACCGTCGTCATGGTGATTTAAAATGTATGCTGAGGAACTTAGGAACTCCCACATGGTTCCTCACTCTGAGCTGTGCCGAGTATGGCTGGGAAGACTTACTTAAATTTCTACGAGAGGCAAATGGAAACATTGAAAACATCAAATTCAAGACACCCGGAGAACTGTGCTCTTTGGATCCATTCAATGTATGCAGGTACTTCAATCATAGATTTGAAGCTATGATGTCTTTCATCATGAACAAGAGAAATCCACCTCTTGGAGAGGTGTTGGATTTCTTCTGGAGAAAGGAGTACCAAGCAAGAGGTGCTCCTCATATACATATGCTGCTATGGATCAAGGATGCACCTAAATTTGGAACGGATCCAGAAGACTTAGTGATGAGTTTCATACAACAGTATTCTACGTGTGCTGTTCCAAACACAAAGGAGAAGAAAAGCCTAAGAGAAAAAGTTCTACGTTTCCAAAGCCATCGTTGTGGAAAGTACTGTCGTCGTAAATTCAGAAACAAGGACAAGTTCTACACCAAATGTCGTTTCGGCTTTCCACGACCGGTGATTTCTAAAGGAAGAGTAAACAGTTTGATGTCTTCGCTGCGACATAATGTGATGAAGAAATCACCTAAAAACACACACAATTTGAAGAGGAATGAAGAGTCCAAGTACATCAACGACTACAACCCAGTGATTTTGTCCATGTGGAATGCTAACATGGATATACAGTTTGTGGCCGATAACTGTATGGCTGTGGCTCGGTATGTGACATCTTACATCACCAAAAAAGAAAAGACAGAATTGAAGGATATGTGGGAGGACATTTCCCATGAAAAGAGCCTCAGTAAGAAGTTGTACAGTTTCAGTCTGAAGATGTTGTCACATCGAGAAATCGGAGCTTACGAATGTTCTGACCGGTTGTCTTCAGCAAGTCTCTATGCCAAATCCAGGAGTAACGTTTGGGCGAGTCTTGGTCTTGCTGCAACGCGTAATCGAGTTCTGAAACCTGTGCGGGAAATTGAGTATTTGGTGGAAAAGGAGCCAAACAGTACTGATATTTTGAAGACCTACATGTTGGATACATATTATCCAAATCGAAGCAGTCACCTCGAGAATGTTTGTCTGTATGAGGTTCTACAAAATTACATATTCAAGAGGAACATCAAAGAAGATATTGAGAAAGGAGTGTATGCTGTAATTGGAAGTGAGGGATGTCTGGTCAAGCAAAGAAAATGCCACTTGGTAAACCATCGAAAATTGAGTGGCGAATCTCCTGAAAAAAAGGAGTTTTTCTATTTAGCACTTTTGCAACTTTTCAAGCCTTGGCGTGCAGAAGAGGAACTGCTTGGAGATTACCTCTGTTACGAAGACTCTTTCACTGCCGCCAAGGAGACCATAGAATGTCCTGCTTTTCCCAAATATCTAGAAATGTTGAATGCGGAAATCGAGCAGGAAGCAACGAATGCAGCCGAGATTGCCAGAGACAGTTCTCAGGACAGTCAGAGTTCTGTTTCATTGAGTCAGGATCCACTAGGAGGACCTGTTATCGAAAATGAAGCTGCCACTGCCATGAATGAAGTGGAAAGAGCCATGGCACATGCTCAGGAGGATGCGGTTAACTTAGAAGACTTGGAAAGACAACTCAACGTTGAGCAGAGGAAAATATATGAAGAAATTACCAAGCAAATTGATCATGGATTAAGTCATGAGAAGAAAGAGTGCTCATGTACGTCGTTGAAGCCTGTTCGACTGTACGTGAGTGGAGAAGCGGGAACTGGAAAAAGTTTCCTCATTAAAGAAATTTCATGTTATTTGCAGGAAAGGACTGAGTCATCGCTGTCTTGGGTTGTCACCGCTCCAACTGGACTGGCAGCACATAACATTAAAGGTATTACTTTGCATCGCCTACTGATGCTGCCAGTGGAGCATGACAACAAATTACAATATCACAAGTTATCTGGAGATGCTTGTTGTGAAGTTTCAAGAGTCTTGAGGAAAATGAAACTTCTTATCATTGACGAAGTAAGCATGGTTTCCAATGTCATGCTTGCCTTTGTGCATTTGAGAATGCAAGAAGTTCTCAAAACAGAGTATGATGTGTTATTTGGTGGCAAACACATCATTGTTTTCGGAGATCTTCTGCAGCTGACACCAGTGAAAGGACAACCTGTGTTCAAAATGCTCACGCATGAAGATACCAGGAAGTGCCTAGGGAGCATTGGCAACGTCAATATATGGTTAAACTTCAATTATGCTGAACTGCATGAAAATATGCGTCAGGCGAAGGATGAAGATTACAAGAATATTCTACAAGATGTTAGAATTGGAAAAGTGACCGAGCATGGGAAAGAAGCTTTACATGCACGATTACTGTCAAATTTATATCCAGAACAAGATGTTGTGCCTGAGAATATTTTTCAGAAAATTACTGAGAAGAAATCTGGAATATGTTTGATGCCAACTCTTGCAGAATGTGCCATCTTCAACAACAAAATGTTGCATTTAGAAAACCAAGAGATTGTGAAACTGGAAGCTATTGACAGAGTAGAGCATATGGGATCAACAATTATTTTGTCTGAGAATTTGAAAACAAAATTGGATTCATTAGAGAAGACTATATCTAAAACTGCAGGTTTTGAAAAGACTCTGAATGTGTGCTTAAACTGCCGTATAATTTTAAGAAGGAATTTACATGTTGAAAGAGGTCTGGTAAATGGATCAATGGGTAATGTTGTTGATTTTGTGAAATACAGAAATAGAGATGGAATTGAATTTTTTAAAATTAAATTTGATGGCATTGAGGAAGTACAGCTAATTGGTCGTTGTTCTGCTAGATTTTTGCTTGTAAAAGACTTATATGTTCGCCGTAAGCAGTTTCCTGTGTGCTTGGCATATGCGGTGACAATCCATAAATCGCAAGGTTTAAGTGTAGACAGTGCATTGGTGAATATTGGCAGTTCTGTGTTCAAGGAGGGTATGGCATATGTGGCATTGTCACGAGTTAGAACTTTATCGGGATTGTACTTGATTGAGTGTGATGTCACAAACATTTGTGCGGATCTAGATTGTGTTAAGGAATACAATAGGTTAAGAAGAGAGTATGCGCCACATTTGCCTCAATATCCTTTGTTTGAGAAACGTGTGGTAGGCCGGAAACGAAGAAATGTGACCAATACTAGGGAGGTTGTAGCAAAAAGACGAAAAGACGATGAACCTGAAATTATAAGCAGAAACAAAAAGGATTCTGTTGAAGATGTTGTTGGTTTTCAATTTGAAAACAGTTCTGGTGTCAACTGCTATGCTAATGTAGTGGTTAATGTTTTGTTTTCTCTAGAAAATGTAAAAGAAGAGATTTTGGTCAATTCTGATCAAAGATTTTGCAGTTTGTTAAATTCTGTGTTAGAGAAATGTAGCACTGATAGAACAAAAATAGAAAGTGTATCTGAAATTCGAAATCTGTTAGACAGATGTTCAGGTCAAACACAATTCTCTCAAAATATTCAGCAAGATTGTCAGGAGTTTTTAATGTATATGCTTGATGTATTGCATGCTGAAGGTGTAGATGTAGATCACCTGTTTGGGCTTTCTTATCAATGGCAGCATGACTGCGAGAACTGTAGGGTATCAAGTACTACTAGTGTAGACTCAGAAAGATTTATATATTTAACTTTGCCAAACAGTAAATCAGTCTCCTTTAATAAGCTAGTAAAAGCAGCTGATCACAACATGGAGTGTAGCCAATGTAAATCTGAAATGATGTCAACATTATTTATACGAACATATGGCCAGTATGTCATTTTAATGTTCCAACGATGTAGGCCTGATGGAACAAAATTGACAACTTTAATTAAAAATTTTGTGGCTTCGCAGTTGTCAATATCAGGAAGGACTTTTGTAACTGCAGCAATTATATATCATGACGGTCCTTCAATAACATCAGGACATTACACAGCCTATTTAAAGTCTAGAAATGGCTGGTCATTCTGCAACGATTCTGTTTTAATTTAAAAAAAAAAATTGCCGTATGACCTTAAAAATTCTTACCTGGTGTTTTTAAAACCAAAATTTTAGGGAAAGAATCTCGGGATGTGCTCTGAGGAATTTCAAGAGGTTCTAATGGCTCCTACACGATTTGGCCTTGAGGATAAGTGTAGTACAGAGACATAAGTTCTTACCATAACACTTGACGTCATGGAAAAATAACTGCACTTTGAATGAGTTCAGAAAAACTGTTTCTTTTTATAAGCTAATTCAAGCAGCCAATCAAAACATGGAGTAGAGGGAATGTAAGTCTGCAATGCTGTCTACTGTTTTATATTGCTTTGTGATTAAAAGTGATGTAGAGAATTAAATAATTGTAGTAGTCATAGAGGTAGTGTAAGTCTGCTTCATAGTAAGCAGTATCAGTGTCATAGGAAATGTAGAACATGAGTGAGCAAGAAGGGTAAGATATTACTAGTCCAGGATTGTGAAAATGATCTTCAACATTTTAATTCTGAAAGTTGCGGAAATACAAAATGACGGGATTTGCTTACAAGAATTCCAAGAGTTATAAATGGCTCTTACATGATTTGGCCTTGTGGAAACATGTGGTAGAGAGCGAGAAGTCATTTATTGTATGTAACATATTTTTCAAAACAATGGAGGTTTTCTTTCAGAAAGTGGCGGGCTGAAAGTAATAACAGCACAACAGAGTGTAAGCTGTTCATAGGACATCCTTCGACGTCATGGAAAGTAAGTTAATTTTAAGGAGTTCTGAATTCTGATTTGTTATGTTGTATGGGTTTTTTAAACACAATCATTTTGATTGTGTTTTTTTTTCCCCGCTGTTATATGATGAATACCTTCAAGTCACTGTTTTTAGTGAAATTTGATACATTCTGAGAACAGCAAAAATAAACCATTTAACATGTATAATTAATTCTGTACTGTTTGTATTTATGATGTACATTTAGAACTGTGTAGGAGGCATGGAGAAGGAGAGGCTTCTGTAAGTGTCAAAGTTGTTGCATACAGTGCTCACATTCTACGTAGTCTTTCATATGATAGACTACATTTCCACAATGAGATACCTAAGCAAAGGAAACACAGGTGATATGATTGTGGAATGAGCAAAAAAAATTGCAAGTTTTTCAATTATATTACCTGTGTTTCCTAACATTACACATCACATTGTGTAGATGAGGTTTAGGCCTGTTCCAGGAGACAGAGGAGGTCTGACATTTGATCAAGAGTGCAGTGGACATGACTCACTTCGTTAGTAGGCCTGCACATGTATTATCTCCTCTATACTCTTCAACAAGCCTAAATTTCATCTGCAACCCTGAGTAGGACTTACCTGAAACAAATCTGTGGATAGGTTACACCTTATCAGCATCTAGAAACAATCACTTAAAATGTTAAGGGCAGTTTTATGAAGGCTGTGTGCCTCTTTTACGCCGTTGTTCCGTCACTTTTGTGTAAAAGATCCACCATGTTGCAAGATAGGCCTCAGTTCATTTCCAGCAAGATACCGTCAGTTTAAAATGTATATAATTAGGACTGTGTAGGGGGTATGGAGAAGCTGAGGCTTCAGTAAGTGTCAAAGTTGTTGCATGCAGTGCGTACTCTTTCATATGCTGGACTACATCTGCACAATGAGATACCTAACTAAAGGAAACACAAGTGATGTGATTGTGAAATGAGCAAAAGAAATTGCACGTTTTTCAAATACATTACCTGTGTTTCCTAACATTACAAATCACATTGTGCAGATGAAGTTTAGGCCTGTCCAGGGAAACAGAGGAAGTCTGAACTTTATTGGTTGGCCTGCACATGTATTATCTTCTCTGTACTCTTCAACAAGGCTAAATTTGATCTGCAACCCTGAGTAGGCCTCACCTGAAACAAACGTCTGGATAGGACACACCTTATTGCCATCCTGAAACAATCATTTAAAATGTTAGGAACAGTTTTATGATGATTGTGCACCTCTTTTGCGCTGCCATTGCGACACTTTTGTGAGACAACAGCAGTGCAAAAGATGCACCATGTTCCAAGATAGGCCTCACTTCATCTGCATCAAGATACTGTTAGTTTAAAATGTATATCTTTAGGACTGTGTAGGGGGCCTGGAGAAGCAGAAGCTTCTGTAAGTGTCAAAGTTGTTGAAAAACTGTTTGTCCTTCAATCTTTTCCCTTGTCTTTTCTAATTTTTAAATAGACGTTTTAATATTTTTCAAATGTTTGTTCTCTCTTTCACAGATTGAAAGTATAAAAATTACAAGTGAGTAAGTTAACGACAATTATAAGGTAAATGTTTTGTACTCTTTTCATTACATTTCTATCACATTTAACTACTATTAGTTCCACAGCTTCATTTCTTTAACCCTCAGTTTCCTGCCTTTGCTACTTCCCTCATTCCTTTCTATATTACCTACTTACTCTACTCCTTCCACTCCTTTTCTCAGTCCCTCTCTTCTCATAGTTCCTCACTCTTGTTCACTCACTCCGTCTCTATTACTCTTAGTGTCTTTGACTGATCACTCTTTCACTACTTGTTCATTATGCTTTCTCTGTGTAGTTGAAGCACACTAAGGGGCATATTATGAACACAGCCAATAAAATTATTGCTGTTTTTATCGGCAGAAAACTGCTGCAAAAGTGGTTTTAGCGGCAGTTTTCTGCCGCATAAGCGGCTTTAGCGACTCATTTCTGCCGATAAAAGCTGCAAAACTTTTATTGCCTATGTTGATAATATGGCCCTATGTTATTTACATTTCTTTGCTGTTTCAATTATTCTTTTTCTGTTACTTCTTCTTTTCTGCTTTCTGTTTTTTCTCTCTGTTATTCCACATGTTTTAATCTTATTTTGAACATTCACTCACATTCTCTAAGAAACTCTTCTTTGTTATTCTTCTACTCTCCTTTTTTTCTTTCACTTCCTTATCTATTTTCTTTTTCACAATTATATCCTCTTCCATCTTTTGTTCGGTAAATAAATCTATTAAACAGCATCTCTGGTTTAGTCCCTATAGCTGTCTTTCTTTTAACATTACTCTCTGTTTACTTCCCTTATACTTACTCTTCTTTTTTTAAAAAAAAATTTTTTTGGTTCGCTCCTGGTTCGCGTACCGGCGAGCGAACCGGGAAGAGAACCAAAAGAAATAGAGCTTGCCAGAGTGCTAAACATTCTAGCAATTTTTTTATAAAGGGGAGGTAGTTCTGAAAAGAACTTTTTTTTAATGTTTTTGTTGTTTTATATATTTTTTTAAATTTTCTGAACATTTTTTGTTTTTTTTGTATTTTTTGAACAATTTTATGTTTTTTTTTGTTTTTTTGGAGGGGAAACAACAAAAAACAGGCATTGGAAAGGGCTCAACAGGAGCAAAAAAAAAATTATTTTTTGGGGCGTTTAGAGCACTTGTGATTTTCAAATGCTCTGTTTACTAAGTTAATGCTCATATTGGCACATGAGAGTAAGGTACCGCAATATATACAGACAATCTTCATGTGGACAAAGTTTTCCTGTATGTTTGGCACTGTTTCCCGTGCCTCTGGCCCCGACAGAGATATCTGTGTTGATGTCCTGGCCACAGGAGTTGGTGGGTTGTCCTGCAGGTCACGCATCTCTGCCCGGCTGTAACTTAGTGGATGCCACCTCTGCATGTGACGGTGCATAGTATAGTTGCCGTAACTATACTTCTTATCTGTGCCTCTAGATAAGTCCTCTTTGCATATGAGGCACGTCACATACCGAGCATTAACTTTTTTCTGTCCTTCAGGAAAAGAAAAAAACTGCCAAATGAAACTATTTTTATGATGAGATACCCGGGGCTCCTCTTGTAAAAACTGTGGTGCCTGTATTTCCTCTTCCTCTTCTTGATCCTCTTCCTCCTCTGTGTTGGCAAGGAACTGTGGAGGTGGTCCTCTCTTCCTATGAGGAGGTGGTGGTGGTGGTGGGGGTCCACCAGCTGCAGCTACTAGTGAAGCCATTTTCCACTGAGCAAAATAGGTCTTCCTTTCACAAAGTTGAAAGTCAAAGTGAGAAAAAAGGTGGGGGCTTTCATCATTTGGGAAAAAAAATAGTTCTAAACCAATGAAAAGTGTTATTTTTAGGTCACCTGACCTAGCCTTACATCATTAGGAAACCAAAAGTGAAATGAACCAATGAAACGTTTTATTAACAAGTCACATGACCTGTTACGCTTATGTTACGCGCTGCGCGCCGCGCCCCGGATCGCTTCCGGGAAGCTGCGCTTCGCGCCTCGGTTCGCGGTCCGGAGCACTTCCGGGTGCGCTAATGCGGCGCGTCATAAGACGCATTACGCGGCAACGCAATACGTCGCGCTTTCGCGACGCGCCCCGGATCGTTTCCGGGGAGCTGCGCTTCGCGTCTCAGTTTGCGTACCGGAGCACTTCCGGGTGCGCTAACGCGGCGCGTCATAAGACGCATTACGCGACAACGTGATATGTCGCGCTTCCGCGACGCGTCACGATGTTGATTTCTAACGCGGCAGTTGCGCAAACGGAACGTTTACCGGTTCGCGGACCGGGTCGCGGCATCAAATTGAGCTAACGGGAAGCTTCCCGGTTCGCAAACCGAGAGCGAACAAAAAAAAATATTTAAAAAAAATTATTAATAAACATATAAAATATATTTTTTGATTTAAAGAAGAATACATTTTACAGCTACAGATATTAGCTTTTAAAAAACCAATGAAATTCACTGAAAAAAACATAGGTTATAGACCATATATAGTTAGGAATTAGCATTTACAAAACCTTGAAAATTCACTGAAAAAACCATAGGTTATAGACCATATATAGTTAGGAATTAGCATTTAAAAAACCTTTTTTTACTCACACAAAACCATTGAAATTCCATATATAGTTAGTAGTACTAACTATATATCGCGCACCCGCAATCCACTGCTGATCATGTCACATATTACATCATTCATGACATGGTCAGTGACATCACTGATGACATCACTGATGACATCTCAAATGACATCACTGATGACATCACTGATGACTACATCCAGTGACTGTATAATTCTGTAAAGTTAAAATATGTCTTACAAATTGAATAATGAGTGGATTTATAAGTGTCTGGATGAAGGATTTAGTAGGTGCATGACTGACTGTATGAGTGAGTGATTAAATGTGTCTCACAGAGTGCATGGGTTAGTGACTAAACTGTCTTAATTTGTGCATCATTATGTCTGTTGTTCAGTAAACTGCTGCATGTGTTGATCATTAGCTGTATGATTAACTATATGGGTTATTGATTGGTTGCCCAAGTATTTGTATGGGAGACTGAGTGTGTGTGTTGGTGATTGAGAGGTGTATGACTCTGTGCATACATGTGTGAGCAGTTGATTCACTAGATGTATGGGTTCAAAAGTGCATATAGAAACAACTGTATGGGCGGTTGACTGTGTGCATAAGTGTATTGGTGAGTGAATGGATATCTCAGTGCTACATGTCAAAGTAAGTACATATGTAAAACACAGTACATGTGACAGTTGACATATATAAATAACTGTGCATAAGAGCCAGTGAATGTGTGAGTGGCTGTATGGATCATTGTGAACTTGTATCAGGGATTGTATAAGAGAGTAAATATGTGTTAGTATATGTTTAATAAGTAAGGTGTGTATAACTGTATAGTTGAGGAAATGGAGGTGTGATTGATTCTTTGCATGACTGACTAGGTGTGTGAGTAACTCCATGGATGAGTGACAGTCTGTGAGTGTATGTTTACACTGAGTGTATCTAAGGTTATATAAGAGTCTGAAGAGGTTCATCATATTATCACATGAATGATGTCATCAGTGATGTGATCAGTAATGTCAAATGAGATGTCATCAGTGATTTCATCAGTGATGTCATTTGAGATGTCATCAGTTATGTCATCAGTGATGTCATTTGAGATGTCATCAGTGATGTCATCAGTGATGTCACTGACCATGTCATGAATGATGTAATATGTGACATGATCAGCAGTGGATTGCGGGTGCGCGATATATAGTTAGTACTACTAACTATATATGGAATTTCAATGGTTTTGTGTGAGTAAAAAAAGGTTTTTTAAATGCTAATTCCTAACTATATATGGTCTATAACCTATGGTTTTTTCAGTGAATTTTCAAGGTTTTGTAAATGCTAATTCCTAACTATATATGGTCTATAACCTATGGTTTTTTCAGTGAATATATATATATATATATATATATATATATATATATATATATATATATATTACCTACTGGCGGTCGCCAGTAGGTATATATAGTTAGGATTTTTTCTCTATGGGTTTTTTGAAAATTCTATGTCTAATAACTTTGGCGTTTGTGGACGGAATTGGCTGAAATTTTCAGGAAAATGGCACATTTTGTTTCTGAGCAGCCCCTGAAAATTTTGGGGGGGTTCGTCAAGGGGGGGCCGAGAAAAAAGGGGGGTCCCAAAACGCGTTTTTCCCATGTTAATTTCCATAGGGCGGTTGGCCTCACTTTTAGCCCGAACGGCTGAATGGATTTGCACGAAACTTGGCAAAATTGTAGGGACTGGTAGCCCGATGTGCCTTTTGTAGGTCTCAATATATGTGCTCCAGTGGATTTTGAGAAATTAACGTTTAAAAAAAGATATATATCTGTAACAGCGGACCGGGCAGCGCTCTGGTTCGCGGACTTTTCGCGCAACGGAGCTTTGTGAAGCGAAGCTGATTGGTTCTCCGGCGTCTGTCAACATTCCAAACAGTCCGTAGCGGCCGCCATCTTGTCTCTCGGTAGGATCGAGAGACAAGAGGAGGCCAAAGCGAAGGGGCAAATGACCATAAGGGGGCATAGTACATTGTCGCTCACCCCCTAGGTTTGATGTGGAGGTTTTAAAAGGGCCCCGCGGGGCAAAAAAAAATAAAAATAATAATAATCGAACAGCTGAATGGATTTGCACGAAACTTGGCAAAATTGTAGGGACTGGTAGCCCGATGTGCCTTTGCTAGATCTCAATATATGTGCTCCAGTGGATTTTGAGAAATTAACGTTAAAAAAAAAGTATATATCTGTAACAGCGCACCGCTTCGCGTACTTTTCGCGTTACGGAGCTTTGCGAAGCGAAGCTGATTGGCTCTCCGGTGTCTGTAAACATTCCAAACAGTCCGTAGCGGCCGCCATCTTGTCTCTCGGTAGGATCGAACAGCTGAATGGATTTGCACGAAACTTGGAAAAATTGTAGGGACTGGTAGCCCGATGTGCCTTTGCTAGGTCTCAATATATGTGCTTCAGTGCATTTTGAGAAATTAACGTTCAGAAACAAGATATATATCTGTAACAGCGCTCCGCTTCGCGGAGATAAAATTATATGTGTATTACCTAGCTGTTGCTTTTGTTGATTATTTTTTATTTTTTTTTATTTTTTAAGGATTGTTTATTGTGTTTCATAATTTATTAAACTTTCTAACGCGGCGCGTCATATGACGCATTACGCGACAACGCAGGTCCAGAATATAGTCAAAATGTCTCCACCAACCAGCGGACGGCACACAACCCCTTTCAGCAGGCTAAATAGTTCTGTTAAATGACAACAGAAGGGACAGGCAACAAGAACCATCAGTCAAAGAGGGGAGGGCAAGTTCTTCTCTACCGGGTCACGTTGGAGCGCTACCGGAACTGATCGAATTGGTAGTCTACAGTGTTTCTGGATGTTTCAGACTGAAGCTGGCGTTAGCATGAGAGCACCACCATTTCGTAGCTCCGTCGTGGCCATTCCACGAGCAATCATGCTAGGCGCTCCCCACCAGAAGCCTGCGGGAGTCGGGGGCCCCCAAGACTTTTGTAGAATCTTCAAGGATGAGGGGACGCTTTCGAGAATGGAGCCCAAGCTCTAGCAGACAAGCGTCCGAGTTCCAAGGTGTCGCAGGCCCATTTAGTGGACCACGCCCAAATCTGAAGAGATGGCCGCCATTTTGAGAGTCCTGTGGCAGCCGCCTATCGCTGCACCGTAAGAGCGGGAGCAACTCAAGTACATGGTGAGCGAGACGCTGTAGTCGAAAGAGCGGGCGGTAAACAGCTGAATAGCGGAAGAGGCACAGTGTAGCAAAAGCGGGCTGAATGGCAAATGAAACGGAAAAGGGGTGCCCCACTACAGCGTGTCTTTAGGTGAAACGGATTGTGGGACAAGGTGAAGAATGGAAGAGTCACCAAAAGGAAAAAAGTTCCGCTTGACCCCGGGAGCCGGCCACCTATGTCGGGGGCGATCTCAGGCCACACCAGGGCAACACGACTTGGGGAGGGGGCCGGAGCCAAGCGCCCCCTCCGAGTCCGCGACATGACACCGTCCCTCGGGGGCCTCCGTCAAGCGGTTCAGGGTGGCACCGCATCACAACAGCCCCCACTTACTTTAAGAATAGTGAAGATGAAGCAATTGCAAATAGGCTTCAGACAATGTTACAAGCACTCCTCAAAACTTTGAACTTTCAGAGTGCATGAGTTGGGACAGCGAGGGGTGATTTGGTTTCTCGGACTGTTTTTCTGGTCTCTCACCACTGGCATACTTTAACGTTTTCTTGTTTCTAGGACATTAATAGGTTTTATCATTACGTTATGTTATCGTTTCTTTGTTTGTTGTTTAATAAAAGTTCATGTTCATCAGTGGCCTACTGATTTTCGTTTTCCTATTTTTTTCTTTCCAGGTTGTTTCATGGTAAAGTTTCTGTTAACAGGATACAGTGATCACTTCGTTATTATTGCATATGTCCTTTTCACTAGGGGTGCTCTCTGGTCGGGCCAGATGACGTATCTCTAGTAAATGGTCCGGGTGAAAAAGGTGCATCAATCAGTGGGGAGTAGATAGGCATGACAGATTACAACGGGGGAGAAAGGTCCGCATTACGTACCCTTTCACTACTTGCAAAGATTTTCCTACGTTTATTTGCAAACAGGGAATACCTCCAAAAAGAACTAATTCCCAAACAGTCAATGTTCGGACAATCAATCAATCAATGAGGAATGAAATAGGTACGACGTGTTAAAGGCTTGCGTTACCTACCCTTCACTATCTGCAAAGGGAGAGAGAATATTCCTATTCTTCCTCGTTTGCAGGTAGAGAAGATCCTTAAGAGAATTAACTTCGAACAATTCAATGCTCGATTGAAAAAATCAACAAGGGGTACTGTGAACACAAATGAACGCCGCTTATGTACATACGCATTGCTATTTTCAACAGGTTGTTCCTAATGTTTCTATTTTAGCGAGGTCAAAAAGAGATCCCATTAGTGGCCTACTGATTTTGCTCGATTCCTTTTGTTTTTTTACACGATTTTTCGCTATCTGCAAAGACTAAACAGAGTATTGCGACTCTGTGCTTGTTTGTAAATAGAGAATGAACCAAAGAGAACAATCAATCAAATGGAGAGAGAAGCAGGCACGACGTATTACAAAGGGGGCAAAGGGCTGCGTTAACTACCCTTCACTATCTGCAAAGAGAGAGTACTCCTAATAGAAATGAGGGGTGGGGGGCAGCATTCAAAGCAGATCAGTGTGCATAAACACAAAAATGTTTTTACTTACCACGTACTTGACATTCGACAGCTTATGATATTTGCTATTAAAAAACCATTGAAATTCACTGAAAAAACCATAGGTTATAGACCATATATAGTTAGGAATTAGCATTTACAAAACCTTGAAAATTCACTGAAAAAACCATAGGTTATAGACCATATATAGTTAGGAATTAGCATTTAAAAAACCTTATTTTACTCACACAAAACCATTGAAATTCCATATATAGTTAGTTGCACTAACTATATATCGCGCACCCGCAATCCACTGCTGATCATGTCACATATTACATCATTCATGACATGGTCAGTGACATCACTGATGACATCACTGATGACATCTCAAATGACATCACTGATGACATCACTGATGACATCTCATTTGACATCATTCTTGTGCTAATACGATAAACCTCTTCAGACTCTAATATAACCTTAGATACACTCAGTGTAAACAGACACTCACACACTGCCACTTATCCATGGAGTTACTCACACACCCAGTCAGTCATGCAAAGAAACAATCTCACCTCCATTTCTTCAACTATACAGTTAAACACACCTTACTTATTGAAACATATACTAACACATATTTACTCTCTTATACAATCCCTGATACAAGTTCACAATGATCGATACAACCACTCACTCATTCAGTGGCTCTCATGCACAGTTATTTATATATGCCAACTCTCACATGTACTGTGTTTTACATATGTACTTACTATGACATGTAGCATTGAGATATCCATTCACTCATCAATACACTCATGCACACAGTCAACTGCCCATGTAGCTGTTTCCACATGCACTCTTGAACTCATACACCTAGTGAATAAACTGCTCACACATCTATGCATAGAGTCACACACCTTCCAGCCACCCCCACACAAACTCAATCTCCCATAGAAATACTTGGGCAACCAATTAATAACACATATAGCCTCTCGTATAGCTAATGATCAACACATGCAGCAGTTTACAGAACAACAGACATAATGATGCACAAATTAAGACAGTTTAGTCACTAACCCATGCATTCAGTGAGACACATTTAATCACTCACTCATACAGTCAGTCATGCACCTACTAAATCCTTCATCCAGACACTTATACATCCACTCAAGACATATTTTAACTTTACAGAAAAATACAGTCACTGGATGTTGTCATCAGTGATGTCATCAGTGATGTCATTTGAGATGTCATCAGTGATGTCATCAGTGATGTCATTTGAGATGTCATCAGTGATGTCATCAGTGATGTCACTGACCATGTCATGAATGATGTAATATGTGACATGATCAGCAGTGGATTGCGGGTGCGCGATATATAGTTAGTGCAACTAACTATATATGGAATTTCAATGGTTTTGTGTGAGTAAAATAAGGTTTTTTAAATGCTAATTCCTAACTATATATGGTCTATAACCTATGGTTTTTTCAGTGAATATATATATATATACACCCACACGTATAAATACGCACACATGGGTGAGTGTTTCTAAAAAGATTCTGAGCGTTAAATCTATATAACGCTGGCACTGGTTACCGGCACGCCCTCTTGGTTTGAGGCAATGCGTCGGACAGCGACCTTGGAGTTAGTTTTCAAATACAAAGTGTAGCCCCCCAAGCAGAAAATAATCACAGAATATCATAAAATCTGTAAGGGGAGAGAGGCAGCAGTATTTAAACTGCAGAGGGAAGTTCAAGTGGATTCTCTGTGTCTACTTACAAACAGGAACTGGCTGCAGTTGTGTGAGTGTGCTGCTGGTGAGCCAACAATGTTGGGACACCACTGTGTTTAAGGATTGCCGATCACTGAATGGGCATTCTCGTCGGTTGTGGCATCCCGCTCTGAAGTGGTTTGAAACAGTGCGCCTAATGGAGTCATCAAAAGGAGGCAGCTCATCTTTAAGATCAAGGTGGGGTCCAGCCATTACTTCAGTGGGAGTGGCCATAGTAACATTCAAAAAGACCCCAGGAGAGACGGCCTGCCGTGAAATCGGCACTGAAGAAAGCTGACTAGATGAAACGCGTCTGCCGAGATGTTTTACATATTTATGGATTATGGGCAATGACCCAATGGGATATTAAAACCACTTGAATGTTTACCCTTGCTGTGTTGTACCCTTCATATTGTTGAGTGGGTATTGCACTTGATATATATGTATATATTCACTGAAAAAAAACATACGTTTCATGGACGTTATAGATAGAAATTAGTATTTAAATTTGAGATGTCATCAGTGATGTCATCAGTGATGTCATCAGTGATGTCCCTGACCATGTCATGAATGATGTAATATGTGATGTCATCAGCAGTGCATTGCGGGGGCCCAAGTTATAGTTATCTCAACTAACAATAATGGCCGAATTTCTCTGGTTTTGTACGATTGAAATCTCTAACTAACCGTAATGTCCCTGAAACCTATTGTTTTTCCAGTGAATTTCAAAGGTTTTTTAAATCCAAGTTTCTAACTTTAATGTTCCTTATACCTATGGTTTTTTCAGTGAATTCCAAAGGTTTTTTAAATGCTAATTTCTAACTATAACGTCCCTGAAACCTATGTTTTCATTAGTGAATTTCAAAGGTTTTTTTAATGCTAATTTCTAACTATAACGTCCCTGAAACTTCTGGTTTTTTCAATGAATTGCAAAGGTTTTTTATATTCTAATTTCTAACTTTGCCTACAGAGGTAGAACATGCGCAGAAACAGGAAGAAATGTGCAGCAAGAAGCAAGAGAAATGCAGAAACAGGCAACAGAAGTCCAAAAAGACGAAGAAAGGTGCAGAAAGAAGCAAAAGATGTGCAAAAAGAACCAACAGAGGAGCAGAAAGAGGCCTTGTTGCAAAATCATCCTTTGCCTCCAACTTATTGCTGACGGGTACTGGTGGTAACTGACTCTGACTAACCAGTCCTAGAGCCAGTGCAATGCTGAAAGAATACAGTGAAAATACCTACATACACTAGGGAACACTATGCGTTGGAATACCCCTGTGATTGACGTGACCTCCTCTGTTAGGCCCTAGTACATAATAGGTACAAAAGGGGGTGGTGATGGACGGAGCATCTGAGCCAATCAAACACTCACACCCAGTCAACAGATCAGGGTTTAATCCATTACCGTTCTTTAGCCCACTAGCCCACCAGGTACCTTCAGTAAGCGGCACATAGCTGGTTAGGAGAGATGTGACCTGAGGCTACACCCCCTTTTTACATAACTCTGCAAACGCAGCTCCTGGCACACTGCTGCTCAGGGGATGAAGTCTACCTGTGTCCTGATGTCCTCAGGACACAAGAGGACCTCATCGCCCCACCACCAGTGCACCAAGAGGCACGTTTGCAGAGTGGTGTAAAAAGGGGTGTGGCCTCAGGCCACCTCTCTGCAATGCAGCTCTGTGGCACATAATGGAGGTACCTGGTGGGCTAGTTGCCCCCCAGGAACCCTCAGTAATCAAGGGAAATTAATTCCTCAACTTAGAACGTGCCACAGGGCGCATTTGCAGAGAGGAGCAGGGAAGGTGCAGGGCTTCCGGCGAGATGCCGGCTTTTTATCTTTATTTTATTTTATAGAAGGGGGGTTGTGTGGCCCCATTCTTTTATCATTTTTAGGCATAAGGGACCCCATCCTCCAGGGCCTAACCTCTATTTAATAAAAATATATTTTATTTAAATGGGTAGGGGGTCAATTTTGGCCCCAGGGACTCCATACACCGGGGCATGGACAGTCTTTTTTCATACTTTTTATTTATTTCTTTGGAGGGGAGCTGCATGGCTCAGAGGGTGGGACCATATTCCGCTCTCTCCATTTCAATAAAAGGGGCCGGGCAATTAGGATCAACTGGGCCTAATAAAGGTTTAGGAGGGAGGCTCACAGGCCACTCTCCCCGTTGAAATAAAGGCAACCCTGTAGGATGTAGCCATGGGGCCTAAAAAGACTCAGGAAGGGGTCCTCATGCCCCCTTACTCACCCAAAATATAACTGCAGACCTCTCAGGTCCTGGCACACCCTAGGTCACTCATATTTAAAAACTGATGGACCCTGTGTTTTTTTATCAGTGCCATGGATCCGCAGATCCTCTGCAGATCCACAGCAGTGATGAAAAACCTACTACCTCCCACCAGGTCTGTGGTTGCAGGGTATCCCTAACCTGTTCCCTATATCCTTTGTATAGTCTTATTTTGGAACCCTGCCTTTCCCGCTATAAAACACTTGGATCAAAATTATGAATCAAGTCACGGGAGCTCTCTTTTAGACAAATTACTGAATCCTATTAAAGATCTAGCCCAAAAAATAATCTAAAGTCATATTGAAATCCAGATTATCATTTAGGACCATTAGCAAACTTAACAAAGAGCCTTATGTCATTTATATTCCAACCATACTTTAAATATGATAGTCAGATTCCAAGGTGAACATTTACTTTTGCAATAATTCATCTGCCCACCTCATCTCTCTTGACTTGAGACCATGCCCGACTATATTCACTATAGAAACTCCTTTGTTAAAACTTATTTCTGCTGGATTTTGGATATTCTGAAATTTAGACAATTGTCTACACTTATCACCAGTAAGGTGAGTCATCGGTAAAAGTATAGTTTGACACACAATTTCATTGACGTGCTCAAGAAATTGGCAACTCTTTGTCTTCTCTCTCACACCATTGATAGTCTAGGGTTCCAAGAAAAATTCCATTTCCCTAGTTTCTAGTTTCACATTTCAGGTGAAACATTTCTATGCCAAAACGCAAAGACAAAATATATATAGGGCTACTTGAGCTAAGATAAAAAAAACAAAATCTATAAGGACATTTTTATTGTATCTTTTCCTACTCTGCTTGCTCACCCTAAGTGGCCCCAAAGAACCGTTTCCCTTCATGGACAATTCTTCTATGCCATATGTGGTACCAAAGAGTGCCTGCTGAGCATTCTTCCTCCCAGCAGGTCCACAGTTAATGCCTTGCATTGCTGCTAAATCTCTATTTATTTTCTTGATAAACATCAATTTCTTTCACAAGTCCAGAATTATACATCTGATTATGCCACTGCACTTTGAGGACATTTCAGCTGAGGAAGTGGTTCCAGTCTTTTCAGGTCATAAATTCCCTTACCGAAGTACTAGAGCTTATCATTTGTTGGCCTCTAGACATTAAAACACATGAAGAATGATGTACCTATAACTTGTAATGTTTTAGGTTTTAATATAGTAGACAATGTCCGTCGCTTCACTTTATATATCAGAAAGTTTGCCAACATTCTGGGGCCGATTCCGATTTGGGAAAAAGCACTCCGAATAGCCATACGGAGTCTTTTCCCCGTACGAATCGTACCCTGCAACGTCCCCGTACGTACGACGTGGTACGATTCTCACCCAATGCGGCTCCCGTATGAATCGTACCAGGAACTGGACGACTCAAATTCTTGTATGAATCGCCGCCGGAACAGGCAGCAAGCGACGTTTGTACGGTTCGCAGCAGGTTTTCCCGACCCAGCAAGTACGATTCGCCCCGCCGACCCTCCGTACGACTCTTTTCCTACGGGAGCAGAAAACTGTCAGAAAAGCAGAGTACGCCTCGAAACAGGTACGGAACAGACCCCCCGGGTACGTGCGTACACCCCATGATCTCAGGGGTACGTTGTGTACCCCTGCGATCATGGGGTGTACGCACCGTATCCCGTGATCGCAGGGTGTACGGTGCGTACCCCATGATCGCAAGGTGTACGGTGCGTACACCCTGCGATCATGTGGTACGGTGCGTACACCCCATGATCACAGGGGTACGCACCATACGGTGTGTATGTAAATGTGTGACCCTCCATACGAATCACACGTACCTGACGTGTACCGTACGAATCGCGTCTCTATTCCACGGTCTGGATCGTACTGGTCGGGTCGTACAGCATGTATACGAATTGTACGGTCCACTGTGAGGGTACGAGTCGTACGGAATCTCCGGTGCAATTCGTATGGGTCGCGACGATTCGGACGGAAACTGTCCATACGAATCGTACTACGCGATTCGGACAGACATGTACGATTCGTACGGAGAGGGCTCTGGATACGATTTGGACGGACGCTTTTTTTCCCAAATCGGAATCGACCCCTCTGTGTGCGCTTCTTTTTTTTCACTGTGCCTATCCTTGGATCTCTAGGTGTATTTTAAAGGGACTTGTTTTGCAACTTGATCTTTTTCAGGTGTTATAACTCAAAATAATTAAAAGTAGTCTCCTCAGAATCCTCTGGGGCATTTACAATTTGAACTATGGTCTTCCTAGCATAATTCTTGAGAACTTACATACTGTTTGCTGTGATAGTTCATCTGTTATTTCCTAGGATGTACAGAATCTCTGGATCTGCATTTGGTACTTTCAAAGATTCCTCAGATGTGCACATCCATGTATCACAGAATGTTATAATTTCTTCATCTTTACTACTTGGGTCCGCATACCTCTCCTGACAAAATATCTGACGATAACTAGTCATAATATCAAGAAAAAAAATATTGACTGGACAGAATATCGAGTTTGTTATATAGAATGGACAGAATGTCGTATTGCAAAAATATAGTGGTGCATTATATCGAAATGCAGGTAAGAAATATCGATTTCCACAATAGCGAAGTTAGCAATATTGAATTTTTTTTGTGTTTTAATTGTTAGTATATGTGTTAAAAGTTTGGATTATTTTTGTAATGTATGTTTGAATTTTGTAAAAGGAATGAATTTTATGTTAATTAATTTTTCTGTAATTTAGTTCTGTAGCGGGTTGTGGGTTTATAGGGGAATAGGGTGGGAAGTAATTTAACTATAATATATATTTTTAGCATTATTTAGAATTAATTATATGTTAAACATTATTTGCATAATTTAAGTCTGTAGGGGGTTGTGAGTTTATAGGGGAATAGGGTGGGAAGTTATTTAATTGAAATTACTTAATTTATTATTGTATTACTTAATAATTTAATATTTAATACATTATATTGTTAATTAAGTTATTTAATGTATTAATAAATAATTAAACATTGATTAATAGCAATTAATAATTTATTTGTAATGATGTTAATTGCTCAATTGTTATATTCATTAGTAATTAATTGGATATTAATTATTAACAATTAATTTGTAAATGTCTTAATTGTGTACTTTTTTATCAGTGCGTTGAGGGTTGATCGGGGAGTAGGATAGGAAGTAATTTATATTTAATGTAATTTTTATTATTTGTTATATTATACTTTCTTTAAAGTTATTTTACAGTGTTAATTGTGTGATTTAATTTAGATGTACTTGTTATTAATTATATTGTTAAATGTAATTAGTTAATTAATTGTTAATTAATTCTGTTAATTTATTAATATGTTACAATATTGTAGGTAATGTTTATAGAGGAAAATGGTGGGAGGTAAATATATATTTTTTTAATTATTAATTGTTTATTAATTTTAATTAAATTGCAGTAGTGGGTATATTAAATTATTCCCCTATGATATCCAACACTTTCCTTACTGTTGCACTCACTGGAGTGGGAATAGTCATTTTTACCCACCCGCTATCCAACACTTTCCCTACTGTTGCACTCACTGAAGTGGGAATAGTAATTTTTCCCTTCCGCTATCCAATACTTTCCCTACTGATGCACTCACTGGAGTGGGAATAGTAATTTTTACCCTCCCTCTACCCAACACTTTCCCTACGGTTGCACTCACTGGAGTGGGGATAGTAATTTTTACCATCCTGCTATCCAACACTTTCCCTACTGTTGCAGTTACTGGAGTGGGAATAGCAATTTTTACCCTCCCGCGATCCAACGCTTTCCCTCCTGTTGCACTCACTGGAGTGGGAATAGTAATTTTTACCCACCCTCTATCCAACGCTTTCCTTACTGTTGCACTCACTGGAGTGGGAATAGTAATGTTTACCCTCCCGCTATCCAATGCTTTCCCTACTGTTGCACTCACTGGAGTGGGAATAGTAATTTCTACCCTCTCGTCATCTAATGCTTTCCCTACTGTTGCACTCACTGGAGTGGGAATAGTAATTTTTAACCTCCCGCTATCCAACGCTTTCCCTACTGTTGCACTCACTGGAGTGGGAATTGTAATTTTTACCCTCCCGCTATCCAACGCTTTCCTTACTGTTGCACTTACCGGAGTGGGAATAGTCATTTTTACCCTCCCGCTATAAAAACTTACTACTTGTTGGAGTGGAAATAGTAATTTTATCTTTTACACTATGCAATATTTTCATTATTGTGATATTTAATGTAGTGAAAAATATAATTACTTTTTTTTATGGTTTAACTTATTATATATAATGTATTTTTATATTTATAGTATAGGTTTATTTATATATGTATATGTAATTATATTAAACATTCTGTTTTTAACATTTAATTATTAAAAATATTGATTGTTTTTTATTAATATTAAGTTATTATATATGTAATAAAAATAAAAATGCATGTTTATTTTTTAACTTACATTTATTATTTATTAATTTTAAGGTTATTTAAGTGTTTTAAGTATGTTTTACTTAATTATATTTATTATTTCATTAATTTTACATTACTTTCAAGACATTTAAAAAAGTTGATATTTTAGTGAACTATATTATTTACAACGATATTTAGGATTCGATATTTTTGTACTTACCTGTTTGTAGATAGGAGTTTGATATTCTGGTAGTCGATAGTTTGTCATCGATATTTTTGTAGGTCGATATCTAGCTCCTTGATATTCTGCCAATGATTCATATCTGATATTGAGCTCATAGGGGCTTCTACTCTGTCTTGGCCTGGTTCTCTAATTTCATTGCAAGACAAGATGCTGAATGTATTAGCAATTGGAACTGTAATCACAAAATTAGGGGTGGTAGATATCGCAGTAGCTGGTAAACCTTGAGTTTGTGGACATGCTCCAGCCACATATGAATCCAATGTGGAAGATGTCACCAAGTCGTAATTTTTAGTCACACTTGGTACAGTGAGGATTGAGGATTGTGGAAAAATTGAAGTTGGCAGCTACAATGCTGGCTTCTAAATTTTACATCTTTTTATTAGGGTCTCACTTGTCTAAACTACATGTCGTGGTAATTTGTCACTGAAGAGATAGAAGCAATATAAAGCACACTATCGCTCTGACTACGAGCTAGAAGTTTTAGAAAATCAAAATGAAGAATGAAGGAGCATTAACTGTGTCAACAATCAATAAAAATGACTACCCTGATGGATTTGATTTATTGAAAGCTCCGAAAGCAGTTCTCCCTAGACTTTTACCTTTCACTCAATCTGTTGCTCTCTCCAGTGTCTTAGTTTGGAGCTTCTGAGTGCCATCCTTGGGAAACAGCAGGGTATTTCCCTGTCTAATTTTATTCAGCCTGTCAACTTTTGTCTCACCAGCTTGAACTTTGGTATTACCTCTACAATGATGATGATGATGAAATAAGGATCCAGCTGCCCAAGTTATTTTTACCAAACCCAAATGCCTTTACCTCGCTTTCCAGGGTCTCTTCTGTGAGACAGGCAAGGCTTTAACTATTTCATCTGCAACAGGTAGTAAAGTATCCTCTGGTATTGAGGCACCACCTTTCTCTGAATAAACAAATTCTTCATATCCATCGTGTCGTTGGTAGATGTCAATTCCAGTTCTGTGCAGGCACAGAACAATCAGGCTTAGACCAGGGGTGTAATGCAGGGTCGTGCCCCCTACCCTATTGGATGCCCCCAACTCTTCAGGGGGTCCACAATGATCCCAAAACCAGTTAATATTTGTGAGATGTAGGAGACTCAGAAGTGTGCTTATGCTACTGCTTCCTAATGTAAGCCTCCCGTTCTCTTATGCAGGACATATGTCTCCTGATAACAAATTTGTCTTGGAAAACATGGATAGCAGATAAGCTCCCAAACCGCCATCCCACTAAAAGATACCGGGAGTCTACTAGGAGCTTTGTGAATGCCGGTGCCCACCGAGCGTAGCCCCACAAGAAAAACAAAAGGATAATAACAATGTCATTATCATTTTATTTTTCATTATTGGCTAAGTAAAGCCAGTGCAGACGGGGCTGTGTTTCCTGCGGATCAGTGGAAGGAGGGGTGGCACACTACTAAGCACGCATGAGGGTTTGTCCAGTTCTCTTGGGCCGGTCAAACCATCATGCGCACTTGGCATATTCTCCACTGAGCTGTGGTGTACAGCCTGATGAAGAACATGCCCAGCCCTCCCATTCCCTGGCTGAGCACTGAACTACAGCACTCAGACCAATCACAACACTAGACTGCAATATTGTGATTGGTTAGGGGAGTTGGGAGCCTGGGTGCTTCCTGGTTCGTCGACCTGTAGAGGACAAGGATTGAGGAAAGCGGCCGCCAGTATGATAAGATTGTTTTTTCTTTGCCCCTTTTCATTTCCCCCCCCCCCCTCCCTGCCCCACTACTACCGCCTGGTAACAGCCGCTACTGACGGTTCTTCAAGATAGTTGCATTAGAAGTCAAAACTGGGGGTTTCCAATACTGTCCGCTTTTTACCATTGACAAAATGAAGCAAAATAACTCTTGAATAAGCCTTGAGAAGTCCGCCATGCTGATCCAACCTCGAGCTTGTATTTACATACCACTCAGTTCCACACTTACCTAATTTCTAAGACCTGTAAAAATATGTCACTCTGAAACAATTTGTGTAGCTCAATTTACTGAAATCAGAAGAGTCAAAGGCTGAGTCTGTGTTGCAAATATTCGAGGTCATTGCATTTGGATAACTGCAGATGACAGAGCAAGGCCCTATGAATGGAATGCCCAATTCCCTTCTGCTGTGTTACTTTTAGGGAAATTTAAGATCAATGCTGGTCGCATTCATGACAAATTAGAGAATGACTGGGAAACTAGTTTACCGTGCTTGATTTCACCAGTTGATGAAATACCCCAGGAATAGGTGGTCACTGCTAATATCTGTGAAGGTTTGAGTAGTTGCCATGTTTTTCCCTTGTGGGCCAGGGTTATTTATTTTGGAAGAATCTAAATCCATGGTGATGTTTTTATACATTTACATTTTTTGCTATATGATGTATTTCATTGAAAAATCTGATCAAATAAAGAATTACCTGCTATCCAGTTTTGTGATGTGATTCTATGTAATGTTATGAGGACTAATGTCACGTGATGGTACTTCGACTATATGTGCAAATGAGTGGATTCATATCATTACCTGGTAGTCACACATTTACAAATATGTTTACATCTCCTAGAAGGGTGCATGATTTGCTATTCACAACATAATGCTCCCTTCTTGCACCTTCACCTGTTATGAGCGATTTGCGTTGTTTTCAGTATCGAAAAAGTAATGCCAAGTTTAGAATATGTTTGCCAGGACAAATATTAGCATAATAACTGGCACACATTAGTATTAAAGAAATACACCTATTGATTTGTCTTAGGCATTTGATAGAGGACGAGCTCTGTACGTCAATTACAATGCAACAATGGCCTTGCTGTTCTAGGTTAAATTACTTGACTTTGCCTTGGGGTTTTGGGCTCTACCTTATGCTGTCAGGGTATGATCGACTTCTACATGGACCCTCTAGAAAACAGTATTGCTCTGTACTCACTTGGGAGACCGTGAATTATGCATTCGGATTTGTAGCTGTGTGGCTGCAGTAAAAACGCTTTTCTCTTGCTTACAGTGACAGTGCTAGAAGGATGCCAATGTAATGGTTTAGCACAGCAAGCAGCTTTTCATGGTATATTTGTTCTGTGAATCGGCCAAGTGGAAGTAAGCCCGATAGAGCTCCTTCCTTGAGGGAATTACTAGCCAAGAAATTGCAGGTCATCCTCTTCCTTGAGCATTTTGCTGAAATCATAACAAGGCTGAAAAGCCTATGCAGTTCTGCAGCATGAAATGATTTCTGGACTACTAACGCAGTAATAAAGAGCATGTAATAAAAATATAATAAAACGGTCGACTTTTCAGACTAATTGTTACACTTACAGAGACCGGCTCATGGCCATGGTTTCAACTTATGAGGGCTAATTTCAATTCTTTTGTTTTTTGCTGTTTCATATAGCATGATCTCGACCCTAAAGTCTTGAAGCACTTTACATGAGCATCAGCTACATTACACAAGGTTACATTCATTTTTGTTTGTTTGAGCACATGGAGATTAAGGAATTTGCCCAGAATCACAGGATGAGCCAATGCCAATAATCAAATCTGGTTCCCCTGTGCCAAAGTCAGCAATGCTGGATGTAACACCCCATCCTCTGCTGAATATGAGCATGTAGAGGTGTAGTGCATTATGAGTTTTTTACTCACGCTTACATGCCTTTCAGAATTGTCCCAAAACATCTAAAATGTGAATACAATTGCAACATTAATGGAATACTCATATACATTTAGTACAAATATAAAGGACTGTGTCCTCTTTAGACCTTTGCTAATAGGGTCCTTTTGGGGCCTGTTAGACCTGGAATCCTTGTCCTTGGTGTGGTTACCCCTGACATTTTGCCTTCTGACCACCTGTTTTAGATTGTTTTCCTGACTTTGTTTTTGCTGGCTCTAGGAATCTGGGCACTTTACCACTGCTAACTGGTGCTAAAGTACATGTGCTCTTTACTTAAAACATGGTAAAATTGGTGTATCCACTATTGGCATATTTGATTCACATATAAGGCCCTAGCAGAGTGCACCACATGTGTCCCAGGCCTGTACATCAAAAGCTACTAGTGGGCTCACAGCATTGATTGTGCCACCCACTTAAGTAGCTCTTTAAACATGTATTAGGTCTGTCACTGCAGAGCCTGTGTGTGCAGTTTTAAACTGCCATGTCGACCTGGCAAGTTAACCTACTTGTGAGGCCCAAACCTTCCTTTGTAATACACATAAGTCACTACTAAGGTAGGCCCTGGACAGCACATGGTCAGGGTGCAGTGTATTTAAAGTGTATGACATATATGTTTACGTTTCACATGTCCTGGTAGTGAAATACTCTTAAATTCGTTTTCCACTACTGCAAGGCTATCTGTTACATAGGATAACATTGGGATTGACTTATTACATTTTATTAGTGTATTTTTCATTTCAGAATAGATGGGGCCCCCACATTTTGTGCTGCATGAATCACAATTTAAAAGCACAACAATTGCAATTCTGAAAATGCCACTTTTAAACAGTTCAAGTAAAGAAACAACAAAACAGCTGTGATGCACTCAAATTACAGAAAATAAACACAATTTTTCAGTAGAGACCGAACAAACTCAATTACTTTGTGCACCCCCTGAGGTGGTTCTACCCAACCACCTGTTCAAAAATGAAATGGAGAACTAGGACAATAGTCTTAGACAGAAAGTGCACTACTACTGGCACTCAAATGAGTGTCTCACACATGTTATACTTCAGCTAAGCTAGTTCAAAACATTACACAAATTGAACTCCACTGTGAGCAACAGATGCAATGATCCATATTGTCCCAATGAATGTCCGTGACACCATCACTCTGTTGCTTCGAAGGTTTATGTTTATTTGAAGATGAATTTCTCAAAACAAAATTCCAAGTTTTTCAAATCTCAATCATACATGTCAGGAGTGGGTCACATAAAACCTAATGCATTTTGGGTGTCAACCCCATCCTTCTTCAGGGGAATCTACAAACAAATCATAATGGCAATAATTATACAATAAATCAAGACGCATATGTACATACAATAGATCAAAACACTCAGCGCAGGCTACAGCAGCAGCAGGGCATGTCCGCTTTTCATCTCCAGGTTCCCATTAAATGCCCTGGATTCTCCTAAAATAAATACTTGTCACTGAACGATGCCTTACAGAGCCCAACTGCTCCTCTTGAATTTATTCTGCACAACTGTCTCCCAAGCTCAAATAGAGAGGAGCACAGCGTTTCACAGGCGTTTGCCACCCCGAATGCTTCATTAAGAGCATTTAAGCCCAATTCAGCTTGCTCTCCTATGAATGTCCTGAAGATGAAATAAAAAAATGTAGTTTCATACGCCATTGACCCCCTACAACGTTAACTCCTTTTACTCTGTAAAAATCTGCTAAAGGAGTTCATACTATTGTTGTCAATGTGATGTCTATTTTAATATCAACCTCACTTTTCACGTCACGCCTATTGTCACTTATTGTGTGAGCACCTGAATACTATTGTTTTGGAATAAACATCTATCATATGCTGACCTACATGTCCCTCTTTTTATTACTTACCACTCCCTTTAAGAATTCATTTCCTACTCTCAATCCTAGTGCCCCCTACAGGATCCTCTTCTGAATGGACCTTTAGGCCACACCAGAACCATTGTTCCCCATAACAGCTTACCACCCCAGGTTCTCATATTGGGGTACTCTTGTTCTCCTTAATATCAGTTCTCGTGGTAGGACATTATGATGAGTATCTATGCGTGGAACCACTATCATGTCAGTTAGTTTTAGCCAGAGCCTGATGTCTAACATAATGTAATCAATCAGACTAGAGTGGTTAACCTGATTGTAAGTATGGGCACCAGAGATGTTAGAAACAGTTCTGTCTTTCATGCACGTAATCACTGAGTAACAGAAAGGGCATTCATTTGGAGTGCTACTGTTGTCCATTTTTTAATGGGCACAATCCCTGTCTCTAGGATGTTCCAAGTTGTATCATCTTCAGGAGAAAGGGGATAGATGATAATACTGAGCGGTTTGTATAGGCAATTAAAGCCCATTGACTCATTTTTGGAACCCACCAACCTCGAATAAACATTATAATTATAGTATGCTGCGCCTCCAAGCATAGAGAGCCATACACATAATAGTTTGGGGGAGTCTAACTCCATTTCTTGCAACTGGCCTATGATGGAGGTTTTTCGCCATGTCTTTAGGCCCCCCGCGGCTGACCCTGGCCAGTTGATATTGCTGCTTTGGAAAAGTTAACAAATCCTGGAAGAAACGGGGGCAACAAAAGACAATGTGTCTTGAAAAAGGCAAATGTCGAATTGGTTTATAAATGCACAACACCCTGGGACTGGTATTTATGAGCACAAACCGTCCAAATTCCAAAAGATTAACTTTTTTATGCGGAACCTTTGAAAATGAAGGGGCACGAAACCAAGAGTCCCAATAGTTGGCATGCCTATGACAGCATTAGAGGGGGCCACTATAGCACTGGAAGAGTGCAATGGAGGTACTATCAATGAAGGTTTGGGGCAGGGAGGAGAGGGGGCTATGGCTGTATCAAACTTAAGAGGTAGGGAACAGTTGGAGGGGAGTAGCTACAGATTACCTTTAGGGAGTCAATCTACATCATTTAGGGATTCAAACTGCTTAGAGGTGGGAATTGCATACCTGTCACCCCACCTAGGCTGTGATGGATGGGTGCAACTAGGAGGGGGGTATACCAGTGGGACTGGTGGAAGGTAATCACATGGGAGCGAAGAGGTGGTCTATAAAAGAACCCCAAGGGGAGGGGTTCAATACAGCTGTTGGATTCAAGGTTGCAACTATCCCACCCGGATGTACGACATTACAACGCATGCTTTTACATCGCATGCTTTTACAACGCGGTTTTTACAACGCATACAATTACAACCCATAGTGCTTTTGGGCGCTGCATAGTGAATAGTTTAATTTACTATTCCAACTCCAGTCCCCGTGGACACTAGGGAAGGTTATTGGATAGTAAATTAACCTATTCCCTATCCTAGAGCGCCCCCCAGCGCAATGCGTTGTAATGGTTTGCATTGTAAAAGTTGCGATGTAAAGGCACTGCGTGGTAAAAGTTGCGTTGTAAGTGATGTTTCCCATCCCACCCTGATGACAACACTAAGCAGGCTAGTGGAGGGAACCTGAAGTTTAGAATAATGCAATCACCTTGCATTACTCTACCTGGCCCGACTAAAGCTATCCTCAGTGTGAGCAGGATTATTCACCTGGGACACGGTGTAATCTCAATGTTTAACAAGCCAGTCCAATGTTTTGTTAAACAACACATCATATGATTCTGTCTACTCAGCAAACAGCTTCAGCACTCTACTTAGCACTACAACGTATGGGCATGATGCAGGAGGAGGTTTATCCAGGTAGGTCTGAGCTCCCCGGAACAACTATCCAGGTTTCTGGCTCTTGCAAGGGGGTTTCTCCGTGTTAGTCATCCCTACCGTACTCTGATGGAAAACAGCTTGTGGGGGCATGGGACTAGAGGATGAGCATGCTGGGTCATTGGCAGCATTAATGCAGTATCAATTAGCCAGTGTGATTGCCCTTTGTGCTGCTATGAGCTGGAAGGGGCCTCAGTATTAGTAATAAAGGGCTGAGTGCTTACAGAACCTCTTTGGGCAGTCCTACTGTCATGTACAGCCTTATTATGACCTACATCTGAGGGAGCACGTACCCCCTTTAGGAAAGACAAATCTTTTTCTGTAGATACTAAGTGAGCAATAAGGGGTCTTGGGGCCAGATGTATCAAGGGTTTTACCGGTCGCAAATGGGCCTATTCGCAGAATCGGCCCGTTTGTGAATGGTAAAAACACCTTTTGGGCTGTATCAACCCAAAAGGAATTCACAAAATAGGTAATTACAATTTTTGCTATTACCTATTTTGGGAATGCAGTCAGGGAAATTTGCGATTACCTAAATGCAATGCAAGAAGCATTCTCAGAATGCAACTTTGCTTTAATTAATTGCAAATTACGACCAACTTCCAGTTGTGATAATTCGCAAATCCTTAGAAAAAAAGCTAAAAATGTAATTTTTCTAAGTGCCATGTGGCGCATACACATGCCCTTAGGGCAGGTGCGTGCCCCACTTGTTCACACTTACTTTTTTTGGGGTGCATCAGGGGGGCCTTCCGGCCCCCTGGCACCCTTGCAATTGCATTCGCAATCTGCGATTATCTATTTAGTAATCGCAAATTGCATATGCCTTCCCATTCATTCCTCTGGACTTCTGGGCCCATAGGAATGAATGGGAATGCATTCCGTACTAGCGAATTACAATTTGTGATTCGCTACTATGGAATAGGTGGGAATCGCTATTTTTTTTGCAAAACCTACATACATTTCATTTTGCGATTCTCAAATAGCGAATCGCAAAAATGTTCTACTTTAGAAATGCAAAATGCAAAGTTGATACATCAGGCTCTAAAATTCAGCTCTGAGTAGTTCTTTAATTTTGTTCAGACAATCTACGATAATTTGCTCAAACCATGCAGGTTTGAACAAGTGGGTCTCCCTATGATGACCATCAATAACAGCCTTGGTTGTGCATATGGACCTGATGGGGGTTGATTTAGGCAAATGATCCCATTCCTCAGTTGCAGTCTCAACTGAACATACGGGCCTGCTAGAGGTTTGCGTAGAAGGCGTATTAGAAAGAAGCGGGATGTCTTGCTTGCTTCACTCTTCTGGGCTGCTTTTTTTTTAGCTTGACAAATACACAAGGGGCCAGGAGTAAGTAATGTTGCTATTGCTGGGTTACACTGGCATTGGCTGCCGCAAAGGGTCATTTGATCAGGAGGAGAGTTGCACTCTAACTGGGAAGAGTTGGTCTCTGATGTAACCCCTGCCTCGAGAGAAAGACAATGGGGCATATTCTCAAGGACCTATCGCAGAGTTATCAGCTCTTTATTGCAGCCAAATTGGCAATAAAGTTATCGCCCTATTCACAATCTGGTGCTAACAGCCGATATTACTAGTTTCCCTGAGATAGCAGCAGCAAAAAACATTGCCACAGATGACACCGGCAACTAACACTAATGATATGCAGAGTCGTTGTTTCCTGTGTAAAAAGCAGCAACAACCCCTCTCCTCAACATTCTCAATGACCAGTCAGATCATCGATAAGAACCCAAAACACGAGATAAGGCGATTTTAAACCTGCTCTTACCTAGTGTCAAGTCGGACAACCTACACCATAAAAGGGAGCCCAGCCCAGAGCCACACCTGAAGAACAACAGAAGCCATAGAGATACTGATCATGCAGCTCGGAGCCCCAAGAGGACCACAACACCCACAACCACCCCAGGCCCACCACCATCTGCCCCCCCAGACTACCGCAGAGGCAGAAAAGACAAAGAGAGCGGACCTTCAGAAAACGCACAAGCCTCACAGGCTTACAACCAGAGGATATCATTGCCCACTACAGGCTTTAAAGGACAACCATCCTCTGCATCCTGACCATCATTGCCCACAGGCTGATGGTACCAACACAGCGGACCGCCAACATCCCTCCGCAGACAAAGCTGCTGGCTGTGCTGCATCTGTTGGCACCTGGTACCTTCCAACCAACAACTGCCAGAGTCGAAGAAGTCTCACAGCCAGCCCTATCAAATTTCATCACAACTGTCTAGGATGCCATCATCAGCTTGGTACCCCAACACCTTCGAAGCACAAGCATTCCATAATGTGCAGGCAATAGTGGACCACTGGAGACTCTTCACCAATGTCGTCACCAACTACCCAGGCAGTGTGCATGATCCCTACATCTCCCGACAGTCAATCATCAACCAGCGCTTCCAGGATGGCACCTACAGAAATGCACTGCTCATTGGAAAGTACCAAATGAACAGACCACACACATCTCAACTCCACAATCATGCAACTCACAACTCTTGGAATGCACACGTTACAAACTCACATACAACATGCCAAACAACATTCCAACCCACCAGACACGACAGCACAACTGACTGTGGTAACCTGGGCTAGCCATATACATGAGCCAACAATGGCATGGCACCTCAGCCACACAATAGCATGTTGTGGGGAGAGGTGGTAACCAGGCATGTGCGAAGGAGGCAAGTGACCCATGAATGAGAATGTACACAATACTAAGTGGGCATGGATGTGCTGGCCAGACTGCAGTATGCAGACCACAGACATATCCATGTCGACATACACTGCTGGTGTTTGGAGTGTAGTGACAATAGACGCAACCATGTTACCTCAGCCAGTGTGCAAGATTGCAGAAATGTACATTGTTATGTCCCCCCCTATAAGCTTGAGCAGAGTGGGCTGGCCCGGCGTACGCCAGGCTAGCGTAGGGGTGTGAATAAAAAGCACGTAGCTCTGGGTGTGGTTCTCTTACGGAATGGGCAACCTGTCTGCCAGGTCGGTGCCTCTCACCCCACCACAAGGCCGATGCTGTGAGCGGTGTTGCCTGCAATCCTGTGACACTGGCGTGTGTCAAAGAGTGCCCACCATGTGCCGGTGCAAGCTCCAAGCCCGAGGCCCGCAACCTTGGCAGCCTCCTCAGACCACCGCTGGCATCTGCGACACAGGCTCCCAGCACTCCTTTCTCATTGATGTACTCCACCGCTGCCTCCGGTCTAGTAGGTCACACATTCGGAACTGAGTCTTGATATCATGATGGCTGAGTTCATATGTTAATGGGACATTTGATATCACTCTACTCCCTCGATGTGGTACCACCAACTCTGTGTATAGCATTCCAACTACACGTGTCTGTGGTTCCTTGCTGAGTACTGCCTTCGACCTTCACTGCGGTCAAGTAGGTCACACATTTGTAACTGAGTCTTGATTTAGCAGTGGCCGAGTTCATATCATTGTACGCACGTAGAAGAGTAAAAGGAAGACGAGGTTCAGTCCGGAGGAAAAAAGGATCATCATTACGGAGGTGATCGAACACTACCAACAACTGCTCTGGTGCCACTGACTCTGTACATCGCAAGCCAACGACCCGTGGCTGTGGGCCCCTGCTGACCGCTGCCTCCGGCCTACACTGCGGTCAAGTAGGTCACACAACTGGCACAATTCTTCAGGAAAATCAAGCTGAGGGACTACTCCGGTGAGTCACAGGGTGACGATGATGGAAAATCAAACACAGGGCTACAAAAAAGGTCTACTTTCACTCCACCAATCCAAAATATCTCATGCAATGTGCTGGCATTTGAACAGGCGGTTCTCAAGGAGATTGAAGAGATTGACTTCAACAACAAGAAGGGGTTTCAAAACTTGACTAAGGGAGAGAGGACAGTGCTCCAACAACTCAAAAACAACAGTGAGTTAGTAATAAAACCAGCAGACAAAGGTGGGGCTATAGTTCTAATGAGCTATACTATGTACAAAGGAGAGGTCCTACGCCTTTTATCAGACACAACTAGCTACAAGATACATCAGAGTGACCCCACGACACCGATTATGAACAAAATTAAAAGCAAGGTCAATGAGGGTCTGACCTGTGACTGGATCACAAAACATGAGGCAGAGTTCCTCGTAAATACTGAACCAAGAACACCTAGGTTCTATACCTTACCTAAAATCCACAAAAACAGTGTGCCACCCCCGGGTAGACCTATAGTGTCCGGCATCGGCTCAGCACTGGAACCTCTGTCGCAATTCCGCGATTCGTTCTTAAGACCCATCATGCAGTAGTCCTTGTCATGCCTGAAGGACACGAAGGACGTCTTATGTCACCTGAGGGACCTGGAAGTCAACTTATTTATTACTATGGATATCGAAGCGCTCTACACGAGCAACCCACAAAGACTCACTCTAGAGGTGATTGAACAAATTCTTCTGAACCAAGAATGGATTTACATAACACCCACACACTTCATTATGGAATGCGCGTAACTGGCCTTGACTGAGAACTTTTTTTAGTTCGAAGACACCTGATACCATCAGATCAAGGGCACGTCTATGGACATCACTTTTGCGCCTAGTATGGCGTGCCTGTATGTCCACCAATTTGAAGTGCCAAAAATCCTTTCGCCCACCAGATGAGAACATGGAAGCGATACATAGGCAACATCTTCATCATATGGCACGGCACACCAGAGGACGCAAAAACCTTTGTGGACTGAGTCAACAAAAACATACAGTGAGATGTTACTGAAATGTGATAATATGTGGTTTGTTTAAATGTTGCAATAAGATTAAGTGAACCTCCGAGGGGAGTCTTGTTTAAGTTAGATCGTAGCGCATGATTAGACGCATAGCGGGAAAATGTTAAGTTAGTACGTTGGGATGACACAAGAATGATGAATTGTTCAAACGCACAGTTGAGCATAATATACAATCTAATAGTAATGTTTTTTTTTACTTTTCTAGTGAACCCCTGAAGAAGGGCTATAAAATAGGCCCGAAATGCATTGGGACAAGATGAATCACTAAGGATATGTTCAAAGTATGGGGCATTCGACAGAAAGAAGCTTGAGTCACATCTGCCGTGTAGAAGCTAACTATACTTGTTGTCTAACATGTAACAAGATGAATATGAAGACTTATAGAATTACCTGAAATAAATGAATCAAGTTTTAGATCAACTTTGTGTATTTCTGGTATGCTTTGGATATTTGCAGTGCGTCCGAACTTGGAGTGTACTCACTTTTCAAACTTCCTTACGTCACTAATCCTCACGTGGCTTCAGGACAGACCACGGTCAGGCGGCACGCCATAACTTTTGAAACTCGGATGAACTGTTGAATTGGAACACACGGAGTGCACTTGTTCACCCTTTTCTCAACAGCAGAGACAATCATCTCAACTTCACTCACACTATCGAGTAGAATCATGCTATGTTCCTCAATTTGGATATTACCCTCATGACCGAAGGGATCTCTACAAAAGTGCATATAAAACCGACAGATAGAAATAGCCTGATGCTGTACGAGAGCTACCATCTGAGAGCACTACGCCAGAACCTACCAGTAGGACAATTTCTCGTGATACGGGGAAATTGTTCTGAACTGGAGACTTTCCAAGAGCAGGCAGAACAGGAGGAGACCAAACTATTGGCTAGACACTACCCAAAGAAAATGATCAGGAGAGCCAAGAAACGGGAGAGGAACAATAACCGGGAAACCTTGCTTGACACCAGGGAAAAAATAAAATCTGAGCGCATGGTATGTGACTGCGAACACACCTGCATCAAATAAAGTCCAAAACATAATAAAGAAGAAATGGGCACTCCTGAATGGTGGACAATGACAGTGTGAATCTCCCCTTTTCACATTTAAGAGAAGCAGGAACCTCAGGGATGACCTGGTACACTCCAAAATCACACACGAGGATGACAATGGTCAGAACACCCGCTGGAGCCAACCAAAACCGACAGGCCATTTCCCATGTGGCAATTGCGTCTGCTGCCCTCTCACCACCGCCACAAACGAAGTGGATATCGGCAGGAACAATCCCTGGAAACTGAAGAACTTTAGTAATTGCAACACTGAGAATGTTATCTATCTCTTGAGCTGTCCGTGCAACCTAAAATACATCGGTATGACGACAAGAAGGTAAAAACGCAGATCAATGAACACCGCAGCACTATCCACTGTAGAAAATCTAACACCAGATTGACAAAACATTTCCTAGACCTTAGCCACACTGAATCAGACCTACGTTGGGTGGTACTGGAGGTGATGAAGAATCAAAAAACAGACATCAGTAGAAACCTGCATGTCAGGGAACAATGCTGGGTATACCATCTGCGCACATGGGACATAGGCCTTAACAACGAAATCCCATGGCTACAACTGGCACAGTAATCCAATTATAGAGCCATAATGGCAAAAAAGATAACATCTTACATACGTGCTCACGCATACAGCTAAGACATGGGGTACCTAAATAAAGTCTATTCCATGAGAAGAACTGAATAAACATCCTATCCAGCCACACACTCTACTGACAATCGTCCTCCTTTGGACGTACCCAGCATATGTGCCAGATGTCATATAGAATGAAAAAACAGCATGTGGCACAATGATACTGGGTATGACCTGTATATGTGTGTTTTTTCATGCATGTAAAGGCAGGCAACATTCACTGCACCGCTTATACTGCCTCTCACATTTATCAGACATGATATCTCCGCTTTCAGAGGGACTATGTCGATAATTAATTGCCTCTTATATTTACCAGACATGACACCTCCATTTACAGAGGGACTATGTCCACAATTAATCATGGAGAATAGTTATATAACCCACACATGGTCTGGTAGAGCAATTACTAGCGCAAATGAATGCATTTTGTTCGCACAGCAAATAAATAAAGCTAAGAAGCCGCCATACGCATGCGTCTGACTTTCAGAGGCACGGGACGCATGCGTGTTAGTTCCACATGGAGACGTGTAGGAGAGCACCAGTTCACTTGCGCGCTCTCTCCGCCTCTCGAAGCACAGACCGTAGACACTCCCCCAAGACCTACGCCCAACCAACAGTGCAATGTGCCTGCGGAAATAACACCCATCATCAGGCAACCAGGCACAACCGGAGGGAGACACTGGATCTCACCTAGGTGCCACACATTCGCTCCTCAATTAACAAACAATTAGCAAACCAAGGGTAGTATAAAAGTCTGCCCCGCTCCCACCTTCATTTACCGGCGGGGAGGCGATGTGGACAACCATAGGAGACACAGCTGGAGGTGCTGTATTTGACAGTAAGAATGTGTGTGTTCATTTGGATGTATGGATGAGCGTATTTAAATGCTTTGGTGCACTTTTACCCTTCCAACAAGGACGCATCTTTTTAAATATACATCTGAGTGTATGTGTGTTTTAACTCCCTTTCATTGACCTGTTTTAGTCACCAGCAGGACATGATTCTATGTCTTTCTCCCCAGAATGTCAGAGCAGGCTCTTCCACCCTTGACCTCCCATGGAGTAAGTAGGATAGTGACCTAGGGTAAGCAGCGAGAGACATGCTTTCTCTCCTCAAATTAGGTATTGACACGTATGACTGACACATGTCTCACTTAGTGACCACCACGCGGGCTTTTAAGTGTGGTGATCTACATAATGTAAATTCTACAAACAGGAAACCATCATTTTTTAAATGCATTTGTTTCCCTTTCTTCCTTCTTTTTTCTACAGGTATTTCTTGTGAGTTCTAGACTAGTGGGTATATTGATACTCACATAAACTCCCACTCTTATAGTGGTTGCTCCTTCATATTATCTGTTTATAAAGACTGAGCCCTTTTGAAGGCTTTGGTCCTGATGAATGCTATGTACCCTCCGGGGACCTTGAAGCAGAAACACGTTGACCACATCTAGCACGGTGAGGGGATAATTATTTCTCGAATCACCGCTCACTTCTTTTTAATACCATGGAGTTGCCCCTTTAATTAAATTAGGTTCTTGTCAACTGCAATGGTTTTGAGATCACCTTTTCACTACTCGTGGGCCACCACTTAGTTTAGAAGTGCATCCCTGTCTCCAAGTGTATGCCCGCCCTCTTTCAAACAAAGTTTTTAGAGGGCGAGGACGGCCTATGATGAAGCATGGCACCAGGTGGTGTGTGAGGCCAGTCCTTCACTTTTTGTGAGATGCCCCCAATAGACACGCATCTTTAGAAATTCTGTAGAAACCCCCACTAGGGACAGCCCCATTTATGTTTACAAAAACTGTGGCATTACTATGCATCTTGTAATCCCAATTCAGGTGCAAACGTTCTTTGAAAGCATTACTGGTTAGGTCTTGAATGGAAATGATAAGAAGATGGCAAGTCCAACATGAAGCTATTTTATTGACAGTGACACATATTGGTGTGAAGTTAACATTCTCTTTTTTCCCATGTGTGGTCCTTCTTGTGAAGAGCTTTTTCCGATCCGAAATGGTGCACAGCTACTCATGAATGTGAGTATTCATAGCCTCCTTGTATCACAACACATGGGAATATATCATGTTTCTTGTGCTTATCACTCTTTCTAGCACTGCATTCCACTGCTTCTCCACTGGTGTTCTTTGTTATTGTCTATTATACATTTTTTGTACCTTTTTTCTGATTGTAAGTTTTTGCTTATATCTTAAATTTACTTACTTTTCTGCTGTTGCCTTGTGCTCTGCTTATTTGTGTCATCTGATGAGGTTTTTTTAACTTTTGTTTACCTTGTTCCCTCTCCTTTACATGCCTGTTGCTGTGGTTTGGCCTTTCCTTGCTGTTCTAGACCTTCCAATGCAATCCTTTACACTTTTGTTTGTGTATAGTTTGGTAGAATAGGCAGGGGCCGTCAGAGGGTAGTCGTCCTTGCCATCCCTTTTCAAAAGCAGGCATAATCTAAGGTTTCAAGTCAATAGTGCAATGAAGTGGCAGAGGTTCAAATATTTATTAATGCCATAAGATGAGAAATATTTCTGAGTGATATGATTTTCCAGAGACGTGGCACTAAGAATGACCGAGCTTCCTTCAGCAAGTCTACATTGGCTGTAGCTCTAGAAAGTCCAATTGGGAAAACCAAGATATGTTGCTTCCGCATACTCAAAAAGGGACTTCGTCTTAGAACATCATTTTATAGAAAGATTTGGTACATTGCACTTAGATGGACATGCTGCTCTGGGCAGGTGCCATTGGGGAGGAAAGAAAGCACTTGAGAGGACAATGTCCACATTTCTTACTGAGTAAATGGTCATTGGAAGTAGGACATAATTCCATGTTCTACAGATCACTTTGGCACCCACGTTCTGAGGATGGAGACTAAATAGCATGCTGCTCTATGAAATTGTGAGAAATTATTGCAATTCAGAGGTCGATTTCAAGTCAGAATAGGAGAAACTGTTTCTGGGGAAGCACTAGGATCCTAGAATAACAGCATAACATGTTTGTCACATGAATCGTTGTTGAAAAGGTGAAGTCACAGAGGATTTTGAAATTCAGATGGTGATGCTAAAAGAGAATGGAACGGCAACTGATTCCAACCATGAATCAAGGAATGACTGGCAACACACTAAATTAACTGATCCTTTGCTACACTTATCACTAGGATGGACCTCATAATTGAGTTATTGGCAGGGAATTTCAATGGTATCAAGTAATACAGGTTTTCTATGAGGACATGTGAATTGCCTTAGTAGAACTCCTAAATGACAGCAGTAAACCAAGAGTATTTTTGACACAATTCATGAATACATGAGTATGTTGCATTTAGTGCTTGAGTGAGTCACAGCAAATTCTTCGAGAATGATGCACACAAACATAAGTAGCCAATCAATCAATCCATCAAGACTTTGTAGAGCGCACTATTTACCTGTGAGGGTCTTAAGTCGCTGGGGGAAAGAAGGGGGAGGGCGTTATTGGTCGAACAGCCAGGTCTTGAGTAGCCTCCTGAAGGTCTGTCGTAGGCTCAGTGAGAGGGTGTTCCAGGTCTTGGCAGCGAGATGGGAGAAGGATCTGCCGCTGATGGTTGTTCTTCGGATGCGAGGGATGGTGGCGAGGGTGAGGTTGGCGGAACGGAGCTGGTGGTTGGGGATGTAGAAGAAGAGTCATCGGTTGAGGTAGGCTGGGCCGGTCTTGTGGAGTGCCTTGTGTGCGTGGATGAGGAGCTTGAAGGAATATCCTAATCCCTTTGACAATGGTCAGCAGGGCCAATTCTGTGCATTTGCCAATCAGGAAATGTGAGAAGTTGGTCTGGCATATGCTATCCACTATTCTGGTGGGCACCTTGAACCAGTCCAAACAACCCTTATTGATGGTAGGTTTAAAGACAACCTATATAGAAAGCTATCCTAGTGGTAGCTGTGGAGAGCAGCCTTTCGGCTAGTCTTGGAGGAATGTAAAGCAGCTTGTTCTACCAGTCTATAATCTCATGAATGACCAAATGAAAGGAGAATCACACCAGGTATATATATAAAATATATGTATTTATTCTAAACACATCACTCTATTTATGAGGCTAGAGGCAAAAGTACATTCAGTAAACTTATTTAACAAACAGTAAATTAGCACAATATACATTGAGCCCTAGGGGCGCACCAAACCAAATATAAAGAAAGTGGTATAAGAACCACGACTGACATAGATACAAGGCCTAGAGCCTTTATAACCGCTGGGGCCACCAGGAACCACCCAAGGTAGTGACACAGGGGACCCACTGGGATGCGTGCAGTGTCTAAACACAACCACGAATCACCATTAACTTCTATAGGGAAAGTTGCGGTTGGAAAATTACAGATTAAGGACACTTAGAAGAGGACTTGGAGCAAACCCCTTTAGAACTAGGAGGTTCTAGAGTCAGCACCCATGGGAGCACCAGAGAACTCGAGTTATCTCACCCAGGGAAGCCGGGTGCATAGGTGTCTTTTAGTGTTGGGTTTTGTCGACGATTTCAATGGCGAGCTGCTGCAAAGTGCTGCTGGCAACCAAGTGGAAAATGTCCGGATGGATCCAAGGGTGGTTCAGAGATGTGAAGAATCTGAACGCAGAGGGGACCAAGTCTGGGTCACTTGCCAGTGACCAGGAAGGAGATGAGAAGATGCCAACTGATGTCGGGTGATTTCAGGTGAAGATGGTGAAGCTTGACTCTTCAGCCACGAGGACCAGGAGGTGTTGAGGATGACCAGGAGCTGGATTCCAGCTTTACAATGAAGGATGGAGAGTGCTGCAGTATCAAATTCTGGATGGGACCCAACAAGCCTTGGCAACAGTAACCAACACAGAAAGTAGAGTTTGGCTTTGGTGCAGGCCAGCAAGATCCGAGGGATCCACCCTTTAGAGGGGAGTCAGGGCATGTCTGGAGCAACCAAGAAAACCCAAGGAAAAGAAGAGTTACCTTCGTGGGGACCCACCAGTTGACAGACCAGAGATTGCGAAGGGACCTTGAGCAGAAATGCTAGAAGCAGGCTGACGGAACACTCGTGGAGTGTAGGCCCACAATCTTCGGTGCAGATGGTGCACAGGGCTTGGACTACCAGTAGCCCAATGCACAACTTTGAGAAATCTCAGGAAGTTGATGCACTAGCAAATGTGCACGGTGTCCAGGAGTTCCAGTCCCACATCATTTGTTAGGGCTATGGGTCTCAGCTTTGCTGGGACCTCGTGTCGGTCTCTGAGAAGTCTAAAAGTCTGTGACCTGAGTCGCAAAAACTTCGGGGTCCGGCGGAAGCCTCTGAAATGCAGACCAGCAAGATGCTTCTTTGGTGCCTATTTGAACAGGGGAGTCACTCCTTGACCCCAAGGGAGATTCTTCGGCTAATAGTCGATGTAGAATGTCAAAGTTCCAGGATATATGTTGCAGAGTTTCGTCCAGGTATAATCTGAAGTCCTAAGGTCCCATACTTATACTAAGAAAGGGGGTTGGACATACTCTGGAGACCCACCTATGAGAGGGTCTGGGAAGAGGGGTGGTTACACCCATTCCCTTTGTCCAGTTTTGTGCCAGAGCAGGGGCTGAGTGCCCCTGCAACCGGTGTGAACTGGGTTATGCAAAGGACACCAAGTGTGCCCCCAGCACTGTCTAAAAAGCATTCTCTGAATGCGCCCACCCAGCCCCAATACACAAAAACCTGTCTGGAAGGTGGTTACACCGCCCTGTGGCAGGAAACCTATTGTCCAGGCCTCCCCTGCCAGAGTTTCGTCCAGCAGCAGGAGGTCTGACTCGTGTCTGTGGCTGCAGCATCAATGTTGTGATGGTGGCGCTCCTATAAACTATTACCGGTTAGGACAGTGTATACATGTCTACTCCCTCTAGAAGGGTGGAGTTGCCAGGACTTGTGGGGGGGGGATAGGATTTCAAAGTGTTTGACACGAACATGACATGTTTCCATGCAGCCTTTCCAAAGTTAGCATTAACCGCGAGGCTATAATGCATTGAAGAGAATATGGTCTGGCTGCATCACAGAACAACTACAGAGAATAGATTCTGCTCATGCATGGGCCCCCTCTCACACAAAATCAAGCACCCTGCCTTGGAGTGATGGGGCCTGCCATAGGAGTGACTTATAGGGTTATATGTGTCAGATTAAAGGTAGATATAGGTCACCTATTTCTTAGTAAGTGGTGCCTGCACCACCTTACCCAGTCTGCAGTAGCAGACCTGTGGTGCCAATTTGGAAGGCTTCCCAGGGGCGGCATAATACATGCTTCAGCCCCTGGTTTGCCTCCGGGGTACCTATGCCCTTAGTACCTAAGGTACCATATACTAGGGACTCACAAGGGTAACCCAGTAACCAATCTGGAGTGTACCTAAAGTACATGCAATCATTTTGGAGAGGAAGCAGCTATGATGGGGTCCTGGTTAGCAGGGCCCCAGCCAGACTAAGGTCGAAAAACAGTGAAACACAACCCCCCCCAACGCAGGGACATTAAACTAACCTTGACCAGTTGACTCTTCATGTTCTAAGTGGAAATACATGGAGGGTCCATCTGCATTGGCATGGTTACTCCCAGGTCTGTGTTCCACTGTATAGTCCATCCCCTGTAGGGAAATGGATCACCTCAAAAGTTTGGGTTTTTCACTCTTCGTCTGTTTTAGCCATGAGAGGGGCTTATGGTCAGTCTGAACAGTAAGGCCTCAGCTTCCTCAGAGCCCAAACCACAGCAAAGGCCTCCCTCTCAATAGCTGACCAACGTTTCTCTCTAGGGGTCGGCCTTCCGCTAACAAAAGCTACTGGCTGGTCCTGACTTTCATAATTCAATTGTGATAACACAGACCCTCCCCCAACTCAGATACATCAGTTTGGACAATACATTCTCTGGAGTAGTTAGGACTTTGCAGAATTGGTGCAGTGCACATGGTCTACTTCAGGTCATCAAATGCCTTTTGACAGCTAACTGTCCACTGAACTTTCTTTGGCATTCTTCTAGAAGTTAAGTCATTCAGGGGTGTCACAATGGAACCATACCCCTTGACATATCTCCTGTAGTACCCAGTCAGGCCCAAGAAAGCTCTGACCCAAGTCTGGGTACTGGGAGCAACGCAATCCATTATAGTCTGGATTTTGCTCTGCAATGGTTGAACCTGGCCTCCACCTACAAGGTGGCCCAGGTACACAATCTGACTCTGACCTATCTGGCACTTAGTAGCCTTGATAGTTAAGCTGCCTTCTGCAGGGCCTCCAAATCATTTCTCAGGTGGTCCCGGTGATCCTCCCAGGTGGAGATAAAGACAGCAAAATCATTTAGATGTGCTGCACAGTAGACTTCCAGGCCTGTTAGGACTTTGTTCACCAACCTTTGAAAAGTGGCAGGTGCATTCTTCAGACCAAAGGGCATTACCACAAATTGATAGTGCCCACTAGGGGTGAAAATGCTGTCTTTGGCTTTGCATCATCAGCTAATCTGATCTGCCAGTAGCCAGCTGTAAGAGCGGATGTGTTCAGAAACTTGGCTGAGGCCAACGTATCTATAAGCTCATCTGCTCTTGGGATTGGATGGGCATCAGTCCTAGTGACTGCTTTGAGACCTCTGTATTCAAAACAAAACCTCATCTTTCTCTTATCACCCTGGGTGTGAGGCTTTGGTACCAAGACAACTGGACTAGCCCAAGGGCTGTCTGAGGGTTCAATAACTCCCACATCCAACATTTTCTGGACTTCTGGCCTGATACAGTCCCTGACATTATCAGGTTGGCTGTAAATCTTATTTTTAACAGGCAGACTGCTCCCAGTGTCCGCTTCATGATTGCACCAGGTAGTCTGACTTAGAGTCAGAGAGAACATATGTCTGAACTGACTGAGCACTTGTCTGCAATCAGTTTGCTGCTGGTCAGTGAGGCTGCCTGCCAAGGCTACACCATCTACTGATCCATCATCAGGGTTCTGTGAGAGCAGGTCAGGGAGAGGGTCACTCTCCTCCTCCTGTACCTCATCAGTAGCCATGAGCAAGCCCATTTCTGCCCTGTCAACATATGGTTTCAGTCTGTTGACACAAAGCACCCTATGGGTGCTCCTGGGAGTCCCTAGGTCCACCAAGTAGATAACCTCTCACTTCTGTTCAACAATAGTGTCGGGTCCACTCCACTTGTCTTGGAGAGCTGTTCGGGCCACAGGCTCCAACACCCACATTTTCTCTCTTGGCTGGTAAACAGACAGTACAGCCTTTTGGTCATGCCAGCCTTTCTGCAATTCCTGGTTAGCCTCAAGGTTTTTAGTTGACTTGTTCATATACTCAGCCATCCTGGAGCAGAGACCAAGTACACAGTCCACTATGTCCTGTTTAGGGGGTTTGAGAGGTAACTCCCATCCCTCCTTCATCAGACACAATGGGCCTCTTGCAGGAAGCCCAAGCAGAAGTTCAAAAGGGCTGTAGCCAACCCCTTTCTGAGGAACCTCCCTGTATGCAAATAAAATGCAGGGTAGTAGGATGTTCCATCTCTGCCTAAGCTTCTCTGGGAGACCCTTGATCATACCCTTTAAGGTTTTGTTGAATCTTTCAATTAAAACATTGCATTGTGGGTGATAGGGTGTGATGAATTTGTAATTCACTCCACACTCCTTCCACATTGCCGTCAAGTAGCTAGAGATACAGTTTGCACCTCTGCCAGATACTAGCTCCTTAGGGAAACCCACTCTTGAGAACACTCCCAAGAGAGCTCTTGCCACAACAGGTGCTGTAGTGGTCCTAAGGGGAATTGCCTCTGGGTAGCTAGGTGCATGGTCCACCACCACTAGGATAAACCTGTGCCCAAATGCTGTCTGAGGAGCCATTGGTCCAACAATGTCAATCCCCACTCTCTCAAAGGGAACCCACACCACAGGTAGTGGTAGCAGGGGGCCTTTATGGTGCCACCTGCCTTACCACTGGCTGACAGGTGACACAGGAGTAACAAAACTCTTTTGTGTCTTCAGAAATGTGTGGCCAATGAAAGTGAGGGACAATTCTGTCCCAAGTCTTGTTTTGGCCCAGGTGTCCTACTAAAGGAATATCATGGGCTAGTGTTAATAGGAAGCTCCTGAACTTCAAGGGTATAACCAACCTCCTGGCTGCATCAGGCTTGGGGCTCTACTCTCTGAATACAAGAGTCCATCATCCCAATAATTCTTGTGGGTGCTACTAGCATTCCCAGCAGCCTCAGCAGCAGCTTGCTGTCCGAGGGGTTCAAGAGAAGGGCAGCTCAGCTACTCCTGACTCAGATCTGCCCTGGAAGAGCCCCCTGTCCCCAAGAACACGACCTGATCAAGGTCAAGCTCCTCTAGGACAGTTTCTTCTTCAGGAGCACAACCATCTCCCTCAAGAGATTGATCATCACTCTGATATAGGGGGGAAAGCCCTACCTTAACCCTACTGCTCCTTTTCTTTGAAGGCACCTGGTCCATTATTCCAGAATCCAGGGCCTGTTCAGTTTTAGATATTTCGGCCCGTGACCTAGTCACAGCAAACACATGTACAGAAATTCCTAACATTTCAGCATGGGTCCCTAACTCCGCTTCAGACCAGGCTGAACTCTCTAGATCATTGCCAAGCAAGCATTCTACAGGGAGGTCTGCACTTACCACAACTTTCTTAAGGCCAGTTACCCCTCCCCAGTAGAAATTAACAACTGCCAAGGCATGGTTGGTCCTGACATTGCTAGCATTGGTATGTATTGCGACTTATATAGCGCACGTATCACCCGAAGGCATCAAGGCGCTTGCTTAGGGAACCCGTCCTGGTATTCCCCTGTGAGATACCCCGGCAGGGTATCCACAAGGTGAAAGCCAGGCATCCCGCCACGAGGGGCCGTAGTGGAGATTAAGCAAGCTATTGCCCAGAGTCGCAGAGTGTGACCCCGTGAGTCAAGTCACTTGGTAAAGTTCACCAAGTGTGATCTGTCCAGGGTCCACAAGGTCTTGTGTCACCATAGTGACACTTACCCAAGTGTCCCTGTAGGCCATAGCCTCTTTTCCATTATTCAAAGGCTGCAGTCTGTATTTGCCCAAGTTACTGGGACTCACACAGGAGGCCATGTCCATGCCTCCACTACAGATCAGAACAGCCTGGGTTGGTACTCTGACTAGGCCAGATTCCATCTCAGTACCCAGAGTAAACCCTACTACACCCTTCTGTTGAGTACCAGCACTTGGAGGTGAACTAGGGGGAACAGTTGCCTTAGGGGAAATGGTGCCTGGAGTTGATTCTTTTCACTTTTTACAGTCACTAGTCCAATGGCTATTCTGTTTACATATTTTACACCATGGTTTCTTTTGGCCTTTCTTTTTGGAAGATTGGGAATCCCCACCATTAGAAGATTTGTGGGTGCCTTGTGAAGACTTCTGGTCTTTACCCTTCTCCCCACCCTTATTAGGATCTTGATTCTTCTGGTCACCACCTTGGTTCTGTACCTTCTGCTTCACCTTGGTTCTGACCCATTTGTCTGCCTTCTTTCCCAGTTCTTGGGGAGAGGTCAGATCAGAGTCTACCAGGTGCTGATGCAACAGCTGATTCTGACAGTTATTAAGGATCTGCTCCCTCATGATCAAGTTATACAATCATGTATAATCACACACTTTAATGCCAGGCACCTGCCCTCTAGAGGGTTCTACAAAGTCAACCCAGTCCTGAGTCTGTGTTTTTTGGGTATCTCTGACCTGTATCCTATACTGCTCAGTGATTAGGCCAAGCCATCTATTAGAGCACTCTTCAGGACGTTGTAATTATCAGCATCCTATTCTCTGACAGTGAGGAGCTTGTCTCTACCTTTGTCTGCAAAGGAGAGCCACAAGATTGCTGCCCACTTCTCCTTGGGGACCTTCTGTACTTTGCCCTCTCCAGTGCAGTTATCTATTTGTGGGTGTCAGACCCACTCTTGTAGGGAGGGACAAGCTTGCTCCAGTTTCTATGGTCATAAGACCTATCCCTACCACTAGAGACATTGCTGCCACCATGGGACTCTAGTCCCATCTTTTATCTTGCTATTTCATGCTCCAGGGACTCCCTTTCTAAGGCTAATGATTTGTTTCCTTAGATCCAGTCTGGCTTCTTCAAACCTCAACTGGTTCTCTCTCTTCTCCTGGGAGGTGTTCCTCCTATGATAAGAGACAGAGGTCCCTATTGATGTTCCAGAATACTTAGATTCCACTGAAGGAGATCTTGGCCTTCTAGGCACACCCCCAACTCTTCCTGGGGGGACAAAGACAGGGCCATTTTGGCCTTCTTCATCTGCAGTTGGAGCTGGTTCTTCCAGGTCTCGATCATTGGCACCTGCCTGGTCAACATCAGAGTCTGAGCCCTGTGGATTGGTACCACTGGCCACTTCCCCTTTTGTTGCTTCCATCCCACTGCCTACCCTTTCAGGCTCTGAAGCCTTTCTCGGGTCGTCAAGCATTACCACCTCTCTGAGACGTGTGGTGGTAGCATTCTTGCCTGTCTTCAATTTCCTCATAGTACACAATGCCCTTAATTCCTGAAAAGGGAATCTGTCATACTTGAATGTCTGTAACCTACTGACATCTGGCAGGGATCCACTGATTACTGGCCTTGAAGACATAACTAGTGAGGCGTGGTGTATGCACTACCTACTCTAGTTGTATACCTACTAAACTCTCATGAGTTGTAGAAAGGTGTGCTTAAGCCCTTAACACACAACTCTAAGTTCAGTAGAACTTACTGTATTTAAGCTTGCATTATATGTACCTCTGGTACCTTTAGTGGTTTTCAAATGATCAATCACTCAAGACTATCTGGTAAAACAGTGGCAAGCTGGAATCCCACACGCTGCACACCAATGTTAGAAGTTGGCCTGGCATATCCTTTCCACTATTCTAGTGGGCACCTTGCACCAGTCCAAACAACCCTTATTGATGGTAGGTTTACAGATAACCTATATAGAAAGCTATCCTAGTGGTAGCTGTGGAGAGCAGCCTTCAGGCTAAGTCTTGGAGGAATGTAAAACAGCTTTTCTTTACCAGTCTATAATCTCATGAATGACCAAATGAAAGGAGAACCACATCAGGTATATATATAAAATATATATATTTATTCTAAACACATCCCTCTAGTGTCTTTACGAGGCTAGACGCAAAAGTACGTTCAGTAAACTTATTTAGCACATAAATTAGCACAATATATGTTGAGCCCTAGGGGCGTACCAAATCATATATAAAGAAAGTGGTATAATAACCAAGACTGACATAGATACAAGGCCTAGAGCCTTTAGAACCGCTGGGGCCAGCAGGAACCACCCAAGGTAGTGACACAGGGGGCCCACGGGTGACGCGTGCAGTGTCTAAACACAGCCGTGAATCACCATTAACGTCTATGGGGAAAGTCGCGGTTGGAAAATTACAAATTTAGGAACCTTACAAGAGGGCTTGGAGCAAACCCCTTTACAGCTAAGAGGTTCTAGAGTCAACACCTACGGGAGCACCGGAGTACTCGAGTTACCTCACCCAGGGAAGCCGGGTACATAGGGGTCTTTTCGTGTTGGGTTTCGTCGTTGATTTCAATGGTGAGCTGCTGCAAAGTGCTGCTGGTGACCAAGTGAAAAGTGTTTGGGTGGATCCAAGGGTGTATCGGAGATTTGAAGAACCTGAAAGCAGAGGGGACAGAGTCTGGGTCACTTGCCAGTGACCAGGAAGGCGATGAGAAGATGCCAACCGATGTCGGGTGATTTCAGGTGAAGAAGGTGAAGCTTGACTCTTTAGCCACAAGGACCAGGAGGTGTCGAGGACAACCAGGAGCTGGATTCGAGTTGTCCCACAAACAATGTTGAGTGCTGCTGTGTCGGATTACGGGTGGGACCCAACAAGCCTTGGCAACAGCAACCCATGCAGAAAGCAGAGATTGGCTGCGGTGCAGACCAGCAAGGTCTGAGGGACTCACCCTTTGGAGGGGAGTCAAGGCACGTCTGGAGCAACCAAAGAAGCCCAAGGAAAAGAAGAGGTACCTTCAAGGGGACCCACCAGTCGATGGACCAGGGATCGCGAAGGGGCCTCTAGCAGAAATGCTAGAAGCTGGGTGCTGGAACACTCGTGGAGTGCAGGCCTACAGTCTACGGTGTAGATGGTACTTGGGGCTTCGACTACCAGTAGGCCAATGCACGGTGTCCAGGAGTTCTGGTCCCACGTAACTCGTGAGGGCTGAGGGACTCAGCTTTGCTGGGTTTTGTGTCAGCCTCTAAGAATTCTGGAACTCCATGTCCTGAGTCACAAATACTTTGGGGTCCGGCGGAAGCCTTGGAAATACAGACCATCAAGATGCTTCTTTGGTGCCTGTTTGAACAGGGGAGTCACTCCTTGACACCCAAGGGAGATTCTTCCGTCTTCTAGTCGATGTAGAATGTCGAAGTTCCAGGATATATGTTGCGGAGTTTCGTCCAGGTGTAATCTAAAGTTCTAAGGACTGAGGTCCCATACTTATACTAAGAAAGGAGGTTCGACATGTTCTGGGGACCCAACTATGGGGTGGTCTGGGAAAAGGGGTGGTTACACCCATTTCCTTTTGTTCCGTTTCGTACCAGAGCAGGGGCTGAGCGCCCCTGCAACCGGTTTAAACTGAGATATGCACAGAGACACCAAGTGTGCCCCCAGCACTGTCTGAAAAGCATTCTGTGAATGCACCCACCCAGGCCCAATACACAAAAGCCTGTGACAGGGAACCTATTGTCCAGGCCTCCCCTGCCGGAGTTTCGTCCAGCAGCAGGGGGTCAGACTCATGTCTGTGGCTGCAGCATCCATTTTGTGATGCTGGGGCTCTTTTAAACTATTACCGGTTAGGTCAGTGTGTACATGTTTTCGCCCTCTAGAAGGGTTGAATTTTACCCCTGCCGCCAGGAATGGCGGGGCCTAGGATTCCAAAGTGTTTGACACCAAACACGACATGATTCCATGCAGCCATTCCAAAGTTAGCATTAAGCGCGAGGTTATAATGCACTTAAGAGTCTATGGTCTGGCTGCATCACAGAACAGCTACAGAGAATAGATTCTGAAAGCTGCAGAGGGGTCCTGCTCATGCATGGGCACCCTCTCATATAAAACCAAGCACTCTGCCTTCAGGATTGATCAGGCCTGACATATGAGTGACTTATATGTTTATATGTGTCAGTGATATTCCATAATAAGTTTCAGCAAGAACTTTAGATTTGTGTTAGCTAGTGGAACTCAGTTAAGAAAAATTCAATTGGTCCCTTGGACCCAGCCTAGGCGTATTTCATAGCGGTCACCACATACTGCTGTTGAGAGTCTGGAATTACGTCATTGAACATTGATGAATTCAGTTTAGTAACAAAGTGTTACATGACTATGGGTAGTGGCACAGAGGAAGGTGATGAACCGGAGCCCTTGCATTTGGCTTAGAAGTTTCTTAACTATGTCAATGTGAGGATTACAAAGAGGTTCCAAACCAGGCTAGCTGCCTCCTGCAATGTAACCTCTCCAGGGGACTCCATGTTGAGAATCACTGCTGACAAAAACCCATATTGCAAAGTGATGTGAGTCATTGAATTGAATTTAGAGCACTTTAGCTTTTATCATCATACCAGAAATCTATTCCAACAGTCCCTGGGTAATAACTGTTATCAATCAAACTTGATGAAGCAATGATAGTGACTACACAAGGGAAAAAGCTAGACAGACAATGATGTTTGTGTAACAGTAGAAAATTGGCAGTTGAGAAAATACATGTATTTCTATCAATTAACAACAAGAAAACCATGTATTTCATCGTTGTACCTGTTAAACTTTCCTTGGAAGTGAATGTGAAACCGCTTGTTGATTTGGATTCACAGTTCCTAGCATTAATTTTGTAGGAATATGGCAATAAATTAGACATTTTTTCATTAGTTTCATTATGAAACCAAGACTCATTATATAACATCTCATCAAGTTGTTTGCCTTTCAAGAATGCAAAAAAGGTCCAATGTGTGCTGCACTGCTGATATGATACTCAATAATAGGACCGTATTAACATGGTTGCAGATAGAGGTGCTAGGATTTATCTTTGGCAATAATATGCTAATGAGATGGTTATGGCTCACAGCAGTGTGTATTTAAAGTGAAGCTGGTGTTAGAAATACAAATCTGGAAAGTCTTCAACCAAACTAATGGCCTTATTTAGCAGATTGTATACCCTGACAAAACTTGGCAGATATTCCACCCACTGTATTGCAAATGCATGGGCTAACATATACCTGTAATATGGTGGATGGGACATCGGTCATGTTTGTGATGGATTTTTCCATCAGCCTAATTCTAAGTAAGGGTCTAAATAGCAAGAAATGAACTGCTCTAGGGGGCATTACATTTTGATGCCCCATCCAACCTGTCCCAAGTCCTGACCCAAGTATGAATCATTCCACATTGTATTTTGTAAAATTAGGTGTCTTAAACCCTCACATTCCATGTCATCATTGATAAATATAATTTATCCAAATACAGTAAAATTGATGTGTTGATAATCTAGAAATCTAGTTTATTTGCAAGCCTTTGTGAAAAGATGTCACTTCTTCAGGAAGTTTTCAGAAAAGGCTTTGAAAGAGACAAACACTGCGTTTTGCTTGACAAGTCTTATGTCTTTTCTCCCTCCAACCATAATTTATGTTATGCAATAGCAGCCTGCCAGTACTGGTTTGTGCGGCATCCCTAATGGATAGAATCAATCTCTCTAGCAAAATTTTAGTTCTCACTTCCAAAAAACTGTCACTCTTTTAGCAATTCATTCATAGAAAAGGTATGTCTTTTGACTCTGTCACATTTTGGCCATAAATATAGAAGCATGAACTCAAGGTAGAAGTTTCCCATTTAAGAGGCCAGTATAGATGTGCAGAGCCAGTTGTATGCCATGCTGAGGCTGTATTACACAAAGGGCCCCGGGGGCGCAACTGGCGTTTGCGCCTGCTTTGTGTGCCCCAGAGGCCCTTTGGTATTACAGATAGGGCCGCGGACACCTGTGCTTCCCCTTTCTCAAGAGGGCATTACATCATTGTGCATGGGGGCGTATTATAGATGGGGCGTAGAGGCAAAGAAGCTCTCAGGAGGTGCACTGACAGTGCGCCACCTGAAAGGTCGTACACTGTCAGTGCGCCTCCTAATAGCACCCCAATGGAGGAGGAAAAGGGGGTCCTATGTACCCCTCAGACATCCCATTGCAGCAGGGTACAGTCACTCACTGGTACCACCTCCAAGGGGATCTCAAATCCTCTTCAAAAGTGCAGTTAGGTTGCCGCCTGCACAGTGAAATACGGAGCAGCTGCTTCATTTGAATGCGACGCCCCCAGGGCAACACAAGTTTGTGGATGTCCTGGGGGCAGCGCAATCTATGTAAAAGGGCCCACTTTCTCTGTTTGTGCCCAGCAAACGTGTTTTAAGGTGCGCCAGGATGCAAACAGGGAAATTGTGCCCTCTACTTGATAGGCCCCCTGGTGCCTTTAAGTTGCTACCTAAGGAATGTCATAGATAACGGTGGGAGTCAATATCACTGAGATACTCGAAGAGAAAGTGTCCAATGGCTCTTGAATTTAAACGTGTTCTGTTTTTACTGTTCTGCTGTTCATTTGTTGACCTGAGGTTGTGTATTTTTACCGCCATTTAAATCTGAGTGTGAAACGGTGTGAACTGGACGATTTTAATTATTTTCATGACTAGTGAATCAGTGAATTAATTTGAAGGAAAAATGGATGATTTTTATGACTAGTAAATCAGCGTATTCATTTGGGGGAAAATTGGGTTAATTTGATCTTTTTTATGGAAAAACACACTGACACTTCTTGGTAGAAGGAAGAAGCAAACTATTAGGCCTTCATTTATGAGAGCTGATGCATTGCTGCGGCGAGGCAGCGATGAGTCAGAAATAGTTGCACTGCGGTACAACATTTTGAAACAACTTGGGTATGTCGTATTTACAGTATGGCGAACCATAGCATTGATGGAGCAAGGATTCGCAAGTAAAGCGCCTTGCTTGTAACCATGAACCTCAAATAACTTTACCTTATTAATCAACCTGTTTGTCTTATTAATTTGCCCCTTATTCTGACATTTGGGTGTCCCAGTGACGCTTGCCTATGTGTTTACTAATCCTAATACGCTTGCTACTCAAGATGGCTGCTGTTACGCAGGAATTTCATCTGCGCATGCGTCGGTCATACCCATGTGACGTGATGTACTCGCAGTTCTGGTGGGAAACTCTTTGCACTTGCGCAGTAAACCTAAGATGGCTGCTTTGTGTCCTCACATGCCTGAAGCTTGCAGCGATGCTTTTGCTATGCTATTTGTTCTGCATTAATCTCTAAGGCTATAGTTATTATGAAATAATGGGAGTAATGTAGGGATTCATGGTATACAGTGCATTCATTTTTTTCTGTGTTCTAAAACTGTTTCTATTTACTTTTCATGTATCGTAATCCTTGGGCATGAGGGATGGGAATACTCCATCTTGAAAATCCTTTCTGCGCATGACCGTCTACAGCCAGAAGATAAACTCTGTGTCATTGAACGCTAGCCAGACAGGAGCACCAGCCAAGATGTGCCTGGGAACATTCGTCTGACCTCACTAAGAAGAAGTTAAAACGACTACAATGTATTAATCAATAGACTGTCCATTGTTTCGCAAAGTAAAGACCTCATGAGAACCTGAAGTTCGATGGGAGGTCCTAGAAAATGCAAATTATGAGCTTGAGAAAGTCAAATCCTAGGTGGTGTGCCAATCGAAATTGGGGATCCTTACACTTGCAACATTTGGGGGGTGGAACACTGACCCGAAAACAGTATAACTAGCTTAGGTTTAGCTAGAGAATTTGTCCCGCTTGTCCGAATAGCTGACCTGTCACTGACCCAACGCACTCAATAGCTGATCGAGAAACAGAGGTGCTGCAGAGCCATTCGGGGTTTGAGAACCTTAAGTGCTGGCGAAGCACTTTGCTGGAGAATTCGATAACCCATTCGGGGTTTTGACTGATAGCTGCAGAGAGGGTGTAGCGCAGGCATTGCAACTGAACTGCGGGTGCTGGTCTCAACTTTGGTGGTCCTGTCCTGATCCAAATCTGGTTTTCCTGTCCTGGGTTTCCATTCTGCACCTGCTGGCCTACTGGTGAATGCATTCTTTGGGGTTCCTACTGTCCTTAACTGACCCGTGGCCGGGTTGGTCTCCGCACCGTTCTAGGTAAATATAAATCTGTGAGGGAAACACATTTGCATCCTTTTCTTGCCCTTCTTGAAATAGCTAAAGTCTTAATTTCACATTGTTCCTTTTTCTTACCCTTCCTATCCTGATCAATAATAAATTCATATGTTTTGCGGTTTATTAGCATGTTCCATTTTTCCCCATCCTTTAAGCAAATGGTGACATACAGTTCATGAAATATAGATGTTCCTTTTCTTTACCCTTCGTTTTAGCTGAATCATTACCGTGTTCCATTTTTCCCTTCCCTCATAGCTGCATAGCTTCTTCCAAATCCTTTAGTACAATTTAAAGTGTGTTTGTCTTACCCACCTTCTAGGGGTACTCAAACTGTGACGTTCTAGCATGTTCCTTATTTTTCCTGCCCTTTAGCCATACCATACCAAGTCAAGTTTCTGAAATTTCATACTAGCATGTTCCCTCTTCTTACCTTCCCATTAAACTTCTAAATGGGTGGCATAATCTATTTTCTGCACGGTTATACGATTTTCATGATTTTGGTTATTGATAGTTTACTTGCTGTGAATTTTATGCTTTCTGATTTTGACAAGAACTAGATAAAGGTTTTGAAAACTTCCTGAGTCTGTGGTTATTATAAAGAGTGCAAATATTATAAATGTTATTGTATTTTGGTGACTGCTTATCTTTTTCAGCTAGCTCCCTGATCCATTGTAATCATAGATACCCGTGACGAGGATTGGTAAGTCGGGTACATTGGAAATAAATAGCAATGAACTGGGTTACTGGTAGTAGAGTGTAGCTTACCTGATTAATAAATGGTAAGTTGAATTTATGGGCCCAAATGTGCATATGGTAACGAAAAATTATAGTCGGGTGACCTGCGCGCTCTATCAGTAATTGTCTGGTAGTAGAGCTATGGTTAGGGACTAGTTAAAGGTAGGTAGGATTAGTTAAGATAGGTAGATAGGTAAACTGCTGCTAACTGTGAAGATTTTATTGCTGCTAAAAGTATTGATCGATCAAATATACAATTGTTATTTTTTTGAAATGTTATGAAATGTTTTAAATTTGTTCTCCAAAAATGCTGCTATATTAATTTAATGTTCTAACCAAACTCATTAGTGATTGTTACATGTTTGTCTGGAATCCCCAGGAGCAGAATAGCGAGTGGTAGAATAGAAGCCACGTCGCATAGCGGTCACTTACGTTGAGGAAAATTGGTGCAGGTTGGGCAGAACTGGAAGCACTAATTAGGGTTTTCTGTATAAATGTATGAATAAATTATAGCAAAGAGTTCGCTGGCAAAACTTCTATTGTGATATAACCTAGTAAGGGTCACACGGAAGGAGTAGCAGGTTCGTCTGAGCTTGATTGTTAGCAAAGGGGTTCGCTGGTGAAACATTTGGCTTAGTATATATCCCAAAGTGGATGAATCGAAGGAGTAGCAGGTTCTCTAATGCTTGTGTGAAGGATAGGCAGAAGGGATCTATCCGCAGTATATGAAAAGTAAACGGAAGACATTTACTTGCAATGAAACAAACCTTTTCTTTCTAGACACTCGAGTACAGTGGCAAATGTTTTGCGTTGTAAATTAAACAGAGCACTTGCACTTTAAATAAAGAATTTAATTTACGATACCTTGTGAAGGAGGGAGTCAGTTGCGGAGCTGCGCTGACGTTACTCAGTACCGCGCTGGTTTTGGTTGAGACAGCGGGCGTGTAGCTGAGACAGCATTGTAAAGGAGGGGTGAGCACAGAAGCATGGGAACTCGTTTACGAGAAACGCCGCGCACCCATTGGTTGAAATTGTTTGAAATCGCGCATTTGGTTGGTTGCAGTGAAATAAAAGACGCATTTGTATTGGAAGTGATTTTGTAAACAGAGTAAATTGCGAAAAGTATATGTGGTATCCGACTCATCCCGAGACCCGACCTGATCCAAGATATCAAGGTTTTGCGAGGGATCACCAGAAATCAGCTAGATATAACATTATGTACGTAAGCAAGAGGAAAATGACTCTTGTAGACAAAGTAAAGAATTATTTCAAGAAAGACAAGCCCATCAAAACTAGAGAAGGAGTTATTATTCCACCACCTAATACTCCCGCATCATTTATGTTGTTTGACAGAGGCTACCATGTTTGTGTATGGTTAGAGAATTGGGTGGAATATACTAAAGATGGCGGAATGTTAGCATTTCCTTTGGAAGGGACATTTAATGGCAGAATTCTGTTCAATCTGAGGACCCGAATGAATGATTTGCATCCCAGACCTAGACTAACGCAATATGAGGCATTGGAAGAATGGGAAATAGGGATGTATGACATTACAATGCATGCTTTTACATCGCATGCCTTTACAACGCGGTTTTTACAACGCATACCATAACAACGCATAGTGCTTTTGGGCGCTGGATAGTGAATAGTTTCATTTACTATTCCAACTCCAGTCCCCATGGATAGTAGGGATGGTGTTGGATAGTACATTAAACCTATTCCCTATCCTAGAGCGCCCCCCAGAGCAATGCGTTGTAATGGTTTGCGTTGTAAAAGTTGCATCGTAAAGGCACTGCGTGGTAAAAGTTGCGTTGTAAAGGTTGTTCACCGGGAAATAGAGGCTTTTGAGCGAGACAGACCCAGAATGGACAAAGGGTTAGCACAATTTTGTCCCAAGGTACTGAAAGAGACCCGAGAAAAAAGAATGAAAGAATGGAGACAGAACATGATGGTAGAAGGACTGTACCCTGTATTGACAGTAGAGGAGCCCATGGGAGGGAAAAGGACAGAGAAGACAAAGCATTTAATGACCAGTGGTAATTCAGACGATGAATATCTGGAGGACTTATTAATGAAGAATCCACCACCTTATAATGAGGAACCAAGATCCCTAAGTACAAGAAACTCATTCCTGAAACCTAATTACAGTGAGGGACCGAGTATGACAAATCCAAGTGCCCCGAATTATAGGTACTGCAGGATAGAGAACGAGAGGCTTTAGTTAAACAAAGAACAGAACTGATTCAGAAAATCTCCCAATTAAATACCAGTCCTGAAGCTCTAACAATTCCAGTAACTATTGGCCCAGTTGTTCCTCTATACGGGGATAAGCAGAGTAGTCCGAAAACTCCAAGTATAACCCCATCTGTAGTACAGCTGAGAAAAGAGCCCTTGATAATAGACGACCAGGCAAGTGAATGCGAATCTGTGATTTACTTGATGTATTTACCGATAAGGGAGCCAGAAGGCAGTTCACAGAAAAAGAACACTCCTTTTAGTACAAGAGAAGTGTAAATTGAGTCATCTTTGGGTACTAGAAGTGCCACGGCAGTGACTCCTGAAGAAATCGACAGATGGACCCGAGAATTAGAGAAACCAAATCCTCAGCCAAAACCATTAGATATATACAAACTGAGAATAGAATTGGAGGAACTGATTGCTGGAAATGTGGGATTGGACAGATTAAACACCCTTAGTGAAGAAGAATTGTTATTCATTTGCAAAAGTATCACCCGTAATACCCGAGTGTTCCATGAGAAATTAATGGACACTGCGGCTAGCATGGGAATAGATATTGGCAGATCTAAAGTGTTGCAAAAACCCTACAGAGCAGACTTCTCAGATAAAGATTTAGAGAACATGAATGTGTCAGGGAAAAAGGCGCAGATAAGAGAATTGTTAAACCTGTTACAAAAATGGGGAGAATTAGAAAAATGGAAAGCCAGGTGGGCCAAGAAAATAAGGAAATTAGATCCAAACAGATGACTTCTGAGTATGTCTTAAAAGAAGCAGACAAGGTAGAAAAATGATATCCTATGAGAGAAGTGCCAGGTGGAGAATATGTACATGTTCCATGGTCCCGACAGGATATTGTGTCCTTTACAAATGACTTTCCAAAATTGCGAGAAAAACCTGTAGAATGGTACAGACAGGTCGAGAGATTTGTGAAAGTCCAACAATGCCTCCTGAAAGATCAAGATGGTTTCTTTGACATTGTAGTTCCAGTAGATTTATGGACAGAATGTAAAATTGCTGTTGATTGGCCTAGTGAAGAGTTCCCGAGAGACCCAAAGACAGGGGCTCCTTCAGGGGATGTGATGAGGAAGTACAACCAGGTAATGTTGTATCTGAAAGGAAAGGTGCCTGCAAAGGAAACTGATTGGACCCGAATAGATAGAACTACCCAGAATAGAGATGAAACTGTACATTCTTATTATGAACGACTGTTACAGGTGTTCAAAACGTACAGCGGTCTGGATAACATTGAAATGAAGGACATGACCCATTTCATTTATCGATTTGTGTTAGGGTTAAGGTCTGAGATTTCACAGTGGATCAAAGACAATAAAATTTGCTGGCAGGCTAAACCAATTGATGAAGTCCTGAAGTATGCTAAGTACTGTGAAGATGAGCTGGAAAAAAACCAAAAAGAATTAAAGGAAAAGGTCATGTGGGCACAGGTAAAATTAGCAGAGCACCAAGAACAGCAGCTGAATAAAATGACTAGTAATCAGAATCAGGGACCTGGGGGTGGGGGAAAGCCCAGAGTAAAAATGAGCCGAGAAGAGGCACGAAAGAAGTTTCCCTGTCACGAGTGCGGAAAGATAGGACACTGGAGAGACGAGTGTAAGGCTGTGCAGAATGGTAATGTGCAAATTAATGATTTAAATCCACAGACGCAAAGCACAACAGAGTGAAGACACCGAAGTGTGGGAAGGAAGGGAGGATAGAAATGCAGCAACTTCACAATTTCTGTTGAATGACACATTTCTCTGTGACGACACCTACTGACGGTGCCTGAGGGGGGAGGACGAGGAGTGCGTGCTTAGCGTCTCCTTGCCGGTGGACCAGTCAGGGCCATACATTGAAGGAAAGGTTGAAGGAAATGACGTCACCTTTCTGTTGGACACTGGTGCTACCCGTTCTACTGTGAGAACAGCAGACATCCCAAAACTACCCCTCTCGGGAGAAGCGATCTAAGTAGTGGGCGTTTCTAATCAGCTAATTAGTACCCCAGTTACAGAACCTATGGAGATTAAAATTGGGAATTTTAAAGAAATGCATAGATTTGTTATTTGGGATTCCAGTCCTGTAAACCTACTAGGATGAGATTTGCTGTGCAAAATGAACTGTACCATCTTTTGCACTCCAAATGGCGTCAAAATTCAGACCCCAGATGAAGACGGAATTTACAAATTAATGTTAGCAAGACCCGACTCAGAAATTAAAAGACTGACAGTACAAGACTTACCTGAAGAACTCCAAGAGACAGTGAAACCGGAGGTATGGGATTTTACTGGAAAAGATGTAGGATTAATGGCAAACGTTGACCCAATTAAAATAGCCATAAAAGAAGATGCAGTCTACCCAAATACTAAACAGTATAAAATGAGTGCAGAAGTCAAGGCAGGAGTTGCTATTGAAATCAAACGATTACTAGAAGCAGGTATTTTGCAAGAAGTGGTGAGCAGTCCCTGTAATTCACCGATAATTGGCATAAAGAAACCGAGTGGTAAGTACAGAGTCGTACAGAACCTGCGCAAGGTTAATAAAATCGTTGTTTCTTGCTGTCCTGTCGTGCCAAACCCTGCAGTGATTCTATACCAAATACCGTGAAATGCTGGATGGTTTACCGTCATTGACCTATGTCATGCATTCTTTTCAATTCCATTGCATCCAGACAGCAAATTTCTTTTCTCATTTGAATTCGACAGCCATGTATACGTCTGGAATCGTGTTCCTCAGGGGTACACGGAGTGTCTTTCGATTTTTAATCAAATTTTGAAAAAGTGCCTTGAAACTCTGGTATTGCCGGGAAAATCAGTCTTGGTGCAATATATAGATGACCTCTTGGTGGCGTCTAAGAGTCGAAAAGACTGTGTGACTGACACAATTGCCTTGCTGAACCATTTAGGTGAAGGAGGACATAAAGTATCACCAGACAAACTGCAGTTTTGCACCTCATCAGTAAAATATCTGGGGCACCAGATAGAGAGAGGTATCAGGAAAGTTACCACAGAAAGAATTAAAATAATTCGAAACATGGAATTGTCAAATACCAAGAAAGAAATCAGAATGTTCCTTGGAGTTGTACGATACTGTAGGCAATGGATTGTGGGATTTGCAGTCCTAGCAACCATTGATAAAGATAACAAAGAAAGGAGCAAAAGATCCAGTGGAATGGGATGATGAAAGAATGACTGCTTTTGTGAAATTGCGAGAATGTCTGTGTACAGCTCCTGCATTAGGAATGCCTGACTACTCAAAAGAATTTGCACTGTTCTGTGACGCACGAGACAATTGTGCACTTTCAGTCCTGACCCAAATTCATGGTTTAACTCGACACCCAGTGGCATATTTTTCTTCCACATTGGACCAAGTGGCAGTTGGATTGCCGGGATGCCTGAAAGCAGTAGCTGCAACATGCATGAGTTTAGAGCAAAGTGAGTCCATTGTGATGGGACATCCAGTAACTGTGTATGTTCCACATTCTGTTGTAATTTTGCTGACAAGAACAAAGACTCAGTATCTCATGCCAAGTCGGCTGACTAAGTATGAGAGAATCCTTGTAGGTGCAGGAAACGTGACCATCGCTACATGTAATATTCTGAATCCAGCTACCTTACTGCCTAGTTCATTCACAGCAGACGTGAGGGAGGAAATTGAACATGACTGCATTGATGTGACCGAGTTTAGTACAAAACCACGCCCAGACATAAAGGAAGCACCTTTAACTGGCGAAGATTATGAGCTATTTGTAGATGGCTCGTGTCTGAGACATGAAGAGGGAGGCCTAAGCGCTGCTTATTCAGTATGCACTGTGGGAGGTCCAGTGGAAGCATCCTATTTGCATGGAGTCAAGTCTGCACAAATAGCTGAATTGGTTGCATTAACAAAAGCTTGTAAATTTGGGAAGAACTCGAAAATAACCATATACACTGATAGCCAGTATGGTTAGGGGGTTGTGCACGACTTTGGCCAGTTATGGATGCAAAGGGAGTTCCTGACTTCTTCAGGCACCCCTATCAGAAATGGAAAATATGTACAGGATCTACTGGAATCAATCCAGTTACCAAAAGAATTGGCTGTGGTCAAGTGTGCTGCTCACAAATCTGGCAATGATACAGTGACAGCAGGTAATCACTATGCTGACCAGTTAACCCAGCATTGTGCAAAATATAAAATGGCTATCAATCAAAAGGTTGAGGGAAACGGAAACAGCTGCCAACTTATGATGCTAGAAGGAATAAATACATGGGAGGAAGTGAGAGATTTACAGGAAGCAGCAGAGGCAAAAGAAAAGGAAAGGTGGAAGAAATTTGGTTGTCAGAGGAGGGTGGAAGACGGTGTCATTGTTTACTTGGATGGTATGCCTGTGTTGCCAGACAGTCTGCTTGCTCCTATGGCTAGCTTGATACATGGAGACACACATTTAGGCAGAGACGCCATGATTTGCATGTTCCGACAGACATCGTTCAATTCGAAATTCAGAAACGTAGCAGAAGCACTCTGCCAAAGATGCCTGATTTGTCAGCAATTTAACCCAGGAAAGAAAACTGTAGTGTTACCAGGAAAGATTGGAAAGACAGAAGGCCCTTTTATTAGACTACAACTTGACTTCATTCAGTTGCCCCCTTGTCGAGGAATGAAATACCTACTTGTCATTGTCTGCCTGTTTTCAAAATGGGTGGAAGCTTACCCTGCACGTAGAAATGACAGCATCATGGTAGCCAAACTATTACTTAGGGAACTCATACCTAGGTACGGTTTTCCAGTCACAATTGAATTAGACAGAGGAGGGCATTTCCAAAATGAAATAATAAAACAAATCTGTGAAGCATTCAAGATCACGCAGAAATTGCACTGTGCATATCGTCCAGAGGCTTCTGGAGTGGTAGAACAACTGAATGGCACAATTAAGGCAAGATTGGGAAAAATGTGTGAATACACTCAATTGGAGTGGCCTGATGCTTTGCCACTCGTGTTGATGGGACTCAGAAGTATTCCAGATCGGAACACGGGCTTGCGTCCCCACGAGATACTGATGGGAAGAGCAATGCGGCAAGCATGGGTGCCAGGATACAAACTGATAAACATATCTGATGATTTGGTACTAGAATACTGCAAAGAACTGGCTGACCAAGTGCCTTCTATCTTTCACCAGGTTGGGGAAGACGCTGTTGCCAGGCCAACGACTCCAGCACATGACCTGAATCCAGGTGACTGGGTCGTGATTAAGAAACATACTCGGAAAAATTGTCTTGCACCAAGTTGGGGAAAGGCACGCCAGGTAATTCTGGTAACCACCACAGCTGTGAAGTGTGCAGGAGTACCTCGCTGGATCCATGCCAGCCACACGAAGAAAGTGACTGAACCTGACGAAACTGAGGCTGAAGGTTGTGCAGCTGAGGGGTCCCAAGATATCAGTCCTGAAGTAGCTGAAGAAGAACAACGGAGCTCCAGTCAAGATGATTGGGTCCATATAATCGACCTGACTATCGACCCTATACGAACCAGAAGACAAGATCTATTTAGATAGACAGTGGGATAGTGAGGACGAGACAGGTATAGAAGAAGATAATCAGATCATCGAAATCCAAATTAAATCTGATTCTGAGAAGGACCAAATAGGGAAAGAACAGGTAATTGACACTCCACCAAGAACTCCTGAGCCAGAAGAGGGACAGATAGAAACTATGGCAGAGGTTCAAGCGGAAGAAAATCAAGGGTTCGAAGTGCTTGAACAGGATCAGATAGGACTAGACAATTGTGTTGAGGAAGAAGAAATCGAAACAGATCAAAGCCAAAATCAGCATACACCTGAACAAGGCCAGTTTAGTGACCAGGCAGAAGAAACTGATGAAAGACCTGGACCTAGCCAGTTAGGAGAAAATACAGAGGATGAACTTGAATCAAATGTGACACAACTGAACGAAAATAAATGAGTGTTTGAGGAAAGTCAAAACACAGTACCAGTTAAAAAAATCAGAAAAGGTGACTCAGTACCTAGATTCGTAAAAAGACTGAGACTGCGACTAAAGACAATAAACAAAGTACCTGAACAAGTAAACAAAGTCTCAAGTCAAGCTGGTCCGTCTGAGATACAAGCTAGGAGACGAAGTTCCCGAATAAAAAGACTGAATAACAAATATCGGAGTCCTGAATGGACATACTTTGTATTGGAAGACTTTGAAAATGTGGACCTAAGTGACGAAAGTGATGAAGAATTGATTGCTGACCAGACCAGTGAAGAAGCGAAACCCACCTGAAAGGTTGCCTCGAGTAAGCAAGCTGTGCAGAGTTACAAAGAGGGGTTGAAGCTTCTTTTTAGTCAAAATGTCTGATTCTTCTGTGAATGGGAGACCGAGACGAGGTTGTTTAAAAACATGCTGACAAGTATGTTTATGTAGTGTAGCAATAGTACTGATACTTTGGATAGGGCTAACAATAGCTATTCCTTCTATGATGAGTAAAGACCCGAACCTGTACCCAAATAATCACCTACCAAAAGACACTGTAGAATCACACACTAGAAATGCACCACAAAGAGTAGATGCACCAGAGAAGACACTTAGCCTTAAGCAAACAAAGTTGGATATAGAAGCACCAGATGAGGAAGGATTACATTACAATAAAATCAAGAACAAGACCCATTTAAATGTTTTCGCAAACCTGTTAGTACATTATGTAGAAGCTATGGAAATAGACGATTGTTATGTCTGCATGAAGCTACCCACTTCGGTTGCTGAAGGTGTGACGTACCACCACTTGCCACTAACCTATGGAATCTCCTGTAGTATTCTAACTAGTTTATTTTATAGGAGAGGACCTTTACAGTATTATTACTCAAACTTTGATGTGACATTTTCTGAACTTCCTGTCCGTAGAAACCTGAACCCTGTACATACAACTAGAGATTCAGCAAAATATATGAGTGACTATTTTCTAACTGTAGGTAAAATAAATATAGATGACGCACACAAAGATAACTTGACCTGTTCATTACACGAAAAAGAGAAAATGTTTCTAAACATTCAGTTGCTGCCCTACTCTTGATGTGGAATTTCTGCTGGTTACCATACCTTTCTAAGATTATCAAGAACAAGCACAAAAAGAACAGAAATTACCAAAATACGCTGTTCTTGAGAAAATCTACCAAGATGTACTGATTTGTGATTATCAATTGACGTTTAAGCCCTGAAGAAGTCTCATTGTCTGAGAGGAAACGCGTTGGCTGGCTAAGAAAGAAAACCATTTGTGTTCTTGGATATTTCCTGTGTTGAAATATTACAATAAAGTACTTGAATAAGACAATCTTGCAAGAATCCGGATCCTTTGTTAAAAGATCGTGCACCGTCATATGTATTGTGGACATTTGAAATTTTAAAGGAAATACCTTTTGGATGGGTGCTGATTTCTTATCAATCATTGCAATTTTTGGGCTTTGCCCTTGAAGGAACAAACAGGGTTGTGTTCCTTGGAATCACAAGCACCATCACTACCACTCACAAGACACAGGTGTAAGCAGGTGCATTCTTTTTTCCTCAACCCTTGTTTTTCATGTTAACATGTTTCTAAACATGGTAGAGAAAAGAAGAGAAAGTTTCCAAAAGAAAGCAAAAGACAAGAATCAGAAAATTCCCAAATGGGCTGAAAGCATAGGGAGCACCTCAAATGGTGGGGCTAATGCTGCTATGTTGCTGGATTTCAAAAAGAAAGGGAAACTTTGTCTTCAAAGAGAAAGAACCAGCTATTTTAAAAATATATTTATTGGTTCCAGTGAATGCGAACACAATTACAAGGTAATCGGGGGTTGGGGTTTCAAAGATGGGTCAGAGCCTGTGTTTCCTGGAATTTATTATATATGTGGGAATAAGGCTTATTTCAAATTGCCCGACCCTTGGTACGGAAGCTGTTACTTTGGTATTGTCTTCCCAAAGATATACCATGTGGGGAAAATCACTGGAAGCAGTGAAAAGACTAATGAATTAGTACGCACTAAAAGAGAAAGTGTTGGTGAAATAGTAGGTGATATTTTTAGTGCATTGATACCTACAGTGGGAGTGGCTCTGAACACACACAGAATTTGCAAATTATCAACAGTAGTAGATCGGTTATCAACTGACACTGCTGGAGGTTTCCTGATGGTCAATACCGAAATGGTTGCGATCAGATAAATGGTTTTACAGAACAGACTTGCTCTTGACACATTATTGGCAAAAGAGGGCGGAGTCTGCAGAATGTTGAAAGTGCAACATTGTTGCACTTACATACCTGACAAAAGTGTGGAAATTAAAGGGTATGTGAGAAACATTACAAATTTGGAAAAAGAGCTCAAACCACTGGAGGTTGACAGTGCCTGGAAGAGACTTACTGATGGTCTCTCCGCTGTAGGTAGTTGGTTTTCTAACTTAGGTAAGAGTCTTGTGAGTAAAATACTGATGCCAATTGCGGGAATAGGTCTAGTAGTGTTTATAATAATAATCTGCTGCAAATGTTGAAAACACAAAAAGAAATACACTGTGAACAAGAGAGGAGTGAAGAGAAATGTTGATGAGCTTGAATTAGAAGAATTAAATAATCAAATTTATAAAAGGGTGAACAATTCTCACCCTAATAAAGATACTGAGAAAAAGCTGAACAGAATGTTTGAAGAGATTGAATTGGGTAAAATGTGAAAAGTTGGCATCTGCTTCCATTAATTTGTGATGATATAAAATATCATCAAAGAGGTGATTGATGGAGCAAGCATTCGCACGTAAAGCGCCTTGCTTGTAATCATGAACCTCAAATAACTTTAACTTATTAATCAACCTGTTTGTCTTATTAATTTGCCCCTTATTCTGACATTTGGGTGTCCCAGTGACGCTTGCCTATGTGTTTACTAATCCTAATACGCTTGCTACTCAAGATGGCTGCTGTTACGCGGGAATTTCATCTGCGCATGCATCGGTCATACCCATGTGACGTGACGTACTCGCAGTTCTGGTGGGAAACTCTTTGCACTTGCGCAGTAGAACTAAGATGACTGCTTTGTGTCCTCACATGCCTGAAGCTTGCAGCGTTGCTTTTGCTATGCTATTTGTTCTGCATTCATCTCTAAGGCTATAGTTATTATGAAATAATGGGAGTAATGTAGGGGTTCATGGTATACAGTGCATTCATTTTTTTCTGTGTTCTAAAACTGTTTCTATTTACTTTTCATGTATCGTAATCCTTGGGCATGAGGGACGGGAATACTCCATCTTGAAAATCCTTTCTGCGCATGACCATCCACAGCCAGAAGATGAACTCTGATTCATAGAACGCTAGCCAGACAGGAGCACCAGTCAAGATGTGCCTGGGAACATTCGTCTGACCCCACTAAGAAGAAGTTAAAACAACTACAATGTATTCATCAATAGACTGTCCATTGTTTCGCAAAGTAAAGACCTCATGAGAACCTGAAGTTTGATGGGAGGTCCTGGAAAATGCAAATTATGAGCTTGAGAAAGTCAAATCCTAGGTGGTGTGCCAATTGAAATTGGGGATCCTTACACTTGCAACATTTGGGGGGTGGAACACTGACCCGAAAACAGTATAACTAGCCTAGGTTTAGCTAGAGAATTTGTCCGACTTGTCCGAATAGCTGACCTGTCACTGACCCAACGCACTCAATAGCTGATCGAGAAACAGAGGTGCTGCGGAGCACTCTGTCAGACAGACTCACAGACCCATTCGGGGTTTGAGAACCTTAAGTGCTGGCGAAGCACTTTGCTGTAGAATTCGATAACCCATTCGGGGTTTTGACTGATAGCTGCAGAGAGGGTGTAGCGCAGGCTTTGCAACTGAACTGCGGGTGCTGGTCTCAACTTTGGTGATCCTGTCCTGATCCGAATCTGGTTTTCCTGTCCTGGGTTTCCATTCTGCACCTGCTGGCCTACTGGCGACTGCATTCCTTGGGGTTCCTACTGTCCTTAACTGACCCATGGCCAGGGTTGGTCTCCGCATCGGTCTAGGTAAATATAAATCTGTGAGGGAAACACATTTGCGTCCTTTTCTTGCCCTTCTTGAAATAGCTAAAGTCTTATTTCACATTGTTCCTTTTTCTTACCCTTCCTAACCTGATCAATAATAAAGTCAATAGTTTTGCGGTTTATTACCATGTTCCATTTTTTCCCATCCTTTAAGCAAATGGTGACATACAGTTCATGAAATATAGAAGTTCCTTTTCTTTACCCTTCCTTTTAGCTGAATCATTAGCGTGTTCCATTTTTCCCTTCCCTCATAGCTGCATAGTTACTTCCAAATCCTTTAGTACGATTTAAAGTTCGTTTGCCTTACCCACCTTCTAGGGGTACTCAAACTGTGACGTTCTAGCATGTTCCTTATTTTTCCTGTCCTTTAGCCACACCATACCAAGTCAATTTTCTGAAATTTCATACTAGCATGTTCCCTGTTCTTACCTTCCCTTTAAACTTCTAAATGGTTGGCATAATCTTTTTTCTACACGGTTATACGATTTTCATGATTTTGGTTATTGATAGTTTACTTGCTGTGAATTTTATGCTTTCTGATTTTGACGAGAACTAGATAATGGTTTTCAAAACTTCCTGAGTCTGTGGTTATTATAAAGAGTGCAAATATTACAAATATTATTGTATTTTGGTGACTGCTTATCTTTTTCAGCTAGCTCCCTGATCCATTGTGATCATACATACCCGTGACGAGGATTGGTAAGTCGGGTACATTGGAAATAAATAGGAATGAACTGGGTTACTGGTAGTAGAGTGTAGGTTACCAGATTAATAAATGGTAAATTGAATTCATGGGCCCAAATGTGCATATGGTAAAGAAAAATTATAGTCAGGTGACCTGCGCACTCTATCAGCGTAAGATTCCACAGTGTGTAAAAAAAAAATACGCTTCCATGGGCCGGATCTAGCAGAGAATACTGATGCATGTGCAGCCAAAGTGCAGGCAGGATGCTTTGCGGATTGTAAAAAGTGACACATCTGAAACAAAGTCCGCAACTCACAGAAGGGAGTGAGAGAGCAGGGAGCAGCAGCCAAGGGAACAACAACAACAACCCCAGCACCAGCTAGTATGAAATATTGATTACAGAGGTGACAAAGTAAAACCATCAGCTCATTGTGACATCCAAATTGCCATTAGAGAAGATAAAGGCCATTTGGCAGTCCATAGTGGAGAAGGTCAACAGTATTGGGCAAGCTAAGAGAAAAGTTCCAGAGGGCCAAAGGCTGGCACGAATATAAGCATAGGACCAAGGAGAAACTGGCCAATAAACTGAAGGAAGCCATGCGCACTAGAGGAGGAGAATCTGAGGACCAGGAGAAGATGACCTCCTTGGAGGAGCGGGTGGCATCAGCCATCCAGAGAAGTTGGTGGCAGGAAGTTCAAGACATGACAGTGCTGGCTTCAAGGCCCAGTAAGACCTACTGCGTAGTGGCAACAAGGGGCAATAAGGAGAACAATTGCATGCTGTGCAGTACAGTAAGCCATATCCCTGTGCTGCACTGAGCTGTGTGCAAGGTAATATATATATAGGTATATATGACATAACTTTAAGCCATACTGCCCAGTTACATGTTGTACAGCTCAATCCGGTTATGTCAAGTTTGTCCATTCCATGTGTAATGTACAGCTCCAGTCCAGTTTTACCTTTTTATACTTGGACTTGCAGTGGAATTTATAAAAATGAGTCACCAGAACTACAAGTCCCATAATACAAAGCAAAAAACATGGACAGGAAAAACACATCAATAATGGATTATTTAACCCTGCCCAACCTGACAGTGACATTGCAGGCCCCCTTGAAGCATGAGGCTAGTGCATCTTACTTGGAACCATGCTGCTGGCAAATCAGGACCATAAACCAATGGAATAGAATGGGTTGTCAGAGTATAAACTCCTCTCCTGAGGGGGAGCCAGGTGTGGGTCATGTGAAGTATCACCACATAGGAACATGTGAAGAGCCACATGTACAGTCGGTAGCATGGAACTACATTGCATGAACCTGTTCTGAGGTGTGGGGTAAGAGCACACAGGTGTTGCCTGCCAAAGTAGTGACCAAACTCCGGTCATGTTCAAATTGATACTGGTGGTGGAGGTGAATGCAAGCGAAGCACACCAGAGGACCATGTGTGTTTGTTGAAAGAATAGATGGTGTTTTAGCCCGGTGGGTCGCCTAATAGTGCAGTGCAATGTAGGTGTGGCTGAGCACATTGAACTGGTACTGTGTCTGAATGGGGAAACATTACTTAGCAAGGAGGTGAGAAATATCATGCAAACTGCAAGGTAGCCTGAGCAATACAAAGGCACTGCTGCGTTTGATAGTGCCACACTTGTATCACAGCTGGGAAATGATGACATATGAGCACATTGGTGCACTACATCCTACATGTGAAGTGGATTTGGGTGAAGATGTAGCACATGTCAGGAGGGACCCATAAAAATCAATATTTTAACATGCCACAGATGTCAAAACAGAAGGATGTGAAACAGACAATTGAATAGTGACATGATGTGCAAGGTTGCCACGACTATGGGCAGTATTCAGGGATGGTTGGAGGGTGAGGTGTATGGGCTTAGTTGTGTGGCAAACCTGGGTAGGAACATGTCACAGATTATCATCACTACTAGCATGTGGGATAACGCTTGAGCCATAGCCATAGGGGAGAGGAGTTGGCCTAACGGCTAGGGCGCTTGACCTCGGACCTGGAGGAACTGGGTTTGAGTCTCGGTAACGACGCCTAAAATGAAAGTAACTGGAAAAACATGAAAATGTAACGTAACTGGAAAAATATGTAAAGCGCTCTGATACCTGATTCGGTTCGGGTCTAGTTCGAGCTATATACAACTCTGCAAAAAAAAAAAGCCCTCAAATACAGGCAGCTATGTTGGTCAATTGGAAATGGTGACTCATGTTGTTGTTAGTGTCACGTGAGAGGCAATATATGATCTGGGTTCCTTCTGTGTGATAGTAAGTGAGGTCCCTGGGCCTACATGAGGATTGCCAGAAAGGTCATGTACACATTCAAGTGAGTGGGCTGAGTCAAATGATGTGTGATACTCAGCAGATAACCAACTCTGACAATGATGAAATGGGTGAATGTCAGTGTTAGCAATCTACCTAGTTTGACTCGGACTATTTCCTCAGAGTTGGTACACAGTGGCTACTGTACTGAACTATGGCATCAACTGTGTGTAATGAAATCACACGAGTATACTAAAATAGGAAAACAATGGTGAGTACATGCCCTTACACATTCCACCAGTGTATCAAGGTTACTAGCTGTGTAGAGCTGTGTGAGTGTATGTGAAATATGAGGCCTTGGCCACAGGAATGTACAAAGGGGCATCCAAGACAGCACGATAAGGCATACTGCCATGGTGTACTGTGTGAAAGGCAGACTACAGGATCAAATTAAATACATAAACAAATCTGTATCTCTTTCCCAGGAGCTGTGGGCTGAGTAGTGGCCAAAGGGAATTCAGGCACCTTGGAAACGTGGTGCAATTTTCACAGTAGTGGTGTCAATATGTGAAACTACTTTCAGTATAGTCATCATGAAAATGATAGCTAATCACCAAGGCAGATGTGGATATTACCTCAACTCACCCACACAGGCTGGGCAGGCAAGTAAACTGTGTAACTGTGTAGCAATGTGTGGTGTGACACAAAATGTCTCCCTTGTCACACAGGGGTAGTGTGAACAATGCAAAGATACTGCCATCTGAAAGGCAACTGTTGTTGTAAATGAATCTAGGACCCTAGTATAATTTTCCCGATTCATGCCCTTATATAGGTATAAATTACCCGATCCTTATATAGGCATAGAAATCATTACCATATTTAGACTAAGCCTATGCAGCCCAAATACGGCATCGCTACTTCCACTAAGTTTCGAGAATCAACAACGATTTCTTAGAGAAACCCGCCTTCAGCAGCTAGGGACTTCCCCTCGCCTGAATACTAATTTATCTAGGAAATCATGGAGTTTTCAAAGAACTGAGTCTTTGATGACGTTATTAAGTCCAATCATACTTCAAACTCGGCACCTTCACAGTATAAATATGCCTACATTTGCCCAGACAAACACACAGTGGTTTGGAGCAGATCGACTAACTACTTGCCCGACGCCCTGCAGCAGCAAGTGCCGAAGGAAGCCGATCCTCCAGCTGACGCACTGAGAGATTCTGTCTTTTCTCCTGCCGAGAAATCCAGCTCCAGTGTTTCCAGGCTACCCTTGCGGGTTGCTGGGAAATCGAGTCCTGAGATAGAGATACAAGACCTCATTCATTCTAAAACCAAGGTACGGAGCCGATTAAACCCTTAGAGAATTCTTGGATAGATTCTTGGCAGAGAACTACTAAACTTAAGCTACTCCTCACTTACTTCTTCCCTTGTACTAAACTTAGATTAGGTACACCGGGGTAGGCGTATTTTAGAAGCACCAGTTGAGTACTTTTAGTCATTATTTTATTACTGTATGTATTTTATATGTTTTAGGCAACTTATTACTTAGAAACCATATCATGCTTTATGATACTTTATAATACTTCTCGTATAATATGCCCTGGACTTTATAACCAGTATTACGATTGTAGCAGTACATTTCTTATGCTTGAGAAAAAAGACTGTTCAATAAATACTTTTATTGAAAACGCCCGTCTCTCTGTTTTCTCAGCACCTCTGGTGAAATGAAGCATGCACGATTGACTAAAATAGTTATCTATTGTTTCCGCCACTCTGAAGATTGATTTCTTATTCCTGGGAAACAAAGTTGGCATGTGTATGCGGTTGTCAGAAATTAATCTCTTCTTGTGAATTAGAGAAAGTTTCTAGTGACCTCTGAGCTAGCTGGCACTCACAATTAAGTCTAATAGATTCGGTAGAGACCTAGTCAACCTCAATCCTACGTCTAAACTACAGGATTTATTATTCCAATGCGCAGAACCTTTTGGGAATATAGGATCTACACTACACTGTAGTGCAACTTGGCCTCGATTCCTATGAGTCACGTATGTCCTACACATCAATGTTGAACTGAAGGTGTATATGCCAGCCAGATTATGCATGTTAACATCTAGCATAGATCACCATTAACATATCTTTAATTTAATGCAGAGGGAAAAACTACACAACCTGACCAGCTGCCTGTCCTGGATGAACAATCTGCTGTTGATGACATCCTCCCCCATGGACAATGCCACTTTCCAGCTACTCCTGAACTCCATTGGAACACCCTATCTGGTTGCAGGTGGGGCTGACAGTGTTGCTAAGTCGGCAGAGTAACCGCCTACCACGGGACATGCCCCATCTGCCAGTCAAAAGCTTAGCCCTGGACTATGAGGACCCTGAAGCTGTCTTCCAACAGCAGCCAGTCAGGGTCCAGCGGCAACTGGTAGATGAGGTGTGGGCGGGGATGGAGAATGTATTGGGCAGCTTAGAGGGAGTCTGTAAGTTACTCAGTCTCAATAAGGACACCTCTGGATTGATGTAGTACCATTTAGTAGGAAATTACAAGTAAATGCAATGTGTTAATTAAGTGTAAGCCAATTTTACCATGCTTGAAGGAGAGAGCACAAGCACTTTAGCAATTGTTAGAAGGGTAAAGTGTACAGAGTTTTAAAGCCCACAATAAGGAAATCAGCAAAACAGGAGGATTAAAAGCACAGTTTGGGGCAATACCATACCAATGAAGTCAGGTCTAATATGTGTCTACCCACCCTCATGAGAGTTCTCATCGCTATGATGGAAGAACCTGGAAAGAACATCAGCAAGATGTGGTCCATTCCATGATGATGTTCCATAATAAAGTCCATTCCTTGTGGGTAGGTGGACCACCTCAGCAGTGTGGGATTCTCACCCTTCATCTGCATTATCCATCTGAGGTGGTCTGTCTGAACTCAGAAGTGAGTCCCAAATAAGTATGCTCTTAACTTTTTCACTGGTCAGACAACTGCAAAGGCTTCCCTTTCAATTGCACTCCACCCCTCTTCCCTGACAAGTAACCCCCTACCAAAGAAGGCAACCAGTTGATCTAAGCCCTTTTCGTTCAGCTGTGAGATCACAGTTTCCATGCCATGCTCTGAGGCTTCTGTCTGTACAAATAATTCCATAGAGAAGGCAGGGGCCTTGAGCACTGGTGAAATGCACATGAACTCGTTCAAGGTGTCAAAAGGATTCTGGACAGATCATCTTCTCTGGCTGCTTCTTAAAAGTCAGCTCCGTCAAAGTGGCGATGATAGTGCTCCAGCCCTTGACAAATCTTGTGTAGTATCCGGTAAGGCTAAAGCTGGCAGTCACTTCAATCTGGCAAGTTTATTTACTTTCCACTTTGTTTAATAACACCACTTTTTAAGTGCCACATGCCCCAACGCTTAATGGTTATGGGCTTAAACTCTCACTGTGAAGGTTAAAGGTTCAAGTCCTGGTGTTTTAATGGTCAAGTGTGTTCTCGAAAATTAGGGTAAATTACAGAGTTGAAATGCTCAACCTAAATGGTGGACGATGATTTCATTATTTTATTGACATTTATTTTTCGATTTGTCCACAGATAACTCTTTTTAAGTATACTATGGCCTAAAGCTGTAAAAGAATTTCTCTATCTCTCCTTCCTACCATCCCATTTTGAAATTAATGTAGCTGTCAGTGTACAATTATGTACCAAAACTTTGACTTTTATTTGTCAATCAAATGTCTTCGTTTTGGTTTGATACAGCAAGGTAAAGGGTTAATTGTGGTCTAGTGGTTAAGGTCAGAGACTTTCAATCTGAAGGTTAAGCTTTGTGTTCTGGTTTCCTAGTGGTCATGTTTCAATATGTTCAATCACAAGGAGTTCAGGTATTGATCATACATTGTGAAAGAAGATGTAATTCAATTTAATATCATTATTTTCTTTTCACTTTGTCTATAAATTCCCCTTTTAATGATATCATACCCAAAATTTAAAAATAAACTTCTCTGTCTCTCTGCCCGTCCTTCCATTGTGTTGTGTAAATAAGGTAGCTCTCAGTGAACACTCATCTTTGTTCCTGTACTGAATGGTATTTTTGGATCAGATGTCATAGTTATGTTTTGATCCAGTATAGTCAAGAGTCTCCTGGTGCATAAGTGAAGATTAGTGTTCTAGACTCTCACTCTGAGGGTCAAAGGTTCAAGTTCATATGTCTTAATGGCTATAAGTCTCCTCAAAGTCTTGTCAATTGCACTGCATTAAATGTTCAACGTATACCGTGGAAGACAATTTTAATGTTTGTATTGACAATTTTTGTCTTTCACTTTTTCTAAACGTACCTTTATGTTATGTTACGTTATGTTATGTTATTTTACAAGATTTGTAGAGTGCATGGCTGCCCCAGGTATATCTTGTTCCAGAGGTTAAACATAACTCCAGAGGTTAAACATAACATAACTGCCCCAGGTATAACATGCTCCAGATGTTATATATAACTTCTCTCTCTTCTCCCCTCGTTCCATCCCATTCTGTAATTGATGTACTTGTCAGTGCACACAGCTATTCCAACGCATTTGACATATATTTTAGAATGTCATAATTATGAAGTACAATAGAGAGTCACTTGCACCTAGTGGTTAAGGTCTTAGATTTACTCTGGAGGTTAGGGATGTTAATCTTTAGACAATTTTGAACTGGAGAATGTTTAGGGCAGAAGCCAAATATCAGACAAAGTGGACTCTCACAGTTAGGATTTTATAAGTGTACGAGGTGATCAGGGCAAGCATATTGACTGTACACATTCTAGGAATGTGCATACAATACTAACAACACCAATAAAATGGCCCACGTTATAAACTTGAGTTTGAGATTATACTTGACTGTCCAAGTAACAAAATATATGTAGGTTGTAAATTCACCCACTAGAGGAAAGAACTGTCATAAAAATGCCATTAAAATTGGTGAACGTGTATGTGTTCTAGCAGCCATCACAAAAGGTTAAAATGAACGACTAAACGTATGGTTCTTGGGTATTACTGACCAAGTGTCCTCACCATGAAGAAAGCTATTCCATGGAAGACAGGTGAATTTTGAAACAGTGAGCTACATGTCTATGACACACAATTGGCCATGGCATGTCTTGTCTGACTTTTAGGATGATATAATTTGTATGCTCATATTATAAATTATAAGTACTGTTGAAGAACGGCAGTCCCATTTCTTTAACCAAGAAACTGTGTTGATTATGGCTACGGGGTAACGTTTGATAATCATACCATAAAATATTTGAGGTGTTACTTAATGGAGAACGACAACTAAATACTTAAAATCACACAAGTTTTTTTTTTTTAAATCACAATTGTCTGAATAATTTGTTTTACTGTTCACGGTATGGGACACATTAGTTTCCTTAAGAGGTTTTTTATTTTCCTGATTCACAATATTGTTCTCTTGAATTACAAGACTACAAGGACTATAATCACTTGCAAAAAATGATCTATAATAGTATCGACTGTGGTATGCATTATTTAAATAAAATCCAAGATGCACTATACATATTGCATGCATGAGGTCTTGTTCTGTAAAGAGCTCATGGCACAGGAGTTTGGTATTACACAAATCCTATATGACTGGAATTTAGCACTTGAGGAATGGTGAAAGGATTACAAGGAAGCAAAACAAATGGTGCCTCGGACCGTCACGGACTGTCTGCCACTCTGTTTGAATCACATATTCCACAATAGGAATGCGTTTTATGCACCATGGTGTGTCTTACGTTACATTCTTGCAATTTCAGTCTCAATCCATCAATCGCAGCACCCCTCTCAAAGCACCTATTCATGTTTCGTAGGTTATAGTGTCTCCAATAACAGTGTGGGTGCGGCCTGCTCTATGCTAAAGTACTTGCTCTGGGGTTATCCACAATGTTATAAAGAACTATTCAGTCTGGGGATCTGGGTGAGGGAAAAGCTAGGACAGTAGCAATACGCTCACAACTATATTCTGTCCAAGCCTACTGGACGCTTGGCGCCAGGGCCGGACTGGTCATAGCGGGCACCGGGCAATCCCCCGGTGCACTGCATGGGTGGGGGCCGGTTTTGGGCCCCTGGGGGCCGTTTTTGTTACAGGGCCGTTTTTGTAGCATTGCTGCAAAATCGGCCCTATACCAAAATCGGCCGAAAACCGGCCCCGGCAAAGAGCTCGGCAGCACCTCCAATTCCCCCGAGTGGGGAGGGGGGGCTGGCCGAGCACTTTACCAGGGCCGGTTGTGGTTCCCAGTCCGGCCATTCGAGGCGCGCACTGCTCCCCCCAATCTTCAACCAAAAAGGTATTAGGTCCTGTAGGCAGGCAGTAAAGCTCTGCTTCAACCCTACTGCAACCCAACTAAATTGCCATTTCACAAAGTTTCTCAGCACAGCTGATAGGAGACTGGCTCAAACATCATCAAACAAATAGGGAACACTTGGCACAGCAAAAGTTGCACAACGAACATTAAGCAGCCCGTATTTTTTAAAGACTGTTTTACTCTGTTTTAATTTGTCTCGAGAAACGTAAATGAATTTGTAAAGTGAATGAGCATGTAAATGGCTTTTATTAATCATGCATAATAAAAATTACTTAGATCTATAAACAGTGGATTGAGAAAGGGGTGCGTTCTGGCACCCTTCCTTTTAAAGATTACCCTGTGTCCCCCAGGCCGTTCCTTTTAAGCCTCCATATCATGGGTCTGGGAGGAGTACTTTCATCTGTTAGATAGTTTTCCTTCACATTAGTGCTGCAACATTTCTAGATATGACAGTATGAGGGTCATGCTGTGATCATTGATCATAATACCAGTGGCTTGATTAAAATAGATGAAAAAGAAACAATTGATGGACGGAATGCTGGACAATGCAAACATTTACCCCCAGTCACAAGGATCTGGGTTTAATCCATCATTCTTGACTGGCGGCTCTCAGAACCCTGGGAGCTCACACTTATTGCAGGGAATTGGCCTTCAACCAACCCGCCGTATCTCGCAGGCAGTTGTGGAATACTTCCAAAGAGGTTGAATGATCTCCCTCCAAGGAGAGAATGAACTACGTGTCATCAGCATAGTTAACAATTTCAATATTGTATTATATGATGACCGCGACTAAAGGCTTCATATAGCTGTTAAATAATATCGGGCTAACTGCCGAGCCTGGCGGAACGCCATGCGAGATGGTAGAAAAGGCAGATTGGAAGGGAGGGAGGGACACAGCTTGTTCTCTGTCCTGAAGAAAGGACTCAAACCACCCAAGGGCACTACCTGCAACCCCCACCTCTCTCAGCCTGTCCAGCAGAATTCCATGGTTCACCTTATCAAAGGCGGCAGACAGGTCAAGCAGGATCAAAACACCTGCCTGATCCCTGTCTGCCCACCAACAAAGCTCATCCAGCACGGTCACCAAGGCCGTCTCAGTGCCAAACTGGACTTCCTCCAGGAGCTTATGCTGTTCTAGGTGTCTAGAAAGAGTGCCTGACACCACCCGCTCTACAATTTCAGCTGGATAAGGTAGAAGCGAGATGGGCCTGAAGTTCTTCAAGCACTCATGATCAAGGGTGGCCTTTTTCAATAAAGGGGTCACCACCGCTTGTTTCCACTGAGGTGGAACCACTCCAGTAGTGAGCGACTGGTTACAAACCAGCCGATGCGTGGGAAAGAGCTCAGCCTCGAACTCTTTCCAGATTTTTAGTGGAATCGGATCAAGCGGAGACACGGATGTAATGCCAAAGGCCACTCCCCTGAACTCATCTGCAGTCAACTGCGGAAATTCCAAGAGGGACTTATCAACCCTCTGTTCAGGAACGGCCCCAAAATTCATTGGGACCTGCTTCAGCGGACTGCCACAATCAGCCAATGCTAAAGGGTCGATTCCGGTTTGTTGCTGCTCCACCCCCAAATCATCAATGATCGTTTTGATTTTATCCTAGCTAGGTTCTTACAGAGTTCCTGGGAGGGGGGAACTAATTCTTGGCACAGTCTGGCTTAATAAGGCTATTCAAAATATAAAAAATACTGCGGGAGCTATTCGGGGCATTGAGAATCACCTTAGAAAAGTGCGAGGCCTTAACTCTATGGATCTCCTTCTTATAATCCATCCGCTTGGCTTGACTAGGAGGCTTGAATAGGGATTGAACGCTAAGACTTTAATTTGTCCTAGAATGTCTTTAGTGTCCCTCAGGTATGTAGTAGGGCTTTGTACCAGTGGTTTGAGGAAAAATTCACAAGGTGGAAAGGGGCTCTAGAACGGAGCCAATGCCCGAAACTATGGGGCGGCCAGTTGGTGGAATCCGATTTTTGTACACTTTGGGAATGGTATAAAAATAGGGTACTTTTTCTTGTGATGTAACTAGGTACTGAGCCTCCTTTTTGCTGACGTGCCCTTGACTTTCTGCTTCGGTTACCAATTCCTGGATGGTTTCCTTCAGTATGGGGGTGGGGTCCTCACGAATCGGTTTGTGATTGCGCCTGTCAGCTAACAAGCGTTTCTGTATGCTTCTTTATCTTGTAGGACTATCCCACCGCCCTTGTCTGCTGGTTTTATAACTACAGCAATGTTTTCTTTCAAGGTCGTTAGACCATCCTTTTCCTCTTTGGTCATGTTATTGAAGATACTTTTTTCCGTCAGTGACTCAATATCTTTGAACACTGCATGTTCAAATGTTGTGATTTCCACAGGTATGGCTGATGGTGGTGGCATGAAGGTCGATTTGGGTTTGAAGTCCGTGTCTCCTTTATCTTGAGTATTAGTGGCCATCTCTTGTATGGAAAAGAACGCTCTCAGTTTTATTTTTCTGAAAAAGTCAGACATCTCGCAGTGGAGGCAAAATGTGTCTAGACGAGGTGTGGGGACAAAACCAAGTCATTTGTTGAGAAGATCCATTTCTATTTGGCCAAGTATATGTTGGGAGTAGTTTGTCACTAAGTTTTGCTGGTGCTCGGTACCGCTCGTTGTTCCATGGATTTGCTTCTTGTTTGCGCTCCCACTTGTGGGTCATCCTCCCAGTGTACTTGGGCTTGTCTTCTTTGTTTTCCTCTTCCCCTCCGACTGTTCCCTAAAACAGGAAACCTCTAGTTGGGATTCATGAATGGGATATTTTGGGGTAGAAACGGTGGGTTCCAGCCATACATCATTTGTGGTGGCATCTGGTGATACTGTTGAGGGTATGGCATGTCGCCAACCGGTTGTCCTTGGTTCCATGGTTGTTGCCATTTGTTGGCTCTCCCTCTTCCTCTTGATTTATTCTAGCCACTGCCTGGGCTGGAGCCACTGCTGTTGGAAGCGGTGTCGTCTGAGCTGTTAGACTTTTCTTGATTCCTTTGAGGTCTTTTTGAAAATGTTGGATCTTCGATTGTGTTAGGTTCTCATTGTATTCCTGCATGTCTTTATTGACCTTGTCTAATTTCTTTTTGTATGCAGTTAAGGTGGTTCTGAAGTGGGTTTCAGTCGCCTGGATCTCTATTAAGTATGCGTCTCCCAGTCTCTTCGCTCTTTGGATTATTAACACAATCCAATCTCTTGTGCATCTCTATGCAATTTTAGCCCAATCTCTTCGAAAGGCAGCATCCTCAAGGAATATTCTTGGTGCGTTGGTCACGATCAAACCTCTTGGTGCGGTGTTAGCTCTTAGATACTCAGAGAGTATAACCCCATGCAAAATGGTTCTGATGTGATTTTCTTTCTTTCCCGACAATGATTCCTAATCGGTACTTTGAGCTATCGTTCTTGCTATGTTCAGGTCTGCCATTAGTGGTGGTGCGGCTAGGATGTCGCTAATTATCTCATCCGGGAAAGTCAAACCCAAGTTCTCTGCCATGATGTTTGTCTCTCTGGCAGTGTCGGTGTGAAAAATAGATATAAAAATAGAAGCAACAAAGTAAGGCTCTCAAAGCTGTGCGCTGCCAAAGATTCAGAACCAAAGATAGAGAGCTAGGACTGTAGGACGGCCTTACGTGTCCCTAACTATATTTTGGTAACCAAAGGAGACGGCCAGGAGCAATAGCTGTCTGACGTGTGTGGTGTATTAGCCCCTCAAAGGTTTGTTAATAAAACTCTCACACACCAACCTGGTTGGTGTCATGCTTCATCATAAGGGCCCAGCCAGGTAGCCGAATGCTACCTGAATGTGCTGCGACACCTGTTTACAGTGTAGCGGGTTTTTGAGGTGATGTGAAATGTGATGAAGTGAGTGAATTTACTATTAAAAATACCTCCAGAATACTGCCTGTTACTTTATTCTTGGAGATCTGGGGTATGATTAAAAAAAAATGTTTTTAGAGAGTGGATAATCTATTACAGATACTATGTTTAGCTGTATTTATCATCAGAGGGTCGACATTTTTCAGCCCAGCAAAAAAATATAGGGGGCTTTCTTCAGGACCTCTCTAATACAGTGAGTTAAGTGAGAAAAAATGTGAGTGGTAAAAATTTACCAAGTGAAAAGCATTATTAACACTCACGCTAAGGAGTGCTTTGCATGCATAGAGGACTAACCGTATGTGGGTCCTCGCAAAAATGTAGATTACCTACAAAGAAACAATACAATAATGCCGTTTAAAACAGCAGCATTAAATTTATGCCACTAGAGTGGCCATTGTTCATGCCACCCTTATCGCCAGTACTGGCGTGTGATATCCAGTGCTCATTCAGATTCATTCCGTGGATATTGACAGTACTGGTGGTAAATAAAAGGTGCTAAGTACTAGTCATGATGTCAGACGTACGTGTATTTTGTACTTGAACATGCCATTCCATGCATCTAAATCGTGATTTGCGTAGAAAGTCCTGTGTCTACACTTGTATATTGGCAAGGGAAACAACTAAGTGCTGTATTTATCAGTGTTTTTAGCATTGTTTTTAGCACTGGTAACACATACGTGCTGAAAGAGACTAGACATGCCAAGGTGTTTGGTGCATTTACATCATGCTTTGGGTTGTATAGTTAATCCATGCACCAAAAAGCTGTGTTAACACTTATATTTACATTTGTCCAGTGTTAGGCTTTTTAAACTGCATTATTGTATTTTTTCTTTGCAGGTATTCTACATTTTTGCGAGGACCCACATACGGTTAGTCCTCTATGCATGCATAGCACTCCTTAGCATGAGTGTTAATAATGCTTTTCACGTGGTAATTTTTTACCACTCACATTTTTTCTCACTTAACTCACTGTATTGGAGAGGTCCTGAAGAAAGCCCCCTATATTTTTTCGCCGGGCTGAAACATGTCGACCATCTGATGATAAATACAGCTAGACATAGTATCTATAATATATTATCCACTCTCTAAAAAAAATTCTTTTTTAATCATACCCCAGATCTCCAAGAATAAAGTAACGGGCAGTATTCTGGAGGTATTTTTAATAGTAAATTCACTCACTTCATCACATTTCACATCACCTCAAAAACCCGCTCCACTGTAAACAGGTGTCGCAGCACATGAGCCAGGTAGCATTCGGCTACCTGGCTGGGACCCGAGGAACAAGCATGACACCGACCAGGTTGGTGTGTGAGGGTTTTATTAACAAACCTTTGAGGTGCCAATACACCACACACGTCGGACAGCTATTGCTCCTGGCCGTCTCCTTTGGTTACCAAAATAATCTTATTAGGAGACATGTACCTACGCGCAATCTGAGATCTGCCCACTTGAATTTACTGATCATTCCTCCTTATAAACGGAAGAGACTAGGCGGCAGCAGGTTCAAAGTGTTGGTTCCACACTTCTGGAAAGCTCTTCCCTATGAAATCAGATTCTGCACATACTTATCTGTTTTCAGGAGACTTCTTAAGACTTGGGTCTTTTTCCAGGCTTATGAATAGATCTAGCAGGGCTCAACTACTCCTATACTAGTGCCAAGAAACCAACTGGTGTACGTGCGCTTAAAAAATAATTTTAACAAAACATAACATAACAAATTCTTCTAATGTACTCTTATGATAAGGAGGCTTTCCCACTGAAGGTGGATTCTTGTGTCTATGTAATGCTGTGTTGAACATTCAAAAAGGCCTTTGGCCTCCATTCTTCTGCCAATTAATGTTGGAGTTTGGTCAGATAAGATGCTACTTGTTTGTAAAACAGCTGACTTGAACCAAACAGTGGGGAGTGTGGACTTAAGTGGTTAGCCTGAGCCTGAGGTTCTGAACCAGAATCTCTGAGCTTTTTTTTAGTCCACTGCCACATGACACATTGAAAGTTAATGAATTGTGATCTAGGGGATTGCCAGTATCGCTATTTAAGGGAGCAGCGATAAACAATTATTAAATTAAAAATTTTGGCTCTCTTAGAGCTGTCCAGAAAAAAGCAGAAAAAGCATGTGACTTTCATTACTGACTCATGTAAACAATAATAATTGTATGCTGCCATTGCTTGGTAGGTCAGGCACAATATCTGACACTTGACGTTCTTGTTGGTGGACCCCTAAGAGGTTTAGATGCAATTCATATTTTTTTGTAATAAATTGAAAGAGTGAAGAGACCATACACATTTAAAACTGAATCTTTCTCACTTATTTTGTGCAGATGCCAGAAGGTAGAACATGAGAGCAGATACTGGTTACAGTGCTTGCTTTGTAGCTAGGGCATACAAACCTGTAAATTGCCCGTGAATCTTTTTTTTTATTTTTATATTCCTCAGATACATGAGTCTACCTCAATTTACTGATGCAGCTGTCAAGACGCTATCAGAAGAAAACAAAAGAGTCATGCTTGATTTTTCTTTATGTATATAATGCTACAGCTCGTGTTGTAATTTAATGAACTTGATGATTTTAATGATGTATGGTGATGTTTTGAAATTACTTTCACAAACAACTCAATAAAATTATACTACTACTAGTTAAAACATGGCACAAGAGTGCCATCTACATTTATTATTTATGCAGTGTTATATTTAGAAAAGAGAATTTCATGACAATCTTGCATCCGCTTGCATTTGTTAAAATAGTTAAAAATAAAAGTAAAAACTGCTGTTGTGCACTTTTAATACATAGTAAAAAAATATTAGCCTGATGTACAAACTATTTTGTCATTGGTGAAATAATATGCCAGACCCAGCACATAGACAGAAGACATCTCACCCTCCCATGACCTCTGCAGCAACCTCTGCACATTCTTCCACAGGAAGATAAGGAGATAAACAACAGCTTTGACAGTCTTGATACCCAGGATCCTCCCAGGCCACCCGCAATCACACCACCCAACAACACCTGAGACCAGTAGACCCTTCTCAACTTGACTCCCCTCTCTGTGGATGGCACCCTCAAGATCATGAAGAGCATCCACTCCGGAGCACCCTTGGACCCCTGCACATCCCACATCTTCAACAGAGCCGGCACCACCATTGCCCACGAACACTGCCACACCATCGACTGCTCCATCAATTCCGTCACCTTCCTGGAAGAATGGAAACATGCAGCGATCAAACCCTTTCTGAAGAAACCGTCCACAGACCCGACAGATGACATACGCACCCTCCTGGACCGAGGCAAAACTGCAGCCTTCATCCTTCTGGACCTCTCAGCTGCTTTCGATATGGTCTCTCAACGCACCCTGTGCACAAGACTCCATGATGCCGGTATCCGGGACAAAGCCCTGGAATGGATCTGCACCTTCATCACCGGCCAAATACAGAGAGTCCGACAACCAGTGCTCCACTCCCAACCCACAGAGATCAGCTGAGGTCTGCCTCAGGCTCCTCCCTCAGCCTCACTCTCTTCAACGTCAACATGGAACCCCTCGCAGCCATCATCAGGAACCAAACTGAACATCTTCTCCTTTGCTAACGACGCCTAGCTGATCCTCTCCTTCACCAATGAACTCACAGTCGCCAATACCAACTTACAACGGGATGAGGGCTATCATCACCTGGATGAAGAACAGCTGTCTCAAGCTCAACTAGAGAAGACTGAAGTCCTCATTTTGGGCTCCACCTCCTCCACCTGGGATGAATCCTAGTGGCCTGCAGCACTTGGAACCCCCCCTCACCCACAGACAACGCATGAAACCTAGGCATCATTAGGGACTCCTACCTCACCATGAGCCGCCAAATCAACACTGTCTTATCATCCTGATTCCACACACTACGCCTGCTCTGAAAGAAAGATCCTCAAGTGGATGCCCCCCCCCCGAGTCCAGAAAGATGGTCACCCATGCACTCATCAGCAGCAGAATCTACTATGGCAACACACTCTGTGTCGACATCACCCACAAACTCCCCAAGAAACTGCAGAGCATTCATAACGCCTCCGCCAGGTTCATCCTCAGCATCCCCCACCACAGCCACATCACCGGCCACCTGAGAGACCTCCACTAGCTCCAAGGCAACAAAAGCTCCTTACACATGCCTACATAGCTCTACACTATGTGGGACCTGCATAAGTTAACCCTTGCCTACGATCCATCCTCTCCACACAACTTGCCCTGGCTTCTGTCCCACATATCCGCAAGACTACGGCCAGAGGAAGATCTTTCTCTTACGTCGCAGCAAAGACCTTGAAAACCCTGCCTCTCCTACCCAGGCAATCACTGTCTCTGCCTGAATACAAGAAGGGCATCAAGATGGCTCTTCGACTGAACCAAAGCACAGTCTGTGGACTAGCTGTTCCTCCACGTCCCCCTCCCCCCAGCGCTATGAGATCCTTACGGTTGAGTAGTCATGCTTTACAAATCACCTTATTGATTGATAGATTGATTGGTCCCCAAGGAACATCTCCACCGCGGTGAATGGTGGCTGTTGACATTGTGGAAGAAGGCAGCATTTCAGATGATCACCACATGCTCTTCTCATCCCCCAAACAACATTTGTTCAATGGCAACATTTGATTTTGAAAGCTACCACTGTCCTTTAAATGGGCATTGTTTGTTCAAAAAATTTTAACATTGAGTCAAAGCAAATGGAGGGATGGAAGTCTGTTGTCTCTCACATGCCGTCTTTCCTACATTTGCAGAGAGTCACAGACACTTGCCTCATGAACATTAATGACACAGGAGTTTTTCCCACTCCGTGAAATCGGCACTTTGCACTGCTGCTGATTAGTACTTCAGTAACACTGCAAAATGAATGTGCATTCGCAAACACATCAGGCTCCATCCAACCCGTATCCTTCTTTACAGTGGTGGCATTCAGAAGTGAAACTCTCCAGTTGTGTAAATATACATATCATAGAATTAATCAAAGGGAGAGTGGTGCACAATGTACACATGTACATTTTATACGCTTTCTTTACTCTGAAAAACCACTCCCCCTGCATCTTCTCAAAGTTTGAAGGTGATCTATTCCTCTCTCCATCTTGAAATGGAAATTACTCGAGCTCTTTTCTGGATCAACTGTACAACCCTGTCTAGTGTGGGAATGGTTCGTATCATCGTTTGTGATTGCCAGAAACGTACAAGATCATTTCCTCTTCCCCTCCGACTGTTCCCTAAAACAGGAAACCTCTAGTTGGGATTCATGAATGGGATATTTTGTGGTAGAAACGGTGGGTTCCAGCCATACATCATTTGTGGTGGCATCTGGTGATACTGTTGAGGGTATGGCATGTGGCCAACCGGTTGTCCTTGGTTCCATGGCTGTTGCCATTTGTTGGCTCTCCCTCTTCCTCTTGATTTATTCTAGCCACTGCCTGGGCTGGAGCCACTGCTGTTGGAAGCGGTGTCGTCTGAGCTGTTAGACTTTTCTCGATTCCTTTGAGGTCTTTTTGAAAATGTTGGATCTTCGATTGTGTTAGGTTCTCATTGTATTCCTGCATGTCTTTATTGACCTTGTCTAATTTCTTTTTGTATGCAGTTAAGGTGGTTCTGAAGTGGGTTTCGGTCGCATGGATCTCTATTAAGTATGCGTCTCCCAGTCTATTCGCTCTTTGGATTATTAACACAATCCAATCTCTTGTGCATCTCTATGTAATTTTAGCCCAATCTCTTCGAAAGGCAGCATCCTCAAGGAATATTCTTGGTGCGTTGGTCACTATCAAACCTCTTGGTGCGGTGTTAGCTCTTAGATACCCAGAGAGTATAACCCCATGCAAAATGGTTCTGATGTGATTTTCTTTCTTTCCCGACAATGATTCCTAATCCGTACTTTGAGCTATCGTTCTTGCTATGTTCAGGTCTGCCATTAGTGGTGGTGCGGCTAGGATGTCGCTAATTATCTCATCCGGGAAAGTCAAACCCAAGTTCTCTGCCATGATGTTTGTCTCTCTGGCAGTGTCGGTGTGAAAAATAGATATAAAAATAGAAGCAACAAAGTAAGGCTCTCGCAGCTGTGCGCTGCCAAAGATTCAGAACCAAAGATAGAGAGCTAGGACTGTAGGACGGCCTTCCGTGTCCCTAACTATATTTTGGTAACCAAAGGAGACGGCCAGGAGCAATAGCTGTCTGACGTGTGTTGTATTTTTTCTTTGCAGGTATTCTACATTTTTGCGAGGACCCACATACGGTTAGTCCTCTATGCATGCATAGCACTCCTTAGCATGAGTGTTAATAATGCTTTTCACGTGGTAATTTTTTACCACTCACATTTTTTCTCACTTAACTCACTGTATTGGAGAGGTCCTGAAGAAAGCCCCCTATATTTTTTCGCCGGGCTGAAACATGTCGACCATCTGATGATGAATACAGCTAGACATAGTATCTGTAATATATTATCCACTCTCTAAAAAAAATTATTTTTTAATCATACCCCAGATCTCCAAGAATAAAGTAACGGGCAGTATTCTGGAGGTATTTTTAATAGTAAATTCACTCACTTCATCACATTTCACATCACCTCAAAAACCCGCTCCACTGTAAACAGGTGTCGCAGCACATGAGCCAGGTAGCATTCGGCTACCTGGCTGGGACCCGATGAATAAGCATGACACCGACCAGGTTGGTGTGTGAGGGTTTTATTAACAAACCTTTGAGGTGCCAATACACCACACACGTCGGACAGCTATTGCTCCTGGCCGTCTCCTTTGGTTACCAAAATAATCTTATTAGGAGACATGTACCTACGCGCAATCTGAGATCTGCCCACTTGAATTTACTGATCATTCCTCCTTATAAACGGAAGAGACTAGGCGGCAGCAGGTTCAAAGTGTTGGTTCCACACTTCTGGAAAGCTCTTCCCTATGAAATCAGATTCTGCACATACATATCTATTTTCAGGAGACTTCTTAAGACTTGGGTCTTTTTCCAGGCTTATGAATAGATCTAGCAGGGCTCAACTACTCCTATACTAGTGCCAAGAAACCAACTGGTGTACGTGCGCTTAAAAAATAATTTTAACAAAACATAACATAACAAATGCTTCTAATGTACTCTTATGATAAGGAGGCTTTCCCACTGAAGGTGGATTCTTGTGTCTATGTAATGCTGTGTTGAACATTCAAAAAGGCCTTTGGCCTCCATTCTTCTGCCAATTAATATTAGAGTTTGGTCAGATAAGATGCTACTTGTTTGTAAAACAGCTGACTTGAACCAAACAGTGGGGAGTGTGGACTTAAGTGGTTAGCCTGAGCCTGAGGTTCTGAACCAGAATCTCTGAGCTTCTTTTTTGTCCACTGCCACATGACACATTGAAAGTTAATGAATTGTGATCTAGGGGATTGCCAGTATCGCTATTTAAGGGAGCAGCGATAAACAATTATTAAATTAAAAATGTTGGCTCTCTTAGAGCTGTCCAGAAAAAAGCAGAAAAAGCATGTGACTTTCATTACTGACTCATGTAAACAATAATAATTGTATGCTGCCATTGCTTGGTAGGTCAGGCACAATATCTGACACTTGACGTTCTTGTTGGTGGACCCCTAAGAGGTTTAGATGCAATTCATATTTTTTTGTAATAAATTGAGAGAGTGAAGAGACCATACACATTTAAAACTGAATCTTTCTCACTTATTTTGTGCAGATGCCAGAAGGTAGAACATGAGAGCAGATACTGGTTACAGTGCTTGCTTTGTAGCTAGGGCATACAAACCTATAAATTGCCCGTGAATCTTTATTTTTATTTTTATATTCCTCAGATACATGAGTCTACCTCAATTTACTGATGCAGCTGTCAAGACGCTATCAGAAGAAAACAAAAGAGTCATGCTTGATTTTTCTTTATGTATATAATGCTACAGCTCGTGTTGTAATTTAATGAACTTGATGATTTTAATGATGTATGGTGATGTTTTGAAATTACTTTTACAAACAACTCAATAAAATTATACTACTACTAGTTAAAACATGGCACAAGAGTGCCATCTACATTTATTATTTATGCAGTGTTATATTTAGAAAAGAGAATTTCATGACAATCTTGCATCCGCTTGCATTTGTTAAAATAGTTAAAAATAAAAGTAAAAACTGCTGTTGTGCACTTTTAATACATAGTAAAAAAAATATTAGCCTGATGTACAAACTATTTTGTCATTGGTGAAATAATATGCCAGACCCAGCACATAGACAGAAGACATCTCACCCTCCCATGACCTCTGCAGCAACCTCTGCACATTCTTCCACAGGAAGATAAGGAGATAAACAACAGCTTTGACAGTCTTGATACCCAGGATCCTCCCAGGCCACCCGCAATCACACCACCCAACAACACCTGAGACCAGTAGACCCTTCTCAACTTGACCCCCCTCTCTGTGGATGGCACCCTCAAGATCATGAAGAGCATCCACTCCGGAGCACCCTTGGACCCCTGCACATCCCACATCTTCAACAGAGCCGGCACCACCATTGCCCACGAACACTGCCACACCATCGACTGCTCCATCAATTCCGTCACCTTCCTGGAAGAATGGAAACATGCAGCGATCAAACCCTTTCTGAAGAAACCGTCCACAAACCCGACAGATGACATACGCACCCTCCTGGACCGAGGCAAAACTGCAGCCCTCATCCTTCTAGACCTCTCAGCTGCTTTCGATATGGTCTCTCAACGCGCCCTGTGCACAAGACTCCATGATGCCGGTATCCCGGACAAAGCCCTGGAATGGATCTGCACCTTCATCACCGGCCAAATACAGAGAGTCCGACAACCAGTGCTCCACTCCCAACCCACAGAGATCAGCTGTGGTCTGCCTCAGGCTCCTCCCTCAGCCTCACTCTCTTCAACATCAACATGGAACCCCTCGCAGCCATCATCAGGAACCAAACTGAACATCTTCTCCTTTGCTAACGACGCCTAGCTGATCCTCTCCTTCACCAATGAACTCACAGTCGCCAATACCAACTTACAACGGGATGAGGGCTATCATCACCTGGATGAAGAACAGCTGTCTCAAGCTCAACTAGAGAAGACTGAAGTCCTCATTTTGGGCTCCACCTCCTCCACCTGGGATGAATCCTAGTGGCCTGCAGCACTTGGAACCCCCCCTCACCCACAGACAACGCATGAAACCTAGGCATCATTAGGGACTCCTACCTCACCATGAGCCGCCAAATCAACACTGTCTTATCATCCTGATTCCACACACTACGCCTGCTCTGAAAGAAAGATCCTCAAGTGGATGCCCCCCCCCCGAGTCCAGAAAGATGGTCACCCATGCACTCATCAGCAGCAGAATCTACTATGGCAACACACTCTGTGTCGACATCACCCACAAACTCCCCAAGAAACTGCAGAGCATTCATAACGCCTCCGCCAGGTTCATCCTCAGCATCCCCCACCACAGCCACATCACCGGCCACCTGAGAGACCTCCACTAGCTCCAAGGCAACAAAAGCTCCATACACATGCCTACATAGCTCTACACTATGTGGGACCTGCATAAGTTAACCCTTGCCTACGATCCATCCTCTCCACACAACTTGCCCTGGCTTCTGTCCCACATATCCGCAAGACTACGGCCAGAGGAAGATCTTTCTCTTACGTCGCAGCAAAGACCTTGAAAACCCTGCCTCTCCTACCCAGGCAATCACTGTCTCTGCCTGAATACAAGAAGGGCATCAAGATGGCTCTTCGACTGAACCAAAGCACAGTCTGTGGACTAGCTGTTCCTCCACGTCCCCCTCCCCCCAGCGCTATGAGATCCTTACGGTTGAGTAGTCGTGCTTTACAAATCACCTTATTGATTGATAGATTGATTGGTCCCCAAGGAACATCTCCACCGCGGTGAATGGTGGCTGTTGACATTGTGGAAGAAGGCAGCATTTCAGATGATCACCACATGCTCTTCTCATCCCCCAAACAACATTTGTTCAATGGCAACATTTAATTTTGAAAGCTACCACTGTCCTTTAAATGGGCATTGTTTGTTCAAAATTTTTTAACATTGAGTCAAAGCAAATGGAGGGATGGAAGTCTGTTGTCTCTCACATGCCGTCTTTCCTACATTTGCAGAGAGTCACAGACACTTGCCTCATGAACATTAATGACACAGGAGTTTTTCCCACTCCGTGAAATCGGCACTTTGCACTGCTGCTGATTAGTACTTCAGTAACACTGCAAAATGAATGTGCATTCGCAAACACATCAGGCTCCATCCAACCCGTATCCTTCTTTACAGTGGTGGCATTCAGAAGTGAAACTCTCCAGTTGTGTAAATATACATATCATAGAATTAATCAAAGGGAGAGTGGTGCACAATGTACACATGTACATTTTATACGCTTTCTTTACTCTGAAAAACCACTCCCCCTGCATCTTCTCAAAGTTTGAAGGTGATCTATTCCTCTCTCCATCTTGAAATGGAAATTACTCGAGCTCTTTTCTGGATCAACTGTACAACCCTGTCTAGTGTGGGAATGGTTCGTATCATCGTTTGTGATTGCCAGAAACGTACAAGATCATGGGCGTTGATAAACACACAAGGCTAACTATGCCTTGTTTCACACTCTTCCCAACCCCTACATGGTAGTTACCTCCTCATATTGATCCGCATAGACAAAATAGGTTGGAGCTCAGAAAAAGGATGGAGGCAAACAGTAATAATTCTGCAAACTTTCATAGTCGTTTATAGTTGAGAAGAGCTGAAGTTGTTTTTATCCTCGGAGAGCCATAGGCAAAAGCAGTTAACAGCCTGGTCAAAGCACCCAACATGTGTTGCATCCTCAATGGATTTTATGAAGGCACATTTTTAAGACTCACAACATGCCCCTAGTACAGGCACAACATGTATCAAAATTCAATAATTTTCGATTTGCGTCAGGATATGTGTCACTTCATAGCTGCTAGTCCAGAAAGTTATGTCTAGCCTAATGGTGTGCAGAAAGATCCTAGTAAATTCACAAGCTGTGGGTTGTAGATATGCTGAAATAGACACGAAAGTAAGACAGGAAGTAAGTCAAGGATCCTGATGTCCGAAAACACGCAGTCTGAGGTTTCTTTAAGGTTGTGGAGGAGAAATGTGGATTGCTTTTGTCAATTTGTGGTAGGCATGATTGCAGGCATTTCCATTCATAAAAATACGTTCATGGCTAAAAATACCTATGTGACTTGTTCCAGCGTCTCCTATTGTGTTTGCAAATAGGAAACATTCTTCTGGGAGCCAGCCGTGATTCCTGCAGGCACAATTTTGAAGCTTTACACACAAACAATGCAAAACGAATGTGAGTGGGTTCGAAATAGGAATTAGAGTGCTTGACTTTCTGGAAGCAAAATACATATAAATGATTGAGGGATTTCGGAACAAATCAAACATTCACCCCCAGTCAAGAGATCTGGATTAAATCCATCATTCTTTTCCTCACCATTCCATCGCAGTTTGGACCCAGCCATATGCAAATGAGGCTTTACCCTGCTCTTCTTGGGAACAGTCCAGCCTGAACTGCCAAGCCAGGTCCTCCCTGGACCAGAAACGAGCGTCCTGGGACCAGTTTCAGGGTATCACCCCTCATCAGCCCGGGTAGCTTGAATCCAGTGGCAAAATGAGCCTAGGACCTCTTTCATTGATGCAATAATATGTAAAGGTATTTCAACTTGCTTTGATTTCATGTCCAGTATTAATTGTATTTTACTTTTTGATATAATTTACTGATTTGTGACTTCGCTCAAAATATATCACATGACTAATTACACTGCCTTGTACTGATACTGCCTCTGAACACACCCTCTAGGGAGATGGTGCAGGATGATATTAGCAGACTAGTTCGTAAGGAAGTTGAGCCGTCAGTTAATTAAGCTTTGCATTCTCTGCTGGGAAAGAAAAGGAAGTTGAATGACCCCTCAGATGAGGACTATTGGTCTGTTGATAAAGGGTGGGGTAAAGAGCTAAAAACGAGGTACGAGGTAGAGGATTATAAAGCAGTTAGACAGAAGTCAGGAAAAGCATACTAAGAATTAATGCCAGTGCAAAGATGGTCCTAGTGCAGTTGAGAGAAGTGGTGCGACAAGCAGCACAAGATCAAGTATCCATTGAGGCACAAATGAGAGTCAGTTAAACCTACAATTTTGTTAAAAAAGAAATAGCCTATTGGTATAAAAAAGTTAAAAAAAAATTAAAAAAATACAATTTTGTACAATGAACACCATTAGGTTGATATGAATCTACCTGTTTTAGATGAATATATGTTGGACTTAATGGATGGTCACAGTTTGGATGATATTATCTAGAATGAAGTTTCTTTTAAGACAATGTCTAACAGTATTAATATGGACCCTATGGGTGAGTTGATGTTTAGCCTGGTTGATGTCCACCAAACAAGAAGTGCTTATTTGTAGCGGATGGCCCATGTAAGTGAGTATTTTGGCATTTAGATGATAAAGGCCCGTAGAGAAACAGACAAAGAGTGTGTTGTGACTAGAGTGTTCTTGTAAGAATTTGGTTGTTGGCTGACTGGGGTGTGAGCCCTGGTTAAGCAGAAACCACAATCCTTGTCAGGGTGAGGCACAAGCCAGCCTTAATTTACCATGTGCTCAACCGTCTAGTAGCTGGGCACAGAGTAATCAGGCTTAACTTAGAAGCAATGTGTAAATTATTTGTGCAACACTTCAAATAGTAAAAAAGTGAAAACACCACACACATAGGAGCGTGTGGCTTTGGCAGAGGTGAAGGTAATTCCAGGTCTTTGCTGTGAGGTAAGAAGGACTTTCCACCTGTTCTGGTCTTGTGTGTTAATGGACGGTCTGTTTGTAAAGTACACAAATGCCCTACCTTCCTGGCCCTGACTCCAGACTAACTGGGAGGGTATACAGCCCATTATTTGGAGACAGGGCACAGCAAATTCAAGTGATAGTGGGGCTGAGCCCAGCTCCGCCCTTCCATCCTGCTAGTGACTGCCCATCCAGTAACATCTAAGCTCCCCATTGTGTGTGGCTGTCTAGGAGTAACAAACAAGGCCCAACCAAGAACTACACCCAGACTTATGACAAAGAGAAAGTCTACAGGCACCAAATGGCTAAGGCAAATAAATTCCAACTCTCTAAAAGTGGCATTTTCAAAATTGTAATTTAAAATCTGACTTCACCATAAGTTATGATCTTTCATTACAATTACTATACAAAAGAGAGAGGTGGGGGACCAAGGAGCTATTATAAGGTAAAGTGTCCATGCTCCTATTTTAAACTGATTACCAAAAAGGGACACTGTTCCTAATGCAGGTTGCAAAAAGTCACCAATGCATAAGGGTGCTAATGTCACCCATATATGAAAAAAAGAAAGAAAAGGGGGGAAGGAACAGAATCCCTAGGTAAGGGGACCCACAGAAAACAGGGAAAACATTTTGTTATCTTTGATAATTTCATGTTTGCATGTGCACACAGTGGTGGCACATGATGTGGCATCAAGGTGTTCCTGGTGCTCAAATTTGGATTTGATTTGAAATCAAATTTAATTTAAATGTATATTCTATTTTGTTCTTTCCTAGGTACTGACCAGGAGCGGTTACAAACATGCAGCTGTAGCCAGATGTTGGGCATACAGGTTACTGCCCGCCTTGATCGATTATGAGGGTATTTTTAATCCATTTATCACGTGCACTTTACAACTTTTAATTCTGGTCCTGACGAAGCGCCAACGACCCTTAAGGCGACGCAGGCGCGAAACATGTTGACCTATGTCTCTCTATACCCAGGCATAGTATGCCACTGGGGCTAGATTTTATTTAGCAGTTAAGTCTGCTCAGGGTACATGACTAGAACAATTGCTGCATGGTTACCCATTACGAATTTCACTTTACACTAGCACGCATTTTATTACCCTATTGACCCACCACACACAACCCCCCCCGCACACCCACATGCACCATCCGGCAGTCCTACAAAAGATCTCCGATAAAGAGACCCTTCGGGGGACCCGTAGGGGATTGCAGCGCCGGCCCTACGAGGAGCAACTGCCCGATGATGAAGCATGACACCTTTCGAGTTGTTTGAGGGCAACAGAGGACACAAAATGTTTTCCCTGTTTTCTGTGGGTCCCCTTACCTAGGGATTCTGTTCCTTCTCCCCTTTTCTTTCTTTTTTTCATATATGGGTGACATTAGCACCCTTATGCATTGGTGACTTTTTGCACCCTGTATTAGGAACAGTGTCCCTTTTTGGTAATCACTTTCATTACAATTCCAAAGACACTGAACATGGGCTGAATCTCTGTTCCCATTTGGAAATTACACTTAAAATGTACTAAGGTAACTCCAATGTTATCCTTTCGGAGAGGTAGGCCATGCAGTAATGAGAAGCAAATCTAAGAGTTTTAAACTATCAGGACATGTAAAACTTAAAGGTACATGTCCAACTTTTCAAATACATTCCCCAGTGATATATATGTATTAAAAAGTAAGGTTGGGCATGGCAAACAGTTTCCCTTGCCAGGTCAAATTGGCATTTCAAAACTGCGCACACACACACTGCAAAGGCATGCCAAGACATGTTTAAAGTGCTACTTAAGTGGATAGCACAATCAATACTGCATTCCCATTATTAGCATTTAGTTGTCAGACCCTGGGCACAGGTAGTGCCACTTTACTAGGGATTTCCAAATAACTTAAATATGCCAATTGAGTATAAGCCAATCTAACAAGATTTAATGTAAGAGCACAAGCACTTTAGCACTGGTTAGCACTGATAAAATACACAGAATCTTAAGGCAGTCAAAAAAGGGTTTAGAGAACGGGAGTGGGAAGGCAAAACATTTAGGGAATGACCCTGCAGAAAGGGTCAAGATCAACAGTTCTAGACCAGTAATTGAGAACACTACTTGTGCAACACTGAATTTAGATCCAAATGGAATCCAATGTGTATTCAAACTGGGCAGAGGGATGGGTTATTGAGGTCTCTTAAGCAGTGTTAAAATAGAACGCAAGATGTAATTGGGCTTTTGACTGGGATTTTGGAAATGGCACGGCGTAAAAGTGCAGAGTGGACATTAATCTCCGGCGTGGCTGTATTCAGACAGCTGTCTGATTTTTTGGAGATGCTAATCTGTATTAATTTCAGTTGCAAGATGTAGTTTATGCATATAAATCCTAATGGAGGACATATGGTATTCACTATCCTTGATAAGGCGCAGATATTATAAAAGGAAGACTTTTGGCGTCAGTGGGATTTTTTGAAGGGTCACATAAAGGGGTAATTTTTCTAGCTGTAGTTTCCCAATGTCTCACAGTCAATAGTAAGGCTGAGGGAGCTTCAGAGGTTTGCAAGCAAACAAAGGGCCTCATTAGGATTGCGGACGGACTTGCGTCCGTCCGCGACCCCAGAGGATGAGGGAACGTCCGCATGGGCTGCGACGTTCCCTCATGTGCGATTAGGATGTAACCGCCACCCTGGCGGTCACATCCTGGATATTTAACATTGCGGAGGGTGCTGCTTCAAGCAGCACCCGCCGCAATGTTAAAAGCGCATGTTTAACATTTACATGCACAAAGCGGCAGGCACCGCGCGGTCCCTGCCGCTTTGTGCATGTAAATGCTGGGGGGTACCATAGGTACCCCCCATGTGCACCCCCCACCCGCCAACACCCTGGGGGCCCACAACGGGCCCCCAAAATCAAAAGTACACATGCTTTTCCACGGCAGAAAAACCGCCGCGGAAAAGCATGTTTAGAAATGCATCCTAATTCGGCTGGCGGTGTCTGATAGACACTGCCAGCCAAATGAGAGCTTTTCCGCCGCGGTTGTAATCCGACCGCGGCGGAAAAGCGGCGGACAGAAACCAAGACCCACCAGCCATCGTAATGCGGCGGTGGGTCTTTGGTGAGTCCGCAGAGGATTTTCCGCCTCCTCCGGCCCGGAGGTGGCTTCCGCCGGCCCGGAGGAGGCGGAAAATCCTCCATCATAATGAGGCCCATAGTGTCTTTCCTGCAAAGAAGTAGAGTGGCTACAGGTCATACCAAAGCGGCAAAGTGTCAGAATCTAACACAGACCAACGCAAGTATGAAGGTTCAAATTATATTTTTCCAAGGAAAGGAGGGAGGAACTTTGACAATTTTTTGAGGACAGGGGGGGTTACTAATAGACAACCCATGGGCTTTGCAAATAATAAACAATAAGTTATGTGGTTCAGTGTGCAAAGGAGCCTGTTCCCTTACAACAACAGTTTTTGTCCAGTAACAGGCCACTTTGTAGATGCAGAAGTGGAGCACATGTTATTTTAAAGGTGTGATTGTTCAGATGTTGAAGAATTTGAGTACATCCATTACTTTGCATTTTCGGGTGGAGAATGAAGATAAGGGATAGAGGCAGGTTATACATGTACGGGATCTGAATTGGGTTATGGAGAATCAGCTTTTCAGGATGAAGGGTGTCAATCTTCTTTGGTGCATTTTTTAGGTGAGAGACTGGCTTGTGAAGGTAGATCTAAAGGATTAAAACTTTATGGTACCCATGGATCTCCAGTTTAGGTGGTCAGGGTGTTATTCTCAGTTCCATTGTCTCTCGTTTGATCTGGCTTTAATAGAATATTATCAAGGATGTTAGGTCTTCTCCATCTTCCTCAGTTCAATTAGTTTTTCCAGGTTTGCATCACTACAGGTATCTGCAATAACTGAAGGAAACTTATCTGTGGAAAATGCATTAGTGTAGCGATTTGCCATTGGTGATGGAGGATGATAAAGAGGAGTTGAAGTGGTGCTTGGAAAACCTAGAAACTTGGAAAGGTTCAACTATTTTTTATGTGAGATGAGAGTTTTAGTGAAAATCATGTCAGCCTGTATGGCTCTGGAGCAAGGTTACATCCTTTGGAGACAGGCAGGAGATGGTATTTGGAGAAGAAACAGTTTCAGATGAATTGTTAGGAAATTAAAGTGATTTATTTTGTTCTCAAGAATTTCATGAGGTGGATACCCAGATGTTCACTTCTCTTTAAAATGGAACATCTGTCAGCAGTACATTACATAAATAGTTTGTGAGAAAGCAGGTTGAAGAACTTGTCAGAGTCAGCAAAGGAACTGTGGCATTTTTGTTTAGAAAACATGATCTCTCTCAGAGCCCAGTCAGGAGAATTGGGTAACTGACTGGCATTTGAGAAAACTAAGGGATTACAGCAATTAGAGTCTGAGCCAAAAGGAGTTCACCAACATGCATGGGGCTTGGCACCTTTTGAAAGTGCATCTCTTTGTATCCAGGCTAATGATTCAACTTCAGAATTGTTTCAGTTGGAGACCAGATACAGGGATTTGGCAATGGATGCTGATCTACAGGAGTTGAATCTTCTCAGCAGATATGTGCTTCCCCCATGTCAATTTTTCAGAGAGTTCTGGTCATGGTCAGGAGTTTGCTACTCAGTGAGAGAGCTATGACTATTAGGAGGGTTTTTGGGGCACGCGGGCTTTTGGAAGACACTTTGAAGGCTGCCAATTGGTTGGGTTAATCATTTTTTGCAAAACTTTATTCAAAACAATTTGAACATGTGGCATCTACAGTTTTGAGGAGCTTTGAACATGAATAATGGTAGCCACTGGCCATGGCATAAAATGTAGATTCTCAGTGTGTTAATGTTAGAAGAATCTAGATTTAATTGAAGACACACAGTCTAATATTATGCCACTATGCCGCTTTAATTTAGTGCTTTGAGACATTAAAAAAATTGAAGAGATGATGTTTTAAAGGGGTGGAATATTTCTCTGTCATGTTTCAATTGTTCTCTGACTTGAGCGTGGGTTTCATCTGTTTGTTTTCAGTTGCTAAGGTTTTTTTTTTTTGCAGAGTTTTATATAGCGCGAACTAGACCCGAACCGAATCAGGTATCAGAGCGCTTTACATAGTTTTTCCAGATTTTTCAGTTACGTTCATTTTAGGCACGGGGAGATTAAGTGATTTGCCCAGAATCACCACAGGAGGCTTTGGCGTCGTTACCGAGACTCGAACCCAGTTCCTCCAGGTCCGAGGTAGAGCGCCCTAGCCGTTAGGCCAACTCCTCTCCCCAAGGTTGCTCGTTCTTTCTTTTTTAAGCAGTTGGGAGGTGACAATTTGGAAGAATGTGGTTAATATCCTGCTGAGAGGATTTTCCAGCTTTCAAGTGAGGTTTAATGTTCTCCCTTATTGTCATGGAGCAGGAGCAAAGAGAAAGAAACGGAGGTGGTGAGGGTGTATATAAACTTATGTGGTCTGGAATTTTGATTTTGTTACTGTTGTTCTTTGAAAATGCTGCAATAAAAAGGCTTATGCATACATTTATCCTACATGTCTTTAAGAAAATGCAATTCTCCTGTTATAATCTATTGAAAATCTACATTTACAGACAGGACTCAGTACAACAGAAAAGGTAGAACTTAATGTACTGCAGTCGCAGCTGCTCCCACGAAGCATCAGCGGGGAGGGGGGCAAGGGGAAATTGGGTGAGAAAAAATAAATAAAAAAAGACGACATACCTGCCTGCCGGCCTAGCAGCTAGTCGCCTCCATCCTCTCAATCCTCTTCCTGGCTTCTTCACTGCAAGCATGAAGCACCCTTGCTCCCAGACTCCCCATATCCAATCACAACACTGCAATGCAGCCTTGTGATTGGTCTGAGTGCTGTAGTTCGGCGCTCAGCCAAGGAATGGGAGCCTGGGCATGTTCTCCACCCAGTCTGTAATGCAGGCTGGGTGGAGAACATGCAAGTTGGGCATGAATGTTTGGTCGGCCCCAGACAGATGGTCAAACATTCATGCGCACTTAGGAGGGTGCCACCACTCCTCCCCCTGTGCTTCTCAGCCCAGCCCTGCAACACAAAACTGCATCAGCACCGAATAATAAAATGATAATAACCACGTTATTATAATTTTATTCTTCCTTTTTTGCTGTGCTGAAAGGCAGTTGGGCAATGCTCTTCAACCTTAGCGGAGGAGCCCCTCCTTGATGTACTGGCCCTCACAAAGATATAACACCCTGAGCAAAAGCATGCTATTTACATGCAGTTATAGAAAAAGATGTGCCCATACATTCAAACTGATGTGAGTCAGTCGTTTATGTTCAGGAAGTGATCCAGCTAAAGTTGAAGGGCATTTTCAAAACAAACAGGATAGAGGGAAATCAGAATTTCCATACCATGTGGAAGCACTCGTAATGTTGCACTGCTGGCAAAATAAACTGGAGAGCGTACCATTCATACCACACAATGTTTTTATACACCCCAAATCATCAACACAAACACACACTCTAGAGACATCGACAAGAGAAGGACTCAGTAACGAGGGACTGAACAGATTCTAGGTTGCAGGGGGAGTGCATATACTCCTTTTCCAGATCTATACTTAAAATTCCTGTGCCTTTCACAAGCAGCTGATCTACCACCGACTGTTGGCTTCTCCATGGGCTGGAAAAGCAGGTATTAACAATTATTTGCTAACATTGGAGGTCCACTTTGACAATATCCCCAGCACAGGGGAGCAAACCAAAAGCACAGTGCATGCCAAATGAGACACTGATCAATTGAGGAGATAATATAAGACCAGATAGAAAGTCAAACGAAGAGGCGTGTGGGCTGAGACTGCAATTACCTTTCCCTGTACACAGGCTGAGCATAAGGAACTGGGGGTGGATTGGGAGATGGAATACCCAGTCACTGAATTTTATAATTGGAACTCTCCTGTAGGTTTTTCACCTGCATTTTAAATCTTATGATTGATAGTTGTTTGTTATCTGGCTATTGTTCATATGACTTTTCATTTAGATTTGTTTTTTCCTGTAATGAAAAAGGATGGTGTGGTAATGCCAGGAACATTTATGCAATCATCATTATGCTCAGTCACAATTTGCCTTATTAAAGTTATTTAGTTTCCTGCTTCTCTAGTAAGAGGATATTTACCTTCAGCCTCTTCTCTAGCTTAGGTATTTAAAAAGGTGATTTTTTTTTTAAAGTACAAAAATGCGCTGCATTGCATAAAAGGGAGAGAGCAAAACAGCTCTATATCTACTAAGATATGGCACTATTTTCCTTGCACACTGCGCTTGCATACTTTAGATTGCCATGCACTAATGCAAACACCCTTTTTATGGTGCAAGGGTGTGTGTTTTCTGTAAGGAATCGTTTTTGCACTGGAAGGGCACCGTTCCAGTATAAAAACTATAATTTAACTCTTTCCCTGCTTCGTATGTGCACTGTACAATACAGCTCACATGCAAAGTAGGAAAAAAACGAGGAGAAACCTGCTAAAGAGCGAATCCTTGTCTACAAATGTTTGTAGGTAGGGATTTGCGCCATATCCATGGGTTGTTGCATGGATACACCCATCTACCACCAATGGAACATCCCCTTAATGCACAGCATGGCATAGCACAACTTTGCGTTACTTTGTTAAACTGTCCTACATTGCACAGGAAATCTAAGCATAACACTTTGCATCAGATTTATATTACAAAAGTAACACAAACCCCGCTCAAAGCGTTCGTAAATCTGAGCCTGAGAGTGTAGGTGAGTGAAGGTAAATCTTACATCAGACGGGTGGGTGGTGGACACATGTTGTGCATTATTAGTGTCAAGAAAGACAGCGTGTCTCATACTCAAAGCGGTATGGACTGGGACAAGAAAGAGTATGAAGCTGTACAATATGGAATACTGCAAAGAATTACAATCATTATCAACTTTTACATTCCCTTGTTAAAATAATAACATGTATTATTATAATAATAATAATGAGAAGAAGAAATAGAATCGATTATCGAAAAAATAAAAACATTAATCGTGTTCAACAATATGGAAGAGACACTTCCGTATAACAGCAGCACTTGGAATATTAATATAGGTTACATTTTTGGGGAAAACTTCGCATTTTTCTTGAAGAATGCAGCAAACAGGAACGATTTCTGGCCACGTCTCTGGCTTCAGAAAAGATAATAGACGAAGTGGAAACAGACAGAGCGTTTAAATTCCGAGCAGGGCCTTCGATGCAAAATGAGGGCAGATCTCTGTTGGCTTCTTCATAGAAATGGTATCTCGGCATCAGGCCCGCTGCTCTGGCAGCCAGGGCCAGACTGAAGGGCTTTTTAAATTATAGCAGAGAGCTGAAGAGTAGGTTCTGACCCGATGCCATTTCAGTCGCATTCTTAAAATTATCTTGAGCCCCGGGAGGAGCGGCTTCTGTCGCACCTCGGAGCCTATTTCATGTTTATCGGCATTAGCCACAATCCGCATAAGAGCAATTACATTTAGAAATGAAAAAACAATTTAATCCTTTCATAGAATTTCCCAGATTTCACACTCTGAACTTCATTAAATATATTTTCTAATCTACCATTAGGCAACCAGAGACATTATTGTTGTCAGTCGAGCCTTGTTAAAATGGGATTGGCTCTGCACAGCAGATCAAAACATGTTGTTTTCGGCTGCTTTGCCCCTTCACTAGTTTAAACTATAAGACAAGAATTAATCAGAATTTTATTAAAGGTCTCAAAAGTATGCCATAAAACGGGGGGAAATGCTAATACTTTAAAAGAAAGTCGCTTGTAGTTGGATTAGAGCGCAGATTACCTCCTGCTATCAAATTACCATGAGAATGATTCTTTTTATCTTCCTTTATAATGCCGCAGTTCATGTTTTTCAACAGCATGCTTATCTGAAATCAAAGCATGCGCCTGGAGTAAATAAGAACCAATAAATTCAGCATGCATTCTGCACAAAACACAGAGCAGGCATACAAACAAGGATCACACGTAATTTCTCTTTCCTATTTTTCCACTCTTTGTCTTCTTTGCTACAGGTGTTGTGGAGATTTTTTCAGCTATGTAAAGACATTTTATAGTTTGCAGTTAACACTGTACATCTTTTTTTATTATATTTGCTCGGCGTGCCTTAATCACATATACATCATATACATTTTGTGACTTCCTTTTCCAACTCCTGTATTTCGACAAATGCGCCAATTATAAGATTACGAGAACAACGTTTTAAAAACAATAAAATGAGCCCGTCGAACGAAAATGATTTTAGTGTTTCAACAGAAAGTCGTCCATAAAATAATACAGCGTAATACAAATTGCATAGCAGCACACACTATAATTTGCATGCAATATATATCAGTTCCTGTGCCATGTGCAACTTGAAACATTTAGTAGCAGTGCATAGAACAAAGATGCTGGAAAATGGCCTTTGCAGATGGCAGCCCCACTTTTTCCCCAGTGAAGACTGCTAGATACTTGTTATTGACTCTGATAGTGCACTGGGACCTGCTAAACAGACCCCAGTGCTGGTGCTCTTTCCCCTGAAAACTGGTGCTCTTTCCCCTAAAAGTTATATGAATTGGTACACCCAATTGGCAAGGTGCTTTCCCCTCTTATGGTACCAATGGTACCCATGGCAAGGGCTGTAAACGGGCCACCAGGGCTACAGTATTGTCTGTGCCACCCTGTGTGACCCAAGTAAAAGTATGTCTGCAGGCCTGCGATTCCAGCTCTGCACAAGAAGCCTGTCTGCTCTCGAGTGACTCTGCACACACCATGTGCTGCCGAGCCATACCGCTGCCTTACTGTAAGTGAGACACCCTTGAGGTTGTCCTCCTAAGTCCAGGAGGTACAGTGCATTTTATTAAAGCTCTGGATATATCTGTTTATACATATATATCCCTAGAGTGACCCTGTAAACCAAGGTTTTAATGGAAGTGATGGGCAGTCCAAAGAGTAATATGGGATGGCTACCAAGAAAACTCGAGATAGCAAGCTCCATTATTGAATTTCCAAATTGTTTTGTGTTTGTTGTCAAACACAGTATTTTTTCTACCTCCAAACATAATTATTGTGTCAAGGATGAGCTGACCTGCACAGTGGTGCCACCCTGAGTGGGTGCCTCCCTTAGAATACAGTAACCCAGTGCATTGGCAGGCTTCCCAGAGCAATTTGCCACCAAGATACGAGTCTGTACTCCTGGTGGGATTTGGTAGCACTTCCCCAGGAATTAAAAAAAGGCCTGGGCAGGAAGGAGGTCACACCTCCTGCCTCCCAGGATGGCTAATGTTAACAGTCATCAAGCCAGTAAGCCTCAAAGGCTTTCACCACACTTGATGTGTAATTTATTTCCCCTGCACAAGCACAAAGCCGTTCCCACCTTGTCCAGCTCAACAGGTGGGAAATGTGGTTATTCAGAAGGTGTACACCTCCAAAAAGGCTAGTCACACCTTTAGGGCAGGCTAGGAGATCTGTACGATCAAGGAAGTGTTCTGATGTGTTGGGAGACCCTCAATTATGGGACCCTTGGTAGAAAGTCAATGTAAACCCAAAGGATGTTTTCACCTCAGGGGCAGGTTAAGTGTAGGGACCAGTAGCCCATTATCCTCTGGCCTTTACTCCCTGGGATTTAAAGGGCTTCCTTAACACCAGAACCTCAGTTCTCACTTTGAATCTGAGAAGAGGCACAAGGAAGATTCAGTCACTGATAACAGGACTTTGGACTCTGCTTCAGTGCAAAGAGAGGACACTCACTTAGGTGACCTGGAGAGATCATATTCTGGTACCGTGTGTTTGACGTGTGTCTGTTGCAAAAGCTCATTGTTCCCAGGAAGAAGGACTTCAGTGGATGCCAGAAACCTTAGTGCGACCAGCCCCCTGAAAGCTGCAAGAAAATTGAAATGCTGTGTGACAAGAATAGCGACCTGCTGGGCCTTTCCAGATTAAGCTCAAAGAGAAGTGGTCTCTGAAAGCCTGGAGTGGTACCTAAGCTTTCACCAAGTTTCAAGCTACTACTCCACTCCTGTCTACTTCCAGAAGCCAATTTAACTGTGGACTACCTTTGCCACAGCCAAGGCTTGGTGATTGCCAGTCGGGTGATCAACCCTTTGAGTGACATCTCCAGACCGAGAGCAACTCACAGCGACTAATGTCAGCAACAATCTGCTGCTGTGTTACTAAATCCTGAAGTTGGAGTCAAATCGTCAAGTGAGTTGTGAAGCATCTTTGGTGCAACCTGCCCCAGTGATTGACAGCTGTCAGCTACCTCTGCACCGGAGCCGCCGAGCAAGGTAGAAGAAATCCAGCTGTTGAACCCGGGTCCTAGGATCCCAAAGGCCTCTACTCTGCATGGGTAGAGTGGAACTCCTCTCCAAGTGTGGTTTTGTCAAGTGTTGCACATTTGACAGCTCCCTGGATCCTATTTGGCACCAAGGACAGCTAAGTCACCTCTGCATCCTGACTCACTGGACAAGATAACAAAGTAACGACTGTTGGAACTTTATCCAGGAACCAGCATGACCTTATCCATCTGAGGGTTTGTTTCAACTACCATGCAAGTGACCGAGTGTCACCTGTGTTTTCCCCCATTGATTTTAATGGGACCAGTTTGACAGATTTACTGCACTTACTTTTGAACACTTCAAAAATTCACAACCCTGATTGGATGTATGCTACAAAGTTCATTTTATTGTCTAAATTGATATAAAAATAAGCTCTATATTTTATGAATTTGTGTTGGATTTCTTTCTAGCTGTCTCAGTTACTTATGCACCATAATGATATTCTAAAATGCTGACACATGTTCCTCCAGTAATGCTTGACTGCTCTTTGCCATACTACCAAGACTGAGCTAAGGATTATTGTTGTTGAATCCAAGGATCACCTCTGTGGTTTTTGAGAATATTGTATAGTAAGGCCTCCCTGCCATACTACCTAATATTCCACCCTGCAAAGAAAGAACTATATGTAACACAATTATTGAGTTCTATAAAACTCCATTAGCAGTTAATTCTAGAATCTAATTAAACACATGGATCTCAGCCCTGGGGTTCTGTGTCTGCACTTCATAAGGTGAATTCATTTGGCCAGCAATTTCACTGAGTTAGTACTGTATTTTTAGACAGTGCAACTCAGAAACAGCGATCAAGGTTTGTATCTTCCTGTTTTTCAGTTGTATTGTCTGAAAATAAAGCACTAACTCCTGGCTTTAAGTGGCAGCAAAAAAGTGGAGGGCCTCTTAAAACTGCAGGCCTAAGAGAGGAGTACTTTAAAAGGGGCGTGGCCTATGAAAGTAAGTGTGTGTCCTAAATCAGATGAATCTAGAATCCTGTGCCTCACAAATTCTAAAAGTTAGTGTGATGCCTGTAAGGAAGATGCAAGGACACCACAGTGCAGGCCACCAAATGAACACACTAAAGATACGGCTGAAAAAAAAAAACATCCAGGAATTATAGGGGAAAACATCTTGTCCCGTTTGAAAAACATTCAGATTCACATTTGTGACTCAGCCATAATACTGCTGCAGATTTTGATATGAGAAACCATTAAAGCAAAAAAGTAAGATTGATTTCTATTACCACATCTCTGCATCAGATACTGCATCACTAGCATAGACAGTCTGTCATGGGCCCCTGGGCAAGGAAGGCAACGAGCCTCATGAATGTGGTTTGAATGATAAAATACAGCAATAATCAGGGTTCAGTGGGCCCCTCAGGTATTTCCCTTCTCATCAGATGCAGGATCCTGAGTGGGCACAGGAGGAGCTGCGCCTGCAGCTGCAAACATATAATTAACAAAAAACATACTATCAGTCGAATTGCCAGCAGGCTTCATGGCTTTTTGTCATTGGCGTGTGCATGGATAACAAAATGTTAACTCAGAGAGTGCTGATACAGCATCAGAAGAAGACATAATCCTCCATTCCTGTGTGGAATGTAAAGGCCCACAAGGCGAGCATCTTTGAAACTGCATTCCCGTGTGATCCCAGTCTTCAAGAAAAACAGAATAGACAGCCTCCCAGGCCTTCGCTATTATAATATTTCTCTTAAGGCCTGGGAAGTGCAACAGCGAGCCAGGTAACTGCTGTCAGTCATTCAAGAAAGTTTTTTTTTTAGTTGTCCCCCCTGTCACTGTGTGGATTTTCTGGTGGGCAAATTAAGGGACTGACAATAGAGCCCGAATAGATCCTGTTTCAGTTGCCCTCTGTAAATACTGACAGGGCTTAGACCGACAGGGTCCAGCCCACTTAAAGACCTGTCCTAACTGACTGAAAGAAATAATGAGTTAATGAATTAATTTTAAGCCCAGCAAGTGCATAAAACAGGTGCTTGGCTCGGAGCTTTGCCAAAAAGCCCACCATGATATGGCCCCTGGTCTATATTGCCTAAAACCTAGTAGGGTAATGGTAGCTTTCAAGCATTTCTTTCTTACGTTCTTTAAAGGTATGTGAAGTTACAAAATCGGTTGACACACAACTTTAAATAATTTATTTTTCATGAGTAAGCTTTATACTTCATTTAAACATGAGACATTTATCACTCGTTCCTACTGCTTCTGGGAGAAATTAGCATGAAGTAAAAAAATGACTTACTCACTGTGTTAGAATTGCGCTTAAGAATGCTTTAAATGCTGCAGAAATATTTACGTTAGAAAATTTCTCGCAGAAAAAAGTGTAAACGCATAATGTTTAAAATACTAGTAAACGAACTGTGAAAATATATTAGTTAATCACATGCAGGATTGAGAATGATCTTAGAATGTTTTGCAAATCAATGCATGTTTAAAACACAGGTAACCATTTCTTAACATGTATACTAACGAGACCCAAAATTCTTTTCACTCGACTCTTGCTCACAGTTACATGAATAGGACATTTAGTAAAACTGATTCGCATAAGTGTCATCCTTTAGAAATATGCTGACTGTAACATCATGTTCATCCATCTCCTCACCCCATGTTAGGTCATGTGTTAGAATACAAAGAGCTTATTGAAACTGAATATGTTAAATGATGACATAGAGACTTTTATGAATACTGCTTCCGAATAACATTGATAGTTGCTTTCCTATTACTGACTAGCCATTGTTCATACGTTGAGCTCATAGAGCTTCCTTTAGCTTAGGTAAGAGGGTTCTCATGAGAACCTTCCCTCATGTAACAATTGCTGTTATAATATGTGTCGATCATGATGGCAAAAGTACAGACTGTGGGAATCAGACAAAGAAGCATCATATGACTGATGACACCACCTCATGAATTAATTTCATTGAATATCAACAGAAGATGCCTACAAAATTGTTACAAAAGTATGAAACTATATTAATGGGTGTTCCTAGCTAGTTCACTTTTTCGATACACCTCATTGCCTTTTAATTCCTTTGACTTTTCCAGTGGTCCTGCTGCTGGATCTTTTCCTGCCCTGAGACTCTTCTTTATGGAAAGTTGACTTCCTTAGCTATTTCCCTGTGGTGACTGATTCTTTTTCATTCATGATTGTGTTGGATTATTAGTGATCAATGCAGTGATTGCACTTTTATTTATAGTTGATATTGCAGCTGTAGGGACCTAGGCTGCGTTTCCAGAGCCACTCTTTATGAGAAGTTCATCTCTTACTTGCTGTTTTCCAGAGGAAATCTTTATGGGTTCTATTTAGAATAGGTCCCTTAGTTAGCTTACTGGGTTTCTTTAGGGAACACTGTGTATTCTTCCTAATGCTGACTCCTAAACAATCTATTTTGCATTTCTGTAAACTTACTAGACTGAATAAAGGTAATTAAAGATTCTAACTTTATAAAAAATAAAGGTTTTTGAAACCTTCGCCAACCTCTCATCATTGACTAATCACCAAAATCTAAATGCCATTGATGTTTTGATTATTTTGAAAGACCTCTAATTCGCCTTTGGTGGGAAAGGTCCGTTGACCTCTCTGGAGCTGTACGTTTCTCCACAGCGACAGTTGTAAGTGGGTGTATATAAAAACTGAACCATCTTGGCGAGTCCTTGGGCTCCCACACTGCCAGTGCAACGGGTGGGCTACTTCTGTCCCCTGTCACCTGATCTTAGCTACAGCGCCAATGTCTTGCCAAGCTTCCATCCTATTTTCTGACTCCCATTCGAGGTCCACCAGTTTGCAAGTTCCTCTACCTCTCCTGAAATATACATTATTTTACCCAGAGACCCATCTCCACCTTACTATCACAACCCCGTTCCCCACTCCATCCCCTGCCCCTTTGTCCCAGAAGCTTCTATTTGGTGACTGCAGCGAAGGTTGCAAATTCAGGAAACTGAACTCACCTTTGCCAAGGCACAAGGTCTGACATCACCCAGATTTACAGGCAGAGTATATACTTAACTGTTCATAAAAATCTTGCATAAAAACACAGAAGTAAAATAACATGGATAACATTTCTTGGCAGTGGTTGAAGTACTAGTAAGCAAAGGGTTGAATGTAGGAACCTGCAGGCCCCTGCAGCTCTTACGGCACAGGTGGTCCTCCTACCTTCCAGGTGGCCCCAACCCTTCAAGCGAGTCCCACGTAGTCTAAGGTAAATGAATATCTATGAGATGTGGGAGACTCAAGGGCCCCTCATCGCATTTTGAAGTAGGGGCTTCTGTGTTACCTTACTGTGCATGTGATAGCCAGACTGACAAAATATTAAACAGACAAACAAAGTTTAAAAAAGGATCTCCTCTTTGCACCTGGCACATCTTTATCATATCACATTGCAACAAATAATTGGCTTTCTATTTCTTCCTAATTAATTGCTACAGTGGGATTTTGCCCATTGCCAATAATGGTATTCATAAGAACTAAGTTAATGAAAGACATCTTGTACCGTAAATATTACATATTTTCAAAATTTCATATGCCTAATGAAGCCTCAGGTCAATTAGTCCAAAGCCTTTCATGAAACCATTTTTTAAAATTAAGATATGATTTGCTTTGCTTCAGCTGAGGTTTTAACCCCTCCCATGCTCATGACGAGCTTAGCTCGTCATGTGCCACGGTCGCGCTGTGCTCATGATGAGCTGAGCTCGTCATAACCGCCGTGGCGCTCACACGCGGGGATAATTCCCCTGCTGTGCTGAACGTTCCACGGAAACGGGTGTGGTCATGACGAGCTCAGCTTGTCATGAGCACATCGCGACTGTGGCTCATGACGAGGCAAGCTCGTCATGAGCACTGGGGTGCTGAACGCGCCCCCCCCTCCCCAGCACAGCAGGGGAATTACCCCCGCGGCCAAGGGGTTAATATATTGTTATATCAATACCCGAGTAAATTACTGTCAATGCTTAGTATCAACTTAGGACTTAAACAACACCTTTTTTGGAATCTACGGGTCAGATTTACTAAACTGACACTCAACACAGTGCAGCAGCCAAAAATGCTGCACTGGGTTGCGTGACAGGGAGAGAGCAGGAGAGCACCATATCTACGCGATATGGCACTCTCTTCCCCTCACCCTAGTGCTGGTGCAGAATCTTGCTGCCGTGTGCCACACACACATCTTTGCACCACCCTGCAAGGGTGTGTGCAAGAGTTTTGCATAGGTTTTGCCCTAGAAGGGTTCCTTTCCAGTGCTAAATACTATGCCTAAACAAGATTAGACAGTTGTACCGCAGCACTTCCAATAATTATCTCTTCATTTGTATCTATTTCCGTACATTATTCTTACAAACAATACAGGCAGCTCAAATCACAGGAGAAACTCTTTTGCACCTAAGTAGAGTTGAATTTAATGGTTCACACATGTTTGCATATATAAGTGCATACGTTGTAATTGATTATACATTAGTTGTGAATGTTTTGAAGAAGCAAAGCTTCGCATTTGCGACTTGCCGTATTCATGAACCTCGTTCATGTGTAACCACGTAATAATTTGTACGTCTTACTAACGTTTATTTCATGTTTAAACGAAGTCCATGAAGCTTGCTTATGTGTTTTCCTAATACGATTAATTTGAGTCCTAAAAATGGCCGCTGCTTTGAAATAAGTGTCTGCGCATGCGTCAGTCACACTCACGTGTCCTGATGTGTTTGCAGGTTTGGAGGGAAATAGTTGCGCATGCGCAATGAATAGCTTTGCCAGTAACGTGGTACTGCTCGTGCCACTGCTCTTGTGTTCGTATATATGTAGCTAACATTTAGACTGCATAAGTATATTTTTCTGTGATAAGTTGAAAGTACAAACCCAATGATGTGTTTTCATATCGTTATTTCTATGTATTAATTTGTTCTCGCTTACTTTTCATGTACCGCGGGAAATGGGGGTCTGACTGAGCCGAATGCCATCTTGGAGGTCCTTATTGCGCATGACCGTCCGCCTGGGGAGAAATCAACCTTGGCTGGTGGAACTTAGCCAGCTGGCAGGGATGGGCAAGATGCTCCTGAGAACTGACCTGCGAACTCAGCAGGACAGAGTCATGTGTCCCCATTTTGAAACAATGTACACTTGTCACTGTATTTCCCTGGACTTTTCTCGTGAGAACCCCAATCTCGCTAGGCGGTACCCTGAGATGCAAAGTAGGCATCCTAATAGTGTGTTCTAATTGGTGTGTTACCCAAATCCTACCTTAGGACCAATCCAAATTGAGGGATTCTGACACTTTGCAACATTGGGGGGTGGTACACAAACTGTATATCTACCCTGGGTTCACCTAGGGAAATTGTCCGACTTGTCTGGTTTAGCTGACCTGTCACTGACCCATCGCACTCAATAGGGGACTGAAGATACAGAGAGCTGCGGAGCACTCAGTCCGAAATTGACCATAGACTAAGGTTCTACTGAGCCTTAAAGTGCTGGCGAAGCACTTTGCTGGGAGTTCGCTGACCCAATCGGGGTCTTGATCGATAGCTGCAGAGAGGGTGGAGCGCAGGCGTTGCTTCCGAACTGCGGGTGCTGGTCCTGTCCTGAGGGTTTCCTGTCCTGTCCTGAGGTCCTGTCCTGATTCCTAATCTGAGGGTTTCCTGTCCTGTCCTGGGTGTCCTTTCTGCACCTGCTGTCCATTGAGGGGTATCCTTCCTTGAGGGTTTCCTGTCCTTAACTGACCCGTGGCCAGGGTTTGGTTTCCACACCAGTCTAGGTAAATATTGCTCTAAATTCTTTAAGACTTGCACCTTTCTATTTTTCTGTCTTTGCTTCAATAAAGAGACACCTTTGCATATGTTGATTTTTCCATGCTTTTTGCCGCAACTATTGAAACGTAAAGTCAATTGCATATTTTCATAACGTGTTCCCATGTTACCCTACCTTTTAGAAATCATATTTTGCATTGAAGTTTGTCATTTCCTGATATGGTCTAGAACGGCCTTACTTAAACTGTCCAAAGAACTTTTACCCTGAATGCATAGCGTTTTCTGTTGCATCTCGTATTAGCATTTCCATGATTACCCTGACTCTATTTCTCTATAGTTATGTACTTTTCATTATCTTGATTATCGATTGTCTTATTCTTGTGAATCTTATGCTTACCAAGAACGAACTTTAGATAAAGATTTTAAAACTTCCAGTTGTCCGTGGTCATTTACAAAAGTATTGAATGTCATTTTGAGTTTGTATTTTGCTGCCTTTCCTTTACAGCTAGCTCCCTGATCCGTTGTGGTCATAGGTACCCGTGTAGGTGGATGGTAAGTCGGGTACTCTGAGTAATAACAGTAGGGAATTCACACAAATTGGTAGCAGCCCGTGAAGTCACCCGGTCAATGTATATTGTGAATTGAAATATATGGGCCCGAAGCCGGAAACGGCGAAATTATTGGTTGGGTGACCTCGCGCGCTCTATCAGTTTGAACATGAAGGAACAGTACAGCATGTACAGCCTGTAGGTGTAGGTTAAGTAACCTCCTCACGCGGATCAGAGTAAATTACAGAATTGATGCGCTGAAGGACTGTGTCAGGGGCATGACACAGCCCTGATTTTACTGATGACAAACTGGGAATGTTGAAGGGGCATATGATAGCCCTATAAAAACCCTCTGTTACCAGCACACAGGGCATTCTACAGACCACACTCCTAAATCCCAGAGACATCTGACTGTCTTGCAGGGCACTTGGGGTGGCAGTTGAGTCCAGATCTTGGGGTCAGCTGCAAACAGAGTCCGTAGCAGGTGGCTTCTCCTTTCAGTTGTCAATGATTAAGCTGTCCCTGCTTTCAAGGTCCAGTATCTTGTTGACTGTCTCTCTCTATTATGCTGCTGTTTCTAAATGTGGGTAGGAAATTCAAGATGTTGTGCACCCCATGGGCAATCCTAGGATGGCACATCATCCTTCTATCCCTGTTCCAACCTTTCTGCACAATAAGGCAGAACTCCTGTGCCCAGCCAGATGTGTGGTCATGGAAATGAGCAGCACCTCCTCTGTGAACAATATAATCCAGTTCTGGGGCAGCTGCCCCTCCAATATCAGATTGGATTCAGTTTAATTGGAAGGATAAAAGCCTGTACAGGCCTAGGTGTTAGTTATATCTGCCTGTGGCAGGAAAACCCGTTGAAGTTAATCAAGGTATTGTGCACAGCCCCCAGCCCATCCTGTCAAGGGAAGGCCAACTCAACCCCCACACCCAAAGCCCTTTGTCACTGTCCTGGAGCAATTAACACTTCACTACAGGAGAGCCATCCAGCTGCCAGTTAAATGCTTACAAAAAGACCTCCGGTGGCTCTATGCAGGAAAATTGTAACTTTTTAAAGTACTTTTAGCTTAATAGTTGGAAAAAGTTTATTTGAATAACTATAAAAATGGGTCCTTGAATGACTTCTCTAGCTGCTACCAATCGTTATATAGTATCTCCTAAATGTAAAAGTGTTGCCTACTGTTTCTACATGCTAGCAGCCATACTTGCTACAGCAAAAATGGCTTCTGGGGTTGTTCACTGTAATTATATGTTCGACATTACCTTTTAAATGTCTTCCTTTTAAATACCATGTTCCTGCATTTATGGGCAATAAGGCCTACTTGGGGTAACTTATTCATATTTAAAAGGAAGATTGATAGGCATGTTAGCTATGTGTAGCTACCAGACTATGCACAGTAGTAATCTCTCATGCGCTTCCACACATGTACGCACATGCATGTGCATGCAGGTTCACATATAACCAGCCCAGTGCCTCCTAGCTGACTGCAGTGGCCTGATCGTAAAGGATAGACACCTGTGGTAAACAAGCTCAATCCAATTACCATGAAATTACTTTGAGACAGCTAATAAACAGAAGCAGATTATCTTCCTCCCGCCTCCTCAGGAGCTGAGGGGAGCACTGTTAATGACTCCTTATGAGTTTGTGAGCCCTTTGTTCCTCTGCTGCAGAGCATTATTCACTGGGTCCAACAGTGTGACAAAAGGCCTGGGATTTGACCCTAAGCTGAGCCAGAGAAATATGAGAACTCCGGATGACCCAAACGGTGGGCAAGTATCTGCATAGTCAATCTTGGTGCACATATTTCACCCAATTTGAAACTTTAAATCAAACTCAGATCAGTTGACTGGGGTGAGTGCTTGCAATGTTTAACACTCCGCCCATCATCTCCTTTGGCTTTGCTTTGTCTATTTATGGACATAATGTGTCTGACCATCTCTATCTATGCCTTTGGTAAATGTTGGAGTACACCAAGGCTGTGTGAGTTAAAAGTGCCCTTAATTGGTAAAAGATGTCCTGCATTGGGATTTCTAATCTTACCCCAATTAAGAGGTCTGGATGTTGGCAATCTGCAATGCTCTCATCCAAAGGCAGCAATTGCTGCAACTGTAACCCTCTGTGGTCAATCAAAGTGATGCCCACATTAGGCAATCCAATACCCTGTCAATGTCACTCTTTCTAGCTCACTCTCTGACACAAAAAACATAGCTGTGAGCCACAGTCCACACTCGAACCTTTTTGAAGGAAAGAGAAGTAGCACACAGGGGAAGGCTGCAGCTGTATGTGACAGTTGGTAGAATGAAAGGCAGTTAAAATGGAGGAGTGGAACTGGTTAAGAAAAGGATGTATTTGATTGGGTGGTGTAAAAAATGTGGTAGCTAAAAGTACGTAGTGATTTAATCAGAAACGTAAGTACATCTGTGATTGACTCTGGACACATTTAAGAGAAGTTCTGCTAATGTGGATATGCTTACATTTTCAAGCAGCTAACTGCACCCACCACTTTTGAACTTGAAGCTGGTATGCTCCTGTAAGATAGTGCTTTGAACTTATGACTTACTGGTACAGTATAGGGTCGCAATAGCGTTTGCTATGGAAAAGGAGGTAAAACAGTGTAGGGGAAGGGTTCCAAATCAAATGTACTTTTAAACTACAAAACACAGTAGTGTAGGGATGGTATGTTTTGTGAAATACCGATTTTCTAATTCTGTAGTAATATACAATCTCAAATGTAGTTGAAAAATGATATCACTTTTATTGTAAGTGCTATAACTGACTCCTATATGAATTTGTAACTCCGTCATTAAGTCACATGTGATGGCTGCGCTGGGTGCCATGAATCCACCCACAGACAATACCAGATTGGACTTCTTATCAGGAGACTATTAAAGGGTTAAAAAAAGCTGAGCAATGAAAACTGGAGTAATAACAGAAGGGAACCTTTTGATTTGCTCAGTATCACTGGAAAAAGAGAGGGAAAAATTGCCGTTACTGGTTCTTTTTTAATGAGAGAGGTACTTATCATTTTGAGTAATAGGACATTTGAAGTGAAAGTGTCTGAAAATTTGAGGATCAGCAAAGCAAAATTACAGGTATGCTAAAAATGGGGATATTGACAATGTATATAATCCTACATATTATTCTGTTGAAGCATTAGACAGCTCACGATACGGGCTGTTTTATGCAGCGGTACCTAGTCTACAGCTAGGCATTACCAAGTTTTCCATTGTTTGCACCAATGCCATTTTGCAAATTTTTTGCCTGTTTGCACAATGTATTAGTGTGATGTGTTCTGCCAATTTCACATTGTCATGAGAACAAGGCTCGGACGAAACTTTATGGCTACATAATGCAACAAATAAAATAATCTGCACTTATTCACTGGTCCATGTCCATGTGCGCTGTGGAAGTAGCTAGAAGTATCTGCTGCCGCTGGTCTGCAGAGTCTGCAATATATTTGGCCATTGGTTTCACGCGGCCATTACACGGGACCCTCGCCTTTCGTTGGACAACGCCTTCAGTGAAACTTGATCCGGGAGGAAACCCATTCTGTAAGGAAAACGGCGTTTGACCCCCCTGAACCTGCACGTGAGACACCGAACAAGGAAGAAGAAGACCTACGGGACCAGTCATGTCTTCCCTGGACCAAAATTCAAAGCTAACCATGTAACTTGATTCACAAAGGATATAGTAGACATACTATGGTTTTATGCAATGAGACGAAATGTTTGATAAAGGCAACGTAATGGCAAAATAATTACAATTCATAAAGTGACTATATACAGTTAAAAAACCGCAGTTAATGTGCAAATAGGCAATCCAGCAAAAAGGCAATTGTGCAAAAATATTCTGTTCACATTTCGAATAACAATAACAACAAACATAAGAGGTTAAATTTACCCCTAAGAGCCTTGCATTGACTCGTTCTAGCATTGCTAAACCTTGAATTAATACCAGGATAAATCCCAAACTTAGTTGTTGAGTGCAAACATAGCATATAGGAAAAATGACAATCCTATTTGTGCAAATCGAGCTAATGTAAAACTCTATTAAATAGTAGTCACCAATCCGGTTACACTAATACATTGTGCAGACAGGCAAAAATTGTGCAAAACGGCATTGGTGCAGACAATGAAAAACTTGGTAATGACTAGCTGTAGACTAGGTACCACTGCATAAAACAGCCTGTATCGTGAGCTGTCTAATGCTTCAACAGAATAATATGTAGTTTCCACCGGAATCGTGGGTTAAATCCCCTATGTGCAAATGTAGCATTACGGAATTGTTTGCATCCTATTTGTGCAAAACTCGCCTAAAATAATGCCAAATGTTAATTAGATTTATATGCCTTTCCCGGGATAATGGATAAGTAATGGGATAAATCCTGAATTAAATCAGTTTCATCCATTATTTTGTCGTCTCTTTGTTTTCATATGTCTATCCCACCTAGTAACTATGTGCATATAGTGCTTAAAAAGTAGTGCATAGTGTCAATTGAAAAAACCATTCACATCCGTGTTCTTATCATGGTTATTAAATAATCTCTGTTTTTTCAAACTGTCTGAATCCAGTAGTGAAAACGTATTTTTCTATTGTTATCCATTTTTTATCTAAAGCTGGGTTTAAACAGTGTGTTCATATTCTTGCTGCTCCTTCTAAGTACCAACATACCCTACAATATAAGTAATACAAGTAAAAGAAAATTGGTCCTATTCAGATGTAAACACATAAAGTCAAAGGAAATAGGAAAATCAATACAGTGCATGACCCCAACAAATATCCGGGTTCTGAACAATCATATCTTGCAGCTAAGCAGACTTCTTATACATGTCGCTAATGTTATTCCTGACCTTGAGAAACTCTGGTTGGCTAAAATACAGAGAAGAAAAAGGTGTAATTGACTCTAAAACTGTATACAAAAAAGATTAAAACCATAAATAATTACCATAAGGATGAAAAACCTATCTGAGATTCCCCTTCTAAGATAAAAATTTCCCAACTAAAGTTCAGGGCAGACATGTGTGTAAATCCTCTGTGATATTGAGTCCTCCTGGATGCTTGGTGTCCAGCTGCAAAATATATCTAGTCTTTAATTTACGAAGCACCCTGTCAGCTCCTCGCCTGCTTGCGACAATTGCATCAATTACAAAATATTTTAAGCCGTGATTGTCACTGTGATGGCTCTCCTTAAAATGCCTGGCCACAGGATAGGTGTTGTCCTGATTGGCTATTGCCCTAAAATGCTGCAATATTGTGCACCGCATGTTTAGTACTTCCCACATACTTTAACCCACATAGGCACATAAGTACGCAAACTGCAAATTCAGTCTTGCAGGTAAGTACTTTACTGATTTGCTGATCTGTATTGCTGAAAGCATCTTTGTAGGTTTTCATGTTGATGCCATGAGTACAGGACTTACAGGTTTTGCATTTGTAGAAGCCACTATTAGTTTGGAGCGATGTGGTTTTCTCAATTATTCCCGGACTGGTGTTAAACAACCGGTCTTTCATGGATGGGGCCTTCCTAAAAGTAATGGAGGCTCTCCGAGGCAAAGTGGGGCCTAAGACTGGATCACTCAAAATCATGGGCCAATTGCGGTTAATGATTTTATACAGATCTGTATGCTGTCTGCTGTACCCAGTTATAATTCTGAATACGCTAGGTTGGGTGGTAGGCTGGTCTACAACTTCTGGATTCATGAGTGTTCCTGTGTTTGCAACTAGCTTATAAGTGTTGAGGAGCTCTTGTCAACTGAGCCTCATGGATTTGGCCGTGGCACTATCAATGATGTGCTCTGTGTAACCTCTTTCAAGGAACCTGAGTTTACTGGCCTGCTGTGCCAGCTTCAAATCTGCGTCACTGCTGCACACCCTCCTAAGACGGAGCATCTCCCCGTACAGATTACTCGGTATTAAATGTGTGGGTTGAGCGCTACCTGCGTGTAAGATTGTATTACCAGCAGTGCTTTTCCTAAATAACCCGGTTTCCATCCTATTGTTGCTGATAAACACTTCTGTATACAAAAATGAAACAACGGACTGACTCATGGTTGCAGTGAATTGAAGATTTAGCTCATTAACATTGATTTCTATGAGAAATGCCTCTGCCTGTTCCCTAGTTCCCCTCCACACTACAAACAGGTTGTCGATGTAACACAACCAAACTATCACATTCTCTTCAAAGGTAGCCTTATGTTGAAACTTGAGGACCAGTTCCTTCCAAGCGTCCATATGCAAGCAGGTGTAGCTCGGTGAGAAACTAGCCCTCATTGCCACACCTTGCAATTGTTGATGAACTAAATTGTTATACATAAAGATGTTATTTTTCAGACAGTGTTCCAACATTTGTAATAACATTTCACTGTGTTCTTTGAGTTGCTCAGATCTTTGAGATAAATAATACCGCACTGCAAGCAACCCATCTTCATGCTTAATGCTCGTATAGAGCGATGCGTCATCAAGGGTCAGCATCCAATAGCCCTCCTCCCAGGTGACCTGCTGCATTTTCTGCGAAAAATCCCCGTGTCTTGAACATACAAATCCTGTGGTAGAAATTATTGGCCTGCCGGGCGGGTTATCCAAATTTTTGTGGACTTTAAGGATGAAATAGATCAGGGGGTTACAGGGTTCTCAATCTTGAGGTATTTGTATTCGTCCTCTTTTATCATTCGTTTGTTTTTCCACCTGGTCAGTTTCTGATGGTAATCTTTATATGTTATTTTCACTGATGCCAAGTTAATACGCTCATAGCATTGTCTATCATTGAGCTGCAGGTAGGCCTCCTTATCATAGTTTGCACGTGTCAGCAGAACAATATTGCCCCCTTTATCCCTGCCCCTAATAATGATGTATTTTTCCTTGCTAAGTTTGGTCACAAGTGCCTTATATTGTTGTGTTTGCTTGTTATACTTGCCCTTCTGATTTTGGACCTGTCTCTCTAATTTCTTCAATTGTGCTGTTACATTTTCATAAAAAATGTCTATCGTGTCCTGGGGCATTAGTGTATTAAAAGTTGACGGAGGCTTAAACGGTTTCTCTTGGGGCAATTTGCTTGGTTTGTAGTGTTGCTACCTCTGATCCCATATCTTGCCTTGGGAGTGTGCCATAGCCTGCCCCTTCAGTTTCCCACCGTTCTAATATATCTCTTGGCATCGATGTACCTGATGGTGTGACTTCCTCCATTGATTCCAAACTATGAGGTATTGTACTTTTGTTTGCCCTCAGCATGTGAAATTTACGTAACTTACATTTTCTCACTGCTTTATAGACATCCAGCCTTGAGTAGCATAGTCAAAATTTGTGTGTGGTGCAAAGGATAAGGCCAGTTTTAGTATTTTCTCGTCATCTTCTGTGAGTTTCATTGATGTCAGATTGACAATAGTTCGGTTATTACCGCCGTCTACTGTTGCTTAATTGTTGGCCATTGACCACTGCCCTTCTTTCCGGCTATTTCATTGAGTAACTGAGTCCTTCCGTTACCCGCGTACTTGATCAGTATCAACAACAGGCGGCAAGAAGATTCCAAATTGCTTTCGGCCCACTACCGCATAAGATCAGGGTTGGGGTTTTCGTAGCTGGGGGGCGTTAAGATTCTAAGTCCTCTAGGGATATAGCCGACATACTTAAATGCAGTTTAATTCCTTTTTCGGGCATCTTACACGATATTCTTTAAAATTTGAACTCAATGGCGCCCCTGCCCATGAACTCTCCTCCCATGAGTACCTGACTTTCAAATGCCGTGAAGCCAAGAACCTCCTCCTTGTACTCCGCGTCCTCTGACCCAGTCCCGTAGGTCTTCTTCTTCCTTGTTTGGTGTCTCACGTGCAGGTTCGGGTGGTCAAACACAGTTTTCCTTTCGGAATGGGTTTCCTCCAGGGGATCCCGGATCAAGTTTCACTGAAGGCTTTGTCCAACGAAAGGGGAGGGTCCTGTGAAATGGCCGCGAGAAACCAATGGCCAAATATATGGCAGACTCCGCAGACCAGCAGATACTTCTAGTTACTTCCACAGCACACACGGACCAGTGGATAAGTGCAGATTCTTTTATTTGTTGCATTATGTCGCCATAACATTTCGGCTCGTCCGAGCCTTGTTCTCATGACAATGTGAAATTGGCAGACCACATCTTTTAAAGCTAACCATGTGACTTGATTCACAAAGGATATAGTTGACATACTATGGTTTTATGCAATGAGACAAAATGTATGATAAAGGCAAAGTAAGAGCAAAATAATTTCAATTCATAAAGTGACTGTACACAGTGCAAAAACCGCAGTTCGGGTGCAAATAGGCAATTGTGCAAAAAGGCAATTGTGCAAATATATGCTGTTCACATTTTGAATAATAATAACCACAAACATAAGAGGTTACATTTACCCCTACTAAGAGCCTTGCATTAACTCGTTCTAGCATTGCTAAACCTTGAATTAATGCCGGGATAAATCCCAAACTACGTTGTTGAGTGCAAACATAGCATATAGGAAAAATTACAATCTTATTTGTGCAAATTGTGCTAATGTAAAACTGCAACATTGGTATCACTGTACTAAATAGTAGTCACCAATCCGGTTACACTAATACATTGTGCAAACAGGCAAAAATTGTGCAAAATGGCATTGGTGCAAACAATGGAAAACTTGGTAATGCCTAGCTGTAGACTAGGTACCGCTGCATAAAACAGCCCATATTGTGAGCTGTCTAATGCTTCAACAGAATAATATGTAGGATTATATACATTATCAATATCCCCATTTTTAGCATACCTGTAATTTTGCTTTGCTGATCCTCAAATTTTCAGACACTTTCACTTCAAATTTCCTATTACTCAAAATGATAAGTACCTCTCTCATTAAAAAAGAACCAGTAATGGCAATTTTTCCCTCTCTTTTTCCAGTGAAGGTTCCCTTCTGTTATTACTCCAGTTTTCATTGTTCAGTTTTTTTAACCCTTTAATAGTCTCCTGATAAGAAGTCCAATCTGGTATTGTCTGTGGGTGGATTCATGACACCCAGCGCAGCCATCACGTGTGACTTAATGGTGGAGAGACAAATTCATATAGGAGTCAGTTAAAGCACTTACAATAAAAGTGATATAATTTTTCAACTACATTTGAGACTGTATATTACTACAGAATTAGAAAATAGGTATTTCACAAAACATACCATCCCTACACTACTGTGTTTTGTAGTTTAAAAGTACATTCGATACACTGTTTTACCTGTAGTGAATAGGCCAACGCCCCCAGAAATAGGTTACAAGATAGCCAAAACCTAAATACCAAAAAATAAACCAAATCAGCGTGACATAGTAAAAAAACAGTAAATGAATGAATTCGTTAAAATCAAGCATGTTCACATATTTCTATATTATAGATGACAGTTAGGTGGCATAGAGTTAAGTGGCAACTTTGAATGTCATAGAGTTCTAGCAGATCAATTACCCGCTCGTCATAGTAACCATGAAGTAAAGTGACTTAAGGAAGTCAATTACGCGTTATAGCTATTACTGGGGGTGTTGGCCTATTCATTGAAGGATGGATATGCTATAAGGATGTTATTGAACCTAACTCCTTTGGATTTGAAATTGGAACTCATTATAAATTGAGATACCCCTTCGGGGCGAAGGAGCTGTGACTAGGGGACGTCTCCCAGATGGGACACGCTGTTTATATTTGATTTGGACGCACTCCAGCACGGAGAGTGCACCCTAGAGCACGCTGGAATTGAATATTTAGGTAAAACAGAGTGTGCAAGTGTGACATTACTCCTTATGGGAACACTCCAGCCCGAACTGCCAAGCCATGTCTTCCCTGGACTGGAAACAAGCATCCTGGGACTGGTTTCCGGCTAATCAGCCGTTATCAGCTAGGCTAGCTTGAATCCAGTGGCAAAGTGAGCAAGGGACCCACGTCTAGGCATACCCTGCCAACTTAGGGCGAATAAAGCAAAACAAAAGAGGATGATGGACGGAGTGTTAAACATTGCATGCACTCACCCCAGTCAACTGATCTGGGTTTAATCCATCATCATTCTTTAGCTCACTCCACCACCCCAGTGCAGACATGGCCATATGCAAATGAGTTCGACCCCGTGCCTAATGGGAACAGTCCAGCCCGAACTGTCAAGCCATGTCTTCCCTAGAAATTAGCATTTAAAAAACCTTAAAAATTCACTGACACAACCACAGGTTTTTTCAGTGATGTCATCAGTGATGTCACTGACCATATCATGAATGATGTAATATGTGACATCATCAGCAGTGCATTGCGAGGGCACATGTTAAAGTTAGCTGAACTAAATATAACAGCCAAATTTCTCTGGTCTTGTATGCGTGAAATGTCCAACAAACTAGAACATCCCTGAAACCTGTGTTTTTGTCAGTGAATTTCAAAGGTTTTTAAATGCTCATTTCTAACTATGCCTACAAAGGTAGGACATGTGCAGAAAGTGGATGAAAGACACAGAAAGAATCAAGAGTTGTGCATAAAGAACCAACAGAGGAGCAGAAAGAGCCCTCTTTACAAAGTCATCCTGTGCCCCCAACATTTGTCTGATGGGTACTGGTGGTAACGGACTCTGACTAACCAGGTCTGAAGCCAGTACTATGCTGAAAGACACTTAGTATACAGTGAAAACACCTATATTCACTAGGGTACACTATGGGTTGGGGTATCCTTGTGATTGGCATGACCTCCCCTGTATGGCACTAGTACATAATAGGGCAGGGGGATTAAAACTACCTCTAACTAAGAGGTACAGAAGGAGGCAAGAGAAGTACAGAAAGAAGCAACACAGGTGCCGATAGAGGAAAGAGAGGTGCAGAAATAAGCAAGAGCAGTGCAGAAAGAACCAACAGAGGTGTAAAAAGAGGCAAATGGGGTGTAGAAAGGGGCAGGAGAGGTGCACAAAGAGGCAAGAGTGGTACAGAAAGAGGCAGGATAAGTGCAGAAAGAAGGGAAAGAAGTGCAGAAAAAGCAAAGAAAAGTACAGAAAGAGGCAAAAGAAGTACATCAAGAGACAACAGGGGTGCAGAAAGAAGAAAACAGGTGCAGAAACCGGTAATAGAGGTGCAGAAAAACAAGAGGCAAGTGAGGTGCATAAAGAAGCAAGAACAGTACAGAAAGAACCAACAAAGGTGTAAAAAGAGGCAAAAGGGATGCAGAAAGGAGTAGGAGAGGTACAAAAAGAGGCAAGAGAGGTACAGAAAGAGGTAGGAGGGTGCAGAATTGAGGAAGACAAGTGCAGTAAGAGGCAAGAGAATTGTTTAAAGAAGCAACAGAGGTGTACAAAGAAGCAAGAGTAGGGCAGAAAGAGGCTAATAAGGTGTAGATAGAAGTAAGAGCAGTGCAAAAATAACCAACAGAGGTGCAGAAAGAGGGAAGAGGGGTGGAGTAAGAGGGGTGCAGAAAAAGGTAGGATGGGTGCACAAAGAGGCAAGAGGTGTACAGAAAAAGGCAGGAGGGGAACAGAAAGAAGGAAGAGAAGTACAGAAAAAACTAAGAAAAGTAAAAAAAGAGGCAAAAGAAGTACATAAAGAGACAACAAGGGTGAAGAAAGAAGCAAGACAGGCAGGTGCAGAAAGGAGCAAGTGAGGTGCAGAAAGAGCCAACAGAGGTGCAAAAAGAGGCAAGAGAGGTGCAGAAACAGGCAAGAGAAGTGCATAAAGAGGCAAGAGAATTGTTGAAAGAAGCAACAGAGGTGTACAAAGAGGGGAGAGTGGTACAGAAAAGGGCAATAAATATGCAGAAAGATGCAAACAAGGTACATAAGAGAGACAACAGGGATGCAGAAAGAAGCAAGACAGGTGTAGAATGAAGCATGAACATGCAGAATGAAGCAACAGGGGTGCAGAAAGAGGCAAGAGAAGTGTTGAAAGGAGCAAGTGAGGTGCAGAAAGAGCCTACGGAGGTGTAAAAAAGAGGCCAGAGAGAATCAGACACAGGCAAGAGAAGTGCACAAAGAGGCAAGACAATTGCTGAGAGAAGCAACAGAGGTGTAGACAGAAGCAAGAAAAGTGCAGAAAGAGGCAAGTGAGATGCAAAAACAGGCAGAAAAGGTATAGAAAGACAGAAGATGAGTACAGAAAGAGACAACAGGGGTGCAGAAAGAAGCAAATGCGGTGCAGAAAGAGGCAACAGACATGCAGAAAGAGGGAAGAGAGGTGCAGAAAAAGGCACGAAAAGTGCAGAAAGAGGCAAGTGAAATGCAAAAACAGGCAGGAAAGGTACAGAAAGATGGAAGACGAATGCATAAAGAGACAACAGGGGTGCAGAAAGAAGCAAATGAGGTGCAGAAAGAGGCAACAAACATGCAGAAAGAAGGAAAAGATGTGCAGAAAAAGGCAAGAAAGGTGCATAAAGAGGAAAAAGATGTACCTAAAGAGATAACAGGGGTGCAGAAAGAAGCAAGACAGGTGCAGAAAGAAGCATGGAAAGTGCAGAAAGAAGCAAAAGGGGTGCAGAAAGAGGAACGAGAAGTGCAGAAACACAAAAGGGAAGTGTACAGAGAGGCAAGAAAATTGCTGAAAGAAGCAACAGAGGTGTAGAAAGAAGCAAGAAAAGTACAGCAAGATGCAAGTGAGATGCAAAAACAGGCAGGAAAGGTACAAAAAGAGGGAAGGCGAGTGCAGAAAGTGACAACAGGGCTGCAGGAAGAATGAAATGAGGTGCAGAATGAGGCAACAGACGTGTAGAAAGAGGGAAGAGAGGTGAAGAAAAAGGCAAGAAAAGTGCAGAAAGATGCAAAAGAGGTGCATAAAGAGACTACAGGGGTGCAGAAAGAAGCAGGACAGGTGCAGTAAGAAGCATGGAAAGTGCAGAATGAGGCAACGGTGGTGCAGGAAGAGGCAAGAGAGGTGCAGAAACAAGCAAGGGAAGTGCACGCAGAGGCAAAAGAATTGCTGAAAAAACAACAGAGGTGTAGAAAGAAGCAAGAAAAGTGCAGAAATAGGCAAGTGAGATGCAAACTTAGGCAGGAAAGGTACAGAAAGACGAAGACGAGTGCAGAAAGAGACAACAGTGGTGCAGAAAGAAGAAAATGAGGTGCAGAAAGAGGTGACAGACATGAAATGAGAGGGAAGTGGTGCAGAAAAAGGCAGGAAAAAGGCAGAAAGAGTCAAAAGAGGTACATGAAGAGATAACAGGGGTGCAGAAAGAAGCAAGACAGGTGCAGAAAGAAGGATGGAAAGTGCATAATGAAACAACAGGGGTGCAGAAAGACGCAAGAGAAGTGTAAGAAGAAGCAAGTGAGGTGCAGAAAGAGACAAAAGAAGTACAGAAAGAGGCAAGAGAGGTGCAGAAACAGGCAAGAGTAGTACAGAAAGAGGCAAGAGAAATGATGAAAGAAGCAATAGAGGTGTAGAAAGAAGCACGAAAAATGCAGAGAGAGTCAAGTGAGATGCAAAAACAGGCAGGAAAAGTACAGAAAGAGGGAAGACTGATGCAGAAAGAAAGAAAAGGGGTGTAGAAAGAAGCAAATGAGGTGCAGAAAGAGGCAACAGATGTACATAAAGAGGGAAGATAGATGCATAAAAAGGCAAGAAAAGTGCAGAAAGACGCAAAAGAGGTTCATAAAGAGACAACAGGGGTGCAGAAAGAAGCAAGACAGGTGCAGAAAGAAGCATGGAAAGTGAAGAATAAAGCAACAGGGGTGCAGAAAGAGGCAAGAGAAGTGTAAGAAGGAGCAAGTGTGGTGCAGAAACAGGCAAGAGAAGTACACAAAGAGGCAAGAGAATTGCTGAAAGAAGCAACGGAGATGTAGAAAGAAGCAAGAAAAGTGCAGAAAGAGGCAAGTGAGATGCAAAAACAGGCAGGAATGGTACAGAAAGAGGGAAGATGAGTGCAGAAAGAAACAAAAGGGGTATAATAATATAACATAATACAATCTTTATTCAGCATAAAAAATACCATAAAAGATACAATATATCAAAAGAAAAATTGTTACAGGTGCAGACTTTAAAAACAGTTCATCAATCTGAGATCTACATAATGCAACTTCAACAAGTAAGTAAGCATACACATCACATGTGCCATATCCCTGACCCATCTAATTCATCTTCAAACTTGATTTAGGCCTAAAGCACGCCATGATTAAAAATTTACAAATCGAAAAAAAAACCAATTTTAAAACAGTATGAAAGAATGGTTAGTGGTAAATCTATGGGCTTCCGCTGCCCCTTGTGATCCTTAAACTAGATCCAAAGTTAGTAATACAAAAAAGTGTAAAAACATCTGGGGCCAATTTTTAAAATAACAAGGCCACACACGCTTGTCTAAATCTGGCTTTCTGTAGGATGCCCTTTAGTAAAAGACTTCTGGGATGTGAATAAAATGGGCATAATAAAACTAAATGAAGGGCCCCTTCATTTCTATTGACAGTGCGAACCCTGCTGGCGCTGCTAATACATGATGCAAAAGGTTTAGACTGAACCGGGACATTAAAAATCTATCATGAGCACTGCTTAAGCAAGACAAGTATGGATCAATGCCCTCGGTAGACTTAACTATTAGATGTTGTCTCACCGATGGCTTGGCTAACTCTCTGTCTTCCTGGTGCGTCGAAGAATACTTGTGGAACCAATCCTTGACCAAGGCCTTATCCTGCATGCCCATTTTATAAGGATTAGTAAATAAGCTTGCACGTCCCATTTTCTCAAAGGACTCCTTCACATATTTTATCCAGGGGATTTTTAGCCAGTGGTCAAGGGAAAGACCGTCTTGTATGACCAGCCTGCTTAATGCCGCCTCCTCATTTTCCCAGATCTTTACCAACAGACTAAGGTTCTAACTGCCATCCTATCCGTGATGTATCTAGCACCCAATTCTTCATGGATAATGTGAGCTGGCATGCTCTGGGGAACTTTTAAAAGGCGCTTGAAATACATGTTCTCTTCAATTTGCAGTTGGTTATCATCAATAAATCCCCACACCTCACTTCCGTACAGCACTTTAGCACAGCACATGGAGCTATATAATCTCAGAATCTGCTCTGGAGACCAGCGTCCTAACCTGTGTGCAAAATTCATTATTGATCCGGTGCATCTGGTCATAACTCAACATTTCTCTCGGTTTAGTTATAGGATCTACCTGGCTTTTTCCCCACTTCCATAGCATAGGATTTTGCAAGATTGGGGGACAAGTCCAGATTCTCCATATATGACACAAAACGATCAATTTAGGAGCTGCAGGCCTTTGGGGGTACGAGCGAGGAGTACTGCATCGTCTGCGTAGAGCAGAACGGGAATCCAACGGGCACCTATCGTGGGGGTGTCTGCCTGTAAGGTGCTTAGTGCACGGTCAAGACCATTTATATATAACATGAACAGAAAGGGAGATAATATGCAACCCTGTCTGACCCCACTGCAGCACATAAAGGGTTCTGTTGTTTTTCCATCCTGGCTATATCTGACCGCGGCCGTGGTATTCAGATGTAAGGACTTTAAGATGTTAATGAGCCCCAGGTCCAGCCCGAGCCCGCCCATAATTGCCCGTAGTTTCCCACGATTTACTCTGTCAAAGGCCGCAGTCAGATCCATAAGTGCCAGATACATCGTCCCTTGTTTGACCACTCTGTATTTCGCTGAGATGAGATGTAAGTTGAGGCATTGGTCAGTGGTGGATTTCCCCGGCCTGAAGCCAAATTGGACTTCAGTTATGACTTGATGCTCCTCTGCCCAATCTGTCAACCCACTTAAAACCACCCGCCCTAAAACGTTTGCCGACACATCAATAAGAGAAATCGGACGATAACATTGTGGGCTGTCCTTGTTACCTTTTTTGAAGATGAGGATGATCGTAGCAGTGGACCAAGATGCTGGCATTACTGTGTCCACTACTGCATTTATGACCTTCATCAGGATGGGCACCCATAAATCCACATTGCTCATAAAAAGATCAGATGGGATCCCATCTGGTCCTTGGGCCTTATTCCTAGTTAAGCCCTCAATTCCTATTTTTACCTCGCCCAGTGAAAATATAGGTGGGGGTATGTTTTGCTAAATGTTCTGCTACTGTGTCTGGTAGGCCTGGGTGGTAAATTCCTTTCCGCTCGCAGAATTTGCAGAATTTGGGTAATTTCCCGTTCCGCGGAGAGCGTGAAATTGCCCAAAATTCTGCATTCCGCGACTTTGTGAAATTCTTTGCTTGTTCGCGTTCTCAAAATTCGTGTTCGTGAGATATTTCCCTTCGAGCATGCAAACAGCGATTGGGAACATGAAAAAGGCACCGCGAACAAGCAATTCCGCCTGTTCGCTGAATTTTTGCATGTTCGCTGAGATTTTTTACAGTTTCGCGGAGATTTGCGTAACGCGATTACGCAAATTCCGCCCACCCTAGTATCTGGTCCGTACTTAGATGATAATTATAAAGCCCTTGAAAGTGATCATGCCATTGCGACGGCAGAATGTTATTGCCTAACCCGGGTTTGTTAGCATCGTGAAAACAGGGTTTATTTATGACTCTCCAAAAGGTGGTAGAGTCCTTTAATACCATTGCCTCTGTTAAATCTTCCCACGCTAATTGACCCTTGCGTCCCTTTACAGCTAGCTTATATTTTTTATGGCAAAAGGTCACCCGGTCCCTGTCTCTTGGTGAGATCTTTAAGGCAGCTTTCAGCTCTCTTAGGGCACTTGAAAAATGTGGATCAAACCATCTTGGGTTGTCCATTTTTACCTCATGAGCTGGGGCTCTCAGCAGACTGTCAACTATTTGCGTGACACTCCTGAAAACGTCAACAAATTCTGCCCCTTCCACTTCTAGATCTAAACACCTTAGGATAACTTGCTCGCCTTCTTTTAGAAGAGATCTATAAAAGGCCTCACCATTGACCTGTGTTTATCGCAACTTCCTGCCTTGGTCCATAGCCCTAACCACTCCCCTACTCTATGGGGTACCGGGTGGTGGCATGCGTCAACGAGGGATAAGGCCAGAGGATTATGATCACTGAAAGCACTGTAGCCAATACTGAACCTAGATACACAGTTTTGAGTAATACAGAGACAAAGATGTAGTCAATAAATGAGGCACATCCTCTTCCCTTAAAGGTGGGATGAACCGTTGTATCCTGCTTGACAACAATTAAATCAATTGTGTGTGTTAGCACATGCATATTTAACAGGCCACTCAGAGCCCTTTCCTCCTTTGTGTGCTCCCTGTGTGGGCCGTCACGGAGTGTACAAGATGACCATTCCCCATGGGATGCCCTCAGATTTGGGCACAAATGACAGTTAAAATCGCCTGCTAAAATCAACTGTAGCGCCATCAGCCCTCGCCCCTGTGTCTGGGTAAGTCTGGTGTTCAGTTCGTGTAGGCTTGCGAAACCCTGTCCATGTGGCATTGCATGATAACAATTTGTGAGAATTAACCTGTAACCTTCATTAAAAAATGTGAGCCCCTGCACAACTTCTGAACCCCAAGCCAAATCTAACCATCTTCCCTGTAGTGTAAGGTTTATAAATATAATCAGCCCTCCCTAGCTCTTCCTGACGCTGCCTTACGCGCCGGGCAAAATAAGGTTTTGTATCCCTCTAGAAAAAATTGTAGTTTACTGGCTCCCATGTTATTTGAAAACAAATGATCTGAAATTCCCTTATATAAAGTAGCCATTGTTTATTCTCAAATTTAGGGGATAGGCCTGCTATGTTCCAGGAGACTATTTTTATTTCTCTCCCATTAAGCCTTTCTGCAATGGCTGTTACCTGGGAACTGCAGGTCCTAGTTATTGTCTTACTTATACAACTTTCCATGTGGTCAATTACATCCTTATGCTTGCAAGTGGTTTGAACTTCAGCTACCCCAGAGGATCTCATCTCTCCTCCCCCTTGTATCTATATTGGTCACGGGGGTATCACAGGCTCTATCTGCTTCCTCCGTCGGACGTAGTCAATCGATGTCGTTTAGGTTTCCTAATGAAGCTAAGGCGTTATTTGTCTGCACTTTATTAGCCCACCAAGTCGTGCCCTCATGTTGACCCACATGGCAATATCATTGACTAGGATTGGCCAATAGTCTTTAAAGAAACCCAGCGGGAGCGGTTTAATCCCTGAGTCTACTTCAGCTGGATAAAATCCGCTACTCTGGGAAAGAATCTTGCGCACAAGGTCAGGGTGTCTAAGCGTCATAATCAAGCAATGACCTGAAAAGGCTATCCTGGTTCCACCATCCAGGTTACCCTCCTTGCCAACAGAATATGTCTGTGATCTCTGATATTAAACCCTGCGTTCCTACACATCCAATGTGCTACCTTATTAATCAGTTGTGTTGTGGATTCCTCTTTTTGGTTTATAGATGCTGGGAACCCAGTTAAAACAACTGTGCGTGGTTGGTGGCAAATCTAAAACTGGTAGACCTGGAGTACTCTGCGCAGTTAGTGAGGACATCTCTATTAATTTCTGTTGCACATTGTCTCCCCTTTCCATCCTTACATTGTCCACCTGCTGTGTTATGGGATTACCTACCATCCCTGTCCTAGATTTCCTCAGCCCCCTCACATTGGGTCTGGTTACTTAAGGATGTATGTGTGGGACCTTTTGGCCCATGACGTCTTTACCTATTGTGTGTTCCCTATCCCCATTTTTTCTCCCCACATTCTCATTCACTGCAGATGGGGCTGTAACCTTGGAAACTTCAGCTGCCCCCTGAACAACACATGTACACCTGCATGCCCCTTGATTAACTGATGCGCTACTAGGACTCAGGAGTTGCAACAATTTTCCTTCAATTGACCCTAGTTTGCATAAAAGGGGCCCCAAAAGAACAGTCATGAGAGTCTCCAGTTTTTTCCATTTGTTCAGGGTCATCCTCAAGGTCCACCGTGGTGTGGTCGCCACTGTTGGGAATTTGGATCGGGCCAATCCTCTGTTAGGTTCTGAAACAAGTTTCTCAAGATGCCTAGTTGCTTGCTGCTTAGATCTAGGTTTTTGCTCCTGCTTTTGTAAGACTCCTCCCCTTGTGCGCTTCGCAGGTGTCTCTCCACTGCCTTTTGCCACAGATTTCAATAGGCTTTTCATACTTTTCCTAGTGACCCTTTTAGATCTAGTGATAACCTCACCACGGCACGAGCCAGGCGTAATTGTGTTGTGAGCCCGGCTGGAACCGGTGTATCTTCAGTCAATATAAATGGAATGTCTGGAAAATCGAGATCTCCGTCCCCCACTGGATCATAGGCAGGATTGGTGGTGTTAATCTGTGTGACTGAGGTCACCACCAATGCCGTTGACGATAAAGCTGGGAGATAGACTATTTCCCCATTATTGCTTGGACCTGGGATGGCAGAGCATGAGTGGTCTGCAAGTTGCTGCACTCCCCTGGGGGATTTGGCCATGACTATGCTTCCCATCGATGACCGTTTTTGGGCCGCAAAAGTATCCAGAGAGAGTCTTTTATCGGTGATCTGAATTTGGTGAGTCAGAACTGACTCTGCTCTAGTTAAAAGTACGTCCAGGGTCCCCACAACCCCCCCAGCCAGTAAACCCGTGACCTTACGCTTACTCATTCTATCGGCTAACAGTTAATTAATTACTGGCTGATCCTCAATTTGCGCAGAGTCAAATGAGTACCTTGTTTAGTAGGCAATGTCTACTTTGGTGCGTAGGGTCACAGGGGGTGGTCCAGCCCAGCCTCTTCCAGTGTCTTACGGGCTCAGAAGGGCAGTGGGCTTTGCCCGGGCAAGCCTGCGCGTGTCCCGTGGGGCGGGAGCCCCTGATTAACGTTAAAGGCTCCTCCCGGCACTGGTGTCAGTGGCGGTGTTGGCGGTGGCTGGCAGGACCGCAGATGGTGCTGGCAGGTGTATTCCGGTGCTGGGAGGTGTATTGCTCCTCCCAGCGTGTCCTGGCTCGGCTCTCGATCTCCCGGGCACAAAGTCCAAGAGTGCTGCTGTGGAAAAGGGCTTCCTGTGCTGCCGGAGCCCCTTATGATTTTTAAAGGTGCCTCCCGATGCTGGTGTCTGTGGCGGCGTTGGCGGTGGCTGGTGGGACTGCAAATGGTGCTGGGAGGTGTAGTCCTTCTCCCAAGGCGTCCCGGCTCACCTCTCAATCTCCAAGGCTTGAAGTCCGAGAGTGCTGCTGTGCAGAAGGGCTTCCGGCACTGCAGGAGGTCCTGATGACTTTTAAAGGTGCCTGATGTCAGTGGCAGCATTGGCGGTGGCTGGCGGGACCGAAAATGGTGCTGGGAGGTGTAGTCCTCCTCGCAGCGCGTCCCATCCCGGCTCTCGATCTCCCGGGCACGAAGTCCAAGATGCTGCTGTGCAGAAGGGCTTCCAAAAGGGGTGTAGAAAGCAGCAAATGAGGTGCAGAAAGAGGTGACAGACATGCTGAAAGAGGGAAGAGAAGTGCAGAAAAAGGCAAGAAAAGTGAATAAAGATGCAAAAGAGGTACATAAAGAGATGGCGAACAGGGATGGCGAAAGAAGCAAGACAGGTGCAGAAAGAAGCATCAAAAGTGCAGAATGAAGCAACAGGGGTGCAGAAAAAAGCAAAAGAAGTGCAGAAACAGGCAGGAGAAGTGCACAAAGAGGCAAGATAATTGCTGAAAAAATCAACAGAGGTGTAGAAAGAAGCAAGAAAAGTGCAGAAGGCGGCAAGTGAGATGCAAAAACAGGCAGGAACAGTACAATTTCTAAGGGATAATGTCTTTCTTTCTACTATTGCTTAACTCATGTCCATCTCTTGTATGGTACTGATGGTTGCTCATTGTTTTACTTTACAGGATCTCCTTTCTATTCTCTTGTAGGTATATTGGACTGATGGGCATAGCGGTTTTGGCAGAAGTGGAAAACAAACCCAGAAACCATGGGAGGTGTTAGGGTTCCACTCAAGGTGATGCAGTGGCACTGATGCTTCTTCCCCTATGGTTATTGTGCAAATATGACATTTGCATTGTTCGCGTTGTTTTCAGTCCTATATTGTTTTACTTAGGTCCATATGTTACACAGTGTGCAGCTGTCTCTCCCTGCTGATGAATGGAATTAGCAGCAATGACACTTTTGACCTGTCATTGTGAATGTTGAACTAATTCCATCCCCTGGTTTGCCAGAAGAAAGCGCAGAATCATTCTTTCCAACTGCTAAATAAAGCAAGGGGAGGTGTAAGGGCTCTACATGAAAAGCGAATGTGTCTAACCAGGTCTCTCTCTGCCTTCTTTACGTCTTGTGGATTTGGGGCAGATGAATAAGAAAAAGTAGAGCTGCTGCAGGAAGTGCACTGCAGAATGCAGTGAGGTGTGGGCGTGTGCTAAATGAGGTAAGAGAAAGCCAGTTAATGTGTTTCTTTATGACTTTTTGCCTTTTTTAATTGCCTTGCATGAACTGTTAGTCCTGTTGCATGATATCCAGTGACATTTCTTCATCTGCATCATAGACTAGAGTTTAAGTGGCACCCAGAGTCAAGACATTTTTCTTAATGTACAAATAAGGTAACATAACACAGAAGAACCAAAGTTGTGATGCAGGTAGTACCTTGAAGCTATCAGTACTTCTGTGCACCTGGCAGACTGATGCCTATGGCCTCACTTATCATCACATTCTAACTGCATGGTGACACAATAAGAGGGGACAACCACGTACCTAGTTGTCACTTTTGAAAGCAGCTCTGACTTTCCACCTGAAGTACATTCATCAAATCACCAAGCCTGCAGCAGGTACCACCTCCTTCGTCCGGCAGCTCATTGCTAGCACCACCTGGACTATAGCACCGCCGTTGTCTCCACCATCAAGCTTCAAGTAGCAGGATCAGTGTCACTTCACTCTTACCATGCACTCTTGTTATGCACCTTTTGTTAGACCTGCTCATACTTTCATGGACCATTGACAACTGGCTGTGGCACCAAAGTTACAGTGTCCACAGCCAGCGAGCTATTGCTTACCATTTGTGTGATGGCTTACTGTGTTTAAAGGATGATAATGACATGTGATGAGACAATGCCTCAGGGAGAATGCAAGATTCTGCCCCTGCAGGAGGAAGATGGAGCGACGAAACATGCCAGGAGGCAGCAGATCGCACATAAGGCAGCATAGACAGCAGCACCCATGAAAGATGTTTACCATGAAGGCGGCAATAGTGGAAGCGGCAATGTCAGCAAGGATGGTGGATGCTAAAGGCTCCAATGAGCTGTGCATGTTAGAGGGAAGAGATAATGTGTTTCTTTCTACTATTGCTTAACTCATGTCCATCTCTTGTATCGTACTGATTGTTGTTCATTGTTTTACTTTGCAGGATCTCCTTTCTTACTCTTGCAGGTATATTGGACATCAGTCCAATATAGCAGTTTTGGCAGAAGTGGAAAACAGACCCAGAAACCATGGGAGGTGTTAGGGTTCCACTCAAGATGATGCAGTGGCCAGCGAGTAATATGAAGCCTGCTGTCACACTAGCACTGATGCTGCTTCCCCTATGGATTTTTTGCAAATATGACATTTACATTGTGCACGTTGTTTTCAGTCCTATATTGTTTTACTCAGGTCCATATGTTACCCGGTGTGCCAACCGTCTCCCCCTGCTGACGAATGGAATTAGCAGCAATGACACTTTTGAGCTGTCATTGTGAATGTTGAACTGATTCCACCGCCTGGTTTGCCAGAGGAAAACGCAGAAACAATCTTTCCAACTGCTAAAGCAAGGGGAGGTGTAAGGGCTCTACTTGAAAAGTGAATGTGTCTAACCATGTATATCTCTGCTTTCTTTACGTCTTGTGGATTTGGGGCAGATAAATAAGAAGAAGTAGAGCTGCTGCAGGGAGTGCACTGCAGAATGCAGTGAGCTGTGGGTGTGTGCTAAGAGAAAGACAGTTAATCTGTTTCTATATGACTTTGTGCCTTTTTTAATTGCCTTGAATGAACTGTTAGTCCTGTTGCATGATATCCAGCGACATATCTTCATCTGCATCATAGACTTGAGTTTGAGTGGCACCCAGAGTCAAGACATTTTTCTTAATTTATATACTTTTTTGTCCTCATACATGCCACCAGAAATTGTCAACTCTAGATGGGCTTTTCTCCTGGCCTCTAACACGGGCAAACTATTCCCGCCCTGGCTGCCGTGTGTAGCCGACGGAGATCACCCAGAGGTAGGTCGCTTCCTTGTCCCACTCCCATTCGTGATGTATCGTGACCTTTGGGAGGACAGGACCACAAAACCTCTGGCATAATCATTGGACATTTTGGGTACCTTGTCCGTTATCTCTCAGACCATGCAAATAATTGGGACCATATTTTAACAGCACTCTCTCCACCGCACAATAGGTCTAAACGACTAACGGCCATAATGTTCTTAAGACAATTTACAAATCGGGGAGGACTTACAGATTTCCACTCCCTACAGATCTCCCTTCTGGCTATAACAATGACATAAAAAATAAACTGTGAAATGCTATTACTAACATCATAGTCCGTAGGGAGACCGAAAAATATTAATCTGGGGGAATAAATGATTGGTATGGATAGAACCTCTTCTAAGAACCCGCATACCTGATCCCAGTAGCTGATAATTTCAGGGCAGTCTACAAACATATGTCTATCATTTGCATCTGGTGACCTGCAGACATATTCTTCTGCCGAGATCCTTGACAATTTCGCAGGAGTCCAGTTAGCCCTATATGCTGTAAATAAATGGTTCCTTCTAAGATTGGATGGTTTTATGGTTTTTTGGGAAATTGTGAATGAATCTATCCAGATCTTCAGCATCTCTTCGGAGTCATGAGTGACGAAATTGGCCCAAAGCTTGATGATATCAGCTCCTAGTTCATCTTTCGCCCCCACCAATGCATTGTACCAAAGTGACACCTCCCCTTTCCTCCCTGTCCCCCTGCTGATAAGTCCCAAAATCGGAATCTCGTCCCCATTGACCCAGCACTGACTACCCCACCAGGAAGACAACTGGTAGAATTTAAATCTGGAAATGGAACCCCCTGTTAGATTTAAAAGAGATTCCCAACTTAATAGTTTGGAATCATTAGACAGGTCCCCCCACTTGGTAAATCCTGCAGCTCTCAGGGGAAGAGCCAGCAGATCTGATAGGCAGTCTGGTGTACCTGGAGAGTCCCAGATGGAGTCTTGCGAGTGATAGTAAGGTATATCCAAAATTCTACGGATTGCCTTCCAGATGTTAAGTGCTGTCCTAAGAAGCTTCAGGCGAACCTTCTTAAAAAACTTCTGGTCCCCAAATTTGTAAAGAAAAAACTCAAGACCTTGCGGCAGGTCTGATAACATGGCCTGAAAAAGTCTTCCGTGTGTTTTCTTTACGTCTTGTGGATTTGGGGCAGATGAATAAGAAAAAGTAGAGCTGCTGCAGGAAGTGCACTGCAGAATGCAGTGAGGTGTGGGCGTGTGCTAAATGAGGTAAGAGAAAGCCAGTTAATGTGTTTCTTTATGACTTTGTGCCTTTTTTAATTGCCTTGCATGAACTGTTAGTCCTGTTGCATGATATCCAGTGACATTTCTTCATCTGCATCATAGACTAGAGTTTGAGTGGCACCCAGAGTCAAGACTTTTTTCTTAATGTATATACTTTTGTCACCTTGTGATTTCTATCACAGGACATAACAGTTCCAATGTAAACATTTTTAATTCTCTCTGGATTTATTTATATTATGTTATGTACTCACACATTCTGTCTGGAATGTCATTGCGACTTTGAATGTGCTTTACGCATGTTTTGTCTTTTGAGTTTAAGTACTTCTTCTGGGCATATACTCTGATGACAAGATTTAGTACTAGGGTAACCTAGCAACTGAACTTTGTAAACTTTATACTCGTAGCTAACATTATGCACTAAACGTGCTTACTAAACATAGTATTGTGTCACACAGTACACATTTGTTTACCATTCTTTCGCAATTTTGTCGATATTCATCAGCAGATTTGATTATTATCCATTTTAGAATATCAAACACATCATAAAATATCCATCGCCTGATCGCATTGCTGATTATTCTGTATTTCAAACGGAATGTCAGACGTAACTTCAAAAAGAGCTTTGGGGATATTTATCTCTAATATCAAAAGAACTTTAGAGATATTTATTTCTGCAAACCCTCAAGTGTTCATCTCCATTTTTGTAGCTGTCAAGTAGGAGGTGCTGTCCATCTCACAGAATGTCAGCCTTTCAAAAGTTGTTGATTAACAAACAAGTCCTTTTTCATGCCACTATACCTTCAGCAGCAAAGAACATTTTCTCTTGCCGAAGACTAGCTAACAGACAACTTTGACACACTGCTGTTCCTGTTTTGATCCTCATTTCAAGCTCAGAATTTTTTATGATCCTGTGCTAATTGGAGATTAGTCAGGGATCAGCATCATCAGTTGTGTGATAGTTTTCACACCCTCAGACTCTTGCCTTCATAGATTCCAAGAAGTACAATTTCTACAATTTATCAGGGACAATGCTGCAGAAATGGCACAATATGTAGAATATGGTGTGTTAAATAAATATTCACTGTCCTGAGGTGTGCAGCACTTCAGGACAGTGAGAGTGAAAGGAGGGGTGCCCCAGACAGGCATCTGCTGGTGTCGTTAGCACTTTATGACAGTGAGGCTGACACTCAAGAAGCTACAGGCTCTTCCAGCTCGGCCTCCTTGGGTACCTCTTGCTATACGTCTTCAGCTCAGTCAGCACTGTCGTCAGTGTTGACCTGTCCAAGCAGCGCAGCTAGGTGGCCAAGATCAAAGTCAAGTCCATAGGAAACGACTTGGTCACAGGAATCTTTCTCCTCTTTCCGCAGAGACTTTTCTAGCTATTTCCTCCCTCGTTGTTCGCTCCCTAATTCCCCAGAATTTGAGGTAGGCGGACGCACTTTCCTATTCGAGGTGGTTAAGTAGGATGAAACGAACCAGGATGTTCGAAAAAGCATATACTAGGCGAGTGGGTGCTACAAAAACATTCATTGCGGTTTGGAAATACTTAGTGAATCTTGAAAATATGACGGAATAGAAATCTTATTGATATTTTAAGCAGGATTAACTACATTTTAAGGCGAGGGTTAATATCTCTACAAAGAAATAATAGATATAAAAAATAAATAAATAAAAAAATGTAAAAAGCACACGTACTAGAATTTGGCTTATCCCGAGGAGCTATCTTGTTTGGTAAAGGGTAGTCTGTTCTGGGTTTTTTTTCGTTCACTATAGCACTCTAGCACTTCAGCTTAGAATTGTACAACTGTAAAAAGTTCGGATATTGACATAAGCACTTTTGAAAAACGCCCCTTTTGCTCTGCTCTATAAAAAAGTAAAAATAAAAAAGAGATTGCTCTGTGGGGTAAAAGTACTTGCTGAGGAGATGCTTGTAAACTCCAGGATAGAGTATAGGTTTTGAATCCTTGCATGGCAGCTCAGTGGATCAATGCTTCTGATCCTCAGATGTGGATGAGCTTCACCATGCTCATTCTAACCCGTTCCAGATAGTTCACTAGATTAAGGTACCTTGATGTTAGATGTGTTTATTATTTACGGACCTCAGTTTCAGTTCCCAGCAAGAGACATGCGTGGGCTAATGAGTCACTTGTAGAGAACGACTGTTAGAAAATGTGCCTCTCTGAAGGGTCACCCCAAACTTTTTGCCTTCCTCCTCCTCTTTTTCCGACCTTCTTTTTGTTGACTTTAGGATTTTGGGCACTTTACCGCTGCTAACTAGTGCTAAGGTACATGTGGTTCTCCGATAAACCTGATGACATTGGTTTAGACCTCACTCGCATATTTGATGTACTGGTAAGCCCCTGGTACAGTAGCATACCATATACCTAGGGCCTACACTTCAAATGCTACTAGTGGTCCTACAGCACTAATTGTACCACCCACAGAAGTAGCCTTTTAAACCTGTCTCAGGGCTGCCACTGCCGTGCCTGTGTGTGCAGTTTACTGCCACTTTAACTTGGCATTTAAAACTACTTTCCAGGCCAACAACTTCTCTTTTATTACATATAAGTCATCCCTAAGGTATGAACTAGGTCATCCTAAGGGCAGGGTGCTATTTAAGTAAAAGTTTGAGCATGTACTTTTACATTTGGCATGCCCTGGAAGTGACAAACAGATTTTTCATTGTCCACAACTTGGAGGCCCACTCTTCTCGTAGGCTAGTATTAGGATTTCCTTAATACAGTTTAAAGCAGTAATTCCTCATCAGAGAAGCCAAATCCACCTTACTGGTGAAGTTGAATTTAACAACACTGTTGTAGAAATGTCACTTTTAAAAGATGACATTTCTATGTGCTTATAACTCTGTGTGTTCAGCAGCCTGTCTCCAATACATGTCTGGGCTGGGTGACTGTGCATTCTATCCAGACAGCCACAAACACAGGAAGGCGAGGCTTCTCTCCAATCTGAGCACTCATCTGCATGTATCTGCATTCTCATGGGACTTCCTGGCCAGGAAGAAATGGGAGGGGCTGCTGCTTACACTTCAATAGGTAGTGTCCTGTCCACACACACAGCACTGATTTGCCCTACACAGATAGCCTGGCAGACAAAACTGGGGTAAAAGAGAGCCTTGTGCACTTCAGAGTATTGCTTTGAAGTCACCCCCACATCTAAAACCCTGTTGGGTGTACTGGGTCTCTGCCCCCCTAAAAGGAGAAACATCTGGAACTTGAACTGAAACTCTGTCAGAAGGTCTGCTGTATTACTTAAAGAACTCAACTAAACTGCTTTTCTGGAAGGATTCCTTTTCAGCTGTTTGCCTTGCAGTCTGCTGCTCCCTGGCTCTGCTAGAGGGACTTTGACTTCACTCCAAGTGATCTTGAAGGGCTTGCTGGCTTGCCTCCTGTTTTTGGAAGTCTCAGGGACACAAAAGACTCCCTACAATTCTGCTGGTGTTGCTGGACTCTGCCTAGTGTGAGACCTACCCTTGCCTCAGATGCCATCTCCAAGCTCTGAGCCTCAAAGTGGGTTTTGTAGATGTTCTCATCAAAAACTGATGCATTGCATTGACTGCATGAGATATTCCGCTGCATTGCAGTGGTTCAATAGTTTGCGTGGCTCGACGTCGACGCATTGCATTCACTTAAATGGAGTTCGACGCCGACACAGGGCCTTCTTTGCATGACTCCGCAACGATGCAGTAGACACTTGACGCCGACAAAATCTCCATCCAAGTTACTTCTTCAGAGGGACCTGTCTGGTTTCTGTAACTAGCCTGCCGTCAATCGCGGTCGCCTGAACTTTGGATTTGCACTGGTCCCTTGCTACCTCAAGTAACCTTTTGACCGCTAGTGACTTCTAAACACTATTTTTGCACTTAATCTTTAAAAATTCATATCTCGACTTCTAATAATTGGATTTTGTGTTGTTTTGGTTGTATTATGCTCAGATAAATATTCTCTGTTGTTCCAAACATGTGTGGCATCTTTTTGTGATGTTTTCATTGTGTTACTCTCTGAGTATGTTGCACAAATACTTTACACATTGCCTCTTTAGTTAAAGCTAACTGGTCTGTGCAAAGTTACAAGACGGTGAGCACATGTTATCTTTTAGTGTGTGTCTAGCTTACCCTGATTAGAGTGGTGGTTCCTTCCTGGCCTGTGTGCATACCTCAGCCAACCAGGAATAATAGTTCTAACAGCTATGTGTAAACTTTCAGGTAACATGTCTGATTCCAGTTTTGGCAGTCTCACTCCGTAATTCTTCTGAACTTGATCATACGAGTATCCCTGATTTGGGCAATACAAAAATGTATGCATCTAAGGGCAATAAAATGAGTACCAGAAAGGTGGGAGGTACTAATTCTAATGCAAGCCATAACAAGTTCTTAGAAACTCAGGAAAACATACTGTGTGCCACATTCCCACACGGGTTATCAATATTGCCCATTTGGGGTGAATCTCGCTGGGCAAAGGGCTAACCATTACAGTGTATGCTGTACTAGCACTATACATCCCTAGAGTGTGAAGCACCTGTTATGTTACTGAATCTCTTTTTATTAATCATAATTGGAGAAAAATAAGACTGCCTATTTAAAATCCTATCTTTTAGCTCTACAAAGCCATTGCAGGTTTTAGTGTTGAGGCAAACTACACGCCCAAAGATGGAGTTTATCAGTGTCATTCGAACCCCAAAATCTATAATATAAAGCTGTCCATTCCTTCTCTTGGGGTAACTAATCACAGATGAAGTTCTTCTGTTGATTATGGATTTGGTTCATTTTATGTGTGTTTCTTTTTGGTTTATTTAGGTGGAAATTCTATCCGGTGATTGATCAAGTTTCTTTGGAATGTGCACTTCCAGCGAGGCACACATGGTTATTAATAATTAGACAATTTATGTCACTTGGTCTGAGTTGCTGCTCTTCCTTTCCCACTGTGCATTTAAGCACCTGAGACGCCAACTGGAACTAAAGTGGCTTACTTCTTTAAAAACTATGGACAAAAAAGCTTACACTGTGTGTGTAATGTCCTACTATAAGGTGGTTAGACGGGCAAAGTTAACCTATTAGGCATCTGCGATTGAGTTAGCAAAGCACTCCAGCAACCCATATTTAAGATCGTTAACTCTATTACTTTTCTGATCTCAACCTTATATTTGCCTACTCATTTTCAAGTCACCTGAGATTCTTTAGCATCTTACTTTAAGGAGGAGATTCAGACTATAACTCTTTTTAGTATTAGTTTCCACCTTGCCTGATACAAGAAATGATGGCCCACACCTCAGAGACTGTAGGTGCTAGAGATAGTCTGGCAAAAAAATGGTGCCCATACTGCCTTGTCCTCAGGTCTACGTGTCACATTTGGACCATGTCACCATGGTCTGCTGCAGCCTAGTTTTTCTTTTGAGTACACTGGTTGATCATCCGTGTCATCGTTCCCTTATGTGAGGAATTCCTGTTTTTGGATTCCTGTTTTTGGATTTGTGTTTGTGGCAACATTGTCGGATTTCATGGGGTAAACGTCCTTATACGGCAGATTGTTGAAACCTTCCTGGTGGCCGCATCATGCTTTCAAGTAACTTGTTCCTGTCATGCAGACTGCTCCCTGATTCCTAGTTGCATCCCTGAACAATTCGAGCAGTTGTTTCACTAGTTTACTTAGTTCTTTATTTATAATGGAGAGTGTCATGGATATAGCTAAATTAAGGGATCTATCCCCACCCTCAGGCAAATGTTGCTCCTCTCAAAGCATTTCTTCTTTGTCTACTTACACCACTCTGAGTATTGATGGTCCCTGAAGTAGTCTATTGATTAAGAGGGGGAGCACTACAGGGAGTTCTCACCCTAAATGCCCCAAAACACCCTTATGTACACTCAGACAGCCCCGTCACTATTGCTCTGCATACACTTGTAGGTTGATTTTGGTATCAATCAGTAGATCACAGAACAGCATCCTAATTCTTTTAAAAAGGTTTTAAACATTGCTGCAGCGCAGCATTGGGTGAAGTTTGGGGGAATCCTCTAGAGGAAACCCACAGATTTCCTTTCGATGTATTGTGTCTGGCCAGGAGCACACAAGGCTTATCCGCCAATAGCACCAATGTGGGCCTGAGAACTGTGCCATCTAGGACTCCTTGTGCAGTGATGAGTAAATCAAGTGTTCGGGCCAGTTGCCACCTACCACGCTGTACGATGCACCTAATTCACAATATATTCAATGTAACCTTTACATCAAAAACACAGAGGCCAATGAAAGAATGAAGCATCTTAACTGATGAGCAGTGAAGAAAGAGAAACAAGAAAGGAAGTCATGGGAAGATATATAGAGACCTGATATCTGACTGGCAGACTGTTGTTAATCGTTACTTGACCACGTGCTTCTGGGAAATGTAGTTTGTGCTTATTAAGGTTATGGACTTTAAAATCACTTTTATGGTTAATAATGTGAGAAAAGAAGTGCATCCCCCTTGCCGCTAGTCCTGAAATAGAATGACAGACCAACTGTTTTACTGACATGGATGAGAAATACATTGAGAAATACATTTCAGAACTCTTAGAAAATGTGCTATTTTAGATTCGTAGAACACTAACCATAAATGTCATGACAAAACTAACCTCTTCATTGTGTTAATTTCTAAATTAAATTTCACAGCTTTGAATCCATCAAGATGACTTCCGGTGTGCTATACTTCTTTCATCAATACAGATAGCTAGTGCCCCAGTTGTTCAGTAGAACACTGTGAAAAGACACAGTAGAATACTGGGAAATCAACCTACAGACTGCTGCTTCTTCTTTGGAAAAAGTACATGTTTAACTCAGCATGTCAGACTTTATTCTCACATGGCAGAGAGCAATAGCGTGAATCTATAGAAAATGTGCTCTCATTTTAGCTATTGGGGCATCTCCCATAACCGCTGTCAGAAAATCATGAGATAATGCAGTTTAATTGTGATTAGTGCTGTAGAAAGCAAAATTAGAACATATTTTCTTCTAGTTCATAAATAACTTCCTCATCCCTTTCAATAAAACATTCTGACATGTGGAGTGAAACATGCACTTTCAACACCAGCAGCAGCCTGCAAGTTAATTCATGGTGATCAACTTCAGCTTTACCACAGGGTTCCAATAAGCAACTAGAGTGTGGATTGTGGTGCTTCTAGCTGTACTTGTGTTTAACTGATGTATTTAAATGATGAATTCAGTTTAGGCACATATAACCTTTTTGGTCATACAGAGCTGACAGACAGGGAAAGATATAACCTTAAAAGTTTATTTGCAGATTAAATGTCATAAATAAATCAAAAAACATAGCCAAGTTCAATAGATCAAAAATCAGAGCGCAAAGCTTGGTCAATCAAAGAACTAAGTAAAGTGTAGATACGCAAAGTACAAGTATTAAATGAGAGAGCAATCCGGCATGGATTCTCCTCTTGAGTAATCCTGGGCGAAGTACTTCGCTACGCCCACGGAGTGGGCGTAGTGTTGCCTACTTCGCCCTTTGCGAAGTAAGCGTAGCAGGCAACACTACGCCCACTCTGTGGGCGTAGCGAAGTTGCCCGCCACCCGCCTCCCTTCCGCCCTCCCTAAATGCTTAAATTAGCTTAAAAATGAACTATAAAACCACTTACCTTGTCCGCTGCATCCCCGGGGCTCCCTCTCGTGTGGAAAGGGACTCCCTAATACGCCAAAAAGAGCACACTTATATAGCATTCTGAACAATGGATTTCAAACATTCTGTAAGGTTGAACATTATTCTCACAGTTTACGCCAATCAAAATTAAGCAGAGTGGAACAATTGCAACAGAAAACAATTAGCAAATCTCTCATAATTGTACAGCATGGGCTTCTAGCAAACATTACCTGTACTATAACAAATGTTGCTACATTTTTAAACGACTCTGCTGAGACAGTTTGAGATTAATACAAATCTACTGAGAACAATTTGTGAAGATTGTTGCGCTTATTCATGGCACACGTTTGAACTTTACTGTACTGAAACATAAAAATAAAAGGTTAACCCATGTGGTATAAAACATTAGTAAGCAAGTCGCAAACAAAATGGAGAACGAGGCCTACAATCGGGTATTAGAATGAATAGAAAAAATCGAATAAAGAATTATAAAATTAAAGAAATAAATTAAATAGCTTATGAGAACATTTTATTATTGAAAGGCCGTCAGACACCTTTCCCCTGCTCCACAAGCATCTATTTGCCACAAACATTCCTCCGGATACCCCTACATACTCAGCCCCTAATCCAGCACCACATCCAGACAACAAATACGGCCCCAGTCAGCCCAAATTGCAAGTGCACCTTTACCCAATTTTGGCCAGTAACCCTGTATTGCCACCACATACAATTGAAACCACTATCCAACTAAAGAGCAAGATCTGCCAGTGGCTTTGCCAGCAGATGGACTTTGATATTGTGCACAATGATAGCATACTGTTTGTTAAGAAGGTGACTTGGGTTGGGCCCATGTCAAAGAACTAGGATGGGGAGTGTGTTGTAAAAACCTTTAAACAGTCTGCACTTCTTCAGAATTTCCCAAGGCCATCCCAAGTGAACTGTACCAGCATCTTACTGTTAGTTTTTTTTACATCCTTCTGAAGATTGGTAGACATCTTCAATTAACAGCCAACACCTTCAGTCATTTCAGCCACCTTTCATATCAGCAGATCCTTTACCTGTCCAAAATCGCTTTTAGCCTCTATCAGATGTGAACCATATCAACTGACATGAAAACTTGGAAGAATCTTTAGAATTAGCAATAGAGGTTGAATGGGCAGTTCTTTCTTCCACTGCAAGAGCCAACCCTCTCCCTACAGAGCTAGCTAATGGCTGTTACTTTCCATTGTCCATAAACATGATCGACTGGAACATGTCAGACATTGCAACTAAAAAAAGAGAAGAGGATTGGCTGTCATTTATTAGTGAGTATGATATTATTATGTTGCAAAAGACATTACATATGGATGCAACAACCTTGGATAGATACACGTGTTATTCTGTGCCTGTCTCCTCTTTCTCCCCTGGGCAACCGAGGGGCATGCCCATTGGCAATATGCACAGTCTCTTTTAACTTTAGAGTAATTACCATACACATTTTGCCCTCGGGCGCTAAAAAAATCTTTTGGATTATATGTTTTAGCCTTTGAAATATTTTCCTTATTTTATTAACTTTTACAAAATGTTTGTCACAACGGTATGCAATATAGGAATTTTGTTCTCTGCCCTGAATGTCCTTAGAATAAGGTGCAACTTTCTCAATCAGCCCTTTTATATCATATTAGGAGGAGATTTTAATGTGAAATTGACAATAGCACTACACTCGCTGACCCAATCTGATGTGAGACCATCAACAGGTCCATATTATAATAGACACAAGGCGGACAGTCCTTTATAATTCCTGCTAGATTTTGATCTGTGTAACACTGCTGAAATTTTGGGCAACATTGATGTACCAATTGCAACTATCATTCACTGTGGCAGAGGGACTGTGTCTGACTATATGTTTGTTGCAAAACCATTGACTTCCCAGACAGTGGACAATATGGCCAAAGCCTCCAGTTTTGACAATCCAAAGGTTTGGATTTAACATTACTTGGAATAACCAAAGTGCAACTCAACAAGGTCATTGTAGATATTGAAGTCAAGGACAAGAGTAAGAGGCTACGATGGAAGTGTGCCTACATTCCAGCTCTTTCTGGGACCACTATTAGTAAAAATGAAGCACTAATTCATGAGTGTCTAACAGGTGATGTCAATTCAGGCAAATTCATTGTTAAAGTTTTTGTTTTATTAAGCTGGGTCACTTTATCAGGAATTCACTTAAGTCTCCAGTCAGGCCAATAAAACATGTGCATCTGGGTTGGTTTGGCAGAGTTTGCAGGGATGCTAACATACACTTATGCCGGTCCTAAATCAAAACCCTAGAGGATAGAGAGAAGCTAGTATGGTATAAGTCTGCAAATAAATCCACTCTGAAAGCAAGAAAAATAGACCTAAAGTAGGAGATGTGAAAAACTGGTCTTATCATGCCATAAGAATGATGCCAAGACCTTTAGGACAATAGTCAACAAGGAGCATTCCTTCAAAGGCCAGTTGCCGGGACTTACTGTTAATATTACGGCTGAACAATGGGTGCGATACTTCAGTTCAATCTACCATCTTGATACATTAGAAAAGCAGTACCCAGGGGAGACAGAGGCACATTACCCATTAGCCATCCGGTCTGAGGAAATAAAGTCGCTTTAGCAATTTCACAGAGCCAACTAGGAAAGGCCCCTTGTCCAGATGTGCATAGGCCCCTGTCATTGCCAATGACGCAATCTCAGCATGCATAATTAAATTGGATATCTTCCTAACAAACAGCAAGAATATACCCATGTTTAAAAATTCAATAGAAAGAACTTGTGCTACTAGTGACTTATTTCATTAATTAAGTCCATAGTTAGTTTTGTAGGCCACATAGGCTTAGAAGGAATTCTGGGCTTGGTCTGCAGATGCCAACATCCTATCTGACTATCTAACAACAGAGGGTCTGGCTCTAATCAGCAAGGCTGAGCCTCTTATCAAAATGCAACAAACACCTTGCCTGTACTGATACGTATTAAAAGAGCAAATCACCACAGTGACAACAACCAAATTAAGTTCACCCTCATCCAAAATTATTCCAAAATATATTTTTTATTTCAAATATATTTTACATTCATCTTATCACGTGTAACATATATCACAATTCAAAATGTTACAAATAATCTTTATTTTTACACAATTTTTTGCATTGGATTTTAAATCCAAAAACAGTGTGAGTTCTTAAAAAGGAAAAATGTCTGCACTGCACCAATTGATGGACACAGTTTTTACAATTTATCTAAGCAGGCAGAACGAATCATATTGTTAACCACAATTGGTTTTTTCAAAACAAAAAGGTCAACACGTTTCAAACCCCTCTAACTGTTGGCTTGGTGTTCTCTTCAGGACCAGACACTGGAAGAGAATAACAAATAAAGAAAGACTTTAGAACCATGCCCTTATGTTTGGAAGATATCCAACACTAACTCTTAAATACCCTAGGGCACTCAGTTTCAAGGCGACTTTTTTACCTCTTTAGCGAAATCAGCCGATTTCGCTATATGACTCAAACAAATGCTGTCTTATGAATATCTAAAACAAAACAGGAAATGAAAAGAAAAAGTCTAAAGAAATGTTCACAGTCATGTTGTGTCAATTGAAGAAACAATGACAGAGTGAGACACAATTGGTGGCAAAACTAACTACTTAATGTCTGTAGAGCAGAGGTCTTCAAACTTTTGAATGCCGAGACCCCCTGTCTTTATGTTGAGGTTTAAGGACCCCGTCCTGACAAAAATTTCTAAACCTGTAGGCAGGGCTACTGGAATTATGAGGCAGTTGAGGACCAAATTAAGCGACAGGCTTGACTAAATTGTGTGGGAAGAAAATGTAAATGATGTTATGTGATGCCGCCTATTTCGGATTAGCATTGCTTCATTATTTTGAAATTATTTTATTACACACAGTAACACTGAGGAAAGATTCACCCCATCAGTACTTGTTTATATCCAAAATACAACATTTAACGTCAGAAAGATTTCTAGTCAACCTTGGTGAAGGGCCTTCCACTCTGCAGGAATACATGCTGCCACATTAGAAGCTCACCTGGCCCTGGCCGGGAGCAGCAGGGGTCCCTTAAAACCCTGGCGGACTTGTGCAGAGTTAAGCAATTTACCCATGCCGCTTTCCTCTCACCCCCTCCCTTCCATCCCTCTCTCCTCTCCCAACCCCGGATCTCACTCTCAATTTGTAGGCCATTTTCTTTCACCCCTTTTTACAACTTGTGAACTCTCCCCATTCAACCTCTCACTTCACCTTTAATCACCTTTGCCATTCTTTCTTTTCACTGCCCTTATCTGTACCAGTTTCTCGCCTTTATCTCATGGCCTCTCTGGCCCGCCACTTCCCATTCCCTTCAGCACTTCTCATTCACCTCATCTCTCTATTCAACTTTTTGTCTATTTGTATCTTACACCTCTCCAGTCCCACCATTCATCTTTCACATCTCCCCTTTGTTCTAACAGAAGCCCTTACCGTTGGCTCACACTCACTTCTTGCATGTCCACACTTCTATTCTGCAATTTCATTTCTCCTCATCCCTGACCTCTTCAATCGAATTCTCTCACCCCCTTGCTGTCCTCTCTCATCATCTCAGTTTCCGTTCCCAGCAAGAGACATGAGTGGGCTAATGAGTCACTTGCAGAGAACGACTGTTGGAAAATGTGCCTCGTTGAAGGGTCACCCCAAACTGTATGCCTTCCTACTCCTCTTTTTCCAACCTTCTTTTTGTTGGCTTTAGGATTTTTGGCACTTTACCGCTGCAAACTAGTGCTAAGGTACATGTGGTTCTCCGATAAACCTGATGGCATTGGTTTAGACCTCACTCACATATTTGATGTACTGGTAAGTCCCTGGTACAGTAGCGTACCATATACCTAGGACCTACACTTCAAATGCTACTAGTGGGCCTGCAGCACCAATTGTACCACCCACAGAAGTAGCCTTTTAAACCTGTCTCAGGGCTGCCACTGCCGTGCCTGTGTGTGCAGTTTTCTGCCACCTCAACATGGCATTTCAAACTACTTTCCAGGCCTAAAACTCCTCTTTTATTACATATAAGTCATCCCTAACATATGAACTTGGTAGTCCTAAGGGCAGGGTGCTATTTAAGTAAAAGGTAGAGCATGTACCTTTACATTTGGCATGCCCTGGAAGTGACAAACAGCGTTTTCATTGTTCACTACTTGGAGGCCCACTCTTCTCGTAGGCTAGCATTGGGATTTCCTTATTACAGTTTTAAGCAGTAACTCCTCATCAGAGAAGCCAAATCCACCTTACTGGTGAAGTTGAATTTAACAACACTGTTGTAGAAATGTCACTTTTAAAAGATGACATTACTATGTGCTTATAACTCTGTGTGTTCTGCAGCCTGTCTCCAATACACGTCTGGGCTGGGTGACAGCTACACTCTGTGCATTCTCTCTAGGCAGCCACAAACACAGAAAGGTGAGGCTTCTCTCCAATCTGAGCAGTCATCTGCATGTATCTGCATTCTCATGGGACTTCCTGGCCAGGGAGAAATGGGAGGGGCTGACGCTTACACTTCAATAGGTAGTGTCCTGTCCACAGACACAGCACTGATTTGCCCTACACAGATAGCCTGGCAGACAGAACTCGGTTAAAAGAGATCCTTGTGCACTTCAGAGTATTGCTTTGAAGTCACCCCCACATCTAAAGCCCTGTTGGGTGTACTGGGTCTCCGACCGCCTAAAATGAGAAACTTCTGGAACTTGAACTGAACCTGTGTCAGAATGTCTGCTGTATTGCTCAAAGAACTCAACTAAATTGCTTTTCAGGAAGGACTCCTTTTCAGCTTTTTGCCTTGCAGTCTGAAGCTCCCTGGCTCTGCTAGAGGGACTTTGACTTCCCTCCATGTGATCTTGAAGGGCTTGCTGGCTTGCCTCCTGTTTTCGGAAGTCTCAGGGACACAAAAGAACCCCTACAATTCTGCTGGTGTTGCTGGACTCTGCCTAGTGTGAGACCTACCCTTGCCTCAGGTGCCATCTCCAAGCTCTGAGCCTCAAAGTGGGTTTTGTAGATGTTCTCATCAAAAACTGATGCATTTACATCGACTGCATGAGATATTCCGCTGCATTGCAGTGGTTCAATAGTTTGTGTGGCTCGATGTCGACGCATTGCATTCACTTAAATGGAGTTCGACGCCGACGCAGGGCCTTCTTTGCATTACTCCGCAACGATGCAGTAGACTCTTGACGCTGACAAAATCTCCATCCAAGTTACTTCTTCAGAGGGACCTGTCTGGTTTCTGTAACTGGCCTGCCGTCAATCGCCATCAGCCTGAGCTTTGGATTTGCACTGGTCCCTCGCTACCTCAAGTAACCTTTTGACCGCTAGTGACTTCTAAACACTATTTTTGCACTTAATCTTTAAAAATTCATATCTCGACTTCTAATAATTGGATTTTTTGTTGTTTTGGTTGTATTATGCTCAGATAAATATTCTCTGTTGTTCCAAACATGTGTGGAATCTTTTTGTGATGTGTTCATTGTATTACTCTCTGAGTATGTTGCACAAATACTTTACACATTGCCTCTTTAGTTAAACCTGACTGGTCTGTGCAAAGTTACAAGACGGTGAGCACAGGTTATCTTTTAGTGTGTGTCTAGCTTACCCTGATTAGAGTGGTGGTTCCTTCCTGGCCTGGGTGCACACCTCAGCCAACCAGGAATCCTATTTCTAACAGCGATGTGTAAACCGTCAGGTAACAATTCTGATTCCAGTTTTGGCAGACTCACTCTTTAATTCTTCTGAACTTGATCATACGAGTATCCCTGATTTGGGCAATACAAAAATGTATGCATCTAAGGGCAATAAAATGAGTACCAGAAAGGTGGGAAGTAATAATTTTAATGCAAGCCATATAAAGTTCTTCGAAACTCAGGAAAACATACTGGGTGCCACATTCCCACACAGGATATCAATATTGCCGATTTGGGGTGAATCTCGCTGGGCAAATGGCTAGCTATTAGAGTGTATGCTGTACTAGCACTATAAATCCCTAGAGTGTGAAGCGCCTGTTATGTTACTGAATCGCTTTTTTATTAATCATAATTAGAGAAAAATAAGACTGCCTATTTAAAATCCTATCTTTTAGCTCTACAAAGCCATTGCAGGTTTTAGTGTTGAGGCAAACTACAAGCCCAAAGATGGAGTTTATCAATGTCATTCGAACCCCAAAATCTATAATATATAGCTGTCCGTTCCTTCTCTTGGGGTAACTAATCACAGAGGAAGTTCCTCTGTTGATTATGGATTTGGTTCATTTTATGTGTGTTTCTTTTTGGTATATTTAAGTGGAAATTCTATCCAGTGATTGATCAAGTTTCTTTGGAATGTGCACTTCCAGCGAGGCACACATGGTTATTAATAATTAGACAATTTATGTCATTTTGTCTGAGTTGCTGCTCTTCCTTTCCCACTATACATTGAAGCACCTGAGACTGAGCAGTTGAACTTCATGGTAATTTGCAAAAACTTTGAAAAATGCACTAAAGTGAATTTTTCAAAGTTCCATTTTACACACAAACATGCCCTTAGGGCATGTGTGTGTGCAAGATGTACCCATATGCAGAATTCAGGGGTGTAACAGGGTGTCCTTTTGACACCCTGGCGCCCTTGAAATTGCAATCTCAATTTGCGATTCTCTAATTGAGAATCGCAAATTGAGATTGTCTTCCCATTCATTCCTATGGGCCTCGAGGCCCATAGGAATGAATGGGGAGGTATTTCTTGATTGCGACTCGCAATTTGCGAGTCGCAATTAAGGAATTTTAAGATATCGCTGTTTTTTAAGCGACTTCTTCATGCATAGCATTTTGCTATTCCTTATTAGCGAATCCTTATTTTTCGCTAATAAGGAATCGCAAAATGGATGCTTGATGCATCTAGGGGTAGGTAAAGTGTAGATCCGCAAAGTACAAGGTATTAAATGAGAGAGCAATCCGGCATCGATTCTCCTCTTGAGGTCTGTAGAAAGTGACTTCCTAATACGCCAAAAAGAGCACACTTATATAGCATTCTGAACAATGGATTTCAAACATTCTGTAAGGTTGAACATTATTCTCACAGTTTACGCCAATCAAAATTAAGCAGAGTGGAACAGTTGCAACAGAAAACAGTTAGCAAAGCTCTCATAATTGTACAACATGGGCTTCTAGCAAACATTACCTGTTCTAGAACAAATGTTGCTACATTTTTATACGACTCTGCTGAGACAGTTTGAGATTAATATAAATCTACTGAGAACAATTTGTGAAGGTTGTTGCGCTTATTCATGACACACGTTTGAACTTTACTGTACTGAAACATAAAAATAAAAGGTTAACCCATGTGGTACAAAACATTAGCAGCAAGTCGCAAACTAAATGGAGAACGAGGCCTAAAATCGGGTATGAGAATGAATAGAAAAAATCGAATAAAGAAATATAAAATTAAAGAAAAAAATTAAATAGCTTATGAGAACATTTTATTATTGAAAGGCCGTCAGACACCATTCCCCTGCTCCTCAAGCATCTATTTGCCACAAAGATTCCTCCGGATACCCCTACTTACTCAGCCCCTAATCCAGCACCACATACAGACAACAAGTACGGCCCCTGTCAGCCCAATTTGCAAGTGTACCTTTACCCAATTTTGGCCAGTGTACCTGTATTGCCACCACATACAATTAAAACCACTATCCAACTAAAGAGCAAGATCTGCCAGTGGCTTTGCTAGCATATCGACTTTGATATTGTGCACAATGATAGCATACTTTTTGTTAAGAAGGTGGCTTGGGTTGGTCTAAACAGTGTGCACTTCTTCAGAATTTCCCAAGGTCATTCCAAGTGAACTGTATCAGCATCTTACTGTTAGTTTTTTGTACATCCTTCTGAAGATTGGTAGACATCTTCAGTTAACAGCCAACACCTTCAGTCATTTCAGCCACATTTCATATCAGTAGATCCTTTGACTGTCCAAAATCGCTTTTAGCCTCTACCAGATGTGAGCCATATCAACTGACATAAAATCTTGGAGGGATCTTTAGAATTAGCAACAGAGGTTGAATGAGCAGTTCTTTCTTCCACTGCAAGAGCCAACCCTCTCCCTACAGAGATAGCTAATGGGCGTTAATTTCCATTGTCCATAAATATTATCGACTGGAACATGTCAGACATTGCAACTAAAATAAGAGAAGAGGAGTGGCTGTCATTTATTAGTGAGTTTGATATTATTTTTTTAATTTCAAATCATTTTTATTGAATTGAAGAAACAAAAGGAAATGAAATGAACAATAAATAATAATAAAGATACATAAGATATATAGTGCAGTGGCTGACAATAGAATCAATAACTGATAATGGAGAAAGTATTAAATTACAGAGGTGAACACATGTGTCAAATCATAAACGGTGTACAGCCATGCTTATAGTATAAAATAAATAAATAATTAACATATAAGAAAAATGCAGATATAAAATACAAACACAGAGTGCCGAATACCAGATGCCCAATACAAAAGTAGTACACATCACACATCAAAGATAGCGGTTCTATCTCAATGTTACAATAGATGGGATTCCAGCCTGTAGTTATATCTTCTTAGGGCAGAAGTACATTTCACATACAATAGCTCAATAGCCAAGCAAATATTAGCAATAACAGCAATAACAGGTGCGCCTACGGGGGATCAAAGGAGAAGGAAGAGGCATCGAGGGATTTCCACAGTTTCTCAGTGGAAGCACGCCAGGGGGGGGGGGGAATGCAAGGCGCTGTTATCTGTACCTCTAATGCAAGATACCCATTCTTGCCATATCTTAACGGAGACTTCGGAGGCGTTCTTCCATTTACATAATATTACCTTACACGCCAAGGTGAGTAGTAAGTCTAGCAACTGACGGTCATTATCATTGATCACAGTTGGGTCCAGAGCTCCCAGGATGACATAAACAAATTCTCTTGGGGGTTTGATTTTAAGGACATGTTCTATGCAGTTAAATATTTTGTCCCAGTAGTTTCCTAGAGAGGGGCAAGGAAAAAGCATATGCGCTAGATCTCCTTCGACCAGATTACAATTCCAACAATTGGGGCTGTCTCTTAATTGGAGTTTAAATAGCCTTTGGGGTGTCCAGAACACCCTGTTAAGTATCATATATTTAGTTTGTGACAGTATTGGAGAGACTTTGTTCACAAGAGCCGTGGCGTGAACTTTGCTCCAGTCGAACGCAATCCCCGTGGGGTTGGGCTCCCCCTCCATTCGTAGTTCATTAAGCTTTTTGGCTTTCCCCGGCACAGGAAGGAGAAGTTTGTATACTTTTGACACAAAATGACCCGCCGCTTTGAGGCGTGTCAATTGTGATTTAAGCCATGGTTCCGAGGGTGTGAGAGAGCGTGTAGATAGGAGTGTTTTTAATTTGAGGAAAGCATAGAAGTCCATCGGTGTAAGACAGTGCGCTGTTTGGATCGAGGAGTAAGGTAGCGGGTAATGCCCATCGTATAGATCACTCACCATATTTATACCTTTCGCAGACCAGTGTTCCCAGTTGAGGGGGTCTCCGTTAATTCGAAGGACGGGATTGTGCCATAAGGCTATTGAGGTGGTATTTTTTACCCTAAGGCCCGTCGTGTGTACTTGGTCTAACCTTAAAAGTGCACGTCTCGTGTTTAACAGTATGTACTTCGAGTGAGGAAGATGTGTCAGGTCCATGGAGAGTAGCACAGGGAGGGGGACATAGCCAATGAGGGACATCGCTATCTCTACCCAGAGTGGGACGTACAACGGGTCTTCAATCAACCAGTGTACCCCCTGTTTGCCCAAGAACGCTGTCTGGTAATTCCTAAAGTTGGGGAGACCCATCCCGCCTTTGTCCTTAGCTAATTGCAGTTTCTTCATGGATACCCTGGGCTTCTTCCCTTGCCATAAGAATGTGCCAAAGAGTTTATCCACTTTGTGCAGAAAGTCCTCTGAGAATGTCATTGGAAGCATACTCGCTAGATAATTCACCAGCGGGGTTACCATCATTTTTAGGGTCTCAGCTCTCCCCCACCATGACAGAAACTTGGGAGACCACCCATCAAGCAGTGTTGAGATTTTCTTTAAGACCAGATTCTCATTGACTCGCAGGGTAGCAATGAGGTCTTTGTCAAAGTCTAGGCCCAGATACTTAAAGCAGTCCGGTTGCCATGTTAGACCAGAATCCCCTAAGATGTCCTTGTTTCCTTGATTATTCAATAGCTTGACCTCTGTCTTGTCTTTATTTAGCGTGTAACCCGATACTTCTGAGAACTCCTCAATAGTGGACATAAGAGCTGGTATTGCCTCTCCTGCTTTTTCTGACACGACTAGTACATCATCTGCGTAAGCTGTAAGTTTTAGCGTGCAGTCTCCAAATGCGACTCCGGGAATGTTTTTATTATGGCGAATTTGATATAGAAAGGGTTCTATGGCTAGAAGGAATAACGAAGGGGAGAGGGGGCACCCCTGTCTGGTTCCCTGTTGTAGTCTGAATGATGACGAGAAAGACCCTCCCGCTCTAACCCTGGCTGAGGGGCAGGAGTAAAGGGACATGACCAGTTTAATGAAGGACGGCCCTAGATTGAATTTATGTAATACAGCCACTAAATATGACCAGTCCACTTTATGGAAAGCTTTTTCTGCATCGAGTGTGATCGCTGCAGTGGGGGAGGACAGGAGTCTAGCCTTCTCAAGAATGTGGGCTAGGGTTCTGGTGTTGTCACTGGACAGCCTATATTTCAGGAACGCAGCTTGGGAGGGGTGGATCAATTTCGGTAAGACCTTCTGCAGGTGGTTGGCCAGTATCGAAGCTAAAAGCTTACAATCTAAGTTGATAAGCGAGATAGGCCTATAGTTCTTAGGGAGCATTAGATCTTTGCCTTCTTTGGGTAGCACAGCAATTACAGCCTCCGCTTATGTGCCTTTAACCTCACCCGTCTCATTGATTTAACGAAATAGGTAAAGGAGTGGGGAGGCCAGCGTGGAAGAGAAGCACTTGTAAAATCTGGCAGTAAACCCGTCAGGCCCAGGAGCCTTCCCGCACTTAAGGGATTTAATGGCTTCTTCAATCTCAGATTGTGATATAGGGTTATTGAGGCCCTCTTGGTCTTCCGTGGGGAGGGATGGTAGGGCGCAGTTCTCTAAATAATCTTTAACTTGGTCTTCTTTCACATTCAGATTTTTGGCATAAAGACGTTCATAGAATTCTTTGAATATCTCCCCAATTTTGAGGGGGTCAGACCAGTTCACACCAGTTTGATCTGTGATAGAATTGATCGTATTTTTCTGAATTTTGAATTTGAGATAGGCCGCCAGGCTCTTCCCAGCCTTATTCGACTCGCAAATTTTAAAGCGCTTCCTCTTGTCTAGCCACACTCCTGCTCTTTCACTTACTATTTTATTGTAAGCATACTTTTGGTTATTTAGTTCATTCAGAATCTCTTCTGTCCTATCACTTAAGTATCTAGATTCCAAGGTGGAGATTTCACCCTCTAGCTTCTCTAAGGCCGCGTTTCAATTCTTGTTTATGGCGGATTTAAGTTTAATGATAACCCCCGTATAGTGCTTTTCAGAGCCTCCCAGCGTGTCGAATGAGTGGTATCACCCCTTTTGTTGTCTTCCAGGTAGTCTTTTATGGCAGTTTCAATAGTGTTTCTGTGTTGTTCTTTTTCAAGGATTTCCTCGTTAAGGCGCCATAGTGATTGGCGGAGTGTTGGTTTTATGTTGGAGACAGTAAGTGATATGCAAGAGTGATCTGAAATAACCCTTGGTTCTATGCTGGTTTCCTCAATTCTAGCTATGGTGTTCTTGGTAATAAATAAGTAATCGATTCGGGAGAATGAGTCGTGCGGCGAGGAGTAGAATGTGTAGTCCCTCCCAACCGGGTTTTGTAAACGCCAGGAGTCTGCAGATGCCAACATCCTATCTGACTATCTAACAACAGAGGGTCTGGCTCTAATCAGCAAGGCTGAGCCTCTTATCAAAATGCAACAAACACCTTGCCTGTACTGATACGTATTTAAAGAGCAAATCACCACAGTGACAACAACCAAATTAAGTTCACCCTCATCCAAAATTATTCCAAAATATATTTTTTATTTCAAATATATTTTACATTCATCTTATCACGTGTAACATATATCACAATTCAAAATGTTACAAATAATCTTTATTTTTACACAATTTTTTGCATTGGATTTTAAATCCAAAAACAGTGTGAGTTCTTAAAAAGGAAAAATGTCTGCACTGCACCAATTGATGGACACAGTTTTTACAATTTATCTAAGCAGGCAGAACGAATCATATTGTTAACCACAATTGGTTTTTTCAAAACAAAAAGGTCAACACGTTTCAAACCCCTCTAACTGTTGGCTTGGTGTTCTCTTCAGGACCAGACACTGGAAGAGAATAACAAATAAAGAAAGACTTTAGAACCATGCCCTTATGTTTGGAAGATATCCAACACTAACTCTTAAATACCCTAGGGCACTCAGTTTCAAGGCGACTTTTTTACCTCTTTAGCGAAATCAGCCGATTTCGCTATATGACTCAAACAAATGCTGTCTTATGAATATCTAAAAAAAACAGGAAATGAAAAGAAAAAGTCTAAGGAAATGTTCACAGTCATGTTGTGTCAATTGAAGAAACAATGACAGAGTGAGACACAATTGGTGGCAAAACTAACTACTTAATGTCTGTAGAGCAGAGGTCTTCAAACTTTTGAATGCCGAGACCCCCTGTCTTTATGTTGAGGTTTAAGGACCCCGTCCTGACAAAAATTTCTAAACCTGTAGGCAGGGCTACTGGAATTATGAGGCAGTTGAGGACCAAATTAAGCGACAGGCTTGACTAAATTGTGTGGGAAGAAAATGTAAATGATGTTATGTGATGCCGCGTATTTCGGATTAGCATTGCTTCATTATTTTGAAATTATTTTATTACACACAGTAACACTGAGGAAAGATTCACCCCATCAGTACTTGTTTATATCCAAAATACAACATTTAACGTCAGAAAGATTTCTAGTCAACCTTGGTGAAGGGCCTTCCACTCTGCAGGAATACATGCTGCCACATTAGAAGCTCACCTGGCCCTGGCCGGGAGCAGCAGGGGTCCCTTAAAACCCTGGCGGACTTGTGCAGAGTTAAGCAATTTACCCATGCCGCTTTCCTCTCACCCCCTCCCTTCCATCCCTCTCTCCTCTCCCAACCCCGGATCTCACTCTCAATTTGTAGGCCATTTTCTTTCACCCCTTTTTACAACTTGTGAACTCTCCCCATTCAACCTCTCACTTCACCTTTAATCACCTTTGCCATTATTTCTTTTCACTGCCCTTATCTCTACCAGTTTCTCGCCTTTATCTCATGGCCTCTCTGGCCCGCCACTTCCCATTCCCTTCAGCACTTCTCATTCCCCTCATCTCTCTATTCAACTTTTTGTCTATTTGTATCTTACACCTCTCCAGTCCCACCATTCATCTTTCACATCTCCCCTTTGTTCTAACAGAAGCCCTTACCTTTGGCTCACACTCACTTCTTGCATGTCCACACTTCTATTCTGCAATTTCATTTCTCCTCATCCCTGACCTCTCCAATCGAATTGTCTCACCCCCTTGCTGTCCTCTCTCATCATCTCAGTTTCCGTTCCCAGCAAGAGACATGAGTGGGCTAATGAGTCACTTGCAGAGAACGACTGTTGGAAAATGTGCCTCGTTGAAGGGTCACCCCAAACTGTATGCCTTCCTACTCCTCTTTTTCCAACCTTCTTTTTGTTGGCTTTAGGATTTTTGGCACTTTACCGCTGCAAACTAGTGCTAAGGTACATGTGGTTCTCCGATAAACCTGATGGCATTGGTTTAGACCTCACTCACATATTTGATGTACTGGTAAGTCCCTGGTACAGTAGCGTACCATATACCTAGGACCTACACTTCAAATGCTACTAGTGGGCCTGCAGCACCAATTGTACCACCCACAGAAGTAGCCTTTTAAACCTGTCTCAGGGCTGCCACTGCCGTGCCTGTGTGTGCAGTTTTCTGCCACCTCAACTTGGCATTTCAAACTACTTTCCAGGCCTAAAACTCCTCTTTTATTACATATAAGTCATCCCTAACATATGAACTTGGTAGTCCTAAGGGCAGGGTGCTATTTAAGTAAAAGGTAGAGCATGTACCTTTACATTTGGCATGCCCTGGAAGTGACAAACAGCGTTTTCATTGTTCACTACTTGGAGGCCCACTCTTCTCGTAGGCTAGCATTGGGATTTCCTTATTACAGTTTTAAGCAGTAACTCCTCATCAGAGAAGCCAAATCCACCTTACTGGTGAAGTTGAATTTAACAACACTGTTGTAGAAATGTCACTTTTAAAAGATGACATTACTATGTGCTTATAACTCTGTGTGTTCTGCAGCCTGTCTCCAATACACGTCTGGGCTGGGTGACAGCTACACTCTGTGCATTCTCTCTAGGCAGCCACAAACACAGAAAGGTGAGGCTTCTCTCCAATCTGAGCAGTCATCTGCATGTATCTGCATTCTCATGGGACTTCCTGGCCAGGGAGAAATGGGAGGGGCTGACGCTTACACTTCAATAGGTAGTGTCCTGTCCACAGACACAGCACTGATTTGCCCTACACAGATAGCCTGGCAGACAGAACTCGGTTAAAAGAGATCCTTGTGCACTTCAGAGTATTGCTTTGAAGTCACCCCCACATCTAAAGCCCTGTTGGGTGTACTGGGTCTCCGACCGCCTAAAATGAGAAACATCTGGAACTTGAACTGAACCTGTGTCAGAATGTCTGCTGTATTGCTCAAAGAACTCAACTAAATTGCTTTTCAGGAAGGACTCCTTTTCAGCTTTTTGCCTTGCAGTCTGAAGCTCCCTGGCTCTGCTAGAGGGACTTTGACTTCCCTCCATGTGATCTTGAAGGGCTTGCTGGCTTGCCTCCTGTTTTCGGAAGTCTCAGGGACACAAAAGAACCCCTACAATTCTGCTGGTGTTGCTGGACTCTGCCTAGTGTGAGACCTACCCTTGCCTCAGGTGCCATCTCCAAGCTCTGAGCCTCAAAGTGGGTTTTGTAGATGTTCTCATCAAAAACTGATGCATTTACATCGACTGCATGAGATATTCCGCTGCATTGCAGTGGTTCAATAGTTTGCGTGGCTCGATGTCGACGCATTGCATTCACTTAAATGGAGTTCGACGCCGACGCAGGGCCTTCTTTGCATGACTCCGCAACGATGCAGTAGACTCTTGACGCCGACAAAATCTCCATCCAAGTTACTTCTTCAGAGGGACCTGTCTGGTTTCTGTAACTGGCCTGCCGTCAATCGCCATCAGCCTGAACTTTGGATTTGCACTGGTCCCTCGCTACCTCAAGTAACCTTTTGACCGCTAGTGACTTCTAAACATTATTTTTGCACTTAATCTTTAAAAATTCATATCTCGACTTCTAATAATTGGATTTTTTGTTGTTTTGGTTGTATTATGCTCAGATAAATATTCTCTGTTGTTCCAAACATGTGTGGAATCTTTTTGTGATGTGTTCATTGTATTACTCTCTGAGTATGTTTCACAAATACTTTACACATTGCCTCTTTAGTTAAACCTGACTGGTCTGTGCAAAGTTACAAGACGGTGAGCACAGGTTATCTTTTAGTGTGTGTCTAGCTTACCCTGATTAGAGTGGTGGTTCCTTCCTGGCCTGGGTGCACACCTCAGCCAACCAGGAATCCTATTTCTAACAGCGATGTGTAAACCGTCAGGTAACAATTCTGATTCCAGTTTTGGCAGACTCACTCTTTAATTCTTCTGAACTTGATCATAGGAGTATCCCTGATTTGGGCAATACAAAAATGTATGCATCTAAGAGCAATAAAATGAGTACCAGAAAGGTGGGAAGTAATAATTTTAATGCAAGCCATATAAAGTTCTTCGAAACTCAGGAAAACATACTGGGTGCCACATTCCCACACAGGATATCAATATTGCCGATTTGGGGTGAATCTCGCTGGGCAAATGGCTAGCTATTAGAGTGTATGCTGTACTAGCACTATAAATCCCTAAAGTGTGAAGCGCCTGTTATGTTACTGAATCGCTTTTTTATTAATCATAATTAGAGAAAAATAAGACTGCCTATTTAAAATCCTATCTTTTAGCTCTACAAAGCCATTGCAGGTTTTAGTGTTGAGGCAAACTACAAGCCCAAAGATGGAGTTTATCAATGTCATTCGAACCCCAAAATCTATAATATATAGCTGTCCGTTCCTTCTCTTGGGGTAACTAATCACAGAGGAAGTTCCTCTGTTGATTATGGATTTGGTTCATTTTATGTGTGTTTCTTTTTGGTATATTTAAGTGGAAATTCTATCCAGTGATTGATCAAGTTTCTTTGGAATGTGCACTTCCAGCGAGGCACACATGGTTATTAATAATTAGACAATTTATGTCACTTTGTCTGAGTTGCTGCTCTTCCTTTCCCACTATACATTGAAGCACCTGAGACTGAGCAGTTGAACTTCATGGTAATTTGCAAAAACTTTGAAAAATGCACTAAAGTGAATTTTTCAAAGTTCCATTTTACACACAAACATGCCCTTAGGGCATGTGTGTGTGCAAGATGTACCCATATGCAGATTTCAGGGGTGTAACAGGGTGTCCTTTTGACACCCTGGCGCCCTTGAAATTGCAATCTCAATTTGCGATTCTCTAATTGAGAATCGCAAATTGAGATTGTCTTCCCATTCATTCCTATGGGCCTCGAGGCCCATAGGAATGAATGGGGAGGTATTTCTTGATTGCGACTCGCAATTTGCGAGTCGCAATTAAGGAATTTTAAGATATCGCTGTTTTTTAAGCGACTTCTTCATGCATAGCATTTTGCTATTCCTTATTAGCGAATCCTTATTTTTCGCTAATAAGGAATCGCAAAATGGATGCTTGATGCATCTAGGGGTAGGTAAAGTGTAGATCCGCAAAGTACAAGGTATTAAATGAGAGAGCAATCCGGCATCGATTCTCCTCTTGAGGTCTGTAGAAAGTGACTTCCTAATACGCCAAAAAGAGCACACTTATATAGCATTCTGAACAATGGATTTCAAACATTCTGTAAGGTTGAACATTATTCTCACAGTTTACGCCAATCAAAATTAAGCAGAGTGGAACAGTTGCAACAGAAAACAGTTAGCAAAGCTCTCATAATTGTACAACATGGGCTTCTAGCAAACATTACCTGTTCTAGAACAAATGTTGCTACATTTTTATACGACTCTGCTGAGACAGTTTGAGATTAATATAAATCTACTGAGAACAATTTGTGAAGGTTGTTGCGCTTATTCATGACACACGTTTGAACTTTACTGTACTGAAACATAAAAATAAAAGGTTAACCCATGTGGTACAAAACATTAGCAGCAAGTCGCAAACTAAATGGAGAACGAGGCCTAAAATCGGGTATGAGAATGAATAGAAAAAATCGAATAAAGAAATATAAAATTAAAGAAAAAAATTAAATAGCTTATGAGAACATTTTATTATTGAAAGGCCGTCAGACACCATTCCCCTGCTCCTCAAGCATCTATTTGCCACAAAGATTCCTCCGGATACCCCTACTTACTCAGCCCCTAATCCAGCACCACATACAGACAACAAGTACGGCCCCTGTCAGCCCAATTTGCAAGTGTACCTTTACCCAATTTTGGCCAGTGTACCTGTATTGCCACCACATACAATTGAAACCACTATCCAACTAAAGAGCAAGATCTGTGGCTTTGCTAGCATATCGACTTTGATATTGTGCACAATGATAGCATACTTTTTGTTAAGAAGGTGGCTTGGGTTGGTCTAAACAGTGTGCACTTCTTCAGAATTTCCCAAGGTCATTCCAAGTGAACTGTATCAGCATCTTACTGTTAGTTTTTTGTACATCCTTATGAAGATTGGTAGACATCTTCAGTTAACAGCCAACACCTTCAGTCATTTCAGCCACATTTCATATCAGTAGATCCTTTGACTGTCCAAAATCGCTTTTAGCCTCTATCAGATGTGAGCCATATCAACTGACATAAAATCTTGGAGGGATCTTTAGAATTAGCAACAGAGGTTGAATGAGCAGTTATTTCTTCCACTGCAAGAGCCAACCCTCTCCCTACAGAGATAGCTAATGGGCGTTAATTTCCATTGTCCATAAATATTATCGACTGGAACATGTCAGACATTGCAACTAAAATAAGAGAAGAGGAGTGGCTGTCATTTATTAGTGAGTTTGATATTATTTTTTTAATTTCAAATCATTTTTATTGAATTGAAGAAACAAAAGGAAATGAAATGAACAATAAATAATAATAAGGATACATAAGATATATAGTGCAGTGGCTGACAATAGAATCAATAACTGATAATGGAGAAAGTATTAAATTACAGAGGTGAACACATGTGTCAAATCATAAACGGTGTACAGCCATGCTTATAGTATAAAATAAATAAATAATTAACATATAAGAAAAATGCAGATATAAAATACAAATACAGAGTGCCGAATACCAGATGCCCAATACAAAAGTAGTACACATCACACATCAAAGATAGCGGTTCTATCTCAATGTTACAATAGATGGGATTCCAGCCTGTAGTTATATCTTCTTAGGGCAGAAGTAAATTTCACATACAATAGCTCAATAGCCAAGCAAATATTAGCAATAACAGCAATAACAGGTGCGCCTACGGGGGATCAAAGGAGAAGGAAGAGGCATCGAGGGATTTCCACAGTTTCTCAGTGGAAGCACGCCAGGGGGGGGGGGGGGAATGCAAGGCGCTGTTATCTGTACCTCTAATGCAAGATACCCATTCTTGCCATATCTTAACGGAGACTTCGGAGGCGTTCTTCCATTTACATAATATTACCTTACACGCCAAGGTGAGTAGTAAGTCTAGCAACTGACGGTCATTATCATTGATCACAGTTGGGTCCAGAGCTCCCAGGATGACATAAACAAATTCTCTTGGGGGTTTGATTTTAAGGACATGTTCTATGCAGTTAAATATTTTGTCCCAGTAGTTTCCTAGAGAGGGGCAAGGAAAAAGCATATGCGCTAGATCTCCTTCGACCAGATTACAATTCCAACAATTGGGGCTGTCTCTTAATTGGAGTTTAAATAGCCTTTGGGGTGTCCAGAACACCCTGTTAAGTATCATATATTTAGTTTGTGACAGTATTGGAGAGACTTTGTTCACAATAGCCGTGGCGTGAACTTTGCTCCAGTCGAACGCAATCCCCGTGGTGTTGGGCTCCCCCTCCATTCGTAGTTCATTAAGCTTTTTGGCTTTCCCCGGCACAGGAAGGAGAAGTTTGTATACTTTGGACACAAAATGACCCGCTGCTTTGAGGCGTGTCAATTGTGATTTAAGCCACGGTTCCGAGGGTGTGAGAGAGCGTGTAGATAGGAGTGTTTTTAATTTGAGGAAAGCATAGAAGTCCATCGGTGTAAGACAGTGCGCTGTTTGGATCGAGGAGTAAGGTAGCGGGTAATGCCCATCGTATAGATCACTCACCATATTTATACCTTTCGCAGACCAGTGTTCCCAGTTGAGGGGGTCTCCGTTAATTCGAAGGACGGGATTGTGCCATAAGGCTATTGAGGTGGTATTTTTTACCCTAAGGCCCGTCCTGTGTACTTGGTCTAACCTTAAAAGTGCACGAATCGTGTTAAACAGTATGTACTTCGAGTGAGGAAGATGTGTCAGGTCCATGGAGAGTAGCACAGGGAGGGGGACATTGCCAATGAGGGACATCAATCAACCAGTGTACCCCCTGTTTGCACAAGAACGCTGTCTGGTAATTCCTAAAGTTGGGGAGACCCATCCCGCCTTTGTCCTTAGCTAATTGCAGTTTCTTCATGGATACCCTGGGCTTCTTCCCTTGCCATAAGAATGTGCCAAAGAGTTTATCCACTTTGTGCAGAAAGTCCTCTGAGAATGTCATTGGAAGCATACTCGCTAGATAATTCACCAGCGGGGTTACCATCATTTTTAGGGTCTCAGCTCTCCCCCACCATGACAGAAACTTGGGAGACCACCCATCAAGCAGTGTTGAGATTTTCTTTAAGACCAGATTCTCATTGACTCGCAGGGTAGCAATGAGGTCTTTGTCAAAGTCTAGGCCCAGATACTTAAAGCAGTCCGGTTGCCATGTTAGACCAGAATCCCCTAAGATGTCCTTGTTTCCTTGATTATTCAATAGCTTGACCTCTTTCTTGTCTTTATTTAGCGTGTAACCCGATACTTCCGAGAACTCCTCAATAGTGGACATAAGAGCTGGTATTGCCTCTCCTGCTTTTTCTGACACGACTAGTACATCATCTGCGTAAGCTGTAAGTTTTAGCGTGCAGTCTCCAAATGCGACTCCGGGAATGTTTTTGTTATGGCGAATTTGATATAGAAAGGGTTCTATGGCTAGAAGGAATAACGAAGGGGAGAGGGGGCACCCCTGTCTGGTTCCCTGTTGTAGTCTGAATGATGACGAGAAAGACCCTCCCGCTCTAACCCTGGCTGAGGGGCAGGAGTAAAGGGACATGACCAGTTTAATGAAGGACGGCCCTAGATTGAATTTATGTAATACAGCCTCTAAATATGACCAGTCCACTTTATCGAAAGCTTTTTCTGCATCGAGTGTGATCGCTGCAGTGGGGAAGGACAGGAGTCTAGCCTTCTCAAGAATGTGGGCTAGGGTTCTGGTGTTGTCACTGGACAGCCTATATTTCAGGAACGCAGCTTGGGAGGGGTGGATCAATTTCGGTAAGACCTTCTGCAGGTGGTTGGCCAGTATCGAAGCTAAAAGCTTACAATCTAAGTTGATAAGCGAGATAGGCCTATAGTTCTTAGGGAGCATTAGATCTTTGCCTTCTTTGGGTAGCACAGCAATTACAGCCTCCGCTTATGTGCCTTTAACCTCACCCGTCTCATTGATTTAACGAAATAGGTAAAGGAGTGGGGAGGCCAGCGTGGAAGAGAAGCACTTGTAAAATCTGGCAGTAAACCCATCAGGCCCAGGAGCCTTCCCGCACTTAAGGGATTTAATGGCTTCTTCAATCTCAGATTGTGATATAGGGTTATTGAGGCCCTCTTGGTCTTCCGTGGGGAGGGATGGTAGGGCGCAGTTCTCTAAATAATCTTAAACTTGGTCTTCTTTCACGTTCAGATTTTTGGCATAAAGACGTTCATAGAATTCTTTGAATATCTCCCCAATTTTGAGGGGGTCAGACCAGTTCACACCAGTTTGATCTGTGATAGAATTGATCGTATTTTTCTGAATTTTGAATTTGAGATAGGCCGCCAGGCTCTTCCCAGCCTTATTCGACTCGCAAATTTTAAAGCGCTTCCTCTTGTCTAGCCACACTCCTGCTCTTTCACTTACTATTTTATTGTAAGCATATTTTGGTTATTTAGTTTATTCAGAATCTCTTCTGTCCTATCACTTAAGTATCTAGCTTCCAAGGTGGAGATTTCACCCTCTAGCTTCTCTAAAGCCGCGTTTCAATTCTTGTTTATGGCGGATTTAAGTTTAATGATAACCCCCGTATAGTGCTTTTCAGAGCCTCCCAGCGTGTCGAATCAGTGGTATCACCCCTTTTGTTGTCTTCCAGGTAGTCTTTTATGGCAGTTTCAATAGTGTTTCTGTGTTGTTCTTTTTCAAGGATTTCCTCGTTAAGGCGCCATAGTGATTGGCGGAGTGTTGGTTTTATGTTGGAGACAGTAAGTGATATGCAAGAGTGATCTGAAATAACCCTTGGTTCTATGCTTGTTTCCTCAATTCTAGCTATGGTGTTCTTGGTAATAAATAAGTAATCGATTCGGGAGAATGAGTCGTGCGGCGAGGAGTAGAATGTATAGTCCCTCCCAACCGGGTTTTGTAAACGCCAGGAGTCTATGAAGTGAAGTCTACTACATATATTAGTGAAGGCTTTATGTGCCTTGTTACTACGAAAGGGGCACCTAGAGTCTCTATCAAGAGTGGGGTCAGACGGTAAGTTGAAGTCACCCGCCAGGATGTGGACTGCCGTGTCGGGGATAGTGTCAAGCTGCTTCATGAGATCTGCCCAGAATGCCAATTCACATGTGTTTGGGGCATAGACATTTTTGATGTAAAATTTAGTGTCATCCTTAAGTAGTTTAGCTGTGACCCACCTCCCTTTGGAGTCAGATACAGAGGAAAGTAGTTCTACATTGGCCTTCCTGGCAATCAAGGTCACCACACCATTCTTTTTCGCGATTGCTTCCGATCCTACAACCTCCGTGTAAAATTTATTCCTGAGCGTGTGGAATTGTTTGGCTTCTAACTTGGATTCCTGTAACAGGGCAATATCCCCCTTTTGCCTACGTAAGTAGTCTAGAATTTTCTGACGCTTGACAGGCTGGTTAAGGCCTTTCACATTAAGCGAGAGGATTTTCAGGTTGCCTACCTTCGTTACCCCCAGGGGTGTATCAATTGTGAGTGGTGTCATTTGTGTACAGAAGGATATCCAAATTCAAGTAAGGAGCATATGCAGTTGACACTGGGGGGTCTATGTATAACCATCTTAAAAGCATGCTGGGCAACATTTCTACTATCCTTGATTAGACATCTCCACAGTGAGGCCAATAGTGAGCACATAGTGAATGGTTGTAACACTGAAACATAGTTGTTGCGTGCATTTTGGTAATGACAAGTAGCCTCTAGGCAATTCAGGCACCCAATTGTAGATATGAGCATGAAGAAAAATGAGACAGAAATAGAAAATATGACTAAACCTGAAAAAAGCAAAAAGAAGAAAAAGGACAAACCCTCACCCCCCCTTTCCCACCCCCTCCCCCACCCATCACCCATCCCAACCCACAAATCCCTCCCCAAACATGGATGTAGGGCATGGTGATTAGGAGAAAACAACAGCAGCGCCATTACCTCCGTGGCAGCGGACACAACATTTTAAAGATTGGGAACTTGATCAATTTTCAAACATCTAGGAGTAACAGCAACTATTATTTGATAACAATTATGAGCAACAAGTAAGCATTAGTGGCAGCATATCTCCAGTCTCAACTTAAATTATTAGCCCTAATGATTTACCTTGCCAAGATACTACTTGTCAGGGATTAGGCTTGTAAAGTGACCAGTAATTCCAAATATGATGAGCGCAGTGTGCAGGCTACGCACCGGCAATCCATTTGCATTATACGTATTGTTTTTGAAAACGTGCATAACGTAATAACTACCTGGTGACAGCAGGTAAACAGTAAGGAGATAGCTAACAAACGAATACCACATCAGAGTAATTGAGTGAGTGAAAGCAATGTGACAGGTATGCTATGTGGACATAAACATAAGCTGACAACGGCAGCAGGAAGCATACATTGAGACCTTGAGGGATAACCCACAACGTAATATATCAGCAACACCAGTGAAGGATACTCATTTATATCCAGTGGCAGCTCCCCCGGCTGCTTCAAACGAAGTTATGTCCATGGATGATTCCTCTGGCCTGTGTAGAAGTCTTTTGAGTTTCTGTGGATCTGAGAAGACGTGGGACACTCCTTGTATGGTCACCCTGAACTTAGCTGGACCAACAAATCCGAATTGGTGACCCAGTGATCTTAGTTGCGGACGCGTTGCGAGGAAAGCCTTCCTCACATCGACGGTTTCCTTACAGAAGTCCTGTGAAATATACACCTTGTTTGCCTTCCACAATACGTGGTTATGCTTACGGACAAAGGACAGTATTTGCTCCACATGTTGAAATTGTAGGGGCTTGCAGATGATGGGTCTCGGGCCTTTTTGTTTTTTTGTTATTCTGCCTGGAACTCTGTGCGCCCTATCAAATTCCAGAGGCTGGGCGAAGGTGAGATTGGTTGCTTGCGCGAACCATGTTTCCAAAAAGGCAACGCACGATCCGTGATCTACCTCTGAACCTTCCGGAATACCAAATATTCTAAGATTTCCTCTCCGATTTCTATCCTCCAATTCCGCGAGTCTCCTCGTTGTCTGATCTGAAGTTATAGTTAGTCGTTTGAGAGTATCACTGGTCTTGGTTTTAATGTCCTCAAGACGGCTAATTCTTGATTCAGTTTCAGTGAGTCTTGAGTTTGTGTCTCTGATATCTTGTCTGATGGCCACAACCTCTTGCTTCGTAGATTTAGCCAGGTCCCTTACTTCTTCCAATCTACTTAGTATGATGTCCATGGCTTCGCTAACTTCCTTCTTGCCTTTGATGGGCGATACCGGTATCGGTGGTTCAGCCTTTAAGCGCTTAAGATTTTTCGTTGTCTCTTTGTCCCCCATGCTGGTCTTTAATCCTGACTTTAATCCTGACTTTAATCCTTCAATCCTGACAGGAAAGAGAAAAGAAAAAAGTCTTGTCGCGGGGTGGTTTTACACCGTTGGGCTTGTGGGGTCTGCGTTGATGGATATAGGTAACCTGTGGTCCGTGGCACTATTTTGCCAGTGCAAAGTTGTTGGACAGCGGTCTTCAGGTTTATTTCGGGCTTGTCTTCTTTCAAAAGTTACCGTGCTATTTGCTTATGTTAATGTAGTTCGAGTGAGGCCTTCAGGCTTATTGCAGGCTTGTCTTCTTTCAAAAGTTACCATGCTATTTGCTTAAGTTAATGTTTTGCCAGTGCTGGGACCTGATATGTCGTATTGGTAGCGTATATTAGCGTGTGGCATGTGGTTAGCATCCAGTATCTAGTGTCCATACCTTTGGAGGCCGATCGAGGATCTAACAGCAGACACTACTTGCAAGGGGTGTCACAAGCGTCGGCCATCTTAGGGTCAGGCAAGGCTGAATAAAGGTCTTAATCTTGCCCCTCACCGTTGAAAAAAGGCCAAGTAAGCAGCTCTTCACATGTGCATCAGTCAAGCTAAGTCACAATACATCATGTCAGGAAAGGGCTTGCGACATGAGGAGACGAAGTTGTGGATAGCTGGGCACATACTGATGGCGGGACATAGACGATCGTGATTGAGGCACAAAACACGCCAATCTAGCTTTGTAGGCCTGCAGCAGGGAGCGTAGGCAGTCGGAGGGCCATCCGATGGTATTACGACGCTATACGAGCGTGATACGCAGGCTTAGAAGCATTTGCCGATGCAGTTTCGGGGGGGCGCTATTTTGCGCGATAACGCGCGTGGTACCTGGGGTTATTGCGAGTTAGCTCGTCCCAGTCCTTCGGTTTCGGCTGCAGGCATCCAGCAACCTGTATGGAACCGGCACAGCATTCAGGGACTGAACATCCCGGCAGCTGAGCAGGCCGCTCAGTAAAGGCAGGATCGGGTGTCCGGTGAGCCAGGTAGGAAGGCAGGGCCCTGCGCAGGTTCAGTGTAGTCTCTGCATACGGCCCTTGGAGTAGTTCTCAGCGTTACTCCCGGCTACTCAGAGTAGCAACGATGTGTTACCTGTGTATTCCGCTGTTTCATGGCATGTCAGCAGCAGTTATCAGTCGCAGGAATTCGCCGAATTGTTTCAGAAACTCGGCACCACGAGAGGAGAGAATGGCTCAAGCCGCCATTTCCTCCGGCGTCCAAACCACGCCCCCGAGTTTGATATTATTATGTTGCAAAACACATTACATATGGATGCAACAACCTTGGATAGATACACTTGTTATTCTGTGCCTGTCTCCTCTTTCTCCCCTGGGCAACCTAGGGGCATGCCCATTGGCAATATGCACAGTCTCATTTAACTTTAGAGTAATTACCATACACATTTTGCACTCGGACGCTACAACAATCTTTTGGATTATATGTTTTAGTCATTGAAATTTTTTTCTTATTTTATTAACTTTTACAAAATGTTTGTCACAATGGTATGCAATATAGGAATTTTGTTCTCTACCCTGAATGTCCTTAGAATAAGGTGCAACTTTCTCAATCAGCCCTTTTATATCATATTAGGAGGAGATTTTAATGGGAAATTGACAATAGCACTACACTTGCTGACCCAATGTGATGTGAGACCATCAACAGGTCCATATTATAATAGACACAAGGCAGACAGTCCTTTCTAAATTCCTGCCAGATTTTGATCTGTGTAGCAGTGCTGAAATTTTGGGCAACATTGATGTACCAATTACAACTATCATTCACTGTGGCAGAGGGACTGTGTCTGACTATATGTTTGTTGCAAAACCATTGACTTCCCAGACAGTGGACAATATGGCCAAAGCCTCCAGTTTTGACAATCCAAAGGTTTGGATTTAACATTACTTGGAATAACCAAGGCGCAGCTCAACAAGGGCATTGTAGATATTGAAGTCAAGGACAAGAGTAAGAGGCTACGATGGAAGTGTGCCTACATTCCAGCTCTTTTTGGGACCACTATTAGTAAAAATGAAGCACTAATTCATGAGTGTCTAACAGGTGATGTCAATTCAGGTAAATTCATTGTTAAAGTTTTTGTTTTGTTAAGCTGGGTCACTTTATCGGGAATTCACTTCAGTCTCCTGTCCAGCCAATAAAACGTGCATCTGGGTTGGTTTGGCAGAGTTTGCAGGATGCTAACATACACTTATGCCGTTCCTAAATCAAAACCCTAGAGGATAGAGAGGAACTAGTATGGTATAAGTCTGCAAATAAATCCACTCTGAAAGCAAGAAAAATAGACCTAAAGTAGGAGATGTGAAAACCCGATCTTATCATGCCATAAGAATGATGCCAAGACCTTTAGGACAATAGTCCAAAGGATCATTCCTTCAAGGGCCAGTTGCTGGGACTTACTGTTAATATTACGGCTGAACAATGGGTGGGATACTTCAGCTCAATCTACCATCTTTATACATTAGAAAAGCAGTACCCAGGGGAGACAGAGGCACATTAGACGTCTGGGGAAATTAAGTCGCTTTAGCAATTTCACAGAGCCAACTAGGAAAGGCCCCTTGTCCAGATGTGCATGGGCCCCTGCCAATGACGCAATATCAGCATGCATAATTAAATTCGATATCTTCCTAACAAACAGCAAGAATATGCCCATTTTTAAAAATTCAATCGAAAGAACTTGTGCTACTAGTGACTTATTTCATTAATTAAGTCCACAGATAGGAATTCTGGCTTGGTCTGCAGATGCCAACATCCTATCTGACTATCTACCAACAGAGGGTTTGGCTCTAATCAGCAAGGCTTAACCTATTATCAAAATGCAACAAACACCTTGCCTGTACTGATACGTATTTAAAGAACAAATCACCACAGTGACAACAGCCAAATTAAGTTCACCCTCATCTAAAATTATTCCAAAACATATTTTTAATTTCAAAAATATTTTACATTCATCTTATCACGTGTAACATATATCCCAATTCAAAATTTTACAAATACTCCACAAGACCAATATATAAACAAAAAGACACTTAATGGCTCTGAGTCATTCCAACAGTAATAGACAACATCAAATCGATTCTCTCACAGACAACGCATATAACATGTAACACACAACCAAATAATCTTTACTTGTTCCACAATTTTTTGCCTTGGTTTTTAAATCCATAAACAGAGTGAGTTCTTAAAGAGGAAACATGTCTGCACTGCACCAATTGATGGACACAGTTTTTACAATTTATCTAACCAGGCAGAAAGAATCATATTGTTAACCACAATTGTTTTTTCAAAACAAAAAGGTCAACACGTTTCGAACCCCACTAATTGATGGCTTGGGGTTCTCTTCAGGACCAGACACTAGAAGACAATAACAAATATAGGAAGACTTTAGAACCATGCCCTTATGTTTGGAAGATATCCAACACTAACTCTTAAATACCCTAGGGCACTCAGTATCAAGGCGACTTTCTTACCTCTTTGGCGAAATCAGCCGATTTCGCTATATGACTCAAACAAATGCTGTCTTATGAATATCTAAAACAAAACAGGAAATGAAAAGAAAAAAGTCTAAGGACATTTTCACAGTCATGTCGTGTCAATTGAAGAAACAATGTCAGAGTGAGACACAATTGGTGGCAAAACTACTTACTTAATGTCTGTAGAGCCTATCTAGCTTCATACTGGCTCATGAAGAGATGGGGGAGGGTTCACCTAAAATACAAAAACCCGAGGTGACAATTTTTTTTAAAAACAAAAGAAAAATGGACTGCTTTTCTGATATTAAAGTTCAGAGTTCACGTACCTTTAAGCGTTCTTCTAATGTTCGTGAGGTGTACGCAGTGAGGCCAGTTTCCCTACAAAAACCGATGTTTAATGTTATTCAATTGTGCTTCGTGTGAGCTGCTGTATATTTAAACGACACCTAAACATTCTAACTTGCACAGCAGGTTCGTTCCAGATTGGGGAAACAATGTTTTGGTGCGTTTCGTGCTGGGTAATATTTTCTATGACCCCGCTTGGACAGTCTTAGGATTCCTTCCTAAAGGGCAGGTGATGACTCTATACATCTAAGCTGGCCCTATATTTTCCAGCTTAGATGTATAGAGTCATCACCTGCCCATCGAAATCATTTGTATTCTAGAAACGGCCCATCAAAGTTTACCTTCAATACGAGCTGGCGGTTCCCGAATATTTTTTTACGCACGTCCAAAATAAATCGCGGTCAACGTTGTTGCATTCCACCAGGCGCGGTTCATCCATTGGGGAGTGGGGGCGTAGCCCCCCCTGCCCGACGCCGCCCGCAGCTCCCTCATGACAATCATGTCAATGAATCAACATGACGTCAGACCGCCGGGCGGGCGTCATGATGATTCATTGACATGATTGTACAGACGGCAACACAAGTACGCATGCGTGGGGACGGAGGGTGAATTTTTACCCGTGCCCACGCAAGCGCACTTGTGTTTTGGCGGCGTTGCGCATGCCCATCAGGAGCCCTAATGGGCGTGCTGCGGGCGAGAGGGTACCTGTGCCCCTGGCGCCAGGATTGGCCAGGGGCGCTGTGAGCCTGTGACGTGTGCGGGACCGGCAGCAAGGTAAAAGTGTGTGTTTTTCGGTGTTCCAGTAAACTAGCTTGCACAAATGACTTGAGATAGTTCAGTGTGTTAAAGCATCTGCTGCAGAAATGTGTGCGTCTATTCCAGGTCACCCGTTTATTTCACTGCATGGGGTTTTGGAAATGTAAAAATTCTCAGAATTTCTATTTTGATAGTTGCAACAACAGCCTTCAACAGATGTTTTTAATAAACATTTTCCAGAAAATGAGTTAACAACTTTGTCACCACAAATATAATGTACTCTTTGAACTAAGGTTATAACATTTCAAAATGTTAACAAACGGTAGAGGCGGAATAGCATGGTATATGCATTTATTATTGCATGCATGTTGGTGTATGTTTGTATGTGAATTTGTATAGTACATACCTAGGGCTTACAGGATGGCAAATACATTTGGCGGTAGAAGGTTTCCAGCATAAAAAGGTAGGGGTGATGTAATATGTAAACTGGCACATCCTTCAACATCGATCCTAAAGGCTTGTTAGAGTCCATAATTTATTTTATATGGTCATAAAAATACATGAATGATGGATGGATGCAGGGTGGGTGCATTAATGATTGTTCGGTGGATGGGTGGGTGGATGGGTGCATGGATGGATGCATGCATGATGGGTGGATGGATGCATGAATGATGGATGCAGGATGGATGGGTGGGTGGATGGGTGGATGCATGAATGAATGATGTATGGATGCAGGATGGGTGGATGGATGGGTGGATGCATGAATGATGTATGGATGTATGGATGGATGCATGGATGCATGCATGATGGGTGGATGCATGATGGATGGATGGATGGGTGGATGGATGGATGGATGCATGAATGATGTATGGATGGATGCATGGATGCATGCATGATGGGTGGATGCATGATGGATGGATGGGTGGATGGATGGGTGGGTGCATGATTGAATGATGTATGGATGCAGGATGGGTGGGTGGATGGATGGGTGGATGCATGAATGATGTATGGATGCATGCATGATGGGTGGATGCATGATGGATGGATGGGTGGATGCATGAATGAATGATGTATGGATTAAGGGTGGGTGGGTGGATGGATGGGTGGATGCATGAATGATGTATGGATGCATGCATGCATGATGGGTGGATGCATGATGGATGGATGGGTGGATGCATGAATGTATGATGTATGGATGCAGGGTGGGTGGGTGGATAGATGGGTGGATGCATGAATGATGTATGGATGGATGCAAGGTGGTTCGGGCTCGCTCGCTGCGCTCGATCGCTGCAGTGCAATATGCAAATTAGTTTACGCCCACCACTTTCAAATGTCACCAGCCGCCCCTGCGTTCCACAATCTTCCGCTCACAGTGTTTTTAACTTCTGTGTTTCCTTTGCGCAGTATGAATGGCTGTTTGGAAGTCACATGACTTTACTCTCTTGCTTGATGGGAGGTGTAGTTCGTTTCTCCATATCTCTATAAACACAACTTTATTAACTATACGTACCCAAGTTTAAAAATTGGTTCGAATGCTCATATCTAAAATCATAGGGCAGTCTTTGTGTTCCATATAGGGGTTGTATTCACAACGCACTTCAGGATGCCTCCGTTTATTCAAATTCATAATCTATATATTTCAGAAAGTTTGTTTAAGCCATCTAAAGCCGTCTTGAACTTTACTATGAGCAGAGGTCCTCAATGAATTAATTTTTGTTCTACGTCCCCTCCACGGGGATCTTGCTCCACCGTGGATATTATTGTCCAAGTTAAATCCGTTTCTTGATGATTGTTGCTCCAATGGTTTACCCGTGGCGCTGACTTTACCTTTTTCTTAATTCGATATCCTATCTGAGGCACAATATGGGTGCAGGGAGAGCTTTGAAATAAGGGGGTGTGAGGGATGGGCGGAAAAGAAGTCTAGGAGGCCGTATGTGTTTCTAAATTTTGCCGCTTTCATTTTGAGAGGACAATGCAACGAAGAAAAATGAATGATAAAAAAATAATAATGTCTTGGTTCAGGATTATTAGTCCTGGTTTGTCAGCCTCCTGTCATTGATAACCTCTTTTTTCTCTTCCTTCTCTTAGATTCCAGTTCCGGTCTCCAGTGGTATGTCGTCCCCAGGTTGTTAGGAGAGAAGACAAGGAGAGCAAGGTAAGTAAATTGGCCTGTCTAATAGGTTTAATAGTGACAGGCACCATCACCACACGCAGGTGTGTAGAAAATAGAACCCTTTTGCTTCGGGTTATTAATTTCTAACCCTTTGATAGAATAGGGGGGGGGTTGTGAAATAAAGAAAAGAAAATACGCAATTTATTTCCCTGACTCACTCAAACCAATTATGTGCCTTTAGTCTTCCCTGTGCCATTTTCTAGGCATTTCTTAACCATCACCTTAGTCCTCTCTCTCTCGGACTCTCAATATAAAGGCTCTTTTATTCTCTTTCCTCAAAATCCACCAATTTTCTGGAAATTGCCAATGGCCAATGCATTAAGACAAGGACTCTCTTTGGTACCTATACTTCACTCGTTACGGGACCCTCCTGTACTCCTCCCCTCTCCTCCCTGTGCTGCACTACTGTTTCTCAACTTTCCTCATGTATTCACTCCCCACCCCGTACAGCCCCTGAAGCTCCCCTTCTCTCTTTGCCCAAGTACCGAGAAAACATACAACTCTCCTGAGTTGTGGCAGGGACTTCAAGCTTCCCAGGGTGCCCACCACTCTTTGCTCCACTTTTCTGGAGCTTTGTCATCCTCTTGTGCTGGCCTCTGTGCTGCAGAAACTGGGCATCCTTCTCCACCCTCTGGATCAGCATCTTCGTCCTCCTCTGCTTTGTTAGGCTGGGTCCTTGCTCCTCCTTCCTTTCTTTGGTCTTCCTAGTTTTGCCTCCCTATTCTCCCCGCCTCTGACCTGAGCATTCATTCTTTTTGGTCCATACTCGCTGGTGGTTGGTTACACACCTCCAAGGATCCTCCTTCCTTCGTTGAGAGCGTCTCTCTGCCATCCAACTTAACCCTTTCCTTCTTCTCTTTACAGGAAATTGGCCGTCAGAGCAGTTCATCCAGCTGGGGATGAAAAGGTAAGTTAAGGTGTGTTACGGGTGCTGGGTTGGGATCCATGGGATGGATTAGGTTGTTTTCGGGGGGCGGGTTAGTTCTTCCTTACAGGGGGAAATATTTAAACCATCACCTGCTAGTTAACAAGTATACTGTTGCGAAGGGGAGTTCTTTATATATGTCCTTAATGGACTCCTGCCTTCAACTGAGTTGATCTGTAAAAAAACTATGGGACATACTTACTAATATGGGTAATGAAGAGACCATGGTTGAGTTTCTCCATGTTTTACACATGAGAGTCTCAGCCTCTGTGAGATAGGGTGAGGGAGGCCAATGATTCACTTCTCTTTTTTTAACTGAGGAATCAGACAGCGTGCGTTTTAGCACCGATCTTGTCCCCGCTGTATATTAACAACATTAACACTTTTCTTATCACACATGGACAAGATTTACCAGAGGTAAACACCACCCCCACCAGTCATATTGCATGTTGATAATGTGGTGTTCTCGACACACTCCCCTAATGGCCTAAAGGTCCTTGTAGAACTTATGGACAACCTTGAACTTGACACCAACCTAGCCAGAATTTGTATATAGTTTGTGGTCCAAAGAATTGTAAAACTAGAAATATTAACTCAAGGGGGAGAATGTAGGAAACGCCAACCTTTTCCTCTACTTGGACATAACGTTTTGACTCCTCGAGCTCCTGGCTACAGTGCTTCTCTATAAGGTGCCAAAATATTGCCCAATCAGTTGGCATATTGTTGAATTATGCCCAGAATATTGATGATAAACTGGCCAAGCCCTTGAGGGAAATCCATAAGTGAAGGTGCTTACTAATACTAACATATGAAACAGAGTTTTGGGGTGATATGTAGCTCTGTAAGTTGTTTCTTAAGATTGGTGGTAAACCATTGTAGAATCATGATGTTTTAAGCTGATTTTCTTTAGTTGTGCAATATTTAATATACTGGATACACTTTTATGAATGTAATATGTTAATACTTTTATGATAATCTTTTAAGCATCGAAAAAAAGATGAATTCAATTAAATGGAAGTGTGGAACAAAACAAAAAAATGTAACTGCACTATTACATTAATTTTGAATTAAAACTTGAATGGAAATATATGGAATGAAATTAAAATAACTTTTCTGAAATTTAAATTTAAAATAAAATCCAATGTAAAGAAAGAAACATTTGGTTTTAATGTGCATGAATAATTAATAAATATGATGTTTAGAATTAAATACAATTATCTTTGTTATTTTTAATAAAATATACTGTTACACTATTTTTTAAATTCAAAAGTTTATTAAAACATTTTATAATCAAATATTAAATATGTAGTATTTTTAAGTATTTTTTAACATGAATGTATATTTAGTTCTAATTTGAACTATCTAAATATTGTAATTTGGCTGAACATTATTTCGTATATAGCTTTATTTTAAGTGCCTACCTCCATTATTTTCTACGGGAGGCTGTTGCATTATCAGTGGCTGGCCATGTGTAGTGCTGGACTCTGAGGGCTTGATTCACAAAGGGCATCAGCACTCCTGGCGGAGGCCCTGCAGTCGTGGGGGAGTCTCCGCGCTTGGGGCAGAATCTCTACAATGAGAATTCTCAGAACGTAGATTCCGCCTTGAGTGCTGAGACTCCCCATGACTGCAGGGCCTCCGCCACAAGTGCGGAAGCCCTTTGTGAATCAGGCACCCAGTTTGTGAATACAGAAAAGTAGTAAACTGACTCAAAAATGTAAACATACTCACAAGTCTAAGTGTAAGTTACCTTTGTGATTAAGCCCACTGCGTCTTCAAAGATTAAACCTCTTCCCTTTGATTGAGCTTACCCGCGCACTTATCCTGAGCCACCACTGCCGAGAGTCTTGTGGGGGCATTGCGTGTGAGGGAGCCGCTACCGCCGCCACGGCCGAGAGTCACTGGGGGCCATTTTTGCTGGACGGGGACGCCGGAGAACTACGCCTCCCAGCGTCCCTTGCGGCGTGCTCGCCGCTGACGCACCCAGAGAGCGCCAGGAGGCACCCAAAAGGACAGTCAGGCTCCCGCGGCGCGGGACGCCCGTGGGCCAAGGGCGCGCCCGTCCGCTCCCGTCAGAGGCCGAAGGAGGCCAGGCCTGGCAACCCCTCTTAGCATTCCATTAAGATGAGTGGCTCTAAGCAATATGGGGAGGCGTATAGTAACATCAGGTGCAAGGCCTACTACTACTATTGACAGAATGCTTGAAAGAGCTGTCAGTATCGTCTCATCGTAAATCGAACTAACAGAGAGGAGACCTTCCTTGGGCCTATCAGCACCCCAGTTGCATTCGTTTGAAGGAGTTGAGCGGGGTAACTTAAATGCCCCTCTCCCTCTGACACCTAATGTACTAATTACCACCACCTGCCATCTAGAAATGCGGACAGCAGGTCCTGAGATTGATGAGGCCGATGTGGAGTTTCATGATTGTCAATCCCGGACTCAAGCCAATGTCAGCACTGGAAACCTGGCCCCAAACACTAAACGAATGGGGCAAAAAGGAAGAGAACTACGCTAAAACCTACTAGTAGCGAGAGGAAACAGCCATCTCGCCTAAAATCCCAACCCACACCCTTAAGTTTGTGGATACAAGGGCCTACTGCAATGACCTCGGGCTCTGTTGAGCAAACAAACGATATTACTGTGGACTTGACTACATCAGAAGCCGCAGCTAACTCTATCCACACTCAAACTGAGCATACAATTGCCCCTAGTACCCGTGTTAGGCCGGGCGATATTTCGCTTAAAGAATTTAGTAGATAAACAATTCAATGCCCTTTTTAAACGTTTGGACAGACTTGAAAATCTGGTAAAGAAATCTGATACTCAAAAAAACTCAGCTACTATTGTTGATAAAATTTGGGGGGTGCAGCACGCAAAACCAATGCAAATAAGTAATCAGGGTATGCCACAGCAGATTGGTGATTGTATACTTCCTACTGTCAATACTGTTAATACTGCCTGTGACATGTGTGGTAACCTTAAGAGCAATTCCCTCCCCAAATTTATTCCAAGCTTGATGCCTTTATCAAGTGCAGCATCTGGCAATAATACCATCAGTAATAGTTTGCCTAGCAATTTAGCATCAGTTATCCCTGTGCCGTTGGTTCCCACACCCACAAGTACAGCAATTGTTCCAAATATGCTTCCTATTTTTGATAAATCTGATAATAGTCCATCTGCAGATGTTCTTCACTTACCACCTGAAGCCTGTCCCTATGTCGTAATTCTAGCCGGCGTCCCCCCTCTGAAGAAAGACCAATTCGAGTCTTGGGAACAATTTAGGAATAAGAGCATTGATTGGTTATCCAAGCATAAAGGCCTAGGGATGGTAAATGCTAGCAAAATATTAATGGTTTGACAAGTGGGATGGGTGGGAGCCTCTGATAAGAACATCATAGGGGATTGCATAGTTGTGAATTTTAGACCTTCTTTGCTGGTGAAATGGTTAATGCGAGCACAAACGCTTCACAATAACTCCCCAACTCTCATACACTCATTACCCCTAGGTTTTTTTTACAAACCTCCTCAGGCCCCATGTAACTTTACTATTCCTACACACACTTCACAGAATCGGTTTGCTGTTCTGTCCAGCCTGGAGGGTCTGGACTGACTATCGAATCGATTATCAATTGTTGAACCTGAGCCCATGGAACTCTTAATAGCTCGTCCCGTTGTCATTGAACCTAGAACCCAAGAACCTAATCTAAGTGTGCTTAGTTTGAATATTGCAGGATTAGCAACTAAGCTAAACTCCATGGAGTGGGTTGATCTGGTTAGCAAATATGATATTCTAATGTTCCAGGAGACATGGTGCACAAATAAACTGTTTTTAGAAGGGTTTGTGTGTCACAACAGCATTGTACCTAGTCCCAAAATAGGTCGTCCATGCGGGGGTCTATCAACGTGGATAAAGATTTCAGCAGGGGGTAGCATAAAACCCCTGGTGACAAATAACGAGAATTTCCAAGCCACTATGTATTCACGGGGGGCCTCGATATGTTTAATTAATTTTTACAATAATGAGTTTACATCACTACCAAACAGGAATTTTATTAATTTGTTTGAGGTTATTGATAAACTAGAAGATGAATACAGGTATGGAAAATTGGATGGAATTTTCCTAGGTGGGGATTTCAATGCACAACTTTTTAGTGGTTCTGACATCATCACCACTGCCCCGGCTAGGGAGCCCACATGTAAAAGAGGGGTAGAACTTCATAACCATTTATCCTCGTGCAATTTAACTAATGTAATAGAAAGGGTAGGAGTACACTCAAATGATCGCCCGCTGCCTACTTATAGAGGACGTGGTTGCTCATCTATAATAGATTATGTTTTTATATCATCCTTACTGGCACATTTTTTAGTAAAGGCTGAGGTTTTATGTACCAGTCAAGGCGATCACAACCCTATTCTGACAATTATCAGATTCTTCGCCAAGCCTACCACCTAAAGAGAAATAGGAGCCAAACATTTAGTGGCATCCACTGACAAACTCAGAGTGATCTGGAAAGGCATAGATAACAAAGCTTTGTTTGTAAGCATGATAAAATTGTATTCCTCATTTATAGAGACATGCTTATCAAGCAGCACTTTTGGCGCAGAGATCATTGAGGCATTTAGTAGTTTATGCGTGGGTATCAAACATATAATCTCAAGACCAGCCATTAACACTAGTAAGATTCCTAAATAGTTTGACGGCACATGCTCGCGAGCTAATAGAGAACTGCGTGTAGCATTAGCGGCTACACCCAGGGATATAACTCTAGTTAGATCACTAAGAGCCTGTTATAAGAAAGCAACCAAGCTACGTTTAGATGAGATATTGAAAGAATGCTGGGCTAATCTTGCTAGTGCGGCATCACTTAAGGATGTGACTGGATTTTGGAAAGCAGTCAAAGCCATGAGGTCTATGGGCTTGGATGGTACTCCCATAAGTTGTAATATAACGAGTGAATTATGGGAGGCGCACTTTGCCAAAATCTATACGGTACCTATAACGACCTCTAAAATTAACATCACCCCGCCAGCCTCAAAGTTTGCTATAACAGTAACTAGTAGTTGAGGATGCCATACATCAAAGCATAGGGAATAAAGCCCCAGGCCCGGATGGGCTACCAATTGATCTTATAAAACATGAACCAGATTTTGGGCTCCTCTTCTATGTAATGTTTTTAATAATCTGACTAACACAGCTATCCTGAACACTTGGTCGACTAGCATTATTGTGCCCATTTTTAAAAAAGGAGACAGATGCAACCCCAGCTGTTATCGCCCAATTTCCTTGCTAGGCAACGCTTTGAAGATCTTGGGCAGGGTTCTTTTTAATAAGATTAGGTCCTGGGCTGAAGACAACCAAATTAAAATTGCTGTCAGCTGGGTTTTAGAAGTAATGTTGGAACTGTTGAACAGTGTTTGAATTTAAACCTCATCTTGGGCAAATACACGATCGCTCAAAAATCACCAGTTTATTTGGGTTTTATGGTCCTCACATCAGCTTTTGATTTTGTTAACAGATCGCGTTTGTGGGAGGTCCTTTTAAATTATGGGTTGGACGAGGCTTTGGTTTATTTTTTGGCACATTTGCACAGGGATTTGAAGGCACGGGTGAGGATTAGTAATGATGGGGAGGTCTCCGGGGATATTGTCATTGGTAGAGTGGTTAGACAGGGTTGTGTTCTAGCCCCTCTACTTTTTATTCTTTATATAAATGAACTACACAATTTCCTGTCTAAATTGACTAATGACGTCCCCAAAATGAATGGCAAATTACTCCCGTGCTCTTATATGCAGACGACGCGGTCCTCATGGGCCGCACGCCTAATGCACTTCGCACTTTAGTTACGGGGTTTGTGTCTTTTATGGATGACCTGGAGCTTTGCACCAATTTTAAAAATTCTTATATAATGACCTGCAGCCCTAAAAAACACTGCATTAATGTTATCACATCGGGAAGCGAATCCTTAACACGCACAAGCACTTTTCCCTATCTGGGCCTAGTTTTCTCAGAAACAGGATCCTGGCAAGCCCATGCGGCCCATAGTAGAAGTAAATTCACTAAGGCGGTCAATTCCATCATTAGCCTCCGACAGCCAAAACAAGCAGAAGTGGTGTTACCCCTAACCCAGATTTACAAATCGCAATGTGTCCCAACGGCCACCTATGGCGCAGAAGTTTGGGGATATATAAATTGCAGCGGGATCCAAATAGAAGAAAATAGATTTTGTAGAAAAGTTCTCGGGCCCAATTCTCATCTTCAACTTATATATGTCACAAGGAATTGAACCTGTGATATATGTAGAGGGCTTTATCAGGTCCCGTCCAGCCATATTTTGGCTAAAAATATGGCAGAATCCTGCTACAATTTTAACGAGAGAGATAATCATAGATTGCCTTAAGTGCGACAAGGGCGGGAGTATACCTTGGCTCGCGGCAGTCAAAAAAAGTTTAGCCGGTGCAAAGTTGGAGCATATTTTTTCACAACCACTAGCACTAGAGGGCATAAGAATAAAATCACTTAGGTGGGCACTGTACGATTTGTACTATAAAGAAAGATACAACATCGAGTGCCTTAAACCATCGGTTGTCAGGTATATGCCCCTTTTGGAGGCACCGGGCATTCAACATCATATGCCACACAAATATCTCAGGAAAAATATAGGGAGATGGAAAAGGAGTTTACTTTTCCGCCTTAGGGATGGCAGTATAAAATATCTATCTACTCTGTTTCCCGATAGGATTTAACAGCAACCTTGAGCAGTTGTCCTGCCCTTGTGGCACTGGTAAGAAACAAACGGTGTTACATTTCTTACTCTTTTGTAAATTCTATGAAAGAAATACAAAACAGTATTTAATTCCATACTTTAAGTCATGGGTTATTTTAGATTTCAAACTAGCATATTTGGAAATCTTACAGCTTGGGAGTGACGATTTGATTTTTTGTGTAAGCGCGTTCTTACAAGCTGTGGTACGCTCACGTACTTCCATGAGAGAATCTTAACACGACCAAAACCCTGTAATACTGCTTGGTGAAATGCACTTATTATTGTTTCTTTTTCCTTGGTGGTCATTAATACTGCCCGTAAACAAAGTATTTCATTTTGATTATGTTGCTGTGAGTATTGGTACAATTAGGAATGGGGTTACAATTATTCATACCTGCACCTTGTTGCTAATTGCTGTCAGATTAATTGCACGTTACTGCACTTTATCTGTAACTAGTTGCTGATTTTGCACATTGGACTAAATCTCATACCTGCACTTTGTTACTCATGCTGCTAGATTTCGTATGCCCGTCCAACCTTTTTAATGTGATTTTATTATTTTACTGCGGTACTTATTGTTGCAATATTGCATTTGTATTGAATCATAATGTGCATTTACGTGTTTTATACTTGTATAATTTTTTTGGGTTGGTTGTGAGGAACTGTGGTTTTATGGATATTTTTATCCGAATAAAGATTATTTGATTGATTGATTGATTAAAGAACAATATCTTGTTTTTGAGGTACTGACTTTTTGGAATCTAGAATTTGATGTGTATGAATTTGTTTGCTACACTATTTTTGATGTATAATCTCAGACTTCCCTCTCTTTTCTATAAAGGCAATTTCTTCTCTCTTATGGGATCTAATTAATGGCCTAAACACATTTGACCACACCTCTGAGAACAAAAGATGTAGTAATAGGCTTAACGTCAAGGATCAACATCACCATGAACCATTGTTGCCAACTGCTATCATGAACCATTGTTGCAACTGCTTATAGATCTTTGGTCAATCACGGCACATGTTGACTAGTACAAGTTCCACCCTATGCACACACACCATTGGCTTTGAGGTGGAGTTAACACATTACACAGTGATGTCTCAAGAGACTTGAGCAGGTCAGGTCTGTTTTTGAGGAGCTCCAGATATCAAGACCGACAATAAAACTGTATCTATCAATGGGGACAGCAAAGCTGTTTATAGTATGAGCTGCATTTCTGTTGTGGAGGGTGCAAAAGTCCAGACCAGTAGAGGCCAACCTTGAGAAAGTAGTAGCATTGTCGCTGGGCGCCAGACTTAGAGGCATTGAGCTAGTTCATAAAATATTTTTGATTGGAACTGTTTCATGCTGTTCGTGGTACATTAAGGCAGTGCTTGATTGAAGCATCTTTTGCCATAGTATTATGAACAACGGATTTGGAAGGTGGTAATATGTGGCAACGATGTGGGCTACTGTGTTTTTATGCTGCACTATTGCAATGTGGTGTTAGAGAGGTGTATACCATTTTGTGTTTTTGGTATGTGCCAAGTTATGTTTTAAACTCTAGAATGTGAAGCATGTGATGTTCACAACCTCCCCACTACCTCTTGAACGCTTGGGACGTGAACGTTTCGTCCTATGCAATTCAGGAGAAAATCATTCTGGCGCATGCACCAGAATTAATTTATTTTAAAAATATTTTTTCAGGAAGCGAGGGAAGAGCTTATTTTAAATCCTAAAATATTTTATTTTCAATCATTATAATGAGCAGCGCACAGATCACGCTGAAGTCACAGTAATTGAAAGTGAAACCAGTTGATGCCATTAGGCACCGGCTGGTTTGACTTTGATTAGTGCTCAGAGGGCATACCTCTGCCTCATTGAATCAATCAAGATGGAATGGGGACATTGTCACATTTCCTGTGCTGCCTCTCCCTAGCAGAGCCTTATTTGAGGGTGGCACTAGGCATCAGGGAAAACTATTTTGGAATGGGAGCGCCTCCCCTTGGCATGTGCCAGTGTCTCCCAGGGCAAGGCATCCTTTCCCTTTCATGGTCAGTCAGGTGATGATTGTCTCCAATCTGCCACAGGCGGTAGAAAGCTCACTAGCCATCCAGGAAGAACAATAATACAGATGCAGAAGTTGTGGGGCCAGTACATGTAGGCATCACACCAAGCCATTACCCCAGAAAAGGTACAACAGAATTTCTACCGACAGGAAAAGATTGCAGGTTTTATTTTGAGAGGGGATGGAAGCCCACTAAAAACCACAGAATAATGGCAAAAAATGGAAGAGGTGGGGACGGGTTTCCTTGGCATCAGGCTGTGCACAAACCCCAGGAAAAAACACACAAGTATGCCGGCCCCCAGTGCAGACCGGTGGAGGGAGAGTTTATCCTCAAAGTCTTCCCAGGGAGGGGAACAAGCTGACATTTAATTAGAGAAAAACATCCAAAAAAAGAAGGGGTGGGTGGCTTTTCACCCTGGAATCAGTTGGTTTTCCCATCCCAGGTCTCACTGTTCCACCCTTTCTGCAAACTTCAAACATTTGTTAAAACCATACATGTGTCTCATATTTCTGTGATACAAAATTCCAGGGGCCTCATTTATGAGGCCTTGCGTCAGTTTTGCACTATTTACAAAGTGACGCATCTAAGCAGATGCGTCACTTTGTAAACCCCTACGCTACATTATACCTGCGTCAGGTATAATGTATGCAGAGGGGGCGTTCCCCCGCACAAAGCCTCGTAATAGTGACGCAGTGAAATCTATGAGATTTCACTGCATCACTTTTAGGACGCTGTTGCGTCAAAATCTTGCGCCTGCCTCATAGCAGGCGTAAGACTGAAGCAAGCACTTTCACATGGGGCTTTCCCCACGTGAAAGGACGCATTGCTGGAGTTGCGTCACTTTTGTGACACACCCCAGCAATGCGTGACCTTTGCGCTTACAGATACGTCAGAAATACTGATGTATCTGTAACTCCTTGTGACATGATGCGTCATACTGTTGAGAGAGCGCCATTTAAAGTGAAATTTGTAGGGGTGCAGCATATTTACAAGTAGTCAGCACCCGCATATGTAGAGGCCTGTTAAACATGTTTAGATGCAATGTATGGGAAGTGTTAAAGTAAATTGGTATCAGAAAATGTGCAGAGCCAACGTTACAAAGTGTAATCCATGCTTGCTGACATATATAAACGCTTTTAAAATGAAACCTTCTCCTAATGCAACGTGTGTTTAACAATGCAATAGAACTTGAGATTTGCTTTATCTGAATCGTAACGAAAAACATATATATATGTTTGCTTAAAGAAAAAGATGCATTTGCTGTTTAAGGTTGGAGGCCTAGCAAGTTGAGAAGGAGGAATGCAATGTAAAACATTGGGCCTATAATTCAAGCAGAGGCCTAAAGTAAATGGAAAGACGGTGCAGGCCTGTTGAGAAATGTGTTGCTTTAACATTTTAATTGTAGACAGGATTTATAAATGTGACCTTTAGAATTGTTGCAATAATGATAGACTGTTTGTGAGATGCTTACGTATATTCCTTTGCAGGCGCCTCATCGAGCAGATAGTAGAGTAGAAGGGCCCATTGTGTGTGTATGTTAGGATTCTAGACCTAGACATGGAGGAGTAAACCAGGAATTCAAGGAGTCAACTTGAAAGGATGAAGACTCTGAGACCCAAGGACGGCTGAATGGACGAAGAGTGATCCACGCCATATGGAATTTTACAGAACCCAACACCTTCTGGAGGGGCGTTCCTATAGGCGTGTCGTTAACATTGTGGGGTTTTGTATTTGGGACAGCACCCCGAGGGTGGAGACAGAGCAGAGGGCAGAGGAGCTAGAGAGAGCGGTCGCATGGGCAAAGAGCTTAGCTGCGGAGATGGAAACTCTAGTCTAAGGGAGAAGGTGGCGAACTTCTTTGGAAGTCTCCACGGCTGACACCTTTTGGTTAGGTTGGACTATTGTTGAGTAGGGATGTCATCTAGCATTCTAGCATGGAGTAGGGACAGACTAATCTGAATTTATGTCTTATATCTTGATGAGTACTAGAACTCAGGTTATAGCAATCTTGTTTAGCCTGATGGTATTAGAACTGATCCTTGTGCTATTCATTAGTCGCTTGAGACTTTTCCGTAGGATTATGTTTGTATTAGTACCTGTTTACCTTCTGAACCTCTTGTTGAGGTGCATGTATCTCCAGTTATTTTTGGTTATGTAATAAACCTTTAAACTCAGTCTTTAGTCAGTGGTTCTTTGGGGAAAGTAATTTGGCCTGTCGAAAATACAACTGTTTAGTGTGATTAGATAACCTATTTTCTCTATGACAGGTAAAAAGGTCTAGTCGACCTGTGACGGGATTCTGGAGAATGGTAAGCAGATTCTAGAGGTGAAATCCCGCCTTTTCAGTTGGTAGCAATTTAGGATGGTTTATCTTCTGGAGTAAGGGTAATCTAGAAGTAGGTTGAGGTTTCCCCGAGGCCCATAGAGAAGAACATGAAGAGTGTCCAGAGAGTCACGGACGGAGGATGGCGTTCCACGGAAACTGACGGAGAGTAACAGTGCGGCAGAAAGCAGCAGGTCGGAGGAGAGTGAGTATGAAAAGGGTCATGCGTTGCTAGATTGCGGTGTTATGTTGTGTCATTGTGTTGTAATGTTTTGCGGAGTTGAATGCCTGTAGTGTGAAAGGAGATCAGGTTGTGAGCGCGCGCAACCGGTGAAAATCTTAAACTCAAGGAGAGCTTAAGTGGTTCGGGTGTATCGAACATCCAAAGTAATTGTCAACTGTTGTGAAAGGGGGTCATGAGGTACCATTGATCGCCCGAAGGAGTGTGTAGGTAACGGACGCTGGTCGGAAGTTACCGGGTGACGGTTGAGGTGAGTGTCTGTTCGCTCGCGGACAGGCATTCGCCGGGAAAGGTGACAATTACATTAGACTGTGGCCGTACAGTTAAGGAAGTGGTTGCTTGGTCGGAAGTAATCATTTCTAGTGTATGATTGGGACGCATGCGTGACCGGCGAGACATCGGAGAAAGGAGGGGAACTGCTGCGAAACGGAGGCGAGTGACGTCAGAAGGAGCCGCGCTGTGATAGGGCGGTTGGTGTGGAGCCGCGCTGTGATAGGGCGGTTGGTGTGAAGCCGCGCTGAGATTGGTGGATTGTCATCAGGAAGTAAACGAGTGTTGTAAACAAGGAAACGTTGTGGGTTTCATCATGAAATGTTTTAAAGTATTGCGGAAATGTTTCAAAGGAGAAAACAAGATAGAACCTCGGGGTGGGGAGGAGGCTCCACCCGAGGATACTCCAGCTTATTACATGGCAGCGAACGTTGGGTTGCATACCATATTGTGGCTTGATAATTGGTGTAAGATGACAGATGGAAATGAGGAATTGACTTTTCCTAAATATGGAACGTTTAGACTAGAAGTGTTATACCAGTTGAAAGCAATTATGGCTGCATTGCGACCTTTGCCCAGACCGACACAGTTTGAAGCGCTAAATGCATGGATCAGGGCAGCCCACGACAGGAACAGAGACAGGAGACAGGAAAGAGTAAAACGATCGGTAAGGGCGGTTCAAGAAGCAAGATGGGATGCCATGGAAAAGAGGTGGAGGGTACAGACCATTGCAGTAGATAAGTTGTATCCATTGCTGGAAAGTGCTGGGGATGGGCAGAAAAAGATCACAGAGGATGAAGACAGTGAGACAGACGACAGCCTAATAGAGAGGCTGTTGTCAGAAAGGCCACCCCCATACAATCCAGAGCTAGAGGGAACGCAACCATCGGGAAAGCACTGGGAATCCCCAACAGGGGAAGGCGGAGTTCCAATGGGGAACGGATGGGAAACCCCAGGGGACAAGTTTACCCCAGATAAGGGAGAAAAACACCTCCACCCTCACCGGTAGCGAGAGTAGTGGGAAGATTCACAGTACAGAAGGTACGGGTGGAAGATGGTGTCCATTCTCAGAAACTGCCAGATGCCCTTACAGTACCGGTTACCATAGGTCCCATAGTATCAGTGTACAATCCAGAACAGACACAAAACGAGAGTCCACCCGAGATGGGGAGTGAGAGGAGTGCAGGCTATGGCAGAACTCATGTGACTGATGGGTGGAAAACATTACCTAGACCTGTATCACGGAGCACCCCTTTGGTGGCATCGGCAGACCCTTCGGAAGACAGAGGGGGTTGGAGGGGATCGATGGATCTGAGAGGACCGAGGCCGAAGTCGATGAGAGAATTAAGGCCAGATTTGAGAACTTGGGAAACAGTTGTGGACACCCAGAGCGACAAGTCAAAGAATGTGCTTGGGTCAGAGAACGAAGAGAATAGGATGGTTTCTCACTGCGCAGCTAGCGAAAGCAGACAGGAATGGGAACACGGAGGTATGGGAAGCAGGGGGACATCCCACCACACCTCCGGAAACAGCAGGCAGGAGTGGGACTGCGAGACCTGCGAGGGTAGAAGGGGTCCTCCTAACACACCTGAAGACCACAGAAGAGAGAGTCAGAACGGCAGCGGGAGGGACACTAAGGAAACTTCTAGCCAAGGCACACTGAGAGCAGCAATAAAGGCAAGAAGGTTAGACGTGCTGAGACTAAAGTGAGAAGTAGAGGAAATAGTGGAAGGTACACTGCCGATAGAAAGAATTGAAATTTACGAACCAGATGAGCTATTGTTCGTGGCAAAGGATGTCACTCGGAAGGCTAGGACGGCTCATGAGAAACTTTCAGAATTAGCAAACAAATATGAGGTGGATTTAGCGAAGACAAAGGCCTTGCAGGGGGGCCATAGGTTACAGTATTCTGATCAAGACCTGGAAGAAAAGAGGGTGATCGGGTTAAAAACCCATATCAGGGAGCTGATCACGGGAATCAGAACATGGTCCAACCTGGAGAGATGGGAGGAAAGGTGGTCAAAGAAAAAGACTGTTAGGCGGAGTGTTATTGGGACACCCCCAGGAGGAGGGTTGATGCATGTAGAAGCGTACCCCTTGCGGGAGGTGGCTCATGGGGGATATGTACATGTACCTTGGAGCAGGGGAGATCTGGCTGCCTTTACTAACACTTTCCCAAAGTTGCGAGAGAGCCCAGTGGAATGGTACAAGCAGGTAGAGAGGTTCGTTAAAATCTCAAAGGTGCTGTGGATTGATTTAAACACACTGTTTGACATTGTGGTTCCAAGTGATTTGTGGATAGCATGCAAAGTCAGTGTCGAATGGCCCACAGCAGAGCCAGAGAGAGATACGGCCACAAATGGGCCGTCACCTAGGGTAATGGTAAAGTACGAGCAGGCGATCACGTGGCTGAAGACTAAGGTACCACCACAGGACATCGACTGGGTAAAAATAGATCGGACTAGGCAGGAACCAAAAGAGACGCTGCATGAGTACTATGAGAGGCTATTGCTGATTTTTAAACAGTACAGCGGACTAGATGTGATGGATCCAAATGATATGGGACAGTTCGTATCCAGGTTTGTGTTGGGATTGAGGCCTGATATCTGCCTCATGATACAGCAACATTTGATCTGTTGGCAAAACAAACCTCTAGATGAGATTTTGAGGTATGCGAGGTATTGCAGTGATGAGATAGATTCAAAGACAAAGAAGCTTAAGGATAAACTGATGTTAGTCCAGATGCAAGTGGGAGGACAGGGTCAGTCAGGTAATGGCACCATGGGTAGGAAGACAGGGGGACAGAAAAAAGACAACGAAGAAGGTCCGAGACCTAGGATAGACATAGTGACTCTGAAAAAGACGACCAAGTGCCATCAGTGTCATGAGGTCAGGCATTGGAGACGCGAGTGCCCCCATAATCCGGACAATCAGGTGCAGGAGGAGGAGGAGGAGGAGGTAGTCGAAGCCCCTCCGATACGGAAGGTGACAGTGACTAAGCCCCAAATGACAAAAGGGGGGACATCAGCCCCTCGGGCTCCGGTTCCCCAACCACCTAAGATTTCAGCAGGGAACAAGGTTTACAGGCAGATGCCCTTCATAGTCGAGGGAGATGAGCACTATTTCTTTGATCCAGTGTCAGGGCGGTGCCTGAATGGGGAGGAAGACTGTACCCTTGGAGCAGTGCTGGAGGTAGATCAGAGGGGACCCTTTGTAGAGGCTGACGTAGACGGGCACCCCACTACTTTCTTGGTCGACACTGGTGCTTCCAGATCTACTGTGAGGTCTGCGGTGGTCCCAAATTTGCCCCTTTCAGGACAGACTATACAAGTGGTAGGAGTAGCGAACAGAAGGATGACGAATCCCCTGACTGAGCCAGTCCCGGTAAAGATCGGAAGTTTCAGAGATAGACACAAGTTTGTAGTGTGTGATTCCAGCCCCGTATGCTTGCTGGGAAGAGATCTTTTGTGTAAACTTAATTGCACCATCTATTGTACCCCCAAGGGAGTAGAATTGCAGACTAATGATGACGATGCTGATTTTAAAGTTGCAAACACACACATGTGCATTGAATTGTACCCTGCCATAACTGTGGAAGAACTTCCCTGGGATTTGAGAGATTCAGTTTCACCGGAGGTGTGGGACTTTACGGGGGAAGAGATAGGACTGATTAAAGGTGTAGAACCTGTCAGAATCCAAGTGAAACAGAATGCTGACTTCCCTAGAACACCACAGTACAAGCTGACTACAGAGACATTGGAAGGAATAAAACCCGTGATTGAATCCATGATTAGACAAGGGATCCTGAAGGAGGTGATGGGCAGCCCCTGTAACTCTCCGATAATGGGCTTGCAGAAACCAAGTGGGAAGTTCAGGATAGTGCAGGACCTACGAAAAATTAACAACATAGTCGTCCCATGTTGTCCAGTGGTACCGAATCCATCAGTAATACTGTTTCAGATACCGTTCCGAGCTGAGTGGTTTTCTGTGATTGATTTGTGTCAAGCTTTCTTTTCCATCCCACTGCATGAAGAAAGCCAATTTCTTTTTGCGTTCAAAATAGAGAGTCGCGTATTAACATGGTGCCGTATCCCTCAGGGGTATACAGAGAGCCCATCGATCTTTAATCAGTTGCTGAAAAGGAATCTCGAGAGTCTGGTACTGCCACAGAACTCAGTTCTCGTACAGTACATAGACGACCTCCTTGTTGCGTCAGATACCGAAGATGCTTGTAGGATTGACACCATCGCCTTGTTGAACCATTTGGGAGAGAATGGACACAAGGTATCACCTAACACGTTACAGTACTGCCTGCAAGAAGTGCAGTATCTGGGTCACAGAATAGAGCAGGGTAAGAGGAAGGTGCCTCCTGACAGAATTGAAACGATCATGAGAATGACTGTGCCCTCGACCCAGACAGAGGTTAGAATGTTCCTGGGCATGGTTGGCTACTGCCGACAATGGATTGCAAACTTTTCCCTGAAAGCGAAACCCTTGCAGAAACTGACGCACAAGGACGTGGTTGATCCGGTACCATGGGACACAGATTGTATGATGGCTTTTCTGGAGCTGAGAGAGGACTTGTGTCGTGCTCCGGCTCTAGGGATGCCAGATTACCATAAATCATTTGCATTATTCTGCTGCGAAAGGGAAGGATGCGCTTTAGCTGTTCTAGTGCAAGATCATGGAGGAGTCCGTAGGCCAGTTGCCTACTTTTCGGCTACCTTAGACCCAGTAGCCGCAGCGTTGCCCGGATGTCTCAAATCCGTTGCGGCAACAGGTGTCAGCATTGAGAGGTGTGAGAGTATAGTGATGGGATATCCACTGATAGTGCATGTACCTCATTCTGTGGAATTGTTGATGACCAGGACCAGGACGCAGCACTTGAACAACAATAGGCTCACACGCTACGAGCAGGTTATACTTGCTGCGGAGAATGTGACCCTCAGGAGGTGCTCTGTCTTGAATCCTGCTACTTTGTTGCCTTTACCGAATGATATAGATGATGATTGGGAAGACCACGATTGTCTTGATGTAACTGAACTGTGCACCAAACCTAGGCCGGATATTGTTGATGTGCCATTGACAGACCCCGATGAAATTTATTTTGTCGATGGCTCATGCATAAGAGACAATACTGGTCAGTTGAGAGCAGCGTTTGCTGTCTGTACTATTTCTGGAATAATTGAAGCAGCCTGCCTGGAAGGAGTACACTCTGCGCAGGTGGCTGAGATCATTGCGGTGACGCGTGCCTGTCTGGCAGCCAACGGAATTCGGATTACCATCTTCACCGACAGCCAATATGGGTTTGGGGTGGTTCATGACTTTGGACAGTTGTGGTCGCAGAGGGGTTACATGACATCGTCAGGCTCCCCAATCAGGAATGGAGAGTTCGTCAGGTTATTGCTGGAGGCGTTGCAAGGTCCTGCCGCAATAGCAGTGGTCAAGTGTACCACTCACACCAGAGGCACGGACTTTGTGACTATGGGGAATCGTTATGCTGATGAAGTTGCACGCTATTGTGCAGAACAGGGATACTCCTTTACTGAACAACACATTGAGGGACCTAGGGAAAGAACTGAACTAAGCATGATGCTTGAGGTGGCAGATACCTGGGAAGAATTGAGAGACATGCAAGGTCAGACGTCAGAATATGAGAAAAAGGTGTGGGAATCGGCTGGTTGTGTCAAGGGAGATTTGGACATGTGGGTTTCAGCTGATGGAAGAGCTGTGTTGCCGAATGAGCTGGTGAGTGCGATGGCACGACAGATACATGGTCCTGTGCATCTGGGAAGGGATGCGACGTTGCGTGTGTTCAGACAGACATGGTACAACCCTAAGTTCAGACAGGCTGCAGAAGCAGTATGTCAGAGATGCGTAACGTGTCAACAGATAAATGTTGGGAAAAGGACACCAGTTACACTGAGTCACATTGGAAGGTCCGGCGGACCTTTTTACAAGATGCAAATAGACTTCATTGAAATGCCAAAGTGTAACAGCCTTAGGTATGTCTTGGTGATTGTGTGTGTGTTCTCCAGATGGGTTGAGGCATATCCCACTCGTAGGTGTGATACACTCACGGTAGCAAAACTATTGTTGAGGGAATTGGTGCCACGATTCGGGGTTCCGACCTCTCTGGAATCGGACAGAGGAAAACATTTTAATAGCGAAATTGTGAAGATGCTCTGCTCTGCTCTGAACATTGATGAAAGACTGCATTGTAGCTACCGTCCAGAGGCTTCTGGCATGGTAGAGCAGATCAATGGTACCCTGAAGGCCAGAATGGCGAATGTGCTCATCCACGTCCCTGAAATGGCCCGATGCACTGCCGTTGGTACTAATGAGTATGCGTAGTACCCCAGATAGAAGAACAGGGCTCTCAACCCATGAGATCCTAATGGGGAGGGCTATGAGACTGCCATCTATTCCTACAACTGCCTTGCTGAATATCACAGATGATCTGATTCTTGATTATTGCAGGGGATTATCTGATGTCATCCGTTCTGTGTCCCTTCAGGTGCAGGCTGCTGAGGTTCCGGCCGCTAGTGACCTTTGTCACGATCTGTGCCCGGGAGATTGGGTTTTGGTCAGGAAGCACGTGAGGAAGAGCTGCCTGGATGTACGCTGGCGTGGGCCTTTCCAGGTGATCCTCGTGACCACTACTGCTGTGAAGTGTGGCGGACTGCCGAACTGGGTTCACGCATCTCACACCCGACGAGCTCCAGCACCTGAAGAAGGAACAGCTCCTCACGTGGATGAAAACAATAACGAAGAAGAGGATCCGAAAGAGGGATCAAGTCAAGCTGTGGGGGTGCCGGTAGAAGTTGGGAACTCCCCTGATCAAGCTGTGTATGATCACGACGATAGCGACACTGAATCCGCCCCAGAAGACGGAAGTGGAGGAGAAGGTGATCAGAGTACAGAAGAATCGGATGGCGAAGACGAACAGGGAGTGCAAACAAGAGGCCGGCGAGCAAGAGGTGCAGAAGCCCATTGGCCAGGAAGACGGAGGCGAATGAATGTGAGATTGGCTTCCGAAAGAGAGCTTGCCCCTGTGTCCGAAGAATCCGATTTGGAGGGGGAAAACGAAGGAGCTGCGCAGAGTGGTCCGAGAAGGTCAAGAAGAGTGCGAGTACCTTGTCAAAGATATGCCACTCCAGAGTGGACCTATCCTTTCACAAATGTTAGGATTGCCAATGCCAGGGGTTCTGAGGTCCGGGAGGGTGAGGTCAGTGGAAGTGACCAGCAAAATTCCCAATGTTAAGCTGCAAGTAGTGCTGTTGATACCTGGACTTGAAATTGAAGGTATCCTGACACTCACCATTCCTAATCCCCCTCTCCTAAGCAAGATACGTGATTTACTCCTGGAAAGACTGGTATTTCCTACCTTTGTCCCGGACATGCCAGCCTATGATATAGTTGTGCTTCGCATGGAACTTTTGGATTATGTGTTGCAGGCAATCGGATCAAGTATAATCATAGACTATTAAGAGCCGTGAACTGAACTTTGAGCTTTTGATTTTGCCTGACCTTTGCGAAAAAGAACTTTGAGCTTTGAAATGTGCTTTAAAGACTTTGAAAAGACTGTTGTGAATAGCTGATATAACTAACCTAGAGCCGAGTGGAAGAAGAAGAAATTTAGGGACTTTCCACAGAGGACGGAGAAGGGTTAGGGCCGTCTGAAAAGAAGAACTGAAACAAGAACTTCTGTTGCCAGGTGTGGTTCAAGAAACACAAGTAACAAAGAAAAGAGACTTTGGGTGCTTTCCGAGAACGAACTGCTTGAGCTGAGACCATGGCGCCTGGAAACCCGAATCGTAGAGCCAAGTGCATAGTAGGCTCCCTCTTAGCAGGAGTGATTCTCCTTATAGTTATAGTAGTTTCAGTTTCCTATTTTGCACCACATGAACCAGTAGAGAAGGCAGAGGGGACACAGGCACCTGACACCCCTAGTCAGAAGGAAGAAAGAGAAAAAAGAGAAAAGGCTTTACTGGCTGCAGAAAGTCGTAGGTTACATACTGACCTGTCTAAAGGCAATTTTGGACAGAATGCCTATGCAAAGCTGCTGTATGAATACATCGATGCAATGGATGCAAAAGATTGCTACGTGTGTATGCAGTTGCCAGCTTCAGTAGACGAGGGTATTAGATACCATCATCTTCCATTGACATATGGAATTTCATGTAGTTTGTTAATTAGCATATTGTATGGTAGAAATCATTTTGAATATTATTTTTCAAATTATGATGCTGTGTTACCAGAAGTCCCAAATTACAAGCACTTGAATAAGTGGGACTATTATAAATCAGAAGACAGACTGGGATATTTTTTCATTTCCACACAAGAGCTAGACACCCCGTACGCACACCGACACAATTTGACTTGTTCATTGTCAGAGGTGGAAAAGAAATTCATTGAGCAGGTAGAAGACAGATACACGAAGCAAAAACAGTTGCGAGATTTAGGACAAGGAAAGGTAGACTGGACCGAAGAAGAGAAGAAACACAAGTCAAGAGGGAGTTATGGTCCAATAGCTCTAGATGAGGTACAGAAGGAGAAGCTGTGCCTGCACAGACCACAGACTTATTATGAGAATGTGTATGTAGGTCATACCACGTGCGAACACACCTTCACGTTAGAGTACTATACCAAGGACTTTTTGAAGAGCGTGGTGCAGGTGATCCCTTCTGTGTACTTTGTGGAAAGAATGCGTACGTGAGATTGCCGGAGAAATGGTATGGAACGTGTTACCTAGCAATTATCTTTCCCAAGATTTATCATACTGAGGATTTTGCTCTCTTGGAGGGAGGGTCCCAGAGGAGGGTAAGGCGGGGAGAGAATGCTGGAGCAATCATTGGAGATGTGTTTGGAGCAGCGATACCTATGTTGGGAGTCATTTTGAATGACATCAAGATAAGACGGTTAGCAACTGTGGTGGATGAACTGTCAATGAATACAGCCAAGTCATTAGTGTTGGTTGAGGGTGAGATGTTGTCGATAAGGACAATGGTTTTACAGAACCGTCTTGCTCTAGACCTCATCCTAGCAAAAGAGGGCGGAGTCTGTAAACGTTTGAAGATTCAGGAATGTTGCACTTATATACCAGACAACTCTAAGGATCTGGAGACATATATAAGCAACATTACTGCTATCCATTATGAGATCGAGGACTTGACTCAAGAGAATGCATGGGAGACCGTTGGCAAGGGATTTGGAAAGGTTGGAAACTGGTTTGCCAACCTAGGAAAGGGTATCCTTGGATTTGTACTGAAACCCCTTATCATAGCAGTGGCATGTGTGATTGCCTTGTGGGGTTTAGTAAGGATGTGCAAGTGGTACAAGGCCAATAGATTGGCGAGATCAATGAGAGTGCAAGAGATGCGAATGGAAAGACTGCAAGACAATCAGTACCGCAGTTTGAGAGCATTGGAGATGCCCAAAAGAGGGAAAATGGCCACAAGCAATGTTTAGATCAGTTCTTACCCTGAGGATGATGTGAGGGTGGTGATGACACGGGTCATCAAAGGGGGGAACTGAGAGAGCGCCATTTAAAGTGAAATTTGTAGGGGTGCAGCATATTTACAAGTAGTCAGCACCCGCATATGTAGAGGCCTGTTAAACATGTTTAGATGCAATGTATGGGAAGTGTTAAAGTAAATTGGTATCAGAAAATGTGCAGAGCCAACGTTACAAAGTGCAATCCATGCCTGCTGACATATATAAACGCTTTTAAAATGAAACCTTCTCCTGATGCAACGTGTGTTTAACAATGCAATAGAACTTGAGATTTGCTTTATCTGAATCGTAACGAAAAACATATATATATGTTTGCTTAAAGTAAAAGATGCATTTGCTGTTTAAGGTTGGAGGCCTAGCGAGCTGAGAAGGAGGAATGCAATGTAAAACATTGGGCCTATAATTCAAGCAGAGGCCTAAAGTAAATGGAAAGACGGTGCAGGCCTGTTGAGAAATGTGTTGCTTTAACATTTTAATTGTAGACAGGATTTATAAATGTGACCTTTAGAATTGTTGCAATAATGATAGACTGTGAGATGCTTACGTATATTCCTTTGCAGGCGCCTCATCGAGCAGATAGTAGAGTAGAAGGGCCCATTGTGTGTGTATGTTAGGATTCTAGACCTAGACATGGAGGAGTAAACCAGGAATTCAAGGAGTCAACTTGAAAGGATGAAGAGTCTGAGACCCAAGGACGGCCGAATGGACGAAGAGTGATCCACGCCATATGGAATTTTACAGAACCCAACACCTTCTGGAGGGGCGTTCCTATAGGCGTGTCGTTAACATTGTGGGGTTTTGTATTAGGGACAGCACGCCGAGGGTGGAGACAGAGCAGAGGGCAGAGGAGCTAGAGAGAGCGGTCACATGGGCAAAGAGCTTAGCTGCGGAGATGGAAACTCTAGTCTAAGGGAGAAGGTGGCGAACTTCTTTGGAAGTCTCCACGGCTGACACCTTTTGGTTAGGTTGGACTATTGTTGAGTAGGGATGTCATCTAGCATAGAGTAGGGACAGACTAATCTGAATTTATGTCTTATATCTTGATGAGCACTAGAACTCAGGTTATAACAATCTTGTTTAGCCTGATGGTATTAGAACTGATCCTTGTGCTATTCATTAGTCGCTTGAGACTTTTCCGTAGGATTATGTTTGTATTAGTACCTGTTTACCTTCTGAACCTCTTGTTGAGGTGCCTGTATCTCCAGTTATTTTTGGTTATGTAATAAACCTTTAAACTCAGTCTTTAGTCAGTGGTTCTTTGGGGAAAGTAATTTGGCCTGTCGAAAATACAACTGTTTAGTGTGATTAGATTACCTATTTTCTCTATGACAGGTAAAAAGGTCTAGTCGACCTGTGACGGGATTCTGGAGAATGGTAAGCAGATTCTAGAGGTGAAATCCCGCCTTTTCACTGTAAATATGACGCATCAATCATGTCGCAAGGAGTGCGCACTGAGAAGTGACGCATCGCTGCTTTCATGCAGAGATGCGTCATTTCTCATAAATGAGGCCCCCGAATCTGTGGCAGTTCACACACTTCCCACCACCCAGCATTCCCGCACTTCTGATAAAAACAGTACCCCACTTATGTATGTTATCAATTTCACTTTATTGTAAAGAGTCAACCAATTTTAGTGAGAGGGACATATTTTGAAGTAACATTGGACTCATGTAAGATGTAACATTATACATAAATCTACTTGTAAATAACTTACCTCTTGCGTAGCCACCGCTTTAAAATATCTTGAACAAACATCTAAAACAAATAAAGTGTTTGAATCCCTAAAGCAGTTCGTACCAGAATTACATGCATACAAGTTAAATGTTAGGAAAAATGCAGGACAGTATGCACACATCATTGCTTTACCTTTATATGAATGACAAAGCTCGTTAGGGTAGGATACATTATGGTTAACAGCGCGGGGACACGCCGTCTGGCGTCACCATGCGCTCTACAAAACTCCCTATTATTATTATTATTATTAGTGTATTTACGACGCCGTGTAATTTCTGGCATTTTGTGTTAACGCTTTTCATGTGAAATGCCCCAGATTATGCTATGACATCAAGTAACATAATTGAGATTTCATTCAGATGAAAAAAAAGCAATTGCAGGCACATGGGAGCAATGCGAACAAACAGAACACAAGCAACTGTTTATATTAGACGAAAAGCGTCTTCGAGTCCAACAGGGATACATTTCGTGCTAAAAAATTTGCAAAATGCCTAATGTTCTTTTAGCATACTTTTGTCTAGATTTTCCGGATTTTCGTTCAACTTCTACATAGAAATTGCATACCTTTTTTCCAGGCCTAATATAAATATGTGATTTGTTGAAAACATTTAATGAAGTTGTAGCAGCAGAAATGCTCCATTTAATTAAACAATGTGTATGAATAGCTGCACCATTTCACAGTTTAAAATATTCATACTAGTGGAACGAATGACTTTATTTTGCATTTTATCTCGTTTCCAAACACATGTGTTTCCAGCTGGTAGTGTTTAAATACCTTTGTTTCCAAATGCCAGAGGATGGCTCCCCTGCTTGTTCCTGGCTATGAGTTAATCCTTCAATTGATATTGCAGAACAACCCTATGTGCATCACTACGCTTCTGGAAGAGTAAGTAGAATGTAATGCTTAATTCATTATTTAATTCCTGGACTCTTTCGCAGTCTCACTATGCAACACTGGCTGTATATCAGTATTCTAGTGTAGCGGTAGACCTCTTGGGTACGTCTTACATCTCAATTATATGCATTGCTGTGAAGAATTCTCCGTTTCAGCAATGCAATAGAAGAGAGGGGCAATTTTTCTGATGATCAAGCAACAGAAATGGTGGCAAAATTATGCATTTATTAGTATAATGTCGACACAACCTGTGCAAAAAGTAATAGAGGCAGTTCAGCAAATTCCAAGTCACATAGTCTCCAACTCCTCATTCCATGTTCCTACGTCTACATTACACTTACTCATGGAAAATCGCCCTCTCTGAAGGGTCACCCCAAACAGTGCTATAGTACATGTGCTTCTTCCCTAAACATGGTCACATTGGTTTATCCACATCTGGGATATTTAATTTGTCTGTAAGTCCCTAGCATAGTGCTCTACTTGTGCCTATTGCCTGTAAATTAAATTCCACTAGTGGGTCTGTAACCCTGATTGTGCCACCAACATAAGCAGCCCTTCAAGCATGTCTCAGGCCTGCCACTGCAGACCACGTGTGTGCAGTTTTACTGCCATGTCCACTTGGCATTAAAACCCCTTGGCAAGCCTTAAACTCTCAATGTATTGCACATAAGTCACCCCCAAGGTAAGCCCCAGGTAGCCCATAGGGCAGGATGCTATGCAAGTAAAAGGTAGGAAATGTACTTTTAAGTTTTTCATGTCCTGGTAGTGAGCAACACCCCAAGCTATTTTAAGCTGCAATTCCTGATTGAGGAGTGGCTTTGTCATGTTTTATATCATAGAAATGCTAATGATAAATCATCTTTAATGTTAAAGTTGGATTTAAAATTACTATTTAAGAAATACCACTTTAGAAAATTGGTATTTCTCTGCTCTTAACCTCTGTATACCTGCAGTCTGTCTACAATACACATCTGTTAGAAACTTTGGAGCTGATTTTGAGGTAAGTGGAACTGCCACAGACAGGCCGTCGGTGGTGTACCCACCAACGGACAGTTTTTCGTTCTGGCCACATTATGATGCAGGTGGTCAGACCTAAACCATTGGGGGGGGGGGAATACCGCCGCCTTCAACAGGATCTATGATCCCATCAGCCTTTTCATAGCAGTTCATCCGCCACGAAAAGGCTACCGGAAAGGGACTTTTGGGGCCCAGAAAAAGGCCGGAGTCCTTCATGGGCCACTGTAAATAAGCCCCTGGGTCTCTAGTTAACGGAGGTTTGCACCCTGTACAAGTAGGGACCACAATAATAGTCAGGGTAAGTCAGATACACAACCTAAATTGACCTGTGCTTACCCTCTGGTATCAAAGGGGATGATGGACGGAGCGTTGTAGCAAATCAAACACTCACCCCCAGTCACTGATCTGGGTTTAATCCATCATCTTTCTTTAGCTCACCATGCCGCCCCAGTTCAGACATGACAATATGCAAATCAGTCTGACCCTCTGCCTCATGGGAACAGTCCAGCCCAACTGCCAAGCCATGTCTTCCCTGAACCGGAAAGAAGCATCCTGCAACTGGTTTCTGGCTAATCAGCCGTCAACAGCCAGGCTAGCTTGAATCCAGTGGCAAAGTGAGCAAGGGACCCACATCTGGGCATACCCTGCCAACTTAGGGCGAACAAAGCAATACCAAAGGGGATGATGGACGGAGCATTGGAGCAAATCAAACACTCACCCCCAGTCAACTGACCCGGGTTTAATCCATCATCATTCTTTAGCTCACTCCTCCACCCCAGTTCAGACATGGCCATATGCAAATCAGTATGACCTTGTGCCTCATGAGAACAGTCCAGCCCAAACTGCCAAGCCATGTCTTCCCTGGACCAGAAACAAGCATCCTGGGACCAGTTTCGGTATATATACACTGGGGGTGAATGTTTTGATTGGTTCTGCATTCCGTGTTGAAGAATACTGCATTGGTTATGATTGGCATAGAGGTGACGTGTTGATTTTGGAGCAAAACAGCTGAAGAAGCCACTTCTGAAACCCAGGACTCAAGCACTTCAGGCAAGGGAGGACTCACAGATGGCAGATTTCAGCATCTGAAGCAGACTTGAAGGAAGTGTTTGATGGTCCTGAGACTTCAACTACAAGGGGCGAACCAGCAAGCCTGTTTCTAAACTTGGGTTCAAGGATGTAGAGAGCAGGTCCAGTCCTTATCAATCCCAAGCAAGAAGTAGCAGACAGCAGGCCAACACAGCAAAGCAGGTAGCAACATGGCAGTCCCTACTACAGCACAGCAAGCAGCAGGCTAACACAACAAAGCAGTTAGCAAAGCGAAGTTCTTCATGCAGCACAGCAGCTGTTCTTCCAGAGAGAATGTCCTTGGCACCAGAAAAGGTCTGAATTGGTGGTGTCAGGGTACTTATACAGCGAGTTCTTTATATCCGGTTGTGCCTTTGAAGTGGGGGACTTCAAAGAGGCATTTGAAGTTCACAAGCTCCCTACCTTTCCTGCTCTGGCTTCAGCGCTTTGTATTGGGACAAGCACAGCCCTATCCAGGTGCAAGTGTCCACTCCTCCCTTCCACCCTAGCTCAGGAAGATCCATCAATCTGATGATAGGCCATCAGGATATGAATGTCACACCCTGCCTCCCTTTGTGTGTGACTGTCTAGAGGGAATTCACAAAGCCGAGCTGTTGCCCAACCCAGAACTGTTTTAAGAGACCATTAGAGACACAGAATGGTTAAAGTAAGAAAATGGCAACTTTCTAAAAGTGGAATTTTCAGACTTCCAATTTAAAATCTGACTTCGCCATGAGTCGTGATTTTAAATTATGAATCCATAGACAAACTACAAACCCCTATCTCTTCACAATTGGAAATTAGACGTAAAATATGTTTATAATGCAACTCCAATGTTAACCTATGAAAGAGATAGGCCTTGAAGTAGTGAAACACGTTTTCGATAGATTTTCACAACCAGGATGTATAAAACTGAAAAGTACATGTCTAACCTTTTAAATGCACTGCACCCTGCCCCTGGAGCTTTCTAGGGTCCACCTTAGGGGTTACCTATATGTATTAAAAAGGAAGGATTGTCTCTGGCAAGTAGGTTAACTGGACATGTCGAAATGGCAGTTTAAGGTGCATTCACAGGCTCTGCCGTGGCAGGCCAGAGTCACTGTCATGGTAGAGGGCTACAGAAGTGGGTGGTATAATCGGCCCACTAGTAGCATTTAATTTACAGGCTCCGGGTATATTGAGTGTACTTTACTAGGAACTTATATGAAAAGTAAATATGCCAATTGTGTATAAGTCAAGGTTACCATGCTTTGAGTACACAGCATATGCACTTTAGCACTGGTCAGCAGTGGCAAAGGGCCCAGAATCATACAGCCAGCAAAAAGGAATTCAGCAAAAAGAGTAGGAGGAAGGTAAAAAGTTTGGCTTGACTATCCAGAAAGGGCCACGTCCAACAAAGTTTGGGGTGGGTGTCATCTTGCCTTTGTGCATGCGAATCACTGACAAAATATCGACTACCACAATATCGAGGGACAAAAATATTGTGACAAAAATACCGAAGTCAAGAATATCGACATCCTATCTACAGCATGGTAAGTACAAAAATATCGAGAAAATATATTGATGTCTAAAATATCGTTGTAAAAAACATTGTTTATTAAATGTTAAAAAAAGAATGTAAAATAAATTAAATAATACATATAATTAAAAGAAGCAAAGTAATAAAATATAAAAAAATGTTTAAAAATCATAACTAATACATATAGGGGCCGATTCCGAATAGCCGTGCGGAGCATATTTCCCGTACGAATCGTACACCTTAAACGTCCCCGTACGTACGATGAAGTTTGATCCAAACACAAAGCAGATCTCCGTACGAATCGTACAAAAGACCATACGACTTAAGAATCCGTACAAATCGCATTCGGAACACGCAGTACACGACGTCCGTACGGATTGAAGCAGCTTTCTCCGACCTAGCAAGTACGATTCGTCTTGTCAACACTCCGTATGACTCTTTTTCTATGGGAGCTCAAAACGTCCATAAAAGCAGATTTCGACTCGAACTGCGTACGAAACAGACCCCCTGGATATGCGAGTACACCCCATGATTGCATGCGTACGGTGCGTAGGGTTACAGTGCATAGGTGTACGGTGCATAGGGGTACGGTACATAGGTATACAGTGCGTAGGGCTACGGTGCAAAGGGGTATGGTGCGTACCCCCATGATTGCAGGGGTACGGTACATATGTGATTGTGTGGCTCTCCGTACGAATTGTTCATACGACGTTTTCCGTACGAATCGCGTTCTCGTTCCCCGGTCCGGATCGTACTTGTCGGGTCGTACAGCATATTTACGATTCGTACGGTTCACCGCAAGGCTCCGATTTTCCCTTGCTTTTCGTACGGTTCGTAAAGATTCTGACGTATTTTTTTCCTACGGATCGTACTAAGCGATTCGGACGGATTTCTACGATTTGTACTGAAAGTGCTACAAATTTGAATCGTCTTACGGATTAGATTCCCGAATCGGAATCGACGGCATAATGTTAAAATAAATAAAACATATACATATAAAATATATTATATATACTTACTCAATAATATTTGTAAATAATTAATTTAATAACTTATACATTGGTAAAAACATTTTATAAATTATAAATACATATATATATAAAAATAATATAAATGCAAATATAAAAAATATATATAACAAATAAAAAAATTACAAAATGTTTACTCTTTTTAAAATAAATTGTACACAACATTAACTAAAACAATACAGAAAAATATTGGATGACAGAGGGAATAAAATTACTATTCCAGCTCCAGAGAGTGCAACAGTAGGGAAAGTGTTTGATAGTGTAGGGGTAAAAATTACTATTCCCATTCCAGAGAGTGCAACAGTAGGGAAAGTGTTGGATAGCGAAGAGGTTATAATTACTATTCCCACTCCAGTAAGTGCACCAGTAGGGAAAGTGTTGGATAACGTAAGGGTAAACATTACTATTCCCACTCCTGTGAGTGCAACAGTAGGGAAAGTGTTGGATAGCGAAGAGGTTAAAATTACTATTTCCACTCCAATTATTGCAACAGTAGGGAAAGTGTTGGATAGCATAAGGTTTAAAATTACTATTCCCACTCCACAGAGTGCAACAGTAGGGAAAGTGTTGGATAGCGTAGGGGTAAAAATCACTATTCCCATTCCAGTGAGTGCAGCAGTAGGGAAAGTGTTGGATAGCTTAGGGGTAAAAATTACTATTCCCACCCCAGTAAGTGCACTAGTAGGGAAAGTGTTGGATAGCGTAGGGGTTAAAATTACAATCTCCACTCCAATGATTGCAACAGTAGGGAAAGTGTTGGATAGCATACGGGTTAAAATGACTATTTCCACTCCACAGAGTGCAACAGTAGGGAAAGTGTTGGATAGCGTAATGGTAAAAATTACTATTCCCACTCCAGAGAGTGCAACAATAGGGAAAGTGTTGGATAGCGTAGGGGTTTACAATTAATATTCCCATTCCAGTGAGTGCAACAGTAGGGAAAGTGTTGGATAGCGAAGAGGTTACAATTACTATCTCCACTCCAATGATTGCAACAGTATGGAAAGTGTTTGATAGCATACGGGTTAAAATTACTCTTCCCACTCCACAGAGTGCAACAGTAGGGAAAGTGTTGGACAGCATAGGGGTAAAAATTACTGTTCCCATTCCAGTGAGTGCAGCAGTAAGGAAAGTGTTGCATAGCGTAGGGGTAACAATTACTATTCCCCGTCCAGTAAGTGCAACAGTAGGGAAAGTGTTGGATAGCGTAGGGGTAAAAATGACTATTCCCACTCAGGTGAGTGCTACAGTAGGGAAAGTGTTGGAATAGCGTAGGGGTTATAATTGCTATTCCAACTCCAGAGAGTGCAATGGTAGGGAAAGTATTGGATAGTGTATGGGGAAAAATGACTATTCCCACTCCAGAAAGTTCAACAGTAGGGAAAGAGTTGGATTGTGTAGGTGTTAAAAATAACATATTTATCAATTAAATAATTTTTGAATTGCATAATGAATTAATAATACATTATTAATAAATTAATTATAAATACCAATACAATAAAATTCATAATTACTTTAATTACAATAAATTACTTTCCACCTTCTTCCCCAATAAACCCACAACCCGTTCCACATAAAAATTAACCCAATTAATGTAATTATCAATTAATCAATTAATAAATAAGTAATCACCAATTAATAATTGATTACAATTAATTAACTATCAATACCAATAATTAATAATCAATATAAATTAATTACCAATTAATATTGAATTAACAATACATTAATTATCAATCCCAATCAATAAAACATAATGATTACTTAATTACAATTAAATTACTTCCCACCCTATTCCCCTTTAAACCTCAAACCCGCTACGGAAATAAAATGCGAAATGTAATTAAAAATAATTAATATTTTCTAAAAATGTTGATCTAATTTACTATAATTAAATTACTTCCCACCCTATTCCCCTGTAAACCCACAACCCGCTACTGTACTAAAACACAAATTATACATTTAAAAAAATGACTAACTTCTAAACTTTTAATACATATATAAAAAAAATACAAAACATAACAAAACATGTGGAACACATACATATAAAATACATAATAAAATACATAACAGTTTTTTCAGTTTTTATAGTCTTTATTTCGAAGTTTTCCTTCATAAAAGACATAACATACATAAAAAAAATTTTTTTTTATCAAAAGCAAAAAGAAGAGAATGATATTAATCAAAGTCAAAAGCAAAATATAAAAAGGATAATCCTTAATATAAGCAAATAACCACTTAAAACATTTTTTCCTTTAGCAGTTATCAACAAAAAGAATTATACCAACAATATCTGGAACAGTTTCCGTTATACACAATATTAAAACCAACAAATACAACAGATAATATGTCCCAGAACGTAATCAGTCAATTTTAATTTCGAAATAATCTAGTAAAATTAATGATGGACGCTACTTGCTAGCTTCTTTGATATATCTTGCTCGGATTACCCAAGCCCATCCAAGATATTTTGCCAAACCAATTGACACCCACTCCGCTGTATTAGTTCTTAGAATGTGTATTGCTTCTTTACACACCCGTGTTTTTGTTCGACGACAAACTGGTTTGAGCCACTTCAGACGGGGTGCGCGATAGGCATGACATTCGAATAAGAGATGACTCTCAGTTTCGTTAACTTCTAAACAAAAGGGGCAATACATTTTCGGACTATTCTGCCATTTGTTAGTAAATTCCCTAATTGGTAAGGTGCCTACTCTGAATTGATGATAGAGTTTTCTATCTAGGCCTTTAGTGATGTTATCCCAATAGGTCTCAAGTTGGGGAATTACTTTATAAAGCAAGAAGGAACCGGTAAGTGAAGAACCAGCTGAAAGTGAAATCATATCACTTTTAACAGCAGACCAGAACAACTGTTTAAACTCATTCTTTGGGGGAAAGATTTGATTACCTGGATCTGACCAATGTAACGGTAGACCCATCTTAAGGAGGGTGGCTTTAATGCTCTTGAACCAGGGTATATATCCTGAGCCAAAAGACAGTTGAACCTCCCGAAGCTCATTAGCAAACATTATCAGTTCTGGGGTAGACCAGATTCTTCTCCATAAAGCAACCATTCTAAACAGAGCTTGATTTTTAAGAGATTGACAGCCCATATCGAGCAATAGTGGGATTGCAGGGGTTGAGGGCGGTAGACCAACCAAATTTCGAAAAAATTTGTTCTGAATTTTATCTAATGGTACAAGATCAACATGTCCCCAGAGATCAGAGCCATAAAGAACGGCCGAACTAATTTTGGCCTTATAGATTTTCGTGGCAGGAAGTACTCTTTTCGTGAGGGAGCAACGCTGTTCCTTCACGAGACACCCCGATAACCTAGCTAGTTTGAGGCACATAGCCTCAATCTGTTCTTTCCACCGCAGTCTATAATCAATAGACACGCCTAGGTAGGTCATTACCCATACTTGCTCTAGTGATACTTCGTTCATGGTAACATAACCCTTACGTGGTTTACATTTTGTAAATACCATAAACTTGGTTTTCGAGACATTAATCTCCAAATCATTTAGTTTACAAAACTCCGTGAATTTATTAATGGCAGTTTGCAACCCCACCTGGGTTTTAGCCAGAATCAGGGTATCGTCGGCGAAGATTAAAAGTGGGAATTTAGTCCCTCCCAATACAGGGGCATCAGATGAAACAGATGAAAGGAACTCCACTACCTGATTAATAAACAAAAGAAAGAGGGATGGTGCCAAGACGCACCCTTGTCTAACTCCCCGCGTAACAGGGAATGACTCCGTTACTTGGCTTTGGGATCCCCATCTCACTCTTGCAAAGTTATGATTATGTAACCTAATCGTTAAGTCTAATAAATCAGGAGGCATTCCCATTTTACTTAGTGCCAACCACATCTTGTCTCTAGGGACCAGGTCGAACGCAGATTTTAAATCTACGAACGCAGCGTATAATGTACCTCCTCCTAGATGCACCGTCTTCCAGTAAATCATGGTGAATCTGACTACCTGATCGATAGTGCTTGTGTTGGCTCTAAAGCCTGCCTGTAGTGGGGACAAGATATTTTCTTCCCTCGCCCATGACTGTATTCTGCCTAACAGCAATCTGGCCATTACTTTTTGTAATGCGTCGATAAGGCTAATGGGGCGATAATTCGCCGCACTAGACTTATCTCCTTTCTTATGTACCGGAAGAATCTCTGCCCCTTTCCAAGATACCGGGATATCTGCTCCCAAAGCAATGGCATTAGCCAGAGCAGTGATATACGGGACCCAATGTTCCATATCATATTTAAAAAGGTCTACTGGGACACAGTCCATCCCGGGTGCTTTGCCATTTTTACTTAATTGTATCGCTATCTCCGTCTCGTGTTCACTAAAAACCACATGTCCGCAGTTCACCAACTGTGGAAGAATCAACATTCCCTCCTCGCTGGGATTATCATTTATTTGTTTATCACGAAACTGGGCTGAAAAAAACTCAACCCACGTAGCCGCCGAGACATGGTTAGTTGGGGTTTGCTGGTCACCACATCCACCCCATTTTACTACCTGCCAGAATTTCAAATGGTTACCATTACATAACACTAACATAAACATCGATATTATTAACATCGATATTTTTGCTATCGATATTACTAACTTCAATATTAACAAAAACGATATTTCTTACCTTCAGGTCGATATTCTGGTCACCGGTATTCTTGATGTCGATATTCTGTCCCTAAGATATTTAAAACTCGATACTTATGTAGGTCAAAATAAAAAACTTGATATTTTGTCTGTGTACCGTGCATGCACTCTAGACCGCCGCACACAAAGGAAGCTTAGATGTGTCTGAGTGCACATCTGCATCCTGATTGCTCATCTTGGGCAGGATGGGAGTGAAGAGTTGACACTTACACCTGACTAGACAGTGTCCTGTTCCCACACAAAGGGCTGATTACAATTATGTAGGGAGTCTGAAGCTAGGGCTAGGAAGTAAGAACCTTTGTGCACTTCAAAGGCCCTTCTCTGAAGTCACCCACAATTCAAAGGCATGGCTGGGTATAAGTTCTTTGTCTCAAACCAACTCAATACAGACACTTCTGGACCTGTAAAGAAACTCAGTCAGGAAGAAGGACTGCTGTGCTGCTCCAAGGACTGACACTCTGCTGGAACCATGATCAAGAAGAACAGATTTTCTGCTGTGCTGCCCTTTTGCCTGCTTTCCTCTGACCCTGCTAAGGAGGGACTGGACTCTGAGTGAACCCAGAGTGATGGCGAAGTTGTTGTTGGCTTGCCTCCTGTTTTTGAGACTCAAGGAAGTTTAATTCTCACCATCTGCCCATGTGCTTGGATCATTGGAAGTCGACCCAGGTGCTTGCTCCAGTCAAACCTATACATGTTCTGTCTGCCTGTAGCAGGATCATTGCAGATCCAATACATCGTCGCTGTTGCGGGAACAGAATCAGTGCAGCACACTCAGAACCAGTGCATTGCTTTAAAGAACCGACCCACAGAAACCAATGCATCGCTACCACTGCAGTATGGGAAGATTGACAGATCCCCTCAACTGCGTAGAGAAAACTGGCACATTTTCTACAGACCCAACTCCTCTTGGCTCTGTGCACCATCTTGTGAAGTGGCGCAGCACCACAACTGTGTGAATAAAAACAAAGCATCACCTCAACTGTGGAAACGACACGGATGCATCACCCGACTGGACCCCGCATCTGGCTGTTATGACCAGGATCAAAGTACTTTTGTTCAGCGAGCCTTGCATGGCCCCTGTATCCAGCTTGCGCTCCATCATGGTTGCCATGAACTCTTGACTTTGCCCCGGTCAAGCGTGACTAGATAACCCCATACGTTCTTATTACTTCTATGCACTATTTTTAAAGGTAATCTTTCAAAATTCATATCTCTACCTTTACTTATTGGATGTTTGTTACTTTGGCCTTGTTTTATTTATAAAATCATGATCTATGTTTCTAAGCTGGTGTGGAGTTTTTTGTGATGTTTTAACTGTTACTAATTAAAGTGTTGCACAAATACTTTACACCTTGCTGCTTTAGTTAAGCCTGAGTGTTCTGTGCCAACATACCGTAAGGTGAGCACAGGTTAATTTATAGTGTGTATCTGACTTACCCTGACTAGAATTGTGGTTCATCCTCGGATAGGGTGCATACCCCTGCCAACCAAAAACCCAATTTCAAATATTGGTACTCAGCGGTGGGGATAGTACAGTGCCATACAATGACTTAGTGTACACTACTACTCCATACCTAGACCCTTTTCAGTTCTCCCCGATTGGAATTTTTATTTTTTTCCTAAAATAATATCTCTGTCTGGAGAAGTAACATCTGCAATGATGGATTTTGAGTTGGCCAAGCTGGAGACCTACACTGTAGTCCAGCTCAAGAAATGTTGTAAGGAGGTTGAGCTGTCTACTAAAGGCTTCACCGGGAAGATGGACCAGCAAAAGACACTGACAGTCTGGGCAGAAGCTTGCAATGCAGGGCCTGTGACCCCAGAAAAGTATTATCAGGAGATTGAGAATAAAGAAGAGCTGGACCAGGGTTCAGTGGAGAACCTGGAACTGCCTGTGGAGAAGGAAGTCAGCATCTTGCCAGGAGCAGTGGTTGTCCACAGAGCTGGATAACTTAATTTTTGAAGGAGCACATGCTTGATACTCGTTTTCCAGAGCTGTGCCAACACCTGGCTGATAGCCAGCTGACTGACCCCAGGAAGCTCGCTAAGGATTCCCTTCTGAGAAGAAGGACAGAGGTTCTGGTGGGCAGTGACCCAGGGCACCCCATTTACAACCCTACTGCTTTGATTGTTACCAACTAGGACACAAGCAGGGGGACTATCCAAAGAAACCATCCACTGGTGGGACCTGTACAGGAGTAGAGAGTGTGACCTTAGGGGAAAATAGTCCTTAGGGGCAGGTTATAGACAATTCTATCATTGCACTCAGCTGGGAGACAGAGGGTGAACTGGTGATCCCTGAGGTTGGGAGACGTTACTTCCACCAGGTGGAAGCGAATGGGGTTCCAATCACTGCTCTGAGGGATACCAGGTCTAGCCAGACCATGGGTGTAAAATGGCTAATCTCCTCAGAGCAGTACACAGGTCAGGTGTGTAGGGTGACTCAGGCACAAGAGCAGGACTTTTTTCAGCCCAAGGCCCTGGTATTCCTAGAGTGGAGTGGATACGTGACCCTGGGAAGGGTAATATTTTGTCCCAGATGCCCATTGATTGTATTCTGGGGAATGAGCTAACCCTAGGTGTCAGGAGAACTGGGAGAAGCAGTGGTCACAGTCGCTCTGTCAGTTCAGTTTTCCGGGGGTACCACTCCCAGATGGAGAGTGCAGAAGCTCAGATAGAAGGCAAGGGGAGGAAGGGCTCCCCCCTGACTCCTGTTCAGCCCAAGGATACAGACACTGGGTTGAAAGACAAGTTTCAGGATACCACCTCTGAACTGGTGAGAGGTGGAGTGGAAAAAGCATGCAAATCTCCTGGGGCTACTGCCCTCCACTCCGAGAAACAACAGAGAACAGAGGCCCCCGGAAGGCCTGTGGCCTGGCTCTTGACACTGACAGCATGTTGTAGTAGCGAAAAACACCCCAATTTGTTTTCCACTACTGTGAGGCCTACTCCTCTCATAGGTTAACATTGGGAATTACACTATTAGGCTGTAATATGTGATTGAGATGAAGTAGCTCTGTCATGTTTCATATCATTGAAACAGTAATGATAAATCTTCTTTAATGGTAAAGTTAGGTTTGACATTACTATGTTAGAAATACCACTCTGCTCTTAAAGATCTGTATGCCTGCAGCCTATCTCCTATAAATGTCTGTAGTGGGTAACAGCTTGAAATTAGTGCATTCAATTCAGACAGCCACACACAAAGGAAGGTTAGGTGTGTCTGAGTGCCCATCTGTATCCTGATGCCTCATCCTTAGCAGAATGTGAGGGAGGAGGTGACACTTACACCTGAATTGGCAGTGTCCTGTCCCCACACAAAGGCCCCCATAGAACTTCAGTCCGCCCACCACACTAGTGGTGCTGGGACTAGCCCCCAGTGGTGCGGCAGTCCCGCACTGCCAATTAGAATGCAACCGCCACCCTGGCAGTTGCATCACGCATCACGCATATTCAACATTGTGGCGGGCGGTGCTGTAAGCAGCACCCACCACAATGTTGAAAATGCATGTTCAAAACAAGTGCAATCAATGGATCATTGATGACATCCCTAAGGCACTCTGAAAATGCATGTTGAACATTGGCATGCACAGTGTGACAGGCACCGTGTGGTGCCTGCCACCTTGTCAATGGCAATTTAGGGGGGAACCAATGGTACCCCCAGGTACAGCCTACCCTTGGGGCCCGCAACAGGCACCAAAAATAAACACTACATGCCTTTCCATTACGGAGTCTCCCCCATGGAAAGGCATTTCTGCACACATCATAATTTGGATGGCAGTGCCTACAAGTCACCGCCATCATATTATGGGCCTTCTCCGCCCGACAGGCAATCGTGACGATTGCCTAGCATCAGGAAAGCGGCAGACGGTCTTTCTGTCCGCCGCGGTACCCTCGCCATGCTAATGTGGCGTGGGTAAATAGCCGTCCGGCCGGGCGTTTTAGCGGGTGGATCGCCACTGCCGGTCGGGCACCATGCTAATGGGACCCAAAGTGTTGATTACCCCCTGTAGTGAGCCTGGATCCAGGACTAGAAAGAAAGGACTCTTTTTTGAAGTCACCCCCACTTCAAAGTCACAACTGGGTATAGGTCGTGGGTCTCTGATCCCCCCCAGATCAGACTCTTCTGGACATGTAAAAAAAAACTTTGTTAGGAAAAAGGGCTGCTGTGCTGCTACAAGGACTGTCACTGTGCTGCTCTAGAAGAACTGCTTTTCTGCTGTACTGCATTGCTCCCTGCTTTCCTCGAGCCTTGCTGACCCCAGAGTGGTCTCCAAGGGCTTGTTGGCTTGCCTTCTGTTTTTGAGACTTAGGGATATCAAAGTCACGCCATCTGCTCCTGTGCCTGGTCCATTGGAAGTGGAACCAGGTGCTTGCTCCAGTCCAACGAATGCATCTCTTGTCTGCATATAATAGAACTGATGCATCGGCGCTGTTGCGGGAGCAGAACTGGTGCAGCACACTCAGCACCAGCACATTGCCTTAAAGAATCCACGCATCCAAACCAATGCATTGCCTCCACTGCAGTGTGGGAAGATTGACACATCCCTCCGACTGCATGGAAAAACCCGGCGCGTCATTCTACGGAACTAATACCTCTCGACTTAGCTCATGGTCGTCAAAATCAGCGCATCGCTACCACTGCATGAAGAACATTGACACATCACTTTGACTGCTAGATCATCACAGATACATTGCTCAGCTGCATCCAGCATCTCAGTTTGCACCCATGATCAAGGTACTTTGTTCAGCGGGCCTTGCATGCCTCCTTTATCTGGCTTGCACTCCATGGTGATTGGCCTGAACTCTTCACTTTGCCCAGGTCCAGTATTACCAGATAAGCCCTAGAGGTGCTTATTGCTTCCAAGTGCCATTTTACATTCAATCTTTACAAATTCATATCTCAACTTCTACTTATTGTATTTTTGTAATTTTGGGCTTGTTTTATTTATAAAATAATATTCTAAAGTTCTAAACTGATGTGGAGTCGTGTTGTGGTGTTTTCACTGTGTTACTCTTTGAAGTGCTGCACAAATACTTAACACATTGATTCTTAAGTTAACCCTGACTTCTCCGTGCAAAGCTACTAAAGGGTGAGCACAGGTTAATTAATATTGTGTATCTGACTTATCCTGACAAGGATTGTGATTCCTGGTTAGACATGATGCATACCTCTGCCAACCATAAATCTAATTTCTAACACTCGGTTTAGTTTGATAATCTCTCCTCTTCCAACTACCTACTATGCTATATTTTTTGAATGAGAATCTCCTCAAACATGGCGTGATGAAAAGAAAACAATAAACAAAACTCAGGTTCTTACGCCAGAGAGATCAGAAGCAGACAAACTTTACCAGCCTATACAGCATGCTATCGCTCAGATTATGTAGACATTACGTGTTAGGAAAGCTAACAGTTACACCAATCTACACGTTGGTCTCAAACATTTAGAAATTAAATTTACCATCTTAAAAACATCAGCTTTTCTGTCATAGCCAGTATTATACCAAGATTTGGCATCATCATTACATAATTTCTCGATATATGGCACAAAATGACCTGATGCTGGGGCAGCATTATATCAGGGTTAGACGCGATCTTTGGATTGATGCCAGTGATTTGAAATGAATTGTTAACATCATATTAGGGGCTCACAATACCTTGTCATGAATACCTACAATATTTCAAAATTTACTAACATTATGTCAGCACAGGCTTATGCTAGAGATGGGCACTGGAACTCCTTGATACCCGCAATGTGAAACAACTTATCACCTTTATCACAGGGTTATTGTTATAACAGGGAGGGCTTTTCCTGACCTTCTTCATTCGATTGTGATAGCACAGCCCCTACCCCCAACTCAAAAGCATGTGTTTGAACAATGAATTCTCTGGAGTAGTTAGGACTTGGCAGAATTGGTGCAGTGCACATGACCTGCTTCAGGTAATCAAATGCCTTTTGACAGCTGACTGTCCTCTGAACTTTCTTAGGCATTCTTGTCCACTGAACTTTCGTACACATTCTTTTAGAAGTTAAGTCATTCAGGGGTGTCACAATGGAACCACACCCCTTGACAAATATCCTATAGTACCCAGTCAGGCCCAAGAAAGCTCTGACCTGAGTCTGGGTGGTTGGAGCAACCCAGTCCATTATGGTCTGGATTTTGCTCTGCAATGGTTGAACCTGGCCTCCACCTACAAGGTGGCCCAGGTACACAAACTGACCCTGCCCTATCTGGCACTTAGTATCCCTGATAGTTAGGCCTGCTTTCTGCAGGGCCTCCAAAACATTTTTCAGGTGGATCAGGTGGTCTTCCCATGTGGAGCTAAAGACAGCATTATCATCAAGATAAGCTGCACAGTAGTCATCCAGGCATGTGATGACTTTGTTCACCAACCTTTGAAATGTGGCAGATGCATTTTTCAGACCAAAGGGCATCACCACAAACTGATAATGCCCACTAGGGGTTGAAAATGCTGTTTTTGGCTTTGCATTATCAGCTAGTCTGATCTGCCAGTAGCCAGCTGTCAGATCAAATATGCTCAAAAATTTTGGCAGATGCCAACTTATCTATGCGCTCATCTGCTCTGGGTTTTGGATGTGCATCTGTCTTAGTGACAGCATTGAGAACTCTGAAGTCTACACAAAACCTCATCTCTCTCTTACCACCCTCGGTGTGAGGTTTTGGCATTAGGACTACTGGACTAGCCCAAGGGCTATCTGAAGGTTCAATTACTCCCACTTCCAACATTTTCTGGACTTCAGTCCTGATACAGTCCCTGACATGATCAGGTTGCCTGTAAATCTCATTTTTAACAGGCAGACTGTCTCCAGTGTCCACTTCATGAGAGCACCAGGTAGTCTGACTTGGAGACAGTAAAAACAGATGTCTGTATTGTTGCAGAACTTGTCTGCAGTCACTTTGCTGCTGGTCAGTGAGGCTGCCTGCCAAGGCTACACCATCAACCGACCCATCATCAGGGTTCTGTAGAGCAGGTCTGAGAGAGGGTGACTCTCTTCTTCCTGTCCTTCATCAGTAGCCACGAGCAAGCCCATGTCTGCCCTGTCAACATATGGTTTCAGTCTGTTGATATGAAGCACCCTAAGGGGGCTCCTGGGAGTTCCAAGATCTACGAAATAGGTAACCTCTCCTTTCTTTTCAACAATAGTGTGGGGACCACTCCACTTGTCTTGTAGAGCTGATGGGGCCACAGGCTCCAACACCCACACTTTCTGTCCTGGCTAGTAAACAGTCAGTAGAGCCTTTTAGTCATGCCAGGCTTTCTGTAATTCCTGACTGGCCTCCAGGTTTTTGGTTGCCTTTTTCATGTACTCAGCCATCCGGGAGCGGAGACCAAGTACATAGTCCACAATGTCATGTTTAGGGGGTTTGAAAGGTAACTCCCATCCCTCCTTCACTAGACAAAGTGGGTCTCTGACAGGGTGCCCAAACAGAAGTTTGAATGGGCTGTAGCCAACCCCCTTCTGAGGAACCTCCCTGTATGTAAACAAAAGGCAGGGTATCAGGATATCCCATCTCTGCCTAAGCTTTACTGGGAGAGCCTTAATCATACCCTTTAAGGTCTTGTTGAATCTTTCAACTAGACCATTGCACTGTGGGTGATAGTGTGTGGTGAACGTATACTTCACTCCACACTTTTTCCACATTGTAGTTAAGTAACTAGACATAAGGTTTGCACCTCTGTCTGATAGAATCTCCTTAGGGAACCCCACTTTTGAGAAAACCCCCGAGAGGGCTCTTGCCACAACAGGTGCTGTAGGGGTCCTAAGGGGTATAGCTTCTGGGTACCTGGTGGCATGATCCACTACCACCATGATAAACCTGTGCCTTAGAGGCTGTCTGAGGATCAATTGGTCCAACAATATAAATCCCCACTCTTTCAAAGGGAACCCCCACCATAGGTATTGGTATAAGGGGGACCTTTGTAGTGCCACCTGCTTTGCCACTGGCTTGGCAGGTTACACAGGAGCGACAAAACTCATTTGTGTCTTCTGACATGTGGGGCCAGTGAAAGTGAGGAACAAGCCTGTCCCAAGATTTGTTCTGGCCAATATGTCCTGCAAGAGGAATATCATGGGCTAGTGTCAAAAGGAAGCCCCTAAATGCCAAAGGTATGACCAACCTCCTTGAAGCACCAGGCTTGGGGTCTCTAAACTCTGAATACAGGAGCCCTTCATCCCAATAAACTTTATGGGTGCCACTAGTATTCCCTGCAGCCTCAGCAGCAGCTTGCTGTCTGAGGGGTCCAAGAGAAGGGCAGTCCAACTACGCCTGCCTCAGATCTGCCTTGGAAGGGACCCCGTCCCAAGAAACTCAACCTGATCAGGTTCAAGTTCTTTTAGGACAGTTCCTTCTTAAGGCTCACAATCAGCTTCCTCAGAAGGCTGATACTCACTCTGAGGCAGGGGGAAGGCACAGCCTTAACCCTACTGCTCCTTTCCTGGTAGGCAACTGGTCCATTATTCCAGAATCCAGTGCCTGTTCAGTGTTGCACCTTTTGACCTGTGACCTAGTCGCTGCAAGAACATGTGCTGAGATACCTAACGTTTCTGCATGTGTCCTAAACTCCACTTCAGACCAGGCTGAAGTCTCTAGGTCATTGCCAAGCAAACATTCTACAGGGAGGCCTGAACTAACAACAACCTTCTTAAGGCCAGTTACCCCTCCCCAGGAGAAATTAACAACTGCCATACTATGTGTGGTAGTGACATTGCTAGCATTGATCACTTGGTAGGTTTCACCAAGTATGTACTGTCCAGGGTCCACAAAGTCAGGTATCACCATTGCGACACTTGTACTTGTGTCCCTGTAGGCCTGAGCCTTTTTCTCATTGACTAAATGAGTTTGTCTGTACTTGCCCAGGTTACTGGGACCCACGAGGAGGACATACCCATGCCTCCATCACAGATCAGAACAGCTTGAGCTGGTATTCTGACTAGGCCAGAATCCACCACTTGAAGCTGAACTAGGGGGACCAGTTGCATTAGGGGCAATGGTGGCTGGAGCTGTCTTCTTTTTGGTGCACTCACTGGTCCAGTGAGTTTTTTTCTTACAAACTTTACACCATGGTTTCTTTGGACCTTCTTTCTTTTTGGATTTGGGACCCCCACCATTAGAAGCTTTTTGGGGACCTTGTGAAGACTTCTGGTCTTTAGCTTTCTCCCCACCACCTTGGTTCTGTACCTTCTGCTTCACCCTGGTTCTGACCCATGTGTCTGCCCTCTTTCCCAGTTCTTGGGGCGAGAGCAGATCAAAGTCAACCAAGTGCTGATGCAAAAACTGGTTTTGACAATTATTAAGTATTTGTTCCCTCATGATTAGATAATACAATCCTGTATAGTCACACACTTTACTGCCCAGTAACCAGCCCTCCAGAGCCTTAGTAGCACAATCTATAAAGTCAGTCCAGTCCTGAGCTGTGCCTTTGGGTATCTCTTAACTGCAACCTATACTGTTCAGTGGTTTGGCCAAACCCATTATTAGAGCACTCTTCAGGACTTTGTAATCATCAACATCCTCTTCTCTTACAGTGAGGAGCTCATCTCTACCTTTGTCTGCAAAGGAGAGCCACAAGATTGCTGCCCACTGTTCCTGGGGTACCTTCTGTACTTTGCAGGTCCTTTCCAGTGCAGTGATCCATTGGTGGATGTCATCCCTAGTATGATAGGGAGGGACAATCTTGTTTAGGTGTCTATGGTCATAAGACCTATCCTTACCAGTAGGGATATTGCTGCCACCAGGGGTTTCTAACCCCATCTTTTTCCTGTCTCTCTCAAGAGCTAGGGTATCTTTCTCCAAGGCAATCTCTTGCCTCTTGATCCTAAGCTTGACTTCTCTCATTCTAACTCCATGTTCCCTCTTCTCAGGAGAACTTCTTCTCCTATGAGATGAGGCAGAGGACCCTATTGATGACCCAGAATTGTTAGATTTCACTAAAGGTGTTCTTGCCCTTCTAGGTACACCAGTAGGCCTACGTGGGGGGGAATAGAAGAGGCCCATTTTGGCCCACTTCATCTCCAGTTAGCCTTGTTTCTCCGAGGTTGGGTCCAGTGACGACATCCTGGTCTGCATCCTCATTTTCGTCAGAGTCCTGGTGGGGTGTCCCACTGGGATCCTCTTCAGTTGATGGTTGCACCCCATCCCCATTACCTAGGTACAATAGGAAATATTATGAACCCATCGAATCTTTTTTTTTCAGGTCACACCATATCCTATGACAGTGAGATTCCTAAGTTATATAGGTATAAACTAGGTGTTTTCAAGACTGTATTAATACTTTGTAGCTTCTTGCAGATCTGTTTGCATAGTATAGAAAGAAATTAATTTGTACGAGGATTAATGTTTAGGCAAATCCTTAAGTATACGAGTAATAAGTACAGTAATTTCTGTACTGCAAACAGAAAACACGATAACCTTATAAGTACTTACGTTTTAGCAAACTGTCACAGGGTGTTTGCTGGAGTGTATGGATACTGATTGGGGAATTGTAGGCCTGAAGCACAAGTGAAAAGGTGGTTAGACCACTATATGCATAGTGCATAGGAGTTTAAAGCAGTCCATGTCCTGAGGCCTGGCTCGCTGCATGAGTACATGGATACTGACTGAATGATTAGACTACTACAAGGAGAGACACTGTGCAAACTTATAATTGGTTTCGTTTTTCTTCAGTGAATGGATTAGTACATGGTACTGAAAGATTCACTATGGGATTGCAAGAGCAGTGACAGGGTGTTTGCTGAACTGTATAGATTCTGACTGGAGAATTGTAGGCCTCAAACACAAGTGAAAAGGTGGTTAGACCACTACATGCATAGTGCATATGAGTTTGAAGCAGTCCATGTCCTAAGGCCTGGCTCACAGCATTTTTTTTAAAATGTATTTAAAAAAGTTTTATATAGCGCTGGCTAGACCCGGAGGTATCAGAGTGCTTTACATGAACATCAGATCATATTTACAGGTTACATCATTACAAATGTTACACAGTTCTTAGAGAATGGCAACATAGTTACATGTAAGGTAGAGATAAACAATAAGCACAAATATGTAAGGGGAAAAGCTGTCAAGGTGAGAGATTCCGGGGAGGGGGATTGGAGCACGGGAAGTAGACAGATAATGAGGGCGGGAAAGGGGAGGGGCCGGTGAGAGACACAGCAAGGGAAGAGGAGAGGAGAGGAAGGGTGATGGGGACACAAACCGGTAGACGAGTCAAGGCAACGTCCAAAGTCCAGTAAGGAGTGATTCCAGGGAAGACAAGGGGAGAGATTCAGGGGAGAGAGGATAGGAGCTAGGGAAGAGACAATAAGGAGAGACGAAAAGAAGTCTGTCTAAAGACTGACTGGGTAGGTGACGACCAAGGAGGGAATCCACGGCCCATCTCCCCTATAGCTAAACCAAGTAGCTCCATCAGGCGTTAGACAATATAGTTCAGTCTCAATACATTGAGAGAGGAGGGAAGGAGAGACATAAGTAGAGGGAGGATGCGGTAGGAGACGACAGGAGAGACGAAAGGAAGTGTAACTATGTGGTTCAACAATAAACCAGAAAAGATCAACAAGTAAACATTATATCAAACAATCAGCAATACAATTAGGGGAGGAGAGAAAGTAGTGGGGGGTAGAGGAGGAGGGAAAGTGAGGATAAGGGAAGAGACAACCGTAGAGACGAGAGGAAGTCTGTCTAAGGACCGACTGGGTAGGTGACGACCAAGGAGGGAATCCACGGCCCATCTCCCCTATAGCTAAACCAGGTAGCTCCTTTGGGCATCAGACAAAATAGTTCGGTCTCAATACATTGAGAGAGGAGGGAAGGAGAGACAAAAATAGAGGGAGGATGCGGGAGGAGACGACAGGAGAGACGAAAGGAAGTGCAACAATGTGGTTTGACAATATACCAGAAAAAGAACAACAAGTAAACATTAAATAGAACAGTCAGCATTACATTAGGGGAGAAGAGAAAGGAGAGATAAAGTAGTGTGGGATAGGGGAGGAGAGAGAGTGAGGATAAGGGAAGAGACAACCGTAGAGACGAAAGGAAGTCTGTCTAAAAACCGACTGGGTAGTTGACGACCAAGGAGGGAATCCATGGCCCATCTCCCCTATAGCTAAAACCAGGTAGCTTCATCGGGGATCATACAAAATAGTTCAGTCTCAAGTGGCGAGGGAAGAGGTTCACAGAAAAACAGGGTGGGGACAAAGGACAGGCGCAAGCGCGGGCAACGGACAGAAGCTGGAAGGAGTAGTAGCGGAGGGGGGGAGGGGTGGGGGAAGTGGGAGCACATATTGTCAGCAGTCGCAGGTTCATTTCTTTTATATAGCGCTGGCTAGACCCGGAGGTATCAGAGCGCTTTACATGAGAATCAACAATGTAACAGAAAAAGTTCAACAATTACACAAAACATTCAAAACATAAGCAATACAATTAGGAGAGAAGAGAAGAGAGAGGAGAGAGAAAAGTAGTGGAGGGGGCAGGGGAGGTGAGAAAGGGAGGATAAGGAAAGAGACAATAAGGAGAGACAAAAAGAAGTCTGTCAAAATACCGACGACCAAGGAGGGAATCCACGGCCCATCTCCCCTATAACTAAACCAAGTAGCTCCATCGGGCATCAGACAAAATAGTTCAGTCTCAAATAAGTTGAGAGAGGAGAGAAGGTGAGATATAGATAGAGAGAGGATGCGGGAGGAGCCGACAGGCGAGAAGAAAGGAGGTGCAATAATGTGGTTCAACCATGTACCAGAAAAAGATCAACAAGTAAACATAATATCAAACAATCAGCAATACATTAGGAGAAGAGAGAAAGGAGAGAGAAAGTAGTGGGGGTAGGAGAGGTGAGAAAGTGAGGATAAGGGAGGACACAACCATAGAGACGAAAGGAAGTCTGTCTAAGGACCGACTGGGTAGGTAACGACCAAGGAGGGAATCCACGGCCCGTCTCCCCTATAGCTAAACCAGGTAGCTCCATCGGGCATCAGACAAAATAGTTCAGTCTCATTACATTGCAGAGGAGAGAAGGAGAGACATAGAGGGAGGATGCGGGAGGATCCGACAGGAGAGACGAAAGGAGGTGCAACAATGTCGTTCAACCATATACCAGAAAAAGATCAGCCAGTAAGCATAATATCAAACAATCAGCAATACATTAGGAGAGGAGAGAAAGGGGAGAAAAAGTAGAGGGGGTAGGGGAGGTGAGAAAGTGAGGATAAGGGAAGAGACAACCATAGAGACGAAAGAAGTTTGTCTAAGGACCGACTGGGTAGGTGACGACCACGGAGGTACATAGATACTGACTGAATGATTAGAGTACTACAAGGAGATACACTGGGTGAATTTATAATTGGTTAAGTTATACTTTAGTGAATGGATTAGTACATGGTACTGAAAGAGTCACTATGGGATTGCAAGAGCAGTCACAGGGTGTTTGCTGGAGTTTATGGACACTGCCTGGGAACTTGTAGGCCTGAAACACAAGTGAAAAGGTGGTTAGACCACTACATGCATTGTGCATAGGAGTTTAAAGCAGTCTATGTCCTAAAGCCTGGCTCGCTGCTTGAGTACATAGATACTGACTGAATGATTAGAGTACTGCAAGGAGATACACTGGGTGAATTTATAATTGGTTGAGTTTTACTTTAGTGAATGGATTACTACATGGTACTGAAAGAGTCACTGTGGGATTGCAAGAGCAGTCACAGGGTGTTTGCTGGAGTTTATGGACACTGCCTGGGAACTTGTAGGCCTGAAACACAAGTGAAAAGGTGGTTACACCACTACATGCATAGGAGTTTAAAGCAGTCCATGTCCTAAGACCTGGCTCGCTGCATGAGTACATAGATACTGACTGAATAATTAGAGTACTAAAAGGAGATACACTCTGTGAATTCATAATTGGTTGAGTTTTACTTTAGTGAATGGATTAGTACATGGTGATGAAAGAGTCACTATGGGATTGCAAGAGCAATCACAGGATGTTTGCTGAACTGCAAGGATACCGACTGGGGAATTGTGGGCCTGAAACACAAGTGAAAAGGTGGTTAGACCACTACATGCATAGTGCATAGGAGTTTAAAGCAGTCCATGTAAAAAAGCTATGGCTCACTACATGAGTACATGGATACCGACTTAATGATTAGAATACTACAAGGACACATGAAGTTTCCGAATGCTTCTCTCACAATGGTTCACAAATGCACACACACTCACAGTGTGATTCTAGACAACCAACACTATTCACTAGTGTAGACAAATTAAGTTGACTGCACACATTCCACATATTTCATTACTGCGCTTTAGAGTAGAAACCTGACACATTTCAAATACATAAGCAATGACTGCTTTCACATTCTACCAAAACCTGTCAATTGGATACATTTTTAACCAGTTATGTATCTGCAAACACATGAAGTACCCAAATTCTTCTCTGAAAACGGTTCCCAATTGTACACAGACTCACAGTGCGATTCTAGACAACCAACACTATGCATTGGAATTTATCGAAACACATCTACTGATCTAGAAAAAGTAAGGTGACTGCACACATTCCACATATTTCAGTACTGCATTTTAGAGTCAAAGCCTAACTCATTTTGCAAATACATAAGCAGTGACTATTTTCTAATTCAACCAAAACATGACAACAAAATAGGTTTTTAAGCAGTTATGTGTCTGCAAACACATAAAACGCCCAAATGCTTCTCTCACAATGTTTCACAAATGCACACAGACTCACAGTGTGATTCTAGACAAATAACAGTATCCCTTGGAATTTACCAAAAACATTTACTAGTGTGAAAAACAGGTGGGATAACTGCACACATTCCACATATTTTAGAACTGCACTTTACTGTTGAAGCGTAACTCATTTTGCAAACACATAAGCAATGACTGGTTTCTAATTCTACCAAAACTTGAGAACAGCATAGGTTTTTAAGCAGTTATGTATCTGCAAGTACATGAAGTATCCAAATGCTTCTGACACGATAGTTCCCAAATGCACACAGACTCACAGTGTGATTCTAGACAAGCAAGAGTACTCCCTGGACTTTACCAGGAAAAACACATTAATCTTATTAAAAACAAAGACATCACATACAACCCCTCACAAATTAATAACCCACCTTTCAAATTGATTTGTAGATTAAGAAGTATGTCAGTCACACACCAGATTTTCTTATTCAGAATCTCTGGACTGCACTGCTCTTATCAAAACCAAAAAATGGCAAAGTTTCCCTCTCATTCTGCACACATATACATGTAAATATCAAATCACATTGCTTCCCACATTAATTCAAAAGCTAACACACATTTCTATTGGTTACACATTTCCACCCTTCCCAACTGACATAAGTTTTTGAACCCTACCCTCAATCTGCTTACTGCCTGTTACCATAGTAACAGTTAATGTAACACTCAACTGAGCACACAGGTCACACGTTCAGCACACAATGTTGCTAATCCAAACAACAAGTGTGCTTGACTTTTCAAAATATCAGCTTATCCTATATAATGTTCCTTTCAAACACTTGTTCTTAACCAATAAGAAACATGCTTTTAAAAAACAGAAACATGCAGCCTTCTTTCAGTCTAGAATGTTGTCAAACAGCCAATCATTTCTTTTCTTTTTTCAAAACTGCATCTTATCCACCATTTTAGAAAAATCTCACTTCTCAAACTTCCATTTCACATACAGACACCTTCTTAGTGCATCCAGACCTCCCTTCAAGATGCTTAGAGTGTGGATTGGGGGACACCGCTATATTTTCTGGAGCCAAAGGTATGCAGAAAACAAAGGCATTGACAAAGACCTAGCTTTGCCAAATGTAGACATTACATGGATTGGACAGAGAGGGATAAAGTGGCATCAATTGATGCCATTGGTTAAATCCTTTTTGCATCTCCAACACCCTGACCTCATAATTGTGCACTGTGGTGGCAATGACCTAGGCACTTTGACTGGGGTAGGTCTGGAAATGCTTATGAATGACACCTTTGCAGAACTGATGTCACTTTTCCCCCAAACTGCCTTTGTCTTTTCTAACATATGCCAAAGGCAGAAATAGAACTGGTCTTATCAATTTTGTCCACAGATTGAGAAAGCTAGAAAACATGTCAATAAATCTGTTTCTGCTTTTCTCCGAGATTATAGGATGGGGTCCATTTACCACAACAATCTGCGTTTCAATATGGATGGCATCTATAGGAGAGATGGTGTACATTTTACAGATGAGGGTAACAGAGTCTTCCTCATCAACTTTAGACTCTGCATAGGTACTTATTTGTAGGTATCAAAATCTCTCAATAAACACAATGTCCTTTGGGAGCCCGCATTGCTTTTCCACATGGGGAGCTGCTAACATGCAACTCCCTGTGTGAAAAAGCCATATGGTTTGGATTTTGAAAGAAAGAGCTGGTTTCCCTGCTCTCTCTTTCAAAATCCAAACCAAGTTTGCTATGGGAGGGTGAGAGCCGTGAGACTCCTGCCCTCTCATAGCAAACAGCAGTGTCCCGGGGGTGGGCACCCCGAGACACTGCAGGATCCGTCCCTGGGGGGTGGCAGTCCCCAGGGCCCACAATGGCTCCAGGAGGGGAGTCATGCAGCCCCTCTCCCACAATACACAACGCCCTGGGGGTGGTGGTCCCCGGGGCTTGGAGGGGCCTTTAAGCCCCCCACCACTTTTTAGAAAGCCCCGTTGTTAGCGGTCCCCGGGGCTATGGGGGGCTGTTCAGCTCCCCCCACCCATGTATTTTTCTGGTGGGGGCCTTTGAGCTCCCCCAACCATTTATTTTGTAGCCCCGGGGGATGGCGGTCCCCGGGGCTAGGGGGTCCCTTTGGGCCCCCTATAAATTTAATATTTTTCCCCCGGGATGTGGCCCCCGGGGGCTAATTACTAAGCCCGCTTTATTATTTTTACGGCAGGATCAACGCACCCTGCACGCATTTTTCCAGTTTTAAAAAAAAGATTTGGGCCTGGGCGGTCCTTGAGGGTTGTATGATGTTACAACGTGATCGTTTAGAATGCGGTACATCACAATGCATCTTTTACACTGTAGGGTGCTGGACTTAGGAATAGTAAGATTTACTATTCCATCCCAGCCTACGTACAGTACGGAAGGTTTTGGAATAGTAAATCTACTATTCCTTAGTCTAGAGCGCCCTCCAGCACAAGTCGTGGTAACGACTTGCGTTGTAAAAGACGCGTGGTAATGGCAGTGCGGTGTTTTGACCGCATTGTCATGGATGTTCCCCTCCTTGAGGGACCCCCTAAGCAGGTCTAGAGGTTCAGGGTGTTTCTACCCTGCCCCCTTTATATGTTTTGCACACTTGTTCCACTGACTTCTACAGCCTCACTTCTACTGAGGCACAAAATGACTGCCAACACTTCCTGGTTTCGAATGTTGACAACCACTTACAGCCAATTAGCATTCAGCGCGTGATTGGGATGGTGCGATTAGGGTGCGCTCAGGATGAGCAGATCCTGCGCGGCCATAGAAATATATATCTGATTATACTTTTGATTTTCTCAGCAACTACTGAACAGATTTACACCACTTAAGCAAAAGGCACGAGTCTGAACCAAGGGCTACCTCTTTGCCAAATTTTGTCCATTCAGCAATTCGGGCTGCAGCCGCGTTGACCTGTTCCTATGGAAAATTGCATGGGGATAACACGTTTTGGGACCCTCCTTTTTTCTTAGCCCCCACTTGAAGAAACACCCGAGACTTTCAGGATAAGAGCGGACCGCAGCGCTCCACCAGTTTTGAAAATTTCGCAAATATTCGTCAACAGGCGCCAAAGTTATTCCACATAGAATGTTGCGGATTTCCTCTGGATAATAGGTCCTATCTATATATATTTGTTAAAGTTTTATGTAACTTTAAAATGTAAAAAGTATGAGTTTAATCATTGATTTAAATTGAAATATATATTAATACTAATTATTGTAAATATATTTATGACATTGTTTTTCCCCCCAATATTTTTGTACTTACCATTATAAGTGGGGGTGTTTTGAGTGTTGATATTTTGTCAGTGTATCGTCGACATATGGCACAAATTACCAACATTACACAACAAGCAACATTATACCAAGATGTTCACAGCAAATTAACACCCTCCACACCCTCCACGATGAACGCATATATTCAGAGTTAGTAGCTTAGTAAAGGACTGCAAAAATGAGGGGAGTGTGTGGGTGTGTGTATGTGTGTGTGTCTATGTTTGTGTGTTCAACGTGTCGGGTGTTCATGTTCTGTGAACATCCTGGTATAATGTTGCCTATTGTGTAATGATGGTAATTTGTGGCATATGTCATTTATTCATGGCATACCTGTTATAGAATGTATGACTCTAGTATGAAGAATGGCTTCAGACCGAAGACCTTAAAACCGAAAGCATTTTCCGCAGCTGGCATTATCCCGCTAGTTTCTGGTACAAAATCGAACAGGACGCTGGCACGTACAGTGCAATTTAGTAAGTGAATAGAATGAAAGGCTAAATCTCGCTGCCAGTTACAACTGAAAAATTCACAGTAAATCTTTCCACTTATGTTAATGGGCCAAATTAAGTTGCCGCTTTTTAGAAATAATGGCAGAGTACTTCTATTGTAGTGTAGTGTTTTGATTCTGGATAGAGTGCAAATGTAGTGAGGTAATGGATGTGCAGTCCTACCCAGGGCCATTTCTAGGTGTTGTGCCGCCCTAGGCGAGAATTGAAAAAGGCCGCCCCCTCCCTTTTTCTACCATCACTCTCTCCCCCATCATCCAGGCTAGAAGAATAACTTGTATTAACTTTGCTACCTATTGTATTTTGTTGGCTCACGATTGTCACTTTTGCCTCATTGAATGTAACGTTTGCTTTTGTAATTTGTTCACTTGTAATGTTCTCTTGTATCAGTTCTGTTCCTACTGTGAAGCCTCTGACACCTTCGGGTAAAGTCCGCGCCACATAAAAACGCATAGATAAGGTAAGGGGTCCTCTGCTCTTAAGTTCTGCACTGTGCACACTCTCTTCCTGCTTCCTTGACCCCCTCTCCCGTGTCCTACTACTCCTCCAGGCTCCTCCAGCCTCGCTCACATGCAGGGACTTGGAGATCGCAGATTCATTCCATCATCACCACACCTCAGTCCCAGGCCGGAGGATTGGACATGGGGCCGCCACCAAGGCCATCTTATCTACTCTCAGATCTTTTTAGCCTGCCTGGCATGCTGCAGCAAACAGATCCCCTCCGCCCGCGCCATCATCCAAACCGTCCTCACTCGGACACAGGGAGTCACCTCACCCCTCACAGTGCTGCCTGCTACCCAGCTCCTGCTCACTCAGTGACAGTGTTTTGCGCCACTCTCCAGCCGACCGTGAGGACGGGCTCGGTCCGGAGTCGGAGATAACAGATAATGATTCACCCGCCCGCCTCATTTACAACATTAGGCCTGAGTGATGAATGATGTAACAACATTATTACACATAACACATGATTCATTTGCAATTGAATTTGCAGCATGCAAATGCATCCGATCCGATCCGAAATATATATTTTTATATTTATTTTCGCAGCCAGAGGCCTTCTGACTGACTCACCGGTGCGTGCACTGACTACTCAAGTCACCACCTGCGCTGCTGCTGCGTACGTACGTCCCCACGACACGACCACCACGGCCAGGCCTGACCACGGCTATGCTGTTTTGCAGGCTTGTGGTGCTGGGGAGAGGGCCGGCGGGAGACGGAGTCGGGACCGGACAACAAGACTGTGTGGCACTGGCAGGTGGCAGCTGCAGTATACTAATTAAATTATGGGCAAAGGGGGAGCAGCGCGCCAGCCGACACACACAGTCCGACCGTGCCCCCGCGCGCTGAGAGAGATGGTGGCACTGGTGCGCCATGCGCGTCACCGTCACTGGCCTGCCCTCCCTGGCCGAAGCACTGCTCATGGATTGGCCAAGAATGTTCCCCAGGCCCGTCATTGGTAGCGCTATCCCAGCGCTACAAGATTGACGGCCCTGGGGACCCACACTTACACTAGTGTGTCCCGCACCCCGCTCTACACACACACGCCATTAATCTAGGGTGTGCCGCTCGGCTCTAAACGCAACAAGCAATTGCAAACAGCAGGTGCGCACTGTGCGCTTGCACAGTGCACTCTCCACTGCATGATTTCCTGTTTCCAGACTAGTGCCACACACAACAAAATGCCGCCCTCATCATTTTGCCGCCCTAGGCGGCCGCCTAGTCCTGCCTAATGGCAGAAACGGCCCTGGTCCTACCTCACTTTTAATTATCATGTCGATCTTTTCCCAAAAGAAAATGGCCACAATTTTATGCCTATAACAAAAATTATAATACAAAAACATACTGAAAACAACATAAGTTCCATCATGTTAGTGTTCTATTTTTTAAATACTCTTCGAATTATATATATATATATTTTTAAATACCTTAGATCAGCCATATAAATGTTGCCAACCACCACTTTATGGTCAATTCCTCCATGACAGTGATCACCATCAGACGTGTGTGAGACTTCTGTAGCCTATAATGTGTTGCAGTTGGAGACAATGCCACTGAGTGACCAATTTTCAGAAACCTTACCTTTTTGACAGCTAGCTGTATGAAGATGTAAGGAACGAAATATCACTAAAATAAGGATGTCCTTCTTTGGACTTGTGCCAAAAACCTAAGTTAAAAAGTTAAAAAGAATTATATGATAAATACGTTGTTAGTGTACCCTTCTGACAGTGTGTTTTAGTATATTGTGAGAAAACAAAGTTTCCCTTAAGCCAACTGCATATGATAACATTATTTAAAATATGTATATTGAGAAGCAGATAATTACCTAGAGCAAGTGTTCTGCGGACAACCCTTTTGTTGGACCTAGAGAGTGCCAGGGACAGCGTTTGAGTTAATGTAAGTCCACATTAGAAGAAATTTGTATCAGCCACTGGGCAGTGCCAGGTGGAGCTGATATTGTTTCGTATCTACTATACATTTCTGCTTTACAATAGATTTAGATAATCTCCATGTTTTAAAGGAAGTAGTAATACTTTGGTAATAACGAACTTGCCAGAGCTTAAGAGACATATACTTTTTCTCAAAAAACACATGTTCATTATTCCACAGAAGCATATAATTCTGAAACCTGCTTTCCTGTAAAACCATACAGCTCCTTATTAGAGGAACAGTTTGCCATGTCATTGTAAGCATAAAATTGATTCTATTCCCATACCGCTAGCGGCGTCCATCAGGGCAGGTGCTGGTCAGTGGATGGGGGTCAAATTTGCTACTTCCACCAAACTAAGGGTGTCCCACAGGGCAGGTGCTGGACAGTGGTTAGGGGTCAAATTTGCTACTTCCACTACACTAAGGGTGTCCCACAGGGCAGGTGCTGGACTGTGGTTGGGAATCATCCCTCAGGGCAGGTGCTGGACACTGGCAGGGGATCAAATTAAAAATTCTCACTCCTTTCGGGGCGGCCCTCAGGGTAGGTGGTAAACAGTGGTTGGGGTTCAAATAAAATATCACAACTTTTCTGGGGGCGTCCCTCAGTGCAGGTGCAAAGAAGAAAACAGGCAAGTAATCCTCAATGTACTCCTCCTCAATCATAATTTGATATTGTTATACCATATAAACATACGTTAGCTTTTAGTGAGGAACCTTTTCTTCTTCACGACAAAACTGTCAAAAAATAATACACAATTTTACCACCGCACATAACCTTATAACTCTTCAGAATTCAGGATTTTGGATAACGGTTGGGACCTTTAAATCCACGCCTCATCCCTGCACCCAAATTTATAAGATTTAAACCAATATTAATAATACCACTGTACCATTGTTATATAGTTTACTACCTGAAAAGCAATCCTCTACCTACTACAGGACTTTTAACCATGGTTAAAGCTTAAACAATGAGCAAATGTCCATGGCAAGTAGTAACTAGCTTTGAATTGTCAATGATAATACTGTAGCCAAATTGTACACTGTGAGTCAAATTCAAGGATGTTTTTTCCTCTTTTGGTGTAAAATTATACAAAACGTCTTCAGTTAAGGAAGACTTTACAAACAGTAAACTACAGTTTAAATTAGGTAAATTAAATGCGTTACGTTCTCCAAAATGATGAAAAATGTTCCCCTTACTAAATTACTTTGAGGACACCTGGATTTGCCGTCTAAGCAGGTTGGGTCACAGGGGGAAGACAATGTTTGCAATTGAATGATGAAACTTCTAGTCAGCCTGTTTAGAGGGAGGCACAAAAACTAACAACACCATAAAAGAATGGCACAATTCCTTCAGTAAAGTAATTGACAAACATCAACCTAACCAATATAATTTCTTAGAAATTTTGAAGAAGGAACAAAGGGGCATATTATCAAGGCGGGCGATATGAGTTTATCGCCGCTTTTACGGCCGTTTTCAGCCAAAAAGCGGTGATAATTTCATTGCCCTATTAGAAAGCTGTCGCTAAGAGCAGTTAGCGACAGCTTGTAGGCGATAGCGACCGGTTTGGGGCCCACGTTGCATGCCAGCGATATTTATCGCTAATGACATGCAAAGTGCGTGTACCCAACCTGTTAGTGACTGAAAGCAGTCGCTAACATCGCTATCGCCTATTATCAACGCAGGCTTAGCTATGAAAAAATTTGCGCTGAGCGCGAATATCGTCAAAACCTAACGCCTGCTCTGACCACTTCTTAACCTGTATATCCAATGGGAGGTGGATATTCAGGTTAAGACCCCATTAGCGATAATGCCTGAATATCGCTGGATTCCCAGCGATATTCACGCATTTCGCCGCTATCGCCGGATATTTTATCGCTTTAGAGATAAACGTTGCTAATAGTACGTTATCTCTGCAATAAATTCCGGCGATGCGCGGCGATAAAAATAAAATATCGCTAAGCCCATTTAGCAATAAATATCGCTAGTTGTTGATAACATACCCCAAAGTTTTCGCGAAATGAGTTTGCGCAATCACTGTCAGGTAGCCTGAACCCACATGTTCAGAAAAAGAGCAAAGAAATGTCAGTAAAACTTTTGGCCCAATTGAAATAGTTTTCATTGATGGTGGCTTCAGACTACCTGGGCAGTCTTGCATACACCCTACACTATTAACAATACTTACCTACCCTGTTCATTACTTGCCTGTTTTCATATTACATAAAAATTCAATTGACTTTTTACTATTTGTTTAATACTAAATTCGTTTTTATTACGTTACTAGGCTATAACATTCGATTTACATTTTTTGATTGAATTTTCCAAAACTTTTGTAAGAGGATAAACTGCAGCAACATGCATGGGAAATATTTTTGGGTTTAAGGCCTATGAACAATATATTGTTCCTGTGTCAATAAACTTTGTACCTCCTCTCTTCTACCTTACAGTAGAGATAACTACGAATGTTCTAACATCATGGATCCATGATCTAATCCTGGGATTAAAATGTCCTTCCATTGTACTTTTGGGAGTTCTTCTGCTTATGTCTTGCTTGGTTATTATTTATTGGAAAGGACATATTACATCTTTTGTCCCTATACTATTGTTTGAGATATTGGTGTTTGAAAATTATTTTAACAAGTGTTGTGTTCTATGCCTTGTAAAGGTTGTAAAATTAAATAATAAATCTTGTGGTTTGACTCCAATTTTAAATAAAAATATTATTTTTCTAATGAGTGTGTATTTAATTCTGTCTGTCTGTGTTTTTCTTTATGTTTTACTGTTTTCTTTTTATGCAAACAATTTGTTGAAATAATTGTGTTTTTCTAGTAGTTTCCTATTTATTTGGTAACTTTCCATGTAAAAAATCAATGCATTTCTCCACCCAAAAACGACTATTTTTCCCAGGGAACGTGCTCCTCAAGTAAGTGTCTTTAATTTAAATCCATTTAAATGGCTGATCTTTTTTAAATAAATGTAACATTAAATCTACATTGATTCTCAGGCATTGAAATTAATACCTGAGTATTAATATATTTCCTCAACCAAAACCCCTATTTTTCCTAAGCAACCTGCTCCTAAAAGTAAGTGACTCAAATTTCAATTTGTTTACATACCTGATCTTTTAAAAATAATTTTAACATTATGGGCCTGATTCCAATCTCGGATGGAAAGTCTCTGAATCAAATTAGGTTTTACCTAAACAGATCCAGAGCCCTTGTTTCCAACCGACTAGTTCCCAATTCCGAACAACCAAGTAGAATGGCTGGAAACCCTTAGCGCTGAGCGAATCATTTCCGGAAGGCACACAGAAAGATAGAACCCACCGAAAATTTGGACAGCCTTTACGAGTCGTTGTGCCCGGATCAAAAAGGCTGCCGGAATTGGTCTTTGGGGGCCCATTTCAGGCCCCCCTCCAACCAGGGCCCTCCGTATTGTGCCTGTGGGGGTACCCATGGGTCCCCCCTTTCAGACCATGCACAGTGTGGCAGGCACCAATGGGTGTCCGCCACAGGGTGCACCACCTTTCCCAGTCACCCCTTTCTTCAATGGGAGCCTGTGTACATGTTCGGTACACAGGGGCCTATTGAAGTCAATGGGAGTCCGACTGAATTGGTCGGCCTCCCCTGACATGAGTCATACGGAAAGCATTCGGGACACCTGTTGTTCGGTTTGTTTTCTAAACGAGATCGGAATTGGACCCTAAATGTGCATTAATACATAGGTATTGGAATTAATACCTGAGTATTAATATACTTCCCCACCCAGAAACCCATAATTTTCCTAGGCAACAGACCCTGAAAAGTAAGTGACTTTAATCTACATTTTTAATGCCTGATCTTTTATACATAACATTATCATTATCATTATCACAAATTACCTTTGTGCTTGAGTGTTAGGCGTGATCCCCGTTCCACCACTGATTATTCAGCTTGTTGTGGAGGGATAGATCGCCTCGCCAGGAAGTGTGATTCCCCACTTCCGGTTTGCATTGAGGTCAGCAGTCTAGCTGCTCACCTGCTCCGACATAAAAACCCCTGTCATTCCCAGCTTGTTGATTTCCCAGGACACCACCATGCTGACTGAAAGCACCTATTCATGCCCTGCTGCTTGCTCGCACTAGCGCACTAGCGCAAATTATGCAATTTTAATTATTTTACTTAAGCGCCGACGGAGGCTCAGTTAGAAGGCTCCTAGCGTTTTTAACATCACCATCACTTTTTTGCTTTGCGTCATGTCACAAATGTTTATTTGATTAAGAAATTACCTTTGTGCTTGTGTGTTAGGCGTGATCCCCGTTCCACCACTGATTATTCAGCTTGTTGTGGAGGGATAGATTGCCTCGCCAGGAAGTGTGATTCCCCACTTCCGATTTGCATTGAGGTCAGCAGTCTAGCTGCTCACCTGCTCCGACATAAAAACCTCATGCCATCCCCAACGCGCAGCGGACGCGCGCAGCGGGTGCGCCCAAGGCAAGCCCGTCTGCGCCCGTCCGCGCCTGGATTGTGCCCAGGGCCCCCCCCCCGGTCCCTCCAATGCACGTGCTGAAGGCCCTCTACAAGGCTACCTCTCAGCGCAGCTTAAAGATCTAAATACCTATGTCACCAACTCGCACTGCAAGCCACTGCCATTCACCCCCTGTCTTCCGTTTGCACCAGTGCCATGTCCTTCTTGTCCGTTTTCACTCCTGACCTCTCTCCCTACTGCCCGCTGTACCCGCACTACCTCGAGGTCTCCTTACCGTGCGGCGCTGATTAACGCACGCTCCCTCCCCAAACACAACCTGGAAATTATGGAGTTAATCTCCAGTTATGAGCTCGACATCCTCTTTATCACTGAAACCTGGGGTGATGCTAACTCAGGGCCGGACCTTTGCGCAGCTACCCCTGATGGTTTCTATGTGGTTAGGCAGGATAGACTCTCAGGCAAAGGAGGCGGGCTAGCAATTATTCACAAAGCCCAATACCATATACAAATAGAATCTGTCAGTCGCCTTGACTGTGAGGCCTTTGTTTTCTCCATTGCCCTCAACTATAACCAAGCTTTTAAAGGAACTCTCTTGTATCGTCCCCCTGGTCCACGAAAGCGCTTCCTTTTAGCTCTGGACAAGCTCGTTGAACCTTCTCTGGGATCCCCGGACTACACCATACTGGGTGATTTTAATTTAATTTATTTATTTATTTATTTATTTTTGTTATTTGTACAGCGCGAACAATTGCCCATAGGCGTATCGGCGCTAGAAACTGTGCATTTATTCCCAAGGCTGCGGCAATACTATTCTTGATCGAACAGCCAGGTCTTTATTTTCCTGCGGAATTGCATCAAGGACGGGCTGTCTTTGATGGATGCTGGTAGGGAGTTCCATAGTCTGGGAGCTGCCACTAGGAAGCGTCTATCGCCCCAGTTAACTGTGTTGGTTCTGGGAATCTGTAGGAGTTTAAGGTTATTAGATTGGAGCGATCTAGTGGAGGAATGGAACCTGAGTTGGGATTTCAGGAAGTGCGGACCATAGTTGTACAATGCTTTATAGACTATGCACAACGCTTTAAACTTGATCCTGTTCCGAATCTTAAGCCAATGCAGGTCCCTTATTGTCTCCGAGATAGGTGAGAACTTCAGGGTTCCAGACAAGAGACGGGCTGCAGCATTCTGGATGGTCTGCATTTTGTTAGTCACTCTGGCTTGGGCGTTGATGAATAAACCGTTACAATAGTCAAGGGATGACAGCACGAGGGAGCTTACCAGCATCTTACCTGCCGTGATTGGTAAGAACGGCATGATTTTCTTGATCAGCCTGAGTTTATGATGGGCGGTGGCTGCTATTTTGTTTGAGTGGGCCTTAACGTTTAGTTTGTCGTCAAAAGTCACCCCAAGATTTCTGACGGTAGGGACCGGTTTAGGTGGGGTTCCGTGAGTGGTGGGCCACCAGATAGTTGACCATCCAGGTGAAAGATGTCCAAATATGACGACCTCCATTTTTTCAGAGTTTAGTTTTAGGCAGTTGGAGGCCATCCACTCTCCAATCGCCTGCATGCCCTCTTGAAAGTTTTTTGCTACCTTTTCTCCATTCCCATTGATGGCCAACACAAGCTGCGTATCATTGGCGTATGAATTAAGGCTAATCCCATGGGCCTTGATGACAGAGGCCAGGTCCGACACATAGATATTGAATAGTGTCGGACTGAGGGATGAGCCTTGGGGTACCCCACACGGTAATGAGAGTTTGCCTGATTGGAAGGGCCCCAATGTGACCACCTGTGATCTCCTGGTGAGGAAGGAGGAAAGCAGATTTTTTGCCATATGGCGGATGCCCAAGTTTTCGGCACGGTCGACCAAGATCTTGTGGTCGACCGCATCGAAAGCCGCGGACAGATCGAGCAGTACCAGTATCGCTGTGCCTCCCTGGTCCCGTATCACTCTTATGTCCTCTGTTGCTTTTAATAAGGCAGTCTCGGTTCCATGGTGCTTACGGAAGCCAAATTGGGTGTTATCCAATAGTTGGTGTTTTTCTATGAACTCTGAGAGTTGTGTGTTCATAGCCTTTTCCGCTACCTTAGCTAGAAAAGGTAGACTTGCTATGGGGCGGTAGTTTTTTAGTTGGTCCTTGTCCCGATTGGCTTTCTTAAGTAAGGGTTTGACCAATGTGTTCTTCAGGGAGTTCGGGTATCTGCCTGTTCTGAACATAGTATTACAGATTGAAGCTATGTCGGGGGCTAGGTAGTTTATGATCGGGCGAATGACTTTAAGAGGGCAGGGGTCTAATGCAGAGCCTGATTTAATAGTGGCCATTATTTCCTTGATTTGTGTTTCTCCGAGATCTCTGAACTGGGATAGTTCGGTATTTTGCTTCCCATTGTAGGGCATGGGTAAGTTGACTACTGTTTTCATGGAGAACGCTTGGTATATGTCGTTCACCTTGGTGAAGAAGAAAGTGGCCAATGAGTCACAGAAAACTTGGGATTGTGGCGGATTTAAGTCCGGTGTATTTCCCGCTAAGACCTTGGTTATCTCATAGAGTTTTTTACTTGAGTTTTTAGCAGTATTGATCTGTTCCGTAAAGTAGTTTTTCTTTGTCTCAACAATGAGGGCTTTGTAATGTCCAAGTGCTTCCTTATAGCTGGCCTTGCTTTCAGTGCTATAGGATCTACGCCAGTGTCTCTCCCTGTTTCTGCAGAATTGTCTCTTGTTACGTAGTTCCTCTCTGAACCACGGGACTGACGGCGTTATTCTGTTTCTTGAGACTTTTTTAGTTGGGGCTAGGGAGTCAGTGGCGGTTCCTATCCACTCCTGAAATAGTCGTGTGGCAGAGTTAGGGTCAGAGGATGGATCAGGTTGGGTTCTTTCGAGTAAGGCCGTTAGCTCCATTTGATCAATGTCCTTCCATACCTTGATAGTTTGTGGTTTCCAAGCGGAGTGAGATCTAATTCTATTTAGATTGACTGATATTTTCATTAGAATGGCAAAATGGTCGGTCCAAGGCAGAGGTAAGATATCTGTTATATTTATGCCTTGCATGTTGGAAAAGATGCCATCTAAAGTATGGCCCGCTATATGGGTAGGGGTGGTGATCAGTTGCCGGAGACTTAAGGTGTCCATGTCTGATATCAAGATACGGGTATCCTTGTCAGATGTGTTTTCAAGATGGAAATTCATATCGCCCATTACTGTAAATGAGTCTTCCAATGAAGGAGCTTCTAGTATTGTGCCTAGGTTAGCTAAAAAGCTGGTGCGTGAGCCTGGGGGTCGATATAAGAGGATACCTTTAAAATGGAACGACGCAGTGAGATTAAGATCAAATAGGAGGGCTTCGCAGGAGGTGGAAAGAATGTGTGATATTCTTACCATTATGTGGTCGCGGGCGATGATGGCTAGTCCTCCTCCACGCTGCCCTACTCTATCTAAGCGATATGCTTTATAGGCTGGGGGAGTCGCGACTGCCATATCAGGGTCGGATGCTTCATCCGTCCATGTCTCAGTAAGAAAGAGGCAGTCTAGGTTGTTATCCATGATGAAGTCATGTATTTCCTGCCGGTGCTTTACAAGAGATCTTGCGTTAATAAGTGCAGCGGAGATATCAATGGACTTAGCTGCAGTAGCAGCGTTTGTTTTGACCTTTTCATTGGCTATCTGTAGCTTGACGTTGGAGTGGAGACATGTGAATTTTGTGGCATCCAAACATATATGCGGATTGTATTGAGCACAGTGGGTATTTATCGTTCGCAGTGCCATCAGAGTGGATTTGGAATAGACTTGGGGGACCTGTAGAGGATGTTGATCAGGGTTTCTGGCCTTTGGCCCGGTCTCGGCACGGACGAGCACAGACGGGCTTGCCTTAGGCGCGCCCGCTGCGCTCGCCCGCTGCGCGTCCGGAAATGGCAAATTTTTATGAGTCAGGAAGTCGACTACCGAGGGCGTGGCCTCGGGAAAAGGGGCGTGGCCGTGCTTCGCGCCTGGAATGGCGGTCTGCGTTTGTTGTGGATTTCCGTGAACAGCGCTAAGATCCACTGCACGGAGATGCAAGAGGCTTCAGGATGCGGTAGGAGTGAGCTCAGAATGATAAAATATACAAGTGGCAATAGTGACAATCAATTTTAAAAACAGACAGCTAAGCTCCCGGCTTCCGCCTCAGGAGACACACAGTATCTGGGAGTCGCTCGTAATCAGTGGCGCTTTATTAGGCAGAAAGTGGGCGTGGCCTCGGGAAAAGGGGCGTGGCCGTGCTTCGCGCCAGGAGTGGCGGGTTGCGTTTGTTTGTTGTGGATTTCCGTGAACAGCGCTAAGATCCGCTGCACGGAGATGCAAGAGGCTTCAGGATGCGGTAGGACTGAGCTCAGAATGATAAAATATACAAGTGGCAAAAGTGACAATCAATTTTAAAAACAGACAGCTAAGCTCCCGGCTTCCGCCTCAGGAGACACACAGTATTTTTATTTAGAAGCTCTCAGTGACAAGGACACAAATCAGCTTATCGCCGATCTGCAAGCTGCTGGCCTACAGCAGCTAGACTCAGGCCCTACCCATCAAGCAGGTCACACTCTTGATGGGCTGTTTACCAACAACCCCGATATCACGCAGCCCATGGTCTTCCCCCTGGCATGGTCCGACCACACCGCAGTCCTGTTCACTGTCAAAGCACATAACCCTAATCCACCTCAGTTCAGAGCGCACATGCCTAAGACCACTCGAGCCTGGCAAAATTTTGACATCCAATGTCTGCCCAACACCCTCACCACCTCTCGCTATGAGAGCTCTGCCAACCCTATTCCACTCTCGGACAGGTACCATGACTGGGTTCTGGAAGCGGTCAACCGGGTAGCCCCCATTAAAGCTGTCTTCCCCAGCCGGATCACGCCATCTGCGCAATGGTTTACAGAGGACCTCAGACTTCAGAAGCAACACTGTAGGAATCTCGAGCGACACTGGCGCAAACACTACAATCCCTATGGGAAACAAACTTACAAAGCTGCGCAAGCATCCTACAAGCGGTCCATTGTTACGCATAAGAGCTCTTTTTTTCAATCCCAAATTGAGTCTGCACGCAACTCTGCAAAAAAGTTGTTCCAAGTAGTGAACTCCCTTGCTAGCCCCCGTCCCGCCAGGACATTGAGCCATCCCAAGATCTCTGCAATTCTGTAGCCAATTTCTTTTCCTCCAAAGTTGTTAATATATATTCAGCCTTCGCTTCTCAACATCTTTCGGAGGGCTCCCCTTCCTACCCCCTGTCCTCACCTCTGCAACCCACTTTGTCCAACTTTCGTGCAGATTCCACGGAACAGATCAGTAAACTTGTAATTTCCATCAGATCAGGCTCTCCCCTAGATCCTTGTCCACCTACCGTACTTAAACTCATCATGGAGGTCATTTCCCTTCCCCTCACGGATATTTGCAATTCCATCTTCTCAACAGGCTCCTACCCGGATATATGGAAAGAGGCAGTCATCAAACCGCTGCTAAAAAAAACCACCCTGGATCCTTCAGACTCTGCAAGCTACAGACCTATTGTGTGCCTCCCCTTCCCCTCCAAAATATTTGAGTCACTCATGAATCAGCAGCTTTCTGAATTCATTGATCAAGAACAGCTCTTGGATGATACCCAATTTGGGTTCAGAAAGGGTCATGGGACCGAAACTTCCCTTATAAAGGCCTCTGACGAGATCAGGGCAATCCTGGATCAAGGGGGGGCGGCGGCTCTCATTCTTCTGGATTTCTCCGCCGCCTTTGACACGGTTGATCACTCCATCCTGATCGACCGTGTCTCAACCCTGGGGATCAACCACTTGGCAAAGGATCTCCTCGCATCCTTCTTGGCTAACCGCATGCAATCAGAAAAGCTGGGTGATTATTACTCGCCCATCTTCACTCTTCCTTGCGGGGTGCCCCAGGGTTCAGCACTAAGTCCGACACTATTCAATATATATGTGTCAGATCTGGCAAAGGTCATTAAGCAACACGGGCTGAGCCTAACCACCTATGCGGCTGATATATAACACTAATTGTAATTGGCCACTAAATGTGCATGAATACACATGTCATGGATGCTCATTAATATTCCAGTGTTAAAAATTATTCCCAAGTACTAATACACTTCACCACACAAAAACCCATATTTTGTCTAAGCAACCTGCTCCTAAAAGTGATTGTCAATCAAAATTGTTTAAATGTCCATTCTTTTGTCAAATAAAATGAACAGTAAATGCTCATTAATTCTCAAGTATTCAAATTAAAACTGGAGTTTTAATATACTTTACTATCCTATATCCCCTATTAATACTTTTTTTTCTCCAGATGATGTGTACCTAATTGTTAGTGCCCTTTTTTAAATTGTACATGTTCGATTGCTTGTTTTTGATCCCCAAAAAGCAACACTGAGGTGACATTAATACTCAGGTATTACAATGTCACTATTACTTGTTGACAAACATTCCATACCCCAAATTATTATTCTTTTAAAAAGAATTTGTTTAATTTAATTTTGTTTACCAGCAATTTTGACATTAAAATGCATTAATTTTCTGTAAATAAAATAAGCGACCTCCATTGCAACTACTTTCTATTTATTCCTTTACTGTCCTCATTCTTTTTTTAAGACAACAATCAATTTAAGTCAATTTTTCCATAAAATGCCATAGGTGTACAGGTATAGCATTGTTTTTTCTTATGCAGTGGGTGCACATATACAACATTATTTTCCCCTATAATGCCATGGATGTAGATCTATAACGTTGCTATCGTTGTAATGCCATGCGTTTACTCCTACAAATTTTTGGTTGTAATGCCATGCGTGCACTTCTACAGCATTGCTTTTCATTGTACAGAACACATTCATTTTAGATACTGAATCAGTGTTAAGAGGGATGCTCAAATGAAGCCGTTATTCTGCCAGTTTCGATATGAAGATTTTGCGTTCTAATGCCTTTATGATAATGACTGTTTTCTCTCTAACTTTAGGTTGTACCACTTGGTAAACCTTCTGCACAAACAAATGGCATGATTGACCACGTATGACAATTACCAGGTATACCATAAAGCTGTGGTGATTTGCTTATTTTCAGGAACTTTACAATCTTCCCAAGTTTAATTATGTTGCAATCACAAGGTCTGTCATTGGCTTTGGAGCATTGAACTACAGCAACTCAGCTGTAGAGCTGTGGGATGTGATTGTAGGAAAGTGAAGTATGATGTGGAGTGAGGGCTCACTGACATAATATCGATTACACTAATATAAAATTACAAAAATATCGAGGATAAAATATCGAATACAAAAATATCGAATTCCTATCTACAAACAGGTAGGTAAAAAAAATATTGAATCAAAAATATCGTTAAAAAAAATATAGTTTGTCAATATATCTATTTTTTTAAATGTCTTAAAAATCATTTAAAATTAATGAAATATTAAAAATAATTAACTAAAATATACTTAAATATACTTAAATAACCTTAAAATTATTAAATAATTAATATAAGTTATAAAAAAACATACAATTTTATTTTTTCAAAACATATATATATATATATATATATATTGTGACAGACCCCGCACTACAGGTCCCAAGATGCAATGTGCCATGCCCACTTTGGGGCAGGACTTCTTAAAGTGAATGGGTGGTAACATGAAATCTAGCCAGCACAAACGCCATTGAGAAAGAGAACGAGGGGTTCTCGAAACGCGTCTGGACATTGTGCCTTCTCATGTAATACTTACATGCAGACCCAAGCCGTAATGGGTGGACTTGAGATTTGTATACTGCTGCCACTTTGCCCGAACAAATCCAGTACCTTGAATCCTGATGCCTGGTCGGCGTGCTTCTTTCCAATTGGTTTAGAAGGAGTGTGTTTATGTTCCTTGGAGGTGTTCGCCCCCAGCGCCTTGACCGCCCTTACCTGTGTCCTGCTCTGCGAACAAAACGTGTGGCAAATCAATTTGAGAACAGGACCCGCCTGCACTTGCCTGGTAAGCGGCACGGAGTGTACCTGCAAGCACGGAGTTTCCGGCGATTACTGAGCCCCAGTGCAAGTTGTGGGCGTGGGAAGGTGGAGCACAAGCGTGCAATACCGTGGGCATCAACTTCAGGGTGCTGGTTCACAACGGGATGAAGGCAGAAGAGCGTTTTTGCATTGAGGATGCAAGCGTGAAATGGATCCAAATTTCATGACACTGGTCGATATGCTGTTAAATAAGCCTTTCAGGTAACCACTGGGTGTTGTAATGAGATCCTGTGCTAGAGTTCGACGTATCAACGTTAAATGTGACAGACCCCGCACTACAGGTCCCAAGATGCAATGTGCCACGCCCACTTTGGGGCAGGACTTCTTAAAGTGAATGGGTGGTAACATGAAATCTAGCCAGCACAAACGCCATTGAGAAAGAGAACGAGGGGTTCTCGAAACGCGTCTGGACATTGTGCCTTCTCATGTAATACTTACATGCAGACCCAAGCCGTAATGGGTGGACTTGAGATTTGTATACTGCTGCCACTTTGCCCGAATAAATCCAGTGCCTTGAATCCTGATGCCTGGTCGGCGTGCTTCTTTCCAATTGGTTTAGAAGGAGTGTGTTTATGTTCCTTGGAGGTGTTCGCCCCCAGCGCCTTGACCGCCCTTACCTGTGTCCTGCTCTGCGAACAAAACGTGTGGCAAATCAATTTGAGAACAGGACCCGCCTGCACTTGCCTGGTAAGCGGCACGGAGTGTACCTGCAAGCACGGAGTTTCCGGCGATTACTGAGCCCCAGTGCAAGTTGTGGGCGTGGGAAGGTGGAGCACAAGCGTGCAACACCGTGGGCATCAACTTCAGGGTGCTGGTTCACAACGGGATAAAGGCAGAAGAGCGTTTTTGCATTGAGGATGCAAGCGTGAAATGGATCCAAATTTCATGACACTGGTCGATATGCTGTTAAATAAGCCTTTCAGGTAACCACTGGGTGTTGTAATGAGATCCTGTGCTAGAGTTCGACGTATCAACGTTAAATGTGACAGACCCCGCACTACAGGTCCCAAGATGCAATGTGCCACGCCCACTTTGGGGCAGGACTTCTTAAAGTGAATGGGTGGTAACATGAAATCTAGCCAGCACAAACGCCATTGAGAAAGAGAACGAGGGGTTCTCGAAACGCGTCTGGACATTGTGCCTTCTCATGTAATACTTACATGCAGACCCAAGCCGTAATGGGTGGACTTGAGATTTGTATACTGCTGCCACTTTGCCCGAATAAATCTAGTACCTTGAATCCTGATGCCTGGTCGGCGTGCTTCTTTCCAATTGGTTTAGAAGGAGTGTGTTTATGTTCCTTGGAGGTGTTCGCCCCCAGCGCCTTGACCGCCCTTACCTGTGTCCTGCTCTGCGAACAAAACGTGTGGCATATATATATATATATATATATATACAACATTTTTACCGTAGGCTAGCGGGACGGTAACAATTACTATTCCCACTCCAGAGAGTGCAACAGTAGGGTAAGCGTTGGATAGCGTAGGGGTAAAAATTACTATTCCCACTCCAGTGAGTGCAACAGTAAGGAAAGCGTTGGATAGCGTAGGGGTAAAAATTACTATGCCCATTTCAGTAAGTGCAACAGTAGGGAAAGCGTTGGATAGCGTAGGGGTAAAAATTACTATTCCCACTCCAGTGAGGGCAACAGTAGGGAAAGCGTTGGTTAGCATAGGGGTAAAAATTACTATTCCCACTCCAGAGAGTGCAACAGTAGGGAAAGCTTTGGATAGCGTAGGGGTCAAAATTACTATTGCCACTCCAGAGAGTGCAACAGTAGTGAAAGCTTTGGATAGCATAGGGTTAACAATTACTATTCCCACTCCAGTGAGTGCACAGTAGGGAAAGCGTTGGATAGCGTAGGGTTAAAAATGACTATTCCCACTCCAGTGAGTGCAACAGTAGGGAAAGCGTTGGATAACGAAGGGGAAAAAATGACTATTCCAACTCCAGAGAGTGCAACAGTAGGGAAAGCGTCGGATAGCGTAGGGGTAAAAATTACTATTCCCACTCCAGAGAGTGTAACAGTAGGGAAAGCGTTGGATAGCCTAGGGGTAAAACTTACTATTCCCACTCCAGAGAGTGCAACAGTAGGGAAAGCGTTGGATAGCGTAGGGGTAAAAATTACTATTCCCACTCCAGTGAGGGCAACAGTAGGGAAAGCGTTGGTTAGCATAGGGGTAAAAATTACTATTCCCACTCCAGAGAGTGCAACAGTAGGGAAAGCTTTGGATAGCGTAGGGGTCAAAATTACTATTGCCACTCCAGAGAGTGCAACAGTAGTGAAAGCGTTGGATAGCATAGGGTTAACAATTACTATTCCCACTCCAGTGAGTGCACAGTAGGGAAAGTGTTGGATAGCGTAGGGGTAAAAATTACTATTCCCACTCCAGTGAGTGCAACAGTAGGGAAAGCGTTGGATAACGAAGGGGAAAAAATTACTATTCCAACTCCAGAGAGTGCAACAGTAGGGAAAGTGTTGGATAGCATAGGGGTAAAAATTACTATTCCCACTCCAGTGAGTGCAACAGTAGGGAAAGTAAATACTTCTTGTATTAATAAAAATAAATTAAATATTAATACCAATAAAAAATTATTTAAAAGTAATTACCAATTTATTATAATATAATAATGAATCAATAAAAAATAAAAATAAAAATTAATGATTACAATTCATTACCTATTAATACAAATTAATGACCAATTAACAATTAATTAATTAACAATTGAAAATTAATTAACAATTAATTCAAAATAAATACCAATAAATACATTAAAATATTTAATTAATTACAATTAAATTACTCACCACCCTATTCCCCTATACACTCACAACCCGCTACGGGAAATACATTTATAAAATTAACACAATTATCAATTAATCAATTAATACAAATTAATTACCAATTAAAATTTAAATAATTACCAATTACAAATTAATTAACAATTATTGCAAGATAAATACCAATAAATAAATTAAAATATTTAATTAATTATAATTAAATTACTTCCCACCCTATACCCCTATAAACCCACAACCTGCTACATAAAATAAATGAATACAATTAACATCCTTATCAATTAATCAATTAAGTAAAATTAATTGACAATTAAAATTAATAATTACCAATACAAAAATTATTAACAATGAATTCAAAATTAATACCAATAAATACATTTAAATATTTAGTTAATTGTAATTATATTACTTCCCATCCTATTCACCCATAAACCCACAACCCGCTACAGAATTAAATTACGCAAAAATTAAATAACATAAAATGCATTACTTAATAAATTATAAAATAAATATACACTTTTCACACATATACTAACATACAAAACACTTTAAAAAATTTGATATTATTAAAAATTCTATATATTTGATACCTATAATATATACTTTGATAATTTGACTTTCTATATTTATGAAAATCGATATTAAATTACTTACCCTAAATTCGATATTTTTGTTGATTATATTCTGTCCATTCGATATTTTGTCCATTCTATATTTTGACTTCGATATTAGTGCAATTCTACATTTTTGATTCAATATTTTGTCTGTATACTGGTGTGAGGGTTAGCCTCACCATGTTATACTCTCACGATACCACAAAGATCAGCCTTAGATTCACACTAATAAATCCTTACTGTGTCAAAGAGCAGACAGGCTTTACTAGAGGGACACGGTAAGCATTTCAGAGTACCAACATGGGCGATAAGTAATAGACATGACTCAAGAGAAATTCAAAACCAATTTATGAAAATGGAGTGCATTTCTATCTTCATTTTGACACAAACCAAAAGGGATAGTATGCATATAACTGGATTTATAGATTTTTGAAGCAATATAATTTCACTGCAGAATAATACATGAAACTTTATCCTTGTGGTCAACAGTAAAAACCACTAGTGACAATCGGTCACTTGCAGGTCAAGGTGCATAGTACCCTTGCAGGGCAAATCTAATGGAGCCGCTGAAACAGTGCTGCCGGGAAAAAGATGCAAACACATAACAACAGAGTGGTTGCTGATGTCAATCAAAGGTCGAATGGAGCTCCCTCTAAAAGCAGTATTGAGTAAAGCGGTTGGTTGCCGGAATGATGAAAAGCAAGCTTTGACAGTGATAAGTGGAGCAGAAAGTAACTTCGACATCTGGTGGTTCAGGGAAACACAGTAGTTGCCTGTAAGTTAGTGGAAGGCAGGACTACAATTCCCACAATGCTCTAGACCATCGGGATTTTGGCAATCCCTCAGATGGCCTGATGGCTGCAATTCTTCAGATCCGGAGTGTTGTTTTGCCAGCAGTGTTCACGGGACTAGTGTGGGTGCTGCATGCTCCGCAGGGTCCCTCTGTCTCAGAAAACCATGAGATAGCCTAGGACGAGTGTCGCTCAGGCAGTTCTAGGAGTGTTGCCACAGGTGCACAGAAACCTTCTTTTGCTTAGTACAAGTTCTGGTGTCGCAGACAGTGTCTCTTTGTCTGTCTATTTGTCTGTCTGTAGGGTTATGAGTCACAATCAGTACACAGAATCCTGTATTCTGCCACTCCTACAATTGGCAGAAATCAAATTTTAGACCCAGCTGCCCACCCTGGAGGTGTGGCTAGCATTCCAGTGGTGTATACCTCCTTGAATAACTAATTTCCTAACTGTCTGGGTGCAATCGTGCCTGTGGCAGTGGAAGGGCTGTTTCCTCCACATTGAGTCAGCCCTGATGCACATCAGAGGCGGTGCAACCTTTAAAGCTCACCGCCTTGGTATATCACTTCACAACCCTTCCTGGGGGAGAGGTGTTGTGAACTCCTTCCTGCCCGGGCCCTTACTCCTGAATCCTTGGAGTGATTCACTACCTGGCATGAGGCCGAAATCCTGTCTTAGTGGCAGCAGGTGCAGGGAAGGGCAGGCTGGTCAGCCAGAGCTCATTGAAGCTGTTTCACACTGGTGGGCAACCTCTAGGGTATCCACCATGGTGCAAGCCATATCGTCCTCAACACAAGATTCCTGTCAGGGGGAGAAGGCACATTGTATGATAGCAAACATGACATATTTAAATGGTACCATAATGGATCTGCCAACCTTGAGTTTATCAGGGCGCCAGGCCATGTTATCTTATTGACCGTATATCACTTATTATGTCCTTTAATGCTAAAGGGCACTGAAGAGTCATATAAACTTGTACTTACATGTCCACACCTTTCATATAATACATCCGGCCTCCTGGGATTTAGAACACCTTCCCTTAGGGGTGACTGGCATATATCAAAAATGGTGTATTGAATTTACTTCCCATGGTGAGAGGAAAAGCGAGTTTGAGCAATTTGCACTGCTTCCGCAGTCTGCAATGGCAGGCTTGGTATCAGTACTTTATTTGTGTCATTGAGGGTGGCTCAAAGAGTGCTGCAAACCCTGGGGCCTATTAGCCACCCATGCCCTGGGTACCACTAGTACCAAATACTGGGGACTTAAAAGGGGGGTAAAGGCCATGTGAGTTGGTAAGTCCAATTTGCACATAACAGTTTTAGGTAGAGAGTTCAGGCACTGTGGTCTGTGCAGCAGACTCCAGTAGACTAACAGAGTCATAACCATTGTCATTGGAGCAAAAAGTGTGGGGTATCTGTACAAAAGAACACGTCCCTACAGTGATTAGACTCCCCACCTCCTTATCTGATAACTGGGGCTTCATTTCTCCAATTTGCTTGACCACTTTAACTCGTAATCTATCTTATAAGACAAAGTGGTTTTATCAGATTGATGCGATGTTGGTCACTGGTCCACCATTAATGCTGGTTTTCACACCAGCCACTGCAACTTCATGAATCGATGTGGCTTTACATCTGTGATGAGGCACTCCATAAACCATTGACGCGACAGAGAAAATTAAGATGAGTCCCCTGTATTTCTTCATAGGTTATTAGCCCCCATTTAGTTGTACCCATCAAAACCCGACAGATTTTATAATTTACCTAACTACTGGTGAAAATTGGAAGCTGGTTAGATAACCTCATACAAAGTTAGTTATATAAAACAATGCTTAACGAAGAAAGTATCTGACTAGGAACCTACGTTACAACCATTAACACTCTTTTGAATTACCAATCACTTTAAAAAACTCAACTTAATTGTTAAAGTATTATTGTGTATAAGTAAACCCCTCATTCCCAACCATGACGTTAAGGAGTGAAACTATCAATGGGGTCATTTACACTCAATATTCCAGGAAATGCAGAGTAGCGGTAATAACGATAAACTACAGGGTACTTACCATATAGATGTTCGAGAAAGTGTTCCCTATTTGGAAGAAATGGAATATGGACATGGTAGGGCAATGGACAATTGAGTTTCTGTTTCAAAGGAATCCAGAGCAACTACATTTGTATCCCATCTTGACTTCATTGCTATAGCTTTGTGTTCTGGACGAAATTCTGCCTTGCAGAAAAACAGTCTACACAAGTGACACTAAAATAAATCCTTTAAGATGGTTTTGCAAATACAACAATACCGACAAGCTAGTCCCTGGGAGAGATGAAGGAGGGGGGATGCTGGAGGGGAGCGAAGCAAGGATGGCAGGATATCGTTTCCAATCATAAAAACTGTTTCTGTTTTACTCGAGAAAAAAGTTTTATGTTGCACAGATCAACTTGTTGAGGACTAGCATTTAATTTTGCTATGCAATCTTAGTACTAATAGGTTGCATTGCACAATGCCCAATTACAGGGAGTCTCATAATGATCTACTAATGAATTTTAATTTATCAAATCTCTTTTTGCAACCTCTTTTGACTGTCTACAAGCACAGTGATGGTGGCCTGCAATTAATAGGACACTAACATTCCTGTATTTGTATTCTCAAATAGGAAACTTTTTTTCACAGCAGCCTATGGGAAAAAAAAATCCCATTTGGGAACACATCATAGGTTGGAGCTGGCAATGGTCCTTTAATTGCTTACGTTTTAATTGTTTTGAAAGCAGGTGCAAACCATTGATGAATATCACTTCGAATCACAATTAGTAGTGTATGTATCACCCCTCCCCTATCTTGCCCTAATTGTGAGTCGTAGTGGATTGATAAACCCATTTTACAAATCGGAAATGCTCTCCCGACTCGCAATATGGGTTAAATACATAGCAAAAAGCAATTTTGAAATTGTGTAATCCCTGTCACCCTATGAAGTATACCCCTTATATTCGAACACTCGCCTTTGCACACAGTCAAATTACATGAAACTTTACAGTAATCTAAAGCTGACTCTATTCACATAAAAAGTCTACAAGTCAAAAAGATGGGGGTTATCTTATTTATTAGCTTCTTCGGGAGAAAATGTATTTTAATGCCCAATATGTCATGTCTCAATGTGTTTAGGCTATTTAGCCACATCGACCGTAAAAAAGTAAAAGTGTTATCCAAAATGGAACTTATAGTAGTTAAGAGTTTTATGGCCCTGCACACTTCTGCCTCCGTAGATGCGGAAAGGAGAGAATCGGTAATTTAATGTGATAATGTTATACAACTTAAATGAAACTCTTCAATTTAGAAATCATAATGATGTGTGACTTTACTTAATGATGTAAAGCCTATGACTGATGCCTTGACAAACAACTGATTTGAGAGCTGTTTTAATTGTACAAAATGTGTTTTTCCATTACAATCAAACCAGTAACCTTAAGTTAGTACAGTTGGAAACACGTATATGGGCTTGGATTGTATACTGGAATCTAGTAGAGTTCATAAACAAAAATAAATGTTATAATTGTCATATTCATTTTGTCTCTTTAAAACCATCAATATAGTAATTCCCTTGTATGATATTAATTATTGACAGTTGAAAGTTTCCAAATTGTATCTTGACTTTTTTAGGGATGTTATTAAGATGTCTAAAAGGCGAAGACAACTCAGTACTGCCTCAAAAACGAAACTTTTTTTTTTTGCTTGCTGAAAAAGCACCTCTTCTTGATCCCTTTTAAAGCTTGTTTGATACTATTGTATACTAGTCATATATAAATAACATTGCCCTGATGTGATCTGTAAGCCCCCAGAGAATCAATGACAATGCCTGATGCAACATCCTGCATCCGTAAAACATATTCGAAACAGGTGTAATATTATTATTGCTCCTTCATCTACTCACTCTGCAACTATAAAGTTATCCTATATGCACCCCAGGCTTTAAAAGGGGAAAGATAATGTGTACAAACCTTCCACAATGCTTGGGCAGTGCATAAATGGGTTCTAAAGTTTGTGCAGTAGGGTAAAGGTCAGAACATTTATATCCAACTACACCACAAATATAAGGAGAGATGGAACGATAACATACATAAACAATTCTATGGGATCCCTGCATCTTTTACATTATAATGTATTGCACCAAGGAATATACTATTTTAACACAAAGTAAAGTGGAGTTTTTTCGTCTCACGGTGGTCTCATTGGGACATCCCTCATCCGACACAAGCTACTGGTACCTGGATATAAATATGTCTGTGCTGCAGCTTAAGGAGTGCTTAAAATATTTATTATACTCTTACTCTACTTAATACTCTTAGAGGGATATTCACAATTACTCAACTCCGAATTATCCCCACCGTAACGCATCAAAAGTGGAGATCGATTTCACATCCCATTCACAAGTTAGTGCAAACTGCAGACATCGCCTGTATTCCCGCAAAAACTGCCCCAAAATGTATCTCCATGGTGGACACCACCAACTAACCCTAATGAGATGCAGAGTGGGCATTCCCGTCCAAAAACACATGAAAAAACCACAACACCACTTTCACAACGAACTGACAGACCTGAGATGCAAACCAAAAACAGGCGATAAGCTGGGGTAGCAGCAGGGAATATACCCCTGCCTTTTGCTGGTGTTAAGCAGGACGACTACGTGCAGCATAAAAAGGAGCCCAGCCAAGAGCCACACCTGAAGATCCACAGATGCCATGTAGACAATGATTATGCACCGCAGATACCCATTAGGGCCACAATGCCTACCGCAACCACCCCAGGCCCCCCCGGGTCATACACATACCGTTCACGACACAAGAGACACAACAAATGCATGATGATGCACAGTGCCAAAAGAAATGCACACATGTGTGGCCAGAAGAACGGGAAACATTCACAACCAAACACTTTATTGAAACACAACACAAAACAGCAATGTGGAACTCCTGTCAGGTCCGCCAGGGACAATCTCGACAACACAGCCTGGAAAAGAAAGCACAAAATCAGGACGTGTGTCATGCGCACATCAAAGGATTAGACACAGAGAAACAGAGAAGGAAAGTGAGCCAGAGAGATAAAGAGAAAAAGAGAGGGAAGAAAAAGAAGGGGGAGAGAGTGGGAGAGAGAGAGGGAAGGGAGAGAGAGTGGGACAGAGAGAGTGAGAAGGGAGAGAGAGTGAGAGAGAAGAAAATGAAGGGAGAGAGAGAGACCATGCCGCCCACGCACACACAGGCACCACTATTCACCCGCTGCCACCGGTGTGTCTATCAGTAGGCACACCATGTGCCCTTGCGAGCTCCAGGCAGCAGTCACACCACCATGGCATGGTCTACATCATGCGGGCCCGCCTCGCGGCCCAGCAGGTCCCACACATGATGCTGAGTTCTGAGTCATCAATGGTGAAGACCACATCAGTGCACACATAATCATCGCAGGCTGCACATCTGCTCAGCAATTACATGTGCCACTAACCCTGTGCAACTCCAATCAGCACCATATGGTGGTAGTCCCATGTCAGCCGCAAGGCCTCGGGTGCCACTAACCCTGTACAACGCCAGTCAGTGCCACGTGGGGGTAGGCCTGTGTCAGCCGCAAGGCTTCGGGTGCCACCAATTCTGTGCGCAGGAAATCATGGGCCGTTTATGATTGAGCACCGTGGAGAGTCAGTCATCCAGTCACCACCAGCAGACGGGAATGTGACATTGACTGCCCCTTATAGTTGCGGGGTCACATGGCCTGTGATGCCCGTGCTGGATGGGTGTGGTGTGTGTGCAGACCTACCCTCAGGGAGTGACCGTGACATGCTGACAACTAGACCAGTGACCTGCACACCACCAGCAAGTACGCCTGCGACAGTTAGCTATGTGGGTCCCCCTTGGAGTGTAAGCGGAGTTGTCTGACCTGGCATACGCCGGACCAGCGCAGGGCTTGCAACAATTACTCGGGTGCTCTGGGCGTGGTTCAGTCCATGTCTGGACAAGGAAGTAACTAATGCGTGTGTCCCTGTAGTAGTGTCCACGTCACCTGGGACACAATAGGCAATGTAGCTCACGGTGATTGGCATCCCACTAGATGAGCATCATTGACATAAGGGAAATCACTGTCCCTACTCCATCCACACATTCATGCAGGAAAGATGAAAGACATGACACAGCAGTGCATTACTGGATTTGTATTGCACATCCAGTGGAGTTTTGCAGCTGGAGCGGTACTGGGCCATGCCAAGCACACCACACAATATGGGTCCATGGAGGGCCAGCCAGAGTCCATCCGGGGATGACAGGTACTGCGGAAGAGGAAGGGTACAGTCCGCAGTCTGGTTGCAATGCCATTAGGTCATCAAACAGGATATGGCAGTCCATGTCACGGTCCAAGGTGAGTGCGGCGGAGTGTACCGGGGGTCAGTGGGAGGTCATGAGGAAATGTGCAACACCAAACAGAAACAGGCCAGGTGGCAGAAATCAATGCTATTGCCTCCTTCTGACAACAATCCCATCCACTTCCTTGTCCCTGTGGGTGTTGCAGTACTGGCCGTCGAGTATTTCTTCGGTTTTCATCGATGAGAAATTATATCCGCTTCCGCATCAAGTGACTTCTTGCACGTGATGGACACGGAGATGGTGGCCATTTGATTGAGTGGAGTGGATAATTAACGCTGTTAGGTAAGAGACTTGGAGGCATGTACAGGAGACCTCCCGCTCGAAGGTCTTGTCCAAATATAGTTTTCTTGCTAGCAGTAGGTAGTAGTTTTGTTTGACGCTTGTCTCTGTCGATTTATAGAAAGACAGGCAGCAGGGACTAAGCTATAACAGAAGACACCTCTGGAAGTTATTATGTGGGTGCCATTCCTTCCTTACCCCTCCTATAGTTGTAAGTATAGTGACTGACGTTTTAAGTTCCATAGATACAGTTTTCTTTTCCTTGATAAGTCAGTGTATATTTTTACCTCTAGTTCCTGGTATAAGAAGATACCGACTATATTTGATTTAAGAAATTGTTCCCTAGAAAGATACTTGCCCTTTGTGGCAATTTGGATGGACCTCTATAGGTATTTATTTCCGTTGGATGTGATTGGGTACTGAAGAGAATGTTCCCTGTTTTTACTCCATCTTTAAATTATGCTTTTGTGTGACGGGGTGCACTTTTTCATTCTTTTACACAGTGTTTGATTGTAACGCACGTTGTGATATGCCTCAGTTTTGGGTCATTATAACAAGATTATTTTTAGACACTTTAATGTTTAGGCTATCTGGCCGTCACTTCAGTATTCTAGAAATTGTTTGTATATAGGCTCCCATGTTCAAGTGTAATTATTTGAATTGCCATATCACATCTATATGTATATTTGTAAATGTCATAAATAATGGAAGACGAATAAGGTATTTTTGATACTGTAGGTTGTTTTGAATATGTGGTTATTCTGAAGCCCAAGTCCTGATGAGGCCCGGAGTTGGTGGTCTGAAACGCATCGACAATACAGTGGAAGACACTCATAAAAATTTGATTACATAAATAAATTCAGGAGCATTTTTGAAAAAATAAGGACAGAAGTTTTGAATCTCAAATGCTCGATTTATAGAGTGATCTTTTTTCTTAGGAATGCTCAGTAGGGAATTTTTGTGTATAGAGCATCCTTTTTGAAAGATTGGGCTACGATTGTTTATGTGGACTTTGTATATATATATATCTATATTCAATGAAAAAACCATAGGTTTGAGACCATATATAGTTAGGTGAATATTTTAATCATACAAAACCAATGAAATTCCCATATATAGTTAGTTGCACTAACTATATATTTCGCGCACCCGCAATCCACTGCTGATGATGTCACATATTACATCATTCATGACATGGTCAGTGACATCACTGATGACATCACTGATGACATCTCAAATGACATCACTGATGACATCACTGATGACATCTCAAATGACATCACTGATGACATCACTGATGACATCTCAAATGACATCACTGATGACATCACTGATCACATCTCATTTGACATCATTGATCACATCACTGATGACATCATTCATGTGCTAATACGATGAACCTCTTCAGACTCTAATATAACCTTAGATACACTCAGTGTATACAGACACTCACACACTGTCACTCATCCATGGAGTTACTCACACACCTAGTCAGTCATGCAAAGAATCAATCTCACCTCCATTTCCTCAACTATACAGTTATACACACCTTACTTATTCAAACATATACTAACACATATTTACTCTCTTATACAATCCCTGATACAAGTTCACAATGATCCATACAGCCACTCACACATTCACTGGCTCTCATGCACAGTTATTTATATATGCCAACTCTCACATGTACTGTGTTTTACATATGTACTTACTATGACATGTAGCATTGAGATATCCATTCACTCATCAATACACTCATGCACACAGTCAACCGCCCATGTAGCTGTTTCCACATGCACTCTTGAACTCATACACCTAGTGAATCAACTGCTCACACATCTATGCACAGAGTCACACACCTCCCAGCCACCCCCACACACACTCAGTCTCCCATACAAATACTTGGGCAACCAATCAATAACACATATAGCCTCTCGTATAGCTAATGATCAACACATGCAGCAGTTTACACCACAACAGACATACTGATGCACACAATCAGACAGTTTAGTCACTAACCCATGCATTTAGTACGACACATTTATTCACTCACTCATACAGTCAGTCACGCACCTACTAAATCCTTCATCCAGACACTTATACATCCACTCATTCTTCAATATGTAAAACATATTTAAACTTTACAGAAACACACAGTCACTGGATGATGTCATCAGTGATGTCATCAGTGATGTCATTTGAGATGTCATCAGTGATGTCATCAGTGATGTCACTGACCATGTCATGAATGATGTAATATGTGACATCATCAGCAGTGGATTGCGGGTGCGCGAAATATATAGTTAGTGCAACTAACTATATATGGGAATTTCATTGGTTTTGTATGATTAAAATATTCACCTAACTATATATGGTCTCAAACCTATGGTTTTTTCATTGAATTTTCAAGGTTTTGTAAATGCAAATACCTAACTATATATGGTCTCAAACATATGGTTTTTTTCTGTGAATATATATATATATATATATATAAAATTTCTATGGCAAAATGAAACCCCTCATTTTGTTCCTTTTCAAAATAAATGTATTAAGTGTTAACACTTTATTCCAATCAAGATGACTTCAGGTGTGCCATACTTTTGTCATAAGTAAGACTGTTAGCGCTCTAGTTGTTCTTTAGAACACTCTGGGACATTCTGTCATTGGGCTATAGTTGGGCTACATCTGGCTGATATTTGGGCTACATTTGTTTTTTTTTGTCTCTGGTGGCCATCTTTGGGCTACATTGGGCTACATTGGGCTACATTGGGCTACATTTGGGCTACATTTGGGCTCTTTTGTCTCTGGTGGCCATCTTGGGAGACTGCATATCAGAATTGTTTTAATGAAATATAAGAGGATTTGAGAAGTCACTCAAAATGTACCCTAATTTTTTTTTCTTCAGCACTAATCATAATTTCTATGGCAAAATGAACCCCCTCATTTTGTTCCTTTGCAAATTAAATGTTTTAAGTGTTAACACTTTATTCCAATCAAGATGACTTCAGGTGTGCCATACTTTTGTCATAAGTAAGACTGTTAGCACTCTAGTTGTTCTTTAGAACACTCTGGGACATTCTGTCATTGGGCTATAGGTGGGCTACATCTGGCTGATATTTGGGCTACATTTGTTTTTTTTGTCTCTGGTGGCCATCTTTGGGCTACATTGGGCTACATTGGGCTACATTGGGCTACATTTGGGCTCTAACATATATATAGCCCAATGTAGCCCAATATATGTTTTTTCAAAGTTAATTTTCGTAAAAACCACTGTAGCACATATCTTGAGACATAGCAAAGGCACATCGGGCTACCAGTCCCTACAATTTTGCCAAGTTTGGTGAAAATCCATTCAGCCGTTCGGGCTAAAAGTGAGGCCAACCGCCCTATGGAAATTAACATGGGGAAAACATGTTTTGGGACCCCCCTTTTTTCTCGGCCCCCGCTTGACGAATCCCCCCCAAACATTCAGGGAAGGACCGGAGAGTACATGTGCCATTTTCAGGAAAATGTCAGCCAATTCCGTCCATCAACGCCAAAGTTATTCAACATAGAATTTTGAAAAATCCCATAGGAAAAAATCTTAACTATATATTCCTACTGGCGACCGCCAGTAGGTAATGTCTATATGTTTGTATATATATATATATATATATATATATATATATATATATATATATATATATATATATATATATGTATATATGTAAATATATTGTTTATGTGAGTCTTTATTCAAAAAAATATGCAGAAGAAAAAGAGAAAAAACGTGGTAATAAATATATACTTTGTGTTCTGAAAACATTCAACATCTGTTTTTTAGCCATATCTTTGGTCAGTGATTCCTTCTAAATCATTAGATTAGTTGTAAAGATTAATACTAGTAGGGAGAGGTAATTAATAGTATCTCTTCAACATACTGTTGTTTGGTTATTTGTTCCGTGGCATTATCTTTTTTGACATACCCGCACTGTGTGCCACTGACACACCAGGGGCCATACGAGGGTTGCCGGCCACACCGTGTGGCAGTGGCACATTAGGTGCCAGAGTAGATACACCTGCCGCACTGTGAGGCACAGACACACCAGGGGGCTGAGATGTGGACGGTGTGAGGGCATCAGCATTCATGATCACCATGCCTTGTGACAGCAGTGCCATGATGAGGATCTGCAGGGCATGGTAGATCCCAGCTACATTTCGCTGATGTGCAGCGAGGGCTGCCATCCTTTCCGCCTCCATCTGCACCATGCCCTCCATGAGCCTCCGCATGTGTGCCAGCTCAGGCCGTGGGTGTCTGTAGCTGGTCCCTGATAGGAGCTAGATACCCATGAATGGCGTCCAGTTTGGTAGCCATGAGGCCGAACCCCACCTGCACCTGCTCAGCTAGCTCCCTCTGGCCCTCCAGCACACGGTGTTGAAAGGCCATGTTTGTTCCTGGGGGTCTTGGGAGAATGCTGGGCTGGTGGGTGCCTCCTGCTGGGTGCTTGGGTAGTGGGTGGGGTCTCCTTGATGCAGCTGGGCTGACCTGATTCTGGAGGTGAGTTGCGGATGATGTCCATGATGTTTTGGAAGGCTTGTGTCGGTACTGGCGGTGTCCTCCTCATCATCAGTGAAGATTGACTGGGACTGCTGTGCAGGGGGTGTTGGCAGTGCCCCTGAAATGTGAAGGGGAGATGGTGTATTATAATGTGTCCACATGTATGTAGCCGCATGGTACATGTTGACATTCAGACAGCATGGCATTGTACATTGTGACAGTGTGTAGATCGGGGGCATGACACAGAGTCAGTCAGTCAAGAAATCTTTATTCGATTTAGTTAAAAATCATACAAAGAAATAAAAACATTTTTATACAGATAAAAATCTATTGTACAATTTCATACTAATCAAATACATGTGATAAAGTTCTTGTGTTTGGACTATATAAAAAATATTCAATATTTAAAAATTTAAAAATTTATAAAATAAAGCTCATTGGGAAAAGCCCAATACTACCTTACATGGTTTAGTTCTAGCCGCCGCCAGTAAAAAATTTGCCATGCAAAATGTGGTGCGAATGTTACTCAATGATTGAAGGTAGAGCAAGGCTGGTCTCACCTGGGAGAAACCAGCCTCCTTTAAAACAGGTAACAAATGTTTTTTTCTAGGCTCTATAAAAAAAACACAAAACATAACAAAATGCAAGGTATCTTGAACAGAAAAATTATCGCAAGTACAGGGGGGGGCTAACTCTGGTTTTTCCCATGTTTTAAAGCCACCCAAATGAAAATGTATCAGGTTGAATCTGAACTTGGTCAGGAGAAACCTGTGGAATGGCCTAGTGACAAAACTAAGGTAGGGTTCAAGTGCAATAGAGTTTACTATCAGATAAGGTTTTCTCACCGCCGGCTTCAGCAGTTCCCTTTCCTCACGCCCCGCCCTTGCCCTAGTCATGAACTGCTTCTTAACTATGTCTACATCCTGTTTCTTAATACCTGAAGGGGATGTAAAGAGTTCCGAGCGACTCAGTTCTGTGAAAGACTTCTTCAGATAGGCCATCCATGGCACCCTTTTAAAATGGTCTAGAGACCTGACATCTTCATAATCATGTGGTTAAGGGTTAATTCCTTATTGTGCCACGTCTTTAGCCAAAAAGTTAAAAGTGCCATGTTGAGTCTATCGATAACAAAATCCAAACCCACCTTCGCATGTATGGAGAAAATTGGTGTGGACTGTGGGACAGATAAAAGGGAACGTAAAAATCTATTTTCTGCCTTCTGAATTGGTTCAAGATGTACCTAACCCCAAAGGGGTGAGCCATACATTGCCAGTGAGATACATTTGCTATTATAAACCTTTAAAAGGGCTTCCATTGGTCTGGCGCCCAACCTATTTGCAAAGCCCATAAGAGCCGCTGATGACCTGGCCACCGCCAGTCTTTTTGCCCTGATCTGGGGGCCCCAAGAACCCCTTTCATCAAAAAGCACCCCCAGGTAAGGAAAAGCCGGGACTCTAGTTACGACTTCACCATTGCACTTAAAAGTTTTAAGTATCCCCTTATTTCTGTGGCGCCCGACAACCATTGTGTGCGACTTATTAGTGTTAATCTTCAGGTCCAATTGGTCCATGAAGATACCAAAGGCATCCAGGAGCCGTTGGAGACAGACGCCGGTGCGAGCTATCAGCACTGCGTCGTCCGCGTACAGGAGAGCGGGGATCTTGGCTGCTCCTGCACGCGGAACGTCTCCATCCACGTCTTCCAGGTGTGTACCCAGGCCATTGATATAAATTGTGAAGAGCAGGGGGGCCAGTATACAGCCCTGCCTGACCCTGCGCATTGAGTTAAAACAGGGCGTGCACCTTCCCTCGTTTGTAACCTGCACAGCTGCAAACAGCTCTTGATGAAGTGAATCCATATACCTGACCAGTGCCTTATCAATCCCAATCCTCAGAAGGATGGCCCACAACTTCGACCTGTTCACCAAGTCGAAGGCCGAGGAGAGGTCCATAAACGCAAGGAATAATGACCCCTCCTTGGCCACCGTATACTTCGAGATCAACAGGTGTAAGTTGGAGCACTGCTCTAATGTTCCTCTCCTCTCCCTAAACCCGTACTGAATGTCAGCCAACCCCCCCCAGCTCTCAACACTCTCCCTCAGCTTGACCAAAAGGACTCTGCCTAAGATCTTGATTGCAGAGTCCAAAAGGGATATGGGCCTGTAGCACCCTGGGTCATCACGATGACCCTTCTTGAAGATGGGAACGATGGTGGAAGTTACCCAAGTAGTTGGTAAATGGTTGCCATTGGCGGCGGTAAATACATTGGCCAGGACTCCCGCTGATAGCTTTGGCGAATGTATGTAAAAATCAGCTGGTACCCCATCGGGACCAGGGGCTTTGTTCTTGGTGGTGGCCAGTATTGCTTTCTCGACCTCAACTCTATTGAAACGTATGGGGGGAGCCTCAGGGACTGTCAAGTTGCTCTCTTAATAGTCCGTGTCAGTATCTCCATACACTGATCTAAAGTGAGCCAACCATTTATCGTCCGGAATAACACAATCCATGACGGAATTGGTTGAATCGGAGAAAAAGGGCTGATTGATTATGGCCCAGAATTGCCGGCTATCCCGCAGGACGTCCGTGCAGAGTAAATTCTCCCAGGCTTTGTTCTTAATTTTATCCTGTCTAGCCTTAACTGCTCGCTTGTATTCCTTCCTCAATATGGTGATATCCGCCCTCACCCTAGGTTTTGCCTTGAGAGCTGCCATTAAGGATTTATGTGCTTTCGAGCAAGTAGCGTCAAACCAGCGATGCTGGATAATAACTCCCTTCCTTGATTTAACCGTGAGGTCCTGCGAGATTTGGCCGCAAATAGCTTGGAAGGCCCCCATTATTTCACTATCTAGGGCGCTTGGGTTTTGACAGGTCGCCACGTGGTCCTCAATTTTCGGAAAAATGTCAGCGTAAAAGTTTTCCGGGGCCTCATTTGCCCACTTGAGCCTTCTTCCCTGGTCCACTGGACGTAAAATGTGCCCTATTTTCACTGGCCCCGGCATCGGCCCCATAAAATCTCCCCAGGCAACCTCAAGTAGGACAGGATTATGATCACTATGTAGAGAGGGGACTGTCCGATAGGAACTAACCTTGTTTAGAATACCTGGGGTTACAAATATGTAATCGATGATTGTTCCAGGGTCTGTCCCCTTATAAGTAGGTATTCTTAATTCCCCTTCCGTGGACATTGGTTCTAAGAAGTTAAAGTTGGCCAGTAAATCTTCCAGCTCCTCACCCGGTGTGGTGTGCTCAAAATGAGGTCCCTCTTGTCCTACTACCCCCTCATGATTACTCGGGCCACACATGAGCTTGCAAGGATGAATGTTAAAATCGCCCAATAACACGCACTCAAAATTAGTATATGTGTTACGACTGACTGAGGTTAAAAAGGAATCTAAGGTAGCGATATTGTTTTCACCAATATCCCTATTCCATGAATTATAAAAATGTATATAAAATGTGCTCCTAGTGGGACTAATTTCCCTTTCAACAATTAAAATATTTGGGGATACATTTTTAATCTGTCTTAGAGACCCTTTGAGTTCTAATGAGAATAGGGTTAAAAGGCCTCCCCTAGCTCTGCCAGCATTGCTGGGGGTAGCAGCCACAACAAAGCTAGTGAACCAGTCCAGCCAGAAGCTAGAGGCGGTGTCCCATGTTTCTTGTAAAGCGATAACGTTATGCCCAGAGACAAATCTGGACCATTCCTTATCACCTCTTTTAGAACTGATGCCTGCCAGATTCCAGCTAAGCATTTTAGACCACCCTGCCTCATCATTTGGGTTACCACCCCCCTCTATCGGGGGAGTTAAGTCAATTGATGGTCAGTCTATATCCTCCAAACCTCACAAAGGGTCAAAACGGTTACTCGTGGCCAACCCGCAACCCTCGTTTGCACTCTGGGGAGCCCGGGGATGGGGTGCTGGCGGGGCAATGGGTCGCCTTAAGGGTTGTGAGTTTGTGGATCCATAGGGACTACCCTCTCCCTGTGATGGCCTCCAGCCCAACTATCTCCCTGAGTAGCGTTTTATCTGCTTGGTGCGAACTGAGGGTGGGTAGAAGAAACCCAAGGGGACGGGTCTCAGATGGTCCCTTGGTGATATAGCAGAACCGTCCCAGAATAATCTGTCTGCCAGGTTAGCCATGCTAAAATTAATTACCACACAGTCCCCTTGAGTGTTTTTTAGCTGTTTACCAATCCAACCCACCCTCCTTGCATGGATGATCATGTCCGCAATGTTCTCCCCGCTACATATATCTGAGCACCACCTGTTAGCCTTAACCATAAGGTCCGCGGTTGAGTCTACCTCACCTTCCATAAGTGGAGTACCCATATAAAGATTGCAACTAATGGGGACGCTTCAGGTGGTAAGTTAAGTTTGTATTCACTGGGGGTTACCTTCCTGTGAACAGGTAAGCTAGACTGGTTAAGAGAACGTGGCAGGTCCACCATGGTTGGGGCGCTAGCCTCCTTACCAAGGAGTGGTGTTTTAGTGGCCCCTGGACTATTCTCAGAAGGCGACGCCCCACTAGGTGCCTGTGCCGTTGCCCTATTACCAGAAACCTTCATGCTCCCGTCTATCTGTTTGAGCAGCCCCCTATCACGCGCATCTATGTGGGGGGATTGGATATTAACAAGTCTATCTATTAAGGCACATTTCTTTAAAAGTCCTTCTAAACAGGTATTTAATGTGTCCACATTGTCCTTCGCGATACCAACAAGTAGGGGTTCAATCCTAGCAACAAAAAGCGCCTCCAGTTTGTCTCCCAGGAGGTCAGATGGTGTGCTAGGTGTGCCCATCATGTTGGCGTTCTTCTCCTTCTTTCGCCTTGCTGGTTGGGTTGCTGGCTGATGGCACTGCCTAATATGCCTAGTGGGCGATGATGGGGCGATGTCGTTGGTTATGGGACATAGGGGGGGAGGTTTTACAATGGTCACCACTGGTTCCAGAGGAAGGGGTGGATTGACGGTAGGCACAATGTCATCTAACTCCAGAGGATTAGGTGTAATAATATTTGTCGAAGGAGGGTTTGACAAGCCCAGTTCGTACTCGGCGTTTGCAATCTCCTTCGTAAGGGCCCCCACTGCCGAAGAAAGGTAAGACAGGATGGAATTTGAGTGTCTTGGAACTTTGGCATTTTTCCCGCCCTCCTCCATAGTCGGTGCTTTCTTTCGCTTACCCATTTGTAGTTGCAGAGGTTAAGGGTATGGCCTGCCCTGCCTCCTCCTGCCCCGGACGGCCACAGACAGCCTGCCCTCTGCCCGGGCTCAGCCCGGCACCACCTGCGTGCGTCCCGCGGAGCGGGAGGCGTTCCTTCCTCTTTAGGCGCCTCCGGGCGCGTCGTGGGTGTCAGGAAAGCGCAAGTTCCCGGGGCAGCTGGGAGTTGTAGTGTCCCGCTGCTGCCGGGACCGGCGAGTGCGATGCCTCTAGCCGTTGCCCTCACGGCGTGGGTTGCTGCACAGGTGAGAGCGCAGTTGCCTTTGCCCTCACGGCGTGCTTGCGCTGTGGCCTTGACCCCCAGGAGCGTTCGGCGCTCCTTCCTCTTTAGGCGCCTCCGGGCGCGTCATGGGCGTCAGGAAAGCGCCAGTCCCCGGGGCAGCTGGGAGTTGTAGTGTCCCGCTGCTGCCGGGACCGGCGAGTGCGATGCCTCTAGCCATTGCCCTCACGGCGTGGGTTGCTGCACAGGTGAGAGCGCAGTTGCCGTTCCCCTCATGGCGTGCTCGCGCTGTGGCCTTGACCCCCCAGACACAGAGTCATTGTGGGTGCGCACTGCTTGATTGTGCATGTGTGCCATTGTGGCCCTCTCCACCCATCCCACCAGTACCTACGGTCACTCACCTTGTTGTGGTTGTGTTGTGTCCTGTCGAGCAGTGTCCAGTTCCCTAACTCTGGCCACAGTCTCCACACTGATGACTGTCAACACCAGCTCCTCCATGTCATCCAGCACGAGCTGTGGCGCTGGGCTCCCACCTCCAGTCTGCATTGCTGCCTTCTGGTTGGCTGCGAGTTTCTCCAGGGTCTTTCACTTGATGTCAATCCATCACCTCTTGGCCTCATCCATTGACCTCCTGTGCTCTCCAACGCCATTCACCTTGTCGACGATGTTCCGCCATATCCCATTTTTGGTTCCCAATGAGCAATGACACATTGGATGTGTTGAACAGTTGTTGATGGTGTTCCATCACCTCCGTAGTCAGGATCCTGTGTTCCTGCGGACTGAACTTCGTCTTCCTCTTCTTCTTGTCCTTGCCCTTCCCTATCCCCGAGGTCCCAGGCTGGTCGTCTGGGGTGCCTGTGAGGTTGCGCTCATCCTCTGCGCCTGCTCTGGCCTCCTCCATGGTGCTTGGGTGTTGGTCAGTTTGTGTGTTTTTTCAACTTTTATAGTGATTTTTCCCGCCTGCCTTGTGTGTTTTGCAGGCCTGCCACTACTTATCGTGCTTTGGCCCATCGCAGGTTTTTTCGTGTTGAGGTTTGTGTTTTTATCGCCGTCGAGGTGGTTTTATCGCAGACATTGGCCACGATTATGGCAGACTATCACATGCTACCGCCTTGTTGTGGATTCCATGTTAACACAGGGTTATTTTCTATCGGGCTCTATGGAAGAATCGGACAGAAATAGACTCAGACATAGTATTGGTTAATTAGGTTGTTGTATTAAAGGTCCAAAATTCATTGACACAAGTCATTTCTTGCGATTGAATATAAATGCCATAAAGGCAGTCATCTAGAAAATAAAGTTACTGGCTGATTATCAGTAGGATTCACTTGTTTGTTGCCAGACGATTTTAATGAGTATGCTTGGCTAGAACCAACTCATGATAGCGATTTCAACCCAAAGAAGATTGAAAAAGGCTCCCTCCCTTCTGTCCCATAATGTAACCCAGATTTTTCTTTTGGATTAAGCATGCATTTGCCATAGATGTTCTGCAAGTCATTGATCTTTGCATCAATACCACTGAGAATTATGGGGCTTTTATTTAGCTTTCCAAAAGCACGCATAAGTACATGTATCAGCATAATTAGAAGTTTGCAGCCATGCAGTCCTACTCATTATATTTGACAGCTTATTGTATAATGATTTATGTGTATATATATCGGCTCCACTTGTCTCACTATTTCCTCCATCTGCTTAGTTGTGTTTTGTGCTCTGATGTGAAGACCAGATACATCATCATAGACAGTCTCTGCCAATATCAGAGGAATACACGCACAATCCAGATGAGTACAATTTAGTTATTTGCTTTATTTGTGGCAAGCACACTCCCCTGCTGTCTTGATCATAGAATGGCACCCATAAGAAATGACTAATATTTTAAACAAATTGTGTACAGGTGAACTTGAAAATTGACTAAGGATATTAATTACAACTAATATCAGCACCATCTTAGAAAGGCTTAAAAACAATTTGTAAAGCCTGCTATTTCATTGTTCAGTGTAAGTTCAGAGCATACACGTCATATGTGTGCATTACATAATTGTTCATTAATACAGGGTTCAACATAGGAGGTAAAATAAATTGAACCAAAATAAAACAACAATTTTCAGTGGTACTTGTGGCACCACAGTTGGCAACGCCCCAGTGGGCTTAATTGAAGTATCACACCGCACATGTCATAATTGAAAATATTAACAGTGTACCTGATATTACACGCAACATTCAACTTCTTGAATGATTAATGGCATTTCAATAATTTTAGCCCTTCAAAGAATCACTTATCAAAGAATCACTTAATATTGTAATAATATAGGCTTCATCATTCGGTCCCACATGCTGTTCTATTCGAATAGAATGAAATGAAAAAGTTATGTTTTAATCTTTGAAATGCTATTTAATATCATTGTTTTTGAAGACGCATTATCATTTAATGTTGTGATTATCACAGTAAGGCATATAATTTTGTGAAGTATTTTTAATTTATGCCATCTTCTGTTGTGGCACGGGACGTTATTTTTCGTGATGCCATTAATCATCATTGTACCTTGTGATCCCAAATGTATACAAGAAAAATTATTGCTTAACTTAAGTAGTCACTTGTTGTCTCCCGAGGTGATCCCTGGTAAAAAATTAAAAACATTGTGATTAAAGGGGGGAGGACAGCAGAAAAGGTGCATACATACAAACAACAACAATGTAATTCCAGATAAAATGTACTAAATAGTTAGCTCAAATGTACATCCATGTCTTTATCCTGGTTCAATCCTGAAGGGTGCAGAGTGTTGAAATGAATTATGTAATGAGACTTTAGCTTTTGTAATAACAGCACTCTGTCCCCACCCCAAACTCATAGGGACCTGGTCAAATACAAAAAATGGTAGAAGGCCACTATCACTTGAGTGGTACTCCCTAAAATGTCTTGCAACTGGGTATTGTTTGCTGCACCAGGTGATCACCCTCATGAGTTCCACCACACATCTGTTCACCTCATGTAGTACAGGTTGCAAGGACATTTCATGGTGTAAACACAGAAGTTGGAATTTCAGGACAACCCCTTGTGAATTCTAAACTTTTGGTTCATTTGAGGTTTAGTGAAAACCTGTTCATTTCTGTTTCATTTGCAGGCTTTGCAATTTTTACAGGTCTCAAAACTGGCAGCTCGTATTGTTTCCATATCATCCTGTGTCATGGATATCATATTTATATATGTATTTGAATTGTTGTTTGCAAAAATACAAAAATACAACTATTTATTTGTAAAAACATGGTATCCATGAGAAAGGATGATAGAGGACCACAAAATCTTCCAGCTACCAATGGCTCATACTCCCAGGAATACTTACCATTAAACATGCTCATCTCTAGCATACCTTCAATATTTATAGTTACTGTATTACACTCAATAAGGACATCATAAAGTTCAACACATCCTCCCTCCCCTTACCTAACTGTGAAAATAAGTGCCTGTTCACTTCACCCACTACCCAAAAAATCCAAAACGCCTATCTGTGACTTCTAATGGGAGAAGAAATCAAGGAATTCTCTACCAACTCATGCACCCTCCTTCTCCTAAAGCCCAAATCTCCGGAGGCATCCTGGGCCTTTCCTCATCAGCTCTCATGCCTGTGCACAGAATCCATGCCTTGTTAGAAAGACAAAGCATAAGCTAAGTTATTTTACACACCTAGCATATATCTTGCCTGAAAACAAGATAATATGAATCAAACAACACAGCATCAAATTTGAAACAAATTCATAGGGGTCCATTACGATGTCGAGCGGATTTCCTCCGCCAGGCTGGCGGTGGCCACCGCCAGCCTGGCGGAGGAAATCCGCCCGACATCTATTGCCCAATTCCCCCCGCCACATTAGGATCGCGGAGGGGACCGTGGCGGTGTGAAACACCGCCCGCCTGTTTTCCGCCCCGGTCGCCTTCGGGGCGGAAAATGATTAATATGGAGGCGGTGTCTGTTAGACACCGCCCGCCATATTACAATAGGCTTTTGCTGATGCTTTTCCGTGGCGGCAATGCCGCCACGGAAAGGCATGTGGAGACTCCCTGCGGGGGCCCCTTGCGGGCCCCTTGGGAGTCTGTGGCTTGGGGGGTGCACATGGGGGGTACCTGTGGTACCCCCCCGCTTTTCTAAGTGCAACATGGCAGGCACCGCGCGGTGCCTGTCATGTCGCGCCAAGAAAAGCACAACTTGCACTTTTACCATTGCGGCGGGCGGAGATTTCTGCTCCGCCCGCTGCAATGGTACATATACAGGATGCGCCCGCCTGTGTGGCGGGTGCATCCTAATGCCCTGATCAGAACCCCCGCCCTTATGGCAGGCGGTCCCGGGTCCTGGTATGATGGCGGGCGGACTAAGTCCGCCCTTCATCATAATGACCCCCATAGTTTCCAAGAGTAATCATTGTCTCATTATTGTTGTACAAAGTCACCATCTTTTCTGCTAGCTCCTCCCCTCACAGTATCTTATCCACTAACATAGGAAAAGAATACCAGGACATCTATGCTCTGGCCTGGCCATGCCTTATTCAATGTGGTGGCTCTTGCTTGGCACATCATCTTCCATCCCAAAAAAACACAAAAAAATACTGCCCTTGCTATATTTAAAAAATGTGCTTATCACAGCATTTGTCATCCAGAGCCCAACTTGTAAAATCCCTGAGTTCTGTAACAACAAATATTCTAAATCTTTAGATTCTCACTCAATCACACTAAAAATCATACATTATTGTGAGGCAGCAGCTTTGTCACCCCTGAGGAATCCAAATTCACTTTAGACTGAAATAGTCCCTCCCACATTGCAACTATATATCCAATTCAATCCACAGAAATGTGCTTGCATACTCATGTTCGCATCACAAAAGTGTCACACATCAGCACACAATCTTTATTTCCTTTCCAGCACTAAACTTGTTGGAGATTCAGTTAAAGTAACGCAAAGCAGAGCATAGTGCTGCAACAAATTACTTAGCGCCAAGTGGTCCTACCATGGGTGGAGCATGGTCATTACCATACAATCACAAAAGGTTTCTGCCGCTAAACCCAATTGACTGAATAAAGTAGACAGGGTTTAGCAACATAAAACTGTGCCCTTTTGAAGTAGGCACAAGGAAGGAGAAATTAAAGCATTTATCCTTCCTTTTTCTGACTTTGTACTTGTGCTGCACTGTGAAGCACACATTCAAAGAGGGAAAAAGTTTAAGGCAGTCTATGTATAGTATTTTGTACTTTAAGGGTACTCTTTCAGTACAAAACCAATGCTAAACTCATGGAGACACCTTTGCACTATGGTGTTTCTGTGGCGCTCAACAGCTGATTTCATTGCCAGGGCTAGGGAAAGGGGTAGAGATTGCCATATTTCAGTAAATTTGGTGCTCTCCTGCTCTCTACTTTTTACGCAGCACAGCATTTGTGGCTGCTGCACTGCATGATAAAAAAGTGGCAAATCTGCCCAGTCTTTTCCAGTGGTAGGGGAAAACAAAATTATGCCATTAAAATTTGCACCTATATGAAAGTCATACTATAGGCATATGACTACTGGAGCCCATGAAAGTAGTGGGTTGTTATACTCAAATCCTGACTGTGCTGTAATCGCCGAGTATAATGATTTATTTAATGTTCGAAATAACTGGACACTTACTGGCACAACCCATAGGTAACGCTGCATCTACAAAAATAGCACCTTTGAATTGTAAACCTAATAATTGAAAGTCACTGAGGCAAACTGGCAAAACACAAAGCATGCTTTATGTCATGTTTTTTTCAACTTCACCACCTTGTCCTGCTGTTTCACTAATATAGTAGCATTAGGAGGGTGGGAGAATACGGCCTCACATTCAAGCACTCCATTTGCCCTATCGCATCATGGTATATGCAGTGCAAGATAACACTTGCTTCAGTATTAGTCTTTACTTTTTCACCCTTGTTGGTGCAGCCTGTGTTGTTTAACTCTAGACATTTGTTTCTAGAGTCATTCTTTCATCAGTAGAGATAAACAAGTCATTTTGAGGTGCTGGAAATGCTGCCTAAAATCTTCTCAGTTCTCTGTACCACTCACCGGGTGCAGGTGCATTAACACATCAACACAAGCTTTTCAACTCAGTACCTTAATAGAGCTTTTTCATCAACTGAAGTGAGGATTATCATGCACTGCATTTTGAACAATGCATCTGGGCTAATTGTGGGCTGGTATACCAGGGAGTGTGCTCCCTCCTTCTTTGTGTGATTGGCTCCTTGTTATGTTATGGGGGTACGAACGCTTGGAGTGGTACTAAACCTGAGACGACTGTGAGCAGCATAACTCGCACCCCCAAAGTTCACTTGCCACTCTCTATTGAAGGACAACAAACCTAAAATGTACACAGCACTAGATGAAGCACAAATGATGAATAATAAACACTTTTATCTAAAGTGAATGTTTTCATGCACTGCATTTACCACAATGCATCTGGGATAGTGGTGCGCTGATTTGCCAGGCAGTGTGCTCCCTCCTCCATTTGTGATTGGATCCTTGTTGAGTTATTAGGTGCACGGGCTCCCTACCAAACCTGAGAAGACTGTGAGGAGCATTGCCAATACCCTCAAAGTTCACTTGTTACCCCTGACTGAAGAAGGACAACAATCCTGAAAGGCATGTCTAGAGGTACACAGCACTGGCTGCACCAACAGTGCTGAATACTAAAGTATTTTGACTGAAGTGAGTACTATCATGTGCTGCATTTACCGCAGTGCATCTGGGCTAATTGTGTGCTGGTATGCCAGACAGTGTGCTCCCTCCTTCTTTTGTGATCAAATAGCATTGCCAAATGTAGTATATTGTACAGAAGCATCCTTCTAAGTTAAGAAAGCTTTGACTGTGTAACTATGCGGTCCAGATACAAGACAAATAAGCCTAAATTCTCCTGTGCTTTCTTTGTCACTACCCCTCTGCCCCAAAAGTGATACAATTAAACCAGGCATCAGACACCTACAAAAGCAGCCATCAACTCTTCCTTTATCCACTTCCCTCTTTAGTTTGTTTTATGAAATGTTTGGTATTGCCTTATATGATCTCGGACTCCCTGTCTATCTCCTGCCCCTCGGGCCCTGATTACCAGGTTTAAATTCTTCCTTGAACCCCTTTACTAAACATTAGTGGCTTCTTTAATGGAAACTGGCCAACAATATGCTATATTGTGTATGTGAAGAGGCACAGGTGCATCTTGACACAGGCTGATAACGCCTCCTGTGTTTTCCTTGTTGACATTACCTTCCTCAGCTGCAACCTGTCCAAAGAATTGGGAGATAGGATGTTTATTGCTCCATTTGGAACACTCATGCTTAATTTAGAACAATGTTAATGTGCAAAAACTCCATTGAACCTGCACCCTCACCAATACCCCATTTCAATCCCAAAAGGGCCAATATTGAATTGGAAAGCACTTGCGGTATGCACTGAAGGTGCTATCTTTGTCAGATCTATCCATTGCAATCAAAGTTCACCATCAACTTCATACCAATGTTTGTCCATATTCAGGCTTAACCTTGGCCTCCATTTATCTTCATAACGGAATAATGCTAATCTCTCAATACATGTTTCATATTAGACTATAATGTAGAAAATAATAGACAGCCATGTCTCAAAAATCACTAGTACCATGGAACACCTTGTCAGTTCCCTTTCCTCCTCTTGAGACACTTACCTGGTATGCACCTCTGCATGAAGTAACTTGTATACATCTATAAACTCAACTTTCCAAATGTTTCCCTTAGTGATCATTGACAAATGGTTTCTAAGTAGTATCATAGTATCTATACTGGTTGATTTCTTTTAACATCCTTCTCTTTCTCCCGCTCACCACCCTTTCTATTCCAACTATGGTACCCTGCTTATCTGTAGTCGCCCCTCCTTTTCATTTTTCTATCTTTTGTGGTTTGTTTACATCAGAAAGTAAAAACATTCTAAGCTCCTGTCCCCTAACATTACTACCTTTATAATTTTGTCCCCAATGCCGATCAATCTCTCATTAATCCACACCTACTGATTTAAACCTTAGACCGCAAAGCTGTGTTGATTCCCTAACAATTCCAAAGCAGAACACCACACTAATATACACCTTGCAGTAAGGTTTATCTTTCCCCAAGAGCTGCTTCTTCTTCACTCCCCTTTCTACTGCCAGCTATGTTCACTTGGATCCAATTAATTTTGCAAGTCCCCAAAACTCTTTCTCACATTATCTGTGACTTGTATATCCACCACCTTCCATGATTCACAATCTCATTCAATCAAACAACTCCTCAACTATTCAACAATCCTCTCTTTCTACATCTCATTTTCGCTATCCTGTTAATCGAATTCCACCACCCCAAACTCACCCACACTATCAGCAAACTAAGTGCTACTCATGCTCAGTGTTTCACCATGTCCAATACCACTGTGAAGCTTAACCATCACATGTATATAAAAAAAACATTGATCATGATCCTAATCTTGACTCTTGTAACTTTGGAAAAAGCCAGGCCCTATCTCTATCTTCAAATATACCTACCAACACTTGCCACTCTCCCTGCTGAAACTTTTCTTTACTACTCTTTTATCTGCAGCAGACCTCTGAACCCTTGTTTCCCTTCAGGACCACTATACCTACTTATAATCCGTGCAAACAGCCCACCGGCAATAGCCCACCACCACTCAATCTTTTCACCTAGGAGAGTATTCAGTTCTAGATCAGCCACAGGTCCAAAACCCCTACTTCTCCCATCTATTCTAACACTCCATGTGCTTGTAATGCACCCATTAACTACTGCCACCTGGCAGTTCACAGAGCATGACATGTCTCCAACAGCCAATGCTGACACAGAATTGTGGAGCTTCGCCGCACCAGATACAGTGCTGAACATCATGAATGCCCACTGTAACTTCCACTATTCTCCCCATTATCCTGAATTAAGGCTCTGGAAGTACATGTTGTCAATAGAGACATTGTACACACAGCTACATGAAAGGTACTTAGAACTACAACTAAGGCAGTAGCATTTTACATGCTACCCTCATACACCACATCCTGCCTGCATTGGTACTTCACTCAACCTATCTGGGTGCAGAATTCTTCATTAAGAACCTTCCACAGTGTAGGAAAGTGTTCTTTTTGTATGGTACCCCCATTTTTTATCAAAATGCTGATGGTTATGACTCTTATAGTGCCCTGGATCTGCTGCTTTGACCCTAATACCTGTGCTCTCTACCGTAACTAAGAAAACTACTGACACCAGGCCTGCCATTGCATACTGCAGGAGCAGTGCACACTGCTTGAACTCACCTGTACCTTCAATATGTGCGGCATATTTATTACCCTATTTGTAATATTTGTCAGGCACTCCTAAAGAAGGCCTCCTAAGCCCACGAGGTAGGGTTCATTATATTAAAGATGAGGACGTGTAAGGTCACACCTATATGTCTGTATAGTGGCGTTCCCCATTCGAAACTACAAGTTTTAGTGGTGCATAGGTTCAGATTGGCTGCCTCCTGGGCATTCTCTAGGTTGGCAACTCCTTTAGGATCGCACTGAAATATGTCACATTTGGTATCAAACAACGTACCTTCTCAACCCTGGCGAGAATCTCATGTCGAGGGGGAGGTGGCATGCACCCAGATGGCTACCTTAGAGGTTGCCCACCTGGGTGCCCCAGCTTCTCTGTGCTCTTGCTGGCAAGCCTACACTTCCCCTATTTGCTGCCTCCAAGGCAGATTTCTGACCACCTGCCAGGCAGTGTGATCACTCCCAGGAGTCAGGAAGAAAGGATTCAGCAGGAAGGAGATCACACCTCTCTTCCCAAGCAGGCTAGTGAAGGGGCACATCAAGGTGGTGAGCTTCAAAATCTGCACCACCTCTGATATGCATCAGGTCTAACTCCCAGTGGAGGAAAAATCCCTCTCCCTGCCCCAGGCACATTTGCACCTGGGCAGGTGGGAAATTCGTTTTTCAAGGGGGTGTACACCCCCAGAGGGCAAGCAATAACTCCAGGGTGAGTAGCCTGGTCTGTAAACTAAACATAGATTCCTTTGAAGTGATAGAATAGGGGGTTCTGGCACCCCCTGGTGTGATCATCTCAGCACCAGACTAGGTGAAGGGACTAGCTGCCCATTGGCTACTAGCTGCCACCCAAACATCTCCAAATCTAGGATTTAAGGTACCCGTATGACACCAGAACCTCAGCTCTGAACAACTTGCATCCATGAGGTCAGAAGAAGAGGCCTATACCAGTGACAACAAGACTAGCACAAAGCAAATGATGGATACCCTTCAGCTGTTGCAACGCTCTTGGAATTGCCTGAATGAGACTTGTCCTAGGCGATGTCTTGGTTCCCTCAGACAGAGAAACCCCTGGACTCATGGCACTAGTCCCCTGCAAATTGCAGGTAAAACAATGGTCTGGATCTGAATACTCGCTGGCCATCAGACCATCCGAGGGATCGTCCGAATCCATATAGTCTAGTGCATTGTGGGAACTGTAGACCTGCCTTCCTCGAAGTTACAGGCAGCTGCAGTGTTCTTCTGGACCACGTGACATCGACGTTACTATCTGCTCTACTTGCCATTACCAAGGCTAGTTATTTGTCAGTCCGGCAACTGACCCTTTTACTCTATGCTGCAAACAAGAAGGAACTCAATCCAACTTTTGACCGATGTCAGCAACCACACCGTTGTTGTCTTTTAGCATCCTTTTCCCCTACAGCACTGTTTCAGCAGTAAAAGCAGCTCTCCTGCAGCTCCAGTTCAGAACTAGGGAAAGCCATGACAACTTTGCAGCCAGGCTCCACAGGCCAGGTAAAATGTAATTGACTGTCAATGCTTGGTCCTTGGACTCACATCACCTTTACCCTGCAAGGGTACCAATCAACTCGATCGGCAAGTGACCGATTGCCACTAGTGGTTTTCCTCTTGACAGCAATGATAACGTTTCACTGTATTATTCTGTACTGAATTTATATTGCTTCAAAAATCGATTCCTCCCATTATGTGTATGCCTTTCCATTCATTTTAGTGTCTAAATTAAGATAAAAACACACTGTCAATTACTTATCATCCATGTTTGGACTCTGAAATACTTAATACACGCTCCTCTAGTAAAGCCTGACTGCTACTTGCCACACGACCAGGACTGAGCTAAAGATTTATTAGTGTGAATCCAAGGAACCATCTTTATGGAATTGTGATAGTATTACATAGTGAGGCCTAACACGCACAACACATAATACTCGACTTTTCTACGCACAGGAAGTTAGACAAGCCATCATAGCTATCTCCACACAGCTCACTGACTAGGGCGTATGTAGAGGTAGATCTACCCAGGCCAGATCTAAAGTCTAATTATATCTATCTTCTCTGCCCACTTTCTGAAGAAGCATGGTGTTCTACATTCTACAAACAAAAACAATCCAAATACCCAAATTAATTCAATGGGACTTACTTGTCAAAAGCATCTAGTTTACTGAAGAAAAGTAGCAAAGGATCTGGCAGGAGAGGCCATCCTTAACTCTGGCCCTCTGAAACCAAGATTCTTCCATCTCACATCCCTATGAATGCCCTTATCTCTGCAGCCAGTGTTACTAAGCTGAAATTAGAGGCTAATATGACCTCGATCTCCTTCCACCCTGGGGCCCAAATCTAGGCACAGAGTGTTTCAGTGTCAGTCTATGAAATCGGGTCCCCTAGTCAGCAGCTTAGAAATTAGACCGCAACTCCTACCTCTGTCTTTTCTTCAAATTGATTTGATTTACTCAAAACATAACGCATACTGCTTAAACATAAAGTCAAAAATTAAGGCAGAAAACACAAAGACGTGTAACCTGCAGATCAACCAAAACACATTCATCTCAAATTGTTTTGCATTTTTTAAATTACATTTAACTTTCAATTGGCCTCTTCTTGAGGAGTGCTCAAAAACAGCCTTTTTATCAGAACGGAGTGAAAATGCAACCTAGGACATTATAGTTAAAAAATTAAACTGCTAGTCTCGCTGAAAGTTACCCTGGTGACAGAGGGGCTGATTCACAAAGGTAAACTTACACTGATGCGCATGGAAAAAGTGGACATCTTTATCAATACTACTTGCTCTAGTTATAGTTCCACAAACTGGACACTGAACAGTAGTGTCTGCTACTGGCCTTGGTTGGGAGGCGTGGGTGGTTTGCAGGTGGGTGGGTGACTTTCAAAATAGTTTAAAAAAACACTTACATCTTACCGCCGGCCTGCCGCTGCGCCTCCTCCGTCCTCTTCTTCCTGACTACGGCCCCTCAGCAGGATGCAGGAACCAGCAGGAACCAGCAGGATGCACCAGGTTCCCATCCTCCCGATAGCCAATCAACAATGCTGCAATGCAGTGTTTTGATTGATCTGAGTGTCGTGGATCTGCGCTCATCCAGGGAATGGTGGCCTGAGCATTTTCTCCACGTAGGCTGCAATGCAGCCTGCATGAAGAAGATAAGAAGTATGCATGGGGCCAGCCAAACAGTCATGTGCCTTTAGGAGTGGGCAAACCACTCCTCCCCTGCCCTTCTGTCGTTGGAGCAGACCCACCCCAAATGCACAGCTGCAGCAGAAGGAAACATAAAATGATAATAACGCAAGTTATGATCATTTTATATTTCCTTTACTTCACTGCTGCGAAGCAGTGCGGCGACACACCACCACCTTAGCTGAGGAGCCGTCACTGCACTGAAGTGGATGTGGACAAAATGGTGAAGGAGAACATCTGTTTGAGCCTAGAACGTTTTTAGAATTGTATTTTGCCTTCTGTGATCTAAAATGTTTTAATGACAATACTTTTTTGCCGTATGTTCCTATGCTTTCTGATAACGCTGTAAGCATGCTCCACATCTCTACTTTATATATGATATAGGAATAGTTCCTTGGGTTGCTGTTTTCACAATGCTTTTTCAAGTGGTGGTGGAAGATGGAAGGATGAATCAGGTGTGAGTGTGAGGTAAAAAAATCTTCTGCCCGTTCCGTCTACCCCATTGATTTACACCAAACCTTTTTTTTTTTATATATATTGGCGAGGACCACATGTTCCCACTACAAAGTTTTTCGAAATATATGACAAAACTAAACAAGCATTGACAAAGCCAAAATGCTTGCTGCCAAAACCAGACCAATTGGCTTTGGCAATGCTTGTTTTTTGTTGGGTACACTACAGTGCTTTGGGAAATCGAAAATTCACACCCCCTAATCCCAATGACTAAGCTGCACCCCTGTGTCTCCAAAAGTGTAACATTTTGGTGAACACAGTTTTAATTGATTCATCATACATACCAGAGAGACACACAATCTCTTTTTGAGACCTGTCATTTCATTTACACGATATGTACTTATCTCTCCATTTGGGGCACTCATGCTCAGAAAACACGTCTCTCTTTTAGCTCGCACAAGGTTAATGAAAAACATGCTGGCTTGGGTTTTCTGCTTTTTTTTTATAGCAACCGTTCTCAATTACACCTCGGAGCCTGTTGTAATCACATCTTTTGACTCACATTAGTTAACACTGCCTTCTAACTTAATTTGGGAAGCTTGACTGGGACCACTTAGGATAATTCTCTTTAAACATGTTACAGTTTGAATTTCAAAGCTGACACTGCTAGAGATGGAGTTCTAACACAGGGAGAGTTGTGGCTTAGCTTTTTTCTCACAATTTGATAATTAAAAACAACAGGTGTGCGACATTTTAATAACTGAACTGGACATCAGCAACGTTATATATAATAAACCAGCCGCGGGAAAAATAATTCTGATGTTAACTGGGTTTTAAATTATGTGGCTTCAAATACCATTTCAGTGCTGCATGAAAAGGGACAGGCACATTAAGTACAATGAGCGTAGCTCTGCCCCAAAGAAGACCAATGGGAAATATTGCACTCAAGATGCCCGAGAAATTTTAGGTTTGACTATTATTGCTTTAGTTTTGTAGAACACCTCATGTCATCATGAAGGAAGACCCCATCCATCCGCCTGACAGTTCTCTCTCTGTGCAACTGTCCTCCTTAACATTCCATTAATGATCTGATATAGGTGGTGACACACACAGAGTACTATGCTTAGCTGGCTGATGTCATGCTCAGCATTCCACCACTTGGATAGCTGTCCATCTACTACAAATCACTATTTCAAACAAGTACAATAAGAAGTGCAGAGAGAAAGTGGGATTTGGGTCAGCCCCCTTCAGCCACTGGCTTTCATGTGCTTCTCATGGTGTGTCATTTCTTAAATGGGATTTTGAACAGACTGTTGGGCCCTGGTCCTGGAACCCCAAAGACCTCCACCATGCGAGGGTACAACGTAACTCGACCCCTAAGTGACCGATTATCACAAGCAGACTTTCTCATTGACCGCAATGTTCAATGTCTGAATTATTTAATTCATTTATTTTGTAATTCTTTGATACTCCATAACTCAGGGTATATGTATGGTAATTAGTTCCTTTTGGTGTCAAAATGTACACAATAATATAGTCTATTTTGTTTGTGTTGGATTTTTCTCAAAGCTTCTAAAATGCTTATTAACCCTTATGGCACTCTAACATACTTAACACTGTTCCTCCAGTAATGTCTGACTACTCTTTGCCACACTACCAGGAATGAGCTAGAAGCCAAGAATCATCTTTTAGGCAATGTGATAATGTTGCATGGTAAGGGTAGTCACCCATACCACATAATATTCCACTTTCCTACAATTGCCAAATGGCATTGTTCCATGCTAAAGGAAATTTTGAAGCGGCAAATAAGAGGTGTTCATTCATTGTCATCTCACTGGTTAGTATCTGGTCTTCATCCTCATTGAAGTTGGACTTCCTCTTCTTTTTCACCTGGGATGATGGCAGATCGTCAGGGTTGGGGTTATTACTCTCCTGGCTCCAAGAGGCTCCTTCCTGTTGTGCAGATTGTGTTGCTTATTCAAACATTCCTGCAACGCAAAGCACTCCTGTGTGACGCAATGGTGATTTGTGGCATGTAAAGGTGCTTTATGATACACAAATTCACTTCGCTTCACGCCAAAAGACACATGGCAGCAACAATAGAAGAAACATTAAAAAGCCATCTACTTCTGCCAAGTGTAGCACATCCCAAAACACTTCAGGTTGGTGGATGGGTATTTTGGGATTTGAGGGTTCAGAACCGGTGCTGGCTACAATAAAAGCACAACAAGGCTACCTGACACACGGAATGTGAAATATCTCGGCTTCAAATACATACTTACGTTAAGCACAAATTGAAATGATGTTCACTCATTCTCCTTCATGTATGCAGCAAAAGTCAGTGTGGTCAAATCCACACAAACACTTTAGCTCTTTGGCACTTTTTGACAATTACACACCTTCGTGCCACATTTTTAATGAATCTGGATTCGGACTGTAGATAAAATTGTATGTGCAACCTTCGAATTTATAAGGAATTCAAGTGCACTTCATATAGAAAATTAAAAAGAGGTCAACATGTTTCAGCCTTGGGTAGTCAGAAGATCAATAGGCTTTTGTCAGGACCAATAGGAGTGAAATAGTGAAAAAAGTGTGAAGAATAAAAGGTTTATTGACCTGATCCTTCATGAGGTTAAGGCTTCATTGTACCTTATTTAAATCAAGAAATTGCTTCTTCGGGGAGTTAGGCTGGACGAGAGAGGTCTCACTTAGTTCCTTCTGCTCTGTCCCGGCAGCTTGTGCTGACTCTTCCTTTCGTCACCCGGAATCGGTGAAACATGTTGACATTAAAAATTCTCTCTCTGGCTGTCTGGACTTTTTAAGAACCACCACCCACCTCCTCACTGTTCCACGATCACTACTGCCTTAAACCTAAGGTAAAACCTCCTGGTGGAGGGTGCACACACAAAAAATGACCCAATGATTACGCACGCACGTGTAAAGAAAAGCGGGGACACAGTATATACCGCTCAGAGAAGTTTCCAACATACACGTGTATGAGGGTTATATTTTGGGAGATACCAACTTCCGACCTGCAAAACCATGGTTTAAGCAGGACCAGTGATCCTTTCCCCTTCCTAGTTCCAGTGCAACACCCATTATTTTTTTTACTTTCCCCGATTTACAAGGACTTGTAAACCTAGGAACCCGCCAACATCTTACACCTCCCAGGAAAGGCATAACGAGGAGAAATATCTTTATTTCTCTTTGTTTGTCCCTATTCCTCTGTGTGCTGCATTCTGCTGAACACAGAGAAAAAGTCTCTCAGGATTGTTTTTGTGCAGGATGGTGCCCCTTCCTGCACAAAAACTATCCAGCCTTAAACACAGGCACCCTTGCACCATGATGCAAGGGTACCGGCATTCTCACTAGGCTGCCAAAATGGCACCAGCGCAAAGGGGAAAGGACAGGAATGTTCAGTATTGGATAAATACTGTGCATTGCTGCTGTTTACCTGTAACGCAGGGCAGCGCAACACATTACTGCGATGCCCTGCGCCACTAAGGACGTAAGTATGGCCAATAGTTTCATTAGCCACCACTTTAGATTATAAAAACAGATTGTTTTAACAGTTGTAATAAAATATCTTTATGTACATGTACCTAAAAATAAAGAAAACTATGTACATAGATTCTTCCAAATCACCTTTCTGCTAGTGGTGGGCATAGCTTATCTGTTTAGTTTTATGTTCAGGAAACGTTTAGCCATGAACATAGTTATCTGTTTATCTATATTCATTAAATAATTTATTATATTTTTATGTTCGTGAATTCATTATATGTTGCTATATGGCACGCTCATATAGAAGCAATGCATGCATTTACTTGCATACTTCTACAAAGAATGTTACACATCTCTTCTAACAGGAAAAAGCAGTACAAATCAATCTTAAAACAATTCCAGACACATACTCCAGCCAACAACAAAATGCAGGATCTCTTGAAAAAAGCTACTGGTAGTAACATAGGTTGAGTGTAGGGGGTATTGCCTTGGATACATCTTCTCCTCCAATAGCAAGAGGTGGATACTCTATATCAGGGGTACTCATAGTATGGCCCGCGGGGCCGCTGTCGGCCCGACCGGCCTTCATTGGCAGCCCGCGGACCTTGTTACAGTACGAGTCCTTCCCATTAACTTTAAACAGAGAAGATGGCCACAGGCGCATACGTTGTGAATACGTATTCAATATGTATTCACAATGTTTGCTCCTGCGACCATCTTCTCTGCTTATGCCTGCCTCTGATTGGCCTGAGCCTCCATGACGTCACACCCGGCACGAAGCACAGGCCCTTTAAAGGTAAGCTGTAACTAGCGCTTGTAGAGCTGACTTTTAAAGGACCTTTTAAGGAGCTTCCTGTGTCGTGGTGACGACGTTGACGTCCTCGCAGCCCGCAGCCACGGAGAATCTTAACGGCAGCAGGAAATAATTCAGCGTCAGGTAAGTATAACTACGGGCAGTACTATGGGTCATGTTACCTTTTCCTTTTGTAACTATCGTTGCTTGTATTTTGTTTGCTTTTGATGCATGCACGATTGTCACTGTTGCCTCATGTAACATTTCCTTTTGTAACATGCCCTGAGAGCAGACAAGCCCTGAGGTGTGATCTCGCCCGCCTGTGTGGGCGCCTGAGAGCAGGCAGGCTCAGAAGTGCTTTCCTTCGCCTCTGGAAAAAGACATTTCTTTGGACAAGTATTTCATGAGCCTCCTGGAATGAGAAGCATGCATGAAATGTCATACGCACATGACTGTATATAAAATGCTAGGGGGCACTGGAAACTGTAGCCACAATGTAGTACTGTGCAATAAATCAGACCACCCTGGCCCCCCACCCACCGGCCAGGGTACAGGAGGTAAGACACCAGCATCAGGCGAGGGGACTAGCAGGCCTCCCCAAATAGTCCTCCTTCCAAAACCTTCGCTGACCCCCCACTCCCATCTACCCTACAACCCCAGCCGACCACCCCAAACCTAAAAATCCCACAATGCTCTCTTGAGACTCTCTGGCCTCTACAGTCTGTAACACACCTTGCGCAGCGCTCTGAGTGCAAACACTCCCAGTGGAAGCGCTTTAGTCTCAGGAGCTCTGAGACAGGCTGCCTGTGGGTCTAGCGAGCAGCATGTGCAGTGGCACCGGGTAAGGCGTTCTAACACAATATCGAAGTTTTAGTATACCGTGTATATACGCGGTATCAGCTGCTGATCTCGGAAGAAGCAGTCCATCACCAGAGGCCCCTACAACACCCTACTCTGGAGTGAGATGGAGATCTAAGGGAGAGGCTAGCCACCATCAGAAGCCTCGCTGCGGCACCTACAACACCCTACTCTGGAGTGTGCCGGAGATCTAAGGGAGAAGCTATCCGAAGTCCACCATTTATACCCCCAGCTCCCTGTGATGAGCCCCCTCCTCAAGTCGGGCTAGACTACCTACAAAGCCCTCACTCCCCCTATGTACACAGCGCTCATGGCAAAGCTGTCAGTCACGGGAGGCAATAACATTAATCATTCATTCAATCATTAAGTCTGTCAACCAATGAAGGCCACTCTGGAGGAGAAGCGTGGCTCAATGGTTAGAGCAGCAGACCCTGATGCAGAGGTCTGGCCTGGGACCAGTGTTCAATTCCCGCCTCGGCGGCTCTTGGACACAATTTCCCCGGACCTTATAATTCTCGCCTCTGTGCCTATTCGAATCATGGGTCTCACTCTGGGCAATAGCTTGCTTAATCTCCACAACGGCCCCAGCAGCGCTTGGATGCCTGGCTTCACCTTGGGGGGGCCCGGGAGTGGACATTTCACAGGAAATCCAGGAAGGGTTCCACAGCGGTATGAATACAGCGCTACGAGACCTCAGGATAGAAGGCACTATATAAATACAAACACATTTACATTTACTGGGTGCCAAGGTCACTCAGGGCATGACCTTTTCAAAGTCAAGTAGTCAAAAACGGACAGCAAACCTGCCCCTCCTCTAAATCTGCAGCCCTGAGCCCTTCACATTTCCACCTTCCCCCTCTCTTTCTCTCTCCCTCTGTCTCTTTTGTTCCCTCTCTCTCTCTCTTTCTCTGTCTCAACCTGCCTCCCTCTCTAGCTCTCTCCCTACCTGTTTCTCTCCACCCCCCTCTCTCAGACTTTGCCTCTCTCTCGCTTTCTATGTGTCTCTACCCCCATGGGTGTGTATGTTTCTTTCTCCCTCTCTCGTTCTCTCTCACTGTCTCTGTGTCTCTCTCTCTCTCTCTCTCTCTACCCCTCTGTCCTTTTCTCTATGCCTCTCATGCTCTCTCTCTCCTCTATCTTGCTCTCGCTCTCTCTCCCCTTGCTCCCTCTTTCTCTCCCTCTGTCTCGCTTTCTCTCTCTCTCTTTCTCTCTCGCTCTCTTTTTTCTCTCTCTCTACATCCATCTCTCCCTCTCCCGATGTCTCTTTCTCTCTCTGTCTCTTTCTCTCTCTCTCTCTCCCTGTCCTTTTCTCCCTGTGCCCCCTCTATCTCTCCCTCTGTCTTGCTTTCCCTTTTTCTATCTGCCTCTCTCCTCCTCTCCTCTTGTTCTCTTCCTTTCTTCTTTCCCCCCTCTCCGCCCTCTCTCGTTCTTCCTCTCTCCCCACTTCCTTTATTCTTATCTTCCTTTCTCCTCCTCTCCCCCTCTGCTCTCTTCCTTTCTTCCTCTCTTCCACTCTCCCCCTTTTCCTCTCTTCTCCTCTCTCTCTCTTGCTCTCCTCTCGCTCTCTTCCTTTCTTCCTTTTTCTTCTCTTACTCTCTCCTGCTCTCTCTCTCTTTCTTTCTTCCTCTCTTTTGCTCTCCTCCTCTTCTCCTCTCTCTCTCTCTTCTGCTCTCCCCCTCTTCTCTATCCCCTTCTTCACTCTAGTCCTGTCTCCTCCTCATCCCTTCTCCCCGTCTCCACCCTCCTCCTCTATCATTAACATACAAATGGTCTTTTAAAGACCTGTGAAGTGCTGGGGTGGACCTGTGTGTGTGCCCGGAAGCTGTCTCAGCCCAGGCACACACAGGTAGGGTGAGAAGAAAAGGGTGACAGAGGGAGGTAGAGGGAGGGAGAGACAGCGAGGAAAATAGAGGGAGAGGGAGGGAGTGAAAGGGAGGGAGGGAAAGGGAGACAGAGGGAGAGCGAGGGAGGGAGGGAGGAAAAGGGATGCAGACACAGACAGTGGGAGAGCGAGGAAGGGAGGGAAAGGGAGGCAGACAGAGGGAGAGCGAGGGAGGGAGGGAAACGGAGGCAGACACAGACAGTGGGAGAGCGAGGGACGGAGGGAAAGGGAGGCAGACAGAGGGAGAGCAAGGGAGGGAGGGAAAGGGAGGCAGACAGAGTGAGAGGGAGGGAGACAGACGGAGACAGACAGAGGGAGGGAGACAGACAGAGGGAGTGAGGGAGACAGACATGGAAGGGAGACAGACAGAGGGAGGGAGGGAGACAGACAGATGGAGACAGAGAGAGGGCGACAGACAGAGGGAGGAGGGAGGCAGAGGGATGTGGGAGACAGAGGAAGGGAGACAAAGAGGGGGAGACAGACAGAGGGAGATAAAGAGAGCGAGAGAGAGGGAGACATAGGGAGACAGACAGAGGTAGTCAAAGAGAGGGAGAGGGAGGGAGACAGAGAAAGGGAGAGGGAGGGAGACAAAGAGAGGGAGGGAGGGAGACAGAAAGGGAGAGAGAAGGAGACAGACAGAGGGAGGGAGGAGGGTGACAGGCAGAGGGAGGAGTAAGTGAGGTGGGTGAAAAACAGAGTGAGGGGGGAGGGAGGAGGGAGGGAGGATGGTGACAGACAGAGGGAGGGAGGGAGGAGGGAGGGAAGAGGGTGACAGACAGAGGAAGGAGGATGACAGACAGAGGGAGTGAGGAGGGTGACAGACAGAAGGAGGGAGGGCGACAGAGTGAGGAGGGCGACAGAGTGAGGAGGGCGACAGCGTGAGGAGGGAGACAGAGTGAGGAGGGTGACAGAGTGAGGAGGGTGACAGAGTGAGGAGGGAGACAGAGTGAGGAGGGAGACAGAGAGAGAGGGAGAGGGAGACAGAGAGAGGGAGAGGGAGACAGAGAGAGAGAGTGAGAGAGAGAGGGGGAGTGAGAGAGAGGGGGAGTGAGTGAGACAGAGGGAGTCAGGGAGAGAGAGGGAGTAAGAGGGAGTGAGACATTCTGAGTGAGACAGAGGGAGAAATAGGGAGAGAGGGAGAGAGAGGGAGAGAGAGAAAAAGAGAGAGATGTGTGTATGCCGGGTATGATGACTCAGTGGACAAAGGCGTCCACTGTAGGGACCTGTGTTCAACCTCATGGTCACCGTTTTTTTTGTTGCTCTAGCCCCGCCCCCTCCACCACTGACCCTGCCCCCACTGGTGCGGCCCTCGGACACAAACCACACTGTAAATTTGGTCCCCGAGAGAAAGTCTGTGAGTACCCATGCTCTATATCAACATGTCACATTTCATCCTAGTCCCTGTACAGCAAATCCTCACTTCCAGACACCAATGCTTGATACAGTTGAAAATGGTACGACCAACATACACTCTTAAATCCAATATTTGGTTATGGTTGCTTGATTTGTGTGATTTTTCTTCTGTAGTATCCCTTGAACACATATTGCGGCTCTCTGTCTCTTGCTCGGCTTCCCCCGTTTCTCATTTTCGCTTTCTCAATGAGACATTTCATTCTCAACGAATCTCTTCCAAAAAACAAAGTATCGAAAGTCGTCTACCCATCTCCTGAACTTTTTCTCCTAAATTCAAGTTTCCATACTTGGCTGTACCCCAGTGTACTATTATTACACTGGCGTCAAAAGTATTGCAGAAAAACACTGTCTGAATGGGCAGTATTATGTGCCCAATCAATACTTCTTATGCTGTCATGCTACATATGTTTTAAGCAGATTTTACAGTACCAGTCAAAAGAGAAGAATCGTGCATTGCAATGCTCTTTCTTTAGCACACACTCGTTTACAAGGCAAAGCTTGTTTTGCAAAAATAAACGTATTGACCTCTTTTTAATCAAATTCTATTTTATGTTTCACTAGGAAAAAAGTAGATTATTTTTAATTGAGCGCACTTAATTTTCACTGCATCCATAAAAAAATGACTTAAACGTGGCACAAGACAAAGCCTTAACATAATGGTTCAAATAAATATTTGCTTCAAAATTGAGAAATTGACATCCTAATCAGGCATTTTCCACGGACTCATTCCATCGAGCCCTCACGCCTTGGAATCTGTTTTCTAAAATGAACACCATGAATTAGTTTTATGTTGGAAGAAAATGGGACTGTATGTAATTACTAATTTCCATTCACAATAAAAAAAGGAAATTATCTCCACCAGCAAAGATACATCATCAATTTGTTTTGCTGGATAATGAAGAAATAAATTCCCAAAAAGGAAATATAAGCTAAATGTGGCAAGTTATTGTAAATGATAGCTTTGTTAAAATTAAAGTCCGTAATTACAAAATGGAAACCTTGTCCTCTTATAAATTGCATTGTTAGTTGTGTAGTCCAATAATTTTCGATGCGGAATCTTCATTTTTTTAAAATATATTTCGTGTATTCTACAGATGTTGCAAGTGTGCAAATGTGCAAGGGAATTTGAATTTGCCTTTGATGTCGGCTTAATAGCGCTGAATATAGAGACGCAATTTTTCTGTGGCTTGCTCTAGTTGTTGGAGCCTGAGCGTGGCGTTATTTGAACTGCCTCAACTATATAACCTTGGGACGAACACGGACGAGTCGCTGGTGCACCAAAGGCAAGCCTGTTTGCATGACATCCATTCTGAGAATGCGTCCATCGTCAGCCATGCTGCCCAATTCTACACAGACCTTGTAAGGAAAGATATTTTTAGTAAAGATATCCTCTTTGAATTCCAGCTCCCTCAATGTGGTCGCTTCCGCGCAAGTCTTTCAGAAGAAAGCAGTTCCTTTTATCTGCCCAAATTGTTGCCTTGAATTACTTTCACATGCCGAGCCACTTCACCCAGGGGAGGAACGAACGGTTTCAGCAGTTCAATGTTATATAAACAAGATTCTTCTGAAGGTTAGAATTTGAAGGTCTGTTTAATGAATGCTAGATCACTTCCCAGACACAAACTAGAAATGTTGGACATTTTAAATGACAACACCTGGGATCTTATTTTCCTTAGGGAAACTTGGCAAAAAGCTAGCTCAGGACCAGACCTTGAATTTGCCATTGCTGATGAATGCTCAATCTCACATCCAGATAGATTTGATATTGGAGGAGGGATCGTCGCTATCATACACCGCTTTAAGTTTCTCTGGTCCAGTCAGAACTTAGAGAAGGGCAAGGCTGTGGGACTTGCTTCCTCATTTAAGATCTCAGACAATGTTTCCCTTTCCGTAGTTCTCATTTATCATCCTTCTAAGTGCGATTTCCAGTACAGAGAGGCCTTTTCTAATGCCATCACGCTTCTCTTTTTAAAATATTCCAACTTTATGGTGCTGGGTGACAGCAATTTACATGTTGATGATCGCCATTGCAAAGATGCTGAACAGCTGACTGAAGCTTTGTCAATCTTAAGAGTGATACAAAAAGTGGAGGGCCGCTCGCATAATGGTGGCCACACTTTGAATGTTATTTTCATCTAATATGGAGAATCCAGTACCTTTAGCCCGGCTGACCACTACTTAGTACCTTTTCATTTAAAGTTTTCTCCTCCGCAGGTATCTAAGAATAAGCAGGCATACATGTATCGGACTTCGCACTCCAGCTCTGAGCCAGCATTGCACTCGATATGTTCACAAGTTATGGTGATTCTGTCAGTGGATATTGATATAGCAGTCAAATCATTTCACTCAGACCTCTAGCAAACTTTGATAAAATTGCTCCCTTGAAAAACACTAGCAGGAAAAGGATGTCTGCCTCGGCTCCTTGATTTTCTGCCAGGTTGAAAGCGGAAACCTTAAATGTTATGAGTTAGAGAGGAAATGGCAACTTTTGACATTAAAAAGTACATCTGAAAACTTGAAACAGCCGATCGACAGCTCTACACCAACTCCACCATCGTGGGATGGAGATCTTCCACAAGAAAGGACATGCCTTCTTGAAAATGAATCTCATCTCCCTTTATCCCTGTCAAAACAATTAGCTTCCCCGTCGAGTTGTTTCTCCTATTCCCTTAGTTATGGTACCAAACTTCCTTCTAGAGAGGTGGCACCCCCTACTCTACTCCATTTTTCTGGCCATAGCAATAAACCTCCTTTCTGTGAGTATGAGCAATCTATGAATCAAGCATGGAATTCTCAAACTCATGCGGGTATACCATTTCTTAAAATTCCATTTAGCTAGGGCAAGGAGACACTGTGTACAAAGGCAATCCATTTAATACAGAAAGTTAGGGGTTGCCATTCTGTTATATGTGGGGACATCTGTGCAGCAATGAGGCACTCATTTGAAGAGCCGGAGTCTTATAGCATTGAATTAACATTACGAAATAAGAACCTCGTTGACAGCCTAATAGCCTTCGACACGCGTGCAATGGAATTATATGACACCAAATTACGTTTTAAAATTAGGCTGCCAGAGAATCACACCCCAGTAGAACCTAATATCTCCCTATCGACTGGTTATGAAAAATTGCCCACACAGCATATTGACAGACTAACGGCCATTAATAGCTTAAATCTGGCCATATGCCATAGTAGCTTTGTCGCTCCTGACAAGCCCTTCACACCAAACGGACATAACACAACACATTTTGGCAAGGATGAGGGTGAGACCCAAGACTTTGTAGACACCATACATTCAAATATCACAAAATGCCCCTCCACAATTCCTTCTACTCACCATAGTCCCTTGCTGTCATTTATCTCCTGGAATGTGGCAGGCTTCAATTCAAAGATTACTCTCACAGATTGGAATATATTTGTACAGGCCCATGATATATGGCTGTTCCAAGATACCATGAGTGTAAAACCAGTATATAAGTAGGGCTATTTAAATTTCTATACCCCAGCAATGTGTAGACGTGTTGGGTCTCCCTGCAGTGAGGTTAACTAAATGGATTAGAGTTTTTTTTTCCTGTAAAATACAGCCCATCATTTTAGAGATACAGGATGTTTTGGCTATACGCAAAATAATTGATAAAAATATCAGTATAGATATATATAATGTGTATGCTAGAGGAGTCATGGAGGAGCCAAATCAACCACTATCACATCCCTCGAAGTCCATATGGCTTCTATCATTCGTGGTGCATATCTCTGGATTGCAGAGGACTTAAATACTACCTTCAAACCCCTGGATAGTGATGATATTAACTTTACCAGAGATGAGGATGAGATCTGGGGTATTCCAAGTTTAGAGATTCCACAAATCAAAAAATGGACAGAGGCTGCCCTGCAACTCAAGGCTTTTTCCATAGAATTATGTCTAAGAGCTGTAAATGGAAGAACCAAGTCTGATAGAAATGGGTCCAATACATTAAACTACACCATTCGCTCAAGTCATATAGATTATATTCTACTGGATGTTCAATTGTGGCCATTTCTTGGAGACATGGCCATTACAACATGACTGGAGGGTCATCACAATTCTCTATGCATTCTGATGGAATATTTCTGTGGCAGACTTGGTTTTAATAAGCCTGATTCAGTCTCCACCAATAATATTCAACCTTTTAATGATAAACGGCATGACATTTGGGCCCGGATCGCAAGTTTGCCAGAAATATTATCTAGTATCCGGGAAAATATAGCTTCCTATTTGATTGAGTGGTCAGATGAGCTTTTGATCCAGGAGCACTTAAGCTTAGTGACTGCCCAACATAATACATTTTTAAAGAGAATTCTTATGTATTTTCTTACCTCGAGGTCTCTCCATTATTGACCTCATCATACACCAAACACTTGGTACAACAAGGAAAACAGCCGGATGTATTCCTTTTTTATTAAGCCTATTAACAATAAGAATGTGCAGTGCATTCGTGAGGCAAGAAAGCAGTATAAAGCTACCCAGAATAAAGCTAAGAGAGCCTGGGATCAGAAGAGGTGGGAGGAGTTAAGGGTGGCTAGTTTTGATAAGGGCTCTTGTACATTCTGGTCTTGGTTACATGGAGTAAAGATGTGTTGCACCTCCCCTTCAAAATCATATAGCCCTAACTGCTTGGGTTGGACATTTTACAAATCTATATGCTAAAGTCACTGGTTTGGTGGATGCTGGAGTAGAGTACACCAATGTGGTAATTCATCACCCTGCCCTTCTAAAGGAATCCCTCTTTGACATAACCAATATTCACAAGGCATTAAACTCTGTGCCAGAGGTAGAGCTCCAGGACCTGATGACATCCCTGAAGATGTCTTTCTGGAGGATAGACAAAATTGGTCACAATATATCCTAAAGGCTATTGCTGGGGGTGCACCTGTTCCAGATTCCTGTAGAGGCGCTGAAGTGATCCCTTTGAAGGGATCGTGCTGAACTATTGGCCAATAAGTTTAATTAATGTTATCCAAACAATCTTTGCACGCTTACTCTTGGCCAACATACAGATTTGGATCTCCAACAATGATATTGTTTCCCCTTTCCAAGCTGGCTTTCAGCCCAACAGTAGCACCTTGGAGCAGGTATTTTGTTTTTACTTTTGTACTGGAAATTTGTGGAAATTGGAAATGGCTCTTTGTATGTGATCTGAATCTAAAGTCAACTTTTGAATTAGTTCCAAGGTAAAAGCTATGGCATATCCTACTGGCTATGAGCATAACATTGGTGCAAATTTTGTGAACATTTGTTGGAGTACACAGGGGGACCCTACCAAGCGCTTCTCCATAGAGAGGGGTATTCAACAGGGTTGTGTTTTAGCTCCTACTTTATCTTCATTATTTCCTAATGACATTGTTTCATTTCTGTCTCACAGTGCAACTGATGGCAGGTATAAAAATGCCAATATTATCATTTGCAGATGATACTTTTTTAATTTCTATGACACAAGGACGCTATAGCACCTGCTGCCCCTCTTCGCAGATTTATTTAATGCACAGCGCCTTGAAATCAATACCCCAAAAACAAAATGCATGTAGTTTAACCAACCTAAAAGCTAGAGGGGAAGAGTAATGTTGGGAGGCATGCCATTGGACCACACACGTCTTTAGTTAGTTGGGCGTAACCTTGATGTCTGAAATGGCTTTGGAAATCCCAAGTGGACGCTGCATCCTTGAAGCTTAGGCAGATTAGTGGGGCCATTCTGAAGGCAGGTAGTAGCACCCTTATTAAATCAATAGGCCCAGCCTTACAAATACATGATGCAAAGGCATTAGGCTCTGCCTGGTGTGGCTCAGAGTTAGGAGGCTTTTCCAATATTGCAACACTAAGCGCTACTGAGAACAAGTTTTTAAGAACCATAACTCGTCTTCCTGTTACGACCCCGCTAAAACTGTTGATGTTAGACCTGAGTAGAAAAGAAATCGCACCCAAATTAAGACTGCACCCACTTCTATATTGGAGAAGGTAGTGGTCTTCCCCTGAATTAGAGCACTACGTTAAGGCATTGAGAGACTAGTCCCATAAGATAGTATGGTAACGCCAGGTGAAAGCATTGCTAATTGATATAGATTTGAGGGCTTTGGGATAATCCAGCTGCGAGACCTATAGCATCACCAGGTGAAATCAAGTCAAATTATTGGTCATGGATTTTTAGAAGTGAGGTACGTGTGGCACAGTGGATGTCTTTGATAGACAGGTTTACTTGTTTTAAATTTTACAGCTTCCTGGAACCATATTAGATACCATTACGGTACATCTAGACAAGAAGTTGTACTTAGAATTTTGGGTCGGCACATTGCCTCTGAAAGCCTTTACACGTTTTTGGGCTGTTGGTGGGTGTTCCTTGTGTCCCACCAGTCAGGCTCAATCAGAAACAGTTGCCCATGTACTGTTTGATTGCCCCTGTTATGAATCTTCCCGGCTGAAATGGCTCAAACCACACTGTAAATATTCGGGGACCAAAAGCAGTACTAATGCACGTAGCATTTTGAGATCTGATCCTCATCTAACTATACTGTACCAGTTGTTAAGTATTTGGGCTGGATGTGGTTATTGAGGTCAAAGGTGCTTCATAATTATTGAAACCTGAAAACTTGCGTATAGCCCAATACAGATATGAATAAGCAGTGGCAGTTAATGTTACAACTATTTATACAGTTGTAATTCATACAGCCTAGTCAATTGCAGATGTATGTTGTGATGCTACTGCCTCGGTACAATTGCCTATAGTTTTTATCCTGTGGAAGGTGAACAACCTAACTAATTAAATGTAGTAATGGAGTAGCACAACTTCTGCCCTGTATACTGTCTATAGTTGTCATCATGTGGAAGGTGAACAACCTAACTATATTAATGTAGTAATTGTGTATTGAATTATTGGTAGATTTTACAATGTGTCAGATTATGTATGCTGGCATTGAATATTATTTACCTATGGCTTGTTTTAAAATAAACATTAATTAATTTTATCTCTTTTGCCTATAGACTAGATTTGCATATCTGGTTTGTATAAGTTGATTCTTAGTAGGAGAGTAAGTTGATTATGAATTATCTAGGTTGGTTTTAATTGGTTAGGCTATGCATTTATTGTGTTATATTGACTTTGGCTTTTAACAAGTGTAATTTTGCTGAAATGCTTTTATGGTGTTTAACCAAAATCAAGCTTAATGAAATGAAATTAAATGGCAACTTAACTTTGCTGAGGACAGTCTTAATTATAAAGCCCCTATCAAACAGTTTAGGAAAAATATTAAGAGAGGGTAAGCCTGTATGTTTTAAAAATATTTGTAATTAAAAAAAATTGTTTTCAAATTGTAAACTGCTTTCTTATTAACACAGCTGGTCAACAATCCACCCCATCACAGCAGTTTATCAACAATTTGTCGACTTTTTTTAATGACAAGTTGATTAATATTTACTCTAGGTTCAAAGGCAAAAAGGACCATGATTTCCCCACGTCACTGCCAGAATCCCAGGGTAATGTTCCTCAGTTATCAGCTATTTTCTAGAAGAAATCTTTGACTGACTCAGAAATTATTATTGAAAAAGCTAATTCTGGCTCCCCGTTGGAGGTTTATCCTCCTCATATCTTGATTGCAGCAGTTGACTGCTGTACCCCACAGATTAACTATTTATTTAATATATCCCTAGACTCTGGATCCATGTTCACAGTTGGAGAAAGGCACCGATGTTACCACTTATAAAAAAAGTAAATCGCGGTCTGCTAAATCCTGATAATTACAGACCTATCTCTTAACTCCCAGCTTTAGGGAAGTTGCTAGCGCCTTTGCTCAATTGCCAGATTCCTAGGTTCTTTGCAAACACTATTGTTTTACACCCTTTGCAGTCTGATTTTGGTGCTCGTTTCAGTACAGAATCAGCCCTTTGAGCGGCAACACATTTCATCAAAACGAGGCATGAGCTTGGTAAATAATCTATAACAATACTAATGTATCTGCCACTTTCAATACGGTGTCTTAAGGCATCTTACTACAGCAGTTAGAAAAGCTGTTGTAGTCTGCACTGTTTGGTTTGGCCTTTAGTCAAACTTTATTTAACATCTGTATGACGCTCCTTGTCTTCATTGTACAATCCTGGGGCATCCACGTCATTTCTTATTCAGATGACACTCAGCTGATGTATGCTTTTAATCATCTAATCAACTATATCACAGCCTACTTCCAAGGCTGCCTCCTGACAGTTGCTAAGTAGCTGAACAAGAACTGCCTCTGGCTAAACTCAGATAAATCCTGTGCTTAATTTGAGCTGTGGTTTCCGGTGCTCAGCACCAACACAGAATCATCAATACTGGCACTTTTCATGAGCACCAGTTAAGGACACATTAATTTGGGGAGAGATTCAGTGATTCGCCCGGAATCACAGGATGTTGTGCCAATGCCGAGACTCGGAAGTTGGCAGCTCTGTCCATTTTATCATATCCTCGCCCCACTTTCATGGTTAGTAGTTGTTCTGTTTTAGGCGGCGCTAACATTGCGAAATGGACTGGTGCAGGCTGCCACCTGAAATAGAGCCCGGGCATTTATATTTATTTACAAATAAACCACTGGATAAATCTGAGATTCTAGCATTTGGTCCATAATTTCAAATTGAAATTATCAGAATTTAGCCTACTGAGTTGGGAAAGCCTTCTGCCCCCACATCTGTGACAAAAAATCTGGTGGTAAAAATATATCACAGCCTCTCATACAAACCCAAGGTCAAGCCTACTGCCTGAATCTATTTCTCTCTACTGACATCTCTGAGAAAGACTTTAAAATTCCTGCCATAGAACACTCTGAAGGACATTGTCCATTCCTTAAATACATCGAGGTTGGACTATGCCAATGTCCTTTTCTTTGGGTCTCCACAAGAGTTGATCAACAGATTACAACGGGTATAGAATGTGATGTATTGATTGGAATTGAACATTTCAAAATTAAATCGACTCAACAGGTTCTGACAGCTCTGCATTGGCTACCAATTAGCCCAAGAATAAAACCCAAAGCCCTTACGATCACTCACAGGGCAGTACAACAGATGGGGCCTACTGATATTTAAGATAAGATAAAAAAGTATCGCCTCTCCAAAACCCTGCACTCTGCAAGCCTAAATCTTTTGTACATTCCTAGGGTTTGTAACGCAACTTTTCTTGTCCCCAGTCTCCTGAACAATCTTTGAGAACATCTATGTTGTACCTCTTCAGAGTCTGTCTTCAAGGCTCTCTTGACGACACACCTCTTTGAAGAAACATGACTCAGGCTCTCCATTTATCTCAGAAACCCTATTTTTGTTTTTCCTCATGCTTAACACCAGAACTCTATGGTTGGAGCGGCTATCGTGCTTTGTAAATGTGAATATATATATATTAACTGCCCAAAGGGACCCTTGACGGAGTTGCAGACGTCCATCTGTGGATCCGGAAGCCTTGGGAAAGGACCGTGCACCCCTGCACTTTGCACTTTGAGCCTGTTGTAGCGCCTCGCCGGACCCGCTTCGCGGGTCCCGCAGCGCTTGCCTACGGACTCTGGGAGCTGCCTGAGGGAGACGAGAGGAACGCGGGGCAGGTGAGCGAGCTAGCGGGGCTGCGAGCTTTGAGGCAGGGACTCCAGCGTCCAGGAGTCCCTGCGCGCCCAAACAGTCACACCTGGGCTGCTCTCCCCGCTGGCCACGCCCCCCGCCAACGGAGCCAAAAGAGGACCACTCACTCGCCTTCCTGGGACCCTTGACGGAGTTGCAGACGTCCATCTGTGGATCCGGAAGCCTTGGGAAAGGACCGTGCACCCCTGCACTTTGCACTTTGAGCCTGTTGTAGCGCCTCGCCGGACCCGCTTCGCGGGTCCCGCAGCGCTTGCCTACGGACTCTGGGAGCTGCCTGAGGGAGACGAGAGGAACGCGGGGCAGGTGAGCGAGCTAGCGGGGCTGCGAGCTTTGAGGCAGGGACTCCAGCGTCCAGGAGTCCCTGCGCGCCCAAACAGTCACACCTGGGCTGCTCTCCCCGCTGGCCACACCCCCCTGTTCTCCAGCCAATCCCTAGTAGTATCGGGGTATAAGGCAGCTTACTGGTACCGCTCTGCGGGAGCGAGCGGGAGCGCGCCGGGAGAAGCCCGGGACAAGGGCGGGACCGTCTGTGGCCGTCAGGGGCCAAAGGAGGCCGGGCTGGGCCCATTCTCTGTGCCCCGCCGCCCACCCCCAGGTATAGAAGTCGATCAACAATCTCCCAGCTTGGACTACATCCCAAAAGACTATGCCGTCCCCGGCAAAGGAATGTACCCCCTCAAGACAGGCAGGAACAAGAAACATGACCTTAGAAAATTATTTCCCGCGGGCGGGGGTATAAGGGGACAAGGAAAATACGCTAAGTCGTCTCAGGGCTGAGCGGAGACGCTCTATTGACAATTTGAAAGGCCGACCCCTAGGAGACCATCCCCCTACACCCACCACAGATCTAACACTATTGGAAGACGTCCCTTTCCTGCTCAGGGACGTCACAAAAACGCCCCCAGAAATACCTAGGTCCTCAACCCCAGTGAGGAGCGAAAGCCCAACCAGGGAGACGATAGATCTAATCTCCCAACCCCTCTCACAAATCAAGCCTAGAAATGCTAAATCCAAACAAATTGCTGCGCAGGGTGTATTTGGACCCCCTCCAAATAAACGTAGGAGGAAGTCGAAGGGGGCCCAGGCTAAAAATAAACCCAAGATCTCTCACTCCGAATTTGGGAAGCCACCTAAACATACCACACCAACTGTGACTGTGGCGGGTGGTTCACACCCTGTACCCACGGCGCAGGAGGGTGGGGTCCCCATTGTGCCTAACGAGATGGCTAGTAACACCACCAATGCCCCTCTCTCTGTTGCCCCCATTGTGCCTAACGAGATGGCTAGTAACACCACCAATGTCCCTCTCTCTGTTGCCCCGCTGGGCAATCTGGAATTCCTGCTTAGGTCACTTTTGCTACCTATTAGTGAAAGTATTAAAAAAGTGGAAATAAGATTAACAATCCTTGAGGCCACACTAAGTTGCATTAAAAACCCGCCCAAATCCCACGAAAAGGCCCTTAAATCTACTGTTAGCCCAAAAGCCTCGAACAGCGTACTACAACTGGTTCCCCCACAGGCGCCCATTACGACCATCCCACCACAAACTCAGAGGAACATTCCCGCCTTAAATAAACCATCTCATAGTACAGGATCTAGCACCCCTGTAAAGGTAAACAGTGTTCCTATAGTACAGCGGAAAGAAAGTGTTGCCCCAAACCCATTAATGAAGCCCCCCCCTAGGCCACGCAGACCCAACTTACCACCAGAGGCGAATGACTTCACAGTAGTTATGGCGGGCGTCCCACCATTAAAGGAGGGTGAAGCTGAGGATTTCTGCACTTTAAAAACTAGGGTGATTAAGTGGCTAAATCAGAATAGACCCTTACCTGTACACCTAAATAACGAGATAATAATGGTAAGAAGGGTACCCTGGATAGGGAGAACTCGAAAATCCATCACAGGGGACTGCATATTGGTGAGCTGCAGGGATACTGGAACAGTTGCTCACATATGCCAGGGAAGGAATAGATCACTAGTGACAACAATCCAAACACTTCAGGTGTCCTTTTTCTTTCCTCCCGCCCCGGTTCGCACACATGGGACCCGTTCTGATGACAACTGGGAAAGGGTGGGTCGAAGGGGCGCCCAGCATCATGAGTTCAACCCAAGGCCATCATTTAACAGGCCACTACCACCTTTCCAAACTTTTAATCGGTTCCATTGCTTGGAGGGACTCGAGGGGGTGGACTGACAAACAGATCACTGTAGGGGGGATAGCAGGGGCAGAGGTGCCCAAAACTTAGAACAGGAGATTCCCAGCCTCCTAGCAACAGGTAGTGCCCGGAGTCAGGTGTTGGATGAACCGAGGGTCGTAGAAAATGCTCACATGGGGGATACGCAAGGACCAGTCTCGGGGGAGGTAGGGCGAGAACCTCTAGATGGGATGCAACGAAATGGGGACCAGGTGGGGGATGCACTAAAAATTATTTCATGGAATATAGCCGGTTTGGCTGGGAAAGCCAACAACAAGGAGTGGCTTGAATATATCAGGAAATTCCACATAATATGCCTGCAGGAGACCTGGGCCTTGGAGAATAATTTTCACCTAGAAGGGTATAAGTCCTTTGTTGTACCTGCGCAAAAATCAAGATCAGGGAGAGCCATGGGAGGTTTGGCTATTTATACTGACCTGAGCCTACCGGGAAAATATGCTAGCCTTGAGTGCAACTCTCACAGAATTCAGGCTGTTAGGTTCACGGGGAAAGGACTTAGATTCGTCGCTGTAAATCTATATAACAATGAGATCGCGGGATCTAACTCTCCTCTTACCCCCGAACTGGATAACAAGTTGAGTCAGGTACTTACAGGTCAAAAAAACGGGCTCTCTTATGGGCTAGTGGTTATGGGAGATTTTAACTGCCATTTGTGCCCTGCACTAGTCCAAACAAATATAGATTGGTCCCGATGTCCATTGGAGAATGGACCGCATTTCTCACATACGCCGTTGGGCCTTGCCCTGAGGATGTTACGGCTTAAATATGATCTGGGACATACCATTAACAAGGTAGAGATGCAGGAGGGTGGCACACTCCCCCCCACATTTAAGGGTAGAGGATGCTCCTCCTTTATAGATTATATCTTGGTTTCGAGGGCTCTAATGAATAAGACAATCAGTGCTGAGATTGAGTGGAGTGGTTTTAGCGACCACAACCCTCTTACCCTGGAACTGTTGTATTTGGCAGGCCCAAGAACTAGAGCCCACCCCACTATCACTGAGAGGGCAACAGACCAGGGCAGGAGATTAAAATGGGCTAAAATTGATGGGGATAAGTTTTATAAGGGCTTGGTGGATGCAGGGAGACTAGCTATTAATGACTGCCTGGACACCGAAGTCCATGGACCGAGGGTAATGGCAGCCTTCGACCAGATTGCCAAGCGGGTCGACGGTTTATTAAAAACCAGTGTGCCTCTCAAGACTGATGGGAATCCACGTTGGTTTGATAAAGCCTGCTCTAAAGCCCTGAGGGAGCTGAAAAGTAGCCTTAAAGCCAAACCAAGGATCCCCCATAAAGTTAAAGAGTGTAGAGACGTTTACAAAAGAGAAATTAAGAGGAGGAAGTTTGCCTTGCAGGCGGAAGCATGGGCAGATCTACGAGAAGCGGGGGAAAAAAAGGACCTAGTGGGTTTCTGGAAAATAATTAACAACCCAACTTTCCAGGAAAAAGACTCCCCGGATGTAGGGGCTAATATTCTCCCTGAGCAGTGGATTAACCACTTTAGGGGCCTCTATAATCATGAGCCAGGTTCCATTGCAGACTCCCCGGTCAGTTCTATTGAGGCTACACCGGTGGAATTTTCCATCAAGGAAATAATTGCAGGGATTGAGGGCTTGACCAAAAACAAAGCACCAGGGCCTGACGGAATCCCACCTGACCTTTTTCTGAGTAACATCGAACTGTGGGCCCCCCTCATGACAAGGGTAATAAACACCGCTATCATTTATGGCCTGCCCCGATCCTGGTCCACGGCAGTAATTGTGCCAATTTTCAAAAAGGGCAATAGGGATGACCCAAAGTGCTACCGCCCGATCTCCCTGATTGATGTGTCAGCAAAGCTTTTGGGGAGGGCAATCCTTAATAGATTGTCCGAGTGGACCGAGGAAAGGAACATCTTCTCGGACACCCAATACGGCTTTAGGGCAGGGAGGTCCACTAGCGATCAGTGTTTGAATCTATATATGTTGACTGCCAAGTATACCATAGCTAGTGATGAACCCATTTACATGGGTTTTATGGACTTGGCAGCAGCATTTGACCACGTGAACAGGGAAAAACTGTGGGGCATGATGCTCAGCTTGGGGATAGAGAGCGGCTTAATTAAGATCTTGAAAGAACTGCATAGTGATACTACTGCCAAGGTCCGCTTTAATAGGGAGGGGGGGCTGACTAGTTCCTTTCCTTGCAAGAGTGGAGTTCGTCAAGGCTGCATTCTTGCTCCCTTTTTGTTTTCCCTTTATGTCAACAACTTAGAGCAGTTTCTGCTAGGATTGAAGGCAGATTGCCCAAGGGTGGGGTCGCGGCATATCCCCGTTCTGCTTTATGCAGATGACGCGGTTTTGATCGCACGCACACCGAGGAGCCTTCAAACCCTGATTGACGGATTTGTTAGCTTTATGGGCGCCCTGGATCTTTCTGCAAATCTCAGTAAATGTTATGTGCTCCTGGCAGGGAAAAAAAATGCCTCTAAATTTACCTACAAAATAGGGAGCCACACATTGGAGGAGGTCAAAACATTTCCATACCTTGGTGTTACATTTGATGGTGCCTTGCGGTTTGATACCTTGGTGGAGGAACGCTGCGGTAAAATGATATCATCGAACGGGGCAATTGCTAGTTATGGCAGGAGGCTAGGGAGATGGTCCCCGGAACAGGTGTTAAACCTGTATAGCTCTGTATCATGCTCCAAGGTAATTTATGGGGCAGAGGTATGGGGCTTTGTTAACACCACTAGCATACAGAGAGAAGAAAACAAATACCTGAAATCAGTTCTGAGGGCCCCACACTGTACCGCTGGTTCGATTGCCCACAGTGCGTTAGGGAGACCACACATAGAAGATCTGATAAAGTTGAGGCCAATTATAGCCTGGCTAAAAATTTGGGTGAACCCGGAGGCGTCACTAAGTAGGGAAATTTTATCAGATTGTCTAAAGAGGGATAAATGTATGCGTATTCCTTGGCTCCTTTATGTAAAGAATAACTTAGAGGAGCTAGGCCTGGGGAACCTCTTCCTTCACCCTACATTGATTGTAGCCCAGGACAAACAGCATGTGGGGAGAATATTCCTGGAACAGAAAACCATGTGCAGAGAGGTGGCTGAAGGCTGTAAAAAAACTGTGAGGGCCCATCGCCAAGTAAAAAGTGTTCAAGGCATGGAGCCGTACTTGTTTCTCATGCATAATGCCCAGGATAGGTTCCTGATGTGCCGATTTAGACTTAACTTACTCCCATTCATGTTGGCATCACCAGCTGGGTTTGTTACAACAATAGACCAGAAGGGGCCCTGCGGCTGCGACAATAGGTCTCCGCAGGATTCCCTTCATCTGGTCTTACTTTGTCCTCTCTACTCTATGCCCCGGCGTAAATATCTTGTAAACATCTTGAAAAATGCTAATTTGGTCCACGCTAGGGAGGCATTAGTTTTCTTACAGAAAGCCGAGGACCCTCTGACACTGTGTAGCATTTTGAATTTCATTAAAGTTGCCCTAAGACTAAGGCGTAGATTGAAACCTTTTATTCTGTTTTTTTAAATGTTAAATATGGTCATACTACTGCAACTATGTCTGTAAATTTATTGTACAAAGAATTCTGAAATGTTTAATGCTTTTTTATTGTGTAAATATGAATGTGCTTTTATGGTGTTTTTTAATCACCGAATAAAGATTCTTTGAATTGAATTGAACTGCCCAAAGGCCTGCTTCCTAAAAAACATTCACAATTTATTTGTTTGATTTTGCTTTTGGAGGGTGTTATTTTCTATGTTCGAATGCACATAACTTTTCCACACTGATATGTACAAATGATGCACCAAATCTATTGGTGGTGGAAATTGTGTTATTATTATTATTATTATTATTATTATTATTATTATTATTATTATCATTATTATTATTAATAATAATACTAATACAATTGGTTTCAGCATTAGTAGTAGTAATAGTAGTAGTATTTTTGTTGTTGAAGCTTTTCTTATTTTTCCTGTGGTCATTATTTGTTTTTATCAGAATGCAGCACGCATGGAAAAAGCAAAACGAGGAGAAATATAAGTATTTCTCCTTGTTGTGCCATTCTAACGCCTGCTATTGCATGGCGCCAATTTTTGGCTCTGCCTCAAAATTACGGATCCTTTTTCATCTGGGCAACGTTAATAAGCAATGGGTGTTGCAGTGGAACGCCCACAGCAACACAAATTTCATGCCCCTTTCATACAGAAAACTGCGTGAAAGGGTACCATATTCACAAAGCAGCATTAAGCCACAAAAAGTGGCTTAACAAAACTTTGTAAATATAGTGCATGGCATTGCGCCACCGGAACGTCAAAAAAAGTGAAGTTCAGGTGGCGCAATCCCCTTGTAAATATGCCCCTACATGTCTGCAGTGATAGCCAAGTACTCTAAAGCCTTTAATTTAATAGGAGCACCTGATTAAATTCCGACTTGCAGGCAAGCTCCTTTTAGCACAAGTGTTAGAATTATAAGTCTGTCATCAGTCGGACAGTCACATTTTTGCCAGAGATATTCAGGCAGGTCAAGTCTTCCCAAAGTTACTAGACAAAAAAGGACCCCTCAACATTGGCAAATGTGTAATTTGCTTCAGTAAGAAGCAAATTCACTTGTCATGCCCCATTTTCATATTTCAACTTCTAATTGTTATTTTTCACATCCGATAAGGAAAACAAAACTTAGGGTATCGGGTATGAGGGTATAAGTTCAGTAAATAATGCACCACTAACAAGCACTCCTTGCATAGATGAGAGGCTGAATGGATCATCCTGAATTGGTGTTTGAAGCTTTTGAAATGAGAAGCCTCAACATAATTCTGTGTGCCAGTGACTCATGTCCTGCACTCTTAGTGAAATATTGTGCCCAAGTAAACATTAGCAACACCTACCCACTGCAAATATTTTGTTCTGGGAGGGTTCAAACATTCTAATATCAACCATTTGCTGAAAAAACCATCCCGAAATCCAATCTATATTGCATGGTTGTGATGCTTTGATTGCTAAAATTATTGCAAATGTAGTACTCTTAAACTCATCATCTTGAGGATGGCATAATAATAATAATTAGTAAGCTTATAAAGCGCATGGCTACACTCACAAGTGTGTCTCCGCGCTGCATCCCGAATGCATGAATATCGGAATCTTGACCTGTCCAATCCCCGCAGATCTCAAGTGCGGGGTTGGAGTGTAGGCGGACAATAGATTGTGTAGGTAGCTAGGCCCATTCCCCTGAGCCAGTGTAGGGCAGCGAGGGCATTCCCGGAGGAAGCTCACCTGGGCAGCATCAGAACAAGGCGCGCCACCGCGTTCTGTATGCACTGTAGTCTCTGCGGGCACTTGCCACTAGCTCCTAGATATAAAGCATTCCCATAGTCCCGGTGGGAAGTTACTAATGCATGGACTAGGGTCTTCCTGGCAGCCATGGGAAGCACATCTAAGGTCTTCCGAAGCCCTTTCATTATTCCAAACACTTCTCTACCACTATTCTAGTGTGATTCTCAAAGGAGAGCTTGGAATCTAGCCACATCCCCAAGTTCTTAACCTGATTGCTGGGGGAGGGGGTCGGGCCCAGGGTTTGCGGCCACCAAGACGAGGACCAACTCGAGGGCGCTTTACTCATGACTAGAACCTCAGTTTTACTGCCATTCAGCTTTAAACAGTTACTTATCATCCAGGATGCCAGCTCCTCTAGACAAGTGAAAAACTTGGTAGCTGCTTCTTCGTGGGATTGTGATAGTGAAACCACCAGTTGCATGTCATCCACATATGACACAACACTGATGCCATATTGTACAATAATCTCCGCCAGTGGGGCGATATATAGATTAAAAAAGAGTAGGGCTTAGTATAGAGCCCTGGGGGACCCCTTGAGCCAGCGCAATGATTTTAGAGTAGTGAGGTGATAGGGACAGACAACTATAAAGTAGCTTTTTTTTTTTTTAAGTTTGAAAAGCTTTATTGAATAAATAAAGACAATGTAAAATATCAGTACAACTGCAAAAAGATAAAATACAGTATAAGAAGAAATACAATTAAGCCTTGTGTGTATAAATAAAAACCTCAAAGAGGTAAAGAACGCACAAGGGAAAATGCTTTTATAACTTTTAGAATTTTGGGGAGGGAAAAGAAAGAAGAAGAAGGAAAAGAGAGAGAGGGGAAGGAGGAAAGGGAGGGGAAAGAAACATCAATAATAGAGCATTTATAAAACTATTACATAATATAATTATATTAATAGTATGAAAAAAAGGGAAAAAAAAAACATCTTATAGCAGACAAATGAATATGAAGCTAAATGGCACATTTGGATAGGTAATCTGTTAAAGGGGACCATAATAAATCACGTTTAATCAGAAGGGAGGTAGAAGAGGCATATGCACGATCTAATCTATGGTGATGACAAATTAAATTCCACCATGCAGCGTATTCGACATTCTTGGTATCTTTCCAATTGGTAGTAATGATTTGAAAAGCAATAGCAATACACAAGTCTATGAATTTGCGAGTAAAAGGTGGAACTTTTAAAAGTAGCTTAATAGGTTTTAGGCCTCTGTGTTGCTGAGACCACACAAGGGAATGCTTACTGAGGGTTGTGTACCAGTGTTAAAGGGGAAGACATGTGTCAGAAACTGTCTGTTGCCTTTAACACTATACATCATGATTAATTTATTGAACTCTCCACAAAGATCATTGGGGTAGCTGCAATGACATTGGACCAGTATAGACCTTACCTAATAAAAATATTGTGACACCAACATATTGTGACAAGAATATTGTAATGTAAAACTAGAGTGGATGTAAACATACCGCCCTCGCTCAATCAAATTCCATCTGACATCTGGGACTGGTACCTGGGATTGGTCTACAAGGGTGTGAGGATGAGTGCAGGTGCTGATAGTTGGCAGCCGCAGAATGAGAGCCACAGGTCTCACATGGTGGGCCCCACCTATCCGGCCAGCGCAACGTAGAGGCCCAAGGAAAGGGAGCCAAAAGGTTTTGACCCCCATTAGGATGGCAGGCGGACTTTGCCTGCCGGCCATCGTCACGGTAGTAGGTACCACCCGCCATAAGGGCGGGGGTCCCGTACATGGCATTAGGATGCGCCTGCCACAGTGGCGGGCGCATCCAGCATTCCTAACATTGTGATGGGCGGTGCACTCAGCACCGCCCGGTGGGCAGTGCACTCAGCACTTTCCGTGGCGGCATTGCCGCCACTTAAAGGTATTTAAAATTGCGCTTCCTAATATGGCTGGTGGTGGCTGATAGACACCGACACCATATAAACCCTTTTCCGCCCGGCCGCAAGGTGACCGGGTGGGAAAGCGGCGGACAGTCTTTCCGTCCGCCGTGGACCCCCCAGCCATGTTAATATGGCGGGGGGTCTTTGCAGCAAGGATGGCGGGCGGATTGCCCACGCCAGGCCGGCGGTGGCTACTGCCAGCCTGGCGGGGGCAATCCACCGGCCATCCTAATGGGGCCCTTAGTCTTAAAAAACGGATTAAAAAAAACGCTCCTGCTATAGTTTCATCGATGCTCCAAAGGCCTCTACAGCGACAGTATTTAGCAACACTATATCTACATCAGCAGCAATTCTGCAAAATACTCTGGCTTGCCGTATTGGTTGCTGTATTGGCAGTAAGGATTTCGCACACTACATTGGTCTGGAGTCTGGAGGCTGGAGGTAGAGAGGCTCTTAATGCTTTCCTATCTCTCTGTACCTTCCAGATTCTCACTTGTTCCTCTCTGCTAGAGGAGGTGGAGGTGGTGGAGCGTGGGGCTGAGAGCAGTGTGGGGTTGGGTGGTGCTGCGGTACTGCGGTTTGGAGGCTTGGCATCTGCGCTTGCCGTGGCCTGTCTCCTGCCCTGGCTTAGAGGGAACTGCTGCAGCCCAAACCCAGATTCTGGTGGTGAGTTTATGAACAGAAGTAAAAGAGTCAATTGAATTGCAGGCCTCCTATTAAACTTTGTTATTGGCTCGAAGGGTATCTGTATGAAGTTGGGTACCCTGTAAGAGGTCGGGTGAGAGAAGGACTATGCGATCAGGGAAGGAGAAACCTCAATTCCCCCCTATCAAGAGAAAAAAAGAAACTCCAATCCTTAACAACACTAAATACAATGAAGGTAAAACTAGCAGGGGAAAATCAGCTGCTAATATCCCTGATGGTCTGTGTGTTCAGGAAATCATCGAAGACCCCAAATAAGTTTGATTTTATGAAAGATTCAACTGCAACATGTTAACTTTAAAAAAAGATTTATGCAAATTACATCCCCCAATCAAACCAGTGAGTGAGGCAAAAATAACATGTTTAAATCAAGGAATAAGAGCGCTTGACCAATATGAAGTAGGCCAAACCCCCAAACTAAAGGAAGAAACGGTCAATCAATGAAGGCAAATAACCAACATGGAGATGTTAACAGTACGCTTAACCTCTCAGTTGCAACATGAGGTCCTCAGTTCACCGGAATTACTGCCTGGAGTTTCTCAACAATTACTGTCAATGGGGGGGGGGGCCCACTTCCAATTGAAGTATCAGTAAAAATCAAAACCACAAATATGGTAGTGGACCCTACACCTTCGACTCAAACAATCCAGGAATATCAATATAGCCCCATAATAGGAGATGACCAGTTCTTCTGCATAAAACTCCTAGAGATACTATTAACCTTCCTCAACCCCTTCAAATAAATGGTTCTGTAATCCCAAATCATACGGAAAAAATAAAGAGACAGGAGAACCTCAAGCAGGGCTACTTAATCCAAGGTAATATGGATGATTATCTAACAAAAACAGATAACTTGCAGCATTGGAGCACACTCTACCAAAATATAAATAAGGATTGGAACACCAGTCTGACACACATTCAACCAAATAAAAAAAGAAGAACAACTAAGTCCCCTATGTGGGAATAAACAGCAACTCACGATTGAAAGTAGCGAAGCCCCAGGAGCTCAGTTCTAAGGAAACTGGGACTCTGGCACAATCTGGGACTTTTTTTTCAGAACTTCTCAACTGACATTAGAAGCCTTAACATATCAATCGAATAAAATAGATGTGCAAATAAATCTTCTTAACACCATGGCATCTTCAGTGGCGGGTATATATCAGAAGCTAGCCACTTTAAACAACTTAATAATATGGGCTCAAACACAAACACAAGCACCATATACAGAATGTGTTTGAGCACCGTTGATCAACAAATTGGCTACAATAACAGGAGTATTAAATAGAATCATCAATGATCTAAGAGGAAGTTTACACACTCAAGGAAAAAAAGATTATTGGAATGAACATTTAGCAGAAAAAATAACTGCAAGTAATAACTTTATTGTTCAAAATAAATCATATCCATTGGACAAATGAAACAAATTAAAAAGTAGTACAATAATAGTATCTCCCCAAAAAATTGTAACAATAACAGGAAATAGCCTAAATAATCCAAATCAAGTTATTAAAGCAACTCAGAACCAGTCGGGTAAAATAATAGAATATAGCCTTATAGCTCGCCGTAGAGGGCTATACCGGCTATTAAAGGCCCTTTCCAGCGTTAAAGGCCCCGAGCCGAAGGCGAGGGCCTTTAACAAGGGAGAGGGACTTTAATAGCGGTATAGCCCATCTACGAAGGGCTATAAGGCTATTAGAACATTCTGTCACTAGAGGACAGAATGTTCTAACAAAAAAACAAAGCCTTTTGGAAGCGTGAGGGGACTGGAATCCCCTCAGGCTCCTTGAAGCCTTTGTTCACAGCAAGAGCTGTGAACAAAGAAACATTGGAATGTTCCAGGCTTATACCAGCCATTATAAGCCCAGACCAGTCCATTGTTTTCAATGGAGCTCCCAACATTCCAATGTTCTAATTAAAGATAACGCTTTACCCATTATTTAACAAAAAAATGGCCGAAGCTGTCACCGTAGCTGAAAGTGATCTTATAATAGATCTAACTGATTGACCAAAACAGTTAAAAATTGAAAAACAACACCAAACCGTCATACCAGGAGCGGAGGGAAATATTAAGAGGGCAATTTGTGAATTTCTGCAAAAAGAAAAGAAAAGAGCTAAGAGGCAGGACACTTTAATTGATTTAGATAACTCAGGAGCTCTGAAAAACCAGCGGTAATATGAGGTCCTTCAGAATCTGGAAACAGACTGAAGCAAGTATCACAATAAGTAGGTTAATTAGGAATCAACAATCAACTAAACAATGGATAAGGGACCAAAAGTCAGGTAATTATACAGGAATATCCCAAGAATTAGAGTCATCAAATTATCCTAGGACTTTGCAACATAAGATTTATACAATTCGAGAACTCAATAGTAGAAACCAGGTACATAAAGAAGGAGGGAACCAACTAATTTTTAAACCAGAATATCAGTCCAGGGGCAAATATGACATCTGGAACCAGGGAAATATAAATATCCTAAGATTGTGTAAGGCAATTCGATCACTAGAAAGAATTAGAAGCGAAAATATAGCATTGATTGAATTTCTTTCTAATAATGTCAATCACCAAGAACTAACACTGGTTACCTGGAATTCTACTGGTTTAGTAGACCTAATCCTACAGAAATTTGAAATCTTTTTGACCTGGGGAATAAAAGTCACTGGGCCACTTCAACTCTCCTATCCAAGCCCATTTATTTCCCCATAAAAATCAGTGTATCAACATAAAGGGTCAGAAAACAAACATGCATTTTCAATATTGGAAAATCCTATTGGCAACACAATTGGCCAAGGATTGACATTAATTACTAAGTACAAAGGAGATATGGTGGAGAAACTATATTATGGTTGGTTGACAGCAGCCCTACATGGAGTAACGCCGGACTGGCAGAATCCATCTAACGGTGACCAGAAAGAAGCATTTAATTAAAGAGAAAGGATAGTAATATGCTCTTGGAACATAAAATCCATTTGAAACACTGTACTTAATACATTTCAATCAACATATCCCTTGAGAGGATATAAAAAGACACACACAGCAATATATAGTTCAGAATATCAATATTTAGTAGAAACCTTTGTAAAGAGTTAATCAACAAATGATACGTTGCTGTCCAAAATATGGGGACGTATAAACTTTTACATTTAGTGAATGGTCGTGACTGGTGACAAACTGCTGTAGAGTGATTAAACGCAAGACATGTTTTCATACACATAAACAAAACAATACAATAGGTAAGGGATGTCCACTTAAGAATACAATAGTCACAACTTGATGTAGTATTTCCTTGTTTTATGTGGCAACTTTGTGTAGACGGATCTACGTAAAGAACGTCGAAGTTTCAACCCTATATCTTAGTGCAGATTCATGTGCATCTATGTCGGGTCTTCATCAGGACTCAAGGGAGGGGTAGGACAGCCTGAATCAACAAAAAGGAAGCATATGTGATTTCTTCTGTAGTTCCTTGTGGGTGGGAGAATGTCAGCCGAGAAACTCCGAACATATTCGTCGAGTAGTAGAATCTAGTATGCTTGTTAATTAATCTTCTCGACCAGCCGGTGAAAGAATCTCTGAAGGTGCAGCCGGAGCGATCACTGGAAATAAGGGCAGCGAGACGTCCGCATCTGTCTCAGCACGGCTAAGAATGGCACTCCTCCCTTGAGTCCTGATGAAGACCCGACATAGATGCACATAAATCTGCAAAAAGACAAAACCAAAATACAATCCCTCTTATTAATAAATGTATATATTCACCCTGATACTAGCTCTAGGAAAACAATAGCTAGTAATTTAATAACTATTTTACTACATCAACTGAACAAAGATATACAACCTGAGATCATCATCTCGGGCGACTTTAATATGAACTTGCTGTGGTCATACACTAGAGACGAAATCATACAACAACAGGACTATCTATGGGCGATCCCTAACCACCCACCTACTCATGACTCCAAGGGACTAAGGGCCAGATGTAGGTAGGCTTTTACCGGTCGGTAGCGGGCGAAATCGGCCGTTACCGACCGGTAAAAGCCTTTTCCTATGTAGGAGGCTATTTTACTGATTCGGTAAATAACAAATCGGTATTTACCGATTCGGTATTTACCGAATCATCATTTACCGATTTTGGTATTTACCGAATCAGTAATTGAGATGTAGGAAGCACTGTATACAGTGCTTCTGGGCTTTAAGAATTCGTTATTTACCACCAACTATTAGTTGGTGGTAAATAAGGAATACCTATGTAAATGCATAAATGTGCATTTACACCTGTGCCATGTGACAGACATACATGCCCTTAGGGCATGTATGTATGCCACATGTGCACACCAGCACTAATCAGGGGTGCGACAGGGTGTCAAAGTGACACCCTGCCACCCTTGACTTTTTCCCAATTTTACCATTCGGTAATTGACGTTCATTCCTATGGGCCTCCAGGCCCATATGAATGAATGGCAAATACCGAATCAGTAATTACCGATTTGGTAAATACCGAAACTTACCGATTCGGTATTTTTCACCGAATAATTACCTACATTGCATTTACCGATTTGAAAATACAGAATCGGTTAAATTCGGTATTTTCGAATCGGTAAATCTAAATTACCTACATCTAGCCCTAAGAGAGGTAATTGGTAAGAACTTATTAAAAGACCTAGAATCCTTGAGCCTAAGGGTTTTAAATGGGTGGTTTGAATGTGATTCTCTCAACGCAATAGGAAAATGGGTCCTTTTTAAAAAAGAATTATTGACAACAAGATAAAAAATCACAGGCACTTGTAAAATTGTCCTTTGAATGCTTTTTATTGAAAAGAGAGCGCAATAGAATATTGAAATTGGTAAAAAAGTGGCTGGATAATTAAGATTACCATCGCAAATTAAAGACGATTAATAAAGATGTGGGAAAATTCATTTGAGAAGAAAAAGTTCAAGCAAAATAGGACCTTTGGGCTAAAGCCTTATATACTAGCAAAACAAGTAATTCAAGAGAATTTTGAAAATTATCAATAACTTAAATAGAGCCAGTAAGACAACAACATTGTCTATAGTAACAGAATCCAGTTGGATTAAGTTTTCAAAATCTCATTTGAATTACAAACCAGATGTATTTAATCCAAGTCCAGATAACACTAGATGACCAAAAGACAATAATGAAAATGAATTATATACAAGTGAGGATCAAGTATGTAAGCTCATTCATAAACAGAAACTAGATGGAGCCCCTGGTCCCAATGGGATCTCAGTTGCTCTTTACAAAGAGAATGTTTCAGTCTTGGCAAGTTATTTACCAAGAGTCTTTAATCAAGCATTGTAATCATCGATTATACTGGAGTCTTGGAAAGGCTTGTTAATATCTCCTATTTATAAAAGCGGAGACTGGGCACAATCAACAAATCATCGCTTAATTACGTTGCAAGACACATAGAGGCTAAACTATTTGCAGGAATCCTGACAGAATGATTAGAATGGGCAACAAAGATGCAGATAATTCCGCCAAATCAATTGGGTTTTATTCAAGGACAAGGTACGGCAACCAACATTTTAACACTTGCAATATTAATTGTAAAAAATAAACTGAGGAAACAACAACTGTACTTATGATGTGTGGATTTTAAATCAGCCTTTGACTGTGTAAATCGTCACATTTTCTGTGGAAAACTAGAGAAACATGGTATCGGCCTTGGCCTTTAAAAGCAATTCAACTACTATATTCCGAGACCTGGATCAGGGTTCAACTAGGCAAATGCACACATTTATCAAGAAAAATTTAAACATCCCAGGGATTAAAACAAGGGTGAGTTCTTGCACCTTACCTATTTAATTTATTTTTATCCGATTTAACAGAGGCTTTGGACAAAGAGAACGCTCATCCATCTAAATTAGCAGCTAGACATATTTCTAATCTATTATATGCCGATATGTTATTTTATTAAGCCAAACAAAAATAGGACAACATTGTCTTATAAACTGAATATCACAATACTCGATGAAGAACAGGAAAGTAATAAACAAAAGTAATGAGAGTTAATGACATGGTACAGAAATGCAGTAAATATAAATGGTATTTGCGAAATCGACAATTAGAACAAATGAAAACCTACAAATACCTGGGTGTTTTGTTCAATGACAAGGGCTCATTTTGTCAACATAAAACAGAGCTGATAAAGAGAAGTAACTCCCTACTTATGGCATTTTGTAGATTGCAGAGGTGTTTGGGAGGGCCTAGTTATTTCCCACTGCTAAAGGTAATACATGCAAAATTGTTGCCCAGCATCACCTACGGTAGTGAAGTACTTTGCTGCAAGGGCTCTGTAACCCTAAATAATGTTATTACCAAAGCCTTTAAGTTTTTGTTTTGGCTCCCCTCCAATGCATTACCTACACAAATCAGATCGGAATTTGGTATATCTAATCAGCACATTGCAAGGATGTGTCAATATATAATGGTATGAAAACGAATAAAAAAAATTACTTCAAATCTAATGTGATGCTTACACTGGCAAGAAATACAATCGAATCAAAGTTCAATATTTTGGAAATATTTACATATAGCATTGTAGGAGCTGTCAGCACATGAGCTTTGGGATACGGCTATAACATCAACATCCTTCAAAAAGGAAATTAACAGAATAACAAAAAGAATGTAGTTGCTGAAAGGTAAGGAGGTGTTCTCAAAAAGAGCACATGCATGCATGATTCTGAATGAGTATAAGATTTCCAAATGGCAGCTTTACCTAGAAATACCTTGGTCTGCAAAAATGAAAAACATATTTATTAAAGCGAGATTTGGCCATCTTCCAAGATCAACTCATGCAATGCCATGGTTGCAACCTTCTAAGTCAATTCCCTACAGAGTATGCATCCAATGGGAAGAAAACTTCATCCACTTAGTTTGCATATGCCCTGCAATGATGGAAGAAAGAAGGAGATGTCTAAAAAGGCATTTAATAACCGTGGAGTACGAACTTGTAGACAAGCTCTGGTAGTTTGTTTTAAGCCAATAGATATAATCATGAATGCAAACTTCACAACATTTTTGACAACAGCAAAAAAGAAACTAGAATCGTGTGGCTTGAGTATAGCAAACTTGGTTGTCTAAATTTATAGAAATACTGTTCAAAAGGCTTTTGAACCATCTAGTATAGAAATCTAATTTGCACAGGACTATTTGCACTTAAAAAAGTCATGCATATATAAATATATACAAACACGTTTCTTGCAACAAAGAACCAGAGGGACACGGCGGGGCTCCCAAGAAAGTCCTTTATTGCAGCAGGTACATGGCATGACGCGTTTCAACATCAAATGTCTTTTTCAACTGCCTTCAACAAAGTCAATGTTTAGCCAATCCGCTTATATATTGTACAAGTCGTTTTGCCATTGGTGGCAATCCAGGTGAGCCAAGTTGTTTTGAGCAAATTAGTTGTTGCTGCGTCTGCGAACCACAACTCCCAACATGCACCAGTCTTGGAGAGTCAGGTAAGTTACTCCCCAGGCTTCAATATATGTCGTCTTGAGTACTGGATTAAAATTTGAACGCAGGTTGGCGGAATGGTATCTTTGCTGCTGCAACAAGTTATTTTCCCGGATCCCCAGGACGCCTTCAACCACAGATTACTCACACAGTCTTCCCTGAAGCCATGAATACAGTGATCCAGGCTCCTCCATGAGATCATAGATTGCATTGCAGCAGTGTCTTACTGTGGGAGGGTGTGGTGGGCCTGAGTCATCCCAATACCTTGGGTCCTGTTTGTGTGCCGGAGGTGCCCTGGTTTCTCTGGCCACTTTGGAAGGTGGGACATCTCAAACACGCTCAGGCCAGCGCGTGAAATATAAACAAACACGTTTCTTGCAACGAAGAACCTGAGGGACACAGCAGGGCTTCCAAGAAAGTCCTTTATTGCAGCAGGTACATGGCATGGCATAATCTCCTCAAAACAACTTGGCTCACCTGGATTGTCACCAATGGCAAAACGACTTGTACAATATATAAGCGGATTGGCTAAACATTGACTTTGCTCAAAGCATTTGGAAAAAAGCATATAAATATATACATATATGTATATCGGAAGGACATAAAATAGGGTTTTAAAATCAAGGATTTTATCCTGTATAATTGTCCTTTTACATATAATAACATGAATTGTAGCACTGTAATATGGAAGAATCAAATTGGCCCACATTGCATTTTTTTTTACAGTATGCTACTCTACTGCTCATGCTTTCATTAGTCCTCGGAACTGAAGCACTGCTTTTATATCATGGTTGTGTAACTGATGATTCTACATTGTGTAATTTTAATTAATCAACCAATAAAAAAATGTATTTGAATTTGCACGTTTTGATTAAATAATTTCTATTTTATGAGAAAATATTAGTTCACATATTTAGAAATATTTTTCAATTGAACATATTTTTTTCTGTTATACATTTTTTTTCCTATTTGTTAATATTTTTTCTATTGTTTTTAGAAATGATATTTTGTTTGATTTAATGTATATTAAAAAATGTTTTTAATGTGAAATTCTATATATATTTTTGTAGAAATATGAAATGTATGGTTTAATGTTAAATATTATGTATTGTATACATATTATTTCTTTTTTAAATGATTTAAATGTGTTTATTTTTTATTTTGTAAAACATTTTAATGATTAATTATTTAGAATGATATATATTACATGTAGATAACTTGAAAAGTTTTATATTATAATAAACTATAATATTTATTCAAATATTGTTATATTTGCTTAGAAAAAAGAAATATTATGTGTATTTGATTAATATTGCTTCTAAGTGGAGATTCATTTTATGAATTTTTGTGTCATGGATAGGTTTACTGTTATATTATTTTTAAATAGTGTATGACAATGAAATTAATATTCATAGTTTTGTCAAATGTTAATTCTTTTTTAAGTTGGTTGTATTTTGTTTATATATTTTGTTTTTTGTTATGTTTTTATTGCACTATTGTTCATTTAAATGCATGTGACGTTAACTATGTTTATATATTAAATACATGTATTCAATAATTTGTTTTTTATTATAACATAATTTGATATTGTATATTTTAAGATTTAAATTCAGTTTTTATAAACATATTTATTTTTTACTGATTTCCTAATTGTGATTCTTTCCGAATTATTAGGAAATCAGCATTCCTAATATAGGATACTCCTTACACATCTGGCACAAAGTGCCAGTGCTGAGCACTAGAAACCACTGGCTAAAATTAATCATTGTTACCATGATAGGCAGGACTCATATAATAATATGACTAATAATTATAGTTGACATTTCAGGTAGAACTTCTATCACTTCTTAGTACTCTCACAAAATAGATGATACTATAACCTAATCTTTTGGAACTGAATTAACTAGCATTGGAAATATGGATAAGTGAGTCAGCCTTTGCCAGGATTTTAACTTGCAACATCCAGATCAGACCACATCTCAGCAGTAACCATTTAATTCAATTATCCATATGTTTGGCCATTATAGACGCAATCCCAAACAAATAATTCTGTTGTAGATTGAGATGCAGACGATTTGGGCTGAGACAGTTTGAGGAAGTATCAGAAACTAATTGGATTAGCACAACTATGTTCTCTAAAAAAATAACAAGGAAAAAGAAGAAATTACATTGTTTCCTCAATTAGTGTTTTCCTGTAGTTATTTATTATTATTATTTAATTGACTATGTAAACAAAACTAGCTAATTAATCATCAATGTACAGAAGTATTGGCTCTAGCATCTTCAATGTGTTGCTTGTTGATTGACTGACTTTTATTGAAGACCGTTTTAACTTGATTGTTGAACCCATATCTGTAGTTTGCATTCATTTACAGCATTTTTTAGTGTGAAAGAGAACAGAATGTTTATTGGCTATTTCCAGTAATATGACTGGGGGCTTTCACCAGTGAAGAAGTTGCTATGTTTTTAATAATCTAAATTATATTGATTCGGTCAAAGGAAAAGTTTTTTAAACCAGGGGGTTGTCTACAGTCTAACAGAAAATTTAACATTTCTCCAAAATTGACACTTTGTAGATGGGCAATAATAAGGGGGAACCAGAGCAGACGCCAGAAGTTGCCGTACCCTTTCCTGTGGAGTCGGGGTCATCAGGGTCACAGCACGAGCCTGCCTCCCGCCACCGCTCTCTTTGCCATCCTGAGACCGGCCGCCGAGCGGGACTACACTACCCAGCACCCTTTGTGGCAGGAAGCCGCATAGCACAACAGCGCCAGGAGGCGCATACATTTCAGCGCGTCTCCCCGCGTCGCGGGAGCGCGCGGGCTGCGCCGGGCGAAGCCCGGGCAAAGGGCGGGCCGTCTGTGGCCGTCCGGGGACGACGAGGGGCGGGACGGGCTACCCCCCTGATAAACATCGACTAAAATGGATAAGCGCAAGCTACAAACTTCTGCTAATGCAGGCGATGTAAAATCTAAAGTCCCACGAAAATCCGCTAATTCTACTAATATACTGTCCTATCTTACCTCTGCTGTGGGCAAACTAAATAAAGAAATTGCAACCACTGAACGAGAGTTGGGACTTGAAACTTCTAATTTAGAGTCATCTGGATCACTTTTAATCGAAAAGCAGTCTATTCCCTTGGAGCCTGTGATTTATATTAACAAAGTGATTGACAGTTTATCTCCGCAATCCACATCTAGTCGTAAGGATGAAGAGGTTGTAAACATTTCCACTGTTAAAAGTCCTACTGGGGAGACCACTAATGCAGGTATGAAACACGCAAAGAGACAGACTAAAAAGTCTAAAAGGCCTACCCCACCGAACACGAAAGAAGGATACTCTATATCTAGTCATTTTGAAACTTCTGCGAGAGACATGGTAGAGGACATACTCACTGAAAAACTGGAAACAGTATTGACCCAGATCTGTAGTGACATTACTGACATTATTAGAAATCTTGAAAAAATGTGAACGTATAAACACATTCCTGGCTTTAAAAGATCATCCGCACACTACTGCAAACACCAATCTGACTGATAAACTTCAAACTCAGCATACTGCGCTTAAGGGGACCTCAAATGATTGTTTATCATCGATTCACCTGAACCCACCCTCCTCGCCTATGTCACACAGTGGTGTAATATCCGCTGGCCAGGCTAAGGGTCAGGAGGCCCAGGGGAAGGCTACTGTTCCCAAAAGTTCACACTCTCATCAAGAGACCCCCACAGCTGAGAGAGAGCATAATAGGAATAGAAATGCGGAATATAAACATACTATTCATCTACCTCCAGAGGCCACACCATGGGGCCGATTATGATGGAGGATTTTCCGCATCCTCCGGGCCGGCGGAAGCCACCGCCGGCCCGGAGGATGTGGAAAATCCCTGCGGACCCACGAAAGACCCACCGCCACATTAGGATGGCTGGTGGGTCCTGGTTTCCGTCCGCAGCTTTTCCGCCGCGGTTGGCTTACAACCGCGCCGGAAAAGCACTAATATCGTGCCGGTGTCTCTCAGACACCGTCAGCCATATTAGGATGCCCGAAAAGAAATGCTTTTCCACGGCGGGTTTTCCGCCGTGGAAAAGCATACGGAGCTCCACTGTGGGGGCCCGTTGCGGGCCCCCTGGGTGAAGGGGGGGTGGGGGGTGCACATGGGGGGTACCTATGGTACCCCCCTACATTTGTATGCAGTAATCGGCAGGCACCGCGCGGTGCCTGCCGCTTTGCTCCATACAAATGCAATGTATGCATTTTTAACATTGCGGCGGGTGAAGCTGCACCCGCCGCAATGTTAAAGATTGAGGATGTGACCGCCACCCTGGCGGTCACATCCTAATCTGCACGGAGGGACCGCCGCAGCCCCTGCGGATGGTCCCTCCTACTCTATGGTGGCGGACGGACTCAGGTCCGTCCGCCATCATAATCGGCCCCCATATGTGGCTATTTTAGTAAATGTACCCCCTCTCAAACCAGGTGAGGTAGAGACACAGGAAACCCTGTTATGTTATGTTATGTTAATTGGGTTCTTCTATAGCGCAACGGCTACTCACAAAGGAGTGTCCCGGCGCTTTGGCGAAGAGGACCTTTATTGGAAAGAAAACATAACTGGGAGTAAAAGACTTCACAATTCCTAGCTAAACAGCCAGGTTTTTAATGCTTTTCTAAAAGACATCAGACTGGGGGCCTGTCTCAGATCAAAAGGCAATTCATTCCAGGCACATGGAGCCAGGTAGTGAAACGAGCGCCCCCCTTGACGAGTGCGTTTGATGGATGGGACGCACAATTTGAGCAGGGAGGCAGAGCGAAGAGCTCTGCTCGGTTTGTACAGAGCGAGCCGTTTACTAATATACCTGGGGCCCAGGTCGTGAAGAGCCTTATAAGTTAGAGTCAGGCTCTTGAACAGCACCCTTTTGGCTATAGGGAGCCAGTGCAATTCCTTAAGCAGGTTAGAAGTACTCGCTCGTCTAGGAAGACCATAAATGGCCCGTGCAGCTGAATTTTGCACAACCTGAAGTCTCCTTACCAAGTATTTAGGAAGACCTAAATAAAGGGCATTTACATAGTCCAAGCGAGACCCTACCAGTGCTTGAACGATAACCCTGCGATGATTCACGGAAATCAAAGGAAGAAATTTCCTGAGCATCCTCAGGATACCGACGCATTTCCCTGCAAGACTGGCTATTTGGGGTCCAAAAGTCAACTCATTGTCCACAATGATACCAAGATTTTTAACCCTGGTACTAGCATTGGTAGGAGGGAAAAGATCCTGAGGCCACCAACTTTTCCAATTTGGTTCAGAGACACACCCAAAAAAAAGCAGCTCCGATTTATCGGAGTTGCATTTCAGGCCGTGTCTCTTGAACCAATCAAAGACTGCTTCTAAACAGCCTCTGATACGTGCCCCATCAAACATCTCATTCTTGTTCTGGGTGAACAAGAGCTGGGTGTCATCAGCGTAAGACACGATCTGAGCGCCAAACGACTCCGCAACCTCTGCAAGGGGGGCCATAAAGATGTTAAAAAGCAGGGGGCTAAGAATAGACCCCTGAGGGACCCCCACTTCCAGGACTGACATAGCTGCGGAGTGAGGTGGCGCCCAGATCGTTTGCCGGCGGTTGGCTAGAAATGACCTAAGCCAGTTCCACACCGTCCCCCTAAGACCACAATCCCAGAGTCGAATTAGGAGAGTGTCATGGGGAACGGTGTCAAACGCCGCCGACAAGTCTAGCATAACCAACATGGCCTTGCCTCCCGAGTCTAAGACCTCTCTAATGGCGGTGGTGACTTCCAGTAAAGCGGTTTCTGTGCTGTAATTCGCACGAAACCCAGATTGAGTACTGTGCAACATGTTGTTATTCTCGATGAAATCTGAGATGGATCGGTGCACATGCCTTTCCGCCACCTTTGCCAGAGCAGGGAGGAGAGAAATAGGCCTATAGTTGGCGTGTATGATGGGATCCAAAGTTGTTTTTTTAATTAGTGGAAGAATAAGCGCACTCTTCCAAGCCTGTGGGACAATGCCAGAAGAAAAAGAGGAATTTAGCATGGAGTTGATAGGACTATTTAGCACAGAGGCTATTTTATTAAGACAAGAGACCGGGCAGGGATCTAAAGGGGAGCCCGATTTCAAGCCTGTCAAGTAGTCTAATGAAGCGGCAAGGCTTAACTGCGGAAATTCCCAGAGAGTGGGATTCACAGAAGAAATAGCATCCGGATCAACTACCCGAAACTGCTTAGAAAAAGTTGCAAGGTCGGCTTGAATGGTAATTATTTTGTCAACAAAATAATGAGCTAATTCATTCAGCCAAGATTTGGAATGAACCTGGGCAGACTTGGCCAGCGACGGAGAGGTGAAGTCTCTGACAATATTAAAAAGCTCCTTACAGGAGTTATCCGAATCATCTATCCGACGTTCAAAGTAGGTTTTTTTTTCGCTCCAAATCATCTTATGGTAAGATCTGGTCAGGTCTTTAAATTTTTCTCTCTCACGAGGGTTATAATCTTTTCTCCAGATTCTTTCTGCTCTCTTGCAGCTTTGACGGGCTTCTTTAAGCTTGGATGAAAACCAAGGAGCAGAGGCACGTTTATTTCCAGGTTTGGCAACTTTCTCAGGCACCAGATCCGCCAGTATAGTTGTGAGCCACTCAGTATAGAGGGGTAAGTCAACTTCTACACTGCCGGACAGAGTGCAAGGCGAACGTGCCGAAGCCTGGAGTAACGCTTCACTAGATAATAGATGAAAAGGTCTGGACATACGCTTAGTACATGTCACAGGGTTCAATCTAGCAGGAGAAAAACTCGAAAGACTAAAAGTGATTAGAGAATGGTCTGACCATAGTACAGGCTGAGGGACAAGTACATTAATAGGAACCGTAGAGAAAACTTGGTCCAGAATATGGCCCTTATTGTGTGTTGCAACATGGATGAATGGAGTGAGTCCTAATGTTCCAGTAACCTCCATTAGCTTTATCGTGTCGGGATTGACAGCCTCATCCATATGTATATTTAAATCGCCCAGCAATAGGCAATGTTTAGATTTAAGGCAAGGGACCGATAGGGCAGCCTGTAACTCATCCACAAAAGAACCTAAAGGGCCAGGGGCGCGATATGTCAGAATGCCAGTACAAGCATACTGAGGAGACAGATGCAGAGTAAAACCTAATGCCTCGGTGTTCGGAATATTATCTACCGGAAAGGTGGTACAGTGCAGCTGGTTGTTAACTATAATCGCTACACCGCCCCCACGGCCAGATATTCTGTCTCTCCTAAAGATGGTATAATTAGGTGGGATGGCATTTGCTAGGTCTGGAGCAGAGGAATCACTCAGCCATGTCTCGGTAAGAAAGAGGCAGGATATATCAGAGTTCGCCAGCAAATTCCATATATCTAGGGCGTGGCCCCCTAAAGAGCGCGTGTTGAGAAGTACACAAGTAATGGTAGTCTCTAAAAGAGGATGAATAGGTCTCTTATATAGAGGGGCTCGCCAGCCGCATACCTGACAACCTTTTCTAAAAGCCCGGTGGCCCGGAAAAACCGAGTGGCATCGCCCTAACGTCGGACGAAGATTGAAGAGGGTCTCAGACGAATAAAAGTAACACATTATTAAAATCAATAGTACAATACCTGACAACCAAGCAAGCCTGCCAGCCGTCCTGCCCCGTCTGCTGCCGGAACGCTGACGGGCGCAGACGGGCAGGACTCTGGCACGACTCAGGCGCAGGGAAGGCGCCACCTTGCGCGTCACCGCTGCGCGTTGAGAAAGGTGGAGCTTTAAGTAGGCCGGCGGAAGTAGACAAACCCAGGCGCCACGACCCGCACCAAGATGGCGGCGTCAGGCTTCACTGGTTACACCAGTATGGCGCTCCCTCACCACCCCAGAACCGGGCCCACCAAACGGCGGTGCAGGATAATGTTTTAAATGCAAGTGAGGGGCCAGAAATAAACGTTAAGGAAAAATAGAAAGTATTTGTATTAAAATCACAAATAAGACACAAAATATGCTACGTTATGCTAGCGGTTTAAAAATGAGCGCGTTAGCGCAGAATCGCGCAGTCCTTAAGCACAGCGTCTACCTCCTAACCTTACAGGCACCAATTGGCCAGGGAAGATCGTCCGGCAGGTTCCGCCTTAAGTAGGCCGGCGGAAGTAGACAAACCCAGGCGCCACGACCCGCACCAAGATGGCGGCGTCAGGCTTCACTGGTTACACCAGTATGGCGCTCCCTCACCACCCCAGAACCGGGCCCACCAAACGGCGGTGCAGGATAATGTTTTAAATGCAAGTGAGGGGCCAGAAATAAACGCTAAGGAAAAATAGAAAGTATTTGTATTAAAATCACAAATAAGACACAAAATATGCTACGTTATGCTAGCGGTTTAAAAATGAGCGCGTTAGCGCAGAATCGCGCAGTCCTTAAGCACAGCGTCTACCTCCTAACCTTACAGGCACCAATTGGCCAGGGAAGATCGTCCGGCAGGTTCCGCCTTAAGTAGGCCGGCGGAAGTAGACAAACCCAGGCGCCACGACCCGCACCAAGATGGCGGCGTCAGGCTTCACTGGTTACACCAGTATGGCGCTCCCTCACCACCCCAGAACCGGGCCCACCAAACGGCGGTGCAGGATAATGTTTTAAATGCAAGTGAGGGGCCAGAAATAAACGCTAAGGAAAAATAGAAAGTATTTGTATTAAAATCACAAATAAGACACAAAATATGCTACGTTATGCTAGCGGTTTAAAAATGAGCGCGTTAGCGCAGAATCGCGCAGTCCTTAAGCACAGCGTCTACCTCCTAACCTTACAGGCACCAATTGGCCAGGGAAGATCGTCCGGCAGGTTCCGCCTTAAGTAGGCCGGCGGAAGTAGACAAACCCAGGCGCCACGACCCGCACCAAGATGGCGGCGTCAGGCTTCACTGGTTACACCAGTATGGCGCTCCCTCACCACCCCAGAACCGGGCCCACCAAACGGCGGTGCAGGATAATGTTTTAAATGCAAGTGAGGGGCCAGAAATAAACGCTAAGGAAAAATAGAAAGTATTTGTATTAAAATCACAAATAAGACACAAAATATGCTACGTTATGCTAGCGGTTTAAAAATGAGCGTGTTAGCGCAGAATCGCGCAGTCCTTAAGCACAGCGTCTACCTCCTAACCTTACAGGCACCAATTGGCCAGGGAAGATCGTCCGGCAGGTTCCGCCTTAAGTAGGCCGGCGGAAGTAGACAAACCCAGGCGCCACGACCCGCACCAAGATGGCGGCGTCAGGCTTCACTGGTTACACCAGTATGGCGCTCCCTCACCACCCCAGAACCGGGCCCACCAAACGGCGGTGCAGGATAATGTTTTAAATGCAAGTGAGGGGCCAGAAATAAACGCTAAGGAAAAATAGAAAGTATTTGTATTAAAATCACAAATAAGACACAAAATATGCTACGTTATGCTAGCGGTTTAAAAATGAGCGCGTTAGCGCAGAATCGCGCAGTCCTTAAGCACAGCGTCTACCTCCTAACCTTACAGGCACCAATTGTTTCTGTTAAGAAACATCAAGGTCTGGTGCGATGAAAACTGCACGGGTGGCAAAAATCTCTCTGCCAGTATAAATATGGGGAGACGGGTGAGCTGGGTGGGAAACACCCAAAAAAATCTTAAGGGAGATTGTCTCACTGTGAACTTTATTAGACCCCATGAGGCTTCTCGGTTATTCTGGGATGCAACGGACATGCTCATACAAGAAGGAGAGATACGAGCACTACCATCAGGGTTCTTTTATCATTGGCCAGAATTACATAGGAGGAGTACACATGAGAATGGGCAAATAGTCACAGCAAGAAATCCAGTAAACCAGCCAGCACCCTTAAATAGTTGGGCCACTAAAAAATCAGGACTACATCCAAAACTATGTAATCACAACATTACTGCGATTAATGGGGGTATCGATACGTCAAATAGATTCACACCTTTATCCCATTTGGTGATAATGAATGACTGTCACAAGAATGTTCACCAAACCTGCCCAAACGTCCCATAGTACATCAGGAAAGAAGGGAACCCCCAGTAAAGCTCGTGAGCTGGAATATTGCAGGATTACGCTCTAAGAGGGATAATAAGGACTGGATTGCATTTCTGAGACAATATGATATAGTGGCGCTGCAAGAAACATGGGACAGGGAGTGCAATTTTTGGGTGAACGGGTTTACCTCATACTCTGTAGCTGCCTGCAAATCCAAATCAGGAAGGGATAAAGGAGGACTGATGTTTTTAATATCGGTGAATATATTAGGTATAGTGAAAGAGCTTAATACTACCTCCCCTAACTTCTTAGCTATAGAAGTTTTAATGCCAAACAATAAAGTTGTATATTTGAACTTCTACAACGCAATACAGGGAGAGTATCCAAATGAGCATATTCATTCACTACATAAATTTTTATTGTTATATAAAGAAGTTCAAACCACTTTTTTCTATGTCATCTTAATGGGTGATTTTAATGTTCATCTATGTGACTTAAACTGCAGTATTTAGACTTAGACTATCCGGCCTATTCAGCTTATCAGCATTTCGAACATAATGTAAAGGGAGTTGCCCTGGAGGATTTACTCACAGAGGTAGACCTGTTTGAACCTGGATTCGCCGATATAAAGGATCGGGTTCCTACATATAACACAAGGGAAAGTGAAACCATTCTAGATTATATGTTTTTATCACCTGGATTGTTAAGTTCCGTTTTATTTTATAATGCCATTCAATCTACATTCAGTGATCATAATCCAGTGGTGCAGGAAATGGATAACACCACACTGTCTTTTAATAAAACAGTGACCCTTAAAGTAAGGGAAGGAGATTAAAATGGAATAAAATAGTACCAGAGGAGTTCCTATCTATAATTAAATCTAAGGTTGGGAATGAAATTAACACCTGTAGAGACCCACTCAGATTTGGGGGGGATCCCATAACATCTTTTGAGACAATCTGTCACCAGGTCTCATCAGAACTCACAGTGAAACGACAACAGAAACCCAACCCGGTGCATAGATGGTTTGACCATAACTGCACTAAAATTCATAGTGAGCTCCTGCGTGCTCTAAATAAGAAGCCTAGAGATAAGATTGAGGTTTCCTCCTTAAGGAGATTATACAAAACCACACTACAAACCCGTAAAAATGAAATAAAAAAAGAGGCCTGGGATTCATTATATGATAAAGCTACCCTAAGGAATAGTTCCAAATTCTGGACTATCGTAAATTCACCGTTATTTAATGGGGTAGAAAATGCCCCGTTAGAAGTCAATATCACAGAACGGGAATGGTTAAACCATTTTGAGAATATTTACGGAAGTAATTTGAAACTTGACACTTACGAGATACATTCTAAAGAACTAGTGGGGTCTGTACAGAGTTTTACTATTAAAGAAGTACAGACAGCAATAGCTGAAACATCGGGGCAGAAAGCACCAGGCCCAGATGGGGTTCCGTCTGATATGTATAAAGCCAATCCTGACCTTTGGTCAATAATACTCACTAATGTTTTTAATCTACCAGCAAGCTCTACCCCGGCCCCATCCCTAAGAGCTGGTCCCGTTCTATCATAATACCAGTATTTAAAAAGGGACAAGATGTTATCGGCCAATCTCTTTGATTGATTCATCAATCAAAATATTAGGAAAAGTAATACTGGCCAGGATAAATACTTGGGCTACAGATAAAGCTATCTTATGTGAAGCCCAATATGGGTTTAGAGGGGGAAGAGGCACAGAAGACCAATGCCTAAACTTACATCTCATAATCAAAAAATATACAGTAGCATCAAAAGGTTCAATCTTCCTGGCATTTATGGACCTATCCACAGCCTTTGACTTAGTCAATAGGTCAAGGCTGTGGAAGATGCTCCTGGAGCTGGGATTGGACCAGGCTTTGGTGAACTTCCTAGCGGAGTTACATAGGGACCTTTCGGCATCAATTAGAATGACGCAAGAGGGAAAATGCACTGCCAAGTTTAAATCTGGCAGAGGGGTGCGTCAAGGATGCATATTGGCCCCAATGCTATTTACACTTTACATAAACTCCCTGGAAGAGGTCCTGGCAAGTGTAACATCTGATATTCCGCGATTGGGAGGATCGCCCATCCCTGTACTCCTATACGCGGACGATACAGTATTGTTGCCGAGAACACCTAATGCCTTACAACGACTGCTTGACTCATTTGGGGAGTTTATGGAGAAGTTGGACCTGGTGGTCAATACAGGAAAATCCCATGTTATGTCATTGGGGAAAAGAAGAAAATACTTTAAAACAGTCTCCTGTAATGAATCCATAATAACTAAGGTTAGAGTCTTCACCTATCTAGGAGTTGTGTTTGATGATGCTGGCACCTGGGCTCCCCAATTACTAAATAAAGCAGCTGGTGTAAGAAGATCAACATCTGCTATTGTGGGCTTTGCAAAGAGACTGGGAGGTAAACCGGGGGAAGCAATCCTGTCTATTTACAAGGCAAAAAGTGTGGCCATTGCCAGGTATGGGGCCGCATTATGGGGCTATAAGGATACAAGCCTCATACAGAGGGAGGAAAACAAATTTCTGGGAGCCCTTCTGGGTCTTCCCCACTCAACCGCCAGTTATGCTGTACACCTTGAGCTAGGGATGGGTTATATCTCAGATCATTTGAACATGGCACCTATCCTGCAATGGATAAGAACATGGACAAACCCCAACCTATCTTTGAATCACAAGATTATTAAGGACTGTATGTCCCTTGACAAAGTGGTATAAATACAATGGTTGTTTTACATTAAATCCATATCTAGTTATCTTGGACGCCCAGAGATTTACTCTAACCCAGAAAGTTTATTTAAAGCAGACATCTATTGGGTAAAAAACAATTTTATAAAATCCAGGGAACTGGATCGCGAAGCAATAGAACTTTGTAAACCTACTGTGAGGGTTCATTATTTGTTGATACTGACAATGTCTATCCAACCATACTTGACAATTGTCACCAAATCCTTCCATCGTTGGTTGCTTACCAAATTTCGTTTTAATCAATCGCACGTGCTACTGGGAAATTATAGGGAGTGGAATAAACCAGAGGAAGCTGCTCCCTGTAATTGTGATTATCATTCATACCAGGACATGATGCATTTTGTGTTTTTTTGTCCGTTTTATACGGAAGGTAGGAAAAAGTTTATTATTCCAGTGCTGAAAAACAGGGGTTTCATACAAGTAAAACCTGCTTTACTCTATTTACAGTTAATGGAATCTTCCGTTGTCATGTTTGGGGTGGCAAACTTCCTGGTAGCCTCCATTCGTAATAAAAAGATGAGGCAATTAGGGGAAGCTTCTTCTGATCAAAATGTAACTTTATCAATTGAAGAAATTTTAAAGAGTTAACTGAGTATATATAGGAATGTGAACCTCCGGTTACTAAAATGTTGTCCTATAGACAGAGTGTAAATTTTTCAGGAAAATTTGGAAATTTATGCATTTGACAAACTCTGTGTGTCGTGTACATATGAATTGTATATTATGTTAATAATTTTATTTATTGTACCTTGATTTTAATATGTGATTGAATAGCATACTTTTATGATTTTAAATAATCGAATAAAGTGGATTTTGACTTGACTTGACTTGAATAAGGATGAACTGAAAAAGGCTTGTAGAAGGTCTTTACCCTACATGTATTTGGTAATTTAATATTAATTAGTTATAGGATTATTGATTAGTTGTTACTCATAGAGCTAGACATTATGAGAAAATTATTTTTTAACAAATCAATGCTTAAAAAAAAGTGAAAGAGATATCTTTCACATAGAAAGACATTCATTTTGGATGTGGAAATATTTCCCAGCTGCCCTCCAATGTTTATTATATTCACTAATGCTGAAAATACCTAGTTAAGTATATGATATTTAAAGGAACATGGTAGTCAGCTTGAAGTCACTTCACCAAAAATTATATCTGAAAAGTGACGTGCATCTCTTCTTGGAAATCATGGATTCTGGCTGATTTGGAGTGTCAAATGGAGTTTAGATCCTCTTTACAATGCCGGTCGGACTAACTTTCGCTCCCCTGTTGGAGCTGGCTGACCACCGCAGTTTTGTTGGAAGGAGTCGGTCGGACCACCGGATTACAATACATGCCTCCTGTACTCCGACAGATAGCTGAAAGACTGCTGACTTGGAGAGCCTTTCTCTGACATCCAAGTTGCCGGTCAGAGAAGATCAGCATCCATACAGCAGTCAAGGGATCTTCGACTGCTGTCTGGATTATGAGGTAGGTTCCTGAAGCCCTGACCATGGCAGTCAGACCGTCTGCCTAGAGGGGAACTAGTGCACCTCTGTCTTTATGTCCTGAGTTTATACACAAGGTAATGCATAATAAACAAATATAATTGGAAAATTATCTAGCAAATACACTGTTTCTGGTTTTCACAGCTTAACTTGCCAACTTTGCATTAATAAACTTGCCAACGTACTTAGGGCCTCATTATGATTGCGGTGAATCCGCATACTCCGGGCCGGCGGAAGCCACCGCCGGCCCGGAGTATGCGGATTCATCGCCGCAGCCACATTGAACAGCCACTGCCAGATTAGGATGGCGGTGGGATTGCGGTTGGATCAGCGGCGGACGGCAGGGGAGGGCTATTTGGTGACGGTGTCTGCAAGACACCGTCAGCCAAATTAGGATTTGCACGGAGACATGCTTTTCCACGGCGGCTTTTCCGCCGTGGAAAAGCATGTGGACTTTGGTGTCAGGGGGTGGGGAGTGCACATGGGGGGTACCTATGGTACCCCCCAACATTTACATGCACAAAGCGGCACCGTGCGGTGCCTGCTGCTTTGTGCATGTAAATGTAATACATGCATTTTTAACATTGCGGTGGGTGCTGCTTGAAGCAGCACCCGCCGCAATGTTATTAATACAGGATGTGACCACCACCCTGGCGGTCACATCGTAATTTGCACGGAGGGACCACCGCTGCCCCTGCGGACGGTCCCTCCTACTCTATGGTGGCCATCATAATCGGCCCCTAAGTCCCACTTCTGTTCAAAAAAGTCCACTAGGTTTGTTGTTTTCACAAACCAGTGGTCTGAGTTTGTTAGCCAACACTGGAAATGTTCATGAAATTCTCCATTTGGAATTATGCCCAAAGATAACTGGATTTTGTCAAGGTGAATATCCCATACAGCAATGTGTTAGGTTTAGTGCACTAACCTGTTTTTCCGCACCTTCTGACAATCTGTGCATTGTGACCTAACCCTATTCCTTGCTTTGCTGTCCAGGTTTGACAGATGAGAGCGAGGAACAGCAGACTCTTGAGATTCCATGTTTTTAGCATTAGGTATGTAGAATGATTATGGGTGGCTTTCTCTCAGAAATGATCCTTAAAGCCAGGTGTCTGTTGCATGGCTTGGCCACTGTTTTTATACCCCCTCCAGTCAAGACAGCTGCAGGTCAAGTGGAGCATCTGAAATTCAGCAAACTCTCACTAGGGTTCACAAATTTGAGATCTCATGGCCAGAATTGAATTAAATGGCTAACAGTATGAGAAAGGAAGGGAAAATAGGACATGGAGTTCTTTTAAAGTGTAACCATTAGGTGATAATGTTGCCAATCCCTAACAACATGGTTATATGAACGTGATATGGCACTACAAATTCTTAATAACATGTTTAAATGACCCAGAGTGATAAAGGACACAAAAGATACTTGTTGTGACAATTGCCCCCCACAAGGAGGACATAGGGGACATGGTTTCATAGGATGGTATAAATATAAATAAAAAAAACACGGGGTGTGAACGGCTGATGCCTGCTCCCAGTATTGCTCTTCTGAACCGCAGCCTTTCCAGTCCATCAGAAAGTGTAGGACACCACGGATGCATTTGGCATCCAAGTTTTTGTGGACTTCATACTCCCAGTGGTTCTGAACTTTAATTTGTGATGAAGGGGCCTCTGGTCTGGGAATGGTATGGGCATAAGTGGGAAACATGGATTGGCGGATGCAATTCATAATCCTATAATAAGGTTAGTTTCATTGTCATTTGTTTAATCATCTGGACAATTAGTAGTAGGCCTACAAATCATGGATGAAATATTCGATGCTTGTCCATTTGTTGCTTCATGCGCTCTTCATACCTACTGAGATTCTGTTTGAGATCTTTCAAAGTTCATGTGAAGTGGCAGTGATGGTCATGAATTGAAGGTAATGTGGCAGATGAGCTTGGAGTCTCCAAGGATATCCTCCTGGGATGACATCGGTCTCACAAACAGAAAGTGAGTAATCTGTTCTTGCATGCGTGATGTTATTGTACACAAATTCTGCTAAATGAATAGCATTATCCCATTCACTGGTCAGGGTACTCAACAGGCATCGTATGATTTGCTCCATTGACTGGTTGACTCACTTAATTTGCCTGTCTGTTTGTGGATGTCATGCAGAGGAATAAGGAGTTCCATGTTCAAAGATGCGCACTATCTTCACTAGAATTTGAAAACAAATAGAAGGCTATGATCTGAAATGATGACGGATGGTAACCCATGAAGTCTCAAGATGTGTTGTATAAAAAGACCTGCTAAGTCCTTGAAGGAGAGGATCTTTTGAATTGGTAGGAAATGTGCTATTTTATTGAGCAGATCAGTAATTACCCAAACAACAGTGAAACCATTAGAGTTTGGCCGGTCAGTGACAAAATCTATGCTAATGGAATGCCAGGGATGAGGGAGTATCGGTAAGGGATGTAAAAATTCTGCTGAAGCTTGTCTTTTGGCTTTATTTCTGGCACACGTCGGGCATGTTTGTATATGGGTTTGCACATCCTTGAACATGGCTGGCCTCCAGAACCAATATTTGCAAATCATTAATGTTTTGTCTTCCCCAGGGTTCCCAGCTAAGGCACTACTGTGTCCCATCCTAGAACACCCTGTATTAACTCTTGAGTGGGGACAAATAGTTGTCGTTCAGGGTACTGTAACCCATTAGAAATGGTGTGAGTCTTATTCTTTAATCATTCTTGGGGATTACAATTTTCATGAGCAGTCTTTAATTTGGTCTCAAATTCAACTAGTAAGCATGCAGCAGCAATTTTGTTTTCTGGGATAATTTCTTGTGGTGTTTCGTTGTTTTTAAAGTCACACAGGGAACCCAAGTAGGACAGAGCGCCTGTTTAATTTGTTTTGCTCTAGGTCTATAAGTGATTACAAAGTCAAACTCGTTAAATAAGAACACCCAAAGTATTTGGCTGGGAGTTAACGCTCTGGCAGAATGAAAAAACGACATGTTCTTATAGTCTGCATAAATACTCACCATATGTCTGGCCCCTAATAAATTACGATACTACTATGCGCAATCGCAATAAAAGGGTTAAGTTGGTATTCAAAGGAGAAGAAACCATATACATCTCAATTTCTGGTAATAACAATCGTTATTTATATATACAATAATGCAATCTTAATCCAAAAAACTGAGCAATAGTGCGTAGTGTCCCCAGTGAACATGGAACCTAAAACGTTAGTGACATATTTGTGACATATACACTTGGTTTCCAATATTTTTGTTGACGGCGTTTCGACCCCTCATGCAATGAGGGGTCTCTTCAGGACCTGGTGATGTAGGTACATCTAAAATTAAAAAGAAAACAAATGGAGACTATCAGTGTGTGGCCTTAAGGGTAAGAACTTTGCCTAAAATGGAGCGCTTGGGGGTGGCCTGTACCTGAGACGAAGATAGTCTATCCGCCTGATGAACGTGCACCTCAAGGAAGTGAAAGTGTAAAAGGGTTACTCATATGGTACCCAGCCGGGCACTGCACATGTGAAGAAAGGAATTAAGATTGAGAATGATACAGCACAATACATACATAATAGTAGGCACATGAATTATTAAGAAAGAGTGCTTCAGTGGAAGAATTTACACCAATGTTGGGAGGGGAACTGATAGCGAGATTAATTGCACAGAGTTGCAAAGCTGGATGTAGATAATTAGAATGGTACACAGGATCACGACGGTCCGTGTAGTCCTCATTGGTCTCTGTGAAGGATTTAGCAAGTATAATATTGTATGGTGCAGAATAATTGACACACGCGGTGCATCAAAAAAGGAGAAGGAGCGAACCTTACCAGGCGGTGTTCAGAAATTCAATTACTTAATGATTCAGACATGATAATCTGTGTATCTGAAATAATGGGAGACATGTAAGGGTTAAAGGAAATGGCCTGTGTCCTGTCTCTACAGGCCTTTTAACTCTGGTAGGGAGAGAAGGCTCTTTCCTGAAAATTGGTTTATCCCCAGAGAGCAAAGGCGCGTGCAGCCGCTACACGCATGTGTAGATCCTCAAATTGTGAACAGGACCACTTGTATGTCAAAGGAAGATGTAGAAGAAGTGTACCTTGAATATCAAACCAACAATATAGGTGGGACAGAATACCTGTTAGACCTGTCAGTCTTAGGGTGTTCTACCCTCAAACTTGTTGCCTCTCCTCCTCCATTTTGCTGAACTCATTTTTGTTGGCTGTATAACTCTATGCACTTTACCACTGCTAAGCAGTGCTAAAGTGCTTGTGCTCACTCCCCTAAAACATGGTGAAATTGGCTTATACCCAATTGGCATATTTAATTTACTTTTAAGTGTCTTGTAAAGGTGAACGCCATATAACCAAGGACTATAAAGTAAATGCTTCCCATGGTCCTGTAGCACTTAAAGTGCCACCTACTTAAGTAGCATCTTAAAATCCCCTTGCCAAGCCTTAAACTACCCTTTTATAACATATACATCAGCCCTAAGGTAGGCCCTAGGTGGAAGGGTGCTTTGTAATTAGAAGGTTGGACAAGTATGTTTAAGTTTTACATGTCCTAGTAGTGGGAAACTCCCAAATTAGTTTTTCACTACTGTGTGGCCTACACCTCCCATAGGCCACCATTGTAGATTGCCAATTGGGAGCAGGTATTATGTCATGTTTAGTGTATTTAGAATTGTAATGAAAAACCTATTTGATGGTAATGTCCGTTTTTTTACTACCATTTTGAAAATGCCACTTTTAGAAAGTTTCCAATAAAGAGAGTACTCTGCCTGAATAAATTTGAAGCAGCCGTTTTTTTACATGATCAAGAATTTAATTAGCATGATCACATTGATTAACATTTTCTGCCATCTTATTTATCATTTTTTAGCACAAAGAAAGTTTGCATATCATAAACAAAAACAGAACAAAACCAAATATTGGCAATACACAGTTTTGTACAAAAACTATATCACAACATGCAAAGATTAAGAGAAAAAAAAGAATCTAGTGAAAAAACACTTCAAATACATGCTCTCCAGTTCAATTCATTAAACTTAGCTATGGTAAGGAGTGAGTGTACTGATTATACTGTCAGTACTCCATGACTATACAAACAATCAGGGGTTTAAACCAGTCCTTTAAAAAGGTAAAGACACACATTTTCAAGAGTTAACTCCGCCTGAGAATTAACACATTCAACTCCCTTAGGGTTTTTTATTTTAATTATAAATCGGCAAAATTAACAGTTTTCTCGATATGGGTAAATTACAAGGAATAGGAATCTAGCATAGAACATTAAAGGAGGTTTCCACAAATACAGAGCTAGCAGTCTTGTTTTCTTTTTTTTTTTTTTTTTTTTTTTAATTTTTTATTGAGCAATCTTTAGATATACAACAATGAGAAGGAGAGACAAGGCTGAACGTAAAACGTTAAATACAAAAACAATTGTGAATGAACATTACAATTTGGATGTTGTAGATATGTGACAAATACATAAAAGGTAAACCTAAAACAGAATAGCAATACACATCTGATATATAACCTCATTTTCCAACCCTACGCCTCTTAATAGAGGTGAAAGATATTTCTGGCTAGTTTAAATAGCTTTGTAGTCAGACCCTTTGTTGTTCATACCAGTTAGCTACGGAGGCCCAGATCAAGTCCCCTTTAGCTCTTGATTTTTTCCCTCTGGTTTTGTATATCGCCATTTCTTGTTTGTATATAGCCAGGAGTCTATTTATCCATCCCTGAAATGTGGGGGCCTCTGTATCCTTCCAACGGGCTGCTAAGATAATTCTATATATAGCGGTAGATAGAAAGATCGTATAGATTTCTGAGTTGTTAAATTCCAGGGAGCTATCAAAGCCTAGTATAAACAGGGTTGGTGAAGTTTGAATCTCCCGACCAAAAATCTCGGTCCAGTATTTACCTATACTTTCTTTTAGTTGTTTAAGTTTCGGACAGTCGTAGAACATGTGTATTAAATTTGCGGGGCCAAGCGCGCATCTAGGGCATTTATCGTGGCTAGCCTTACCCCATGAGAATAATTTAAATGGTGTGTAATATAAATTGCATACCGTTTTATAGATTTGGGCTTTTAGATTACTGGCCAGAATGACCTTAGAGGATAATTGTAGCACCATATCTATGTCCACGTTAGGATTGTTTAATTTGTTAGCCCAGCTATCTTCTATTCTATCGAGATCGTCCGGATGGTTATTTATAAGGATCCCATATATATCGCTAATTCTAACTGAAAATTTTTGCATCAAATTTAGTAGCGATGGCGACTGTAGCTCGGTATTTGTAATATATTGTCTTAATGATGTATAAATTTGAATAAATTTAAGGTAGTCTGCGGGGCGAATCTGATATTTAAGACGCAATTCGTCAAATGTTGTACTACCATCTGAGTTTAGAAAATCACCAATAGTGACAATACCTAATTTTTCCCATCGCTTAGTAATGTTATCATTGAGATACTGAGGGACTATGAAGCTATGCCATAAGGGTGTATAATTGGTATGTTTGGGTATTGAGAGTATTTTTGTAGCTCTGGTCCAGATTTTATATGCGTCTGTGACTATCTTAAATTTAATCTTTTTATAATATGACGGCTCGATTTGCCTTAACAGTAATCCTCGTGCTGTATTTCCCAATGTGAGTTCGTAGATAGAAGGGATATTATGCAAAGATCTGTTATGGACTGATTTTTTAGATGTGATTAAAAAGGCCATCTGTTGTAAAATGGCAGCCCACATGTAATAAGTTAGATTTGGCACTGCTAATCCGCCACGGGCTGTTGGCAACACCAATTTGGTTATTGCCCTTCTTGTCTTCCCATAGTTCCAAATAAATGATGTTATTGCTTGATCTATCTTCTTCATATAGATATTATCGATTAAAAAAGGGATTGCTCGAAATAGATATAACAGTTTTGGAAAGATTGTCATTTTGATATAGTTGGTTCTACCGATTATGGATAGATGAAGGTTGTTTACTCTAAGGAGATCTTTTTTAATTTTAGCCACTAGGGGGTCATAATTTAGAGTAATGATGTCATTAGTATTAGGTGAGATGGTGACCCCTAAGTACTTCGCATTTGCTACTTTATATTGGCCTGTGTATGGGGTGTTATCAGTACAGACTACCATCGTTTTATCTCGATTTAATGAGTAGCCTGAATACAGACCGAATGTTCGAGTGACTGCTTCTATTTCATCTATAGCCTCGATAGGGTTGGTGGTTAGAATCGCTATGTCATCAGCATAGGCGAGTATTTTGGTATTATATATACTTGTTTTTACTGGAATTATTGCTGGTGATGTTAGAAGTTTGATAATTAATGGGTTGATGTATAATGAAAATAAGAGTGGAGAACACGGACACCCTTGTCTTGTCCCTCTCTGGATAGTTATACTTTCGGACTCGCAGCCTCCGGTCAGGATTTTAGCTTTAGGTTCTGAGTATAGGGCTTTTACTGATTTTATAAACCCTGGGCCTATGTTGTTAAGGGCTAAAAGCTCCCATAAATAGTAGTCTTGTTTTCAAGGGTGCTAGAAAAACAGAATGTCAGCTCCTAGGGAGCAAGAGAAAACTAATGGCAGAGTTAGGTGATACATCTTTGAGGGCAGCCAACTTCAAAAGAATGACATTTCCATCAAGATGGCTGGCATAGTATACTCTGGAAATTCTCCACAAAATGTATCCAGAAGTTTACAATAACTACTTTCGCTGCCAACAATTAGGCGAAGGGAGATGACTTCATACATTTTATACATGTCCACACCTTACCAATTTTTGGCGGCAAGTGTTTCAGGACATCAGTAAGGCCATGGGATGTGCAGAGCTACCAGATTCTAATTTGGTGTAATCCAGGATTTCTAAAAGTAGCCAACAAATAACAAAGGGTTCAAAAATATGTTATTTTTGTAGCATTGCTGATTGAACAATCATTGATCCTCCAGAATTGGGGAGCTAGGAAGCCTCCAACAAAATTGCAATGGTAAGATGAAATGACTCGCACTATGAAGTTCGAAGAGGCCTTTTAAAGGCGAGTAGGGGGAGAGAAAAGATATAAGGCAGAATTTTCTTGTCGTTTTTGGCTTAGGTTAGCCTATTGCTATTTTCTGTACGATCTATTTTAATTTGACTATTATTCAAGAATTGTGATCTATCTTCTATATTTGCTCAGTAAAAAATTTAGGGGTGCTGACACATTTCGACCCACTTGGTTTAAGGTTCTCCTCAGGACATAGAACTGGGGGAGTTTGTAAAATACTAGAATTAAAAATAAATATTTTCGATCTGTGGTTTTTATGGGGACTATTTATCTTAATACCATCCTTCCATTCACGTTTACCTTTGTTTTCATAGAAATAGCATAGCAGAGTTTTATCAATCAGTGCATGGCATGGGAAAATCATTTTGGCTGTGGAGGACGTTAAATGAAAAAATAAGGGGATGTAGTAATTAGAGACTAGCCCATGAACACATTTACATGACACAGTTACACTTCGCTGTTTAGTATTGAAAGTAACTTACTGAATCCCAGGTAACCAGCATCTTTTTCAACGCTTTGCATACGACCAGGATGAGGCATATGGATGTATGACGTTACAACACAGGCTATTACAACGCCTGCCTTTACAACGCGGTTTTTACATCGCATACCATTACAACTCATAGTGCTTTTAGGTGCTGGATAGTGAATAGTTTAATTTACTATTCCAACTCCAGTCCCCGTGGACACTAGGGAAGGTTATTGGATAGTAAATTAACCTATTCCCTATCCTATAGCGCCCCCGAGCAATGCATTGTAATAGTTTGCGTTGTAATGGTTGCGTTGTAATGGTAGTGCGTTGTAAAAGTTTTGTTGTAAGTGATGTTTACCGAGGCATATATCTTGGACCGTTTTTGGCGATCTCTCCCACAGTGGTTTTCACGAGCGCTTCAATAAATGCCAGAGTCTAAGTATTCTTAGCTCTCAGTGAGTCCTTTTGAAACTAAATCATGCTCAATGTGTGTGATTCACCTCTTTAAAGTTCATTATTGCAGAGGCCCAGCCTGAAAGAGCCTATGTTGCACATGCTGTAAAATCACCTTGGGGCATTGGAACGTTTAGTTCAGACAATATGATCTTGAAGATCTTAATGGCATATGCATCTTCGGTTATAGGCCAAACACAAAATCACTTGTTAATGCATTATCTTCATGTATTTTCAACAGAAAAATGGAAAGAGTAAATTTTGTACTGTTGTATTTGCACAGAAGGCATGGTGTCATAGATTTTGAAGTTCAGACATTCTCATTCAGGTCAGTAATCACTGTATTAAATTATAAGATTAGATTTGCCTTCCTCTTAATAAGATTTCGTTCAAAGTCAACACCTCAAGAATAAGATTGAATAAATGATAGGAAGGTCCATTTAAAGTCATTTTCTGAGTGATTATGATCCTGAAAGTGATTAACCAATGGGTCACCGTCTGACAGTACTTTTCAAAATATCCTGGCTTTACGCTGTATTATTAGCAAGCGTATTTCCTGATTCGTTTTCCCCACGTTTAATTTTTGGCATGGACACACTGTGCCATAAACAACATTCTTTGTTTTGCAATTTGAAAAAGATGTGTGTTTCCATTTTATGTTGTCCAATGTAATTTTAAGACCTTCCTTTGTTTGGTCACACACTACACAAGTTTGGGTTGCCCTTGTAGAGAGGGTAAGCTTCAATGATCTCTCAATGGGCTTTTTGTTGTTACAGAGGGAGTGTATGCTCGCACAAGTTGTCTCCCACTGCTGTAATTTTTCTTAAAATGTTGTTGAATGATCTTTTTGAAGTGATTGGTTTTGGGGGCAGAACATAGAAACACTGATGAGCAATTCTTTGCTTTTTCTTTCTGCAACAGAATATCACGCGGGGTATACAGGCTCTTTTTAATGAATGTTTGACAAGTTTTTGAGGATAGCATTTATCATTTAGTTTTGTCGAAAGATTTGTGGCATGATGAAAATAATCTTCCTTATTTATACAATTGTGTCTAATTCTCAAAAATTGGCCATATGGCAAAATATCTTTTAGACTGCATGGATGGATGCTTCCATAGCGTAAATACCTCTTTTTATAGGTCTGTTTCCAGAAAGAGTTTGTAATCAACTGTTGTTCCGAGGCCCTCACCTCAACACTGAAGAAAGTGATTGTTGCTCATGCTGAATTTAATGTTGTGTGTTCGATTGTTTAACCACTTGTGGAATTGATCCAATTATTCTTCTTTACCTGTCCATATGCAAAAAACATCCTCAATGAATCTCAGCGATCTTGTGATTTTACTTTGAAAGGGATTGCTACTGTAAATGTACTTGTTTTCAAAATGAGCCATGAACAGGATCGCCGTCTCTGGGATTAAAAAAAACAATAGCCATTCCTTTGATTTTAAAGAAAAATTCTTCATTTAATTGGAAGTATTTTTTATAATGCTAGGCGTACCAAGTCCACAATGTATCTAGTAGGGACCCGATGCGGTGTTTGTTCCAGATAAATTTCAATCACCTCCAGTCCATCATCTTGTGGAATTTACGTGCATAAGGGGACACACAAAGTTACTAACCATTGCGTGCTTGGATCAAATCATAAGCCTTCAATCTTTGTGATGAAATCAGTGGTGTCTCGTAAATGCAATGGTACTTCAGAAATGAATGGGCGTAAGAAGGTGTCCACATAGCCGGGATCTATTAGTGAATCGAAACCTGAGATGATTGTTCGACCTGAAGGGGTTGTTGCATCTTTATACATTTTCTGGAGGAAATAAATATTTGGGATTCATGGATTTAACATTTTTTTAAAACCCGCATTTTTTGGGATCAACTAATCCATTGTCAAAACATTCTTGTAGAATATTAACAATCTCACCTTGGATAGTTTTTGTCAGGAACAAAGGGATTTTTTTGATACAATTCTTGACTCACATTCCAGTCAACCAACAACCCAACAGCCTACAATATATATGGAAAAATATATTACAATAAATCTAAAAAAAAAATCTATACCTAACTCCACATATATGTACCTGCATGGTATATTCATCTTCAAGCTATGTAGATGTGGAGTTAGGAATACTTTCCTATATACACTTACTTTCTGTATTTTGTCCCTTGAAATTCTGTCATCAATATTCTTATTCCACAGTACTGTTGATGTAATTATTTAGTGGTATAACCATTCCAGAACAGCACCTTTAGTGGTTAAGGAGTTCCCACAAACAATCTGCATCATATAGTACAGACAAAGAATCCGTGGGAAGCCACACTTGAATAGCTTTAATTTTTTGTACAACTCGACAGACTATTAGGAGACCCGTTGTGCAGAATTTTCTATAAGAAGAAACATTTGTTGAATTTATCTGTTTATTTGTATTTTTTCAATATAACTTATATTTAGCAATATAGATTAAGGGGCTTATTATGAGTTTGTCGGCCCCTTAGACCACGGTAATAGCTTATAGAGGTTGGCAGTTCAACCGCCATATTACGAGTTTGGAGTATAGGCTTTCCGACGACCACTGTCAAACCGCTAACACCGGCACTCAACTCTTAGCGCGGCGGTCGCTTAGCGGCTCTATGAGGCCGTGGGATGCTCGTACCATCATTAAAATGCCAATTAAATAATGAGTTGCATCACAGCCGACGTTACTGTCACTGTCCAAGCACGACAACTGGGACCGCAGAAAGAGAGGGATATAAGGATGAAACTCATACCTACCTACCTCCACTCCTGTACTAGCATCATGGAGCCCCTTGAGCATGTCCTGCCACTGCTCTACCTTTTTCAAAACCCAGTCTATCACAGACGAAACCAGTGGTAAGTCAAACAACTACCTGGTACCATACACCACTCAGCAAAACAATGCACTGCCATGGACCAGGCAAGGGAGATGTGATCACAAACTTATTTACAGATGTACAGGGACCCTGTCTGAGGTTGTTTCTCATCAATCCTCCAAAATACATCCGTAGTATTGCCTCCTAGGCCAAAACACTGGTACAGCACAGGCACGCTGTTCGCAAATGGACATGTGTTTGCAAAATATATACAGTGATAGTGATGTGCCAATATTTTGTATTACAGAACACCACCTTCTCAACAGGATCACACCTATTAATCTCTCCATACACATAACTGTTGCCCTTTTTCGCTTGTCTCCCATCCCACTACTGATAATGCAGATTATCATTTGTGAAATGTTGCTATAGTGGCATTAAACTGACTACAACTACCATGAGGCCTTGTGATTGCAACTCTAACCAAGATAATAAACTTCTTTTGCCCCTTCTCACTTGTCTCCCATACCACTAATGATCTTCACTTATAATGCAAATTATCATTTGTCAAGTGTTGTTATAGTGACATTGAACTGACTACAACTACCATGGGGCCTTTGTGATTGTAACTATAACAAAGATGCAATAGTAAATGTGACACACTCACAAGATTGCACACATCCCAGGTTCTGTTTTGATGTTAAGGAAACATCTGTATGGATGTGTCAATAAAGTCACACAGATCTTCTCTGCTACAACTCTGTGTAAAAGACTCTCACACATCACCCTTATGAAAAGGCAATTTCAGTCAATGGTAGTACATAGAATCAGTGTGAGGTCCATTTCAAGGGCACAATGGAAACACTCTCTACAGGATAAATATGTTTCTATGATGGGAAACCCTCAAAGGCTTGGGCCCTGGGTCACACTGCATTTTGTACATGTCTAACAACCTTCCAATGCACTGGACCTGGGAACAGACGTATGTCAATCAATCAATCAATCAATCACTGCATTTCTAAAGCGCGCTACATACCCGTGAGGGTCTGAAGGCGCTGGGGGGGGGGGCTCTACTGATCGAAGAGCCAGGTCTTGAGAAGTCTTCTGAAGGCCAGCAGGTCCTGGGTCTGTCATAGGCTGGTAGGGAGAGAGTTCCAGGTCTTGGTGGCGAGGTAGGAGAAGGATCTGCCGCCGGCGGTGGTTTTCCGGATATGAGGAACTGTGGCGAGGGCGAGGTTGGCTGAGCGGTGGCTACGGGTAGGGGTGTGGAAGCTGAGACGGTTGTTGAGGTATGTAGGTCCGGTGTTGTGTAGTGCTTTGTGTGCATGGATGAGGAGCTTGAAGGTGATCCTCTTGTTGACGGGGAGCCAGTGCAGGTCTCTCAGGTGGGGTGTGATGTGGCTGCATCGGGGGACGTCGAGGATCAGTCGTGCCGAGACGTTCTGGATTCGTTGTAGTCGTCTCAGGAGCTTAGTTGTTGTTCCTGAGTAGAGGGCGTTCCCGTAGTTGAGTCTGCTGGTAATGAGGGCCTGGGTGACGGTTTTTCTTGTGTCGGGAGGTATCCATTTGAAGATCCTGCAGAGCAGTCGGAGGGTTCTGAAGCAGGATGCGGAGACGGCGTTGACTTGCCTGGACATGGAGAGGGTGGAGTCGAGGATGACCCCCAGGTTGCGTGCGTGGTCTGTGGGTTCTGGGGCTGTGCCTAGCGATGTGGGCCACCAAGAGTCGTCCCAGGCTGATGGGGTGGGTCCGAGGATGAGGACCTCCATCTTGTCTGAATTCAGCTTCAGTCTGCTGTCCTTCATCCAGTCGGCTACGGCCTTCATTCCTCTGTGGAGGTTGGCTTTGGCGGTGTGGGGGTCTTCGTGAGGGATATGATCAGCTGGGTGTCATTGGCGTAGGAGATGATGTTGAGGTTGTGTTGTCATGCGATGTGGGCGAGTGGTGCCATGTAGATATTGAACAGCGTCGGGCTGAGGGAGGATCCCTGTGGGACGCCGCAGATGATCTCGGTGGTTTTCGTGCGGAAGGGAGGGAGGCGGACGCCCTGGGTTCTGCCGGAGATGAAGGAGGTGGTCCAGGCCAGGGCCTTCTCTTGGATTCCGGCGTCATGGAGGCGAGCTGATCGGGTGCAGTGGCAGACTGTGTCAAAGGCTGCTGATAGGTCCAGGAGGATGAGGGCGGTCTTGGTGCTGTGGTTGCTGCGGAACCCGGATTGGGAGGGGTCCAGGATGTTGTTGTCTTCGAGGTAGCGGATTAGCTGTTTGTTGACAATATTCTCTGTCACTTTTGCCGGGAACGGACAACCAATTGAATAACCAAGTACCATGCATCTGTAGGCAATAGGTAAGTGCAACTTAGCCAAGCGAACACAGCACTTAGAGCATGTGGCACACATCTAGATGATGGAGCTGTAAGCCTCACGCTGCAAAATGGACACAGGTCTAGGCAGAATTACACAAAGGGATGAAAAGTTGACAACCTCCATGTGTGGATATACAAATATCTAACTTCAACAGACATAACACATACTTGAACTACATCATAGGAAGCAAGGCAAGCTAAAGGATATTGACAGTGGCAAGCCCAAGGGGAAATACTTACCACATAACATGTCACCCAATGGGTATACATCTATTACAACGCATTTTTTATCACGCAATACCATCACCACGCATCTTTTACCACGCAAATACTTTTACCACGCATACATTTACAACGCATACTTTTACAACGCATGTATTATTACAACGCATGTACTTTACAACGCATTTGTAATGTAAATGCAGTGTTTTTTTATTATATATATATATAATAGTAATATATTAAATGTGTAATAATATTTGATATTTATTTTTAAAATTATAATAATTAGTTATATATGCATTTTTATTGTATGTAGTAATATTTATTATTTTGGTTACATTTTTTAAATATTTTTAATTATATTTTAATTAATAGTAATGTATTTAATGTGTAAAATAAATTAATGTGTAATATTATGTTATTATTTATTTAAATTTATTTATTTAATAATATTGAAATATTATTTTTTTTAAATTTTTTATTGGTATTATATTTATTTTCAAATTAATTTATAGTAATTAAAATTAAATTAAAAATAAAAATTCATAATAAAAAATTTTATCTAATTTTAAAATAATGTCTATAATTTTATCAACTTACTAAAAAATTTAAGTAATTATTTAACAATATTTAATGTTAATTTTACATTAATAAAATAGTCAAAACCATATTGAAAGTTTTGGTTGCCACGGTTTAACACTGTTTTCTATGGTAAGAATTGTCCTTCATTTATTTCTATGACATTGCATATGGGTCCCGCGATACAGTTATAGGATGAATTAAAGAAGAGGATAGACTGAGAAAAGAAAGGAAAAGAAGCAAGAAAACAGGTAAGGAGACATGATAGTTAATATATATAAAATGTAGACAATTAATTATATACAGCATAAATAAATTAATACAAACAACAGAGGCAGAAATTTATTTGGAAATTTTATTATTCATAAATATATTTTTAAATTAAAGTACTTTTTTTATTACATTTATTAAATATTTTATAATCATTTTGCACTACATGTACAATTAATGAAAAAATACAACAAAGTAATAATATTCTTTTAAAAAAGCAGTCCCTTTTTTTTCCTTGTAGGCATCCATGTCGTCATGACGTTAACGTGTGCGTAAGCGGCCATTTTGAAGAGCATCGTTGGAGGAAGCAGCAGGAAGCTGATCTGCGTTCAGGTAGGAAACTTTTAAAACTTTATTATAACGTAAAATATTTAAAAAGGGACACATTTATTGTAAGGGAAGTATAAGTTGAGGTTGCTCTTAAAAAAAGATGTTAACGAACTTATAAATGCATGTCGCTAATCATATATCGAGAATATGTCTAAGTCGGGTTCCATGTTGAAATAAATCGATATGTATATTTCATTACAAAAAAGGTATATTACATTTTAAACATGTAAAAAGATGTTTACGTTTATGCTACATGTATATGCTTCATGTTTATGCTGCATGTATTTTTGTTGAATTGTTTGTTTAAAAATGCATTTTTGAATGTTCCGAAATATTATGGAAAATAAAAGAGAGAGTAATTCGAGGTTAATTTATTGTTTAAAAAAGCTTCTATGGAAAAGATTGATTGATTTATCTTTGATTTAGGCAAATGGATTGGGTTTTTTGTTCCTATTTTTTTGAAATCGTAAAAAAAAAATTAGCGTATTTTGTTGGAATTTGGTTGATTCTGGTGATTAAAGTTGGTAGATAGAAAGTTATGTTTCTTTTTCTTGGTTTTATTTTGAACAGCGATTCTGATTGATTCATTTGAGAGATGTAATTATCAGAATGAGATTGAAATTTGGGATTACGTGTCTGTTAACTTTGAATTGATTTTAAATAGTGATTCATTTAAGAAAATATTTGTAAAATATTATGTATCTTAATAATTTTGCATTGCGAAAATACTTTACAAGAATATGCAAGCATTTATTTCATCTGAATCATATGGAGTGCTATGTTTCATAATATTTTTGAAAAATGTTGTTTCGAAAAATTAAAAAAAAATAATTGCACTCGTTAGAAAACAAAAAGTTTTTGCAAAGTATGAAAAAAATGTATTTTTTAATTTCGGACATATTTGTATAGGATATTTAAAAATATCAATTCAGAAAAAATATAAATAATTTTTTTAAAATATAATCCATTTGCCATTATAAAAGGGTCGATGTAGAAGCTTTATTAAAACAATTTTTTAAAGGTACAGTAAAGAAAAGAAGAGTTTACAGAATTTATCAAAAAAGCATTTTAAAAAAATCCAGAATGGTAAAAAATTAATAATAAACTTTTAACAAATTGGTTTCATCACCAATTTGTAGAAAAACACTCAAATATATTGTATTATAGAGTGTAAAAAAAATTTACTAAAAAAGGAACCCCGACTTGTTTTTGGAAAAAATAATTTTTTTATAAAATAAAAGCCAATTTAAAATTTTATGAGGAATTAATTTTTGGGCAAAGCAGGAAAGTAATGTAATGGTCAAAACTAAAAAGAGAGAATATTAGCAAGATTTTCCAGGTAATCCAAAGCCACGCACAACGGAAACTGTTGCAATAATGCCAATAGTCGTTCTGACATTGCTTTTGTTCTTTGAGTAATTCGTGAGTTTAGTTTACCTGTAAGAGTTTGAGAAATTCTCATTTCTTGGAAACTTTGCTCCTTCTTCAAAGTTTCCAAAAAAGAGTAGAAATTTGGGTGGTGTTTTCCAATTACATGGTTGAAGGAGTTATGCCATCCCTCTATGGCATTATTTGTTTTAGCCTCTCCCTGTAAGCAACTCGAATAACAGTTCCACCACTCCACATGGAAACGTGGCTTCCTCCTGCGACCCGATCTGCTTAGGTGTCCAATCCATGTGTCTTCCATATAATTTAGAATGGGTGCCAATTTTTCTTCATTTCTTAAATAATACTCTGATTCTATAATGGCAGTGTAGTATTCGTCTACACTTTGAGGAGGGACAAAACAAAGAGCAGTTAATTTTTTTAATTCAACTTGTAGTTTGCTGTTTGATGAATATTCTGTAATAAGGGGTGTTTTTTGTAATTTACGCCAGAATGCCTGGGAAAAATGGAAAAAACATCCCTGAATTTGGGTATCCGTGTACATTTTGGAGATCACATTGATCATGCTCAATTCAAAATCAATAATTATTTTCCTAGGACTTTGGTGAGTTTTGGATTTAATAACAGACAAAAATTCTGTGTATGTTGCAGAAGTTTTATCAGGCAGCAAACTATATACTAGGGGGATTACACTGTTGTTAATTTTAGCATGTATTGTATAAATTTGGGTGAATGGATGGGGTGTGCTTTTAAACGTCCCATCCATCTTCCAAATTTCACTGCTTTCCAGTTTTACAAGGTTACGGGGAGTACTAAATATTAATATACGTTTCTGAGGGTTTTCATTATCATGTAAAAGGAAAGATTCATCAGAAAAAGATATTGTAAGTTCAGTAGGTATAACTATGTCAGAAAAGGTATGTGGTGTATTAGTTTGTGTATTACTTGCCTGCTTTTGACGTTGAATTATTCTACGCAAATTATGGATGGTAGGCATATTACTTGCTATATGTGTAGGGACATGTTGAGCAACCTCTCTTAAAATTGTTCCTGTAGAATCATTGGAGGTGCTTGCCATTACTTTCATCTCATTTACTGTTTCTCTTACATCAACCTCCATTGCAGAGGCAGAGTGGTTATGGTCAGTTGTTCTTACAATAATATCATCAACCGTAACCGCTCTGCCGCTGCAACGGGTTGAAAAGTAATTCACGCACCTCCAATGATTCCTTGTTAAACTTATTCTTTCCCTACAATAAATGTAACCTCCATGATTTAATAGTCGGTTTCCTTTTCTGGACATAATAAAATTTGCAGTTGGATGAGTAGACATGTTCTAGAGGAAAAAAAAAGATTTTTAGTGAATTTTGTTGCATTTATACAAATTATAATTATTTTAAAAAGATTCAGCTTTCATAATGCAGCATTTTGTGAAAAGTATGAATGGTGAGTAATACCTACAGACAATTTTACAACTTTAAAAGTGCATTATTTACCCAGGGTTAGAAAACTTAGTAATTCCTTTTTAGGATTCAAGACTTTCCTATATGTTGCACTTTCCCAGATTTGGAATAGTATATAATACATATACACTTTTAAGCACTTTAATTACTGAATTACTTACTTGGAGTTCAAATAGACATTAATATCTTTATACTATCCAGCACTTTCCCTAATGCAGTACTTATTTGGAATTGGAATAGTAATGAATACCCTTACACTATCCAGCACTTTATCTAATGCAGCACTTACCTGGAGTGGGAATAGTAATTAATACCCCTAGACTATCTAGCACTTTCTTTAATGCTCCACTTACTTGGAGTTGGAATAGTAATTAATACCCTTAGACTATCCAGCACTTTCTCTAATGCAGCACTTACCTGGAGTTGGAATAGTAATTAATACCCTTACACTATCCAGCACTTTCCCTAATGCAGCACTTACTTGGAGTTGGAATAGTAATTAATACCCTTAGACTATCCAGAACTTTCTCTAATGCAGCACTTACTTGGTGTTGGAATAGTAAATAATTCCCTTACAATATCCAGCACTTTTTCTACAGCAGCACTTACCTGGAATTTGAATAGTAATTAATAACACTACACTATCCAGCACTTTCTCTAATGCAGCACTTACTTGGAGTTGGAATAGTAATTAATACCCTTAGACTATCCAGCACTTTCTCTAATGCAGCACTTACTTGGAGTTGGAATAGTAATTAATACCCTTAGACTATCCAGCACTTTCTCTAATGCAGCACTTACCTGGAGTTGGAATAGTAATTAATACCCTTAGACTATCCAGCACTTTCTCTAATGCAGCACTTACTTGGTGTTTGAATAGTAATTAATACCCTTAGACTATCCAGCACTTTCTCTACTGCAGCACTTACCTGGAGTTGGAATAGTAATTAATACCCTTAGACTATCCAGCACTTTCTCTAATGCAGCACTTACCTGGAGTTGGAATAGTAATTAATACCCTTAGACTATCCAGCACTTTCTCTAATGCAGCACTTACTTGGAGTTGGAATAGTAATTAATACCCTTACACTATCCAGCACTTTCCCTAATGCAGCACTTACCTGGAGTGGGAATAGTAATTAATACCCTTAGACTATCCAGCACTTTCCCTAATGCAGCACTTACTTGGTATTGGAATAGTAATTAATACCCTTAGACTATTCAGCACTTTTTCTACTGCAGTACTTACCTGGAATTGGAATAGTAATTAATACCCCTACACTATCCAACACTTTCTCTAATGCAGCTCTTACTTGGAGTTGGAATAGTAATTAATACCTTTACACTATCCAGCACTTTAACTACATTAGCACTTAACTGGTGTTGGAATAACTTGTTTACTCTCAAGTGAGGAAAGTTAAACATATGCCTACATTTTTTCATTTTTATTTAAAATTGTGTTTATTATCTGGCTACGATTTGAAATATTTCTCATGTTTAAATGAATTTATTTACCTTATTGGGAGCTGCTTGTTTTTGCTGAAAAATGTGGTCAGATTGTTCTTTTGTTTGTTGTTTTCTTTGGTTGTTGGTTTATATATAGTTCTATTTCTCTAAAATAAAAGAGAGAAATGTTGATTATTATTATTGTGTTTTTTGATTGGTGTTATAAACATTGTATATGTTAATTTGAAACAGAAAACTAATTATTCATGCAAAATGAAACACTTTTAACTGTATATATGTGGAAAATTGACATGTTTGCACTATCCGGCACTTTCTCTAATGCAGCACTTACCTGGAGTTGGAATAGTAAATAATACGCTTAGACTATCCAGCACTTTCCCTAATGCAGCACTTACTTGGTGTTTGAATAGTAATTAATACCCTTAGACTATCCAGCACTTTTTCTACTGCAGCACTTACTTGGTGTTGGAATAGTAAATAATACCCTTACAATATCCAGCACTTTTTCTACAGCAGCACTTACCTGGTGTTTGAATAGTAATTAATACCCTTAGACTATCCAGCACTTTCTCTACTGCAGCACTTACCTGGAGTTGGAATAGTAATTAATACCCTTAGACTATCCAGCACTTTCTCTAATGCAGCACTTACCTGGAGTGGGAATAGTAATTAATACCCTTAGACTATCCAGCACTTTCTCTAATGCAGCACTTACTTGGAGTTGGAATAGTAATTAATACCCTTACACTATCCAGCACTTTCCCTAATGCACCACTTACCTGGTGTTGGAATAGTAATTAATACCCTTACACTATCCAGCACTTTCCCTAATGCAGCACTTACTTGGTGTTGGAATAGTAATTAATACCCTTAGACTATCCAGCACTTTCTCTACTGCAGCACTTACCTGGAGTTGGAATAGTAATTAATCCCCTTAGACTATCCAGCACTTTCTCTAATGCAGCACTTACCTGGAGTTGGAATAGTAATTAATACCCTTAGACTATCCAGCACTTTCTATACTGCAGCACTTTCCTGGAGTTGGAATAGTAATCAATACCCTTAGACTATCCAGCACTTTTTCTACTGCAGCACTTACCTGGTTTCAGAATAGTAATTAATACCCTTACACTATCCAGCACTTTCTCTAATGCAGCACTTACCATCAGTTGGAATAGTAATTAATACCCTTACACTATCCAGCACTTTCTCTACTGCAGCACTTACCTGGTTTCAAAATATTAATTAATACCCTTACACTATCCAGCACTTTCTCTAATACATCACTTACCTGGTGTTGCAATAGTAATTATTACCCTTACACTATCCAGCACTTTTTATACTGCAGCACTTACCTGGTGTTTGAATAGTAATTAATACCCTTACACTATCCAGCACTTTCTCTAATGCAGCACTTACCTGGAGTTGGAATAGTAATTAATACCCATACAATATCCAACACTTTCTCTAATGCAGCACTTAATTGGAGTTGGAATAGTAAATAATACACTTACACTATCCAGCACTATCTCTACTGCAGCACTTTATGAATTTATTTACCTTATTGGTAGCTGCTTTTTTTTGCTAAAAAATGTGGTCAGATTGTTCTTTTGTTTGTTGTTATCTTTGGTTGGCGGTATATATATCGTTCTCTTTCTCTAAAATAAGGGAGAGAAATGTTGATTATTATTATTATTGTGTTTATTGATTGGTGATATAAACATTGTGTCTGTTACTCTCAAATATAAAACACTACTACAATACCCACAATAATCACACATTTACACTACCCTCAACTCTAAAACACTTCTACGATACCTTCACTATTCCTACATTTACACTAATTTAAACCTTAATATAGTACTTAGTTATGCATACTATTATCACCCTAATTCTATCATTAACTCGAAAACAATACTACGCTATTCACTCTACTCCACTCCAACTGTACTCTTAACTCTAAAATACTACTACGTTACCCACTCTTTTCCCACCTCAACATTAATGTAAGTTTTAAAACAATATTACGTTACCCACTCTACTCTAACCCCAACAGTATTATAAACAGAAAAACTTTACTACACAAGCCACATTATTTTCACACCAACACTACTCTAAATCGTAAAACTTTTTTCCGCTACCCACACTACATCCACCCTTATATTTCCTTAAAACCCTAATACACTTTTATGGTATCCACACTACTTTCACCCTTACAATATCCTAAATCTTAAGCACGACCACACTCTTACAGCACAGACACTATTTTCTCCCTTATACTACCTTAAAATATTACTACGCTATCCATAATACTGCCTCCTCTAATTTAAATTAAAAATAATACAATAATATATATTTTCTTTTACCTTATAAGGTGATGACCTTGAAATTGTCGATGTTTGTAAAAAATAGTAGTTTTTGTCAAATAATTTCACCTGATTCAAATTTGAAAAATATCTTTATTAATAATTTTATTTGCGTTTTCACAAAATTCGAAATTATGTATATTAAGGTTTGAATTTTACCTGGATTTTTTTTTAGCACACTTTGGTTGCTATAGGTATTTGCGCCAATGCTTTCAATTGTTCGACTAATGGAAAAAAAAGGTTTAGAAAAAAATATTTAACCTCAAAATATAAATTTTTAGTGACTTAATTAATTATTTTTTTGGATTGTTTTATATCGCTTTCTAAAATATCTAGTTATTTTAAAAAGAATAAATAATATAATTATTAAAATATACGTTTTTATTGATAATATATATATATAAAAACATTTTTATTTGGGGGTTATATCAATATTTAATTATTAGATATGTCGTTATATATTTTATTTACTTACTTTTAAATCGCAAAATTATAATCAGGAGATTTGATTTCTCTTTTGAAGAGGTGATAAGGTCAGAGAGTCAGGTTTGGCGTCTGGTCACTCTGGTAGTTGCGGATCAACTGGTCTTAAAATGGTGTCTGTCTCGTATTTATATGTTTAGGGTTAATGTTTCTGTTTTTTTACATAAACACAGCGCTGTAATGTAAAATTTAAAACTAATCTTTTTCTGTGTAAACATATAGTTTTTAATTGTATTTAAAGAAACGTATATCAGGTTAATCGTGCCGTTTTGGCATCCATTTTGTAAGTGGTGTTATGAATTTACTGTCATTGAAATTGTTGTAGGACTAATCTTTGATTTACTTACTTAAAATGGCGATTGCTTTTCAAAACGTAAATAATGAAATTTGTTGTCTTTATTATAATTCTTTTTCTTAAATCGAAATATTTAAATGAGCACATTATTTAATTTACTTCTGCATGCGTTGTTTTGGTAATAAAATATATGCTTTTATTGAAATGAGTATTAAAATATATTACATTTTGAAATACTCGAGTATTAATTTTTATACTTGATTATAAATTTTGGTAAAATGACCAATATTTTAAATAGTACGTTGTAGTTTTTTTTTATTTTTAAAAACACTTCCCCACCCAAAATCCCTATTTTCACTGTATTCCGTTCTTTTTTTTTAATAACAAAATATAATTAAAAATTGTAATTTTGGATCACTGAATATTTTTAATTATTTAATTTATTTTAATAATTTGAAATACAATTTTTAAATAATCGAGAATTAATTTTAATACTTGAGTATTAATTTTGCTGAAATAACCAATATTTTGATTAATACGTTGTAGTTTTATTATCATTTTTTAAAACACTTACCCACCAAAAACCCCTATTTTCCCTGTATCCCGTTCCATTTTTTTTTAACAAAATATAATTAAAAATTGTATTTTTGAATCATTGATTATTTATACTATTTGAATTTTTAATTTTTTTAAAATAAATTATTTAAATACTCGAGTATTAATTTTAATACTCGAGTATTAATTTTGCTAAAATAACCAATATTTTAATTAATCCGTTGTAGTTTTTTTAACATTTTTTAAAACACTTCCCCACCCAAAACCCCTATTTCCCTGCATCCCGTTCCAGAGTTTATTGTACTAAAAAAAAATGTATAATTATATTTCATTTGCGTTGTAATGGTATGCGTATTATTCATAATCGTTGTAATAGTACATTTCTATTTATTATACTACATTGCGTTGTAATGGTACTCGTGGTAATAACATGCGTTGTAATAGTATTTGCGTGGTAAAAAATGCGTTGTAAAAGTATGCGTGGTAACAATATGCGTGGTAACATCATATATCCCACCCAATGCAATGTCTGTCGCATCCAAATGTCATCCAACATAGACATCCATTCATCATTTACCCTTGTCCTGTTTAACTCCAGCACTGGCTCCAAAGGCATATCGTACAAGCCACTTCAACTGGATCAGCAATCAGGTATTAAAGAAACACAACTATACTTACATATCACTACCTATACCACAACATCAAATAGTCAGAAAAGTAATGGGAGGACCAATGTCTACAAAACTATGAAAGTTTTTAATGAAAGGATGAAATTATTCATCAAATGAAACATAAGCCAATGGCCAGTTCATAATGTCACAAATGTGCTGCAGCACAAGGCTGTGCCAAAACACTTGCGCTATCTGACACTGCCAGTGAGCCTACTGATAAAGGGACATCCATTGAGCACAGCAGGCACCTCAAAGATGGTACTTGGGAAGGGAGCAGAGGTTTATCCTTGGGAGGTATTTCTTGGGTTTGGGATCTTTGGGGCTGGGTTTTGTTTTGGGAGGTTTTTTTTCTTCTTTTTTGGGCTGGGATCAGGGGGTTGGGAGGCTGTTTTTCAGGTGAGGAGTGGGAAATGGAAGGGGTGGGGTTAGGTGTGAAATATATTTTGGGGACTTTGTGAGGGGGTCCAAGTGTCAGAGGGTTAAGGGCAAGAGCAAACAAGAGAGATTCACAGGAAAAATAGCGTATTTAGGATGGAGTTTGGGTTGTGAGGATGAGGGCGTGGAAGAGAGTGTGGGGGGTCTGTTGTTTGTACTGTATGTGTGTGATGGTGGCTGTTGTGTTGGTGACTGTGAGCATAAGCATTCATTGGGGGAGTATTACGGATGTGCTGGGTGTGATGGAGGGGTCTGTGTTTGTTGCTGTGGTGTCTGTGGCTATGGTTGAGTCTGTGGAGGGGTCAGTGTTTATTGATGTGGTGTCTGCAGGTATTGGTGTGTCTGTGGATATGTCTGTGGCTGTTGCATTGATATCTATGGATATGGGTGTGTCTGTGGAGGGTCAGTTTGTTTTGCTGTGGGGCCTGGGGGTATGCTGGGGTGGTGAGAGAGGTAAGTGTTTGCTGTGTTCCTGAATGTCTAGATTTCTTGGATGTCTTGGGTTTGTGTGTGTGAAGGAAGTTGCCCAATTAGGGTCACCCGGGTAACTCACAATCACCTCTCAGCCTTCCATACCAAATGAAGAGTCAGTGAGACAGTAGAGAATACAAAACAATATCTGGTTATTCAGGTACAGTCAGAGTGGAGCCCAGTCTGCCCAGTCGCTAGGAGTGCTGCAGAGGGACTGACATCAACAAGCATAGAGATACATTATGTACATTTCAGAACCATTGAAGGCACACCCACAATAGAATTTTCCAAGCAGATGCAGCAAAGCAATGAAGTAAAAAGGATAAGTTTCGATTCTGAGGCCAGGGACACACTGTCTACTACTCAAGGTCCCTCTGCCTGTGCCCGCCACTAGACAAGTGGGAGAAGGCTTCTATCCAGTGGAAAAGGTATACACTAATAAGGACAGTGTATTCATTAGTGAAGCGAATCCCAGCCTCTGGGAAATGAAACCCAACTGAGATCTCTTCTCAGAAATGGCGAAGGATTAGTTTTGATTATAACGCAAAAAGGCGCCCACATAGAAAATTTTGCAGCAAATGCTAACTTACATAGAACAATGCACAAACATGAATTTTCCTATTCTAACATGCTGTGCTTGGGTCTGTGGAAGTGTGTGCTTGCTTAGGTCTGCATATGCTTGGGATAGGAATTGGGAAGAGGGAATGTGGAAGGGGAGGAGGGGAGGTAAAACGTTGGGACGGGTGGTGTGCTGCCGTGAGGGAGGAGTCCTGAGCCTGAAAAGATCTCTGTAAAACAGACATGCCAGTGTAATGCCTTCCAGGAAGGCTACTACCTGGGTCATGTGGGTGATTAGCCCCCAGGTGACATTCAGCACAGCAGTCTGACACACATAGATGCTCCTTAGGAGATCAATAGCCTCCTCACTGAGGGCAGCAGGGCTGACAGGGGCTGTGGTGCCTGGAGTGATGGAGAGCACTCCACTCCTCGGGGAGCGGGAACAGCCAACTTGTGGGGGGACAACAGGGAGGGTGGCGATGGAACTGGGGGGGCAGACAAGGATAAAGGTGGAACTGATCTTGTTGGGTTCACCACCACTTTGGAATGTCCACTGGAAGATGGCTGAAATGAGGATAAGATGCTGATGTGCTCTTGGGAACTGCTCACACCCTCCTTGTCACTGGGTCCCTATGTGTCTGACATATCACATCCGGAACCACCATGGCCATCTGTGTCCCTACTGATGTTGGCCCCCATCGCCTCTTCTTGCCATGGATGTTTCTGAAATGCCAAGTAGCATGGGTTTATTGCAAATGCATTTCCACACCTGACCATCACAACTCACTGGAAAACATTAAAGAGGTCTACAAATCAAACCACCTTCATGGTTCACGCCACAGGCTTCCAAGTTAGCATGAGTATACGTACATGCATGCTGCATAACCTGCAATCCATTGGGTTTACTCATGTCAGAACCCAAGACTGGCCCAAATGCATGGATGGAACTCTGCACTCTATACTTATGTCCATACTCGGATAGCTGATCAACTTGCATACTATAGCACTTGTTGTATATCATTGTAAAGAGAACTAACCAAATAGGATGGATGCAAAATTGAGATTTACACAACACTCACACAAGGTCAAAAGTCCAACAGATCTACCTATCCCTCATAACACATGATGATATCATGAAGGTGAAATTGAACACCAATGTACCTTCAAGTATTGATGTGGCAGACATCATGTCACATGGAAATGTTCATTGCACACTGATGAGACTATGCACTCTAAATTACATCATTTGACTACTACCTGGAAAATAAAAATTAACTTACAATACTTTTTGTTTAGCTGTGTATCACATTCAACACAGAAAAAAGTTCCCAAAAAACAATAAGGTCCTAACATTTGGAGGATAGATACTCTGAATTCACACAGCACAGCACTACATATAGCCATGTGAACATCCCCAGTCCTGCTTGGTAAAGGTGATGACGCCAGTCTGAGATTGTATATCCACAAGCCAAACCACCTTTGAAGGTTTTGGTTGTCCCTGAACATCTATGATATGAAGATATGGTATCAGTTGAGTCCCAATGGGCAGTCACATCACAGCACTCGTTGGAATGGCATACTCATATTGCCTTGTGAAGCTCAGAGTAGACACTCACATAGGAGCACCTATATCTCACTTAGTCATGCATGTCACCAGTCAGTTAATGTATGTTTAGGAACATTTTTGCAGATGAACCATCAACTGCCAAATTCGCACTTACCAACATGAGGCACCAATGCTGATGGCACCAGTGATGCTTGCACACTCATTTCACTCTATGATCAGCATTTTCCATTGAGAACTGTTGTACAGTCACTGCATGTAATATGAAGTTTATGTCATGTCACATACAATAGGCCCACCATCAAATGAGAGACAATATTAGGGTACATCACTCGTCACACAAGCATGAGCAGTTGCCTGTGTGGTACAAATGTCACCTAAATTTACAGAGAACATGAGATGAACACTCACTTCACTCAGCCAGGTGTCTGCTCAAAAAGAGAGGATTAGATGTGGACAGGACTCTGCTGTCTTCCAAGTCAGAAAGACACAACACATCATCATTCACTAACTACCACACTTACACAAATGATGACTCAACTTGTGTATGGCACATGGGTCATCAAAAATCTTGATTTGGACATGACTGCATGTAACACACAAAGTAACATGCATGACTCTGGCCAGGACTCACCCACTTGTCACTGCTGTTAAACCCTCAACTGCCCATCAAGCCCTGGTAGGCCACCTCTAGTATGTGGCCTATCAGGGGGGTCAAGGCCTGGTGTGCACCCTTTCCATATTGTGAGGACTTCCCCAGCTGAACCTCTGTGATCTTCTGGGTCCTGCGCAACAGGTCCTCCCACCTCATCCAGCAGTGGCACTGCGCTGGTTGTAGACACCCACAGTACACACCTTCCGGGCAATGGCTTTCCAAATGGCCCCTTTCTGATGGGCTTTGACTTGTATGGATGCAATAGATGTAGAAACAGAATGGAACTGAATGTTTGAGAATTGTCAAATCTATACACATCATATTGACAAGCAGCACAAGCCGTCATCAAGAGTCAACATATTACATGTGTCCATGTTAAGCGCAACTAATGCATGGATTAACACTTCTGTGGTTATCTGATGACTAACCTCCACCCTGGTTATGACCTACACTGACTGAGCCACCCAACTAACATCATGCAATCCAGGCCTATCCTACATGGAATGTGATGTGGGGTACCATGACACACAACACAGGATTTGGACCTTCTGAAAGGTAAACTGCCAGTGCATGACTGTCCAGACACCTTTCCTGCCAGGCCCCATTTCATTGATATATATGACCCTTACTGGCAAGAAGCATAGTATACACATCTTAATACTAAGGTCACAAAGTAAGGGCTGGTATGCATGACAATCAGAGCTACCGCTCAGGGGGCTGTGTGGACATGTGGACAACTTACTTAAATAACCAATTCAGTCATAATAAGTTTGTGCTGTTTGTACTGCCATCACAGGACACCTCTTTTGCCATATGAGGCACTGTAACAGGGATGTTAATCAACATATTGTTGTATGTGTTGTGTGAATGGGAATATTATAGCCAAGCTGATGAATCACATTTCTATATCTCTTCAAAAGTAACCTACTATCTAAACTTTTCATGTCTCAGATGTGCAATAGGCCTGTACAGTAGAACCAAAACTATTAGAAAATGGACCTGTGTTAATAAAGGGACAGTCATTGTTGACAGACACTCATTGACACTGTGTTCCAATGGAAAGAATGTTCAAGTCAGAGGATGGCCTCAGTCACCATGCCACATGTTTCATATAACAGCTATCAGGGCTACTATTGGGACAAATCACTCTTTCTGTGAACATCCACAGATCAGCAGTTCTACAGGGACACTACTCTGTGCGTCAGTTTGCCTACCACAGTAACTCATGGCCCGACTGTCCAAATATCAATGTTGGGCCTTGCTCCCTGCAGTCTGAAGGTACTTCTACCACATGTACATCACATTTCCATCAAATTCAATACACAATTTTAAACTTTAGGCCATTCCATATATGATCATATGGTTGTTTGGCACTCTGAAGGCCGAACCCCGCGCTGCTACCGAGCCACACCGAGACGCACCCACGGACCCTTCAGCTGCCACTCCTGCAAGTTCACCTGCAACCGGACCCACGCTACACCAGCACCCACTAAGCCGAACTTCAGCAGCACCCACCTGAAGTGCATCCTGCTCAACACCCGCTCCGTCCACAGACACGCCGTCGAGCTTTGGAACCTGCTCGACACCACAGACCCAGACGTCGCCTTCCTCACGGAAACCTGGATGAACGCCTCCTCAGCGCCCGACATCGCCATCGCCATCCCGGACGGCTACAAGATCATCCGGAGGGACCACGTCAACCAGACAGGAGGAGGCATCGCCATCATCCACAGGAACTCCATCCGTATCACGACCAACACCGACGACAACCTCGCACCCGCCGAACACCTGCACTTCCAGATCCACGTCAACCCCAAGACCACCCTCAGTGGCACCCTCATCTACAGACCCCCGGGACAACGCGCACAATTCAGCGAGGACATCGCCGACTTCGTCAGCCCGCTCGCCCTCCCCTCAACCGACTACATCCTCCTCAGAGACCTCAACTTCCACCTGGAGAACAACAACGACCGCAACACCACCACCCTGCTGGACAACCTCGCCAACCTCGGACTCAAGCAACTGGTGACCACCCCCACCCACTACGCCGGACACACACTCGACCCGATCTTCTCTTCCAGCAAGGACATCGCCTTCAGCCACGTCACGGGACTCCAATGGATGGACCACAGCTGCGTCCACTTCAGCTACAGAAGGACCACGCTCCACCATCTCCAGCAACAGGCTCCCCGCAGAAGCTGGAACATGATCACTGCAGACCAGCTCACTACTTCCCTGAGCAAGAACCCTCCCACCAGCACAACGAACCCCAGCCAAGCGGCCACCAACCTCACGAAATGGATCAGCGACTGCGCAGACGACCTCGCCCCTCTGAAGACCCAGCCGAGCAGACCCGGCAGCAAGAAAGCCCCATGGTTTAACGACGAACTCAAGAGCTCCAAGAAGAACTGCAGAGCACTCGAGAAAACCTGGCGCAGAGACCCAACACCGGACAACATGACTGCCCTCAAGCTCGCCACCCGAAAACACCACCAGCTGATCCGCGCCACCAAGAAAACTGCATTCAAGGAACGACTGGACAACAACGCACACAACTGCAAGGAACTCTTCAACATCGTGAAAGAGCTCTCCAACCCCAACGCCGGAAACAACGACATCACCCCTTCGCAAGACCTCTGCAACTCCCTCGCCTCCTACTTCCACAACAAGATCGCGGACATACACAACAGCTTCAGCACTCAACCAACGCACGCCACGACCGAACCACCGCCCCCCACCGCCACCCTCCGCGCCTGGACCCCGATCAGCACCGAAGACACCATCCGCACGATGAACTCCATCCACTCCGGATCTCCAACAGACCCCTGCCCTCACCACGTCTTTAACAAGGCCGACGCTGTCATCGCACCCCACCTGCGGGACATCATCAACACCTCCTTCGACAGCGCCACCTTCCCGGAGAGCTGAAAGCACGCCGAACTCAGCGCTCTACTCAAGAAACCATCAGCAGACCCTACCGACCTCAAGAACTACCGCCCCATCTCGCTGCTCCCGTTTCCAGCCAAAGTGATCGAGAAGACCGCCAACAAGCAACTGGCCGCCTTCCTCGAGACAAACGGCTCCCTCGACCTCTCGCAGTCTGGCTTCCGGGCCAACCACAGCACCGAGACAGCCCTGATCGCAGCTACAGATGACATCCGAGCCCTGCTCGACAATGGAGAAACAGCGGCCCTCATCCTCCTGGACCTCTCCGCGGCCTTCGACACTGTCTGCCACCGCACCCTAGTACAGCGCCTCAGCAACGTCGGAATCCAGGAGAAGGCACTGGAGTGGATCACCTCCTTCCTCGCCGGAAGGACACAGAGAGTCCGCCTCCCCCCGTTCAGATCGGAAGCCACCGAAGTAATCTGCGGCGTCCCTCAAGGCTCCTCGCTCAGCCCAACTCTCTTCAACGTCTACATGAGCCCCCTCGCAGCCATCGCACGCCAGCACAACCTGAACATCATCTCCTACGCAGACGACACCCAGCTGATCCTCTCCCTCACCAATGACCCCGCCACCGCCAGAGCCAACCAGCACGAAGGGATGACAGACGTAGCCAAATGGATGTTGAACAGCCGCCTGAAACTGAACTCGGACAAGACGGAAGTCCTCATCCTGGGATCCTCACCCTCCGCCTGGGACGACTCCTGGTGGCCCCCCGCCCTGGGCAGCGCACCCAAACCAACTGACCACGCACGCAACCTGGGCTTCATCCTGGACTCCTCCCTCTCCATATCCAGACAGGTCAACGCCGTCTCCTCGTCGTGCTTCAACATCCTGCGAATGCTACGCAAGATCTTCCGATGGATCCCCACCGAAACCAGGAAGACGGTCACCCAGGCCCTCGTCACCAGCCGGCTGGACTACGGCAACTCCCTCTACGCCGGCACCACCGCCAAACTCCAGAAGAGACTCCAGCAGATCCAGAACACCTCAGCACGACTCATCCTGGACATCCCCCGCCGCAGCCACATCTCCGGACACCTGAGAGACCTGCACTGGCTCCCGGTCAACAAGAGAATCACCTTCCGGCTCCTCACCCACGCACACAAAGCCCTACACAACCAAGGACCAGGATACCTCAACAGCCGCCTCAACTTCTACGCTCCCACGCGGCAGCTTCGATCGACCAGCCACGCCCTCGCCGCCGTCCCCCGCATCCGAAGAGCCACCACAGGAGGAAGGGCCTTCTCCTACCTGGCCGCCAAGACTTGGAACTCCCTCCCGACCCACCTCCGCCTGACCCAGGACCACCTCGCCTTCAGGAAGCAGCTCAAGACCTGGCTGTTCGAGCAGTAGCGGACCCCCCCCCAGCGCCTTGAGACCCTCCGGGTGAGTAGTGCGCTATACAAATGTTCTGATTGATTGATTGATTGATTGTGAGGTTTTGCTTGCTCCCAGACAACAGTTTTACAAAGCCTGATATGGGCTGAGTGATCAGTGGGATGGTACTCTTGGCTAACAACATCCTCAAGTGCTTATATCAGTTTACATACATGGCTTGGGGTGTGAACCCATACATACCAGTTCACATACACCATGATGTGACTTGAAAACTCATTCAAAAGCTTTATTCGATCATTAAAAAATAATCATGAAAGCACATATAATATTACAATATACAATCCATTTGAATAGAACTCATTGTAGCTACTGTATTCAGAGCGACATTGTAGACTAGGGAACAGAAAGGAAGATGTTTAATAGAGTGAATAACTGAATTTGAATGGGTTTTCTGCTCCTCTGGGGAGCCATGGAGCTGAGAATACAGGGGAAGGGCCTCATCTACCAGGGTCAAGTGAGCTATTTTCCAAACTGCTGCTTACATGCATACCACAAACGCAGGCATCAGCGCACACAGCCATTGAGCAGTAACCACCACTATCCCCAGTGTTAGCCTATGGCTGTGACCACCGTGCATTCGACTGCCTACCGTGCAGTTGACTACCACTGATGGGCAAAGTTTGACATGTCCTATTAGCGAGGTCTGGCAGCTGCCATGTTAGCAGTTGGGAAAACTGTACATAGACCAATGCCGTGCTGCACATTGTGCACTGCGGTTGGGGGAGTTTTGACATTACATGTTCTGCTACCCTCCCTATGGTGGAAAGTTTAAATTTTTACAGTTTCTGATGTGCACAGTTCTATACAGACCTGTGAATTCCACCTTTTGGAAGACAGGTGGAAGTTCAAGATTAGACTATGAAAATGCAAATTGTGTACTGCTTCATGAAGCATTTATGTTCAGACACATGACTGTTGCCTTACTTTTCACCCATGTCACTCTGCACACTATGACCAAAACTCATTTTTGTGTTACTCCTTCCATAGGTACTCTGGGAGAGGGAGGAGATGCCAGCCTCCAATGTACAGCCCATTTCCAGACCTACACATGGAAGAAAGACACATAATCACAAAGGTCAGTTTGAAAAGACAAACATTTGTGGATCTACGTCATCAGTTGGTACCTGACCTCCTACCACACCTCAAAAGTCATACATCAACCCCACCACTTGTTAAACTCTTGTCAGTTTTGCATTTTTGGGCCACCTGCTCTTTTCAATTCACTTTTGCTTTTTCTAGTGGAATATCACAACCTGTGTTTAGTTGGGACCTCACAGAGATGCTTATATCAATTTTGAGACACATGGCAGATATATCCAGTTCCCCAGACGTGAGGTTTTAGCCACTGTGAAGGTGGATTTCTATAGATTTGGACACATTCCAATATTGGCTTAGTACCACCACACGACAAGAGCATGTCTACCAGAACAGGAAGCACTACCGTTCTACCAACATGCAAGTTATCTGCCTAGTGGATTTGTACATCTCAAACATCTGTGCCCAGTTCCCATGATATGCCCTAGGATGCCTACGTTCTGCAGAACAGCACCATGGCCCAGCTGCTGTTCAACTACTACAGGCTTGTAGGTAAGAGTGATCTGTCTTAACTTTGTGTGCGAAATGTCAAGTAGCATTATCTGAAAGTGTGTAACTCTTTTTTGCACTTCTGTCTACCTTCCATCTAGGAGACATGGCGTATCCCAACCAGCCATGGTTGTTGGCCCCGCTGAGGAATCCTACAAGGCCAGGGGAAGCCTGCTTCAATGAGGCCCATGGAAGAAAATGCCAGCCTGTGGAGCATGTTTTTGGGCTCCTGAAAGCCAGATTCAGATGTCTGGACTGGACTGGGGAGCCCTCTTCTACTCATCTGGGAAGGTGTGTAAGATCACCGTGGCCTGCTGCATACTCCACAGCATTGCCCTGTGACTGTACATCCCTTACATTGCAGAGGATGCAGACCTTGAAGACCCGCTGGGTGGGGACACTGAAATACCAAATAAAGATGATGATAGTAGTGAGGAGGAAGGAATGGACTTGCGTCAAGATGACATCCAAAACCTCTTCTCCTGATTGTAAATATGGTGAGAAATGTTATGAGTTTTAATATTATTGCAAATTTTGTTGTGGTGATGTGAGGAGGATGTTAATGCTACATACTAGGAATATAAGGCTCTGACAATATCTGGAGAAAGGGTTTTGTTTTGTTAGTGTAACTTTGTTTAGTTTAAACATTTGTCTTGGACTGTGTTCTCTAGAAGTTGACTATGAGATGTGTGTCATATGTATGTTTTCTTAGTTAATCTCTCTGTGTTGGTCTGTTTTAGGTACCTTCAGCATGTCATCTTCATTTGGACATTTCAGAGCTTTGACGTTAGCAGGTATATGATGCTGTTCAGATGTATGAAGTGGACATGGATTCTTCCTGGGAATCTCTGTCACAGGGTTTGGGTGTCCAAAGCCAGTGCCAAGATAGCCTGCACAGCAGTAGGATAGAAGTTACCTGGCTTCCATTGGACTTGTTCCTTGTGGTGCTTTGGTCCTAATGCAATATGTGTGCCATCATGTGATCCAACACAATGTTGTGCTGTACCCACATCATGCTATACAACCTTCAAATTGGCTAATACCTCATTGTCTATGAACTGGATGTTTTTGTTGCTTTGTCTTATCATTGTAGTGCCAAGGGCTTGTAGCACATCACTGATATTTGCTTCTGAGATTCCACCAGATGCAAGCAACAATGTATTGAAATGACCATTTGGTCAGAAACTGTTGTACTGATATGGGTCTGTTTCTTTCTTTATTTTATGTAGGATTCTTTTTGTGAGGTGGTCAAAAAGGCTCCATCTGATGATGTAGTCCTAATTTGTAGTTGCCTATTATGTGGGATATTGTCAGATAAATCCCCTTCTTCCATGTCATGAGAGTCTGCAAGTGATTATGTGATCACTGACCCAGTATAACTGAAACATGTCTTATTTGGTATGTGCCTGACACCATGTCAGCCTATGATTTGAACTATAGAATAAAGATGTTGCAAGCCCAAACACCCGTATGTAGATGTAGTTCCAGAAGTCCCTAATTTTCATCACATGGTAATGCATTCACAATGTTTTATGTGTGAATTAAAACAGGAGACAATGCTTTAGTGATGTGCATTTTCATTTGAGTGAACAAGCCCTAGAAATCAAGTGACATAATAAAATAGTCACAACAAAGATGTGACTTCTTCAGTCATGGTGGATGAAGCCATTGTAGTAGAGTCCATTTGTTCTGGAGTCCAAAGTTCAACATACTCCTAACATCAGATATGGAAAAGTGGGCAGGATTATACAACAAAGTGAATGTGTAGCACACACAAAACAACATTAGGGGCAAGGTTTCTTCCTGGCAGTGGTGGGTTTCTTGCCATCCTGAGCTCCTAGATGTTTACGTGGACATTCTCTCCTGTGGGCAGAGGGGGGATCTGGAGCTGCTGAGACAGAGGCACTTGCAGGCATATCATTCTCTGTAAGGGACTCCCTTCCTGTGGCTGCGGAAGATATTGATAGCAGGTAGGTACTTGGGCAAAAGGAAGGGGTAGATCCAGGGGGAAAAGCCCTGCAGATGGTGGTGTATATGTCCCTCAGCACCAAAACTAGGGATGCCACCTCCGTGTGGAGGCTGTCCACCTCAGTGCAGGCACTTGCCACCTCCTTGTGGATGTCGGCCACCTCAGTATGGCTGCAAGCCACCTCCTGGTATGTGTGTGGCTGCAGCTCCTTCATTTCCTGTATTTCAGTCAAAACCTGGCCCATGATACATTGGGAGTTCTGGTAGGCTCCCTGGAGTTGGCTGATGGCAGCATGGGTGCCAGTGTTCTCATCAGGCTCACTCTGGGGGCCCACATTTACCCTCCCACAACTTCTAACCCCCATTCCCATGCCCTAGGCCCAGATTGCCCCCTCCCACCGGGTCCTGGTTCCTCAGTGACTGAAGTGGTGTTAGCCAGAGTAGAAACCAGGATGGGGGTGAACAGGATGGTAGTCACTGTGCTAGGTGCACAGGTCTGGGCAGTGATTGGCAGTGTTGTCGTAGCTGTGATGGGAGGTGTTGTAGAGTGCATAGTGAGTCCCACCACTGACGTCTGCCCCGGCTGACCAGATGGGCCATGACCTTCATCCACGTCCACATCTTCAGGAGCGCTGGCATCGCCGATAGAGTCTTGCTGGTGAGGAAAGGATTTCCTTTCAGTTACCAACCGCTGTTTCAGTGCGGTGGTTGTGAAATGGAGAATATTGCTAATAGTGGAAGTAAGGTATCTACAACCACGTTGTTTGTGTCAAAGTTAATGGGTACTTGGAATGGAACAAAATAGTTAGAGATTAGAACTGTCAGCTATTACTAGATATTTGTAGACATGTAATCAAAGTATTAGATGGCATCAGCTCATTAATTGTGAAGACATGTGACAATTTGCCTTTAGGGATAGACATTACAACTCCAAAACTCAACTACCAACACATTGTAGTCAGACCATGTGTTTTTGTCCATTCCAAGGCCTAGTTGTTTCTAATTCAGACAAGAACCCAGCTTGTAATTTTGTGTAGCATAATTCATCATGTGAGAAGTGCAACATCAAGGGGTCACCTGGCAGTGCCATTGAGCTGAGTTTCCTTCATGGCTGACATATATTAGGGGTACACCGTTGCTATGCTGTCATCCATGCTATCATTCATTTCAGTTGAGGGGTCCAGGACACCATCAAGCAAAGTATGCACACATATATCTGAGTGGAGCATTGTCTGTACATTGCATAGTCCATGATGAGTGAAGATCAGTTGTAGAATGGGAGACAAGTGAGAAGGGGCATGTTCCAGTCACTGGGCCTCATAGTAGTACTGAAAGCGTTTTAATGCCACTTTGCCAACACTTGAGAAATGGTAACCTGCATAAACAGTTAACAGCAGTTGTAACATGTCAAACAAGTGTACAAAGTGCAATAGGAGTGTAGCATCTTGTTTAGAGTTGGAGTGACAAGGCCTAATGGTGGTAGTGACAGATTTTTAATCTCTACGTACCAACACTTGACAAATGGTAAGCTGCCTGACTAGTGAAGATCAGTAGTAACATGGGAGACAAGTGAGAAGGGCCAAGAGGGGTGCAGCATCTTGGTCAAAGTTGGAGTGACAAGGCCTCATGGTAGTTGTAATCAGTTTAATTTCACTTTAGTAATACTTGAGAAATGGTAACATGCATGAACAGATCACAGCAGATGTAACATGGAAGACAAGTGAGAAGGGGCAAAAGGAGGTATGTATCTTGTTTAGAGTTGGTTTGACAGGGTCTCATGGTAGTTGTAGGCAGTCCGTTCAATGTACCTTTAGCAACACTTGACAAACAATCAGCATACCATGTCTGTTGGGAACATGCATTTGGTATGGACCATACATTTACATTTTAACACGTATCATGGATCCTGTATAGATAAAGTATTGTAAATGCACTTTCAGATAGCATTGCAACATGTCCATGAGTTGGATATATGTGCTCTTATATGCAGCATTACACATTGCTCAAGACAAACCAACATCTCAGCTTCTCTGAGTATTGCATTTTAGGTAAGTAGAAAGAGAGCAGAATATGTAAAGAAGAGTTGAGAGCAAACAAGACAATGTGATATGGTTGCAGTTGTTGAAGTGTACCTTACCAGAGTCTACTCCTCCAACAATTTCTGATGAGCCCTTAGTATGCAGGATGACCATAACTTTCTCCTCCCAGGGTAATGGTGTGCTGGGAGGGCCACTGCCAGTCCTCTGAGTGATGGCTGTTGTACTTGGTACGCACCCTCAGCCTGTGTTTGTTCCACCTCTTCCTAATGTCTCCCTGAGTGCGCAGGGTGTTACCAACAGCATTCGCTCTGTTGGCTATCCTGTCCCACATTTACATTTTCCTACTGATAAGAGTCTGCTCGACGAGGGTCACAAAAATGTGTGGCTCTACTTTAATGATTTCATCCACCATGACTGTCAACTCTTGCACAGTGAAGCTAGGTTTCTTTTTTGGAGGCATGGTGTAAAAAAAGTGAGTGAGTATGTGTTCTGCTTGGGTTCTCAGATTAGATAGAACCAGCTCGTCAGAGCCTTACTAACCCAGCCAGAACGTTACCCTCTGCCCCTCCCTAGGACCTATTCACAACAGGTATCTACCCCCTAAGGACAGGGAATTCCTAAGATGCATACCATGTACCTCCTATAATATTAGCAATCAGTGGCCTCGCGGTCCCATTCGAACCCAGACCTCTCTACCCAGACGGCAGTATCAGAATCGGCGATCTCGCGGTCCCATACGAACCCAGACCTCTCTACCCAGACGGCAGTATCAGAATCGGCGATCTCGCGGTCCCATACGAACCCAGATCTCTCTACCCAGACGGCAGTATCAGAATCGGCGATCTCGCGGTCCCATTCGAACCCAGACCTCTCTACCCAGACGGCAGTATCAGAATCGGCGGCCTCGCGGTCCCATTCGAACCCAGACCTCTCTACCCAGACAGCGGTATCAGAATCGGCGATCTCGCGGTCCCATACGAACTCAGATCTCTCTACCCAGATGGCAGTATCAGAATCGGCGATCTCGCGGTCCCATACGAACCCAGATCTCTCTACCCAGACGGCAGTATCAGAATCAGCGGCCTCGCGATCCCATACAAACCCAGACCTCTCTACCCAGACGGCAGTATCAGAATCGGCGGCCTCGCGGTCCCATACGAACCCAGACCTCTCTACCCAGACGGCAGTATCAGAATTGGCGATCTCGCGGTCCCATACGAACCCAGATCTCTCTACCCAGACGGCGGTATCAGAATCGGCGGCCTCGCGGTCCCATTCGAACCCAGACCTCTCTACCCAAACGGCAGTATCAGAATCGGCGATCTCGCGGTCCCATACGAACCCAGATCTCTCTACCCAGACGGCAGTATCAGAATCGGCGGCCTCGCGGTCCCATTCGAACCCAGACCTCTCTACCCAGACGGCAGTATCAGAATCGGCGATCTCGCGGTCCCATACGAACCCAGATCTCTCTACCCAGACGGCAGTATCAGAATCGGCGATCTCGCGGTCCCATACGAACCCAGATCTCTCTACCCAGACGGCAGTATCAGAATCGGCGGCCTCGCGGTCCCATTCGAACCCAGACCTCTCTACCCAGACGGCAGTATCAGAATCGGCGATCTCGCGGTCCCATACGAACCCAGATCTCTCTACCCAGACGGCAGTATCAGAATCGGCGGCCTCGCGGTCCCATTCGAACCCAGACCTCTCTACCCAGACGGCAGTATCAGAATTGGCGATCTCGCGGTCCCATACGAACCCAGATCTCTCTACCCAGACGGCAGTATCAGAATCGGCAATCTCGCGGTCTCATACAGACCCAGACAACCTACCCAGACGGCAGCTTATCCTATGATTACCATTATATAAAGGGATCAATCTCACTATTCATCAGGCTTTCCACCTCAGAGTTCTGCTCCTGAGGCGGAAAGCCGGGAGCGAGGCATCTTTTTTTTTAAACTTTGAGTGTCACAGATTGAATTGTGTTTTAAACTTTAAACTGTCACAGAATACTTGTGTAGTTTTTAAAATTTCACTCACTTGTTGCTAGCAAGCAGTCACAGCGTAGCAGCGCTCCCTCGCGCCCTCGCCACGAGCGGAGACCACGCCCCCTGCGTAGGCCACGCCCCCAAGCCACTTAGGCCACGCCCCCAAGCCGACCACTACAAAGGCGTCGATTTTGGGCGCCAGGCAGATTTCAGAGTTGTGCTCCTGAGGCGGAAAGCCGGGAGCGAGGCATCTTTTTTTAAAACTTTGAGTGTCACAGATTGAATTGTGTTTTAAACTTTAAACTGTCACAGAATACTTGTGTAGTTTTCAAAATTTCACTCACTTGTTGCTAGCAAGCAGTCACAGCGTAGCAGCGCTCCCTCGTGCCCTCGCCACGAGCGGAGGCCACGCCCCCTGCTTAGGCCACGCCCCCAAGCCACTTAGGCCACACCCCCAAGCCGACCACTACAAAGGCGTCGATTTTGGGCGCCAGGCAGATTTCAGAGTTGTGCTCCTGAGGCGGAAAGCCGGGAGCGAGGCATCTTTTTTTTTTAAAACTTTGAGTGTCACAGATTGAATTGTGTTTTAAACTTTAAACTGTCACAGAATACTTGTGTAGTTTTTAAAATTTCACTCACTTGTTGCTAGCAAGCAGTCACAGCGTAGCAGCGCTCCCTCGCGCCCTCGCCACGAGCGGAGGCCACGCCCCCTGCTTAGGCCACGCCACCAAGCCGACTCCTCCCCCACCTGCAACGGTACAAATTATGTGCATATCTCGGTCGCGCAGCGGGCGAGCGCAGCGGGCACGCCGTTTGCGCGCCGAAGGCGCGCCTAAGGCAAGCCCGTCTGCGCCCGTCCGCGACCAGAACGCGGCCGGGGCCGGACACGCTGACGGTGAGAGCGCTCAAATAGATAGAATTGTCTGGTCGAGGGATAACCTATGGTCTCTCAATACTTTGGCGGAAACCTGTGCACACAGCATCGATCTTGGGTCCTCCACTCTCCCTTATACCTGTAGGACATGTGGGCTACAACTAGGCATACCGGCCAGTACAAAGGCTGGAGGATCTACTAAATCCAAGCCACCAATCAGTAAAAACCTTAGCGCGGGACTTGTGAACTGTAGATCCCTTGCAAAGCATGCAGATGATATATGGCTGCTGTTGGAAGGTCACTAATGGGACATATTGTTTCTAACAGAAACCTGGCTTAACGATGATAACATGACTGCCATTGCACTGGCTATCCCCTCTGGATATAAAATTTGTTTCTCCAATCGACTAGGTGATAAAAGAGGGGGGGAGTGGCAGTTATATTTAAAGAACAGCTCACACTCACCTCCTTCGCCCCCATATACACCCAGGGTCTAGAGGGACTACACTTCTGCTTCCAGGTGGGATCTCAGCTATCCCTAGAAGGACTAATTATCTACAGGCCTCCAGGGGGGAAAGACTCCAACCTCACTACTCTGATGGATATGATCATACAAAGCTCCCTCCTTCACCCTCAGTTTCTTGTTGTCGGAGACTTCAACGTTCACATGGACAGGGCAGATTGTCCTTCAGCAGATTTACTGAGATCTACATTGATCTCAGCTAACCTCAGACTCGTTAATAAGGCCCCCACACACAGAGCGGGCCACACGCTTGACCTAATAATAACCAACATTCCAAACGTGTCGGCAAATATACCGCTACCTCTAATTTGGTCAGATCATTTTCTGATACCATTCCTAATCAAAATAACAGTTGATAAACCGGCGCCAAGCAAGTGCTCTTTTATGAAAAGACAATGGAGCAAACTAGTCCCCGATATCATGGGTCCAGTTCTTGCCCAGAACCCTCCTACCCTCACCTCCAATGTGGAGACGGATGCCCGACTACTCAATGACTGGATTGGCAATATGGTAACATATATTGCCCCGGCGACGGCCGCTACATCTAAACGAGACTCTCCATCTGCTCCCTGGTTCTCTCAGGAGCTTAGACTACAAAAATCAGATTGCAAAAAACTGGAGCGCTTATGGAGGAAAAACTACGAACCTCTACAGAAGACTTACTATAAGGAAGCATCCAAAAAATTGCATAGAGCTATTAGAAAAGCAAAAAAACAGTTCTATGCGAACTCTATTCAGCAAGCTGAACACCCAAGTAGGGAAACTTTCAAAATAATACAGTCTTTCTTTAAACCTATGAGTGTTGAGAGGGATGTCCTCCCATCGGTCTCATTCTGTAATAGCATCTCTGACTTCTTTGACTCTAAAATAAAGAAAGTCTATGAGTCCTTTGGCCCAGAGAAGATCACAGAAAAAAACGATCTAGCTGGCACTACATCGGACCGCGCTATCTTGAGACAATTTGCTCCGATAGACCTGAGTACAGTTAAGCTAGAACTCAGCCGATGCAAATCGGGCTCGCCGGACGACCCATGCCCTCCCAAACTTTGGAGTCGCATAGCCGACTTCGTGGCCCCCACTATTCAGCATATATGGAATTCATCCATCTCTTCGGGGATATTCCCGAATATCTGGAAACATGCTACTCTACTCCCCCTAAAGAAAAAACCAAATGGGGACCCCAAGGACCTCAACAATCTTCGCCCGATCTCCCTCCTGGCAGCACCAGGCAAAATGCTTGAGAAAATTATCCAGCGCCAATTGAATCAATTTATTGAGCAAAACAAAATATTACACGAGACACAATCAGGCTTTAGACCCGGCTTTAGCACTGAAACAGCACTAATTGAGGTGGCCGAGTCAGTGAGGTGGTCGATGGATTCGGGAGACTCAGCTATATTGGTGCTCCTGGATCTGTCGGCCGCCTTTGATACGGTCGACCACAATATTCTGCTGCTGCGACTGGCGAAGCTAGGCATCCAGAGCCAGGCTTTGGAGTGGATACAATCATACCTGACTCAAAGGACTCAGAAGGTGGCTCTAAAGAATGTCTCCTCTTCTCCAAAAACCCTCAGCTGTGGTGTCCCCCAGGGTTCGGCCTTGAGCCCACTCCTATTTAATGTTTACCTTGCTCCACTCTTCACGCTAATTGCCAACTGGGGGATCAAGGCAATTTCAGACGCCGATGACACCCAGCTGGTGTTCCCATATTCAGAGGTGTCAGAAACATCCTTTCTGAGTCTGAAGGGGTGCCTACAAGACGTGGCCTGCTGGATGAACACCAATAAACTAAAACTCAATGCCAGCAAGACAGAGGTGATCTTTTTCGGAAAAAGCCCCCCTCCACCATCTGAACTATGGTGGCCGGCAGAGATGGGACACGCCCCCTCGCCCAGCCACTCAGCAAGAAATCTTGGAGTCCGGTGGGACGACAAGCTGTCATTTGCTTCACACATCCAGCATGTGGCAGGTTGCTGCATGAGCAAATTGAGAAATCTCCGCAAGATTCTCAGATTTTTACCAACTAGCTGCCGAAAAACTGTAATCCATGCCACAGTTACTTCAAGGCTGGATTACGCCAATGGCTTGTATCTGGGCTTACCAAAGTATCTTATACGACAACTCCAAATGGTCCAAAATGCGGCTGCGAGACTTTTAATGAGGATTCCTTACAAACACTCTATCTCTCCGCATCTCCTTTCCCTTCACTGGTTACCAGTGGCAAGCAGAATAAAATTTAAAGCACTCACCCTGGCTTTTAGATCTCTGTTCGGCAACTGCCCAAATTACCTGAAAGCTAGACTACCAAGATACACCCAAGCCCGGTCCCTTAGATCCAACAACAGTGTACGCATTACAGCCCCTAGAGCAAAAAGAGCCAGGTTAGGTGGTCGCACCTTCTCGGCCAATGTGGCGGCACTATGGAACTCGCTACCCCTTGCTCTCCAACAGGCTCCATCCGAAGCATGTTTCAAGAGATTACTGAAAACCTGGCTGTTTGCCCAACCACGCTAGGCACCACGTTAGACTCCAGCTCTCTACCTAAACGGGCACAACACTGTTGCTATAGCGCCGGGACACCTCCTCGTGAGGTAGCTGTTCGCGCTTTATAAAACTCTGTATTATAGAACTACAATGTCCCGGATCACACAACGGTTGCCAATTTAGATAATGTACAGCATGGTCGTTAATTCAAGGGGCTCCTCTCTCCCTTATTCAGTTACCACTTACCTGATCAGGGTTAGCATCTGTTCACATAGCAGCATCTGACTAGAAGAATAGGTTACCCTCTCATACAAGAACACACGGCACATGTCGGTTCACTAAGAACTGGGGTACTTTATTTCCCATTACCATAAACAAACATATAACACCATACTACAACACATAGCCTGCAAAGAAAAGTAAAAGATTAGGTTGTACGCTCTAATAAGAAAGGGTCGACATCACCTTATTAATATGAAGTCCGCACTCTGCAGTCATCTAGGTTCCCTTCTCGTCTGGGCCTTGGCTCGTCTTGAAGTCACACCTCCGCAATCACGGGTACACGGCTGCACCGCTATGCGCTGTTCCCTTCACCCTTCTCCAAGCCCCTGGGACCTTCCTCTCATCGGCTACTCTCCTTCCCTGGCTGTTCTGCTAGGAGAGTACCTGTCTCTCGATTCTTCTCCGCTTTTAGAATGGTGTCTGTCTTCCCTGGAATAAGTAATAGGTTTGCTACTAACGGCTAGATGCCGCCTACGAACTGACTCTACAACTATCTCGGGCTTTCACTAATATAGAAGCGTGTTTCTTCATGGAAAATTCCAGCCAGTAACCTGCCGCCCACCAAATTCTTGTACCTCCCCGTACCAAGGACACGTTCCCAGCCGGCCGGCCTGATGTTGTGTCTTCGGCATGAAGAAAAATACAATCCTTCGACAAGGGCCGGCCTGAACCGGTTCTCTCCAAGCGAACAACACCTCGTAACTAAAACATTACACTTGACCTAGAAGCATCCCAAGCTGCCAGGGCAGAAAGAAAGATGGAGTCTCTCCCGTTTGAGGCCTACCAGGCCCGAATTCAGCATAACTCCATGGAAAGTATAATAATACCCTAACTAAAGGACGTATTATCCCTGATACTAGCGAATCTATCCCCTAGCCTATATGTATAAGCTCTAATCTAGGGAGGAGAATGCAGAATTATATCAAAGTGCCTCGTAAATAGGCTCTATCCACTACTCTAACCCTTGCACTGGAATGATTAGAGACTGAAGTCACCATCAATCACCTTTCCTCAAAAGAGGGCCGGGAAAATCGAGCAGAACATTTCACCCTTGACTTCAGTCTATTATACATTCATCAAACAGAACTAACATCTGTGGAAGAATAATAGGAAACAAAACTAACTGATCTATGTCTAGTACCAGGTTTGCAGTATTGAAGTAGAGAAGGAATACACTGAATAAAGCAACAGATAGCAATCAGAATGCTAATAGTAATCAAAATCCCCCCTAATATTTGACGCAACATATGTAAATCAGGTAGCCAATTAAAGAGCCAGTCAAACCAGCCCTGGTCAATGTGTTTTCTAACCTCTTCCGTCAAGTCATGAAGTTTGTCAATATGAGCCTGAATGGATTTTGTATGGTCAGACAGGTTAAAACAACAAAGACCCTCAAAATCAGAACAACCATGTCCATGTTTAAGCAAAAGATAATCAATAGCCGCCCGGTTCTGCAAGATAGCTCTACGTTCACCCTGGGCGTCTAATAGTATATCAGATAAAATCGTAGAAGTATGATTAATGGATTTTACCATCCAGCAGGCCATTTTCCCAATAGACTTGGCATTATAGACCGCCAAGGCAGGAACACCAACAATTGAGAAAGCTAAGCTAAGGTATTCAGATTTGGAATATAAATGCATAGACGAATCACAGTCCTCCTGTAACATTACAGCATCTCGGATCACACGGGAATTAGCATGAGGATGTGAGGAGAACATCAACAAACTCAGTCTGGTAATGGCACAAGGGCCTCCGGAGATGTTCGCGGGAATATATGGCAAGATGTATTACCACAAGAGAAGAGCCAACCAGAGGGTAGCAGCATTGTACGGTAATGACTGGGGGTCACCACTAAACTCTTACAAGTCATATTATTTTGAACAGAGGTACATCATTTCGGTGATCTTCGGAAGCACAAAGTCCTTTCATGAGCTGTGAATGATGTAGTACCTTTCAATTTCAAACGCACACACTCAGAAATAGCATTGGGATCACAAGTAAGGAAGAAGCATAAATCACCCTGCGTGATATTATAAGTGATTATCTGGGACTGGATCAAGGGTGTCGAATCGGACAACTCAGTACATAAAGGACAGTATTCATGTGTAGCAACGTCTCCCAAAAGGACATTAGGACGGGCATTCGATACATTGAAAATATGGGCCAAAGTCTCTAATGAAGCAGGGACAGCAACTAAACAAGTCGCTAGAATGTCAGTCACCGAACGCATCGGTGTTAAACAAAAATGAGGGGCATTAGTCACTCGCTTGGCCAAAGTAGTCCAAAAGTTCGATGACGAATCCCACGCAGCAAAGGAACGCGACATCCGGGTTCTCAAATCAGCCCGGGTTGATGGGTTCCCTCCTCTCCCGTCGTAGCAGTCCAAAAGGAGTCCAACGCCGACACATCCTGCAGCAACAGTCCAGAGAATGATCTGAAAGAAAATCAAAGACAGGCATTATTCATTCTCGTAGGTAACATTTGTCAGTCGGGACAGCTTCCCAGCTATCTTTCCCTGGTCTCATGACTAGAACAGTATTATCATGACCGGTTGCAATAATCTCAGCTTGTTCAGGGGGATTCTTAGGCGATTGCACCCAAACTCTAGCCCCAGGATTATCCGTGGAGCCGAATCCTTTTTGTCCTCGTACAGTTAGCAACGTTGGGGCAGTGCCTTTTGTGATCTCACCACTGAAAACAGGCATTATCAACAATTGAGCAATTCGGTCAGTTTTATGAATCGGTAAATCAACCTCACTGCTATTCAGCAGGAGCACCTTAATCTCTCCCTGATAGTCACTGTCAATGACTCCTCCGAGTACTTGAACACCTTTCACAGCCAGCCCCGATCTAGGGGCGATTAATCCAAAATTTCCAGTGGGTATACAGACACCAACACCGGTTTCAATGATGACTCGATCTTTACTCTTCATAATAGTATCATTCATGGCATGCAGGTCTAGACCTGCCGACCCCGGGGTCGCTCTGCATGGAGCCAGTGCTCCGGGGGTAATTTCCCAGTATATCACAGTGTCACCAATTTGATTGGGCTTTGCATCGACATTTGGAGGAAACAAACGCATCAATGGAGATTCAGCATTTAGAAAGGGACGATTATTCAAAATTAACAAGGCCTGAAATAAATAGTCTCTCCAATTCCTATAGCGGTCGCCGGTTAACTTACACAGTTGATGTTTCAGCAAACCGTTCATCCGCTCGATGAGGCCCGAGGCCTGAGGATAATATGGTATATGAAACACCCATTCAATATTATTCTCCACACAAAATTCCTGTACCAATCTTCCACGAAAATGGGATGCATTATCAGATTGAATTTGGAAGGGGACACCATAATAAAGCATAATCAATTCCAATGTCTTAATTGTATTCACTTGGGTAGCTTGTTTACAGGGGAGGGCCACTAACAGGCCACTGTATGTATCAACAATGGTGCAAATGTATTGACAATTTTTACTCATAGGAAGTGGACCAATATAATCAATTTGCCAAATTTGAGCGGGCAGTTTCCCGCGATGTAAGTGACCTTTAACAATTTGAGGCACTTTCCGCTGTCTAGCATGCTGACAAATGGGACAATGCAAAATAATGTCTTCGATTAAATCTAAAGGAATATAAATTCCTCGATCAGCAGCCCACCTGCTAGTGGCTTTCTCTCCATAATGTCCTGCTTTCTGGTGGGCCCATTTCGCCAATCCTTCCATATCAGAATCCTGCATGTCCACCATTGCCTCAGCAATTTTAGATTGTTCATCTGCAATATTATGAAAAAATTTGTCAAGGGAGTCTATTGGGGTATGAGCATCCACGTGAAAGATTGTAACAGTACTTTGCGGGAGCATTTCCCAAATCTCTTGCCATAGTTCTTTCCCCCACAGTTCTTTTGAATGCAATTCCCCATTATGGGAATGCCAAGTCGGTAACCAAATTGCCAATCCATTGGCAGTAGACCAGGAATCAGTAAAAATATGACATGTGCCAGGTAACTCTTGCTTCAGAACTTGATAAACAGCATAAAGCTCAGCAAATTGGCTGCTCTTTCCCTCACCAGTTGTACTTAGCAACTTTTGTGTGATCGGATTATAGGACACTGCCTTCCAATGTCGTTTTGTCCCTATGAACCTTGCCGAACCATCAGTAAACCAAACGTGGTTTCTGTCCTCCGGGGACAAATCATCAAATGGCTTACCCCACTTGACAGGGGATTCCTGTACTAAAGGTACGGAGCATTCACTCTCTGTCTCAACCGATGGTGCCCGCGCCACCTGCTCATGCAAGGATGCAACTCCCTTTGGTCCCACACGTGCCCTGTCCTGTATGTACCATTTCCATTTAATCACACTCGCTTCCTGAGCGTGTCCAATTCTGTGAGTTTTCGGCGAACTCAAAACCCACTGCATGATAGGAATTTCAGGTCGCAAGACCACATCATGTCCCAAAGTTAATTGCTCGGTATCCACCAGAGCCCAATAACATGCAAGCAACTGTTTCTCAAAAGGTGTATAACGCTCACCAGCATCGGGTAACTTTTTAGTACTTTACCTTTTCCTTGTTTCTGCCACAAACTCCAATTTGCATAAAGGCCTTGTACAGACACATTCAAATCCACATTACCATCGCACACAGGCCATAAATCCAAGGCATACTGAATCGCTTCTTTTGCCAAACTAAACGCATCTTGCTGTGGTTTACCCCATTCAAACGCATTCTTTTTACGAGTGACTCGATACAAGGGGGCCAATATTTGACTCAAATGAGGAATATGCTGGCGCCAAAAACCAAATAATCCGATGAAGCTTTGGGCTTCTTTCCTATTCCTCGGAACTGCAAAATCAAGAATCTTTTGTTTTACTTGTGGAATCACTTCTCTGTGACCTTCATGCCAATTAATACCCAAAAATTTTACAGTCTGGGATGGACCTTGTAATTTATCCGGGTTGATTTCCCAAACTTTCTCACGCAAACACTCAAGGATTTTATCTAATTGGGTCTGAACTTCATCTTGTGTTTCACCTTGAATCAGAACATCATCAATATAATGACATATCTGAATTTTCGAATGTACAGGTACCTCAGCCAAATGCTCTGCCACCAGCCGGTGACATATCGTAGGACTATGCACATAGCCCTGGGGAAGACTTCTAAACGTCATTTGACGTCCGTTCCATGTAAAACTGAATTGTTCCTGGCATTCAGGGGCAATCGGGATTGAAAAGAAAGCATTAGCAATATCAATGGACGCATACCATGTACCTGGATGCTTTTGAATTCTTTCAATTAAAGTAATGATATCCGGGACTGCGATAGTCAAAGGGGGCGTATACTTATTCAATTCTCGATAATCAACAGTCATGCGCCAGGAGTTATCACTCTTACGCACGGGCCAAACAGGATTATTCCAGGCAGAAGTAACCGGAGTTATAACTCCTGCATCCACCAAATCCTGAATAGTGGTACTAATTTCTTCATGACCACCTGGAATACGATACTGCTTCTGGCAAACCACTTTTGTCGCCTGGGGAATCTTTATGGGGGGCATTCTTAAACGACCAACCCGTACGGGTCTGGACGATATATAATGTCTAGTTCCAAATTGATAACATCCATCATCCAAATGTAAAGTCATTCCTTTCAAAATGTCAATTCCAATGATATACTCTACGAGGGGCACGACTAATACAGAATATTCTTTTCTAGGAATTCTGCCTATTCTCATTTCAATTGTAGTTTGTACTGCGGGAGTTTCCTTTCCACCTAAACCAGTAATTGTAAAAAATTGGCCTTTAAATTTCTTTGATTTTCCATGAATAAGAGTGGCCTCCGCTCCTGTATCTACCAATGCTCGGGCCCTTTGAATATTACGATGTCTCCAAAAAATTTCAATATCTACATAGGGTCTATTATCTCGGTGAGCCCATCTGTGTACGGGAGCTTGACCTACTTCCTAGTCATTTTTACTGCGTTCTATCATCCAGGACAAATCAGGATAAAGGTTCTCACGTTTCTCAGGTATCAATATATCATGTTCATATCCATCTCCCTTACGAAATGGATTCCTGTCCTCCGCATTATACTGTGAATTTCGATCGGAAAATCTGTGTCGATCCTCCCTCCTCCTCAACTCAGGACTGATCCCTTTCATCTCTACGTCGGCTGTTACCATAATCGTCTCTCCCCCTTTCTCTCTCCCCCTCTCTCTCTCTCTCTCTTCCATGACGAGGGGACGCATCACGTACATATCGTCGATCATCATGACGATCAGAACGCACACGTCGGTAGTCATCACCGCTGTCATCAGAATACTCACGATCACACTCATTCGTCCGCACACGCCGGGCACCCTCCTTTCGGTCTAAACCGCGTTTGCGAAACAAGTCCCACAAATGAGAAGTAGTTTCACCATCAATATCCTCCTTCCTCACACCATCAGCCAAAAGTGCCTTAAACATGTCACGTCTAGTAAGCTTATTGTCTCCAGGAGTACGAGTGTCAGGCCGAGACTGACGGTCAGGTTTAAACCAATCACCCAACTCACCGAGCTGGCGCACAGATTCCAGTACCATCGACAATGCATTACCAGTCTGATTGATCAATAAGGTCATCATGACCTGCTTATAAGCAACCGGGGAAGAACGAATAATACGATTCCGCACAGATGACGTTAACAAACCATCAAGCAATCTGTCAGCAGTACTTAGAAAAATCGCAGTTTTCATCACCTCCTCTTTGAGACGTTGTGCAGCATCGCGCAAGGTATACCAAGGCTTGTCATTCACAGGCCAGTCAGATTCAGTAGGGTACTTTTGATTACACCCCTCAGTCGCCAACTGAAGCAAACTGACTTGACCACCACCATTATAATTACGAAAATGATCTTGTACAGTAGAATCCGAAATCAAAGAACAGAATTTCACAGAATCGCCAGCATCCAACATAATGCCAGCAGCGCCCAGTTCATAAAGGCGCACCATCCACGTAAGCAAGGTCTCACCAGCGCGCTGTCGAAATCGCTGCAAAATATCACTAATTTCCTGTTGAGTAAAATCCTCCAAAGAATCTAAAGGAATACCGTTCGGATTACCGGGAGCCTGCTGCAACTTTCTACGAAAAACAGGATGTGCAGAGACCGCAGGAAGAGCATCAGAAGGAGCCTGATCAGTAAACCTAGGAGAACAATCCGTATGAGAAGTATCAACAGAATGCAAAGAGCGATCGCAGTCGCGGGACTCAACATCTGTAGCACAAGAAGCAGATTTAAAAGCCCGTCCAGAGCGAGAAGACTCGCGATTGTTACACCCCTCATCCGAGGAACGAGAATCACTCGAATTCCAGATATTACCATCCCATTCATCAGGATTCCAATCCAGTCCGGCTTTCGCCACGACCAATCGCACTTTCCGTTTAGAAACGTGACCCCGACGATTCTTGTATTTATAACGTGCAATCCGCACAGCCGCCCTTTCGGCGATAGTCTGATACGTCTCAAGCTTGTCGGCAAGCAATTTATTTTGACACCGCAACAAAGTATGATCATTCTGAATTTCAACAAACTTCCGTTCCATGTCTACATGCTCCTTCTGCAATTTCAACAACCTCTCATGTACAAGTCTGTACGCAGACAAGACAATCCAACCCCTGCGTCCCAAAATAGGAAGCTCATCACCCTTCGCAACTGGCGCCTTCTGCAAACAGGAAATCACATCATCCGGCTCCGCCAGCCCCAGACAAGAATTCCAATTTTCACTCAAACCAGTAGAATCAGCCCACTCGCGGGCCAAGGCCTCATAAGGCGTTGAATCCCAGCCGGGAATATCAACAGGCAACTTAAAAACAGATTTCGACTTTCTCAAAAACATTTTGACAAAACAAAACTACACACACAAAATAGAAAAAGAATACACAAACGAAAGCACGTACACGCCGAGGACAAATAGAAAGACAACAACGACGCACACAGGTTTCGTAAACGGTTCATGACGCCAAATGTTCTGCTTGGGTTGTCAGATTAGATAGAACCAGCTCGTCAGAGCCTTACTAACCCAGCCAGAACGTTACCCTCTGCCCCTCCCTAGGACCTATTCACAACAGGTATCTACCCCCTAAGGACAGGGAATTCCTAAGATGCATACCATGTACCTCCTATAATATTAGCAATCAGTGGCCTCGCGGTCCCATTCGAACCCAGACCTCTCTACACAGACGGCAGTATCAGAATCGGCGATCTCGCGGTCCCATACGAACCCAGACCTCTCTACCCAGACGGCAGTATCAGAATCGGCGATCTTGCGGTCCCATACGAACCCAGATCTCTCTACCCAGACGGCAGTATCAGAATCGGCGATCTCGCTGTCCCATTCGAACCCAGACCTCTCTACCGAGACGGCAGTATCAGAATCGGCGGCCTCGCGGTCCCATTCAAACCCAGACCTCTCTACCCAGACGGCGGTATCAGAATCGGCGATCTCGCGGTCCCATACGAACCCAGATCTCTCTACCCAGACGGCAGTATCAGAATCGGCGATCTCGCGGTCCCATACGAACCCAGATCTCTCTACCCAGACGGCAGTATCAGAATCAGCGGCCTCGCGGTCCCATACGAACCCAGACCTCTCTACCCAGACGGCAGTATCAGAATCGGCGGCCTCGCGGTCCCATACGAACCCAGACCTCTCTACCCAGACGGCAGTATCAGAATTGGCGATCTCGCGGTCCCATACGAACCCAGATCTCTCTACCCAGACGGCAGTATCAGAATCGGCGGCCTCGCGATCCCATTCAAACCCAGACCTCTCTACCCAAACGGCAGTATCAGAATCGGCGATCTCGCGGTCCCATACGAACCCAGATCTCTCTACCCAGACGGCAGTATCAGAATCGGCGGCCTCGCGGTCCCATTCGAACCCAGACCTCTCTACCCAGACGGCAGTATCAGAATCGGCGATCTCGCGGTCCCATACGAACCCAGATCTCTCTACCCAGACGGCAGTATCAGAATCGGCGATCTCGCGGTCCCATACGAACCCAGATCTCTCTACCCAGACGGCAGTATCAGAATCGGCGGCTTCGCGGTCCATTCGAACCCAGACCTCTCTACCCAGACGGCAGTATCAGAATCGGCGATCTCGCGGTCCCATACGAACCCAGATCTCTCTACCCAGACGGCAGTATCAGAATCGGCGGCCTCGCGGTCCCATTCGAACCCAGACCTCTCTACCCAGACGGCAGTATCAGAATCGGCGATCTCGCGGTCCCATACGAACCCAGATCTCTCTACCCAGACGGCAGTATCAGAATCGGCGATCTCGCGGTCTCATACAGACCCAGACAACCTACCCAGACGGCAGCTTATCCTATGATTACCATTATATAAAGGGATCGATCTCACTATTCATCAGGGTTATAGAAGTACAATGTCCCGGATCACACAACGGTTGCCAATTTAGATAATGTACAGCATGGTCGTTAATTCAAGGGGCTCCTCTCTCCCTTATTCAGTTACCACTTACCTGATCAGGGTTAGCATCTGTTCACATAGCAGCATCTGACTAGAAGAATAGGTTACCCTCTCATACAAGAACACACGGCACATGTCGGTTCACTAAGAACTGGGGTACTTTATTTCCCATTACCATAAACAAACATATAACACCATACTACAACACATAGCCTGCAAAGAAAAGTAAAAGATTAGGTTGTACGCTCTAATAAGAAAGGGTCGACATCACCTTATTAATATGAAGTCCGCACTCAGCAGTCATCTAGGTTCCCTTCTCGTCTGGGCCTTGGCTCGTCTTGAAGTCACACCTCCGCAATCACGGGTACACGGCTACACCGCTATGCGCTGTTCCCTTCACCCTTCTCCAAGCCCCTGGGACCTTCCTCTCATCGGCTACTCTCCTTCCCTGGCTGTTTTGCTAGGAGAGTATCTGTCTCTCGATTCTTCTCCGCTTTTAGAATGGTGTCTGTCTTCCCTGGAATAAGTAATAGGTTTGCTACTAACGGCTAGATGCCGCCTACGAACTGACTCCACAACTATCTCGGGCTTTCACTAATATAGAAGCGTGTTTCTTCATGGAAAATTCCAGCCAGTAACCTGCCGCCCACCAAATTCTTGTACCTCCCCGTACCAAGGACACGTTCCCAGCCGGCCGGCCTGATGTTGTGTCTTCGGCATGAAGAAAAATACAATCCTTCGACAAGGGCCGGCCTGAACCGGTTCTCTCCAAGCGAACAACACCTCGTAACTAAAACATTACACTTGACCTAGAAGCATCCCAAGCTGCCAGGGCAGAAAGAAAGATGGAGTCTCTCCCGTTTGAGGCCTACCAAGCCTGAATTCAGCATAACTCCATGGAAAGTATAATAATACCCTAACTAAAGGACGGATTATCCCTGATACTAGCGAATCTATCCCCTAGCCTATATGTATAAGCTCTAATCTAGGGAGGAGAATGCAGAATTATATCAAAGTGCCTCGTAAATAGGCTCTATCCACTACTCTAACCCTTGCACTGGAATGATTAGAGACTGAAGTCACCATCAATCACCTTTCCTCAAAAGAGGGCCGGGAAAATCGAGCAGAACAGTATGTGAATGAGGAACAAACAAAAGACAAAAGTACAAAGGTGCACAAAAGAATTCCAGGAGGTGGAGCATGCTAAATGTGAAGCTGAAAAAAGGGGTGTCTTATCTAACAAATGTCTGTCTGTCTTGCTGAGCTGCAGTTTGGAAATAAAGGATGCTGGTCAGGGAAGGGGCATGTTTTATAGTGTAATTTGCAGGATTGTCCACTTACCAAACAATTCAGGTGTGTAGTTTTTAAATCGTTCCAATGGTAACTGTTTTAGAATTTTTTTGGGACGCGTACCACGCCCATGGGTAACCGTTGTTTGTTGAGCACCCTTGTGAAACCGCGAGTATGACTGTGTAGTCGTAGTACACTCAGTGGGTGGACCTGGATACACTGCCAACATTTTGGACCATCACAGTCCCGCTGGGTAGACCGCCATTGCCCCGGTCGGTGTTTCTAACAGCACAACTTGTGTAATACAGCAGGTGGTAGATCGCTGGGGATGTGGTGGCATGAACAATGTGGACGTAATTCTCGGGTGGTCAAACCGCCAAACTCGTACTAAGGTCCCCAATGTTTTCTTTCAAAAATTTAAAGTTACTTTTTAATCCACATTTGTACAAGTAAAAGCAGGATGTGATCAGTGGTATATTTTGCCTGGTATTAAAAAAAAAGCAGGCATCAATAACTTCAACTAGTTCACAATGTTTATTTTTCCAATAGATAAATCAATCAGGCACCTTTTTATTTGCTATAACTCACCTGCACATGACATATTGTTGAGTACTTCATTATCCTTTCTAATGTCCTTTGCTTCTACTCAATAGATAACAGCAACATTATAATTTTCAAGATCACAGGATAGAGGTCTTCAATATCAATCTCATAAAAGCAGTCATGCATAAGTTACCCAGTAACACGTTCGCTTTTGTCCTCCTATTACATCAGATGTATGTCAGAAAATTGTATAACCTTCTTTCAGCATGCACCATTTAAAGAGCAATGAATTTCTGGCATTTATTTATCTGATTTCTAGTTATATAATGCATGGCTGCCATTAGAAGTTTCTATCATTTACACCAGATTCTATATCTGTTAACTCTCTGCTATGCCATAGCAGCTATTCGTATCAAAACTGGTTACCCACTGTTAACCTGACGGGACTCTCTGCAAGCCTGCCAGTACAATGCTGCTTGTTTGCTTTAACTGAAATCAGAAAGCGTAACTGCAGTAGAAGGAAGTAATATGGGAAGGTTTTGGGAGTTAGTTAAGCATGGCAGGTAAGGAATTTATTTTACATTTGGGACAAGGAAGAAAGACCTTGATGTGATTTGCTCCCTCATTACTCCTCTGCCCCTTTGCAGCAGCTGGAAGTAGAGGCCTATGATTTTGGGGCCAATACATAACATAACATTATAGATGAGTAAAAAGTGAATTACGGGATGTATTCTACCTTGGGGTTCTGAGTGAAATCATGGAGAACTCGATCTTCAGTCTTGTCGTCTATTTGATGTCACTCAGAACCCTGCAGTGACAAACAGCCTGATAATTCACTGTTACCCGTCTGCAATTCTACATTTAATATTTTACTTTGATATTTTTATTTTGGGTAAAAAACACTCCTATTTCATTAAACTAGAAGGATTTCTTTACAAGTTTTGAGATGGAAATGTTCTGATTTGAGCTCAATATTGTCAGAATTACATAAGTGATATTTTCTGGTGGCAAAGTATTTTTCCTGTATTTGTATTTATTTTAAACAATATTATTGAAACGTGGCTGGCTAGAAAGAAATATGCGGTACATGGTGCAACATCGGTTATCAACCATCACAGCACAATTTTACCATAAATGTGCACCAAGAGAAAGATTGGATTACTTTCAACACACATCACGGTCAGTGATAAAGTAAAAAAAAACACAGACAAATTCTAGCCCTACTAACACAAATCACTTTACCTTACCCGGTCCATTACATTTTGTCCTGTTGACAGCAGTAAACATAAAAGAAAACAGCATATGTTCAAACTACAAGTATAAGTAGCAAAATGCTCTGCAACCTCTCCCTGCAAGTCAACTTCACATCTTCTGTGCAAATGTTGTGTATTTATTTATTTAAAGACAACATCACATCTTATGTGAATATCGTGCATTTATTGATGTAAGTTTTACATGAACTTCAGACAGAATATCAAATGGGAGAGTGAGAAGAGAGAAAGCTTGTTCACCTTCCCATCACAATATCCATAAACAAAGTGAAGTGAGCAAAGTTGCCAAATTCCTTCAGGGTGTACCTCATACAGAGTGAAAAAACACCTTTAGGATTTTAAAATTACCCCTCACCTACCAACCTACTTGGTGGCAGGCTTCATCATTGGGGTTCCCCAGAGACAACTAGCACATCACAGGTGTGCTTCAATACACAGCTGCGGTACAAAAGGGGGTGGTGATGGACGGAGCATATGAACCAATCAAACACTCACACCCAGTCAACAGATCTGGGTTTAATCCATCACCGTTCTTTAGCCCACTCTGCCACCCCAGTTCAGACAGGGCCATATGCAAATCAGTCTGATCCTGTGCCTCATGGGAGCAGTCCAGCCCGAACTACCAAGCCATGCCTTCCCTGGACAGGATTCAAGCTTCCTATGACCGGTTTCTGGCGTTTCAGCCTTCTTCAGCCAGGACTGCTTGAATCCAGTGGCAAAGTGAGCAAGGGAGTCACGTCTGAGCATACCCTGCCAATTTATGGCGAACTAAGTGGTACAAAAGGGGGTGGTGATGGACGGAGCATCTGAACCAATTAAACACTCACACCCAGTCAACAGATCTGGGTTTAATCCATCACCGTTCTTTAGCCCACTCTGCCACCCGAGTTCAGACATGGTCATATGCAAATCAGTCTGACCCTGTGCCTCATGGGAACAGTCCAGCCCGAACTGCCAACATATGCCTTCCCGGGACCGGATTCAAGCTTCCTAGGACCGGTTTCTGGCATTTCAGCCGTCTTCAGCCAGGCTTGCTTGAATCCAGTGGCAAAGTGAGCAAGGGAGTCACGTCTGAGCATACCCTGCCAACTTATGGCGAACAAAGCGGTACAAAAGGGGGTGGTGATGGACGGAGCATCTGAACCAATCAAACACTCACACCCAGTCAACAGATCTGGGTTTAATCCATCACTGTTCTTTAGCCCACTCTGCCACCTCAGTTCAGACATGGCCATATGCAAATCAGTCTGACCCTGTGCCTCCTGGGAACAGTACAGCCCGAACTGCCAAGCCATGCCTTCCCTGGACCGGATTCAAGCTTCCTAGGACCGGTTTCTGGCATTTCAGCTGTCTTCAGCCAGGCTTGCTTGAATCCAGTGGCAAAGTTAGCAAGGGACTGACGTCTGAGCATACCCTGCCAACTTATGGCGAACAAAGCGGTACAAAAGGGGGTGGTGATGGACGGAGCATCTGAACCAATCAAACACTCACACCCAGTCAACAGATCTGGGTTTAATCTATCACCGTTCTTTAGCCCACTCTGCCACCCCAGTTCAGACATGGCCATATGCAAATCAGTCTGACCCTGTGCCTCATGGGAACTGCCCAGCACCACCCCCTTTTGTACCGCTTTGTTCGTCATAAGTTATGTGTTATTGCCACTGATTAAACATTGAGCACCATTCCTTAAACAATAATCGGTGTAACAAGTAATAGTAGTGCATGTGATTTCTACGAAGCAGCAACCATAATCAGCATGATGCATGACTTAGTATATGTAATACTGTGCACATTCTTTTACTATTTCTCTGATGAGCCTGATTACAAAAAGCAATGCTTGCCATAGACATTGCCATGCTCACAAGTAACAGTGCAAGTTTAGTCACCATGCACCATTTAGAATGCCTCATGGACAGGATTTCTCCTGCACTTTTGAGCGGTCTGCAAGAAGCTGAATGCAGAATCATGAACAGCAGGAGCTGTCTTCTTCTTTAACGGGCACCATGACTAGGTCTTGTTGGGACCTTTTGCATGATGGTTTAAGCATGCTATGAGTGCTCAACCCATAGTTGTATTGCCTACCTAAGTGCAAATTGACACCTTCTCCCCCTTTATTCCCACACAGAAACTCCAATGTGGTAAGTCAAAAAAAACATACCTTACGGATTGTAATATATATCCACATGCTTTAGCATGCATATGCACTTGGTCTTGAAGAAAGCCATCCCAACCCCTCGGGGTGACATTGTTGTTAAGGCTGAAACATGTCAGCCATTTCAAAGGATGTGAGAAGTCACCAACTCCCCGACAGACATTCATCACTGTTTTTAACCTTGTCTAAGGGTAACATTATTAAAAAAGATGCCACTTATGGTTGGTAACCCAGAAGGCAATTTTAATTCACCCCTCATCTTATTTAACAAAAAGAAACCCTCCCAAAAAATCCAGCAAGCCTGTAATCAGGCATTAAAGCAAACCTGTGATGCACTAGATGTTTCCACGGGACACCAATGATGAAGCATGCCACCAACTAGGTTGGTGGATGAGGGGTCGGTTAAAAAAAAAAAACGAAAGGCACTCTGTTTGAGGGACACCACTGCAAGAATTTTTTAGCTTTGCTCACTCCACTTTATTTATGGTTACAAGACCTTTAGTATTGATGTATGTATTTAGGCACAGATTTTCAAAAGTGTCACAGAATGCAGCGCAGCAGAAAAAATGCTGCACTGCGTTGTGTGACAAAGATGGAGCAGAAGAGCACCCTATCCGGAGAGATATGGCTCTCTCCTCCCCTCTCCCTAACACTGGTGCAGATTTTTGCTGGCTGTGCACCAAGGCGCACACCTTAGCACCATAGTGCAAGGGTGTATGGCTGAGTCTTCCATAGGTTTTGTACTAGAAGGGTAGCCTTCCAGTAAAAAGTGCAATGATTAGACACACTCTAATACGTTCCTGCTTAGTATGTGTGTTGCACAGGGCAGCAGCATGCATGCAAAGTCGGAAAAGAAAGGAGGAGTAAAAACATTTCTCTTTTTTTAACGCCTCCTTTCAAATGGGGTTAACTTTTGGTGCTATAAACCATATCTACTATTGTTTGTAGATAGGGTTTTGCATCAAAAGGGATGGGTGGTTGAAAGGGAACGCCCATGTACCACCCATGTAATGCTCCCTTGGCGCTAAGTAACGCAAGGCAGTGCTTCACACTGCTTTGCACTACTTTCAGGATACATTCCAGGGCAAAACAAGCTTTGCACTGGAAAGTAAATTAGGAAAAAAAAGGTTTTTACCTGGCTAGCATAATTTTTGTGACTCTAACTTATCATAAAATGTTTGTAAATCTACCCCTTACTTTCTTAACAGACTTGCAATCTTCTTGAAATTGTTGTGATCATAAAAACTATATGAATGGTGTATCCGCCCCTGTTAAAAGCTGCGCTGCTGGCATTTGTTGAGCAAAGAGACAAAACAAGCAAAGAACAAGTTAACGAATAAAACTGGCTGGAAGATTCATACAACATATCGTTTTATTTGGTTTAAGTATTTTTATGATGTGATATTTCTGTTATGGACTTTTTAAAATGCTGCATAAATATGCTGGGGCAGATTTACAAGCCCCTTGCGCCACTTTTGCGTCACTTTTCCCGTGTTAAAATGACGCAAAAGTGGCGCAGAGGGCTCGTAAATCTACCACACAATGTTCAAACTTTGTTAATAAAGAAAGTGTTTTCCTATTTGTATGATAATATTCTATTTCTAGATTTATGAAATGTATAATAAACGGAAGATAGTAGGGAGACGTCGCCCAACTGTACACGTTTCTTGCATGTAATAATGTACTGGGCCACAAAACTTTTCAAGGCACGTGCGAGATTTCCAAATGCAGTATGAATATGTGCAAGAATACAATACGTATGCTAAATCATTTTTCCCATCTAGCTCACATGCAGAGCGAATCTGAATATCAATTTTGCAAGCTTCTCCGCTCTTTTTATATTTCAGATAAATACCATGTTCAGAACATAAGTGTGTTATGTATGAAGAAATACTATCAGTAGTAGAGAGAAATGACCTCTGAGCATAGAGAGCTCTAGTCCAGAAACTTGCTCTAGCAGCTAATTATAAAAGCCCTTTATGGTGAGTGTCTGGTTGGAACGCACTTTATATTAATTGGCTGTCTCCTCGTCTAGACCATATGTCTCCCAGATGTAACGAATGCTGGCAGCAGCCCTGCTGGTGCACTGTATGCGCGACAACAGAAATGAGTCCTGGAGTGTTTCATTCGTTTTTTTTTCTTTTTGTGCTCTGAGCCTGCCTTTGGTCTTAGCTGTAAGGAACGTGGCGCTTTTCCTTTTAAGAGGGGCAGAGATCAAGCATCAACATTTGAGTGTCTGTGCTGTCAGAAGAGCTGCTCCACAGACTGCTTTAGCTCCTTGGTTTGCTATAATTAAGTCGAATTCTTCTGCACGGAAGAGGTCACGAAAACACTGCACAGTTAAATCTAACAGTGGATACAGAAAATGAGAGGAAGCGACTGATAGGTCTTTAAAAAAATATCTTTTTATTAAACAGTCATCAATATGCAGTGAACATTACAGAGGAATCAGGTACAGTACATTCGGCAATGACAGTAATGAATAATAGGTAGTGTAGGAACGCAAAGGGTACAGGTTATGCGGTTGGGGGATCATCAGGATTAGCTGCAATCAGTGGGGTACAGATATGTCCTCTGGAAGCGTTCCAGGGGTCCCATATCCTGGACCATTTTTTGGGGAAGCCACGAGCTGTGAAGACTGTCTTTTCTCTGTAAATGCACCAATCCAGGTCCTCTTTCTAGGCGCTCACTTCAGGTGCCTGTGGCGATCCACACTTATGTGCTACATTCCTTTTTGTCAACATAAGTCGTAACGTGGCCCATTGCGTGCAATGAGTATTTAGATCAGTTGGCTCCCAAATATTTATAAGGCATCGCCTTGCATTCGGGTGTAAAACCACTGACAGCACCACACCCAGTACTTCATGGATCCTGCGCCAGTATGCTTGTATATATTTAAATTCCAATATCGTGTGTAGAAATGACCCATCCTGTCCGCACCCCCCCCTACAATCTCCCGAGTCGGATCTACCCATACGGACCAGAATAGTCCCTGTGATGTAGACTCTGTGAAGAATTTTAAGTTGGACTAGCCTAAGCCTCGCCGATATGGCCCCTACTCTTGGTGAGGACACGGTCTCCTGCCAGTCTTCATCGTCTAATTCGAGACCATCTCTTACCCATTTCTCGCGTAGTGGCCAGAGAGGGTCTGTCATATTGTCTATTAGTTTTTTGTAGGTTAGTGATATGGCTTTTCCGGGCAGATGTCCGTCTAGCAACCAGTCTTCTAATAGAGAAGGAGCCGGAGGGGAGGGGCCAGCAGGGAAGTGGGATTTTAGTGCATGACGAATTTGTGTGTATCTGAAACGCTCTGAGTTAGTCAACTCATACTGCTGCTGCAGAGAGGTAAAGGACTTTACTTCACCCTTATCCCACATGTCTTTAATCAGTAAGATTCCAATAAGATCCCAGATTTTTGTTAACTGCGTGCCAGATATGGACAGAGTGGTTAGTTGGACCGGAATCGCTTAGGTTTGGAATATATTGCCCAATTATAGTTCCCACCGGTAGAGTCCATCTGTCTATGGCATAGCCGGGGCCATCAAGTCGACCATAGGTACCCTGATTAATGGCAGCAAGGTGAGCTGCCCAGCAATATTTTTTAATATCTGGGAGGCTGACTCCCTGTCATACCAGTTAAGTGTGAGTTTGGTCAAAGCGATACGAGGTTTCCCGTCCCACAATAGGTCTCTCTTTTGGCTCTTGACCTCTCTAAAATATCCAGCTGGGACCGGGTCCATGGTGTTTTGTAAAGCGTAAAGGAAGCAGGGAAGTGACATCATCTTGAAGAGAGCTGTTTTGCCTAATAAAGACAGGGGGAGATTTTTCCAACCAGCTATGTCGCCCTTAAGCCTCTCCAATGGTGTGAGAAGGTTTTGGGTGAAGCAAAGTTTGGGATCTAATGTAATATAAATAGCCAAATATTTAAAGTACACAGTGTTAACCGGAATCAGGCAGTTAGCTGGTGTGAGAGGAAGGTTTCCCACAAGGACCTTTATGAGCGATTTTTTCCAGTTGATAGAGAATCCAGAATACCTGCCAAATATTGCCTTGATGTCGAGGACACAAACTAACGACCTGCTCTGGGAGGCAAGATATAAAAGGATATCATCGGCATAAAGGGAGATGGAGTCCTCCCACTCAGAGGACCAACGCATACCTCTTATCACTGGGTCTTGATGAACCCATGCCGCCAGTGGTTCAAGGGCAAGGGCAAAGAGGAGAGGAGATAGGGGGCACCCCTGTCGAGTACCCTGACTCAGTATGAACAGGGCTGATTACTCATTGTTAACCACGACCTGTCCATGGGATTCCGAATACAGGACCCACACCCAGTGGATACATTTGGGACCGAGGCCCACTTTTGCTAGTACAGCAAACAGGTAGGGCCACTCAATGGTGTCGAACGCCGTGGTAGTGTCCAGTGACATCACAAGGGCATCTTCACGGATAGTGGCTGCTCTACCCAGCACCCCATACAATCTGTGCAGGTTCAGCACAGTGTTACGGTGCAGCATAAAACCTGACTGATCAGAATGTACTAACCCCCCTATCACCTTGACCAGGCGTTTTGCCAGAAGTTTGGCCAGGATATTGGGTTCAGTATTCAGAAGGGAGATCGGTCTGTATGAGGCGCAGTCTGTTTTGGGTCGAAGCTCTTTGTGGATAGTGACTAATGTGGCTATCCTCTGATCCTGTGGCAATATTCCCAACTCTTTGCTTTCTTCAAACATGGAATTTGTATATGGGGCTGGTTTGTCTGGCTTAAGTTTGCTGAGCTCGATGGGCAGGCTGTTTGGGCCCAAGGCTTTCCCGGAACGCAGAGCTCTAATGGCCTGTGAAATTTCGTCATTCGTTAAGGCACTGTCTAGGAAGTGGCGGTCATCTATGGACAGGGTTGTGAGTGCACTGTCTCACAGTAGGTCCTGCACGTCTTCCTCAGTGTGGGGTGAGTTGGATGTATTCAGCATCAGCACCTATGAGTTTGGGCACCAATCGACCTGCCCAATCCTTCTTGTCAAGCCAGGCGATTAGTTTCGGTGCCGTGTCCCCCAGTTCGTATGCTCGTCCCTGTTTTTCCCTCCCACTGCATTTGGCCCTGTCTGTCACTAGAGCTTTATATTCATCTTGCTTGAGGTGTAATGCATGACCTCATCTTTAAAGAAGTTGTCTTCTAACCTGCCAAGTTCTACCTCCAGGTCCACAATCAGTTTCTGCAAAAACAACAATCGATGGACAGAATGCAGAATAATGTCAAACATTCACCCCAGTAAAGAGATATGGGCCTAAATCCATTGTTGTTTTGCTCACCATGCCATTCCAGGTTGAACCCAGCCATATGCAAACCAGTCTTGACCCTGTGCCTCATGGGAACAGTCCAGCCCGAACTGCCAAACCAGGTCCTCCTTGGATTGGAAACACGCATCCTAGGACCGGTTTTGGGGTTTCACCCCTCCTCAGCCAGGATAGCCTGATTCCAGTGGAATGGAGAGCACAGGACCCACGCCTGGGCATACCCGTCCCACTCGGGGTGACATATGCAAAAACAACAGTTGATGGACAATCACTTTCTGCCTCTCTTTTTTAGTGCCAGAAATGAGTGATAACGCTTGACCCCGAATCACGGAATTGAAGGCTTTCCAAAGGGTTTGAAAATAATCTACTGTTCAGTCATTTTCTTAGAAGTATGAATCAATAGCCATTGATAATGCTTTCCGGATTTTAGGGTCCCGGAGGTGCCATGGGTTAATGGGAGCAATACAACCCAGCCTTGCCTGGCCAAGTACTATCTGAGCCCAAACTGGAGTGGTCCGAGATTCCTCTAGCTAGATGTTTAATTTCGCGGATGTGTGCGGTCTGTGAAGCCGGGTTCAGGACATAGTCAATACGGGAAAGGCTATGATGGGCCCCGGAGTGGAAGGTATATTGGATGTTCTCTGGGTGGTATGTTCTCCACCCTGTCAACAAGCCCCAATGTTTCTAGAAAATTAGGCAGCCACTTGTGGGAAGACCCAAGCACCTGTGGTGGGTATCTATCCAATGTACCCGAGGTAACTGAGTTAAAGTCCACCCCAATCACCAAAAAACCCTCTGGAAGAGAGAGTAGAAGAGTGCCCAAATCTTTGAATGTGGTATCCTGTAGGTGGTACGTAAAATGACAGTACTGTGAGTATGTAGCCCTCCCAGGAGCCTTTGACCCCTATATATCTGCCTCTGTAATCAGCCCAAGGTTGATTAAACGGCCAGAGGGAAGGAATTCTTCACAAGAATGCCTACTCCCCGCGAGCTAGTAATGAAACCTGCTTGGGCTTGTAGCTTGTAACCCCACCTATTAAGCGCCTTGCTGGAGGTGCCCACCAGGTGCGTTTCTTGTAACAACACTACATCCAGGGCATGGCATTTAATATATTGCAGGACAACACTACGTTTGATTGTATCTCTAAGCCCATTAACGTTCCAGCTTAGGATGTTAACACTTTTGTCCCATTGCGTACTCATTGTCCCCAAGATAAAATATGAGTTCCTCTGCATAAAGAGCAGGACGTACCATTGATATAAGTTCAACAAAATATAAAAGTTGTACAGTTTAAACCCACCAACCCCCCCCACTCTATCCCATTCTTGGTTCCTCGTTAATAGGGGGAGGAGGGTAAATAATAGTAGAAAAATGTCCCAGAACATCCCTTCTCTCCCTGCTACCCTGCTATGTAGGCTCCAAATTACCCACATCCCAATTAGCAAAGCGCCTGACGCCCCAAATAACTGAGAACTAATAGAGGGGAGTGGAGCGGCTCTGCTTTAGGCCTCCCAGAGCCAAACTCTAGCCCCAATTAGGAAGGAGGCCTTGTCACGTATCATTAGTAATGGAGTGTGAAGAATCTCAGTAATTGTCGCTAGTGAAAGGGAGATCATTCTCTGCCAGTCACAGATAGAGCCGGTCTCATGGATCTAGATCTCCAGGATCGCCAAGATCGCAGGCTCCTGTTTTCTGAGTCTGCTCTGCCGTCGTGGGAGCTGGATGAACCTCACGGGTAGCCCTCCAGCCACCAGTGTTCGTAGGCCTCGTGTATGTCCTCCATTCAGCCATGTTTGTACATCCGATGGGGTCGTAAAGAACCATGACTTGCTGCTTACCATGATTTTAAGTTCGCTGGAAAGAACATCATGTATTTGATGCCCCTGTCTCTGAGAGCTCATTTCACTCCGTCGAAGGAGCGGCGTTCTTGCTGGAAGTTGAGGGCAAAGTCTGGGAAGAACCTGATAGTTGTGTTTTCATACTTTAGATCCCCATGTAGGTGGGCCACTTGTAGTATTGCGTCCCGGTCTCTGTAGTTGAGGATTTTGGCTATGATTGTCCTGCGAGCTGCCCCCGGTTTTGGAGGGGGAATCGGGGCCGTATGTGACCATTCTACAGTGAAGAAGGCAGAGAGGCATTTAGGTTTGAGATGGTTTATTATAAGGTCCTCTAGGAATAGGTCTACACTCGGCACCTCCGTTGTTGCATCGGGCTCACCCTTCCTGGTCCTCCATCTGAAGAGCCACCTGTCGCTGTTGCTGAACCAACTGTTGGACTCTTTCTTCCAGTTTCTGTGTTTTTTTTCTGGAGTTCTGAGACATTGATTTCAGTCTGTGTTATGCGTTCTGTTGTTTTATTCATATCAGCCCAAGAAGGTTCATTTCAATGGAGACTTTGTCAATCTTCGTATCCAGTGCGGTTCCCAGTACTTGGATTGCGGTCATTATGGAGCTTAATGACGGTTCAGAGTAATTTGCAGTGCCACTCGCATCCTCCTGTGTGGGTTGCTTAGGGACTGCGTATTTGTCCAGTTTTTTAGATTTTACAGGTGGACCTCCCTAAGGCTTCTTTGTGATGCTAGATCAAGCTGTCTCGTACGGGAAGTAGATCGATCACTTGACAACTGATTTTGCTCTAGAACAACAGTGGCTTGCCGTGTGGGGTGAATAAGAGGTGGATGCACAGCTTATAATGTGGTGTGAAAGCCGCTACTGCAGGATTTTGACTACATAGCAGCCCTTGAAGGTGGCCCATTTACTCTAGTGTCCAGCCGGCCCACCTTATCAGGGGAGTTGGGCCAATGGGATAGTCACAATCTGCCAGGCGGTATCGGTTTTGACACATATAGGGTGGATGTGGCACCCTAAACATTCCCAAATCGCAGCCAGTGTGAGCATAGCTTCCGGGGTTTCCCACATCTGACCACCACTACGTAGGTATGGAGACCTACCAATCTTCACTCAGGGTGTGTGTCTATAAGGCGCGGGTGGCAGGCCGTCAGAGGAGCCGCCCCCGCTGCAGCGTATGGGGCTCCGTCTTCAAGCGAAACGGAGCTGTGCTGGAATGGCACTGGCTGTAACTGGATAAGGGGATATGCCATCCGACGGTAGTGGCAAGTGCAACTACTATAGGGTGCAGCGGCAGCTAATTCAATAAGGCCCCGGATTGAATCTCTTTACCGGCATAGACAAAGAGGGCGCCCGCTGCCCTCACCTCTCAATTCGGGGGAGCGATACCTCGGATGCCACCGGTTCCCTCAGTCGCAGCTTCGAAGGATGAAATCAATTCCAGGGAAGGGAGTGCTCTGCAGTCGAGTGGTGCAGAATGTCAGAGTTGCAAGCACTAGGTCGGTGCGGGGATGGAGCGCCGCCACAATGAGCCGATGCTGCCACGGGTGCGCAGTACAAAATGGCTATCTGGTCTCCGTCTTCGACCTGGAGATAAGCCCTGTAGTCGATAAGTGGGCCGCTCCGCCGGTCAGGTTTAGCGGCAGAGTCTATGGGGGGTGGGAAAGTCAAATCCTTACCCCCAGTATGTGGCAGGGGTATTTGTAGGGCGCCGGGTCTGCTTTCCAAGCTGGGCCAGCAGGAAGAAGAGACGGCTGATAGGGTCAGAGTCGGGCAAGTCTCGCTCCCCTCTAGGGCCATCAGTCCTTGCCGCAGCCCCACCGCCGGATGTCGGTATTGATGTGATGCAAATGGGAGCCGGGGACTCGAGCTCCATCCACCTCCACCAGGCTCCGGCCGGGCCCCGTCCCAGAGGATGTCGCAGGAGAAAGGAAAGCAGGTGAACCCCACTGCGCACAGAAGACCCACCGTCTGCTGCAGTGGGAGTTCCGCAGTCACCATAGACACTTTTGGCCTCGTTCGATATGGATGATGGGAGGATAATAGGGGCTTTTGTTTAGGCCATGGCGGAGCACCTCTCTTAGGCCGCCATCTTCATTGGTGCCAAGCCACGCCCCGACTGAATGTTTTTTATTGGAGAATGGAAGTAGAAGACGTTTGTTCCTGTGTTTCATGTAAATTAAATTTGTGTATTTATTTTATTGTTTATTTTGAAGATTTGTTATAGCTCTGACATGCTGCCTGTCTCCCAAGTCGAAGTGTCATTCATTAAATGTAGGCCTGTGTGAAATTTAACTTGCACGGTGAAATTAGTGAAAATGATGACTATTGTGGTACAGTAACTGTTTGAGATTCCTCCTGTTACTGAAGTCACACAAGATACCGTCAAACCACATTTTATTACAAACAGCATAACTTCACAACATTTTCATTAAATTCAGTGAACGTTCATGAAAAATGCACAATTTCGCAGATATAAATAAAAGTGAAACTGATGATGCATTGTCTTTGGGTTACAATGTGTTCTGTGATAGGATTAGTAAGGTCCTTCTATCTTCAGCAAATAACAGATATATGCTGTGTATGGTGTTGGTAGGTATTTAGTAGTGGGAGGTGTTGGAGATCTTTTATTATTTATTTCAGATGGACAGCACTAAGCCAGTTCAGCTCCTTACTAGTGGATAGGTCCCAGCTCATACAATTGGGTAATTACACCTCAGTAGCAGAAAGAATGACCAGGGTGAACCGCAAGGCCCTGCTCTCTCCCCATTTTTTTTCAATATGTACGTGGAAACACTTTGATCTGCTTTTAAACAACACTTGCAAAACACTTTGCCTTCATGATGACAACACACTGCTGTATTTAAAACTATCATGGGTACAAGACTTACACACCCTACCTAAAGGCATGGAAATATTAATAATTTGATCATGCGTAGGAATCGCCCAAATGGGGTATCTAGGTGCGCAGTTAACCTGAGGTAGCTGAACGCAGTCCTAGAACAATGCTGTTTTCCAATAGTTTTCAAAATTTGCTGTAACGAGGGCATGTTTGAATAGAAAATGGCGATCTGTTCCAGAGGGTGGGGGTCAAGAAAGACAAGGCTCTTCCGCCACATCTAGTTCATAGTATGCGTGTGACTGACAGTAACTCCTTATCACTGGAACACAAATTGCTAGTGGGATGATCGAGTTTAACCCTCAGTGAGGTCATTAAGGATGGATGAACTCGCACTGTCTGAAACTGAATCCGCCAAGTACAGAACTCTTACTAATCTCCCATAAACTCTCCTCTGAAATTGATCCTTTCTACCGATTGAAATAACTTTATTGGGTTCAACCCAGTTCAGAGCAACATGGTCAAATCTTTTGGCTTCACAAAAAAATCCACACTATTTTTGTCAACACAAGTAGACAAAATGGCACAATTTGCCAACTACCAACTTCAATATGCTAAGAACCTCAAACATCTTCACTCCTATGACCAGTTAAAATTAGCAGCTTACATCTTCATCATCTCAGGAATGAATGTAGGCGAGGCCATCCTAATAGGAGTTATGACATTACCATTGCCTCTGCTCAAAGCCATCTTTCATTATACTGCCAGACTCATCTCAGAGAAAAAAAGATTCAACCATACATCCCAGGTTCTGAAAAACATCCATTGGAATGCGTCATGTTCAAGTTAGGCTGCATCACCTTCAAAGCCTTGCGCTACAACAGACATGCATACTTAGCCAACCTCCTCATGGTGACTATAGGAATAAGACTCTCTAGAAGCAACAACTCCTTAACTTTAGAAATGACTACATTCAAATCTGCTTTAGCACTGATGAAAGGCACCCAGTTGTTGAAAATCCCTTCCTCTTGACCTGAGATGCAGCCACAACATCCTATCTTTCAGAAATTGACTTGAGGCTTACCTCTTCGAATCTTACCACTAGAGTGATTAAACAATTATTATTATTTGAGAATGTTCACAAAGGAAGGCTCATGAATATGTATGGCGGTATATGAGGTAGAGTAAGATATTAGGAGGAAAAAAACTACTGAGTAGGCTAAAATAATGGATCAGTACAATCAGGAATAGGAGCACTGATGATGTCCCATGAGAAACAAAATGCGTAGGCTGTGGAGTAGACATTTTTACATTGGTGTTAATATCTGCATGTTGAATTATATGAAGATGAACTAAGCACAACTCATCTAACAACAATAAACAGCTGAAAAACAAATACAAGGAAGCTTGCGTAGAATAATGATTTGTTTATGGACTATATGATTGAATCATTAATATTATTGTTACTTGGACGCTCCCTCTATTGTTGTTGTGTTTACCATTGTTTGAGTGGCTTTAACGGTGGGCCACAAGAAGTTGAGCGTCAGAAAAGCAGGAATTTGAAAGTAATTGTGTTTATCAGAATATCTCGCTGTGCGCACAAGTTATACCCACATTGTGTGAGTAGTTTAGTATTTGATTAAACAAGCTTCTCGGCTGCCTACACAGAACACCAGCTTCAGTGCATCTAGAATGTATGTTTTCACTGTTGTACCAGAATAGACTACATGACTTATATACAGCTTGTTTGATATTGTTGGTCTCACCTTGTTCCATCCTACTGTCCCTCCCACAGAGAGCCTCTCTCCCCTCCACAAATGATGTGTATCTGTGAGGTGGAGAGCATCTCTCTCCAGGTGGCTGTGAATACCTCACTGGAATCTTTGTTTGGTGTGCAAGTGTTTACTTATGTGACAGCAGTGCTTGCCAACATCCCTTGTGCAGCTAAGAGCCTGCCCTGATCCTCCGCATAATGAGTCGTGTGCATGAAGGGGACCCCATGTTTGATCAATAGTAGAACCCCCATGAGTACGTGGAGTAGGAGGAGGCCAGCCGGCACGACGCCTACCGGTGCCCATAGTACAGTTTGAGTAGCTGTTTCCTGTAATAGAGCCACGTGAATATTTTGCCTGTCTAGAAACTGGAGAACTAACCTCACTGAGGAACACTGAGGCCACATACATTCCATGTGATAAAATGTATGCTAGCTCCTATGCGTGTCATGTTGTCGTCACAGAGGGACTGGTGCATGTGCTTTATGTTGCAGTGAATGTATGTCCCAGGCAACAATGTATGTTATGTGTCCGTATACAACATAAAAATAACCCAACTTTCTCCCCCCTTCCACTTCAGCAACTCCAACTGGTCAAAGACATCCAGAGTAAACAATCAACATACACAGTTTCAGCATTAGCATTATATTCAAAAACAAATAAATTGTAGCACGATGTGCTAGACTTATCTGGTGTGCTCCCTCACTGGGGTTTCACCAGGTTTCCAGTCTCCCTCCAGGTGTACAGAGGTGGCCAGTTTCATAGGATCAGAGTTGTCCATCTCCAGTCAACTGAAATCCAACAGAATCCAGAGCATTTTTACAGCCCCTCCATGCTGGAATGGCTGCCTCTATGATCATTGATGTCCAGAGAGCACCCACACATAGCCAAAGTGAGGCCCAGTGTTCAGTCAAATTGGCCAAGCTTCTTCATCATCGGCGTTCATTGTGTTCTGGGCATGTTTAGCAGGCGAGAGCATCTTCAGGTAGTCCTTGGTCACTTTAGGCGTTACGAAGATTTTCTGTTGACCACGATGTTCCACGCAAAGGAACACTGGGTTTAGCATGGCATGGGGGATATATGCTTTTTGTAGCTGGTGCTTGACCAGCAGGAACTACCTCCTAGCCGACTGTGCCGCATCATGTGAAATCAGGGTAGAAGGTGATCTGCTTTCCTTGGTAGTGGACTTCTCCTTTTTCCCTGGCCAGTCGGAGGACGACATCCCTATCTCAGTAATACAAAAGTTTGGCTGTGATGGGATGCGGCGAATTCCCAGGTGGAGGCTCCATCATGAGTGCTCGGTGTGCACGTTCTACCACTAGTAGTTGTTATAAGTTCTCAGCACCAAACATCGTCGTCGACATGCCCTCATTATAGGTTTCCATTTTCACTTGTTGGTAGATTCCGACACCCCAATTATATGTAAATTAAATTGGCATGAGAGCACAATTCCAAGTCCCAATTCTTCGCTTGAATAACTGCCAAAAGTGTTCCATGTTCATACTTTTCAAGCTCACTGTTTGAATCTCTTCTTCAACCTTAGATAGCATCTGTTCTGTCTCTGCGATCCGTCTCAATTTTTGCCGCCATGTTGTCGAAATGTATGTTTAGCGTGTCAATCTTTCCATCAGTGAATTGCAAGCTGCTCTGCATGGCCAGGAGTGTTGCTACTAGGGTCCTCCCTTCCACTGTCCTGGTGGGCTGCCCCCCTGCATCAGTATCCAGAGGTTGTTTTGTTTAGCCTCTTGTTTCAAAATGTATTCTTGCCTGCATCTTGTCCGCCTTCCCCATTACGAGTCCCGTGCAATAAGGCCTCAACACGACTCTTTCTATGTTTCTGTAGTACTGGCACGCACTCCCCGCTCGATCTAAAGCAACGTTATGCTGTGGGAGATGTCTACTGCCTGTTACATTTTAGGTGAGATACGAGCTGTGGGTCAATGTGTTGCATGATACTATAATTGTACTAGTCCAGTGCCCTCCTTTTGCTGCACTTTAACTCTCTTGCCCCCGTATTTAGACTCAATTGACTAGCATTACAGGGAATTGCAGGCCTCAAAGGATCATGTCCTTGGTGCCAATGTTCACAGTGATTTTACACTGCACAGTGAGTGTTTTCGTTCACTGAGTTATTGTCTCTACGAGATGGGGTTTTGACTTATATTTTGTAGGCTTAACACATTGAGTAGGGGTTACCACGATTTATAGCTTGGCCTGCACAGGTCGTCACAAACTGGTCATCAGCCGATGCTGATCCTGCCATGTTGATTTCCACTGTTAATGGCCTCACATGGACGGGATCCGCAGCTCCTTGTGCCCCCAATGGATGCTGATGCTTCCTGCTGTGCCATTACCTGCACTCCGGCATGGCCAGCATGTATTCTCTGTGGCATCTGCTTTTGTTAGGCCGATGCCATGGTCTCCAATTGCATGCGCAGCCCGCAAGGTTGCTCTGTCCTATTCTTCTGCCGCGCATCGGGGGTAAGGCAGCGCCGGCTCGAACTCGCTCTCTTCCACTGTGGCTTGTGATATCTGCTCCGCCTCGTTATGTCTCCAGCAGTCTCTGCACAGCTTCTATGGCATCAGGTTTTGACTCTAATGCAGTGATATGGAAACCACTGTGGCCCAGGCGCCAAACCTTAGCTCCCAATCTAGCCACGACGATCTCTCCCCCGCCTCTCGGTGATGTACTGCACAGTCCAGTGAAATTTCCCCCTCAGAACACACTAGAGCTGCACTAATGTGCGGCCATCTTGACATGGGCTCTCTGGCACCCCACCAAGAAGTTCCAGAAGTTTGAAAAAGTTTGGACCAACTTTGGAAAAAAGCCCCATAAATGGATTGATTCAACCTTGCCAGCCAAGCCAGAGACCCTCAACCACGAGCCGGCATGCCGTCCAGGTTTGTACCGCTAAAAAAGCTCTGGAGGTCTGACTTCCAGAGTTTGACCGAGAGTTGGTGGAAACTCAAGCCTGCAAAACCTCACCGAATCTCGCCTGGTGAAGAGCATCGAGGGTCCTTGCAAGAAAAAGCTCCCTAAAAGTTTCTAGGTCGAAACGTAGGAGAGGTGACTGGGACCAACCATGAGAGTCAATCCACCCACCTTCAAACGTGAGCCGGCTTGGATCCCTGTAGCATCCCCCTGGAAAGCTCCGGAGGTCATACTTCCACAAGTTTGACCAGGAGCTCATCCCAAGGCAAGCCAGCGAACCCTCACCAAATACAGACTGGCTAAAAGTTTCGAGAAGCGCTCCAGAAAAGCTTCTAAGTCCGAAGGTGAAAAAATTTGCCAAGCGCTACCCCGAGTGGTAGCCTTGCTGGGCTCCATCGCAGTCAGCTTGAAACTTTGACTTTGTTCCGGTCTAGCGTGACCAGATGTGCCAATATGCGCCGTAGGTTTCTTTGTGCTACAAAGTGCTAAAGCTATAAAAATTCTTATCTCTGGTACCCTATATTGGTTTGTTTTTTTCGTTTTAAAGATACAAATATTTCCTATTTTTATAAATTGGTGTTGGACTGTTATTTTGTGTTGTGTCTTAAATATTTACAGAATTTGTGTTTTTTAAATGCTTTACATACATGGCTCTGCATTTAAGCCTGCCCGCTCGCAGCCAATCTACCAAGGTATGAGCATGGAAATAATTTTCTGAGACCTATTCTGAGCCCTAGACTATGTTAGTGGCCTTAGTACCAGTGGCAAATGCATATTTTCCACTACTAATAACCTACTTTCCAACAACTATCCTGTCCCACATTTCTATTTTAGTGCTATGATTAGTCTGCTGGACTAGGTACCAAAAATATGTAGCTCTACGGAAATGATTTTGTCCAGAATGACTGTCAACTCTTGATCAGTGAAGCAAGGTTTTTTTGGCAGGCATTGTGAACAATGCACAAAAGTGTAAAAGGTAAAAATGTGCCTAAAATGATAACAAGATACAGGTGGTGGAGTGTGTTAAATGGTAAGATGAAAATGTGAAGCTGAGTAATGGCTGGCATGCTGGCTGTCTTGCTGTGCTGCAGTTTGGGAGCAGAGGATGCTGGTCAGAGATGGGGTGTGTTTTATAGTGTGATTTGCATCTGATTGCATTTGATCAGCTGTGCATTTCTTTAATCCATCCAATGGTCGCTTTCATTTATTTCTTTTGGCGCATACCATGGCGGTCACCCGCCATTGGGTAGCTAGCCGCTGTTTGATGAGCACTGCTCTGAGACCAAAAGTACAATTGAGTAGTTGTAATATGCTGGGTGGCTGCCTGCAAACCTGGTGGCGTCTGTGGATGCACCACCAACATTTCAGACTGCTGTGGTCCTGCTGAGTAGACGACGGTGACCGCGGTTATCATTTCACAGAGCATAACTCGTAATACGGCGGACAGTAGACGTGGATGCGGCCTTAATCACTCAGTGCAGAAAAACAAGAAAACATGCTCTTGTGTAATGTTACTGTCTCTCATGTAAAGCGCTCCATACATTAGGGTCGATTTCGCACTGAATAAAACAGAAAAAATAATGTAAACCAGCATTACTTACCAACAACAAAGCATGAACAATCATTTATTTATTTGAAGCTGTTTCTTTTGACAGAGTATACCACCTAATATAAAACATATCAAATCACACTTCGATCCAACGTGAATTTCTGTAATGACATTTCTAACATACTTGTCCCTTGGATGCATTACAACATTTTGTCTTCCTACAGCCCATAGCCAATAAGCTACTGGGGCTGTATCATGAAATCATGTGGTCGTGCAGGGACAAGCTCTGTTTCTGTTTTTATGCGACTGCTAGTTCTAAAGCACATACATTTATGTCAGGATTTTTCTGATTAAGTGTGTGTGCTGCATCCAACAAAGCGTGGAAACAGCGACCAATTATTTCTATTCTTTTTTCTGCACTTCGGTTTGCACCATTAATTAACTCGGAGAAAATCAGAGGAATAAGTTCGAACTCTTGTAAGTACAATTGCACAAAAACAGGAGCACAAGATTTGCCATATCTGAATGCACTCGTTCACCCAGACAGGCATGAAGAGGCATGTAATAATGTGTTAGAGCCTCTCCTAATTGACATTAAGTTTACTTCCTCGCACATGATTGCTGTAGATAGCAAGCTACAAACTCTATTCCCCTGATTATGAGTGGGTTGCAATTTCCTATCGCTTGCACGAATCCTTGTTCGCATGGGAGCTCAAATTCTGGGGTATGGTATTTGCCAGGTGCATTTAAAACCTCACCCTTCCATAAATTTCAGGTGGTCAAACCTGCTGGAATTTGAAAGGCGAAAAAGAGTAAGGTATTTACTGTAACCTGCAGATTTGTATGTATTACGCACCAAAATATCTGTTATTTTCCAAGAACTCAGTATAGGTTCTATCTGTCACAGCTGTTAGAAATGGGATTTCTGGTTGGCTAGGGCAAGCGCTTAAGCCAGGCAGAAACCACCACTCTAGTCAGGGCAAGGGAGTTACATGCTGAAGATAACCCCTGCTCACCCCCTTGGTAGCTTGGCACAAGAAATTAGGCTTATCCCAGAGGCAATGTGTAAAGCATTTGTGCAACACACACACACATAGCAGCAACACACTAGGCACACCACAAAAGAAGCTCCACACAAGGTTATATCAAAAATAGCCTTTGTATTATCATAACCACCTTAGAAACATAATCACACATTTATATTGTGCCAAATGGCACTTGACAATATTCTCAGGGGATTATATACAAGACAGGGCCAATCAGGCCCCTGTCAGAACCATCACAAAGCACAAGTAGCAAATTTAAAACACAACCAGCAACTACTGGTACCATAATGACCTCAGCATTAGCACATTAGCGTTATACACTATCCTAAAATATCATAGCATGACATTAGGCGTAAACACATTGGGCCCAAACCTCATTACCATTAACACATTATGCAATAACCTCATAAGGATAAACACATTACGCAATAGGTATCACCTTGAAGCAATAACAGTAGGCATAAATCACAGTAGCCCAACACACTGTAGGGCCCCAGGCCAACTGGCCTCTAAAGGGGGGCCCCAATGCCCTCTGTCCATAAAGTCAGGGCATAGTTGCCAATGCAGCAAAACTACTGCACAAAAGCACCGGGGCGTAGGGTGCAATTCACCCCCTGTCTCCTCACCAACAAAATGCCCCCAAATTTTGAGGCTGCCCGCTGTCTGGCGGGGAAGCTGTGGAAATGAGCTCTGGCACTGCCGTGCCTCCTGAGCCCCCACTGAGATTCTAAAATAAGATTGCCTAAAGGTAAATGGCACTGGCACCAACTGTGTCTCCGGGGTCCCCACTGGGATGTCCAAACCAAATTGCACCAACGTTACAGCTGCCTGCAACCGGGGGTGCACCTAGGAAGGAAAAACACGCACTGGCACCCACTGTGCCTTGGGAGCACAAAAACAAATGCTCCAGACTCAGCCCTCACTCACCGGGGCTCATTCGGGAACCCGCTCCTCTCCTGGTGAAGGGTGGAGGCACCGCCAATGTGCCTCGACCGGTCCAGCTCCTGGGGCCTCTCCATACTCTGCTCACCTGGTGGCTTTTCTGTTGGGTCACACCAAGGCGGGGTAGGCTCCCACATAGTCCTAGGCTCCTCGGTCTCCGGCACATGCGGGGCTCCAACCAGCTCACGGGAGCCCTGCTCGGGCCTGCGCCTTTCGCGCTGCTCCTTTCCACTTCCTCGGGCCAGGCTCTGCGCCACGCCTACAACCAGGTAAGGCCGGCTGGCTTCCAGGTAGCTGGAGGAGGCGGCGGCACTTTCTTTTGTCTCGGGCTGCGGCTGTGATCTCCTTGCAGCAACATGCGGGGTGGGCTCCCACCGTTACATAAAACACCACAGTGGGTGGGCACCTGCTAAGTAAGCAGGATGGTTGGGCACCCGCTATTCAAATCGCCTTAAAGCAAGGTAGGCTGCCGCTGAAGATCAGCAAAATGCGGGGTGGGCTCCCGCCAATAAAAGTAAACTGCAATGCAGGGTGGGCACCCGCACCTTTGGCAAAACACGGGGTGGGCTCCTGCTGCTTCTGGGGAACTCGGGGGGAATCCCTATGCCAGGGTTCCCTCCAGCAAACTGTGGCAGCACGCTGCCAGGCACCAGTGTTCCCCTTGGCTAGTAATCTAAAGGATAGCACTCACGAGGTGTTAAGAGCCATAGCTCCAGTAAAAGAGTTCTGGGGGCACAAGTCTGGGCCTAGGCAGCCCAGCTCACAGGGCCCTCCAGCAGGGAGGCTGTCCCACATGGCGGTTCCTTCTGGGGCCCAGCAGCAGCAGTCCTTCGGAAGCACAAAAGCACAACGTTCTCATGGGGTCACAGCCCCAGTACTTATACTAGCATTTTCATTGTCTGCCCTGGCACAGGGCTTGGGGGAACCAGTCTGAAATAGTTCTGGGGAGTGTGGAGCACTTTGTTGACAAGGCTCCTCTTCCCCTTTGTCAAGTGGGAGCTTGTCATCAGACACACCACAGGGGGCGGAGACAGCATTCACATAGGCAGGCACAGACCTGTTCAGGGGACTACTTTCACTACTCCAAATGCAGATGCCCTATTCAGCCTAGCGCTGACTCACTATGCCCCTCCTGGAGCCTCACACACCTCACCAGCCCCTGCACTCCAAAACCAGACATGCAATGCACATCAGGCTGGCAGACACATAGCACACAGAAATGGCAACTCCTAAAAGTTGCATTTCTAAACTGGTTATAATAAATCTGTGTGCACCATTGCGTAGCATTTATTATTACTATTCCAAACATACCAAACTTGACCACGCTGCTCCTCTCATATCAGGAATCACCACTGAAACACTTATCAGGGAATCCCCAATGCATTCCTATGGGAGGGCAGCTTCACAGCAGTGAGATACCACTTTACAAGGGACTGACAGGTAAATTAAATAGGCCAAACAGGTGTTGACCAATCTTACCATGTTTATCACAGACAGCACACATACTTTACACTGGACAGTAGTGCTAAAGTGCCCAGAGTCCTAAAACCACCAGCACCATGTCAGAAAAGAGCCTAGGATAAAGGCAAACAATTTAGGGATGACCCTGCAAAAAGGGCCAAGTCCAACACAACCCCCTTCCTGCCAAAATGCAGAGTAAACCAATCACCATCTTGGGCGATAGAACACAGACGTGGACCCGCAACTGCAGGGGCACACTCCAGTTCTACGCAATTCTGAACCTACGCGGTTCCCTCTGTCAAAGCTCCCAGGACCAACTAAGCTACCCCACTGGTACTCCCTAGTTGTCCTCTACCATGACCAGGCCCTTACCATCACACAGAGTGGGGTGGCGGTAGCCCCAGGCACATAGTACCCATTCTCCACTCTACCGCTCATCAGGGCAGTTCTAAAGTGCCACTGATTCTCCAGCTTAGGGTCCGCACCCTCAGGCTGACCAGAAATCACAGGCAAGGCTCTCCTCCCCCACCTCTCCTTCTAGGATTCCGCACTCTCCTCCTTGGAGAGGCACCCTCAGAACACAACTCTCCCACCAGTTCAGGACCTCTCTCCAGCAACTGGTCTCCCAACCTAGGGTCTAAACCCTCAGGTTGCACCGGGGCCAGAGGCAAGGACTCCCTCCCACTGCACGCCCTTCCAGAGTGCTCCAGCCTCCCAACTGGAGTGGTACCCCTGGAAGCAAAACCGGTAAGGACACTGGCTACAGATGTCCTTCCCTCCAGGTCAGGCAGATCCTGAACCTGGCCTCCCAACCTTGGGGCTGAACCCCGCGGTTGAGCACTTGCCCGGCATGCCAGGACTTCTGGGGACTCACACAGTATCCCCCCAGTCAGGAAACTGATTACAGATGTCATTCCCTCCAGGTCAGGTAGAACCTGAACTGGCCTCCCAACCCAGGGACTAAACCTGGTTCTCCTGACACTAGGAGATCCCCCATAAAAGGCCTACTAGTACAGCTTAGGCCCCCAACCTGGCGTTCCCTTAGGCAACCCTCCAGGCTCTGAGACTGGGATTTGGGCACCTTGGGACACACAGTCCCCCACACTCACTCCTTCTCCAATGAGACAGGACCTCTTCTACCACACAGGACCAGAAGATACCAGAGCCACTTCTTTTGGGATCACTCCCCAATGCCTCTTCATACCCTCTGTCACACAGCCAGTGGTCTGCCTCCCGTGCAAGCTCCCTGGGATCAGAGAACTCACACTCCAACAGGTGTTGGCGTAACACCAGAAAACAAATACTGAACATGTGCTCTCTGACAACCAGATTGAACAGCCCTTCAAAATAATTTTCTGTGCTACTCATCACCCAACCTTTCAGTGAATCACAACATTCATTTCCAAACTCCCCCTACGACTGGTGAGACAGTTTCCTACTGCCCCTGCACCTCAACCTATACCTTTCAGGTGTGACACCCTCTTCCTGGGAACTAGGCACAACGCTCTGGGATCTGGGAGTGGGACTCCCTACACTGGACTCCGTATTGCTGCCACCACTGGACCCCACCCTCAATGGTGAATCCAGACAACTAAAACTGCACTCAGGGGATAACCTACCCTCCAGAGCTAGTTTCTCTCTGGTGAAGGCCCTATTTACCTCCCCCATCCTCTCCTGCGCTAGAACCATTTCGATCTCTAGCTTTATATCCTCAAGGGCCAACTCCTTGAGTCTCAACTCCTGGGCCCACAAGGCCTTTTTCTCTTCCAAACCCAGCCCAACCCAGCCACACTTTCTCAGTGACATGGTCCAACTGGAGTGTGTTCAAAGCCAGCTGATGCTCCCTTTCTTTTTAAGAGACAGCAGTGAGAAATTAATAAGTAATTTTTCTACCACAGTGCAAACATGACAATACATAAGGTAATCACAGTATCCACAAATAGTGGAGAGGAATGATGCATAAGTAGACATTACTGCAAGTTATGGAACCCTAAAAGCTGAAAGACAAAATGTCATACATGTAAATCAATGCAGGTCATTGCAACTTAGTACATTATGGCATAAATCTGAAGCAAAGATGATCTAGTCGTAAGTGACCAACCAGTGTGAAGGGTTGACCAGACCACTATGGGACAATAATCTGAGAGCCATCAGATGGCACTGGACGAGCATCACTGTCTAGGGAAGTATCTCTCATCCTAAGCCAGTTTGTGAAAGGCTCCGAGACATCTTTAGGGCGGGATGCTGTAGGCATGGGGTCCCAGTAATTCGCCCGTTGTTCCTGGCAATAGGCAACATCTTGAATCCACATCCTAACATGTGGGCAACTAGGGGCACCCCATTGTACAGCTCAACGTCGCGGGGTGAGTACAAGCAGCATAGCAGTAAGACGGCGTATCTCAGGTGGGGATTGCTCCACATAGCCAAGCAGCATCACTAGCAACAAGGGACTGACCCGTGATAGCATGAATAATAACACTCATCTCCCCCCAGTAACGAGAGACAGCAGGGCACTCCCATGCAATGTGCAAGAAGGCAGCTCCCTCACATTTGCACTTCCAACAATTAGAGTCAGCTCTCAACTGCAGTTCAAATAATTGTAAAAGGGTACGATAATAGCGATAAAGAAATTAAGTGGATAAGCCTCAGTTTGTAGTTAGGGGATAAGTGATTCATCTGTGAACAGCAAAACGCCCACTGTTCATCCGTGGGTTGGTCCAACAACTCGGATCTCCATTGTTCCGACACCCTCGGGTCCGCCCATGGAGTGTATGCTTGCGTATGGGCATATAGCCTGGTAAGTAATTTTTTGGGGGACGGTGTGACTAAGAGGTGTTCTAGCGGGTGCAAGGGGGTTGGGGAAACTGGGAAAACAGGGTGTAATGCTTTACAGGTGAGCTTGAGTTGGTAATATGAAAACCATTCCAAAACTGGTGTTTGTTCCCCAACCTGGCTACTAGGCTGCTCCAAGAATGTACCCTGTGGGTAAAGATCTCCTAATGTCACAATGCCTATTTTGTGTGCCAGATCAATGGCGCCTTTGTCATGTAGAAAAGGAAAAAGTGGATGAAATGCAATTGGTGTAGAGGGAGCGTAAAGTAGGGGGTTCAGTGTTCGCTTTTGTAAGCCATCCCATGCCCATCTCACAGTTTCAACAGTGTTAATTTAGTTTGGAGTTCTGTAATATGGCTGATATACTGCCATGTGTAGAGGAGTGGGATCCGCTATATCTTTCTCCGTGGCCACATGTGGTTGGAAAGGGATAGGATGGATCCAATAATGTAGAAATCGAGCTTGCGCACTCAAAGCATATAATTCAAAATCTGGTGCGCCTAGACCACCTTTGGATAATGTACGAGTCAGCAAATCCCAGCTGATTCTGGGTTGACCTCCCGCCCAGACCATTGAGATCGCAGCAGAGTGCAGAGATAAAAAGAAGATTTGGGTAAGTGGCATGGGTATGTTGAAGAATAAATACAGTGGAAAGACGAGGTAGACGCGCGGATCATCCGATATTCTGAACATATCCGGTTCACTGGTACGCTGAAAGAAAAACGTTATACCTCGATGCCATGATTTTTAATCTACTCAAGAAACAATTTTAACCGATATCAAGACTAAGAATAGTGCATGAACGAAACCAAATAAGAAGATCACAAGGCACCCTCTAAAAATAAGAAAGCAACAAAATACAAGAAGCATACTATCTTTGGGAGAGGAGCTAAATAGGATTTTCACTCTTGTTCTGAGAAGGGAATTATTTGACGCCCTAATAAAAAAAAAGGAAGCTCTACCTGTCTCATCATTACAGGGGAGACCTATTAAGAAAAGGATACACTGGTCTGGAAGGAAGTCATCACTCTTACCCTTCCCTACAATAAAAGGATATGTAATATTGATGAACCCCACGAATATTGCGGTCCTGAAGATGGTGTACACATATCAGTGAGAACACCGAAACGCGTCGACGCACAATATAATAGAACCCAGCCAGATCCCAAACAGAGAACAGATATACCTGGATTTTGGATACTGTGATCTTGACTACCATTCGCATTTTTGTGTTTCATATGTGCCAGAGGATACTGGGTCAGGTTAAAACAAGAATAGGGAACACACATTACCTATGGTTGATAGGGGTTGTTTTTGTGTCTTTGTGTGCTATTATATATAAAAAAAAATAAAAAAAATTTGTGGAATTTAACTGATTATAATTTGTATAACCTTTAGGATTATATTTTGCCTTTTTTCTCTTATCAATGTTTTGTTTATTTGCAAAATGGTATATTTACATGTTCTTGTGTATTAGAGTGGACAATAGTGTATAACAAATTTGTTTTTTATGTATTGCAGACAAAGGTCTAATTTTTAACCCTGGATACAAAGATTTTAATAAAACATAAAGACTGTAAACGTTATATTTTTGTGTTGGCTTGACATTGAATAATAACTGTGATATTTTGAATGATTGATGTGTGTGAAGTCAGTAGCTGCAGAGAAAATAGTACACAGTCCAGGTATTTTCCTTTGACTCAAGAAGAATAAATACAACACATGAGATTTAACAACCCAGGCAATGAATTCTAAACACTCAAACATATATTGACAGAAAAAGAGAGAATCAGAAGAACAATAATCCAGTAGCTCAAACGTTTATTAACAAAATATAGGTAAAACAGCACAGTAGTAGAAAAGTTGATTATCAGTGGTCATCAATTAACTGTCACAGGTCATAATCAGATTAACATTATAAAATATCGTTGTCAAAACACAATAAAAATCAATTTAAAAAGGAAAAATGAAGGGAACAAATTAAAATGGCATAAATTAATAATCTACAGTGGCAATAAGTATTTCTCGACGCGCGTTTCGGCGACCAGCGCCTTCTTCTGGAGTAGCCACGTAATATTACTGAGGCAGTTTATCAAAAATTGTAACTGAAGCCTGTAAGTCACGAGAGGTTAAAATCTTAATTGGTTTGAATATACGATAGTTTCATGTTGGTTAAAGTTCCATTAAAATAGACTCCCAGCAATAAAGTCCTATGATGCAGGTGTTTGATGAGAGAATCTCTTCAAAGTCGAATCTTGGTGATGTGTAGACACTTTTTTGTCTCTAAATGCAGAACAGACTGTAATGTGGTGAGGCACGATAGAGGGGCGGGTCTCTTTAAAAGATAAAAAGAGGAAAGTTGGGCCTCCTGGTCGCTGATTTTTGTGAATGATACACTGGATAGATGCGGCAATCAAAGCAAACAAAACCTCCAAATATGAGGTTGACGATCGGTGTTTGCGTTACGAGAATTCGTTAAATAAGGATAGCAGCCGACCAGGGGCAGGACACGAACCGGTGCTCTCACAGCAAAGATTTACAGGAACAATAAATACAGCAACTTAGGGAGGACAATCATTTTCAGTATGGCAATCCTACCTGCGAATGACAGGGGCAGCGCAGACCAAAATGTATTTTTGTCTGCAAACCAGGTTTGTAGTCGTCCAAAATGTTAGCGCCATATGTGCTGGAGATCCATGCTGAGCCAAATGACCAAATATTTAACAGCGTCATCCACCCATGACAACTGAAAGTCCAATGTGGTATCTAATGGGCCATCGGTAAGGGGTTGTATGGAACATTTGGTCGAATTTATATTAATATCAGACATGCCACCAAAACGGAGCACCTCCCGCAAGACCTGGTTTAGATTATCCTCAGGATGTATAACATACAATGTGATATTATCACCGTAGATGGAAATAGTAAGATTTCTACCAGTAAAACTCAAGCCTCGGCTGGAGTGATGTTGGCGAATTCTAGCAGCCAGTGGCTCCATAGCCACAGCAAATGAGAGAGGTGACAGGGGACATCCCTGTCTGGTTCCGCGAGAGATGGGGAAGGCATCCAACATCAAACCATTGGTCTGAAGGCGGGCGGTGAGTTTGGTGTAGAGCAATTGAATCAGTTTTACAAAGTTTGGACTAAACCCCAATCTGGGAAGTATGGTGAACAGGAAGGGCCACTCCGAAGAATCAAACGCATTGGTGCCGGCAAGAAAACCTGCAACAGCAGGGAGTTTGGGGTCAATTTGGTGCAGTATAGAAAAAAGGTACGTAAGTTGTGGGCCGTCGATCTACCTGGTGTTAATCCAGACTGTTCTGGACGGGCAATGAGGGGCATGAGTGGCTGTAATCTATATGCTATTAATTTGACCAATATTTTGGCATCCACATTGATTAAAGAGAGTCTGTAAGAATCACAGAGTGTCGCTGGCTTATCGGGTTTTAGCAGGGCAATGGATGTGGCCTCACTCATAGACCGGGGAAGTTCCCCAGCCTCAAGTGATTCCTGATATACATCCAGGAGGTGAGGCACAAGAGTGTGTGCATATGTCTTGTAAAACAGTGTCAACAGCCTTTCAGGGCCAGGAGCTTTCCCGGTAGGGAGGCTTTTAATCACCTGTATGATATCATCAGTGGTGAAAGGGACGCCCAGATTTTTGTCCACCCTAAGCGTGGAAGGGTATACTCAGATGTGAGTCCCTTGCTCATTGCACCATCAGGATTCAAGCAAGCCGGGCCGAAGACGGCTGAAATGCCAGAAACCGGTCCCCGGAAGCTTGTTTCATTCCCAGTGTAAGAATTGGCTTTTGTAGTTTGGTCTGCCCTGTTCCCATGATGCACTGGGCCAGGGACAGACTATTTTGCATACAGCCAGGTTCTGAAACTGGGATGGTGCAATGAGCTAAAAAACGGTGTTGGATCTAGCCCTGATCTCTTGACTGGGTGAGAGTATTCTGCTTAATTCAGAGACTCTGTCCATCACCACCCCTTGTTGTAAATAATTTTGTCCACCCTAAGCGTGGAAGGGTATACTCAGATGTGAGTCCCTTGCTCATTGCACCATCAGGATTCAAGCAAGCCGGGCCGAAGACGGCTGAAATGCCAGAAACCGGTCCCCGGAAGCTTGTTTCCTTCCCAGTGTAAGAATTGGCTTTTGTAGTTTGGTCTGCCCTGTTCCCATGATGCACTGGGCCAGGGACAGACTAATTTGCATACAGCCAGGTTCTGAAACTGGGATGGTGCAATGAGCTAAAAAACGGTGTTGGATCTAGCCCTGATCTCTTGACTGGGTGAGAGTATTCTGCTTAATTCAGAGACTCTGTCCATCACCACCCCTTGTTGTAAATAATTTTGTCCACCCTAAGCGTGGAAGGGTATACTCAGATGTGAGTCCCTTGCTCATTGCACCATCAGGATTCAAGCAAGCCGGGCCGAAGACGGCTGAAATGCCAGAAACCGGTCCCCGGAAGCTTGTTTCCTTCCCAGTGTAAGAATTGGCTTTTGTAGTTTGGTCTGCCCTGTTCCCATGATGCACTGGGCCAGGGACAGACTAATTTGCATACAGCCAGGTTCTGAAACTGGGATGGTGCAATGAACTAAAAAACGGTGTTGGATCTAGCCCTGATCTCTTGACTGGGTGAGAGTATTCTGCTTAATTCAGAGACTCTGTCCATCACCACCCCTTGTTGTAAATAATTTTGTCCACCCTAAGCGTGGAAGGGTATACTCAGATGTGAGTCCCTTGCTCATTGCACCATCAGGATTCAAGCAAGCCGGGCCGAAGACGGCTGAAATGCCAGAAACCGGTCCCCGGAAGCTTGTTTCCTTCCTAGTGTAAGAATTGGCTTTTGTAGTTTGGTCTGCCCTGTTCCCATGATGCACTGGGCCAGGGACAGACTAATTTGCATACAGCCAGGTTCTGAAACTGGGATGGTGCAATGAGCTAAAAAACGGTGTTGGATCTAGCCCTGATCTCTTGACTGGGTGAGAGTATTCTGCTTAATTCAGAGACTCTGTCCATCACCACCCCTTGTTGTAAATAATTTTGTCCACCCTAAGCGTGGAAGGGTATACTCAGATGTGAGTCCCTTGCTCATTGCACCATCAGGATTCAAGCAAGCCGGGCCGAAGACGGCTGAAATGCCAGAAACCGGTCCCCGGAAGCTTGTTTCCTTCCCAGTGTAAGAATTGGCTTTTGTAGTTTGGTCTGCCCTGTTCCCATGATGCACTGGGCCAGGGACAGACTAATTTGCATACAGCCAGGTTCTGAAACTGGGATGGTGCAATGAGCTAAAAAACGGTGTTGGATCTAGCCCTGATCTCTTGACTGGGTGAGAGTATTCTGCTTAATTCAGAGACTCTGTCCATCACCACCCCTTGTTGTAAATAATTTTGTCCACCCTAAGCGTGGAAGGGTATACTCAGATGTGAGTCCCTTGCTCATTGCACCATCAGGATTCAAGCAAGCCGGGCCGAAGACGGCTGAAATGCCAGAAACCGGTCCCCGGAAGCTTGTTTCCTTCCCAGTGTAAGAATTGGCTTATGTAGTTTGGTCTGCCCTGTTCCCATGATGCACTGGGCCAGGGACAGACTAATTTGCATACAGCCAGGTTCTGAAACTGGGATGGTGCAATGAGCTAAAAAACGGTGTTGGATCTAGCCCTGATCTCTTGACTGGGTGAGAGTATTCTGCTTAATTCAGAGACTCTGTCCATCACCACCCCTTGTTGTAAATAATCAGATTTTCTCTGTGGTCAGGACTCAGCGAAAGGAGCTCCATGGAGTCTAAATATTCTCCCAGGTCAGGGGCCGTGGCTTGTTGTGTGGCAGTATAGAGAGAGGAGTATAATTCAGTTAGATGCACGTGTGTGGCCACCTGACCTCTGAAAAGGGGAGAGTCACCGTCAACAAGTTCCGCTTTAAAGGTGGGAGCTGTGTTGTGTTTAAGTAAAGTAAATTAGCTAAGGTTTTCCCGGGTCTATTGCCTTTGCCATAGCCACATGCCCATGCATTTATCACTAGGAATCTGGTTTCTCTCTCTGCTTCCTTTTCAAACTCGGACATAGTGCTGTGTATGGAAGCCAATATTGCTGGATCAGTAGTGGTGAAATACTGTAACTCCAGAGCTTTAATAGCTTGCTGAAGTTGAGATAGTGCAGTGCGTATGAAACTCAGGACACCTGACTGTTTAGAGATGCAGGATCCTTGTATTATAACTTTAAAAGAATCCCAAAGTATAGAAGGGGAGTCTACTGAACCCTCATTTGCAGCAAAGTAGTTCTGGATTCCTACATTTATTACCACTTTCAACGCCGCATCAAGGAGAGCATGAGGGGAAAGTCCCCAACTAAATGCACTCGGTAAAGTACTGGGAATTTTACATTGGAGCATCACAGGGGCGTGGTCAGAGAGAGTAGCGTGGTAGATGCGTTACATCCTAAGCCCAGGTTACAGCGTCAATAGGGACCAACCAGTAGTCCAGTCTGGACCAGGCATGATGATAGCAGGTGACACAAGTACCCTCCTTGGTGGCAGGTGAAATTTGCGCCAAATGTCTAATAGCCCATGGTCCAATAGTATGTTATTCAATTGGTGCATAGCCTTGAGGTGTAGATTACCTGGGGTGCCCTCCCTATCTAAATCATTGTCCAGAACTGCATTGAAATCCCCACCCCGGATCACTGTGCCCCCCCAATGCTACACTCTTGGCCCATACATTAAGGAAGAATTGCAGGTCATCGGTATTAGGGCCATAGATGGCCACCAATGTAACCTGTGCTGACATCAGGCTAGCAGTGACAATAACATAACGCCCCTCAGGGTCTACCAACGTGTGGATTGTGGCCCAGCCCAGTCCCCTCCTGATCAGTAAAGAGACGCTCCTGACATAATTGTAATAGGTTGCCAAATATAACGCTCCCCAGTATCTGTGCTTCAGTTTAGGATCAGTGCTGCTTTGCAGATGAGTTTCCTGCAAGAAACACACATCTATGCATGCCTACATAAATATGCATGGATTAGCCTTGCCTTCTTGAAATCATTAAGTCCCCTCACATTCCATGTAAGGAACATGGTTTCTGTCCTAGTAAAACAATAAGGGGGGCAGCATGCAGATTAACTCTGAAGGAGAGGCTCCATATGACTTCCTGAAAAGAAATATGATACAAAAATTGCAATAGCAATATCCTCTTGTTGTAAGCGAGGATTGCCTCTCCAATGCATAAACAGCAAACGTCATGTTTGTTATATAGCAATAGTACAATCAAATAGTGGCTGTCTCCAATTACGTTGAACCCCTTAATCCACCTCCCTCCCACTACAACCTCCCAATCATGTCTAGAATACAAGCCCCCATCCACCCTAGAATAACCCCAAAACCCAACTTTGAATTGGTGCACATGGGAGATCTCCCTGTGGGGGCTGGGAAAGACGGCGAGCACCTGCCAAGTGGCAGGGTGGCCAGGCAAATAAAATCTTAAATCTAAACCTGTCCTGCAAAAGTTAGATATTAAGGTAAACTAAGAACCTAACATTAGCTTATGTGTGGCATTCTTTCAAGTTGATCCCAACTTTTCATGGGCAAACTGAGGCTATGGTTTCACATACAGAAATCTAAGCTATTTTGACTATTTGGGCTGCATCTGCGGATGAGAGACAACAGAGTACAATACTGATAATTGTCAGTCATTGTCACTGAGGTTCGTTGACATGGTGGAACTTTGTGAAGGGCCCTGAGGAGATTTGTGCTGGCAGAGTGTTTCATGAATTTCAGTGCCGACTTAGCGTCTGTGAAAAAGTGAGCTTGACCATCATGGGTAATTTTCAATTTCGCAAGGTATAGCATGGAGTGCGGTACAGAAGAAGACTGTAGGGGCCTCTTTGCTGGAATAAACTCCCTGCGAGCAGCCTGCACAGCTGGGGTATAGTCCGGATAGAAGGACAGGGTACTGCCCTAATGTGATACGGGGCTCGTAGCTCTCGCCTCCTTAAGGATAGCATCTCTATCTGCATAATTGAGAAGGCGTGTAATGATCCTGCGCAGCGGAGACCCTGCACCGGTCCGGGACCAAGTGACCGGTGGGCTCGCTCCACGACCATGACCGGAGAGAGTACTGAACCAAACAACTCGCGTAGTAGGTTATCGAGAAAGAGTTCTATTTTTGAGATAGCTGTTGATTCCGGAAGGCCAAGAATTCTAAGGTTGTACCTTTGGGAAGAGGTTTCTAAGGCTTCATTCTTTGCCCTGATCACGTTGAGCACCTTCTCCATACTAAGGATCTGTGTTCTAGTTTCAGATTGTGCGTCTTGGGTGTCAGTCAGTCTATTTTCAAGGATATCAAGGGGAGTTTCTTGGACGTCTGCCTACTTCTTGACAGCATCAAGCCTGGAAGTAAGGGCATCAATCTTGCCATCAATGGTTTTACAACTGGAACACACCTCAAGCAAAATAGAGCGCATGTCCTACTCTGAGCCATCTGAAGTGTCAGCAGGACCTTGAGCAGCAGCCATTTCTGTTGATGATTCCATGGTGCGTGTTTGGCGCTTACTCTCAAACGGAATCTTGGGTTGCTAGGGGTTGCCCTTGCTCATGTTCCTGAGGCAGTTGCACTGTAGACCGCAGCACCTTTTAAACCTTTATGACACACCACCGCGACCCGCGTCGTGGTGTAGTTCAACAATCTCAACTTTGGCCAGTAACTCCTTAAATGCAAATCGAGACCGGTAGTATCCAGAACAGTATCCAGCACCTCTCCAACCCCTCCTAATAAATAAGTGGTGCAGCAACTGGCGCAGCACAATTGCCAATGTCTCCAAATTTACCTATTTTGTACTTTTGATGGGCCTAGTAGTAGAAAGGCACAGAGGGATCGGGGCTCACCAACAGAAGGCAGCGTTGATGTTGGATAGCACCTCTAGTTCCCTTTTCAGGGAGCATCAGCCAGTGGTAAACGGTGTAAGATTTCACATAGATATTAATAGTCTCCACCGGGGAAGTAGGGTCAGCGCAACAGAGCAGGAAGCAGATGTAGGTGGAGGGCCACACAATGACTATTTATACTTTCGCCATGAGAGTAGTGGGTACATGGAGGCACAGCCAGTGACGTCTCTTCTGTGCCTCAGTGGGGTAATAGGAGGCCCAATTTGAGTGGCAGAGCAGGGTGAGGGAAACCCAACAGGCGCGTACGGCACCTAGGCAATCACCCCTTCCCACTTACATTGGGGAAGTCTGGTGTCACCAGTGTCCCGTCTCAGCTCACCTTCCCCTGCATCGGCCAGCACAGTGTAGAGCACTCCTTGATGGAGAAAGCAGGTGCAAGTCCAGCAACCCGACTATGGCCAGCCGACTCCCGCCAGGGCTCCATGGCCCCACAAGGTGAGGGAAGCCAGACAGGTTTTAGGCCATGCAGCATAAACCAGCTCAGCCCCAGGCAGGAAAAGAGGCTTTACCCTACTCAACTTGTCTCCACGCAGCTCCCCGAGTGCAGCACCTCCAACTGCTGTTGTCTCCTCGCCACAGCCCCAGAGCAATCTGCTACAGTCCACAGACCCAGCAACCACAGTAGGCCCACAGGAATGGTTGCCGTACACCGCCACCAGTCTTAAGGTGAATAGGTGCACAAAGCGCATCCAGGTGCGCAGCCAGCCGCAGTGCAGCGCAGAGATATAGTGCGCATCACCACAGTCCTCCACCGGTCACTCTCGGCACTTCTCAAAATTAGAGTCTGCAATGGTATCCGATGTAAATCACAGCGGGCCAAAACTACACAGAAGCAGTGAGAAACATGTTGGCCTTTTTCTGCACCCATCCAAATCTCGTCTCACCACCTCCATTTATGTCACAATTCCGCAGGTGAATATAAGGAGGACTGCAGTCACGCAGGTGGGTTCAGGAAATGGCAGCAAAGTTTTCAGCCATCAGGAGCAGGTCTGCATGGTGGTATTTACAGAATTGCTGAGCTTGGCCTGTGGAGCCCCTTCAGCAGGCGGCCATCTCGCAGCGCGCCGTGCCCACGCTCCGGTGCTCCCTTTCTTCCCTCCTATGTACCCACTCCTCTGGGGACAGGGAAAGGCACTGGACCCAGAAAGGGACTCCCTATCTATGGGATCCTCACTATCTACTGGTGTCCCTGCCCTGTCATTTTCTTCCTCTGCTTCAGACTCTTCAGGACCACCCTCGGACTCACCACCCTCTTGCTGTGTAGCTTGGACCCTCTCCCACTCAGAGTCCTGACGTCTCCATGTATCCTGTTGCAAATGTAGCAGGGCTTTCCTAACTAATAGCTGAGTGTCTTCCCCACCCACTGCTAAGCCTCTCTCATCACAGAACCCCTTTACTCCAACATACTGTATTCCAACAGATTATGTACATTAAAGGCAGGTTTCATTCTGGCAAGGTACTTAAACCCACACAGGTACAACACAAGACTCCTAGGAGTAAGATCTGAAGCAAGAATACACAATTTGAAAATGACACTTTTAGGAGAAAAATCAATATGAGGAAAAATAATCCCCAAACATGTGATTATCTAAATGCAGAGTTTGTAGTGCAACCAGTTGTCGCTGTGGTACTGCACAAACGCATGTCCTATCCTCACCGCTGACAACCAATGTTAGAATTGGGATTTCTGGTTGGCTAGGGCAAGGGCCTAAGCCAGGCAGAAACCACCACTCTAGTCAGGGAAAGCGAGTTACACACTAAAGATAATCCCTGCTCACTCCCTTGATAGCTTGGCACGAGCAGTCAGGCTTATCCCAGAGTCAATGTGTGAAGCGTTTGCGCAACACACACACACAAAGCAGCAATGCAGAAGGCCCACCACAAAAGAAACTCCACACAAGTTTATAACAAAAATAGCCTTTGTATTATCATAAACAGATTAGAAACATAATCACACATTTACACTGTGCCAACTGGCACTAGGCAATATTCACATGGGATTACACACAAGACTGGGCCAATCGGGTCCCTGTCAGAACCATCACAAATCACAAGGAGAAAATGTAAAACACAACCAGTATCTACTGGTACCATAATGACCTCAGCATTATCACATTAGCGTTAGACACCATCTTAAAATATCATAGCATAATACTAGGCGTAAACACATTGGGCCCTAACCTCATTAGCATAAACACAATATGCAATAGGTATCACCTCGAGGCAATAACAATAGGCATAAATCACATTAGCCTAAAACACGTAGGACCCCAGGCCAACTGGCCTCTAAAGGGGGGCCACAATGCCCTCTGTCCAGAAAGTCAGGGCGTAGCTGTCAATGCAGTGAAACTACTGCGCAAATACCCTGGGGTGTGGGGTGCAACTCACCCCTGTCTCCTCACCAATAAAATGCCCCCAAACGTTGCAGCTGCCCACTGTCCGGGGGGGCAGCTATGGAAATGAGCCCTGGCACTGTTGTGCCTCCTGAGCGCCCAAAGATAAACGGCACTGGCACCAACTGTGCCTCCGGGCCCCTACGGGGACATCCAAACTAAATTGCACAAACATTGTAGCTGCCCGCAACCAGCAGTGCAGCTGGGAAGGAAAAACACACCCTGGCACCCACCGTGCCTTGGAAACACAAAAACGAATGCTCCAGACTCAGCCCCCACTCACCGGGGCTCTTTCTGGGACTCCGCTCCTCTCCTGGTGCAGAGAGGTGGCACCGCCAATGTGCCTCAACCGGTCCAGCTCACGGGGCCTCTCCTCACTCCTCTCACCTGGCAACTTCTCTGTTGGGTCACACCAAGGAGGGGTATGCTCCCGCCTTGCCCCAGGCTGCTCAGTCTCCGGCACACGCGGGGTTCCCACCAGCTCACGGAAGCCCTGCTCGGGCCTGCGCCGACTTCAGGACTCCGGCCCTGCCCACAAGTAAGCAACTTGCCTGGCTTCTGTTTTCGCGCTGCTCCTTCTCGCTTCCTCAGGCAAGGCTCTGCGCCACGCCTACAACCAGGCAAGGCCACCTGGCTTTCAGGTTGCTGGTGGAGGTGGTGGCTATTTCTTTTGTCTCGGGCCACAGCGGTTATCTCCTTGTGGCGAAGTGCGGGGTGGGTTCCTGCTGTTACATAAAACACCACAGCAGGGAGGGCACCCGCTAAGTAAGCAGCAAGGCAGGGTGGGCACCCTCCATTCAAATTGCCTAAAAGTGGTGTGGGCTCCCGCTGAAGATCAGCAAAATGGGGGGTGGGCTCCTGTCAATAAAAGTAAACTTCAATGTGGGGTGGGCACCCGCACATTTGGCAAAACGTGGGGTGGGCTCCCCCTGCTTCTGGGGAACTCGGGGGAATCCCTACATCAGGGTTCCCTCCAGCAATCTTTGCAGCAGCTCGCTGCCAGGCACCAGCACTACCCTTGGCCAGTAATCTAAAGGTAGCGCTCATGAGGCTCTTAAAGCCATAGCTCCAGTAAGCAGAGTTCTGCGGGCACAAGGCTGGGCCCAGGCAGGCCAGCTCAAAGGGCCCTTCAGCAGGGAGGGTGTCCCACATTATGGTTCCTCCTGTGGCCCACCAGCAGCAGTCTTCCGGAAGCACAAAAGAACAACATTTTCAACGGGTCACAGCCCCAGTACTTATGCTTTCATTTTCTTTGTCTGCCCTGGCACAGGGCTTGGGAGGAACCAGTTCTAACAGGTTCTGAGGATTGTTGAGCACTTTGTTGACAATGCTCCTCTTCTCCTTTGTTAGGTGGGAGCTCGTCATCAGACACACCACAGGGGGGCAGAGCCAGCATTCACATAGGCAGGCACAGACCTATTCAGGTCACCCTGGATCGGGCCGTCTCTTCGGATGAGACCCTTTTGCCATACTGCGTGGAGAAGGAAGAATTGAGACCAACTCGGGTAGATCTGCCACCCCCTCTGAACCTAGCACCTGGTGAGGAGACTCTGTGAAGCCTGATCTCGGTGGGACTCGCAAGATGCATACTATCTGGCGAGGTCCTTGTGATTTAACCCGATCCACCATATGAAGAGCCTGTACCCCATTTTGAGATTTTCTCGATCCCACAGAAACCCACTGGGAAGCATAGTGCATTATTGAGTACCTCTACAGTACCTGACCCCCACGCAGTATTGGGCTATCAAAAACCTCAGAAGCCGGTGAGGACAAATCCTGCCTATGCTCAAGGTGGCGATCCACATTGACCAGGGTGACTCTATGACCCCCTAGAGGGATTTATAATTGACCCTCGTGCAGAATCCGGAGGGAAAGAACCCCCGTCCTGGACTCTCGTGATCTATATACATATACATATATTCCTGACCTTCCTGTATTGACTCCTGTGTGTCCCCCTCCCTGACTGTACACCTCCGCCATAAAGAAGGTGCGGCCTATCTTGGCCAACACCGAAACGCGCGTCGGCGCAATTTGTCTGGATGGCAACACCTTAGTCATTGTCAACTGCCTTGTATTTACCATCTCTGCCTCCAGAATTGTTTGCCGGCCCATGCAACCATAAGTCTACCTACTGTTGCAGGCGCTGATGTACATGTATGAGAATATGTATGAGTGAATGAGGAAGTGAATGACTACTTGAATGATGTTGTATATATGAAATTCCCCGGTGTGTGTGGGAGTGTGAGGACTATCCTTGTGTGTCTTATCTATTTCCTAAATACATGTGGGATACCACTTTGTGTTCTTTTTCCCCCTTCTGCTTTTATATTAGAAACTGATGATATATCTGCCAGAAACGTATCCAATGAGAAAAATATTTCTCTGAATTTTTTTTTTTATATAAAAATAAAATTATCATTTTCTAAAAATAAGCTCTGGTAAAGTCTTTGGCTCTGACCCTCATGTTCACCCCTTTTTGAAATATATGGATCCTGTAGGGGACCACTGATATCTATAAAGGCAGGGTTGCTTTGTTCTTCTAATACAGACCTATTCAGGGTCAGGGGACTACTCCTCCCACTACTCCAAAGCAGATGCTCTAATCAGCCTAACGCTGATTCACCCTGCCCCTCCTGGAGCCACACACAACTCACCAGCCCCTGTCGCTCCAAAACCAAACATGCAATACACATCAGGCAGGCAGACACATAGCACACAGAAATGCCAACTTCTAAAAGTGGCTTTTCTAAAATAGTTATAATAAATTCGCACACACCATTGTGTAGCATTTAATATTACTATTCCAAACATACCAAACAGTTATCAGGGAATCCCCAATGCATTCCTATGGGAGGGCAGCCTCATAGCAGTGAGAAACCAAAATGGCTGCTTGTCACTACCAGGACAAGTCACTCACTTAAGGTACTTGTCTTACCTTTTACCTACAATGCACCCTGCCCATTGGGGCCTACCTTAGGGGTGACTGACATGCCGTAAAACGGAGGTCACAGACATGGCGCACATTTCAAGTGCCACGTCACAGTGGCAGTAAAACTGCGCGCACAGGGCCTGTAATGGCGGAGGCATGGGATAGGTTTGATAGGTTACTTTGGTGGGTGGCGCAATCAGTGCTGCAAGCCCACCAGTAGCATTTCATTTACCAACCCTGTGTATATGAGATACTGATGGAGCAAGGATTCGCATCTTACGCGACTTGCTTGGATTCATGAACCTCGAAATAACATGTAACGACGTAATTCAATCTGTTTGTCATACTAATTTCCCTTTATCCTGACATTGGGGTGACCTAGAGATGCTTGCATATGTGTTTACTAATTCAATAACTCTTGTTCCTAAAATGGCCGCTGCTTGGCGGGTTTTCTTTCTGCGCATGCGTTAGTCACACTCACGTGACGTGACGTACTTGCAGTTCTGGTGGGAACCTTTGCGCTTGCGCATTGGCTTTTAAGATGGCTGCCTATGCTCTCACATGGTGAAGCTTGCACTGATGCTTTCATGTCATTGTCTGTTGCACTAAAACTTTAATGCTATAGTATATTTTTAAGTAAAGGGGTATAGAGTAGCTATTCATGGTATACAGTGTATTCATTTATTTTCTGTGTTTAATTTGTTTTCGCTTACTTTTCATGTACCGGGTTTCTGAGGGTCTGCGAGACACGCGGGAATCCATATTGAAGTACCCCACTGCGCATGTCTGTCTTCGGCCGGTGACATTGAACGACTGCCAACCAGAGGTGGCGGCCAAGATGTGCCTGGGAAGATGCACCTTCACCCAGCCGAAAAAGTCGAAATGTTCTACATTTGAAACATTATGTATCTCTTTCTTTGTATTCTGTAGAATAGATCATGGGAACGCCAAAATCAAATGTGATTGGTGTGTTGACCTATCCTACTTAGGGACCAATCGAAATTGAGGATTCTGACACTTGCAACATTTGGGGGGTGGTACACTGACCCGAAAACAGTATAACTAGCCTAGGTTTAGCTAGAGAAATTGTCCGAATTGTCCGAATAGCTGACCTGTCACTGACCCATCGCACTCAATAGGTGACTTTATACAGAGGGCTGCGGAGCACTCTGTCCAAAATATACCATAGACTCAGAGGTTTTACTAAACCTTAAAGTGCTGGCGGAGCATTTTGCTGGGGAGTTCGATAACCCAATCGGGGTTCTGGCCGATAGCTGCAGAGAGGGTGGAGCGCAGGCGTTGCTTCCAAACTGCGGGTGCTGGTCGTTCCTTGGTGGTCCTGTCCTGATCCTAATCTGGGTTTCCTGTCCTGTCCTGGGGTGTCCATTCTGCACCTGCTGTCCCATTGATGACTGTCCTTCCTTGGGTTTTTTTTCCTGTCCTTGACTGATCCGTGGCCAGGGTTGGTCTTCACACCATTCTAGGTAAATATATAGTGCTGAAAACTCTATACTGCACCTTCTATTTTCTGTCTTTTGCTTTAATAAAGACATACTTTTGCGCATAATTGATTTTCCATGCTTTCGCAAAGCTACTGAATGAGAGCTCATATGTTATTGCTGTTTCCTAGCATGTTCCTATGTTACCCTTCCTTTAAGTACAACTTTTCATACCGTTTATGAAATATAGATGTGGTTTATAATTGTCCTTTTCCAAGTTGATTGAAGTAAGATTATTAGAACTATAGCATGTACCCTGTTTTCCCTTTCCTATAGATGTATAGGATTTCCCAAACTCTTATCCAACTCCGAAGTATTTTCCCAGTAGTGAAATTCCAGTTGGTGTCTAAGATTGCCCATCTATAGTTAGCCAATCTTACATCTCATCCCTGACAGTTTGATTAGCAGGTTTCTTGTTCTTAGCTTTCATTAGACTCATAAATGGTTGCCCTGATATATCTTCTATACGGATATGTGCTCTTTGTTATCTTGATTATTGATTGCCTATTAGTTATAAACTGTATCCTTTCTGAATCTGAATTCTAGACAAAACTTTTAAAACTTCCTGAGTTTGTGGTCATTTAAGAAGACAAAGAAATATAAATGTTGGTATTTTGGGTTGTCTGCCTTTCTTTCACAGCTAGCTCCCTGATCCATTGTGGTCATAGATACCTGTAACAGTGGATTGGTAAGTCGGGTACACAAGAAATAAATAGGAAAGGAACCAGGGTTGCTGGTAGTAGAGGGGAAGGTCACTCGATTAACGTATGTTATAAAATTGTTGGTTATGGGCCCGATGCGTATATGGTGAAATTGTTGGCCGGGTGACCTGCGCGCTCTACCAGTAATTTTCTGGTAGCAGAGCTATGGTTAGGGACTAGTTAAAGTTAGGTAGGACTAGTTAAGGTAGCTAGGTAGGTCGGATGCTGCTATAAAGATTTTTGCTGCTAAATTGTGAATATTTTACTTCGGAATTTGATCGATCACGTGAAATGTTTTTGCTTTGAAAATTATGAAATGTTTTAAATTGTTTTTCTTACTATTATATTGATAAATGTATTAACCCACTCGTTAGTAATTGTTTAGTGTTTGTCTGGAATTCCCGGGGAATTGAATAGTGGGTGGTAAGAAGAATCCACCCCGTGGTGAGGTCACTTACTCTAGGAAAATTAGTGCAGGTTAGGCAAAACTGGAAGCGCTAATTAGGGTTTTTCTGAACGTATGCTTGAATAAAGGATAGCAAAGAGTTCGCTGGCAAAACTTCCACTGTGGCATAACCTAGTGAGGGTCACACGGGAGGAGTAGCAGGTTCATCTGAGCTTGGGTGACAGCAAAGGGGTTCGCTAGTGAAACTTTAGACTTGGTATATATCCCGAAAAGAAGTGGATGAGTCAAAGAAGTAGCAGGTTCCCTAATGCTTGAGTGAAGGGTAGGCGGAAGAGATCTATCCGTAGTGTGTGAAAAGTAGACAGAAGAGGTTTACTTGCAGTAAAACGTATCTTTCCTTTCTAGACACTCGAGTACAGTGGCGAATGTGTTTTCGTTGTAAATAACTAAAAGCACTTGCACTTTAAGAGAGAAATTAAGTTTCCGTTACCTTGTGAGGGAGGGAGTCAGTTGCGGAGCTGCTCTGACGTCACTCTGTGCCGCGCTGGTATTGGTCGAAACAGCGGGTGTGTAGCGGAGCTGGAATTGTAAAGGAGGGGTGAGTGCCGAAGCGTGAGAACTTGTCTTGCGAAAAGGCCGCGCACCCATTGGTCGAAATTTTTGAACTCGTGCATTCTATTGGTTGCACGAAAATAAAAGGCGCATTTGGATTGGGAGTGATTTGTAAACAAAGTCGCTCGCAGAAGTCATATGTGGCACACGTATAGACCGAATACTAGACCTGATCCACGACATTTAGGGTTTGAAAACGATCAGTGGAAAGGGCATAACAGCAGCATTATGTACGGGAACAAGAGAAAATTGTCCCTTGTAAATAAAGTGAAGAATTATTTCAAAAAAGACAAACCCATCAAAACTAGAGAAGGTGTTGTCATACCGCCACCTAATACCCCTGCATCGTTCATGATGTTTGATAAAGGGTACCACTCATGTGTATGGTTGGAAAATTGGGCAGAATATACAAAAGATGACGGAATTTTGGCTTTCTCATTGGAAGGTACATTTAATGGTAGGATTCTATTTAATTTGAGAACCCGAATTAATGATTTACATCCCAGACCTAGATTAACGCAGTACGAAGCATTAGAGGAATGGGAGATCGAGGCTTTTGAGAGAGACAAGCCCCGAATGGATAAAGGGTTAACAACATTTTATCCGAAATTAAAGCAAGAAACACGAGATAAAAAAATGAAACAGTGGAGACAGAATATGATTGTAGAAAGACTGTTTCCCATGATGCCAATGGGTGGTCCTGCGGGAGAGAAAAAGACAGAAAAATGCAAACATTGGGTGTCCAATGGGGATTCGGATGATGAGTTATTAGATGACATGTTTATGAAAAGTCCGCCTCCTTATAATGAAGGTCCCAGATCCTCCAGTGTAGAGGATGCTTCCCAACGACCTCCGTGTCAGGAAGGGAATAGATCTGTAAACCCAAGAGATAGCTGTCAAATACCTTCCTATAGCGAGGGCCTAGGACTCATAGGTGCCGGAGACACCTGTCTAAGACCACCATTTAGTGGAGAATCAAGATATTCAGGTGAAAAAGATTTCGGATCAAGACCTCCTTATGAGGGAGGACCGAGAGCCTTAAATACAGGAAGCTGTTTCCCAAAACCTAATTATGGTGAAGGACCAAGTATGACGCATCCAACTGCCCCAACATTAAGCCCGCAAATAGTATCTGAAATAAGCTTGGAAAGAATGCTGCAGGAAAAAGAGCGAGAGGCTCTAGCCAAACAGAGAACCGAAATAATTCAGAAACTCTCCCAGTTAAATACAAGCCCCGAACCCTAGACAATCCCAGTAACTATTGGACCCGTTGTTCCTTTGTATGGGGATAGACAAGTAAGTCCACAAGCCCCAATTATTACCCCGACTGTAGTACAGCCCAGAAGAGAGCCCTTAATTGTAGATGATCAGACGAGTGAATGTGAATCTGAAGCTTCTTTGATGGATTTACCAATTAGGAACTCAGGAAGGAGTCTGCAGAAGAGACATAATCCTTTTAATACGAGAGAGATTCAGATGGAATCGACGTCAGGTACCAAAAGTGTCACATTGGTGACTCCTGAAGAGATTGAGAGATGGAGTCGAGAATTAGAGAAACAAACTCCTCAGACAAAACCATTAGATATTTATAAATTAAGAATTGAAATGGAAGAACTGACGGCCGGAAATGTAGGGTTAGACAGATTAAATACCTATTCCGAGGAAGAGCTGCTGTTTATTTGCAAGAGTCTTACCCGTAATACCCGAGTGCTCCATGACAAATTAACAGACACTGCAGCTAGTATGGGAATAGATATTTCCAAATCAAAGCCATTACAAAAGCCCTACAGAGCAGAGTTCTCAGACAAAGATCTAGAGAATATGAATGTGTCAGGAAAGAAGGTTCAGATCAAAGAATTGTTGACCGTGTTGCAAAAATGGGGAGATGTAGACAAATGGAAAGCCAGGTGGGCAAAGAAAAAGGAAGAAGTTAGGTCCAGGCAGACGACTTCTGAGTTCGTTTTAAAGGAAGCAGACAAGCCAGAACATTTATACCCCATGCGAGAAGTGCCAGGTGGAAAATATGTGCACGTTCCATGGTCCAGACAGGATATTGTGTCCTTTACAAATGACTTTCCAAAATTGAGAGAGAAGCCTGTGGAATGGTACAGGCAAGTGGAAAGGTTTGTAAAGGTGCAACAATGCCTATGGAAAGACCTGGATGGGTTTTTCGACATAGTGGTGCCTGTGGATTTATGGACCGAATGTAAAATCGCTGTTGATTGGCCTAATAAGGAATATACGAGGGACCCTGCTACAGGAGCTCCCTCTGATGAGGTGATGAGAAAATACGACCAGGTTATGTTACACCTAAAGAAAAAAGTGCCTGCAAAGGAGACTGATTGGACCAAGATAGATAGAACCACGCAGGAAAGGGATGAGACTGTGCACTCCTTTTATGTAAGACTGTTACAAGTGTTTAAAACGTACAGTGGAATAGATAATATCGAGATGAAGGATATGACCCACTTCATTTACAGGTTTGTAAACGGTTTAAGACCTGAAATTTGTCAGTGGATCAAAGACAATAAAATCTGTTGGCAGTCTAAGAAAATGGATGAAGTCTTGCGATACGCAAAGTATTGCGAAGACGAGATGGCAGACAAGCGAAAGGCTCAGAAGGAAAAGGTTATGTGGGCACAAGTAAAACTAGCGGAACAGCAGGAAAAACAATTAGGTAAAATGAATAAAATTTCCCAAAATCAAGGTTCTGGTGGAGGAGGGAAGCCCAGAGTAAAAATGAGTCGAGAGGAAGCCAAAAAGAAATTTCCCTGTCACCAGTGCGGAGAGATAGGGCACTGGAGAGACGAGTGTCCATATGCACAGCATAATAACCCTCAAACCGCTGATTTAAATCCACAGACGCAGAATGAAAGGCCAAGAATGACCCAGCAACAGGTAAAGGCAAGTCAGTTGCCCCGTGCACCTAAACCGAATTATAAGGGAAAAACACCGCAGGGTGATGACATAGAGATCTGGGGAGGAAACGAGGACAGAAATGCAGCAACTTCGCAATTTTTATTGAATGATACTTTTCTTTGTGACGATCAATACTGACGGGGCCTGAGAGGGGAGGACGAGGAGTGCGTTCTTGGCGCCTCCTTGCCGGTAGACCAGTCAGGGCCATACATTGAAGGAAAGGTCGAAGGCAATGATGTCACCTTTCTGTTGGACACTGGTGCTACTCGTTCTACTGTGAGAACAGCAGACGTTCCAAACCTACCCCTCTCGGGAGAAGCAATCCAAGTAGTGGGTGTATCTAATCAATTGATTAGTACCCCAGTTACTGAGCCCATGGAGATTACAATAGGGAACTTCAAAGAAATGCATAGATTTGTAGTTTGTGATACCAGTCCAGTAAACTTACTGGGACGTGATTTGTTGTGTAAAATGAGCTGTACCATCTTTTGCACACCAAAGGGCGTCGAAATTCAAACCCCAGACGAAGATGGAATATACAAATTAATGTTAATCAAACCTGACTCAGAAATTAAACAATTGACTATACAAGACTTACCCGAAGAACTCCAAAAGACAGTGAAACCAGAAGTATGGGACTTTACTGGAAAGGATGTAGGCCTGATGGCAAATGTAGACCCAATAAAAATAGCCATGAAGGAAAATGCAGTGTACCCTAATACAAAACCGTACAAAATGAGTGCAGAAGTTAGAGCAGGAGTTGCCATTGAAATAAAAAGATTATTAGAAGCAAATATCATACAAGAAGTGATGAGTAGCCCGTGTAACTCACCCATAATTGGAATCAAGAAACCTAGTGGCAAGTACAGAGTAGTACAGGACCTGAGAAAGGTGAACAAAATCGTTGTTCCTTGCTGTCCTATTGTTCCGAACCCAGCAGTGATCCTGTATCAGATCCCCTGGGATGCTGAGTGGTTCACTGTGATTGACCTATGTCACGCATTCTTTTCGATCCCTTCGCATCCAGACAGCAAATTTCTTTTCTCATTTGCTTTCGACAGTCACGTGTTCGTTTGGAATCGCGTCCCCCAGGGGTACACAGAAAGACCCTCAATCTTTAATCAGATTTTGAAAAAATGTCTTGAATCTTTGACCTTACCTGGAAACTCAGTTTTGGTGCAATATATAGACGACCTCTTGGTGGCGTCTAAGAGTCAGAAAGACTGTGTTGTTGACACCATTACACTACTGAACCACTTAGGTGAAGGAGGACACAAAGTATCACCTGACAAACTGCAGTTTTGTACCAAATCGGTAAAATATCTGGGGCACCAGATAGAGAAAGGTATCAGGAAAGTTACTTCAGAAAGAATTAGGATAATTCGAAACATGCAGTTGCCCAATACCCAGAAAGAAGTCCGAATGTTCCTTGGAGTTGTAGGTTACTGCAGGCAATGGATTGTGGGATTTGCAGTCCTAGCAAAACCTTTGATCAAAATGACAAAGAAAGGAGCAAAGGACCCAGTGGAATGGGACGAGGAAAGCCTGACAGCATTTACTAAATTACGAGAATGTCTGTGTACAGCCCCTGCTTTAGGCATGCCTGATTATTCTAAGGAATTTTCACTGTTTTGTGATACACGAGACAATTGTGTATTGTCAGTCCTAACCCAAGCCCATGGTCTGACTAGACGTCCAATGGCATATTTTTCTGCCACTTTGGATCCAGTGGCTGCTGGATTACCCGGATGTCTGAAAGCAGTAGCTGCAACTTGCACAAGTCTAGAACAAAGTGAATCCATTGCTATGGGACATCCTGTAACTGTGTATGTTCCACATGCCGTTGTAATTTTACTGACCAGAACTAAAACCCAGTATCTCACCCCTAGTCAACTGACTAAGTACGAGAGGATTCTCGTAGGTGCTGCAAATGTAGTCATTACTCGGTGTAACATATTGAATCCAGCAACCCTATTGCCAGACTCAATAATTGCAGAAGCAAAGGGAGAGGTTGAACATGATTGCATTGACCTGACAGAATTCAGCACCAAACCACGCCCAGACATCAAGGAAGTACCTCTGCCGGTAGAAGATAGTGAGCTGTTTGTGAATGGCTCATGTCTGAGACCCGAACTTGTAGGCCTAAGTGCTGCTTATGCTGTAGTCACGGTAAAACGCACTATAGAAGCATCCTGTTTATTTGGAGTGAAGTCTGCACAAGTAGCCAAATTGATTGCATTAACAAGAGCCTGTAAAATTGGGAAAAATAAAAGAATAACAGTATATACTGACAGTCAATACTGTTATGGGGTTGTGCATGACTTCGGCCAATTGTGGCTACAAAGGGAGTTTCTGACTTCTTCAGGTACTCCTATCAGAAATGGAAAGGTTGTACAAGAATTACTGGATGCAATCCAGTTATCAAAAGAATTGGCAGTGGTCAAATGTGCTGCTCACAAATCTGGCACCGATCATGTGACAGTGGGAAATCGATATGCTGACGAAGTGGCCCAACATTGTGCCAGACATCGAATGTCTGTTAATATTAAATTCGGGGGATATGGAAACAGCTGCCAACTTATGGTGTTTGAGGAGGTGCCTACATGGCAGGAATTGAGAGATTGGCAGTATGCGGCACCAACAAAGGAAAAGGAAAAATGGAGAAAGCTTGGTTGTCGACAGAGAAGTGAGGATGGTATCATTGTGCGCCCTGACAGTATGCCTGTGTTGCCTAGACGCTTGCTTGCTTCTATGGCCAGATTGATGCATGGAGATGCACACGTTGGCAGGGATGCCATGGTTCGGGTTTTCCAACAAACATGGTACAACCCGAAGTTCAGGAAGGTAGCAGAGTCACTCTGCCAGAGGTGCTTAACATGTCAGCAGTTCAACGCTGGGAAAGGAACTGTAGTCGAATTGGGGAAAATTAGGAAGTCAGGAGGTCCCTTTGTAAGATAGCAGGTAGACTTCATTCAATTGCCCCTTTGTAAAGGAATGAGATACGTACTTGTCATTGTCTGCCTGTTTTCAAAATGGGTGGAAGCTTACCCAGCCAAAAAGAATGACGCCATGACTGTAGCCAAATTGTTACTGCGAGAGCTAATACCTAGGTACGGGGTTCCAGCCACAATTGAATCAGATAGAGGTGGGCATTTCCAGAATGAGGTAATCGATCAGCTCTGTAAAGCATTCAAGATTACACAAAAGCTGCACTGTGCATATCGTCCAGAGGCTTCTGGAGTAGTGGAACAAATAAATGGCACTATCAAGTCAAGACTAGGGAAGATGTGTGAATGTACGGGCATGAACTGGATAGAGGCTTTACCTCTTGTTCTGATGGGAATCCGAAGTATTCCAGATCGAAAAACAGGCCTGAGTCCCCATGAAATCCTGATGGGACGAGTGATGAGACAAGCATGGGTACCAGGATACAAACTGATAAGCATTTCTGATGATTTGGTACTTGAGTACTGCAAGCAACTGGGTGACCAAGTGCGTTCTATCTCTCGCCAGATTGGGGAAGACGCCGTCGCCAGTCCAACAACTCCAGTCCATAAATTGGTTCCAGGCGATTGGGTTGTACTCAAGAAGTATACTCGGTCAAATTGCCTTGCACCGAAGTGGGGAAAAAAACGCCAAGTGATACTGGTGACCACGACAGCGGTGAAGTGTGCCGGCGTTCCAAAGTGGATTCATGCCAGCCATACCAAGAAGGTGATCAGAGACGAGAAGACTGACGCTGAAGGTTGCCCAGCTGAGGAGTCTCCAGACGTGGCTTCCGAAGTAGCTGATGAAGAACAACCAAGCACCAGTCAAGATGAGTGGATACCCATAATTGACCTGACGGACAAGAAGCCAGACCTACGCAGACAGAGAGTGGAATAGTGAGGAAGAGACAGGAATAGGAGAAGACAATCAGATTATCGAAATTCATGTAAAATCTGAAGGAGAAGAAGATCAGATAGTGACAGAACAGGTGATCGACACATCTCCAAGAACTCCTGAAATTGAAAAGGGACAGACAGAAATTAGGGCGAAAGTTCAAGCTGAAGAAAATCAAAGGTTCGAAGTGCTTGAACAGGAACAGATAGAAATAGACGAACGTGTTCAGGACACAGAAATTGAAACGCTAACAAAAAATATTCCCTCTTGACCTCTATAATCCTAGCGATATACCTCCAACACTTTTACTTTTACACTTTAATACATATGGGCAAACAACATTTTTTTTGAGTTTATAGTTTTTTTATTTTTTTCTTTCACTTTAGTTATATTTCTTAGTACAAAAATTTCTCATTTGTCAATTTATCATATCAATTTATATATTTCCAAAAACACATAATATAAAACACATAATTCTACAATACAATCAATAAAAGGCCATTCCATGCAGAGAAAACAATATATGAAAAAATGAACATTCTCACAACTACATCCACCACATTCTTATCATACATACTCCATTCATTCTTGATTCTGCGTCTGAGGGATCGCAGATAGAAGTGCGATTTGATACGCAAGGTCGACGCGTTTCGGCAGTCTAAAACCGCCTTCCTCAGGACCTTTCTTGCAGAATACTCATGTATTCACAAACGATATTTTATAGACCCTGCATGGTTGGGTATCTTCAATGTTATCAGTGGAATATTTTCCAACTTCAAGCACAGACTTCGGGGCTTTATTTTTATAGAGCTTCCAAAAACGCCTGACCCTTAAATCTTGAGGCGACTCTTTTCAATGATTACATATGCGAGGGGTTGTTGTATTCCTTTGTTTAGAGACCGGTATACATCTTATTTATAGCTGATTTAAATTCCTCCCGCAATAACGTCTTTGGCCAGAGGGTGGTTACCACGACCTAAGTCATCGCCGCCGCCACCCTCATTGTTTACTCTCGGGGAGATGTAAGTTAGGCACTTTCGGTTTTTCTCCCGTCCGGTCGGTGTTATTTCAAACAAACACACCCTCGTACTGCTGCGGTCGCAGCAGTACGAGGGTGTGTTTGTTTGAAATAACACCGACCGGACGGGAGAAAAACCGAAAGTGCCTAACTTACATCTCCGCCTCAAGATTTAAGGGTCAGGCGTTTTTGGATGGAAGATCAACATCAGGTCTTTAAATAAATAAATGAACACAACAATCTGTCACAATTATAACCAGTGGAAGAGTCAATACCTGGTATAATTGGAAGCTCTATAAAAATAAAGCCCCGAAGTCTGTGCTTGAAGTTGGAAAATATTCCACTGATAACATTGAAGATACCCAACCATGCAGGGTCTATAAAATATCGTTTGTGAATACATGAGTATTCTGCAAGAAAGGTCCTGAGGAAGGCGGTTTTAGACTGCCGAAACGCGTCGACCTTGCGTATCAAATCGCACTTCTATCTGCGATCCCTCAGACGCAGAATCAAGAATGAATGGAGTATGTATGATAAGAATGTGGTGGATGTAGTTGTGAGAATGTTCATTTTTTCATATATTGTTTTCTCTGCATGGAATGGCCTTTTATTGATTGTATTGTAGAATTATGTGTTTTATATTATGTGTTTTTGGAAATATATAAATTGATATGATAAATTGACAAATGAGAAATTTTTGTACTAAGAAATATAACTAAAGTGAAAGAAAAAAATAAAAAAACTATAAACTCAAAAAAAATGTTGTTTGCCCATATGTATTAAAGTGTAAAAGTAAAAGTGTTGGAGGTATATCGCTAGGATTATAGAGGTCAAGAGGGAATATTTTTTGTTAGTGTTTTGCTGTTCCTCTCTTTCCCTGACCATTGCAGTAAAAATAGAGGGGGTCCCATTCTTATGTTAACACAGAAATTGAAACGCCCAAAAGTCAAATCCAGTATACACCTGAACAAGGCCAGCTTAGTAACCAGGCAGAAGAAACAGATATAAGACCTGGGACTAGTCAGACAGGAAGAGAAGAAGCAGAAGCAGAAGTGCCACAAACCAGTGAGAATAAAAGAGCATTAGAAGAAAGCCAAACCACAGTGCCAGCTAAAAGACTCAAGAAAAAGAAAAATACTGAACCAAGGTTTATTAAAAGACTGAGACTGAGACTAAAAACAGTAGAAGAAAAACTTGAGCAAAGAAGACAAAGTTCCCGTATAGCAGAGCAAGCTGGAGAAAGCTCCAAAAGAAGAAGTGATCGAATAAAAAGACTGAACGAAAAATACCAAGATCCTGAATGGACTTATTTGATATTGGAGGAATTTGAGGATCTTGATATAACTGACGAAAGTGACGAAGAACAGACAGCTGATCAGTCTGCCGAAGAAGACGAACCAACCTGAAGTTGCTCAGTGTAGGCTACCTGTGCAAAGTTACAAAGAGGGGTTGGAAAACTTCTGTTAAGCAGAAATGTCTGATTCAAGTGTGAACGGAATACCTAGACGTAGTTGTTGTAAAACATGCAGCCAAGTATGTTTGTGTAGTGTAGCAATAGTACTGATCCTGTGGATAGGACTGACTGTAACCCTTCCTTCTCTGATGAGTAAGAATCCCAGCCTGTACCCGAATAATAACTTACCTGACGACACTGTAGAATCACTCACTAGAACGACACCACGAAGAGTAGACACATTGGACAAACCACTTAGTCTGAAACGAAGACAAATAAACTTAGAAACACCAGATGAGGAAGAATTACACTTTAACAAAATTGAGAACAAGACTCATTTAAACGTTTTCGCAAACCTGTTATTGCATTATGTAGAAACTATGGAAATAGACGACTGCTATGTCTGCATGAAGCTACCTACTTCTGTAGCTGAAGGCGTGACTTATCATCACTTGCCCTTAAACTATGGGATTTCGTGTAGTGTATTGACTAGCTTATTTTACAAGAGAGGACCTTTACAGTATTACTATTCAAACTATGACGTGACATTTTCTGAACTTCCTGTTCGAAGAAACCTAAACCCTGTACAGACGACTAGAGATGTAGCTAAATACATGAGTGATTATTTTCTAACTGTAGGGAAAATTAATATAGACGATGCACATAAAAATAACCTGACCTGTTCTTTACATGAAAAGGAAAAAGAATTCCTGGACATGGTAGAGAAGAGAAGAGAGAGTTTCCAAAAGAAAGCCAAAGATAGGAACCATAAAATTCCTAAATGGGCAGAAAGTATAGGGAGCACCTCAAATGGTGGAGCTACTGCTGCTATGCTCCTTGATTTCGAAAAGAAAGGGAAGCTCTGTCTTAAAAGGGAAATGACTAGTTATTATAACAATGTTTTCATCGGTTCCAGTGAATGTGAGCATAATTACAAGGTAATTGGAGGTTGGGGTTTCAAAGATGGGACAGAGCCTGTGTTTCCTGGATTTTATTTTATTTGTGGGAACAAGGCTTATTTCAAATTGCCTGACCATTGGTACGGGAGTTGCTATTTTGGTATTGTCTTCCCAAAGATATACCATGTGGGAAAAATCACTGGAAGCAATGAAGAAACTAACAAAGTAGTACGCACTAGAAGAGAAACTGCTGGTGAGATTGTAGGAGATATTTTTAGCGCAATAATACCTGCAGTGGGAGTGGTTCTGAATACACACAAAATTTGCAAATTGTCAACAGTAGTAGATCGGTTATCTACCGACACTGCTGGAGGGTTCCTGATGGTCAATACCGAAATGGTTGCGATCAGATCAATGGTTTTACAGAACCGACTTGCCCTTGATACTCTATTAGAGAAAAAGAGGGCGGAGTCTGCAGAATGTTGAAAGCGCAACATTGTTGCACTTACATACCTGATAAAAGTGTAGGGATCCAAAGGTATGTAAGGAACATTACAAATTTGGAAAAGGAACTTAAACCACTGGAGGTTGACAGTGCCTGGAAAAGACTTACTGATGGTCTTTCTGCTGTAGGTCATTGGTTTGCACAGTTAGGTAGAGGATTGTTGTTTAAGGTACTGATGCCAATTGCCATAATAGGGTTTATTATATTCCTTATATTTGTCTGTTGCAAATGTCGCAAACACCAAAAGAAATATACTGTGAATAAAAGAGGTGTGAAACGGAGTGTGTTGAATTGGAATTAGAGGAACTGAATAATCAGATTTATAAAAGGGTGAAGAACTCACACCCTAACAAGGAAACGAAGGAGAAATGAAATCGAATGTTAGAAGAAATTGAAATGAACAAAGTGTGAGAAAAGTTGGCATCTGATTCCATTGGTTTTGTGATGATAGTAAATATGATCAAAGAGGGGATTGATGGAGCAAGGATTCGCATCTTACGCGACTTGCTTGGATTCATGAACCTCGAAATAACATGTAACGAAGTAATTCAATCTGTTTGTCATACTAATTTCCCTTTATCCTGACATTGGGGTGTCCTAGAGACGCTTGCATATGTGTTTACTAATTCAATAACTCTTGTTCCTAAAATGGCCGCTGCTTGGCGGGTTTTCTTTCTGCGCATGCGTTAGTCACACTCACGTGACGTGACGTACTTGCAGTTCTGGTGGGAACCTTTGCGCTTGCACATTGGCTTTGAAGATGGCTGCCTATGCTCTCACATGGTGAAGCTTGCACTGATGCTTTCATGTCATTGTCTGTTGCACTAAAACTTTAATGCTATAGTATATTTTTAAGTAAAGGGGTATAGAGTAGCTATTCATGCTATACAGTGTATTCATTTATTTTCTGTGTTTAATTTGTTTTCGCTTAATTTTCATGTACCGGGTTTCTGAGCGTCTGCGAGACACGCGGGAATCCATATTGAAGTACCCCACTGCACATGTCTGTCTTCGGCTGGTGACATTGAACGACTGCCAACCAGAGGTGGCGGCCAAGATGTGCCTGGGAAGACACACCTTCACCCAGCCGAAAAAGTCGAAATGTTCTACATTTGAAACATTATGTATCTCTTTCTTTGTATTCTGTAGAATAGATCATGGGAACCCCAAAATCAATAGGCGGTCCCAGAATATGTAAAACCCGGCTAGTAGAAGTCAAATGTGATTGGTGTGTTGACCTATCCTACTTGGAGACCAATCGAAATTGGGGATTCTGACACTTGCAACATTTGGGGGGTGGTACACTGACCCAAAAACAGTATAACTAGCCTAGGTTTAGCTAGAGAAATTGTCCGACTTGTCCGAATAGCTGACCTGTCACTGACCCAACGCACTCAATAGGTGACTTTATACAGAGGGCTGCGGAGCACTCTGTCCAAAATATACCATAGACTCAGAGGTTTTACTAAACCTTAAAGTGCTGGCGGAGCATTTTGCTGGGGAGTTCGATAACCCAATCGGTGTTCCTGCCGATAGCTGCAGAGAGGGTGGAGCGCAGGCGTTGCTTCCAAACTGCGGGTGTCGGTCGTTCCTTGGTGGTCCTGTCCTGATCCTAATCTGGGTTTCCCGTCCTGTCCTGGGGTGTCCATTCTGCACCTGCTGTCCCATTGATGACTGTCCTTCCTTGGGTTTTTTTTTTTCCTGTCCTTGACTGATCCGTGGCCAGGGTTGGTCTTCACACCATTCTAGGTAAATATATAGTGCTGAAAACTCTATACTGCACCTTCTATTTTCTGTCTTTTGCTTTATAAAGACAAACTTTTGCGCATAATTGATTTTCCATGCTTTCGCAAAGCTACTGAATGAGAGCTCATATGTTATTGCTGTTTCCTAGCATGTTCCTATGTTACCCTTCCTTTAAGTACAACTTTTCATACCGTTTATGAAATATAGATGTGGTTTATATTTGTCCTTTTCCAAGTTGATTGAAGTAAGATTATTAGAACTATAGCATGTACCCTGTTTTCCCTTTCCTATAGATGTATAGGATTTCCCAAACTCTTATCCAACTCCGAAGTATTTTCCCAGTAGTGAAATTCCAGTTGGTGTCTAAGATTGCCCATCTATAGTTAGCCAATCTTACATCTCATCCCTGAAAGTTTGATTAGCAGGTTTCTTGTTCTTAGCTTTCATTAGACTCATAAATGGTTGCCCTGATATATTTTCTATACGGATATGTGCTCTTTGTTATCTTGATTATTGATTGCCTATTAGTTATAAACTGTATGCTTTCTGAATCTGAATTCTAGACAAAACTTTTAAAACTTCCTGAGTTTGTGGTCATTTAAGAAGACAAAGAAATATAAATGTTGGTATTTTGGGTTGTCTGCCTTTCTTTCACAGCTAGCTCCCTGATCCATTGTGGTCATAGATACCCGTAACGGTGGATTGGTAAGTCGGGTACACGAGAAATAAATAGGAAAGGAACCAGGGTTGCTGGTAGTAGAGTGTAAGGTCACTCGATTAACGTATATTATAAAATTGTTGGTTATGGGCCCGATGCGTATTTGGTGAAATTGTTGGCCGGGTGACCTGCGCGCTCTACCAGTAATTTTCTGGTAGCAGAGCTATGGTTAGGGACTAGTTAAAGTTAGGTAGGACTAGTTAAGGTAGCTAGGTAGGTCGGATGCTGCTATAAAGATTTTTGCTGCTAAATTGTGAATATTTTACTTCGGAATTTGATCGATCACGTGAAATGTTTTTGCTTTGAAAATTATGAAATGTTTTAAATTGTTTTTCTTACTATTATATTGATAAATGTATTAACCCACTCGTTAGTAATTGTTTAGTGTTTGTCTGGAATTCCCGGGGAATTGAATAGCGGGTGGTAAGAAGAATCCACGCCGTGGTGAGGTCACTTACTCTAGGAAAATTAGTGCAGGTTAGGCAAAACTGGAAGCGCTAATTAGGGTTTTTCTGAACGTATGCTTGAATAAAGGATAGCAAAGAGTTCGCTGGCAAAACTTCCACTGTGGCATAACCTAGTGAGGGTCACACGGGAGGAGTAGCAGGTTCATCTGAGCTTGGGTGACAGCAAAGGGGTTCGCTAGTGAAACTTTAGACTTGGTATATATCCCGAAAAGAAGTGGATGAGTCAAAGAAGTAGCAGGTTCCCTAATGCTTGAGTGAAGGGTAGGCGGAAGAGATCTATCCGTAGTGTGTGAAAAGTAGACAGAAGAGGTTTACTTGCAGTAAAACGTATCTTTCCTTTCTAGACACTCGAGTACAGTGGCGAATGTGTTTTCACTTGCACTTTAAGAGAGAAATTAAGTTTCCGTTACCTTGTGAGGGAGGGAGTCAGTTGCGGAGCTGCTCTGACGTCACTCTGTGCCGCGCTGGTATTGGTCGAAACAGCGGGTGTGTAGCGGAGCTGGAATTGTAAAGGAGGGGTGAGTGCTGAAGCGTGAGAACTTGTCTCGCGAAAAGGCCGCGCACCCATTGGTCGAAATTTTTGAACTTGTGCATTCTATTGGTTGCACGAAAATAAAAGGCGCATTTGGATTGGGAGTGATTTGTAAACAAAGTCGCTCGCAGAAGTCATATGTGGCACACGTATAGACCGAATACTAGACCTGATCCACGACATTTAGGGTTTGAAAATGATCAGTGGAAAGGGCATAACAGCAGCATTATGTACGGGAACAAGAGAAAATTGTCCCTTGTAAATAAAGTGAAGAATTATTTCAAAAAAGACAAACCCATCAAAACTAGAGAAGGTGTTGTCATACCGCCACCTAATACCCCTGCATCGTTCATGATGTTTGATAAAGGGTACCACTCATGTGTATGGTTGGAAAATTGGGCAGAATATACAAAAGATGACGGAATTTTGGCTTTCTCATTGGAAGGTACATTTAATGGTAGGATTCTATTTAATTTGAGAACCCGAATGAATGATTTACATCCCAGACCTAGATTAACGCAGTACGAAGCATTAGAGGAATGGGAGATCGAGGCTTTTGAGAGAGACAAGCCCCGAATGGATAAAGGGTTAACAAAATTTTATCCGAAATTAAAGCAAGAAACCCGAGATAAAAAAATGAAACAGTGGAGACAGAATATGATTGTAGAAGGACTGTTTCCCATGATGCCAATGGGTGGTCCTGCGGGAGAGAAAAAGACAGAAAAATGCAAACATTGGGGGTCCAATGGGGATTCGGATGATGAGTTATTAGATGACATGTTTATGAAAAGTCCGCCTCCTTACAATGAAGGTCCCAGATATTCCAGTGTAGAGGATGCTTCCCAACGACCTCCGTGTCAGGAAGGGAATAGATCTGTAAACCCAAGAGATAGCTGTCAAATACCTTCCTATAGCGAGGGCCTAGGACTCATAGGTGCCGGAGACACCTGTCTAAGACCACCATTTATTGGAGAATCAAGATATTCAGGTGAAAAAGATTTCGGATGAAGACCTCCTTATGAGGGAGGACCGAGAGCCTTAAATACAGGAAGCTGTTTCCCAAAACCTAATTATGGTGAAGGACCAAGTATGACGCATCCAACTGCCCCAACATTAAGCCCGCAAATAGTACCTGAAATAAGCTTGGAAAGAATGCTGCAGGAAAAAGAGCGAGAGGCTCTAGCCAAACAGAGAACCGAAATAATTCAGAAACTCTCCCAGTTAAATACAAGCCCCGAAGCCTAGACAATCCCAGTAACTATTGGACCCGTTGTTCCTTTGTATGCGGATAGACAAGTAAGTCCACAAGCCCCAATTATTACCCCGACTGTAGTACAGCCCAGAAGAGAGCCCTTAATTGTAGATGATCAGACGAGTGAATGTGAATCTGAAGCTTCTTTAATGGATTTACTAATTAGGAACTCAGGAAGGAGTCTGCAGAAGAGACATAATCCTTTTAATACTAGAGAGATTCAGATGGAATCGACGTCAGGTACCAAAAGTGTCACATTGGTGACTCCTGAAGAGATTGAGAGATGGAGTCGAGAATTAGAGAAACAAACTCCTCAGACAAAACCATTAGATATTTATAAATTAAGAATTGAAATGGAAGAACTGACGGCCGGAAATGTGGGGTTAGACAGATTAAATACCTATTCCGAGGAAGAGCTGCTGTTTATTTGCAAGAGTCTTACCCGTAATACCCGAGTGCTCCATGAGAAATTAACAGACACTGCAGCTAGTATGGGAATAGATATTTCTAAATCAAAGCCATTACAAAAGCCCTACAGAGCAGAGTTCTCAGACAAAGATCTAGAGAATATGAATGTGTCAGGAAAGAAGGTTCAGATCAAAGAATTGTTGACCGTGTTGCAAAACATGGGGAGATGTAGACAAATGGAAAGCCAGGTGGGCAAAGAAAAAGGAAGAAGTTAGGTCCAGGCAGACGACTTCTGAGTTCGTTTTAAAGGAAGCAGACAAGCCAGAACATTTATACCCCATGCGAGAAGTGCCAGGTGGAAAATATGTGCACGTTCCATGGTCCAGACAGGATATTGTGTCCTTTACAAATGACTTTCCAAAATTGAGAGAGAAGCCTGTGGAATGGTACAGGCAAGTGGAAAGGTTTGTAAAGGTGCAAAAATGCCTATGGAAAGACCTGGATGGGTTTTTCGACATAGTGGTGCCTGTGGATTTATGGACCGAATGTAAAATCGGTGTTGATTGGCCTAATAAGGAATATACGAGGGACCCTGCTCTGATGAGGTGATGAGAAAATACGACCAGGTTATGTTACACCTAAAGAAAAAAGTGCCTGCAAAGGAGACTGATTGGACCAAGATAGATAGAACCACGCAGGAAAGGGATGAGACTGTGCACTCCTTTTATGAAAGACTGTTACAAGTGTTTAAAACGTACAGTGGAATAGATAATATCGAGATGAAGGATATGACCCACTTCATTTACAGGTTTGTAAACGGTTTAAGACCTGAAATTTGTCAGTGGATCAAAGACAATAAAATCTGTTGGCAGTCTAAGAAAATAGATGAAGTCTTGCGATACGCAAAGTATTGCGAAGACGAGATGGCAGACAAGCGAAAGGCTCTGAAGGAAAAGGTTATGTGGGCACAAGTAAAACTAGCGGAACAGCAGGAAAAACAATTAGGTAAAATGAATAAAATTTCCCAAAATCAAGGTTCTGGTGGAGGAGGGAAGCCCAGAGTAAAAATGAGTCGAGAGGAAGCCAAAAAGAAATTTCCCTGTCACCAGTGCGGAGAGATAGGGCACTGGAGAGACGAGTGTCCATATGCACAGCATAATAACCCTCAAACCGCTGTTTTAAATCCACAGACGCAGAATGAAAGGCCAAGAAAGACCCAGCAACAGGTAAAGGCAAGTCAGTTTCCCCGTGCACCTAAACCGAATTATAAGGGAATAACACCGCAGGGTGATGACATAGAGATCTGGGGAGGAAACGAGGACAGAAATGCAGCAACTTCGCAATTTTCATTGAATGATACTTTTCTTTGTGACGATCAATACTGACGGGGCCTGAGAGGGGAGGACGAGGAGTGCGTACTTGGCGCCTCCTTGCCGGTAGACCAGTCAGGGCCATACATTGAAGGAAAGGTCGAAGGCACTGATGTCACCTTTCTGTTGGACACTGGTGCTACTCGTTCTACTGTGAGAACAGCAGACGTTCCAAACCTACCCCTCTCGAGAGAAGCAATCCAAGTAGTGGGTGTATCTAATCAATTGATTAGTACCCCAGTTACTGAGCCCATGGAGATTACAATAGGGAACTTCAAAGAAATGAATAGATTTGTAGTTTGTGATACCAGTCCTGTAAACTTACTGGGACGTGATTTGTTGTGTAAAATGAACTGTACCATCTTTTGCACACCAAAAGGCGTCGAAATTCAAACCCCAGACGAAGATGGAATATACAAATTAATGTTAATCAAACCTGACTCAGAAATTAAACAATTGACTATACAAGACTTACCCGAAGAACTCCAGAAGACAGTGAAACCAGAAGTATGGGACTTTACTGGAAAGGATGTAGGCCTGATGGCAAATGTAGACCCAATAAAAATAGCCATGAAGGAAAATGCAGTGTACCCTAATACAAAACCGTACAAAATGAGTGCAGAAGTTAGAGCAGGAGTTGCCATTGAAATAAAAAGATTATTAGAAGCAAATATCATACAAGAAGTGATGAGTAGCCCGTGTAACTCACCCATAATTGGAATCAAGAAACCTAGTGGCAAGTACAGAGTAGTACAGGACCTGAGAAAGGTGAACAAAATCGTTGTTCCTTGCTGTCCTATTGTTCCGAACCCAGCAGTGATCCTGTATCAGATCCCCTGGGATACTGAGTGGTTCACTGTGATTGACCTATGTCACGCATTCTTTTCGATCCCTTTGCATCCAGACAGCAAATTTCTTTTCTCATTTGCTTTCGACAGTCACGTGTTCGTTTGGAATCGCGTCCCCCAGGGGTACACAGAAAGCCCCTCAATCTTTAATCAGATTTTGAAAAAATGTCTTGAATCTTTGACCTTACCTGGAAACTCAGTTTTGGTGCAATATATAGACGACCTCTTGGTGGCGTCTAAGAGTCAGAAAGACTGTGTTGTTGACACCATTACACTACTGAACCACTTAGGTGAAGGAGGACACAAAGTATCACCTGACAAACTGCAGTTTTGTACCAAATCGGTAAAATATCTGGGGCACCAGATAGAGAAAGGTATCAGGAAAGTTACTTCAGAAAGAATTAGGATAATTCGAAACATGCAGTTGCCCAATACCCAGAAAGAAGTCCGAATGTTCCTTGGAGTTGTAGGTTACTGCCGGCAATGGATTGTGGGATTTGCAGTCCTAGCAAAACCTTTGATCAAAATGACAAAGAAAGGAGCAAAGGACCCAGTGGAATGGGACGAGGAAAGCCTGACAGCATTTACTAAATTACGAGAATGTCTGTGTACAGCCCCTGCTTTAGGCATGCCTGATTATTCTAAGGAATTTTCACTGTTTTGTGATACACGAGACAATTGTGTATTGTCAGTCCTAACCCAAGCCCATGGTCTGACTAGACGTCCAATGGCATATTTTTCTGCCACTTTGGATCCAGTGGCTGCTGGATTACCCGGATGTCTGAAAGCAGTAGCTGCAACTTGCACGAGTCTAGAAAAAAGTGAATCCATTGTTATGGGACATCCTGTAACTGTGTATGTTCCACATGCCGTTGTAATTTTACTGACCAGAACTAAAACCCAGTATCTCACCCCTAGTCGACTGACTAAGTACGAGAGGATTCTCGTAGGTGCTGCAAATGTAGTCATTACTCGGTGTAACATATTGAATCCAGCAACCCTATTGCCAGACTCAATAATTGCAGAAGCAAAGGGAGAGGTTGAACATGATTGCATTGACCTGACAGAATTCAGCACCAAACCACGCCCAGACATAAAGGAAGTACCTCTGCCAATAGAAGATAGTGAGCTGTTTGTGAATGGCTCATGTCTGAGACCCGAACTTGTAGGCCTAAGTGCTGCTTATGCTGTAGTCACGGTAAAACGCACTATAGAAGCATCCTGTTTATTTGGAGTGAAGTCTGCACAAGTAGCCGAATTAATTGCATTAACAAGAGCCTGTAAAATTGGGAAAAATAAAAGAATAACAGTATATACTGACAGTCAATACTGCTATGGGGTTGTGCATGACTTCGGCCAATTGTGGCTACAAAGGGAGTTTCTGACTTCTTCAGGTACTCCTATCAGAAATGGAAAGGTTGTACAAGAATTACTGGATGCAATCCAGTTACCAAAAAAATTGGCAGTGGTCAAATATGCTGCTCACAAATCTGGCACTGATCATGTGACAGTGGGAAATCGATATGCTGACGAAGTGGCCCAACATTGTGCCAGACATCGAATGTCTGTTAATATTAAATTGGGGGGATATGGAAACAGCGGCCAACTTATGGTGTTTGAGGAGGTGCCTACATGGGAGGAATTGAGAGATTGGCAGTATGCGGCACCAACAAAGGAAAAGGAAAAATGGAGAAAGCTTGGTTGTCGACAGAGAAGTGAGGATGGTATCATTGTGGGCCCTGACTGTATGCCTGTGTTGCCTAGACGCTTGCTTGCTTCTATGGCCAGATTGATGCATGGAGATGCACACGTTGGCAGGGATGCCATGGTTCGGGTTTTCCAACAAACATGGTACAACCCGAAGTTCAGGAAGGTAGCAGAGTCACTCTGCCAGAGGTGCTTAACATGTCAGCAGTTCAACGTTGGGAAAGGAACTGTAGTCGAATTGGGAAAAATTGGGAAGTCAGGAGGTCCCTTTGTAAGATTGCAGGTAGACTTCATTCAATTGCCCCTTTGTAAAGGAATGAGATACGTACTTGTCATTGTCTGCCTGTTTTCAAAATGGGTGGAAGCTTACCCACCCAAAAAGAATGACGCCATGACTGTAGCCAAATTGTTACTGCAAGAGCTAATACCTAGGTACGGGGTTCCAGTCACAATTGAATCAGATAGAGGTGGGCATTTCCAGAATGAGGTAATCGATCAGCTCTGTAAAGCATTCAAGATTACACAAAAGCTGCACTGTGCATATCGCCCAGAGGCTTCTGGAGTAGTGGAACAAATAAATGGCACTATCAAGTCAAGACTAGGGAAGATGTGTGAATGTACGGGCATGAACTGGATAGAGGCTTTACCTCTTGTTCTGATGGGAATCCGAAGTATTCCAGATCGAAAAACAGGCCTGAGTCCCCATGAAATCCTGATGGGAAGAGTGATGAGACAAGCATGGGTACCAGGATACAAACTGATAAGCATTTCTGATGATTTGGTACTTGAGTACTGCAAGCAACTGGGTGACCAAGTGCGTTCTATCTCTCGCCAGATTGGGGACGACGCCGTCGCCAGTCCAACAATTCCAGTCCATAAATTGGTTCCAGGCGATTGGGTTGTACTCAAGAAGCATACTCGGTCAAATTGCCTTGCACCGAAGTCGGGAAAAAAACGCCAAGTGATACTGGTGACCACGACAGCGGTGAAGTGTGCCGGCGTTCCAAAGTGGATTCATGCCAGCCATACCAAGAAGGTGATCAGAGACGAGAAGACTGACGCTGAAGGTTGCCCAGCTGAGGAGTCTCCAGACGTGGGTTCCGAAGTAGCTGATGAAGAACAACCGAGCACCAGTCAAGATGAGTGGATACCCATAATTGACCTGACGGATGATCCAATCAGAACAAGAAGCCAGACCTACGCAGACAGAGAGTGGAATAGTGAGGATGAGACAGGAATAGGAGAAGACAATCAGATTATCGAAATTCATGTAAAATCTGAAGGAGAAGAAGATCAGATACTGACAGAACAGGTGATCGACACACCTCCAGGAACTCCTGAAATTGAAAAGGGACAGACAGAAATTAGGGCGAAAGTTCAAGCTGAAGAAAATCAAAGGTTCGAAGTGCTTGAACAGGAACAGATAGAAATAGACGAACGTGTTCAGGACACAGAAATTGAAACGCCCAAAAGTCAAATCCAGTGTACACCTGAACAAGGCCAGCTTAGTAACCAGGCAGAAGAAACAGATATAAGACCTGGGACTAGTCAGACAGGAAGAGAAGAAGCAGAAGCAGAAGTGCCACAAACCAGTGAGAATAAAAGAGCATTAGAAGAAAGCCAAACCACAGTGCCAGCTAAAAGACTCAAGAAAAAGAAAAATACTGAACCAAGGATTATTAAAAGACTGAGACTGAGACTAAAAACAGTAGAAGAAAAACTTGAGCAAAGAAGACAAAGTTCCCGTAGAGCAGAGCAAGCTGGAGAAAGCTCCAAAAGAAGAAGTGATCGAATAAAAAGACTGAACGAAAAATACCAGGATCCTGAATGGACTTATTTGATATTGGAGGAATTTGAGGATCTTGATATAACTGACGAAAGTGACGAAGAACAGACAGCTGATCAGTCTGCCGAAGAAGACGAACCAACCTGAAGTTGCTCAGTGTAAGCTACCTGTGCAAAGTTACAAAGAGGGGTTGGAAAACTTCTGTTAAGCAGAAATGTCTGATTCAAGTGTGAACGGAAGACCTAGACGTAGTTGTTGTAAAACATGCTGCCAAGTATGTTTGTGTAGTGTAGCAATAGTACTGATCCTGTGGATAGGACTGACTGTAACCCTTCCTTCTCTGATGAGTAAGAATCCCAGCCTGTATCCGAATAATAACTTACCTGACGACACTTTAGAATCACTCACTAGAACGACACCACAAAGAGTAGACACATTGGACAAACCACTTAGTCTGAAACGAAGACAAATAAACTTAGAAACACCAGATGAGGAAGAATTACACTTTAACAAAATTAAGAACAAGTCTCATTTAAACGTTTTCGCAAACCTGTTATTGCATTATGTAGAAACTATGGAAATAGACGACTGCTATGTCTGCATGAAGCTACCTACTTCTGTAGCTGAAGGCGTGACTTATCATCACTTGCCCTTAACCTATGGGATTTCCTGTAGTGTATTGACTAGCTTATTTTTCAAGAGAGGACCTTTACAGTATTACTATTCAAACTATGACGTGACATTTTCTGAACTTCCTGTTCGAAGAAACCTAAACCCTGTACAGACGACTAGAGATGTAGCTAAATACATGAGTGATTATTTTCTAACTGTAGGGAAAATTAATATAGATGATGCACATAAAAATAACCTGACCTGTTCTTTACATGAAAAGGAAAAAGAATTCCTGGACATGGTAGAGAAGAGAAGAGAGAGTTTCCAAAAGAAAGCCAAAGATAGGAACCATAAAATTCCTAAATGGGCAGAAAGTATAGGGAGCACCTCAAATGGTGGAGCTACTGCTGCTATGCTCCTTGATTTCGAAAAGAAAGGGAAGCTCTGTCTTAAAAGGGAAATGACTAGTTATTATAACAATGTTTTCATCGGTTCCAGTGAATGTGAGCATAATTACAAGGTAATTGGAGGTTGGGGTTTCAGAGATGGGACAGAGCCTGTGTTTCCTGGATTTTATTTTATTCGTGGGAACAAGGCTTATTTCAAATTGCCTGACCATTGGTACGGGAGTTGCTATTTTGGTATTGTCTTCCCAAAGATATACCATGTGGGAAATATCACTGGAAGCAATGAAGAAACTAACAAAGTAGTACGCACTAGAAGAGAAACTGCTGGTGAGATTGTAGGAGATATTTTTAGCGCAATAATACCTGCAGTGGGAGTGGTTCTGAATACACACAAAATTTGCAAATTGTCAACAGTAGTAGATCGGTTATCTACCGACACTGCTGGAGGGTTCCTGATGGTCAATACCGAAATGGTTGCGATCAGATCAATGGTTTTACAGAACCGACTTGCCCTTGATACTCTATTAGCGAAAAAGAGGGCGGAGTCTGCAGAATGTTGAAAGCGCAACATTGTTGCACTTACATACCTGATAAAAGTGTAGGGATCCAAAGGTATGTAAGGAACATTACAAATTTGGAAAAGGAACTTAAACCACTGGAGGTTGACAGTGCCTGGAAAAGACTTACTGATGGTCTTTCTGCTGTAGGTCATTGGTTTGCACAGTTAGGTAGTGGATTGTTGTTTAAGGTACTGATGCCAATTGCCATAATAGGGTTTATTATATTCCTTATATTTGTCTGTTGCAAATGTCGCAAACACCAAAAGAAATATACTGTGAATAAAAGAGGTGTGAAACGGAGTGTGGATGAATTGGAATTAGAGGAACTGAATAATCAGATTTATAAAAGGGTGAAGAACTCACACCCTAACAAGGAAACGAAGGAGAAATTAAATCGAATGTTAGAAGAAATTGAAATGAACAAAGTGTGAGAAAAGTTGGCATCTGATTCCATTGGTTTTGTGATGATAGTAAATATCATCAAAGAGGGGATTGATGGAGCAAGGATTCGCATCTTACGCGACTTGCTTGGATTCATGAACCTCGAAATAACATGTAACGACGTAATTCAATCTGTTTGTCATACTAATTTCCCTTTATCCTGACATTGGGGTGTCCTAGAGACGCTTGCATATGTGTTTACTAATTCAATAACTCTTGTTCCTAAAATGGCCGCTACTTGGCGGGTTTTCTTTCTGCGCATGCGTTAGTCACACTCACGTGACGTGACGTACTTGCAGTTCTGGTGGGAACCTTTGTGCTTGCACATTGGCTTTTAAGATGGCTGCCTATGCTCTCACATGGTGAAGCTTGCACTGATGCTTTCATGTCATTGTCTGTTGCACTAAAACTTTAATGCTATAGTATATTTTTAAGTAAAGGGGTATAGAGTAGCTATTCATGGTATACAGTGTATTCATTTATTTTCTGTGTTTAATTTGTTTTCGCTTAATTTTCATGTACCGGGTATCTGAGCGTCTGCGAGACACGCGGGAATCCATATTGAAGTACCCCACTGCGCATGTCTGTCTTCGGCTGGTGACATTGAACGACTGCCAACCAGAGGTGGCGGCCAAGATGTGCCTGGGAAGACGCACCTTCACCCAGCCGAAAAAGTCGAAATGTTCTACATTTGAAACATTATGTATCTCTTTCTTTGTATTCTGTAGAATAGATCATGGGAACCCCAAAATCAATAGGCGGTCCCAGAATATGTAAAACCCGGCTAGTAGAAGTCAAATGTGATTGGTGTGTTGACCTATCCTACTTGGGGACCAATCGAAATTGGGGATTCTGACACTTGCAACATTTGGGGGGTGGTACACTGACCCGAAAACAGTATAACTAGCCTAGGTTTAGCTAGAGAAATTGTCCGACTTGTCCGAATAGCTGACCTGTCACTGACCCAACGCACTCAATAGGTGACTTTATACAGAGGGCTGCAGAGCACTCTGTCCAAAATATACCATAGACTCAGAGGTTTTACTAAACCTTAAAGTGCTGGCGGAGCATTTTGCTGGGGAGTACGATAACCCAATCGGGGTTCCTGCCGATAGCTGCAGAGAGGGTGGAGCGCAGGCGTTGCTTCCAAACTGCGGGTGCTGGTCGTTCCTTGGTGGTCCTGTCCTGATCCTAATCTGGGTTTCCTGTCCTGTCCTGGGGTGTCCACTCTGCACCTGCTGTGCCATTGATGACTGTCCTTCCTTGGTTTTTTTTTCCTGTCCTTGACTGATCCGTGGCCAGGGTTGGTCTTCACACCATTCTAGGTAAATATATAGTGCTGAAAACTCTATACTGCACCTTCTATTTTCTGTCTTTTGCTTTAATAAAGACATACTTTTGCGCATAATTGATTTTCCATGCTTTCGCAAAGCTACTGAATGAGAGCTCATATGTTATTGCTGTTTCCTAGTATGTTCCTATGTTACCCTTCCTTTAAGTACAACTTTTCATACCGTTTATGAAATATAGATGTGGTTTATAATTGTCCTTTTCCAAGTTGATTGAAGTAAGATTATTAGAACTATAGCATGTACCCTGTTTTCCCTTTCCTATAGATGTATAGGATTTCCCAAACTCTTATCCAACTCCGAAGTATTTTCCCAGTAGTAAAATTCCAGTTAGTGTCTAAGATTGCCTATCTATAGTTAGCCAATCTTACATCTCATCCCTGAAAGTTTGATTAGAAGGTTTCTTGTTCTTAGCTTTCATTAGACTCATAAATGGTTGCCCTGATATATTTTCTATATGGATATGTGCTCTTTGTTATCTTGATTATTGATTGCCTATTAGTTATAAACTGTATGCTTTCTGAATCTGAATTCTAGACAAAACTTTTAAAACTTCCTGAGTTTGTGGTCATTTAAGAAGACAAAGAAATATAAATGTTGGTATTTTGGGTTGTCTGCCTTTCTTTCACAGCTAGCTCCCTGATCCATTGTGGTCATAGATACCCGTAACGGTGGATTGGTAAGTCTGGTACACGAGAAATAAATAGGAAAGGAACCAGGGTTGCTGGTAGTAGAGTGTAAGGTCACTCGATTAACGTATATTATAAAATTGTTGGTTATGGGCCCGATGCGTATATGGTGAAATTGTTGGCCGGGTGACCTGCGTGCTCTATCAATACCACTTTACACGGGACTGACAGGTAAATTAAATAGGCCAAACAGGTGTAGACCAATCTTACCATGTTTATCACAGAGAGTACACACACTTCACACTGGACAGCAGTGCTAAAGTTCCCAGAGTCCTAAATCCACCAACACCATGTCATAAAAAATGCTAGGAGAAAGGCAAAAAGTTTAGGGATGATCCTGCAAAAAGGGCCAAGTCCAACAACACCCAATAAAATCCAAATCAAGGGGAGAAGACCTTTTCATGTGCAATAAATAGCACCTACTCCTCCTATACACTGAGATCCATAAGCATAATTTTTTCTTGCAAGGCAAAGCAACTAGACAACGTGCTGTGTGAGCTGCATGAAAATGAGAAGAAATGAATGCACTATATTTACCATTATTTGGCGCTTCTGTGTCATCCCCTTGCGCTCCGTCCTGATCAAAAACAATCCATAGAGGCAATTAGTTCTAAGAGTGCTACCTTAACACACTTAGCTAGAGGAAACAATAAGGAGAAATAAAGATATTTCTCCTCCTTGTGCCTCTGGTGGAAAGGAGTGCAATTCTGACTCAGTGTTGGGAAGTCTGGAATTCTGTAGGAGTGCATGGGTGGATGTGTGGAAGCACCCACTCATGAAATTCCTCCACCATGCATTGTAAAGCAAGGCAGCGACTTGAGCTGCCTTACTTTACACTGGGCCATGGTGCGCCACGCATAGTGCCCTTACGTGGCTTGGTAAATCAAATCCTAGGTTTTGTGTCACCCAGACTTTGCCTTACAAGGGTAATGCAAAACAATGAAAATCTGCCCCTCAGAATCATGACATATGTTTAGTTTGCTGTTCTGTATTGAGCTACTACTAATAGCCACCTTTGAGAGAGATTCTCCCGGCATTCAACAGTTTAACGATGCCCCGTGCATAAATCAATATGCGGTCTCGTGCTGGCATCTGCTAGTCCGCACCTCAGGGACAGAAACACCACATCCTGGAGCCAATGCACAATGGTGACTAAACTCATATTTGGGCCCTGGCATGACTATATTACAGCGCAGAGCATGACATGTGTGTTGGTGCCAGCAGTGGCACCCAAAATAAAACAAAATCTGCGTCGTTCATTCCCCCTGAGGCTCGAAAATCCTGAGAGACGGAAAGGAGAAAAAATATCTGAGCTATGGTTTTGCTTTTGGACACGGAGTCCTTTGTGAACAAAAGTTGTTTCCTAAGTACATAGTCAATCAAAACAGATTTAATGGAGAATTTCATATTTGAAAGCACGAAGGAACATGTATTCGTTTCGGTTATAACAAAGCTCTCCTCTTCTCTGAATCGAGACAAGCACGCGCTGCTTTATGGGATCCAATATTGTCTAACCTTCAGACAACATCTCCATTCCTGGCTGAAACAATGATGTATCTTGCTTTCTTTACTAATAAAGAGTGATGCCTTTATGGAAATGGCAGTAAATTGTGCGCAAAAACTACAGTTTGCAACACTAGAGAGAATAAATGTTTTCCACCAACCTTAAAAAATGTACTCTCTGCACTTAGATTTCTTTTATTTGAGGCTTTTTAGAACATCGTATAATATCCATATTTTTACCACATTAGCACATCAGTTTGCAGGAAGTATATTCGTTTTATAGGCACAATCTCCACAAATAGGCAGAACAATTTAGCACACTGACACAACAATTATGAACAAAAGAAACAATTGATGGACGGAATGCTGGCCCCAGTCACAAGGATCTGGGTTTAACCCATCATTCTTTTGCTCATCACACCGCTCCAGTTTGAACCCAGCCATATGCAAATAAGTCTTTACCCTGTTCCTTGTGGGAACAGTCCAGCTCAAAATGCCAAAGCCAGGTCCTCCCTGGACCGGAAACAAGCATCCTGGGACCGTTTTCAGGGCATCACCCTTCATCAGCCAGGCTGGCTTGAATCCAGTGGTCTAGTGAGCACAGGACCCACATCTGGGCATACCCTTACCACTTAGCTCTTACCAGGGCCTAGTACCTCTTTATTCCTTTCTTTGCTTAGTGGAGGTAGTATAAAAAAAGCCAGTGTTCCAACCAAATCCTGGTGATTTTCCCCCAGCTCCTCTGAATAATCAATATCTCTACATCTATTTTTAATAGAGCTAGCCTTTACCAGAAACGGTAGGATAGATTTATACAGAGAAGCATTTGCCTCAGGTGTTTGTAGGAATGTACCCCAACGAAGACAAAAATTGTATTGTAGTTTGCTCTCCTGAGGAAGGCAGTTCTCTGCCGAAACGCGCATTGAGACATCTTGGAAACCACCCTAGTTATAGAAATCCATTAGATTCCATGTTCTAAATATTCATTATGTGTTTGTTCTTGGTCAGACATGTAATCATTTAATTATGCTGACAATGTATAAACATCCTTAGAATAAAGTATGTGTGAATGGATGATTGATTGCAGCTAGAATGGTAAATAGTCTTTTTATGTGATTCAATGTGTACGAAGCCTTAAACTTTTAATGAATTTATTTCGTAATAAATCATTTTGTATTTTCCTATCCTTAGTGTCACTACCATCATTTATATAAACCTGTCTTAGTATTGTTGATGAAGTAGCCCTAGGAATTTCACAGCATGTATTTCCCTGCCTAGGTTTACTTCTCACTAGAATCAGGGGGCCCCTTGTCTTTACAGTAATACTATCACATTTATAGCCATCAGCATTTGGAGCAAAATGTGTGTGTGAGGGTGACCATACAAAAAGTGCACTTTCCTATTTTCCTATAACAAAGACTCTAAAGTGATGGTCTTGCTCAGCCCTATCTTACACAAAAAGTACAATCTGCAATACGTTTAAGAATTAACTAAATACCTTTCATGGATAGCAACGTTTTTGATTCATGATTTGTTTCCTGTTTCTTTTTCTTTCTGATATCAATGAAGCGAGTTCCTTCACCACAGGTTACCAGTGGCAGCTTTTAACCTGTATTTTTCCTGTGCCATATTGTGTTTTTAACAGTCACTGTGTGCAAAGCGGTGATTACAACTGCCACTTGCACGCGGAATAGCTCGTGAGTGCTTTTGAATTTCTATGTGTGCAGGGCGGCTGATTAATAGCGCCACTCGCACTCTCACCTGAACAGCGGCCCCTCTGCCTCGTTCCATCGCGGCTTCTGCCGATTGTGTGGAGGGCGGCTCACTTACCGCGGCTCCTAGTGCCGGTCTGGTGGTGGGAACGGGCACCATATTGGGAGGAGCCAGAGAGCGCAGGGACCTGTGGCAGCGGTCCAGTCGCTCGAGGCTCCCTCACATTAAACGTAATGTGCTGGAGGGAGCGCAGCGGACGAGCGCAGCGGGCGCGACGGAGGCGCGCCGTCCGCGAGCGTCCGGGACTAGGGGCTAAGGACTCTGTTGGTCCTGTAGTGTACACATCCGCTGACTTACTAGCGTTGCGACCTACTATTATGATGTGCCCCCCCGTACCCCTTAATACGGTGAAACGGACTTTTCGCTTAGGCATTACTAATCCCATTAATATAGCTATGGACCCTGGCTCTAACTATGCGGTGTCGGAAAGTACGGCAGGCGCTATCTGTAATTTTAAATGTGTTTACCTAAATACTCGTTCTATGCCCAAACATCAGACGGACATCTTTTTGTTACTATCTGATACTAAACCGGACTTACTCCTGTTGACCGAGACTTGGCTTACACCGGATTCCTTACCGGACATCTTGGCTGCCTTGCCTGCTGATTATTACATCATGTCTGCGTCACGACCGGCAGGTAAAATCGGGGGCGGGGTGGCCATTATCTCCAATAAGAAACACCAACTTAGACAACTCTCCTCCTTAGATGTACCTAATGTGGAGAATATTGTTGCTAAATTGGATACTGTGAACGGGACACTTGTGGTGGTTCTGTTATATCGCCCGCCCCAAACTATGGCTATGTTTCCTGCTATTTTCGCTGAGCAACTGGCCATGCTGGCCACTAATAATTCTAAATTACTTCTGATCGGGGATTTAAATCTCTGGTTTGATAACACACTATTAGACCCCCAAGCAGCTGAAACGAAGGATCTTCTGAGTGATCTGAATTTAACACAATACATAGACACTCAAACCCATCAAAAGGGCCACAGTCTCGATCAAATTTGGTCATTGAACCTACCTATTGATTTTATTGATATTAAACCATGTAGTTGGTCTGATCATTTTATCATTAGTTTCTCATTTTGTGTTGTGAAAGTTCCTCAATTCAAGCTGAAGGCTACCAGTCTGACTCGGAAATGGTCCTCTTTGGACATTTCAGCTTTTTTAAACTTGTTAAAGTCTACCTTGCCAGAGCAGAGTTTGGATGTGGAGATTGCCGACTGTAGGCTTCAAGAATGGTTAAATTCGGCCATTAATGTCTGTGTCCCCCTCACTCGCTTTGATAACTCACGCGGTGTGGGCGCACATCAGTGGTACACACCTGAGTTGAGGAAACTAAAACTTGAAGTGAGGCAACATGAGAGGACATGGCGTACCAATTACTGTCCTCAAGCAAGGATTGCATACTGTCTAATTCGTAAAGCCTACCAAAAGACACTGCACACTCACAAAACTGATTATTTCTCTTCTAAAATACTTAATGCGACTAATAAGTCGAAAGAAATTTTCAGGATTGTGACTGAGCTGTGCAATGATGAAAGAACTTCTCCCCCGGTTGTCCCTTCACAATCCCTCTGCAACTCCTTGAATGACTATTTTTATGATAAAATAGTGTTGATTAAGGATACTCTATCCAAGCTTCCAGCGTGTACGCCGATAGATGATACCTTTTTTAATCCCCTTACTTTGCATTATTTCCCTTTAATCACTGACCAAATCCTCCTAGATTTGCTTACTAGAGTTAAATCTGGATCTCCTCAGGATGTCTGCCCTCCTCAAATAATGAGGGAAATTGGTCGGGCAATCCCCAATAGCCTGCTTCCTCTGCTTAATAATTCCCTCATGTCAGGGACTGTTCCGGATAGTTTTAAACAGACCTTGCTGATCCCTTTAAAAAAGAAACCCGGCATTGACTCTTCAGACCTCTCAAATTATAGACCAATATCGTTACTGCCTTACCTATCCAAAATATTGGAGGCCCATGTGACCAATTGTCTATCAAGTTTTGTGGAAGCCTCTGGTTATTTACAACCTAACCAGGCAGGTTTCCGGCCTGGTCATTCCACCGAGGCAGTGATATTGGCCGTTCAGAACACCTTGAGGTCTAACGCTGACGGGGACCTGCACCAGGCCTTGGTGTTATTAGACCTGTCTGCCGCGTTCGACACGGTTGACTATACCATCCTGGTCAACCGTGTCGAACAGGCTGGACTTCGAGATTCGGCTTTGGCCTGGCTTAGGTCCTTCATTTCAGAACGTACCCAGTCGGTTCGTCTGGGTTCTTTTACAGCCCTTAAAAACATTTCTTTCTGTGGGGTTCCCCAAGGATCTTCCTTGTCCCCTTTATTATTTAATTTGTATATGCGGCCTCTTTTGTTCTCCCTACAACAGTTTACGGTTGATGTATATAATTATGCAGACGACCTGCAGTTGGTTTTTGTCCTAAACTCAGACAATGCGGCCGAGGACTTTCGAGCAACCATGTCCTTTATCCAAAGGTGGATGTCTCTAAACCACCTTAAGTTAAATCCGGGAAAAACGGAGCTCATTCTACCCGGGAAGAGTGAAATCAGTTGGAGCCCCTGTTTTTGGCCATCGGACATGGGCTCGCCTCCAAAAAAATCCCGTACAACAAAAAGTTTGGGAGTGACTCTCAGTGAGGACCTCTCCTTGGCAAGTCAAGTTGGAACAGTGGTCTCTACGGGGTTTTTCCAACTGAGGAAGATCAAGAAAATAGCACATCTCCTCACAGGTTTGGCCTTAATTCAGACAGTCAGTGCTCTTGTCCTGTCTCATATCGATTTTTCAAATGGCCTCTATTTGGGGGCTCCTATTGGCCAACTGAAAAGATTGCAATACCTGCAAAATCAAGCTGCGAGACTTATTTATAAAGTCCCGAAGTGGGAATCGATTAGACATGGACTGGAGACCTTAGATTGGCTGCCTGTGGAGCAGAGAGCAATGTTCAAGGTGGGCTGTATTGTGTTTAAGGCTTTGGAGGGCAAGGGTCCTATGTTTCTCAGACAACTGCTGCGTAGATATCAACCTCTGCGCAGCTTGAGATCTACCCACAAAGACCTACTTGAGGTCCCTCGTTTTAAAAGAAAACGTCAGGGAGGTAGCAGTTTTCAATTTTTAGCTGCTTCATTGTGGAATTCACTCCCCCTGACTCTGCGACATAGCAGGGACCTCCTTACCTTTAGGAAGGCATTCAAAACTTTTATTTTTTCTCAGGCTTATTGTAAGTAGTGATTTGTGTCTTTTATGTACTGTTATGTTTGATTCTCTCCAGCGCCAAGAAGCCTTCGGGCGTATGCGCGCTTAACAAATAATAAATAACATAACATAACATAACAGCTCCATCACCATGGTGGAGGAGCCTCACCCCACTGCTTTTAAGAAGTGCAAAGTAAAGGAACCAAAATGATAATAACTTTGAGATATTATCATTTTATGTTTCCATCAGTACTGGTTTCCGTGCTGCTTTGTGGGCCGGCGGATGGGTTGGGCTGCTCTGCTCTCGGAGAAGGGAAGGAGTGGTTTCCCCAGTCCTAAGTGCACATGACTGTTTGGCCGGCCCTCTTGGGCCACCCAAAATTAGTCATGCACACTTTCCCTGTTCTCCATGCAGGGTGCATTATAGCTGCGTGGAGAACATGCTCAGTCCGCCATTACCTGGCCGTACGTCGAACCAGGACACTCAGGCCGACCACACCACTGCATTTCAGCGTTGGTATTGGTCAGGGGAGCCTGGGTTCTTACCAATCACAATTGCGCATTGCAGCGTTGTGATTGGTCAGGGGAGCCTGGTTGTGCTTCCTGTTTCTCAAGTCCCATGGGGAGTGCAGGAGCAGATACGCGGGACCCGGCAGCAAAGTAAGTGTTTTTCTTTTCTTTTACATTTCCCCATTGCTCCCCCCACGCCCGACCCTGCCCCAACACCCATGAGCAATGCTGCCCACCACTGTTTTCAGCGGGAGAGTCATGACGTGACTTCCGTGTTCTGTCACCCACGGCCAAGGCCCAAATTGGTGCGAACAATGTGTAGGAATACTGACCATAACATATAGTATAACACCAGCTAGAAGACCAATATGTGTAATAGCATATATAATATACAGGCAATGAAGACGTCAGGGCCTCCCTTTAGAAGCAGCCATCTAATAATTTATGAAGATATACATTTAGCAAAATTTCAACAAACATGGTGATTAACCATCTATCAGCAGGCTGTGCTGTCAATATATGTTGGTATATTTGAGGAATGATTGCATGTCTACGACTAACCATGCATTGGCCTCACAACTGTCTTGCATAGCTGTGCTGTGCCAAACGTTGCATATGGCCTTTTCTGCCTTTTGATCAGTGTTGTTATTCTTCCTTATGGTCAAGCACCTTAACCAATCGATCTATGCATTAACGCCACCTGAACAGATGTGTTCTTGATTTCTATTTATTATCATTGACTTTGCGTGTTGCACACACTTGCCAAATGACTACTGCTTCACTGCAAGAGTGTGAGATAAAAAGATTGATGCTTAATGAACCGCTCGAGTTTTTTTTGCTAAGTAACAACCTTGATAATTCCCTTATGCTACTTGCATGTGCTTTACTAATGTTTCATATCACTCACAGACTATGCACATGGGCTGCTTGCTAATTACTGACTAGCTCAATCACCACTAATCCTGCTGTCGTGTTTTCAATTAATTAGATGCCTTTCATCAATGAATGAAGGTAGACTCAGGTGTTCAGTGGCGTACAACTCTGCTTTGTTTTCAATTCCATTCAACATTTTTTCTGCCACGTTAGAGTAGGCATGTATCTGCTTTTTTAAATGTATGTAAATTAATCATCAAACGAATGAGTTTGCGCCCAACTCTTTCCCATCGGTTGGTAGATTGACAGGAAGTGTTGACCCTTTGCAACCACATTTGAATAAAGATATGCAGGAATCTAATAAAAGTAAGTGTTTGCGAATATATTGTATGATGTAAAGTAAACTAATATGAGTCCAGATGTGTCCGTCAATCGTCAATCAATGAATAGTAGAACATCCTGAGATGTATGTATCATTTGTCAATTGTTTGTCAAGTACCGGTCTCCATAAAATCACTCGTGCATTGTTCTAATATATATTCGATGTGTCCTAGCTTTAGAGCTGCATTGAAGTCTGTTACTATTAGAGATGGTGTTAAACGCTAATAATACACATATTCTAAGCACATTATTTAGAGAGCATGATGATAATGTTTGAGTACAACTGCAGGACCCTAAGAGGAAATTAAAGCCGTCTGAAACAATATATTGGAAGAGTCAAATCAAATTACTCATAATTAGACCAATATCAAATAAACAACACACTCCTCAATGACACTTATGAAAAGAGCAGATGGAAACAATCTTGAGTGCGGAAGAGAAAATGTTATGTGATTTATCTCAGGACTATTTTAACCCTCTTAACTCAGTTAACCATAATATACACCAGGTCTTATTTCTAGGTGTCACGTCTTAATAATTATATAACACCCGAATGGGAACTTAGGAGATGTTTGGACTGTTGTCCAGTACATGGGATTTGAAAATGTAGAATAATTGTTTATTACAATTTATCAGAATGTAAGAAATAATCTCTTTGAAAGATATGACGCACTGCAGAGTGACGAACAAATTGTGTCTAGATCCAACATAATTACCATAATTATGTGAACATTGAAATAATTATAGTCTTTGTATTACCGAACTTTGACTACAATAAGTCTATTTGAACCATTTATATTTTTGCACATATATTTCCCCAGGTTCCCCTGAACCAAAGGGTCGCCCTCTTTCTTGCAACTTTAACTCTCTAGCACATCATACAAGGTGTAGTTATGTATGTGGTATTTCTTTAGCGCAAATGTAGCCAAAAGGCAATAAAGTGTGGTTACTGATCTTGGGTCCTACCTTCGCTGCCCTTCATCGCTGTAGCCTTCTTTGAGGAGTCCAGGCCCACAACCTCCTTCCTGCACCCATCCCTCGCAGCTCCCGCGGACCGCCGACTGCCGGGGCACTACATCCCCCAGAAGGCAGTGCGGTCTCGCGAGAGGGGCCACGAGAGTTCGACACAGCCTTCAAATTCACCTAGGAGGCCCCGCGGCGAGGGATGCGCACGGGCTCGCCCGGGCCAAGGGCTGGGCCCCCCCCCTCTAACCCCCACTTTGTGACTATCTGCAAGGACTGCTGAAAGTAAGAACCAGCCTTATTTTCCATAAGGGACAATACCTATATTTTAACTCATTGCCAAGTTATCTAGCTCTATGTCTGTGGTTCTTTGTTAATGTCCCTTTTAACGGATAATTCTTGCAGGCTGTAAACAAGTGTAATCCCTATAAGTAACCACCTTAATTTCTAATTTTCCTCGACCATTGTCCACGTCGTTTGAGAGACTAACATTCTAGACACGGGGGAAAGGAAAATGCCTAGTAATAAGATAGGAGATGCACCACGATTACAGAGTAACATGCAGCAAACCCTCTTAAGCTATCTCACGGGGGCTATGTGCGCCTTGGATAAACAGATTTCGTCAGTGATGGAATCATTGGAGGCGGGTACAACGGGCTCTGCTCCAGTTCCTGAACTACCTAAGGAACTGGGGGGCATATTAACAAGGACCGGTGTTACAATTATCGCCGTTTTATCGGCACGAAATTGCAGATAAAACGGCCATAATGGGCTTGATAATATGCTCTTGTTAATTCCCATAGAAGCCCATGTTAACACCAAAACATGGGCTTCTGTGGGAATTAACAAGGGTGTATTATCAAGCCCATTATCACCATTTTATCGGCAGTAAACAGCGATAATTTTAACACCGGTCCTTGATAATATGCCCCTGGATTCCCAGTGCAAGATCCGGAATCCCATTCCAAATGCAAACGGGTGCGTACAGCACTTATCAGAGGAAATTGCATCGAGTGACTCAGACTCGTCGATGCAGCCCCCTTGAAAGAAGCAAAAACAAAACAGCCCTAGGGGAGATAAAATCGGGAGTACAGAGGTTGGGGGAAGCAACAAAAATCTGAAGTCCACTCCCTCCATAAACCAAAGGCAGGGACAACAAGGGAAAAAAAAGTGGGGACTAGAAAGGGCTCTTATAGGGGGATAGAAGATTCTAAGAAAAAAAGTGAGTCTGAATCGGTAGAATTGAGGAACCTATCGACTCTGGTAGAAAGATTAGATCTCTATTTGAGAGTCAAACTTGACCAATTGGGAGAGAGATTGACCCTTATTGAAAAATCAATCCCAAAAAGTCTGCTTAAAATCAATGACAGGGACCAGACACCTCCCAAACTAGTACCTCCCACTACAGAAAGAAAGATGCAATTAAGGCCCTCACATAGCAATGACATAACCCTAGGAATAATGCCCTGTCGACGATGCCCAACCCTCTAAACACTCTAAAAAAGACGTGCATTGATCCCCACTTACATACCATTATACCTAACTCCCCATTCCCCACAGAGCCGGGGAAAGGGTTGAGTGCCATGCCAACTGTAGGAAATATTAATAGATCTTATCCACCAGCATCGCAACCACATTCAGTCCCAACCACTGATTCTGCACCTATAGGTCACTATCCAGATAAACTCCCCATCGACCAGCACCTTCATCTACCTCCTGAGGCAACCCCGTATGTGGTGGTTATGACAAACGTCCCAAAAAAATCCTCAACAGAAAATGAGAAACTGGGACTCCCAAAGAAATAAATCATTACATTGGCTTGGAGGAAAGAGTGGGCTAACCCACCAACTCTTTCTAGAGTTCAAGATGGCTAGAAGGGTACAGTGGGTAGGGTCACGTGGTTAAATGTTTCCTGGGGATTGTATAGTTCTCACATTTAAAAACCCAGCTTTAGTGAAGAACATACTCCGGGCAGAAAGTATGAATTCATTATTCACGGGCGAATTAAACGTCCTCCCACTTGGTTTTTTCTATTCCCCTGTTTACGGGCAGAGAAGGGTGTGAATATAAACACTAATAATAACAACTATTTTAAGGAACATGCCCAAGGACACTGTTGCAACGTTCAAACAACAAATACGTACACTTCATTATCTGGTTTGGAGGAACTGGATTGACTTGTGGGAATAAAATCCCCCAAACTGAGAAAATATAAAATGCAGAGTAACAATGGCTGTCCCACAAAATCAGCTTCCTTATATGATAACATGTTACCACCAATTTCTCTAAACGATTTAGAACCTAGGGATTCTGACCAAATGATCAGGGACGAGAGTGTATCACCCATCTTGCATGCTATCGCTGACCAAAATACAATAGTTACGGATGAGGAGATTGATTCGCCTGATGTCATATCCCACGGGGGGGATAACAACTACGGTTTATCCTAGAAAGCACATAAGGGCAATTTTGGTCTTGACATCGTTTACTGGAATGTAACAGGGTTGCGAACAAAGGTTGAAAATGTCGTATGGCTCAGCTTTGTGAAAAAGTTTAGTATTCTCTGTTTTCAGGAGACCTGGTCTACCTCTGTTTTGAATTTGGAGGGATACAAGACGTATTTTCCCCCCGCAACCCCTTCCACCTCAGGGAGAGCGAAAGGAGGCTTGGTAACGATCATATCAAACCTCCTAGATTTTAAAGAAATAAACCTGCTTAAACTTGAGCCAAACTATCAAATTATCACTCTCGGCTTGACTAAAAAGGACACTTATGTCCTAGTTAATTTTTATAATAATTTACGTAACGCCCAGCTGATTTCTGTATTAAAAGACATCCGCACTATTTTAGCTGATATCATATACAAGAGCGCTAAAAATTATTTAATAATATGGGGCGGTGATTTTAACTTCTCTCCATGCAGACATAAAAATGATCTATTTTGTGGTCTGATAGATGAGGACGGAAGTCACTTAATGCCTTTCCCACACACAATAACAGGGAATGTCCTCAATGAAACGTTGTTCACACTGGACCTCAGTTTGGCCAATGATTTGGCGAACCCCCAGGTTCCGTTGACACCGTCATTCCATGGTAGCGGTGCCGTGACCACTATAGATTTTATTTTTGTTACTAGAAATGCGGCGTCCCTCATATTAAATTTTAAAATTCAAGCTAATGCAACCAGTGACCATTACCCAAATAGCCTTAATCTACATTATCCCACTGTGCAAACCGGGAAAGAACAGGTTAGTTCACTCCGGCAGGAAAACGTGATTTTAGACGGGCTAAATGGCTATTCGCTCAAATGGGCCAAAATAGATTCGCTAGGGGTTACCACGGCAGTGGTAAAAAATTCATACAAATCATTCGTAACCTGCCTGGTCGACTCCACCTCTCACCAAGAGGTCTTAACCAATTTTGAGGTTATAACTAAAGTAATTTAAAATGCTCTGTCATTTAAATCGAGGAAGAATATTGTTAAACACAAGGGTTGGTTTAATAGTACGTGCACTAAGGCATATTCTGACCTAAAATTCTCCCTACACAAAGCAAAAAGGGATAAAAAAGATATAGATACCCTCAGAACAGCATATAAAAAAGCTATAAAAGCAAGAAAAAACAAATTAAAAAATGAGGTGTGGGAACAATTACATGAAAGCTGCACTGAAAAGGACAGTGCCGCTTTTTGGAAAATTGTTAAATCCCCCTTTCTATCCAAAGATAGGGAGTCTCTGCAGCTTGAAGTAGCGATAGATGAAGCCCAGTGGATAGCCCACTTTTCACAAATCTTTGCAATAAATAATAAGGATGTAACAGTGGTGGGAGGAAAAGATAGGTCAATCGCTGCAATCATGCCTTTCCCGATTACCCTGAATATTACATTCATGGAAGTGGATAGTGCGTTACAGGCAAGCAAAGGGGGCAAGGCCCCAGGCCCTGACGGGGTCCCCGTTTACTTGTTTAAGTTTAATACCGACCTTTGGACACTAATTCTCACTAAGGTCCTAGCAGCCTCCTGTGCAGTAGGCCTTATTGATTCATGGTCACAGTCAATATTGGTGCCGATATTTAAAAAAGGAGACCGCCAAAGTCCATCTTGTTATAGGCCCATATCGTTGCTAGATTCCCTGGGCAAGGTAGCGGGGCGTATCATTTTCGATCGCCTACGCCAATGGTCAGAGGACAAAAACATTCTGTCCGACCTCCAGATTGGCTTCAGGGAAGGAATGGGAACCACGGAACAAGCCCTCAATCTGACCTTATTGATACGCAAAATACACAAATGCAAAGGGGGGGGGGGGTATCTATATGGCCTATGTAGACCTGTCAGCAGCATTTGACTGCGTAAATCATTCTAAACTATGGAAGGTATTGGGCGACATGGGTATAGATTCAGCACTTTTACATTTTTTGCGTGAATTGTATTCTAACGCCACTGCTAAAGTCAGGTATAGAATAGGAGGGGAACTCACAGCCCCCTTTAGAGTGGAGCGAGGGGTAAGACAGAAATGCCTCCTGGCCCCCTTTCTTTTCTCTCTCTATACGAATGGCCTGAAGAGGGCAATATTAGAGGGGTGCCAGGACCTGCCCTGCCTGAAAAAAAGACCAATCCCTGCACTACTATATGCGCATGACGCCGTGATCATCGCGCGTACTCCCCTTGAACTCCAACATGCCGTAAATAAATACCACAGCTTTATGGCTAACCTAGATTTACATGTTAATATCAAAAAAACTTTCAAAATGACATCGGGGATTAGAAAGAGCAATACCCGGAGTATCTACATAGAGCAAACTAAGTTGGAATCCACCACTGTTTACCCCTATCTAGGAATTGTTATTGATAACAGGTGTTCCTGGGCTCAGGCAATAGCGGCCAGGAAACTCCTGTTTATCAGGGCTACCACTGCTTTGGTTAATTTCGCGCACAGACTTGGCAAAAGACCACCAGTTGAAATAATAAAAATTTACCAAGCCAAATGTGTCAGTGTGGCACTATATGGAGCAGGGATGTGGGGTCATGCTAGAGTGGAAACTCTCCAGAAGATAGAGAATGCCTTTTTGAGATTCTTTCTGGAGGTCCCCCGTGGCACCTCCACTTTTACTTGCCACATGGAAACGGGTCTGCCACACATCACAGACCTGGTGAAACTTCAACCCATTCTTTTATGGTATCGCATCTGGTCATCTTCGAAATTAGTTTTTAACAGGGAACTTTTGAGCGATTGTATGTCTCTCGAAAATTCGCATAAAATACCATGGCTACTGTACGTTAAAAACTTTTTGTTTGACCTAGGTCTGAATAAATATTATCATAATCCCCCACTGATAGTCGAGATTCCCAGGAAAAAGTTCAAGAAACAGTGCCTAACACATGGAGGAACTGCAACTGGCCACGGAGTCATCAAAAAGTTCAGTTCAGCACATGTTATTAGCACAAATCACACTGTCCATACAACCGTACGTAACCTTCAAATTAAATGGGTATGATAGGTTTGTCCTTACTCGATTCAGAATGAACATATTTCTTCGCCTGGTAACATTCCCAAAAATGAATGATTGGTCAAATACACTATCAGTTTGCCCCTGCGACGAAGCTTCCGCCCAGTGCACACTCCATGTTGTCATGTTTTGCAGATTTTACCATGAGCAAAGAAAGCTTTGGGTAAGGCCAATATTAAAGATCTTAGGAATGCGACAATGTCGCCTTGCCTTTTTGGCTCTCCAATTCCTAGAAACTGAATGCTTCGTATCTAACATTGCAAGATTTTTGAAATTGTCTTTAAAACATAGACCAAACTTGCAACAGGAGCATTGAAATAATCATGTTGTAACATATTTTTATATTACAGTACTTTTTAATCCATTTTGGGTATCACCCATTTTAGAGCTTGCACAAATGTAGCTATGAACTGGTATGCTTTGAAATATGTACATATCTAATATAGCTTTTATCTTTTCTGTTTTAACGCTTTGTATATGACTGCATATTTATAAGATGAACTTTTATGGTTTTCTTCAAAAACTGAAAATAGAATAAAGAAAATTTGAAATACTAGGCTTCAAATGGCTTAAGCAACACTATCTCTTCTCTATATTTAAAAAACACGGAACCCACTGAGCGTGAGCCGTGAGCCGTAGGGATGGGCTGTTCACGGAGCTGCGGAAGCGAGGGGTGCTAACCAAGAATGCTGGCTACTACTGGGTGCGGAAAAGCACCCCCCAAAAGCCCGGTAGTCCTGATCGAGGGTCTTCACTCCTGCCTTCACCTCCAAAGTGGGGTGGAGCAGGGCATCGAGATTTGGGACAACAGGCAGGGCGTGACTGAAGAGTGAGTGTGTACCCGAGCGCGGCAGCTTTAGTAGTCTGCTGCAGAGTGTGAGCCCAGGAACCTGCAGAAGTTGGCCCAGCTAGGAGTGGGTGCAGCTTGCAGGGGCCTGAAGAGCACCCGCTCGGTTCTCAGCTCCACACCGGAGCTCCACACGGCTTCCTTGCTGCCTCCTCACCCCCTCCCCATCTCTACGCTACTCTATACTCTCTGGAGTAAGCAATTGGAGACAGCCTGCGGCACAGAGCTTGGTCCCTGGGGCCTCATTTATGAGGCCTTGCGTCAGTTTTGCGCTTCCGTTGCATCACTTTTTGTGACGCATCGGCGGCGTAAAACATGCCTCCTGATGCGCACTATTTACAAAGTGACGCATCTAAGCAGATGCGTCACTTTGTAAACCCTTGCGCTACATTATACCTGCGTCAGGTATAATGTATGCAGAGCACCAGCAAAAAGCCTCGTAATAGTGACGCAGTGACATCTATGAGATTTCACTGCGTCACTTTTAGGACGCTGTTGCGTCAAAATCTTGCACCTGCCTCACAGCAGGCGTAAGACTGACGCAAGCCCTTTCACATGGGGCTTTCCCCATGTGAAAGGACGCATTGCTGGAGTTGCGTCACTTTTGTGACACACTCCAGCAATGCGTCACTTTTGCGCCTACAGATACGTCAGAAATACTGACGTATCTGTAACTCCTTGCGACATGAAGCGTCATATTATAAATATGACGCATCAATCATGTCGCAGGGAGAGCGCAGTGAAAAGTGACGCATCGCTGTTTTCACGCAGCGATGCGTCACTTTTCATAAATGAGGCCCCTGGAGTCAGGGAAAAGACTTGTGGCAGCGGTGGTTGAGGGCAGGATGGTAGTGATGCACTGATTTGGCGCAGCCTGTCCCCGCACTAGTTTTCCTAGTGGTGCTTGCCGATTGGTCCTAGCCTGGTGTCAGTTGGTGCATTGGTGTGCGTTTTGGCTGCCACCCGAGCTGGAATATTAAATGATATCATACGGTAGCTGCTATTTTTTTGGGGCACAGTCAAAGGGCCCATTATACAACAGCTTGAAGTCTGCCCATGTTCTCCGTAGGATCCTATGGGATATCCTTGACCAAAGGACCATAGGATTGCACTGTGACACTTTCCAGCTGCTCTCCAGATGCCACCTACTAATTCCATGTTACTCTGGCTAACAGGGACAGGGGGAAAGACATTCTATCCAAGCATAGGATAAAGCGGATAGAGGAAGTGCCCCAAACTGACTTAGGCGACCCTGAAAAGACACCGCGAATGACACTGTGAACAGTATCAACTCTGAGAGAAAGTAATCTATGAGAGGCAGGAAAAGGGAGCCAAATCAGCCAAAGAGGGGCGGCAGAGCAAAAGTACCTAGAGCTTGGCATGCCATTTTAACAAGGTGGTTGCCATTACTCGTTTTAAGACCAACTAGTACAAATGAGCAAAGATGAGATCCATGAAAATGCGAGACAAGGCACAAGCCACTACCAAAAAGAAGCGGGAGAGAGAGACTACAACAGGAGACCTAACTACAAAAAGGAGATCACAAAATAAAAGTAAGTGAGGCAGACATGGGTCACCCTTCCGCCTTGGTGAACAGCAGTGCCATATATGGCTCGGACCCAGAGCTAGAAGCCAGCCCCAAGGCCTCAGACATCCCCCCCCCCCTAGTGGTGCAATATTTGCATGAGCTGGGTAAAGGCCGTAATCTCGTTAAATGGTTGCTGGGGCACTGAGAACGCATAAGGCGCGGCAGTTTAGCGCTCTGCACGCTCATTGGGAGGCTGATTCACAGGGCCGGACTGGCTACCGGGCGTTTTGGCATGCTGCCGATCTGGGGGCTGATTTCGTTGATGGGGACCTGCTGGTGCGGTACGAAATTCGTTTTGCTTTGTTTATTTCGAAGCACACGCAGGTCTCCTTCAGCGAAATTAGCCCCCACCGCAGTGACATCAGCTCCCAGCTCAGCAGCATGTCAAAACGCCCGGTAGGCAGTCCGGCCCTGCTGATTCACGGCATCCATTTACCGATCTGGCCTTACTTGAGGTTCTGCAGAATCCCACGCAATTCAAGATTTCATCTCATCCAATATTATATAATGCATAGAGCCTACCTAACGCCGGCTAATCTAAACACATATTTTAATCGTTCTGACCCTGACTGTCCGTGACGTTGGGAGTCGGGAGCTGATTTACTCCATATGCTTTGGTCCTGCCCTGCTATAACATCCTATTGGGGTATGGTCACCACAACCCTGGCGCAGTGCACGGGGCGAGTACTGATTTGGATTTGGGAAGTTTGCATATTGGGATTTTACAGCAGATCCCCGAAACACAAAGTGACATCTCGATGTATAGATCTGGGACTCATAGTTGCCAAGCGCCTGATTATACAATGCTGGAAGTCCCCTCGCCACCCCCACCTCCCTACGGTGAGTGCCTGTTTCCAATAGCTTCTCTGCTGGGCGCAGGCAGAGAGTGTGGCGCTGCGCCGCAAGGGTGCGGTGGGTGTCTGTAAACAGCCGTTCGCGGGCAACTGTGATGCAATCCTGTCGGATTACCGCTCGACCTGGCGGGCTCAGACTGGGGACCCCACCAGCTCACCTGCACTGCATGAGAACTAGGGGGCATATTATCAAGGGGGTTTATCTCCGCTTTTTTGGCTTTAAAAGCCAAGAAAGCAGAGATAAAATTATCTCCCTATTACCTAGCTGTCGCTAACACCAGTTAGCGACAGCTAGTAGGAGATAGCGACCATCTTGGGCCCCACTTTGCATGTCAGTGATATTTATCACTAATGACATGCAAAGTGGGCATACCAAGATGTTAGCGACTGGAAACAGTCGCTAACATCGCTATCTCCTATTACCAACTTTTGGAGATATTCGCGCTAAGCGCGAATATCTCCAAAATCTAACACCTGCCCTGAGCAGTTCTTAGCCATGTTATCCAATGGGAGGTGGATAACATGGCTAAGAGCATTAGCTCGGTAATGCATGAATATCGCGGACTTTTCAGCAATATTCATGCATTGCGGCCGTTTTTTATCGCATTTGCGATAAACCTTGGTAATACCAAGGTTTATCTGTGATAAAAATCGCTGCAGCTCAGCGGTAAAATGTTGTCTCTAACCAAGCAATAGCGATAATTATCGCTATTGCTTGGTAATATGCCCCTAGGTTCGTGGGAACACTGTTGGGTCCTTGGACTAGTGTCATCGCCCGCCCCTAAAACGTGCTCAGTGGGCCGGGTGCAGGTCACCGCCTGACCACCGACTACGTTAGCTATGTCAGCAGGCGTCAAGACTAACATAATGTGATATACACCTTGGATGCTGGTGAACAGAATGATTAGACTCCATCCAGGCACTGCGCGCGGCTGTGTGAACAAACTGCTGTAGCTAACAGACATTGATAGTGCATTGTGTTGCTGTGAGTTAATGTCATAAATCCATTTGTGGGAGCTAATGTGATACGTTTTCTGTTATACCAATGTTGTGTTACAAGCAGCCTAATACTATACTTAATAATTTGGTTTATGATTATATTCTGAAAATACGGTTTTTCACTGTAAAGCATTTACGTTTACTTTAGAGATGTCTTACTTGATACGGTGGCCCATGCGCCATAACTAAGTCGTAATGTGAACGCCATGTGATTGTAACACATGTATTATGATGCAACCTTATAACTATTTTTTCTATAATTCAAAATCAATAAACACATTTAAACAAAAATGATGTCATAATGCTTGCTGCCTGGACCTGCAGCCAAGGTGAAAGGCAGGTCATCTTGGCTACATCACCTACCAAAAAAGTCCAACAAGGAGTTATTTGGATTTCAGTGAGCTTCTCTGTATTCAAAAGGCCCATCAGTTCCAGGCCCCTCAGTTCTAGGGACCAGGTCGAACTTGTGATAAGAATTTCTCAATATTCCTGAGTTTTCCATGACTTAAAGAACTGGCTTGACTGTAAGCATGAAGCATAATTGTCAGGTTGAACTTTCCTCATTCAATTTTCAAGCACAGTGCTCACAAGCAAATGTTAGCATGTTAACAGATGGAGGGAGTAAAACATCAAAATGCTTCTGGATTGTACTTGCCTTCATTCCTTGGCTTGCCTTCCAGACTTCAGACCAATGTAAAATGCATACAGTAAGTTAGAGCACTTCTGGCAGTCAGTAGAAGTTTCCTTCAGTGCCAGGATATTGTTGAAGGAAGGAAGAGCAAACATTAATCTTGTTGGAAATTCCAAGATGGCATCTTGTGTCTAACCTTCTTAAACAGCTATACTGGCTATCCACTGATAAGAGGATAACAGTCAAATGTACGTTTATCTGTAACAAAGTGCTGTATGTTAAAAGTCCAGACTTTTGTACGGAAGATCATCACCCAACTACACAGCTTTCAATATGCCACCATAGAACTTCTGGAAATTTAATAAATGAACGGTATGGTGTGGTGGCCAAGCTTTTTCATATGCTGCACCTTGACTCTAGACCACACTCCCAACATCATTATGTCTGTTGGGAGATGTGTTTGCCTTTAGATAGTAATTTGAATACATGGCTTTTTAAAAATGTGACTTGTTAGTGCATGCATTTTCTCTAGTAAAGGGATGCCAGTGAGAGTAGCAGAGTTCTTGAGTAAATTGAAACATAAACGTTTTGAATGAAAAACATGGAAGAGTCAGTGTCAGAATAACTGCTGATTTAAAAAAATAAACATTAAGTGCATTTCATGCCCTAAAGCTAAATTATTAGAAAACAAAATATATATTATATACAATTAGCTTTAAGTTTTTACATAACATTCACTCTGCCTAGCAGCCTTTGTAGAACATTTGCAGGGAGTGAGGATAGGGACGTTGCAGAGGAGCCAGATTTGATTTCGCCACAGTCCTGAGTCAACTCATACAGGAGACAGACAATAGATGACTTGGGTATATAGCTAGTGTACAGTATGTAGGCCTGTCAGATCAAATACATCCTAATATTTCTGATAGATCACAATGTTTACTGAAAGGTGCATGGGAAGATGCAAGGAGCTACATAAAGAGGTGCCTTGAACCTGCAGGGATCTGCTAAACAGAATTAGCTTACCTTTAAACCTGACCTGGTATAACAAATCACATTCATTAAGTAGCAAGTTATCCCACTGTGTACAACCTGATAATGTAGTGTTACATAGAGCAAATTAGTTTATTTCATGACCATCAGCGTGACTCCTGATATCATGAGAGGCACAGTGTTACACCAGACGTCCTTGGGGTAGGATTTCCCCACACCTTTTGCCTTCACCCCTCTTCTTTGCTGAATTTGTTTTTGTTGGTTATAGGACTCTGTGCATGGTACCACTTCTAACCAGTCCAAGGTGCAGGTGATGTCCTCTATAAACATAGTAAGTTGGCCTACACCTAATTGGCACATTTACTTTAATTGTAAGTCCCTAGTAAAAAGTGCTAAACGTACCCAGGGCCTGTAAATTAAATCCTACTAGTGAGCCTGCAGCACTCATTGTGTTACCTACTAAAGGAGTCATTTAAAAACAAGTGTCAGGACTGCCACTGCAGCCTGTGTGTATAGTTTTAAACTTCCATTTTGACCTGCCAAAATAAACTTTCACCAGGCCTAAACCTTCCTTTTTAATACTCATACATCACTCCTACGGTAGACCTGAATTGCTGATAGGCAGCGTGTATTGTATTTAAAAGGAAGGGAAATTAGTGTTTCAATTTTACATGCCCTGGAAGTGAAAAACTCCTGAAGGCTTTTTTCACAATTGTTTTCATTGACTAACACTGGGTTACCTTATTGCATTTGTTAAGTGCTAACTTTAGATTTGGAGCAGGTGGAGGTATGGTGTTTACGCTAAAATGATTTGTAATTTAAAATTCTCTTCATTGGTAAAGGTGGATTTTAATTAACAATTCTGAAAATGCCACTTTTAGAAAGTTTGCGCTTTCTTTTCCCAACCAACTGTGCCTTAAGCCAGTGAATTACCTCCAGGCAGTGGCACAAAAGGGGTTTAGGTGTGAACAGGATGTGCCATAGTGACAGGATTTCTAGGGAAGTGCTGTACCCTTCCTCACTTATACTTGAAGTGGCTTTACCTATAACACACAGAAAGGAACATTACACCAGGCCTGTCCTGCCTTTTGTCATCCTAGACAATTTGGTGCCTTGAACATGGGAAGGAAATGAACTTTCCAGACCCAGTTGTGGGGGTAGGACAGGGAGCCCCCCCCACATGAAAGGCTGACACCAGGTACAAATATTGGACCTCCAGAGCCACTCTTCAGAAAACTACTGGACCTGTGGAAGATTCACAAGAAGGACTGATTTACTGACAGAGGAATTGTCAGGTTCTGGAACGTGATGCGCCTACCTAGAACTACATCTCCCATGAACCTAGGGAGTAGAACTACATTTCCCATGCTCCTTCGCGGCGCATGGTTAAGGCGGGGCAGAACCAGGAAACTGTGCTCGTGATTTTGTGTTTGTTACCGGGAGCCTGTTGCTGTTACTGACGTTCGTTATTCTGTGATGCTCTTCCCAAGACAGTCCTAGGAATCTGGTGAAGAATTGGCTTGGTAGTTTGGTCTGCCCTGTTCCCATGATGCACTGGGCCAGGGACAGACTAATTTGCATATAGCCAGGTTCTGAGCTGGGATGGGGCAGTGAGATAAATAACGGTGATGGATCAAGCCCTGATCTTTGGACTGGGTAAGAGTGGTCTGCTTAATTCAGACACTCTGTTCATCACCACCCCCTTTTCTGTATCGTTTTTGGCCACTATAGGTGTGGCAGGGTATACTCAGACATGAGTCCCTTTCTCACTGCTCCATCAGGATTCAAGCAAGCCGGGCCGAAGAGGCTGAAATGCCAGAAACCGGTCCCCGGTAGCTTGTCTCCTTTCTGGTGAAGAATTGGCTTGGTAGTTTGGTCTGCCCTGTTCCCATGATGCACTGGGCCAGGGACAGACTAATTTGCATATAGCCAGGTTCTGAGCTGGGATGGGGCAGTGAGATAAATAACGGTGATGGATCAAGCCCTGATCTTTGGACTGGGTAAGAGTGGTCTGCTTAATTCAGACACTCTGTTCATCACCACCCCCCCCCCCCCTTTTCTGTATCGTTCTTTTCCCAACCAACTGTGCCTTAAGCCAGTGAATTACCTCCAGGCAGTGGCACAAAAGGGGTTTAGGTGTGAACAGGATGTGCCATAGTGACAGGATTTCTAGGGAAGTGCTGTACCCTTCCTCACTTATACTTGAAGTGGCTTTACCTATAACACACAGAAAGGAACATTACACCAGGCCTGTCCTGCCTTTTGTCATCCCAGACAATTTGGTGCCTTGAACATGGGAAGGAAATGAACTTTCCAGACCCAGTTGTGGGGGTAGGACAGGGAGCCCCCCCCACATGAAAGGCTGACACCAGGTACAAATATTGGACCTCCAGAGCCACTCTTCAGAAAACTCCTGGACCTGTGGAAGATTCACAAGAAGGACTGATTTACTGACAGAGGAATTGTCAGGTTCTGGAACGTGATGCGCCTACCTAGAACTACATCTCCCATGAACCTAGGGAGTAGAACTACATTTCCCATGCTCCTTCGCGGCGCATGGTTAAGGCGGGGCAGAACCAGGAAACTGTGCTCGTGATTTTGTGTTTGTTACCGGGAGCCTGTTGCTGTTACTGACGTTCGTTATTCTGTGATGCTCTTCCCAAGACAGTCCTAGGAATCTGAGGGGAAGATGGCACAACCGGGTAATGTGTTTGCGCAAATGCGCTAAAGATGTGAAGTGCTCTGATTCAGTTTTCGTTGTCAGTCAAATTAGACTGTGTACCTTTGCGGCTGCAAGGGATTTTCTCCATGTGTCCTGTTCTGTGCAGGTACTGTCGTTACCTCACCTCCGGAGGGGGGCATTCTCTTTATTGCCTAGTGACGGATTACTGTGGATTACAAATGCCTAAGCGGATGTTAGTAGTGCTGTGAACTACAACATACCGTGTTAGGTCCAAATGTACATTGTTCATAATTACTGTGGATTACAAATGCCTAAGCGGATCTTAGTAGTGCTGTGAACTACAACATACTGTGTTAGGTCTAACAGTACAGTGTTCATATTTACTGTGGAATACAAATGCCTAAGCGGATGTTGGTAGTGCTTTGAACTACAACATACCGTGTTAGGTACTTCTGGTGACCACGCTACAAGCACCTGTTTGTCTGTCTGCATTATGCAGTGACCTGCCTATTGAGTGGGGTTTTCAGTGCCTTTATATTTCTCCCTACATTCCTTCAGGTGAACTTCTTATTGAGGTCACAGTTTTCTGATAGACTAGGATATTCTTCAAGTGTTACTTATTACTGCGTGGGTAGGTATCTAGAGTAGTGTATATGGTTTAGAAGGATATGGTGCTTGTACTTTATGTTGATGTTTATGCTTATTGTGTCTGCAGGCAAGAGGGGCTTATGCATACAGCTGTGTGAAGAAGCAGGAAGGAGTTATTCGCAGGTGAAAATAGGATATGTTTCCTTTAGCGAGAATTGAATGAGAGTAGCATTTAGAACTATATTAATGCTGATGTGCTTTCTCTTTACAGCTTCTGTTCCCCAGCTGACCCTTTCCCCTCTATCTTTTCTTTTGGGTTTTTCCCCTTTTGGGGTTTTTACCCTCGCCGTATCTCCTGAATACCCTGTGATATTTATTCGGGGTGTTTGGGGGGTCCGGAGGTGGAGCATTTCTTCTGCATACGGATCCTGCGGAGTGTGATCTTGACAGGAATACCTTGCTCTTTGAGGGACTGCCTTACTGTCTGAAGAAGGAGGATTGGACCTGCTTGCCTTAATCCCAGACTAGCCAGCGTGACTTGGCAGGGCTCCAATATGAGCTACAGGGTCATAACAAGCTTGAGGGACTTCCCTACAACTGCCCATCTGGCCAACTGTAACTGGAACTGCCTGGATTTCCCTGAACCCTCTGAAGCAGTGAGTTCTGATCCCCAAAAGATGCCTGCAGGGCCAGGACCCTTGCCTTGCATCAGTGGAAGCTCCTCCAAAAGGTAGAGGTGAAAATCCTGAAGTTTGGGCACCTCTCTACTGGGCCCATTTGCACTCAAACTCTGCCATCCGTAATGATCACCAACATGAAGCTCTGATGAGACCTGCTCCTTGTGCCAACAGCGACGGTTTGTGATGACTGGCAATGCAAGACCTGCACTCCACGCTACAGCAACAACAGCCTGTGACAACCACCAACAGAAGCTCCTGTGAGACCTGCTCTTTGCACCAACAGTGATGGTCCATGATGACCAGTAACGTCATACCTGCACTTCATGCTACGCAAACAGTAGCCTGGGATGACCGCCAATGGGAACCTACAGTGATGATCAGATCTTCGCACTTCCACAACGATCATCCCTGGTGCTGAACCTACTCTTCATGCCAAAAGACTCCTCTTCATGGCTTCCTCCAACAAGAACGGAACAGTTTGCGCCGGACTTGAGAAAATAACTCTTCAGTTGGACTAACCTGGTTTCCGAATCCAAACCATGCACCATCTGGATCACCCTGAGCTTGCAGCTTTGCCTGGGTCTAGCACTACCAGATGACTGTAAGTAGTGCTTTATTCAAATACAACTATAAAGTGTACCATCTTCAGTTCTACTGATTTCATTTTTTGTCATTCTGGTATTATTTTTTTTTCTTAAAATGTACTCTATTTTATAAAATTGGTTGGGATTTTTCTGTTTTCTCTTTTTCACCATTTGCGCTGTATAAATAGTTCACAAATTGTCTATAAGGCTATAAGGCTATTAGAACATTCTGCCACCAGAGGGCAGAATGCTCTAACAAATTGAACAAAGGCTTTAGGGATCGCAAGGGTATTGAAATTCCCTTAGGCTTCCTGAAGCCTTTGTTCACAGCCAAAGCTGTGAACAAAGAAGCATTGGAATGTTGGAGCTCTGGGCTTATACCAGCCATTATAAGCCTGGAGCTACTCCATTGTTTTCAATGGAACTTCCAACATTCCAATGTTCTAATATGAGTTATTGACCATACCTGGTAAATACATCACCCTGAGGTAATGGTAATTGCTGGCTTTGTAATTACGTCTCCTTCTATATCCCCTACCATGTAGTCAGAACCAATATGGTGTCCAGTTCAGGTCCTAGCTGTAACCAGAATCTTGTTAGGGAGACTGACTGTTTTGAGTGAAGCTAAATATTTCCATCATCAAAGGCTTTTTGGGACATAAATAGTAGTTTTTATATGTCATTAGTGCAGATGTTAAAATAGAAAGCAACACATTTTGTTCAGGAACAGCAAATAGAGGGCTTGCTTTTGATAGTTGATTGTAAGGACATTTTTTCAGATTGCTTGATAATATTTAAATTAATGATGGTCTCACAAGATGAAGAATTATAAATTCTTATTCAAAATCATTGCTGAGAAGTAAAATCAAGATAGTAATGGAGATAGTCTTTAAGCCTGCACCCCAGCAATAACACTGGCTTTTTTAACTGACAGTTCTGGTCCCACTGAAATGTTTCTGCCCACGTCTGTCTGGTATCATCTGCTGAAGCTCCCACGCAATGCTACATTAAGCAAAGAAACTGGAAAAAGAAGAATGTGCTAGACTTATAGCGGAAGATGAAATTGACACATATTCCTCCAAAATTATTTTATTTATCTTTGTATAAAGCCTTCCTTTTTTACATGTTCGTCTACGATAAACAAGCATTTCACAAAATAACAATATGTATTTAAAGATGTAAAAAAATGCCTTCCCCAGAAGTTTACATTTCTTAGGTTATAAATACCAAAAAGCATCAATATCATAAAAACAACTCATGGGACCATTTTAGTTTTACTGGAGTCTTTGTAATGCATTAACAAGGGCGGTTAACTGGAACTGCATGAGATCCCCACTGCTTTCTAAAATGTTTTGAATATAAATGCATTTTCTACCCATATAATCATATTGCTACACCAGAAAATCCACAGCTGTACCCTCATTATGTGCGGGATAAGGAGCTGTGATTTCACTTAAACACATTTTCTGATTCACGGATTATTATCTAAAAGGAATGCAATCAGCTGCAAGACTCGTCTTGTTAAGTGGAAAACAGTGTTGTTATCTGGCAGTTAAAGTAGCATTAAGCCATGAATTACTTTTCAAATTTGAAAACAGTAGCAGCAGCAAAACATATACCACACACCTTTTTGCATAATTCAGATGCATGTTACAGAAGCAAACATTTCCAATTCTGCAAAAACTGTTATGGAATGATTACAACTTGGGTCCGGTTGTATTTCTGGGGGCGGGGCGATACACAAGGATGCATTTGCGCGTTCCCTAGGCCGTGGTATGGGTAAGCATTTGAACAGGGCCTGAATAACTATATTTGAAAATTGGAAATTAGCTCTTCATAGGAAGTTCCAAATAATTCTGTCTCATGAATTAAGATGAAGATGATCTTTGATCAGCAAATTCTCTGCAATTTGCTACAAACACAGTCAATGAAACCAGTAATGGATTACAGACCTGCATCTCTTCATTCTCTTTTATAATGTGGTGCCATTCAAATGAAGACCTGTTAAAAGGCGAAGCATAGAAATGACCACCCACCCGCCCACCCTGCCCCCCCCCCCCCCTCCGCTCTTATCTGAGCCGGGCGCCGCTGGCATGGGACCACACTGTGCTTGCCCTGGTGCCGGAAATTTTCATCTGCCTGCCGCAACCTGTCAGACATGGACAGCTTCCATTTTGCAAATGGTTACCGACAGCCCATGGGCGTCTGGCAGGAGCTGCACAAAATATTGATACATTTCTTGCCAGACACAAGAAGCAGAAATGCCACTTTGCCACTGACTTTGAATTGTGGCGCTCAAAGAATATCAAAACATCTTTTGCAGTTGGAAAATAGATTTGCAAATGCCAATGATACTTTAGAAAATTAAATTTTTTGGATGTTCTATTCACCAAACCGATTACTTTACACAGAGCCGGCTCTACGGACACATTATCCCTTTAGTGCACAAGGCAGAGGGTCTGTGTCCATTCTCTATAGTTAATTCCAGCATCTAATTATTTTCAGCTTCTGAATCCATCAACACAACCTAAAAGGGCAAAGATTCACTCACATACTTCTCATTCATTCACTCACTCACTTACAAACCCTCCAATTTGATTATTACCTATAATATATTTAAGATTCTTAGATTCATATTACGAAAACCTCAAGATCAGATAGCGGGATTAACATCACTCTGCAATAGTTAAAATGTAGGTGTTTTTTTTTACTGTTGGCTCTGTTGCTACTTATGAACCCATGCAGAGGTTTAGTGAAATGCATATTTGCTACAGCTTTCTTTTTTAGTAAGTTTAGAATTTGTTTGGAAATGCATATTATAAGGTTACAGCAACATCCCTGTAACCGATAAAGCAAAAGCCTATGCTATATTTGACGGTTAATCTCTACTTGTCTCTGTGATACTTCTTATTTCCCTCCACTTTTTATGATTCATTACTGTGATTGTGCCATTATGGGACTGAGTACAGCTGTGATTCTTACAAGAGGCTCCTCATTGATCACTTATGTTTCAGAGTGAACTACATTTTTGTTCAAACTTATTTTTATTACTACTTCAGGAGAATGAACCCAAAAAATTGAAACTTATTGCATTATGTGCATTGTTGAAATAGGAGCGAGGCCCTTCTTCAGCAACATTTTCAACTTTTGCTGTTATGTTTTCATAAAAAGCGCACAACACACAATTGATTGATATTATGAAAACATTCTCTGCTCTGTTGCATATTGACTTGAGAACCTACACAGCTAGAAACTCCATCTGGTGCACAGAAACAGGCCAAGGGCTTCCAAAATGGAACTCACAGGCCTCCATTGCTCTGGTTCACTCATAAAAACAATGCATGTACCACACAGGTCACATACATGTGCAGACACACGTATGCTGATAGTGCTAGGATCTGGGTTAGCGCATAGAAGTGGAATTTTACACAATGGAACCAGTAGGCCTCCACTCCAGTGACACACATAAAAAGGTCGTGCTACAACTTTTGCTTTGCAAATCATGGTGCACTGCCACAACCACGCTAGACCTATGTCAGTTAAATGAGGGAATGCTTGGTAAATCCCCCCAGGTCCCAGGACAGATCCATGACCATAGTCTAACAAGAGACAGTACTAGGCCTCTGTGTACACTTTTGATTACCATGTAACTGGATCCAAATAGAAAAAAAATGGATATGAGACTACTCTCATTCGGATAGGGCAGGGAAACACATCTTTACACAATGCAGGGGACATTCCTGTCCCAATACATCCACCACCAAGTGTGAAACAGCTGTGCCTCGCCCAACTACAGCATATAAAGTAAACTCACAAAAAGTAGAAATTCCCTGTTATACTACCCACATTCTGTTATCATGCAATCGATGTCACACAAATTGAGAATTTGCAGCTAAAGTAGTACGACTCTTGCAAATGCTAAAACCTTTGCAGACACACAAAGTGGGACTGCCAACAAAACACAGGATTCATCTAACTTGTATAAGATATGTAAGAGTGGAAATTCCGCATTTCAAATAAGGAATCTCACAAAAAACACATTTATAATTTACAATCATAGATAATAACATGTAGCCTTCTTGGTAATTTTCTTTCTAAATGCAGCGTACATATTTTATCATTAAGATGTGATTGTGAATCAATTCTTCACAGGATTTCAGAACTATAACTGGCATTCCACCCCCTCATACTCTCACATTTGTATGGAGGCAATGTCCTTCTTCACAGGTTCTGGTATTCAGCACTCCCCTTATGACATACCTCATCAAGGGCCTGAAGAAACATGCCTGCCATGAAGGAAGTCAACAGGTTCATCTTGCTGGCTTGCACTAACTTAAAACCAGTTGCATCATCTACAAAGCAATCACAACAGTAACCCCTGCCTAGCTGACTGACAATCTCACTGATTCTGGTGGTTCTCTGCAAACACACAGTCAGGACAACATCAGATTGCAGACCAAGAAGTTCAGAAAATGAAAACATGGAGAAGAGGTTTTCTCTTGGGTATGTGCTCAGCATCTCAAAAGACATCACAAGTCCATCAGGATGTACAAAACCTTCTCTAATTTAAAAAAAGAGATGGAGACATGTCTCTTTAAAAATACTACATCATGGTGCTGTAGGAATGTACATTCTCTCTTAAGAACCAGCTACAATTACATACTGACTATGAATTTACCTTTATCCCTGCACAGCGTTCTGCAGCCTTCTGGCAAGTTTCATATTATAAAAATACTAAATAAATGCATACATAGATGAGGATTCAGTCAAAGTCGTCTGCAACACGCCTGCTATCAAAATACCTTATTAGGAGCATCATATAAAAGGAGGTGTAAAAATTATTAAAAAGACTCATTCCTACAAGTAAAAACCTTTATGAAATTAACCTCACATCAAATTTCCACCTGTAGACCACCATAAAAAGTAGATTTGAAAAGAGAGCATTATTGCAGAAGAGTTCACATGCTGGACTCCTTGTTACCAATGTGCTTTAGTTAATAGGGCAATATCTCCTGGTTGCCAATTTCTCTTTCCAAAAAAATTATTTCTGCATTTATTTAGGATTTCAATTACAATAAGAATTTAATGATATGCTCTGTGCAAATGACATGCGATGCATGACACAACTGTATTTTGCATCATGAATCTGCACAACAGTGACATCACTGGATTTCCCATTATCCATTTGCACAAAAATCACATCACTGCTTTCTCGCCAAAGCCATCTTTAAAAGAAGAAGCTAATCAAGTTGACTTCAGTTCCCATCCTTCACCTGCACAAAAAGTGGCATTCCTTCCTGTATTCAACCGACTTCAATCAACTATTTAAGGTGTTCCATCACCCAGGAGTCCCCATCAAAGGGGGGGGACACAGAAAAGGGCATGACCTGTTTGGGCCAGAAAGAGCCTTGGGCCACAGAACCCCTATGCCACTGAATCCTTCAAGATAAGATATAATCATGTGCAACATCTAGCACCCCATGTTGTCAATTCCCTCAATAAAACCCGGATGTAGATTACCCAGATGCTCGGATAGCATTTGCACAACATGTAGACCCGAACTCAAAAACATTCCACTAACTACTCCATACCCTCATTCTAAGGAACACACATTTCATATTTCATCAGTGTACACACTACAGTACTTCACGCACCAGCCATCGCGGACCTCATGGCCAATCACAAGCTCAATTTCCTCTTCATTACAGAAACATGGTCAAACCCTACATCTACGCATATCCTAGACATCCATCTTCCCACAGGCTACAGTATCCATTGTGCAGAACAGGCACAAAAGATGGGAAGAGGCCTTGCTGTCATTCATAACTCCTGATTGTTCTGCACCCTAGGCAAGCAAGTAACAGTCAGATCCATGGAGCTGCTGACATGGCATTTTCCACTCTCTGCAACTCAGACCTTCTATCTTATCTACTGGCCTGCCGGGCAAAACAAGGACATCATGAATGAATTTGCAGATCTCCACATCCTCTCGTCCATCCACAATGCCCTTACCAACCTTTAGGTGACTCCAAACCCCCAGATTACACAAGATAGAATAAAACAAACAAGAGACACTCTGTAGCATTATCAATACACTCAACATGTTATAGCATGGGACCCAACCCTCACGCTCTAAAAGCACCATCCTCAAATTTGCCTTCTCAACATCACCAAGAAACCAATGCAATCCACCCATACATCTGGACTGGACCAACCACTTTGCCATCTGTATCCCCTTGCTCAGCAACCAACTAACAAATGATGGTCAACAAAAGAGACAACCAAACAGTCACATGCTTCAAAGACTTCTCCATAGACAGCCTAATGCTTGAACTGATCTCTCACTCTATCAACTCCACGCCTGACACCAACACCCTTCTAAACAACTTTTAAAAAAAATTACAGTCAAAGCCTTTAGCACCCTGTTACTGTAAAGATCCTGCTAACAATAAAGGATCCATCATCAGACAGGAAAAACATGGACAAAAACCAGAACTCCAGAGGATCTCTTGATAGTGAAGTCCTTCTTCACCACATTCAAACATTTCATAACATCAGCCAAAGTAAAGTACTATTACAGCACAATCAATTAAGCCACCAACAGAAGCCGAGTGACATAAAAGATACACAATCAAGTCACACAATTCATAGCATACATTTAGAGTATTAAAAATTCTTAAAAACATTTTTTGCAAGAATAATAGGAATCCATAAAATACAGTTAGAAAAGGCAGGAATTCATCATTCAGTCATATTTAAACATCTTATTTTTTTCAACCGGACAGCTGCTACAAAATAATTTACAATGTTAAAGATGTTTCAGGGATTATCCAAGAGTTGTAAATAAAATAAGGCAGGCTTAGCCTGAAAAAACCCCTTCCCCTTTGAAAGTGGTGTTATAAATTTAGTTCTAATTTCACAGAAATATCCGCAAAAAAGTGTAAAGTGCATAGTATCTTGCATTGAGCTGCTGTCACAATTACAAATTGCTATATTCTCAGGCTTACTCCACCCTTCAAAAGATCCCAATAAAAGGTGAATCAGGTTGAAACGGAATTTAGTTAGCAACAAATGATGGTATGGCCCTGTTACTAACTTTAAGTAGGGCTCAATAGATGGCGATGTAACTAATAAAAAATGAGCTCTCACAAAGGGTTTTTTTAGTTCCTCACCCTCTGGTTCCTGGGACCTTTGGGACAGGAATTGCTCTTTAACCCAATTGATGTCCCCTTTAACGATACCATCTGGATTTTCAAATACATCTGGGCGCTCAAGTTTCGTAAACATTGTTTTAATATAAAAAAGCCACTGTATTTCATTCCCTTTTTCCAGCCTGGCACAATCTTTTAAAATCCGTCAATTTAAAGTTTATTCTGGGTTAGTCAGGTTTTTAACCAACAAATAAGGGGGGCCAAGATAATCTGATCAGACAAATACCCCATCCCCAACTCCTGGTGGGTGGCAAACGTGGGTGAAGATTGGGAAATAGATAAAAGGGAGCTAAAAAAATTATTTTCCGCCTCCTGAATCTCATCGACATGTTTGTACCCCCATATAGCTGCACCATACAACGCTGCTGCCAAACATTTTGCTTTATAAATAGAAAAAAATCGCTTCACAGGGCCTTCCCCCTAACCGCTGTCCAAAACTTTGGACTGCTGATGTTGATCTTCCTAGGGCAGCTTTTTTTGCTAAAAACTCGGAGGCCCAGGAAAAGCGGTCATCCAACAGTACCCCAAGATAAGTAAAAACCCTCACCCTTTTAACCTCCCCCCCTTGCAATAAAAACTTCTTACTTTATTCTTACATAACCCCATGGACATTGTATGAGATTTTGCGATGTTAACGACCAGATCCAGAGAATCCATGAACTCCCCAAAGGCGTTCAGTAGCCTCTGTAGGCCTATCGGGGTGCGGGCTAATAGGACCGCATCGTCCGCGTATAGGAGAACCGGGATGGTACTGTCCCCTATATGCGGAACGTCCAAAGTAGCAGTGTCCAGGGATTTATCTAAAGCATTAATGTACAGGGTAAAAAGTAGAGGGGCCAGGATGCACCCCTGTCTGACCCCTCTACCAGATTTAAAGTGTCTTGTGCAGGTACCTTCATGAGACATCCTAACAGATGCTAATAGATCCCTATGTAGGTCTGCTAGGAAATAGACCAGGCAGGGATCAAACCCGTTAAACTAATAAAAGCGTCCACAGCTTCGATCTGTTTACCAGATCAAATGCTGTGGATAGATCCAAGAAGCCTAAATAAATTGACATTTTGGATGCTACAGTGTATTTATTGGTTAATAGATACATATTTAGGCCCTGATCTTCAGTACTTCTGCCGGATCTAAAGCTGTATTTAAGGTCAGACAAGCTACTATTGTCTGTCACCCACTCTGACATCTTGGACAGAATGACTTTACCTAAAATTTTGACGGAAGAATCTATTGAAGAAATGGGCCTATAACATCTTAGATCCCCTCTCTGCCCTTTTTTAAATACGGGAATAATAATAGAGTGGGCCCAAGAAGCAGGAAACCCTAAAATAACGGAAGAATGAAAAACATTTGTTAAAATTGTAGCCCACAATTTGGGGTTACTTTTATAAAGATCGGCAGGAACGCCGTCCGGGCCTGGAGCCTTATTACTTGAAGATTCAATTATTGCTCGCTACACATCCTCAGCGTTGAACACTAGTCTAGGAGAAGAGGCGCTACTGGTTGGAGCTACAAATGGGTCAAATATCTCATTACTTGCATATATACTTTCAAAGTGAATCAGCCACTCCTCTTCTGGAATATTAGTTTCCAATAAACCATTCTCTTCCCCTGAGAATAGTGGGCTGTTTACAATTGACCAAAACTTAGCACTGTCCTTAAGGATGTCTTTAGCCATCAAACTTTCCCATGCCTCTGATTTAATTTCATTTTTACGATTTAGTAAAATTTGTTTATATTCTTTTCTGAGACTAGTTATCAGTATTTTATTTCTGGGTTTGATTTTCAGCGCTTTTATCAGATTTTGATGAGCCCTCGAGCATTTTGAACCAAACCATCATTTTACTTTATTAAATTTGGGCCTGGAGGGGACAGTTAATTCCAGAACAACCTGTTTACAAATTGTTTCAAAGGCTACAATAGTTTCCTCTTCCACAGTAGAGCAATCGATACATTTTTGGATTTCATCATTGACCTTTATACTCAAACTGTCAAAGAGGTGCTCTGAGACTATTTTTGCCCATTTTAACCTCCTCCCTTGATCTTGGGTTCTGACGTTACTTGGACCTTTGCTAATTGCCGTGATATCTATAGGTTCAAATCCATTATCTAACTGTATTATCACCGGGTTGTGATCACTGAACGGGGAGTATATAGCATTGTAAAAAAATACATGCCCTAATAAAACAGGAGATAGGAATATGAAGTCAATAATCGTCTCACTTTCTCGACCCTTAAATGTTGCAACCCTCTCCTTGACATCAAAAAAACTTGGTTCGTAGAGGTCAGCAGATGCCAAAAGTTCTTTCAGAGCCTCCCCCTTATGTGTGTGTTCAAAATGGGGTGGCGAAGCATGAGCAGGACCTTGGGTTGCCTTAATTCCGCAATTAAGTTTACATAAATTAATATTAAAATCCCCCATGAGAATAATATAAACGAAAGTGGTTTGCTTTGCTTTATATATTTCTAAAACCAATGACAAATAGCAGAGATGTTCATTACAGTACTCACTCTCCTCTGAATTGTAAAAATTAATTATCAGAGTGTTACGAATGATCTCCGCTATTAGACAATTTAGGGAGGCAAAATCTAGTATTTTTACTATACCCTTCAATATCACTGAAACAAGGAGCATCAACCCCTCCTTAGCTCTCCCTGCAGGAGTTGGAGGCTGTGAATAGGACTTAAAAGCATCCACCCAGAAGTTATTTTCCTTGTCCCAGGTCTCTTGAAAGGCGACAACCTCACAAGCTACAATAAGCTTAAGCCAATTTTGATCATCCCTTTTAGACCGCTGCCCTGCTATGTTCCATGTCATTAGTCGATAATTGTTTGTTCCCTCAGTAATGTGTTCACTTTCGGAGGGACAAAAACAGGGGTTCTCCTGGGTAGAACTTAGTCAATCGATCTCGTTTAACTGGGACAAAGGCGAAAACCTATTAGATAAAACTAGTGAGTCATTTCTCATAGAAACCTGGGTACACAGGGGTTGGGGTGAAGGGGCGAGACCCATGCTTTTCCTATCAGGGCAATATTCCCTAATGATGCTGTTGTGAGGTGGCCAGTCTATTGTGCCAGGGCTATTACCACACCCAGAAACCGTTCTATGGTATTCCTTAACCCTTCTTATGGGAGGGTAAAAATAGCCCAAGGATACTGCCCTAATTTTTCCGTGCTCTCTCTTCAAGTCAGAGGCGTCCCACAGCAGCCGGGGCGCATCATGGGGATTGTTAAAGTTTACTATGATGCAATCCCCTTTGGTTACCTTTTGAGTGCTCCCCAGCCAACCCACCCGCCTTGCCATTATAATATTTGAGGAGATTTCAGAACCACCCGAACAATTACGGTTACACCATTTTTTTGTATTCGCTAAGAGGGCATCTGTAGATTCAATTTCTCCCTCCACTAATGGAGGAATCCTTACTAATACTACCATAAGTAAAGCTGCTTCAGGGGGTTGGTTAATGCTTGGTTGGGTAACAATTTTATTCCTAGGTTGTTGCTCCGGATTTACCCCCTGACCCCTGGATGGACCTGGCTTACTTTGCAGCTCTGTTTTTCTGGGTTTGCTGCTATGTAAATCCTCCACCCTATTTGGATCAGTGAACCCCCCCAGTCAAACTGTGTCCCTGCATAGACTTTTCGACCAGCAAGGGACGTCGTACCCCATCTCCTGCAACTTGAGCTCCCATTTTCTCTGTAGTTGTATTGGGATGACATATGGGGGGCCCAGGTATATGGCCTGGCGCTGAAGCACAATTATGCAAATTTAAAACCGAGTTAATCCGCTCACATTTTTCTAAAAGATTAGCAACACAAGTATTCAGGGTATCAATAATGTCCTTGGCTATACTAGTTAGGGCCATCTCCAACTGGGTAGTTAAAAATTCCTCCATCATGTCCCATACAGCAGACTCTATAGTGCTTACTATTGCTGGTTCGCCAATCTGTATAGGGTTTGTATGATCTTTTTCCCGCTTATTCGATCTTTTCTGTACTTTCTTTAGGGCAGTTCTGTGTTTGTTAGTTTGACCTTTTTGATTTATAGTCTGGGTAGATGAGTTGCTGGGGACATTCATTTCGGAGCATTGGGCTCTAACCACGGCACCGACAGAATCTGTTTTCTCTATCCCAGTTGGATTAATAATAATTACCTGTGGTTCCAAGGGGACAGGGTTTTCTCGGATAGTCTCCACGGGTGGAGTAACTGTTATTTGAGAAGTCCAGCCCAAGTTCCCTTTCAGCGGATGCAATTTCTGATGTTAACACTCCCACTGCAGAAGTCAAGTAAGAGATAATTGAGGATGACTTCCTAGGGACTTTTGCCTTCACTCCCCCCTGGTCCTGAGAAGTATGTAATTTCCGCTTACCCATGTTTGAAATTCATGACGAAGAGGGGTGGCCCGATCCGGCCTCCTCTGGCCCCTGATGGCCACGAATGGCCCGCCATTTGCCTGGGCTTAGCCAGGCGCACGTCCGCGCGCGTCCCGCGGGACGGAGATGACGTGTTAGATTTATGGAGCGCTACTGGCGGAAAGGAAGGGCTATGGGCATCGCAGTCTGCCCCCAATGGCTCCTGGTTCTCGAAGTCCTATCCAGGCAAGCCAAATCCTTCTTAAATGATCCTACACTAGATCCTGATGCCATTGCCAGCTACCGGCCCATCATTCATCTACTGTTGATCCACAAGTTAAATAAAAAATCAGTACATGATCACTTCAACACAACCCATCTCCTACATGACCGCTATCTCACACATCATTAACTTTCTTGACCTCACATTGCTGGATCTATCAGCTGCCTTTGTTCATCTCACCCTCATATGCACCCTGCAGTCTCAAATGAGATACACCAGCAATGTTGTTCACTGTTGTCGTCCTACCAGTTTGTTTACATGGACACCTATCATCTGTGGGGTCCCAGAAGGTTCCATATTGTCACCTGTAATCTTCAACCTTTATAAGGAGCCGCTTGTTAATTTTTTCCCAGAAAACTGCATCAGGATTCACTAACATACTGATGATGTATTCTACTGTACATGAAAGTCTTATCTGTTTCAGACATCCAATGCCTTAAACATGACTTTGTGCATTATCCAGAGTTGGATGTCCAGCCTCTTCCTGAAGAGCAACCCAACCAAAACAGAATTACTCTTATTTGCCAAGAACAACAATCAAGATACAGTACAAACCTGGCTCAGAGACATGAACTTGATGGCTGCGAACCTCAACTTTCTACACGTCTCTTTGAGTCACCCTGAACACCAATCTCACACTCAACCAATACACTGCCCAAAAAATCAAAAGCGGTCCGGTACCAGTTATCTTTTCTAAAGAAAGTTAAACCACTTTTTCCAGAAAGTGACAATAGACTTTCTAGCTAAGCATTTGTACTCTTGCTTCTGGATGATGCCCTTCTTGATGACCTCAGAGACTCCACAATGACACCCCATTAGGGGCACACTACACACCAGAGCAAGTCTCATCTAGGGCCTGGCAAAATTTGATCATATCGCCCCCATCCTGGTGAAACTTAATTGGCTCCCCTTGCTGACCTTCACCAACTTCAAAACCAGCTGCAAAATTCACAAAGCCATCATGACCAGCAGCCCCACTATTTTGCAGAGAAGCTCACCATCTCTGGAGATTTTTGGCCCACCCACAGTAAGGACACCATCAGACTGCAGACTATGAAAAGTAAAAAGTAAAAAGGAAAAAACAAGACAGTATGGCTGTTTCAATCCATGTACCCAGGATCTGGAAAAATTGCCCTGTATCCATCAGGACAACCCCTATGCTTCTCCAATTTTGGAAAGTGTTGAAGACTCAACTCTTTAAAGAACACAACATCAGAATGCATTAACTGTCCACAACCCAGCTTCAACTCCTATTACTCGTTGAGTGCATGGTTGTCTTTGACCATGTCCCCACCCTCTGCTTCCTTTTGGCTAGTTGTGCCCTAAAGAAATAAAATATACTTACACACATACATTCAGTGACAACTTTAGAGTTGGTGGCTCCTGGTGCAGCATGCTTTGTTGGAAGCCCAACCCACATTTACCACCTTTTTCATGGATTCCCCACTTTCTCCCTAAACTGGTGCCTCTCATTCCTCCTTACCCCATTTCTCACATTTATTTAAGATATAGGTCCACTCATTCCAATGTACACTGTTAGAGCGTATCACATCACAAACATCTTACACAAAGACAATGAGTCTTTCAAGCCTATATTAAATTTATAAGAAATTATAGTTAAGGCGATGAGCTCTAGAAGTTAGAAGAGTTATGTCATACATAATGGTAGGCATTATATTCTTATGCTTGGTCTGGAGAAATGATGAGACAGATTAACTAAGTATTTACGATGCACACTAAACAAGGTTGCTGTTCATTGGAGTCATGTGAAAAGGAAAGAGCAGAAGAGCACCATGTCTATTAAGATAAGGAGCTGTTGCTCCCTCCTTCAGAGCTGCCATACCTTAGGCTACTTTGTGCCAATGCACACACCCTTGTACCATAGTGTAAGGGTATGTGCAGGATGTCAAGCAAAGGGTTTATACTGCCAGGGTACCCATCTAGCACAAACGTCTATGTTTTGAAACAGTAGTAGTGGTTGGAACAAACTGGGGGGTCATGTTTACAAGCCCTGTAAGCTGCCTGAGCATCACTTTTTGTGAGGTTTCAGTGGCGCACTGGGTTTAGCCATATCAACAAGGTCACATAAAGCCACCCTACATGGCTCTTTATGACCTTGCAGATATGGAGTAAGGCAAAGCAGAGCAAGTTACTGCCTTGCCTCACTCTACAGCAAAGAGGCATAAAGCTATGGCAGCTCCAAAACCCTGCAACTCTCTAGAGTGGGCGTAACAAGGAGAAATGTTTACATTTCTCTTAATTTTTTCCTCTTTCCATCTATGCTGCAATCTGCAGCACATATGGAAGAAGGAAAATGCAACCAATTCTTGTTTTTTGTGCAGGAAGTGTCCCTTCCTGCACCAAAAAAATCTGCCAACAACACAGACATCCTTGCACCGTCATGCAAGGGTGCCTGCGCTAGTACATGGCTGATAATTGTGCACCGGCTGAAAGAATAATAATACACTGTATCGTGTAACTACAGTGCATTCCTCCCCTTTCCTATTAGCATAGGGCAGCACAGCAAAAGGACTTGGGGCACTGTCCTACACCAATTCCTTGTAAATGTGCCCCTTAATCGTTTGTCCAACTTTATGATTGCCTAAGGAGGTGTAATTTTGTTATGCAACTCCCTTTCTGCCAATGGCATGAATCCTTGAAGTACATTAGAGCATGGTGCTACTTTGTGTTACTCTGGGGCTACTGTCCAACCCAATTCAGGGATTTGCTCTAGAAAGTAAGCTCAAAACAGCACTTTGTACCAGGTTTGCAAACACAGGTGCAAAGTGTTAGTAAATCCGCTCCACCATAAACTACTGATTTGAAACATAACACAATCTTTGGGGGTGTCATACTAATAGTATTGCACTTCTATCCAAAGGAACGCTATTTAGTAACAGTAGAATACAAAATATTGAGGGGGGCAGCACTAAAGTTCCAAACCTATGGAACCCCACTGGACAGACCACAGATGCGTCCACTTCACCTTCAGAAAACCCACCACACCACTGCACACAACAGATGCCAAGCTGCTGCTGGGGCAAGGTCAACAAGGACCAACTGACCACCACCCTCGCCCTGGGACCACCCACCGACCCCACCTTCCCCGACACCGCCGCCATCAACCTCAAACAGTGGATCAATGACTGCGCCGACACCCTCGCCCCACTCAAGACCTCCTCCACCAATCACACCAACAAGAAAGCTGCTTGGTTCACTGAAGACCTCCCGACCTCCAAGCGCACCTGTCGGAAGCTGGAGAAGAGCTGGCTCCGTGACCAAACACCAGACAGCTACACAGCCCACAAGGACGCCACCCGAAGAAACCACCAACTCATCAGGACCGCCAAGAGGACCGCCTAGACAGCAACGCACACAACAGCAAAGAGCTCTTCAACATCATGAAAGAACTCTCCAACCACAGCTCCAACACCAATGACATCCCACCATCACAAGACCTGTGCGACTCACTGGCCACCTTCTTTCACCGCAAGATCACGACATCCATGACAGCTTCAACACCACCACCCCCACATCCACCGCTGAGACCATCACCCCCGAGACCACCACCCCTGCGACCACCACCCGCACCAATCGCCTGACCGCCTGGTCCAACGTCAGCGACGAAGACACCACCAAGACCATGAACTCCATCCACTCTGGATCCCCATCTGACCCATGCCCTCACCACGTTTGCAACAAAGCCAGCACAGCCATCGCACCCCACCTCCGGAAAACAATCAACTTCTCCTTCGAGACAGCAACCTTCCCAGAGAGCTGGAAGCACTCCGAGATCAATGCCCTACTGAAGAAACCCAAGGCGGACCCCAAGGACCTCAAGAACTTCCGGCCCATCTCCCTGCTCCCTTTCCTGGTGAAAGTCACGGAGAAGATCGTCAACAGACAGCTGACCCGCTACCTCGAAGACCACAACATTCTTGACCCATCCCAGTCCGGCTTCCGCAGCAACCACAGCACCGAGACCGCCCTCATCGCCACCACCGACGACATCAGGATCCTCATGGACCAAGGAGAAACAGCCTCCCTCATCCGTCTGGACCTATCAGCAGCTTTCAACACAGTGTGCCCCGCACCCTAACAGCATGCCTCCATGACGCCGGAATCCAAGAGAAGGCCCTTGCCTGGACCACATCCTTCCTCTCCCGCAGAACCCAAAGCGACCGCCTCCCACCCTTCCGCTCCAAGACCTCCGAGATCATCTGCGGCGTTCCACAGGGATCATCCCTCAGCCCAACGCTGTTCAACATCTACATGACACCACTCACCCACGTCGCCAGACAACATAGCCTCAACATCATCTCCCACGCCGACGACACCCAGCTGATCATCTCCCTCACCGAAGATCCCCACACTGCCAAAGCCAACCTCCACCGAGAAATGAAGGCCGTCGCCGAATGGATGAAGGACAGCAAACTGAAGCTGAATTCAGACAAGACGGAGGTCCTCATCCTCTGCCCCACCCCCTCAGCCTGGGATGACTCCTGGTGGCCATCATCGCTAGGTACAGTCCCAAAACCCACTGACCACGCACGCAACCTGGGGGTCATCCTCGACTCTGCCCTCTCCATGACCAAGCAGGTCAACGCCGTTTCCGTTTCCTGCTTCAACACCCTCCAAATGCTCTGCAGGAACTTTAAATGAATCCCCTCCGACACGAGAAAAACCGTCACACAGGCCCTCGTCACCAGCAGACTGGACTACGGGAACGCCCTCTACGCAGGAACAACTACCAAGCGCCTGAGACGGCTACAACGCATCCAGAACGCCTCGGCACGACTGATACTCGATGTCCCCCGACGCAGCCGCATCACACCCCACCTGAGAGGCCTGCATTGGCTCCCCGTCGACAAGAGGATCACCTTCAAACTCCTCATACACGCACACAAAGCCCTACACAACGCCGGACCAGCATACCTCAACAACCAACTCAGCTTCTACACCCCCACCCGCAGCCTCCGCTCTGCCAACCTCGCCCTCGCCACAGTTCCACGCATCCGGAAAACCACCGCCAGTGGCAGATCCTTCTGCTACCTCGCTGCCAAGACCTGGAACACTCTCCCTACTAACATACGACACACCCAGGACCTGCTGGCCTTCAGAAGACTTCTCAAGACCTGGCTCTTCGGTCAGTAGCAGCCCCCCTCCCGCCCACAGCGCCTTGAGACCCTCACAGGTGTGTAGCGCGCTTTACAAATGATGATGATTGATTGATTTATTGGCTTTTAATTTGGATGCAGCACTTTGATGCCAGTACACAGGTCAACGTGCAGAGTTATGGGTGTACGTTATGAACTTCCAGTTGCAAAAGGATCTCAGTGACGAAAGCAGTAACCCACTGAGCTATATAAATAAAACATTACTTTTAGATCTGCATGTCATACCTTGTGCTTTGCAGCAGGAACATTAACTCTCGCTCCTTTATCATGAGTCAAAACTGTGGTCAAGTACATTAACCAGCAGAGTTATCATGCTGAATTATTCTCTGAAAAATGTGTCTCACGCAAAGCTCTCTGCAGGTTGATCGTACCTTGCTTCAGCCTATTATGCAAAGGGCTTCCCCTTGACCTTGGCACCTGATAAGCGGTCCCCGCCCATCTGAGCCCAGAATTGCCATCGAGCAACCCAACCAGGAATGAGACACGATCGGTCCGGTCTCCTATGAAGAGGCTTTCTTGCCCTGGTTTGGAAAATGCTCAGATAATTGAGTACCCCACCATATGTCCCTTGATATTGGGCACCGCCCCCTGGAAATAAACAATGTTTGGACCTAAATCTGGCCAAAAATTGCCTAAAGATTTTCAAGACAAGCTTTTTCATTCTCTGTCCTGAAGATGAGGCCACTCATTTCACAATAGGCATCGAAACGTCGTCGACATTTTAGCGTCATATGTAAAATGAAAAGTATAAATTGTATACAATGATGCTTCTAAAATGTATTTTTGTCTGTTCACTGAACTACTAGTATACAGACCGCCTTGTTCGTTCTAACCCCATCCCCTTGTTTTGTCTTGTCCCCTGTGGGTTGCTGGCTGCACCCACTGTGTAAAAAATCCTCTTTATTCTTGCTTATCACTTTAATTAAAATTCCTGTCCGGCTGGACAAAGGTCATACATACTATTGAGCGTATGTCTATCATTTTTGCGAAAGATCCCTGAACTACTAGGGACCCCTGTTTTTTGTAATACCTGATAAGCGGTGGCAGGCTCAGGTAAACACGTTGGGGCGGGCCGGGCGTGTGAACAGGGGAAGACGATGGACGACGGAATATGTATTATTTATTTCTTTAATTATACCTATTTCGTTGTCCGTCTGCTTCCCCTCTGCGGCGCTCTGCACTGACTCACCATGCTTACCTGAGGTAGCCGCCGCTGCACCTGGTGCGACTGTACCACTAGCACTACCATAAAGCCGGTACTGCATTCACTACCAAAGAATTTGCTTTTAGTATTTATGACTTCATCTTTGAGTATTCGCAGCTTACTCCAAAATGTAATCAATAAGGGAGGAGTAACTACTGAAGTTCAAGAGTACAACAAGAAAAATTAAATTCACAGCAAAATATTGTGAACCAGGCTTAGTAGCTCCAGATGTTTCCAGGCTGCATGTACAATCAATGTGTAGAATTTGCCTATTCCAACAGCTTTCTCTAAATGTTATTCATGTTTTTTTGGATCGAGCATTCGAGACATCTTGCATATTCTTTAGTATATACTTATATGTGTATGTACTTTGTGGGCTCTGAAGATCAGCCCTAAGACTTGTCTGCTTCCGGTCAGGGTTCATTTTTCTGTTCAACTCCCCCTATTTAACTGTCTTGATAGAAAAAGTCCAGTAGTGTTCAGTAAAATACCAGAATTGCGTTCTGCTTGTTAAACTGCCTCTATTTAACTGTCCTGATAGAAAATTGCTTTCTACTGAGGGACTTTCTTTTTTTGAACTTTTCTGGCAACTGCCTCTATTTACCTTTATTGATAGAAAACGACCAGCAGAGGTGAGTCAAATACCACAATCACTTTAGCATTCTCTAGATTCCAGTCCATAGAAATTGTATTCCATGAGCACCCATAGTCAATAATATTTTTTTCATTTCCCGCTGAAAGGCAATATTTCTCTCCATGTGTTCCCATACCTAGCGTGTCAAGCAGTTGGGTGCTTACTTTCCCTCCATGTTAAAGAACAGTAGATGTTTCAGCACCCAGGCTAATGTGCTGCATAGCTCAATACATATAAGGTCCCAACGGCGAGACCGATTGCATTGAAAATGCTTGTTAGTTTACCGTAGCAACTGATATAATTTGTAACTGATATAAGTATTTTTTTTTCACAATAACAATGTGCTGAATGAAAACTTTTTAAATGGAATTCATGTGCAAATATGGAGTTCTCAACTGCTCCACAGGGAATTATGATCAGTCATCAAAGTGCAGACCCTCAAGCATTTATTCAAATCAATTTCTTTTATGGATCATCATGCAATCTATGGGGAATAACAGAAGCACGTTTCTCGATGGACACGAATATCACAATGGTATCTTTCAAAACTCTAAATAAAGCATAAGTGCCGTAGACGACGCAGTTCTGCATAACTTGCAACAATGCTAAAACTGAAATGGGAACTCAAGAATGCGAATGCAAGAACAGTATAAGGTAAGCAGAAACAGAAATAATGTATTTAAATATAAAACACATAAATGCCGACATCAGCATTAACAGTGAAAGTTGAAACACGGCATACATTTAATAAATACATAAAACAAAACATGTTAATGCAGAATGATATTAAACTGCTGGGATATGTGTGTTTGTTTGGGCTGCGTTCATTCATTTTAACAAACACGTTGCATAATTTTTGAGTTACCCTTGCAAAATGAATTGCGCAGGAAACATTCTTAAAAAGAACCATTAATAAGCATGTATAGCTTGAAAAATTATCTTAGAGCAACATCTTGCAGTAATTAATTACAATAATGAGAACTGTAATAAGATACATGTAGCTCTCCCTCAAGCCCTCGTGTGCCTGCCTCAGAGCCCTATAGGATCAAAACATCTGGTAAATAATATGGTAAATTAGAAAGCTGATACTGTCATTTACCACTGAGTGATTTCAACCTTCCTTTGGAAACAATCCAGCTTGGCATCCAGTCCTTTTTCTTGACGTTATGCCACAGAAACATGCATTTATTCGGCCCTGCGGCACAAAACGGTCACTTTTCAGATCAGGTAAGAAGGAATCATTCTGGTGGTGTGCCACTGCCTTCTACAATTAATACAAACAGTGGTACAATTAAACTGTATTTGAAATATATATATAACACTTTGAAAACTGAAGCAATCATCGCAAACATTTTAATTGTTTATGATTTGCTTCTGGCTAATTTTACATGTATGATGGTGGTGAGTAGCACATTTTTAATAATATATCATCGGACAATAGTAATAGAAAGAGCTTATGGGTAAGACAGTGAGCAGATCTGTTGGAAATCCATCATGGACGTTAGAAAGTTTGAGGCAACAACTATAATACGTATGTACAATGAAATCACCCCCCCCCCCCCCCCCCCCCGGCAATCTGATTAGGAGGGGGCTGCATAAGGAAACCAGAGTCTCTTAAAGTTATCTTTCGGCCTACCCGTTGTAGCTTGGGTTATAGTCAAGCCTTTATTTTTCAGAGATGCGGCAGTGAGATTCAACAATAATTCAAACAGAAGTAAGGATAAGCAATAAAAGTGTGGTTCTAAGAAAGTAATAACATGTCTTGAGAACAACACAATCAGAAAAGTTTAAGCATTCCCAGAAAATATTCAATATGGGTCGGGAAAGGGTATGCCTCGATTGGACTTTAATGTCTTAGGGTAGGTATTCTGGACTTTTAAATATTTTATCTTCTATTTAATCTTTGAAACCAAAAATTAAATCAAATCAGTGGGGTGGAATATAGGCAATATCAAAGCAGGAATTGGTAGACCAACCTACCTCTAGTGACATTCACACTGAAGAAGAAAGCTTAAATTAAAAAGCTCTAGTAGTCTTCAGTTGTGTTTGCTGCCTGGAAGCAGCAGTGGGGCTGGGTTCACTTAAAAAAAATGACTTACCTCCCGGCCTGCCGCCGCTCTTGCATTGCAGCATTGTAATTGGTCTGAGTGCCATGACAAGGCGCTCAGGCATGGGCTATCAGGGTGGGCATGTTCTCCATGCAGGCTGTAATGCAGCCTGCAAGGAGAACAGGGAAAGTGTGCATGAATGTTTTGAGCGGTCCACCCTGCCCCCTCATGCAAACTGCCACAGCAGGAGGACAAAATAAAATGATAATAACATTAGTTATTATCATTTTATTTTTTTCCTTTCTTTTGTTGCTTTGAGGTAGTGGAGGGACACTCCTCAGCCTTAGCAGAGGACCCGTCACTAGTAGTCTTAGGTTTGATGCAAGGTAGTCAGCATAGGTAGGTCTCTCCTTCAAACATTCCTGTTTTTGCAGAAATTCTGAAGCTCAGGCAGACTACATAAGAAGAGCCATTAGGCTGAGCTGAAATTTATATTAGGGATGAGAAGCACACATTACATTTCATGAACATTAAAATCTATTTGTAGGTTTGGATTTGATCAGAACAAGATGAGAACTATCTTCAAATTAAATAGGTTTCATCCTTTCCTGAATATGCACCAGCTATAAATGGATGATAGCAGAATACACCCTGAATACAGTTTAAGAGCTGTCCAGACCAGGTTTACAAACATTAGTTCTCATGAGTACAGCATATATACAATTACCTTGTATTATGTATACTTATCCAGGTCTTCTAAGGCAATTTAGGGTCTCCCGACCATTGTCGTCCAAACAGGAGGCAGTTATGCCGTAAAGGACTCCAATAGGCTTGTGAGTTAGTCAGGGAAGTGATTTGTAGCAAGTTGTTAATACAGCAAGGTCTTACAGTAAGTGGAAATGCTTATGTTAAATCTAAACAAGAAAGGCAAGATAACTTCTTTCTCCAATGTATGTTGAAGGGTTAGGTGATAAACTTAATAATAAAAATAAAACAGTCGAAGTCTATTGGTGAGTAGCAAAAGGTATAACATCCTTTATTTGTCTCTAAGTTGATGGTACCCATCAGTGTATCATCAAAATAGTTAAATAATTAACCGAGGGGCCATATCATCATGAACCCAACAGGTTCAATGCAGAGCAGAGCACTTGTTTTCGTGTGAATGCAGGGCAGAAACTCAATTAAATTAACCCCATATCTATGTTTATATTCTCTGAGATGGTGCATTATTTCAGATAGCATATATCACTGTTTCTGCACTGTACTGCCTGATAAGGAATCTTTAGCTTTGAGAAGTAGCGGGTTAAATTAATTTGCTTTGCACAATACAGGCATGATGGAAAGTGGTTTATTAGTAGTAATAAGTAGGGACATACCACACCACTAGTAATACAGTCAGAAACACAACAAAAGTTTCAGTCAAGATCTCAATACATGATTCCCTTGCTCCACCCTTGGTAGCTGGCAACAGGCAGGCAGGCTTAATTTAGGAGACAGGTGTGTAAAGCATTTCAAAACACCAATATAATAAATAAGTAAGACACAACACACACTCAAAATCCAACACTAATTTATAAAAATAGGTTATACTTTTATGGACAAATGGACACCAAAATGACAAAAATCCAATGTACGGAAATGGGAATTTTTAAATAATAAACTGTTTCTAGTGCCTAACAAATTAAAGCACCAACTTGGGAATCTGATTGCACTTAACTGCGACAAAGTCAAAGTTTGAGGTTAGTGTATCCGACCCACAAGAGAGTGTGGGTCGGATACATTAGGAGGGAGGCCTCATCAAATTTTACCTTCGCACTTAGAAACATTTTCTGAGCTTTTTCTCTTGTTGTCGAGTAAGGCACTTCATCAGGCAGGATACGCAATGCCTGAAAATCTTGTCTATGGTTGGAGCTCAGGAGCATTCAGTGGCACAAACCTGAAATTCAGGATGGGTAGCACCTTGACTCTCGATGACGAATCGGTCAAATTATGGAAGTTTTCACAAAAGTTGCTTTAAACTTCTCCAAACTTCTGGAGCTTCTTCCTGGGCTTCCTCTTGTGCGTTCAAAATGTCCAACACACCAATCGTTGGGTCTAGAAGCTCTGAGATAGTTCTTGGGATATTGGGAACTACGTTTCTGTGAAGGCACCTGGTCAAATCCTTAAATGTCAACTGGCAAAGTAAGCAAGGGACTCACGTCTGAGCATACCCTGTCACACTTATGGTGACCACCTTTAGTTTTTCTTTGTTCGCCCTAAGTTGGCAGGGTATGCTCAGACGTGAGTCCCTTGCTCACTTTGCCACTGGAGTCAAGCAAGCCCGGCTGAAGACGGCTGTAATGCCAGAAACCGGTCCTGGGAAACTTGATTCCGGTCCAGGGAAGACATGGCTTTGCAGTTCGGGCTGGACTGTTCCCATGAGGCACAGGGTCAGACTGATTTGCATATGGCCATGTCTGAACTGGGGTGGCGGAGTGAGCTAAAGAACGGTGATGGATTAAACCCAAATCAGTTGACTGGGGTGAGTGTTTGTATTGTCAACGCTCCGTCCATCATCACATTTAGTTTTTCTCTGAAATGACAGCAGGCAGCACAGTACTGTACACTTAAGTAGTGTACACATAAGTGCATTAAGTCAACTGGGCCTATAGACCTACGTGCCTTATTACATACTAGGGACTTACAGCTAGGCTGCGGGTACCAATAGTAGTTAAACCTAATTACTATATACCAAATTATTGGTGCACTGGCACCGGGATTCGTAAGCAGAGCACAGGGCCCAGTCAGAGTCAGTTACCACCAGTATCAATTTAAAAAAATGGGGTGGTCAGGATATGAAAGGAGGACTTTCTCACAAGCAACAGAAAAACAGAAGCTCGACTCTGTGCTGAGGCAGAGGCTCACATCATGATTTGGCCCCAGGGGTCGTTATGTTGCAGTTGCAAGACCCAGACCTTGTTAGTGTGTGCAATGGTGTTTTGTATTTTAATATATTTCGGGAATGTCTTTCGGTGGGTATGTTGTGCTGCTGCATTAGCGAGAACTGCTTTGTATATTTGTTGTCTTTGCAAGAACATTGACATCTGAATCTTTCCTCCATTTTTTCACTCGATTTTTTTACATTTGATTTATTATGCCAAAGAGCGTTTTGCTTACAAAGTAATCACCTTCAGAATGATTACACACCTTGCTCGATTGAACCCTAACGTCCTTCCTTGATGTAAGCAGAAAATTGCATGTCAAGCTTTGTCTGGTTGATTTAGAACTCTGGGCGGATGAAAGGAATGTGAAAGTGGATGAATATGCTGCCAGGTATATGAGCTGTAAACTGTGAAGTATGAGGGGTTCGGACTTGGACGTTTTAATATTTTTTTTTAAACATTTTTGGTCAATATGTTACCATAGTAAAGATGTCATTTCCAGTATGCTTCAGAGGCGCCATGACAAATGATAGGTGTTCGTAGATCTGAAGCTGGTATGAAAGGGTACATAAAAAATACTAATGTAAGTGATCTATCTATATTTTGTAAATATTGGAAAATCCACATAAAGACACTGCCATGAAGTGATATATATTAGTTAAGCCTTGCTATGCAAAAAAATGTAGCTTTATTTTTTTTCGGAGCTTTATATAGCGCGAACTTGACGAGAATGTATCGGGTATCAGAGCGTTTTTCATGAGTACCAGTTGCGTTACATAAGGACATATTCATTTTTGTTAGGCACAGGGAGATTACGTGCTTTGCCAAGAATCACAGGATGTTGAGCGTCCTTGCCAGACTCGAACCCGGGTCCCCAGTTTCGAAACGGACCTCTCTAGCAGTTAGGACACACTCTTTACCCGGATCGCTAGGCTGTGAGCTCCGTGGTTCTGCTGTACCGGCTCACACAAAAATGTTGTTGTGCTATTTGGTGCAATCTACCTTCATTTGGGAAACATCACGAGCTGGGTATAATGGTATGTCACTAGTTTCCCTGCATTTGAAAAACATTAGTTGCTCTGAAATCAGGTCGTGTTCCACCTGTCAAATGTAGGTGGAATTCACAAAAAAACTCATCACTTAATGGGGGAAGAAATTCAAAAACAGACAATTAGTGTGCCTGTATGTTATTCTCTATTACCAAGTCCTCTCATAATGGGAAAAAAATGATGGGGAGAAAGGCACTTTACCTGTTACTTTGTGTGTGGAGTTATAGTCCTGCAGTTACTGTGCCGCTTGTTATCAGTTCCTTAGTCAGTAATATATCTCCATACCTAATCCTTGATACAGGTTCTATATCTATGGCCAGTAAGTATTGTCCAGTCAGTGCATTAATTCGCCAAAGGATTGGAGATATTGTGGGGAAAGTTTCTTGCATGCTAAAACATGCTTCATACACCTACCCTGTCTTCCCCTGCTGGGTGTTTTCTGGTGAAAAATATTGTATTATCCACTATTAGTGTAATACAAAATAGAGTCAATTAGCTGGAATATACACCTATCTGGCATCTGAGGTAAGTAAAAATGCATTTGATTGTATGTTGTGTGAATGCTTGCGGATGAGAGTATGTTTATGTGCGAGAGTGTATGAGTGAATGTGTGTGTAAGCATTTGTGTGAGTGAAAGTAAAGGTCAAATGGCGTTTTACGACACTGTCACTACCCCTGGCATTTTGGTGAATTGACGTCCATGTAGAAATTAACCAAACAGCCTGGGTGCCAAACAATGTTCTGTCTAATTTTTTTCCTCTATGTGTGGTAGTAAACGTGCTTCATGCACTGCAATTAAGGACGCGTGCCCTGAAGCTAAGCAACAACTTAATATTCCAGCATGTGCGGTGTGCAAGCTCGAAAATCATTGACATGGTAATGGTGGAATGGGCCTAACACAAAGCAGAAAAAAATACCTCGACCACTCTTCCGGTTTGGTATGAAAAGACACCCATTACCGAGACGAAAAGAGGGCACCTTGCATGGGCACCACTGCATCTTTTGGCCTAATCATTCTACCTATAATTCCTCTCTATCTGCTATTTCCATGCCACTCTTACCTCCTCCTCACACCTTTTTCTTCTCCCTGTCAACTTCCACTTCATCTCCTAGCATGCCCTTTTTCTCTTTTTTAATTTTTTTTGTCTCCTTTCATTTCCCTACACTCTTACTTTTCTTTCTCCATTTCCAATGTGCTCCACTTTTTCCCTCATTCTGTCTCCTCTCTTCAGTCTACATCAGCCTCCTACTCTTGTCTCTCCCAGGAAGTCTTTCAACCCTGTTCTCTCTCATTCCACCTTCACTCTATCAAATTAATATCTTGACACTTGGCCTCTTAAAAGAAGCAGTCCCTTTGTAATTGAATTTATTTAATGGGCCTCATGGCGTACAGCCTGCCACAAAAAGGGACGTTTTCAGCCTTCCCTTTTGTTATGTATTTTGGTCCTGGAAGGGAGAGAGGGTTCCCAGAGAGTTTCTGGGAGCTGTAAGAAGCAAGGCTGCACGTGCAAGCAAGCGCGCAGCCTAGAGGGAACATAGGTGCCCAGTACATCCAAGTAGTGGGTGCAACAGCTGTCACGTTGGACATACACCTTGAGTGGACAATCTCGCAGGAGAATTACCGGCATTGTGTTTATTTTTAATGTTTTCACACTAATTACATTGTTTCGTTTAACTTTAGAGCTTCTTATTTAAGGGGCAGATTTACAAGCCCCTTGCGCCGCTTTTACGCCACTGTTGCGTCACTTTTGTGATGCAGCGGGGGCGCAAAAGATGCGCCATGGTGCGGGGTATTTACAACGTGACGCAGGCGTTCCGGCGCAGGAACGCCTCCCAAAAGTGGCAGAGTGCAATCTACAAGATTTCTCTCAGTCACTTTAAGGACCATGCTGCATCAAAACCCTGTGCCTGCTTGAAGCAGGCGTAAAGATTGACGCATCATTGTGCACATAGGGGCCCCCTGATCATTGCTGGATCTGTGTCACGCTTGCGACGCAACTCCAGCAATGCGCCGCTTTTACGGCACAGATGCATGACGCATCTGTGCCGTTTTTGCTCCATGGTGGCATCAAGGGTGGCGGAGCTGCGGCGCACAATTATTGGCGCATCCCTGCCGATATGCACGGATGCGCCAGTAATTGTAAATCTGTCCCCTAGTCTTTAAACTACCTGGACCTTTTTGGCAAACCAAGAAAAAATAGTAGAGAACATAAGTTTGGAACATTACATGCAACAGGCTAAAGGAGGTGGGGAAGGGTGAGGAGAGAAGAAATTATATTTAAAATACCCGTGAGGTCTTAACATTTAGGGGCAGATTTATGTCGGACTTGCGCCTAGTTTACGCCGCCGTTGCGTCACGCAACAGCGGCGTAAACGTGGTGCATCCCTGCGACCCATTTACAACGTGACGCTTCTAGGCAGATGCGTCACGTTGTAAAGCCCTGCGCCACCTGTGGGCGTTCCGGGGCAGGTGCGTCTCGCAAAAGTGCCTGCGTGAAATCTACAAGATTTCACGCAGGCACTTTTAGGCCAATGCTGCGTCAAAACCCTGCGCAGCATTGGACAGATAGGGCCCCCCAGAGCATTGCTGGAGCTGCGTGGCGCTTGCGACGCAACTCCAGCCTTTACGGCACAGATGTGTCACGCATCTGTACCGTTTTTGCCCCATGGTGCGCCGCATTGTAAATGCGGCGCACCATGGGTGGCGGAGCTGCGGCGCACAATAACTGGCGCATCCCTGGGGATGCGCCAGTTATTGTAAATCTGCCCCTTAAAATCTAAGATGGTGCTCCATGGACTGATCCTTGACTGCAATGGAATGTTTGATGTTGCAAATAGCAAAAAGAAAGAATCTGTTATATTTTTTGTGTTTAATGTTTTTTTTTCTTTTTTGCAAGCTCCAGGCATCCACTCAGAGGCTCTGGAGGGTTTTCTTTTCTATTTTAAATAGGGATTCAATTTTTCTAGAGTCCTACTCAGCAATATGAGTTCATTTCAGCATCACCCTTTCAGAGTGTACCAACGAGACTCTATTTAAGTTTGGATATTTCCATTGTTGTTTTACTTGAAGGAGGACAACAGAACAAGGGGCCAGATTTTTGGTCTGCGTATTCACAGATACTATCATGTAAGTCCTCCTTTAGAGGTATAAACAGTGGAACTGTTCTTTTTTTTAATCTCTGCAGATTTATATAGGACGAAATTGACCCAAGGGCATACTCATTTTTGGGGAGGCACGGGCGGCTGAGTGATTTGCCCAGAATCACCGGAAGCCGAGCCTCGAACCTGGGGGCATATTACCAACAACTAGCGATAATTTTTGTCTCTAACTTGTTTAGAGACAAAAATTATCGCCGCACATCGGCGATTTTTATCGCAGATAAACCTTGCTATTAGCAAGGTTTATCGCAAATGCGATAAAAAACGGCCGCAATGCATGAATATCGCTGAAAAGTCAGCGATATTCATGCATTATCGAGCAAATGCGCTTAGCCATGTTATCCACCTCCCATTGGATAACATGGTGAAGAACTGCTCAGGGCAGGTGTTAGCTTTTGGAGATATTCGCGCTTAGCGCGAATATCTCCAAAAGTTGGTAATAGGAGATAGCGATGTTAGCGACTGTTTCCAGTCGCTAACATCTTGGCACGCCCACTTTGCATGTCATTAGTGATAAATATCACTGACATGCAAAGCGGGGCCCAAGATGGTCGCTATCTCCTATTAGCTGTCACTAACTGGTGTTAGCGACAGCTTGGTAATAGGGAGATAATTTTATCTCCGCTTTCTTGGCTTTTAAAGCCAAAAAAGCGGAGATAAACCCCCTTGATAATATGCCCCCTGGTTCCTCAGCTACAACGTCCTCTCCTTTGGCTCAGAAGGCTTACATATATGATGATTGGCGTTTTGCTGTGTACAAGGAATTGTAGTAATGTCCAGCTTAGATTATTTTCAGTTTTATTTCCAGGCTACGTAATTTAAGGATGGCTATTTTTTCTGAATTGATTATCATAAGAAGGACCGTGTGAATGGATTTGATTTTGAGGAGAGGCCGTTTTCCTTTGGACAAGATTAACTGCACAATGCAGAGGAAATTATTTAAATGTACTTTGCATTAGGTCTAGAATGCAGAGGGCTTGAACATTTCATACTATGCATTCACACAGAAAATGATGCTGGTGCCTGCACCGGCACGATTTTCTGTTTAACCAGTTATTTCTCAATGAGAGGTAAGAGCTTCCCTCGCATTCTAAAATAATGTGTTTTTAAATCACTGGGATGAGTAGCGTAGGAAACGTGTTGGCATTGTGGTATTTGGACCTCAGGCCCTCATACGATAAATAATGGACGCAGACACAGCCGGTATAGTTGGATAACTGGCCCAGAGCACGTGCGCTCGGCCCCTTTTATTGTCAGGGTCATCTGACTGATGACGCCTGTGGTGGGTGGGTGTTCAGTGTGTGTTACAACATGCTGAAACACTAGAACGTATCCAGCCCAATACTACATCCCTCCCAAACTTTAATGAAGGTCCAAACAAATGAAGTCCGAACCTGTGGGAGAGAATACAATTTGCAAACAAAACCATAACACAATAATGACGACTCCCACGTAGACTCTTTCACTGATGGTCAACCACTGATGATGGTGTCCTTGCCTCCAGGACCACTAGTTCTCCTTGGCATTATGTCGAGGTGCTCTGTGGATGTAGTCTTTTCTTGGATTTGCAGACTTGCAACCTGGTGGTGGGATCTACAGTCTCTCTCTTTCTGTTCCACATCCAGTGAAAGTGCAGGTGGAATGATGGTGGATCCGTTATGTGTTATTTCCACTGTACGGTCCTGGGTGAAGTACTTATTCCAACTGGTGATAACTTCCAACAGGATTTGCAGTTGCTGGATATCCCTCTCACGGATGCCCCTCTCTCGTGGGTGTCCCCTCTCACTGGACGACCGGGAGGCCCTTTGCTGCCAGGTTTCCACTGGACCGGTGGGCTGCCGCCTTGTCACTCCAAATGCGTTGGAGCAGTCGCTACAGGTCCCTTCTCCGTGTCCAAAGCTCCACCTGAAAATGGTGTTGTTGGCACTTGTTCCTTTGCATGCCACCTTTGTTCTCCCAGGCTTTCCAGAGCGAGCTTCAACAGTCCATCTCTCATGTTGGGAACCGCTGCCACCGGTGTCCCAGAGGCCTCTGCCCCTGTGTCTATTCCATCCCAGAGGTGGTTGTTGCCAATGGACCGGCTAACTCGCCTCTGTCGTCACCGGGTGATCTTGGGATTTGCAAGTAGATGTGTACTTCCAGTGATACTGATGTTTTTCCAGAGACCATGTTCTGATGTTCTTGCACCTTTGCAGTTTCTTCTTCTGGTATTCCCCTTCTGGTGTGTGTTGATCTGTCGCGCACCCCTATTTACTCTTTTCTCCTTTTCATCGTTCGCCGTGGCGTCTTGCCCCTCAAGTTCTATCTTCGCTTTCTTTCTTTCACAACACGGTCTTCTCTTATGCCTGTTTGCTCTAACCAGGCTTCTCTGTGTAGCATGCACTCCACACATTTCCCCCTGGTCTTGTCCAAGCACTAGGACACTGTCTTCACTTCGCTCTGTGACTGGACCTGTCGTCGCAACCTTCTCCCGCTTGATTACTTCTGACTTTTAGTTGATGTTGTTAGACTTCTCTTCTGTCTCTTCCTGGTCCTCTTCGGAGACCTCTTGTCAGATCACTTCGCTAGCTGACTTCTTGCAGGTCAGCATCATCCTTGCGAACAAACTGGCAGGTCGGCTTCTTCCTCCTTGCGACCAAACTGACAGGTCAGCTTCTTCCTCCTTGCTACCAAACTGGCAGGTCGGTTTCTTCCTCCTTGCGACCAAACTGGGTGGTTAGCTTCTTCTTCCTTGCGACCAACTGGGTGGTCGGCTTCTTCCTCCTTGCGACCAAACTGGCACTTTGGCTGCAGCAGCTACCCCAGTGCTGCACTACTCACTTCCTGGCACACTGTTGCTTACTAGCCCATGCCATTTAGTGCAGTCTGTGTGGTATACCCTTTCTGTCATGCTGTCTTTTATTAGCGGGCGTCATGCTGCTGTTTGGCCACTAGAAGGCGCTGCAGGGTTAACCTATGGCATTTCACGGCCGTTTTAATTTCTGGAACCTCGCTGGGTTCCGTGGTGCTTGTCCTTGTGTCCTGCGCTCGCAGGCGTCCTGGGGGCAGAGGAATGGAGGGCAACTCGTGGTGGGTGCTGCCTCCTTTTTAAACCAATGGCCTCAAGCTGCAGACACTTCAGTGTTCCAGTGAATGCTGCCTGGGATGCATTCACGTTTTAATTGCCATTGCGGGTGCCGCTCGCAGTCGTAGTTTGCCACCACAGTGGGAGTTGAACTTGCTTTGCCTCATTTTGACTTTGGGACTATCGTTGCCCTTGCTGCCCATTGAAGTGCTGTTGGACTCGGGGGTCCGGGACTGCGAGGCCCACAGGTCAGCACGTCTCTAACATCACGCGCACCTGCCGCCTCTTCCCGTGACTCCTCCTCCTTTCTCTATTTGAGGTTGGCCCATCACGCTACCGCGGGACGCACGCGGGCCGAAGCGCGGGGCGTCTGTGGCCGTCCGAGGTCGGCCGAGGTTGGGTTGGGCCACCCCACTTGTTGTGCTGATTCTGTCTTTTTTGGGAGGTATTGTTGCTCACCTTTGGCCCCCTTTAAAAACTGTTGGCCTTCTTGTCATCTTGAATCATGCCCTTACGTTCGGGAAAAGAAAGATCAGTGCAATTGCTGTTGGGTAGCGGGGTGGTAACGGGTCCTCTAGATGCCTTTATAACCAGGGCGACTGGTATCTTGGAAAAGGAGATAGCCAATGCCGAGAAACGCATATCGCTAGATCTTATTACGGGGTAGCGCTCCTCTATAGGTCGCTTTGCATCAGTGGTTAGCCCCCACGCATCCACTATGATTCCTAACCAGATTTTGGACCCTGTGTTGGTAGATGTTCATCCCGAGGTTGAGGGATCATTTTTGAACTCGACTGATGGTGGCTCACAATCCAGTGTCTCTATTGGAAGTAGGGGTGGGGAAAGTGTGTTAAATGCTAGCCCTGTCCAATTTGATTCTATTACTGGAGAGTCCCAACGGAATATTCCCTGCAAGAGGAAGAGAAGTAAGGGCCCACAGAAGGGGCGTACTTCCAAAATTCCCAAAATAAATAGTATACCCCAGCCCATCCTTGCCCCAGAAACAATTACCATCTCCCAGCCTTCACTGGTCACAACTAGTTCTCTGTCCCCCCCCCTCAAGTACCACTTAGGAATTTAGGGGCATATTACCAAGCAATAGCGATAATTATCGCTATTGCTTGGTTAGCGGGACAAATATATCGCCGAGCACCGAGGATTTTTACCGCTGAGATACCTTGATATTATCAAGGTTTATCTCAAAAGCGGTAAAAATCCTGCGAAATGCATGAATATCACTGAAAAATCAGCGATATTCATGCATTATCATGACAATGCTCTTAGCCATGTTATCCACCTTCCATTGGATAACATGGCTAAGAATTGCTTTTAGCAGGCGTTAGCTTTTGGAGATATTCGCGCTTAGCGCGAACATTTCCAAAAGTTGTTAATAGGAGTTAGAGATGTTAGCGACTGTTTTCAGTCGCTAACATCTTGGCACGCCCACTTTGCATGTCATTAGTGATAATTATCGCTAACATGCAAAGTGGGCCCCTAAATGCCCGCTATCGCCTACAAGCTGTCGCTAACTGGTGTTAGCGACAGCTTGGTAATAGGGCGATAAAATTATCGCCGCAATAGCGGGAAAAAGTCCCGCTAATGCGGCGATAATGCCCTTGGTAATATGCCCCTTAGTTACTAGCACTGAGTGTATTAGTAAAGATGATGGCCTCTTAAGTAAAATGAAACTATTAGTAAAAACACTTATGCTACCCTTACTAGAACGAACTAGACTGATGAATTCGAAATTGGATTTACTGGAGAATCTTGTTAAAGATAATACTGGCATATTAAATAAGCTAGTAAATGCTCAAATTACACCCTCTATTCCAACTAGCATATCAAATACCCCGGGTGCTGCTGTTACAACTAAACGGCCACTCAAAGCTTCTGCTAAACAACCTAATATTCGGCCTGCTACAAACAATCCTGTTGGGGTATCCCCCAGGGGTGGGAGCTTGAAAGTTGACACAATACATAATACCAAGTCTTCTACTGTTGCCCAAGTTTTGAACCCTGCGAGGGGTAGTTCTAAATCGACCTCTCTGACCAAACGAAGCACTAGAGCTTCGGGGAGTCAAGACAAAAACCCTATTGCCTTAGTTCAGAGGGTTCATAAACAGGGCCCCCCTCGCATCGACTTACCTCCTGAGGCTACTCTGTATACGATTGTCCTAACAGGTGTCTCAACCCTTAGGGAAGACATACCTGAATCCTATGGGACCTCAGAAACAAAGTTGTTTTCTGGTTAAACAAAAACAGACCCCTCCCACCATCCTCTGCCCCGGAGATACTGAGTGTCAGAAGAGTAAATTGGGTGGGTCACAGCCCGAAGGACCTGGATGGGGATTGTATCATAGTAAATTTCAGGGATCCTTGGGTGGTGGACTTCATACGTAGGGAAGCTAGATTTGGGAGGATGGGGGACGTGCAGTCATTGGGTCTCAGCTATTTTTATCCCAAAAGAAATAATGTGCCCTTTATCAACCCCAAACGCCTAGAAGAACTTAGGGGAGATTTCCAGCAAACAGGAACACATAGACCCCATTCATTCCCCAATTGTTCAATCGCTTTGAAGCACTCTCTGGTTTGGAGGGCATTGATTGACTCCGTCCTGTATTCGGCGGAGAGAGTCACTCTGACAACTCTGAAAATGGGGAAGTTGAATTACATAGTATGACACGTTTAGCCAGTCAGGTGGGGGGGCATTCGAAGATGGATTAGGTTGCTGGGAGTGTTTTAGAGGGTAACTCCCTGGTTGGTTTTCCGTCTACTGACGGTGGGGATTTAGGCCGAGACCCGAGGGCTTTGAATTGCGATGCCTCTTCCTCTCAGGATATGGTACTCAAAATAGCATCATGGAACATTGCAGGGCTTAAAGGGCGAGTAGGCTCAGATGACTGGGTAGATTTCGTAGATTCTTTTGACATTTTATCAATCCAAGAGAGCTGGGCTCCCGAACCAATCTTTCGAGCAGGTTTTCTCAATTTTTTTGAACCAGCAATCAAGGGTACGGAGGGTAGAGCGTCAGGGGGCTTAGTAATTTGGGTTAGGCAGTCCATCAGTTACAGTCCGGTAGAAATTCTAGTGAATAATCCCGATATTCTGGGGATTAAGTTATGCAGTGAAAATCACCAGGATATTATTGTTATCAATATTTATGCTCGAGGCCTTCCGGGCGGGAGATGCCCGGCTATTATAGATGAGTTGGACTCCTACCTCGAATTGATTGGGAGAGATAATTTAATACTTATAGCGGGGGATCTAAACTGCACCTTTGAACCCCTGAAGAGTGAGGGCGAGGACTTGTGTTCTGAGGAAGATGCTGTGTGGAATATCCCAAATTTGACACTGAACCACATTAAAAAAGGCTCCGAGGCTGCCTTGCACTGGCTAGGGCTGTGCTTAGAGTGGGGTTTGAGAGCGGCCAATGGTCGTACGATTTCTGACAAAGCTGGTCATCCTACTTATGATAATGGGGTTAGTAAAAGTAGAATTGATTACATTCTGGTTAAAATGAAGTATTGGTCTCTCCTGGAAGACATGGTAGTTGTGGTTCGTCCTGAGAGTGACCATAGCCTGTTGTCTTTAAGTTTGAAGCTCTCTGGTGGCTTAGGCAGGTCTCCTGCAGCTACGTGCGTTACTGCAGAGGCTGTTTCAACCAACGATAGAAGGAGGGTCGGATAGTGCAGGGTCGTGGCGGATCCCGCCATGTTAGATGGCATATCTTTGGAAGTTTCATCTACCTTGAGTGCCATATATGAGCTATTCTCTAATATGGAAGCAGTCCACCAGATTAGTGACCTATACGAGCAGTGTTTCAATAAACTGAAGGCTCTCCTTACCCTACCTCCGAAGCACGGGAAAGAGAAAATAATTGGCACCAGTAAGAAATGGTATAACAAAAAATGCAGGGAGGCATATAGGGGGCTCAGAAAAGCTATCAAATCTTGGGTAACCCTTGATATCAAACTGGCGCGGCAAAAGTACAAGAGGGTTCAGTGGGAGGCGAGGAGAGAGTGGGACGAGTGTTATTGGTCGGACCTCTATGAGTCCAGCCTATCCTCTAACCAGACTAAATTCTGGGAAGTTGTGAAATGGGGCAGAAACCCTGGCTCGCAGACCCCAGTAAATCATGTCTCTGCGGAAGCATGGGTGGACTTTTTTTTTGTCCCAGTTTAAGGACCCAGAATATGAACTCCTCGATGGCCCGGAGATTTGGGCTCCATGCCTCCCTCTCCCCGTCATCCTTTGGTGTTTACGAATCATGACACTGAGTTTGCACTCCGGTTGGTTCAAGCAGGGAAAGCTCCCGGGATGGATTGTATCCTGGCAGACCTATTTAAAACTAACCCCCAACTCTGGGTACCCTATATTACTCAGGTTGCTAATGCTATTGCCAAGGGGGCAAGGATCCCAGAGTCTTGGAAAGGAGCGGAAATTCTTCCCATTTTTAAAAAGGGGGATCGATCGGTCCCTGGAAACTATCGCCCTATAAGTCTCATAGATTCCCTGCAGAAAATTGTCGCCAGGATGGTCCTTGCCAAAGTTCAAGGGTGGATGGAGATGGAGAGCATTCTCTCGCCGTTACAGGCTGGCTTTAGATCAGGCACCAGCACCATCGACCAGGTCTTCCGATTCACTCTGATATACTGGAAGGTGGTGCTGTTGGGCGGAGGGACCATCTATGCCGCCTTTGTGGACCTTAAGTCCGCCTTCGATCTTGTGCCCAGGGCAAAATTGTGGGCTGTCCTGGGCAAGCTAGGACTGCCGTCCGAACTCCTTGAAATCATGGTAAGATTGCATGAGGGCAATTTTGCCAAGGTGAGGTGGGGGAGACAGGGGCAGGTGACGGATAGATTTCCCATCACGAGGGCTGTCCGCCAGGGGTGCGTTTTGGCACCTACCCTTTTCTTATTATTTATAAACCAGGTGGTGAAGTTTTTCGCAGACACCCCCACTGATGCACCCACATTGGGCGGGACTAAGTTCCCATTACTCATCTTTGCAGATGATACATTAATCCTCTCCAAGACACGTAGTGGTCTCCAAACGGCGATTAACAGATTTGAGGATTTTTGTAAACTAAATGATCTGCAAATAAATGTGAGCAAGACTAAATTCAGGGTTTTAACAAAAAATCGCCCCGTTAAAAGCTATGTTAGCATGAATGGAGTCGCCCTTGAACAAGTGGATGTCATGACCTATCTTAGAGTGACCCTTGATCACCGCCTACGCTGGAAGCCCCAGGTTGATGCTCTCCACTTAAGATCTGTACGCCTTACGGGATGCCTAATCCAGGAGCAAAGAATGTCTTTGACTAAAAGGGTTTTACCTGCACTAAAGATTTTTTAAGCAAAAATTAGCTCTGCCATCTTGTATGGGGCTGACCTGTGGGGTTTTATGGACCTAACACCCTTGGTAAGAGTCCAAAATAAATTTTTGCGTAAACTGGTAGGATTACCCCAATCCACACCAATTAAACCCCCTTTGTTGGATATGGGCTGTAAGCCGATTAATGAGATGGCACGGGACCGGCTGGTAGCATTGTGGAGACGGATTTGGACGTCGCCGGATCTAAGCCTCTTTGCTAACGAACTCGCGGAAGTGGGATCATTCTTGGGTTCTGGTAATATTCCTTGGCTCCGGGAGGTGAAATTAATCTTGGAAAGTATGGGACTTAGCCAAATGTGGGCTAACCCGGGGTCTACTGCGTTCCCCCCAAAAAAGAATTTAAAATGCTCTTCTGGGCATCTGTTAGACACCAATTTGTTGCGCTGTCAGATGCTGCTACCCTAACGGGTCGCTTCTTGGTGCACTAATTGGATCCCCTACTTGAAAACTACTGGGATGTTATTACCAGGAGCCTGGCCAAAAAATTATACCATCAGTTTAGAGTTGGGTCTTTGCCAGTAAGGTCCTTTTCCAAGAAATGGGATGGCCATTCACCTGAGAACTGTCCCTGGTGCAATGACCAAAAGGAGAGTGTGGGTCATTTCTTCTTTGATTGTCCGGCCTATTCAGCCCCAAGGAACAAATGGATTAGGCCCATTTTCCCTCAGAAGAATATTGGAGGGAGTGCAGAGGCATTGTGGGCTCTAAGAACAAATACCTCAGAGATTGTGGTTATAGGAGTAGCAAAGTACCTAGAGTGGGCCTGGGTTATCAGAGCTAGACACCTTCATGTACTTTGATTATTAATTTTAAATATGGGTACTTTTTTCCAACTGCGTCTTTAAAATCACTGTTTAATTCTTGTTTTAAAATGAAGAACTGTTTTGGAAGAAATATGGTGTTTTTAAATTTTACGTATATATGATCTGGTTCTATTCTTTTTATGTAGACTGTCTTTTATGATGTAAAAATCGAAATAAAGACGTATGAATTGCCATTGTCGGTTTAAGCAACTTTGCCTTGGCTGCGGACCTCGCTTCTTTGGCATGGTGAGTCTTTTATTATTTTCGTTTCCCGGGCGATGCTGGGGGGCCACACTGCACGTTCAATGCTTGGGGAGGGGGGGACCTCTTTTCATTCCACGTATGTGGCTCAAGTCTCGGCCGCACACAGTTCTCCTCTCCTGCTCCGCTCCTCGCAGGCCCCTTTCCTCCATGGGCTGCGCGGTTAGGGGTGTTGGCACCGCACTGATCGGCCAAAGGCCTCTTAGCACACTCTCAGTTGCTTCGGCCGTTCGGGGCCTCACAGCAGGCTGGCGTGCTCTCCGCTCTTGCACTTCGGGAAGCTCTTCCTCGGCCAGTCACAGTTACATGCATGGCCGTTTCCCGGGCACACACAGGCAGTTAGGCAGGACCAGAGGACTCCGCTTCGACGCAGTGAGTCACTTTCATTTGTAGAGCCTTCCCGCCCCTTGCAGTCTGCATTTTCTCCTCCCAGGCCACACAGGGCAGTGCTGGTGTCGCACCACTCAGCCGCAGGTTGCTCCACTTGGCTTCAGGCTGGCAGCTGATTCACCCTCATCACACCCACCTACCGCAGCCACTTACAGTTTACTCCGCTGCATGGGGTGGGGGGGAGGTCAGTGCGTACTTTCACCAGGTGCAGCAGGGTGGGCTCCTGCTGGGCTAGAATCAACTCTGGGCATGTCGCGCTTCGTTCTCGGGGACTGAAGGAGCGGGATGGGCTCCCGCTGACGTCCGATTGTACAGCGTCACTTCGTGTTCCCCTTTCTTCCATTCCTCACCTTCGGCCGCCGGCCCTTTCATCCACACGGGTGGGCTCCGCGTGTTCCTCCTCATTTGCGGGGGTCACTCCAACGCGGCTGATGCGGGTGGGCTCCACACGGCTGGCACTGTTCTCCACGTCGCTTCCACCCAGAGAGGGGGGCGGTTCACGGCGGGCTCATGAATTGCGGGGTGGGCGCTCGACCTCCTCACCTTCGCCCGGGGCACTTCTCACGCCCACGGGTCTTCCTGTCACCGTCTTCACGCCTGGGGCTCTTCACATGCCCCGCAGGCAATTAGGCATTTCTCGCCTGCTCACAGGGGGTGCCCTTCGCAGGGAGCTCTCTCCCTCACAGTTTCTGGGCTGCTGCACGCACGGGCCCAGCCCCCTCCACGCCAATGTGGTATTTGAGCCTCAGGCCCTCATACCGATAAATGATGGACGCAGACACAGTCAGTATAGTTGGATAACTGGCCCAGAGCACGTGCGCTCAGCCCCTTTTATTGTCAGGGTCATCTGACTGATGACACCTGTGGTGGGTGGGTGTTCAGTGTGTGTTACAACATGCTGAAACACTAGAACGTATCCAGCCCGATACTACAGGCATCACAGTGATTAATAGTGAACCAAGCCAGCACCTATTAGTTGCTCTGGCCCCTATGCACTGATAGAGATAAGCGAGGCAGTGCTGGAAGGGAGCCAATATCCCCTTTCAAGCACTACCTCAGTCGCGTTGGTTTCTTCGTAGGGGCTACACCGGGACCACAAAGCCCAAGTAAGACTAAACACCACGGACCCCTAATTTGCACCACAGGAGGGTAGAAAGCCCTCTGGAGACCAGGGAAAAAGCCTAAAAAATGGGTCGCACAGCCAGCAATTGGACTGTGTGACTCACAAAGCACAGTTTGTCTGCCCCTCCAAGAGTAGGCTGGGGGGTTTATCATCAATATTTCCAAAATATATATTTGTTCCTTCCCACCCATTTTTTATTCATTGGATTTTACATTTGAATTACTGCATGGCATGTACAAAATGCAAAATCATTATAAGCTGCTGCTCAGTTATTGGTTCTGTGTACTGTGTGTGTTTCAGACAACCAACATACACTATATAACCTGAAAACAAAAGGGTCTACGCATGTAACAGTATATTAATGTTGTAAATCATTACCCAAGGGAAATATTATATAGGAAAACTTTGTCATCAATCGCTGTTTTGCCTCCTGGTTGTCTTTATTTTTGATTTTCAAGATTAGTTTCTTGGAGAAAACAATGACAAGCTACATATATAACCTCTTATTGAATTTAGAATTGTGTCTATTTCAGAAATATATAGCTTTTGCATTTCATCCATGGGCTTAACACCTGATTCTACCACAATCCTATAGTAGGTTGAAACCATCAAAAAGATGGAAAAATAAAAAATGGGCTATCGCTTAAAAACCTCTGGTAGAACTGTTTTAAAGCAGAGAAGATGGTGATGTGAGGATAGCAAACCTTTTGTTGACGCCTGTGAGAAAATCTCTCTTTTTATGCAACCACCTCCATTTTATGCGGAGTACTATCGCTGTTTTTCTAACCCTGTAGAGTAGGGCACTGATGCCCAGTACCCCAGTGTGTGTGCTCTACCTCTAAACAATGGTAAAATTGGCTAATGCAACAATGGCGCATTTTAGTTTTCAGTAATGCCATAGTATATGGTTGAGGAAAATACACCAATGACATGTAAAAGTTAAATGCCACCTGTGGACTGCAGCATATGTTGTTCCATTCACTGGACTGACAAAGAAAACTTGACTTCAAGCCTACATGTGTAGTCTGACTACTGCAGATTTAAAATCTGCTGGGGAACCTGTAAATAACCCTTTTTTACAAGCCAGAACCCTACATTTAAATATTAAATAAGTTACTTCTAACTGGGGTTTGCAGCCATCAAGGTAGGGTGTGTAGCATTTAAAAGTGATACATGCAAGAAAATCCTCACAGTTATTTTCACTGTCCAAGATTACATGAAAGCTAAAGTTCAAATAAAAAAAATAGCTCTGCTAGCACTGTTTTTATTGTTTGTTAAAAATTCCATTTGCTCTTGAAGTCAAAATTATATCCAATATTTGAATAAAGTAACTTTTAAAAATGTCCACTTTGTCTGCTTGAACAACCAGTAGGCTAATTAGCATTAACCCACAAGAAACTCGGCACATAACCAGAGAGCAGTGATTGTAGCGTCCAGCTCAATAACATAATAAAACGTAATTGTGATTGTCTGTGTTGTAGGATACATTTTAAAAAACACTTATAAAGTGCCTGGTTACACCAACTGGTGTGTCCCCTATGGACAGATCCTATTCCATTATATCTATAGCAGAAGGTACATTGTTGCCCAGTGAATACATTCTGGATGTTAGTGTGGTCATGCCAATGTCAGCCAAAGCCTTTTCCAAGTTAATTCTGTCAATTTCATGCAATCTCTCTGCAGCTTCCTGTTGTGAGATTTTCATTATAAACAGCATATAAGAAGTGTTTCTGACATGGCTTTCGCGGACCTAGTAAAACATTCCTGAGATTTCACTGCTAAACACACACTTAGAGCTCAACAAAAACTTTACTATGCGGCTATTAGAGTGGCCAAAGGCCAGCATTACTCAGCAGGCATTGATCGGGCCAATAACAATTTGAAAGAAATCTTTGCCATTGTGCAAAGTTTCTTGGCTCCTGGCGCCCAGGTGGCTCTGGTGCCAGCCTCGGAGACCTGGTGTAATACCTAGGCGAAATTTTTTGGGGACAGAATAATGAGCATTCAAGATACATTTTTGACTACTCCCAGGAAACCTATAGACGCCTTGTCAGGGAGATCGGTGTCAGAATCCGCCTCCACTTTTTCTACGTTTAGACCTATCAATCAGCCCAGCTCTCTCAGAATCCTTAAGGCACTAAAGTTGGGATCACCTAATGACCCGTGTGCGGCCAGGCTTCTGTCCGAAGTGGCGGATACTATTAATCCAGAGATGAATCTAATGGTCAATAAATCACTTAGCGAGGCGTGCTTTCCAAAGTCATGGAAACAGGCGCTGATTCTTCCCCTCCTCAAAAAGCCATCACTTGACCCTCTGTTGCCTGAGAACTACCGCCCTATCTCGCTTCTGCCAAGTTTGGCTAAAGTCTGCGAGAAGGTGGTCATGTCTCAACTTACCAACTATGTAGAGGTGTTAGGTCTGCTTCATGCGGCACAATCCAGTTTCCCTGCCTCGTATAGTACGGAGTTAGCACAGTTAGAGGTGACAGAGGCAATCCGGGAGTGTTTGGATGCTGGTGGGAGAACAGCTTTGGTTATGCTAGATCTCTCTGCGGCATTCAAAACTGTATTCCACTCCCTGCTCCTTAAAGGTCTATCTATAGGCTTTTCTGGACCAGCTCTGCAGTGGATCAGGTCCTTCTTGGAAGGCTGGTCTCAGCAGGTCTGGCTCCCTCCATGTGCCTCCGTGCCTATGCAGGTGACTACCGGTGTGCCGCAGGGGTCATTACTTAGCCCCCTCATCTTTAACATCTATGTGACTCCGCTGGTCTATCTCGCTGAGTCAATAGGCGCCAAAGTGATGGCATACGCTGATAATACTGAGCTCTTGTTTTCCTGGAGTAAGGAGGATGACTTGGTTGTGGCTGCGCAACACTCTTTGTCCTCCGTTTTTCACTGTCTTGCGAATGCACAGTTGAAGTGCAACAAAGGAAGATCGGATGTGCTCCTGCATGGCTCTTCCTCTGCAGATTTCAGAGAAGGCTATGGCCTCCTGGTTTTCCACTGCCAACTGCGGAAAAGGTGCTGCAAAAATCTAGGCGTCTGGTTCGATGAAAATTTGAACTTTTCGACACAAGTGAAGAAGTTGGCTGGGACCTGCTTTGGCACTCTAAAAACTCTGAGGAAGTTTCTCCCCCTCCTGCCTGGAAGTGCCAAAGAAACTGTGGTTCATGCCCTGATTTTGTCCCGCTTGGACTACGACAACGCTCTTCTGGTTGGTAGTCCGGGCTTTCTTGCTAAGAAATTGCAAGTGGTCCAAAACTCGGCAGCCAGACTGCTTTTGGGTCTGTCATCTAGGCATAGTGTTTGCACCCACCTGCGCTCCTTGCATTGGCTTCCAGTTGAATCTCGTCTGAAATTCAAAATGCTGTCCATCGCTCATCAAGCCCTCTATGGTTTAGACCCTATCTATCTTCAGAAGAGATTTGCCTTTTACAAACCAGGGAGACAGCCACGCTTGTCTGCTTAGCTGTTGATACAGACCCCCAGGTTCAATCGTCAAAGACTTGGTGGGAACACTTTTGTTCGGAAAGCTGGTCTGGCTTGGAACATTCTGCCCTTTGCCCTCCGGTGGACCCAGGATCCTCTGCTTTTTAGGAAAAAACTAAAAACGCTGCTTTTTTATCCTTTGATCTGTGTGCATCTCTCTTTCTGGAGCAAGCGCTGGTACACTCTTGAATGAATGAAATGAAATGAATGAATGAAATGAAATGAAATTAGATTTATAAAGCGCATGGCTGCCCGAAGCGTCTTGAGTCGCCGTGCGCTGTATACATTAAATACAACATTAGAGATTCATGTCATCTGGCAGTAGGGACAAGTGTTGTTTCACCTGAGACAGTGTTGAGGTCCTTAGCCAATTTAGGCATACCTTCCCAACACTGTAGGATGTCACCACCCCTGGATGTTCTCATTGTACATAGCATAAGTCAGGCCTATGTATACTACAGTGGTACCCCTGAATCTTGACTGACACCTATTTGTGTCGGTGGGCTAAACTAACCATCCTTTCCAATTGGGGATTGCTGAATTGTATGAAATGGCCTACGTGATGTCATCTAGTGTACCTTCACCATTTCCTGTGTATTTCTAACAATCCTTGAAGTGTGAATGCGAGGGTTTGCGAGGTGTGTTCAAGTCCTTAATCATGGCTAACCCATGTCAGGAAGTCTGTTGCACAGTGTTGTTCTGGAACATCATTTATTGTGGTATGAAGCATGCTCTAAATAGTGCCTAGGTTCCCTGAACCGGCCATTCCTTAGTCACCCAGACTGATTTATTGTCTATAGTGTCTCTCCATAAGCCAAAACCCTGTTCGGATATTTGGGTAATAAAGGATTCAGAATGTATATCTGTTTTGTGTTAGTGAACATGCTTTTCAGTGCAGATAAAGGTGCAAGCATTTAATAATATGAGCGTGGATCAGATGTATTGAATCCAGAAATGTATCCTTATGAAATATTTTATGAATGACTTGCTATTTATATGCTTTTATGATTTGTTGCTCAAATCGAATAAAGTTTATACTGACTGAATGAATCAGAAAAATAAGCAAACTTTTGTGAAAAAATTTGTGAACTGCCGTTTGGTGGTGTTGGGCAATATTCCCATTGGTGAAATGCGAAAACATTACGTGGTCCACACGTTTTATGCAAAAAGTGATGACCATAGTTTTGATAACAGTACATTTCGTTAAAATCAGAAGGGTCATCCAACATTTCATTTGTTGAAAATGCTGCAGATAGTTCTAAATCAGACAACCTATTATTAACAGTTTCAAAATCCCAATCGTCAGAGTATGTACAGGAGGTAATGATATCATTTAAAGAAATTTTAAATACATGTAGTATTTTTAAAAGTTCTGTGGGACCAAATACATCATATAAAACCGTATCCCAAACTATTCTGTCAGTAACTGAAACTGCTCTAATGTTCAGAGAGGACAGATCTCTTTGTTCACGATGGGATGACATATGAGGTCACAATACCAGGTTCACTTTTGATACTGCAGCAAGAGCGTTCTGGGAGATAATGTCCGTTAATGTCAAGGAAAAGACAGTCACTAAACCTATCCAGAAAAGTAGAAACAGTATTCCAGTGATTATCCAGAGGTGTTGCCATGGTGAAACTAGGTATGTCTTTTTCAGAAAAGTGTATGGTGACTCAGGTTCACTTGGATCCAGAGAAAAATTGTCGAAATCGATTAAGTAGCCAGATACAGTCTGATCTATCTTTGGTAGCTCAGCAGGTTTTGATGAACTGGCAGATGTCTCCTGTAAAGGCACATTGCTGTAGATGTTGGTAGTAGCCTGAATTGAGAATTGGTTTCACTTGAATTTTGTTGTTTTCATAGGAACGAGTTCCATTTCATTGTTGGTAAATCCATTACTTCGTATTGTAGACGCTTGAATGTTATAAGTCTTTCAGTCTGAACTTCCTGTATGGTAGCGAGAGGAGAGCAGCAGCTACCCAGGAGCCACGTGGCCTGCTATTTAGGATTGGCCACATAGTGTGGTTTGATCAGATCAATTGAGACAAATCTCTTCTCTTTTTTACCAGCAAGAGGCGGAAGAAGTACTGTTCATGTTCCTTTGACAGCCAGGACAGGTACATGTTTTCTGTATGATGGCCCAAATTCTTTCTTGTCCACAATCTTTTTCTCTGACCAGATCCCCGACTTTTGGGATCCAGGCAGGTCTTGCCATTACTGATTTAACTGTCCCAGTGGCGGTGCATTTTACTTTTACGTTGCTTTGTTGTGCCCGGAATTCCTTAAGACCTTGTAAAATAGCCAAACGTTTATCGATTTCAAAAGGTTTTATCATCTGCCACTGTGCTTTCATAATCGACGTCAGGTACCCGCATTCTCATCCCAAATGGGACTTCGTAAGGGGTGACACCTCCTAGGGAATTTCTTGGCATATTATTTAGTGCCCTCTGGACCCCATATAGGTGATGGACCCAACTACCACCCGCACCTGATACTCTTGCTGTTAAAGATTGCTTTAAGTCCCGATTTTTCCTCTCCATTACCAAATTTCCCTTGGGATGGTACAGAGAGGAGTACCACTATGCAACACCCAGACATCCCATAGCATAATTGTAAGCCCCAGAGCTAAACGGGGGCCACGGTCAGAGTGTTTTGTGCCAACTGCGTATTTCTCTATGAAGACTCGCAAACATTTTTAACAGTTCGAGCGTCAGCCGAGCGCTGAGGCCAAACCCACAGGAATCTAGAATATGAATCCACTGCCACCAAGATGAACTTGTAAGCCCCATAGTAACGGTGTATGTGGTGGGCTTGCTATGGTTATACTTAAGTACAAATGCTTTAGTCTGTTTGGTTAGACCTGGCCACCAATAGAGATGTTTCAGCAATGAAAAAGTCACATTAACCCCTGCCTGGGCATGTCCCAGACCGTCATGATCAGCTAGAATTAAACCTAACCTGCAATCCATGTTTGGTATTACTCTATCCACCACTCCTGAAATTTGAGCTTACGGAATATTTTTTGCCTCTAACTTGTAGGAGTACTTGAGTGGAAAACCTTTCGGCAAGGATGTGCTGTTTTTGCATGAAGCAATGACAGCTACCATTGTGCTTTTGTGTATTCTCATGCTAGAACGAGTGATTGCAGCTATTGCAGCAGTTTGTACTGTCGCTTTTGTGGCTTTATCAGCCAATTAATTCCCTTCAATGTGAATGCCATCAAGTTGATGACTCAGCATGTGCATCATGTGAGCTCTCTGCAAGTATTTTTCAACTCTGCCACTTGTTCCCAAAGCATTTTGTGTTTTATTGTGCAACCTTTTTAGTCTTTAAACCCATTCTGACCCCATCCCCCTGGTCCACACACATTCCTGCCTCCCAGCTGACCATCCCTCCCCCTCCCCTACTTAATAGCGGCTGCTTCATTGTCATGCCTAAGGCAAGCCCATCTGCGCCCGTTCGGGACCCGGCCGTGACCAGTGCCAGGAACCCAGGACCTCCACTGCACCAAAGCTATGACCCAGTGGCACTCCAACAACTCAACCCAGGCCTCAACAACAACTGCAAGCAAGCGTCACTGGCTGACACCCACAGACCCTTCAGCTGTCACCGCTGCCGACAATCCTACAGCACAGCCAGGAACACGGTCCCAGCACAACCCGACCGCAAGAACACACCGGAACAGAAGACCCTGCATAGCATCCTCCTCAATGTCCGATCCCTCCACAAACATACCACAGAAATCTGAAACCTCCTTGACAGCAGCACCCCGGGACATAGTATTCCTTACTGAAACCTGGACCAACAACACCTCGGGTCCGGCTTCGCCATCACCATTCCCCAATGGTACAAGATCTCCTGAAAGGACTGCCACACCCGGCCGGGAGGAGGAATTGCCATCATCCACAAATCCACCCTTCGTCTGAGCACACTACCGACGAGCCCACAGAAATGATGGAACATCTACACTTCAAGATACAGACCAACCCCACCACCACCCTCATTTACCAAACCCCTGGACCCGCAGATCATTCACCAACTCCATCACGGACATCATCTCCCTGCATGCCATCGCATCCCCCAACTACTCCCTCCTGGGAGTCCTCAACTTCCACCTCGACAAGTAAATGGACCCCAACACCACATCCCTCCTGGACAACCTCCACAACATTGGACTACGCCAGTATGTGACTGAACTCACACAATCAGCAGGACACACCCCGACCCCCTCTTCACAACAGGAAACTCCATCACTTTCAGCCACACCACCGAACTCCAACGGACTGACCACTGATGCGTCCACTTCACCTTCAGAACACCCATCATCCACAGAAATCATCACCTGCTACCAGGAAGAAACTAGACCCGAATGACCAACGACCAGCTCACCTTTTCACTCAGCTGTTCCACCCCAACCATCACGGAAAACAATGGCCCCAACACGGCAGCCCGGACCCTGTACAGATGGATCGCAACAGCGCCAACACCATTTTCCCCCTCAAGAAAACCAGCAACACCCATACAAAGAAAGCCAAATGGTTCACCACTGAACTTAGAGAGTCCAGATTTACCTGCTGCCACCTCGAAAAGGCCTGGAGGACCACCAACTACATAGAAACTCACAACTTCAGAGCCTCTACCAACGTCCACCACCAACTCATCCAAAAAACAAGAAAAAAGTGATTGAAGACCGAATCGCCACACAGGCACACAACAGCAAAGAACTCTTCAACTTCATCAAGGAGTTCGCCCAACCAACCAGCGAGTCGAATGACATCCCTCTCTCACAAGACCTGTGCGACAAACTCAGCACCTTCTTCCACCACAAAGTCAAGAGCATCTACGACAACTTCGATGAAGACAACCAATACACGGAACTCCCACCTACCACCCGACACCTTGAAAGCAACGATTGACAGCTGGAAAGCCCTCACCATCGAAGACAATGAAGTCAATCCACTCCGGGGACCCTGCCCCACCACATCTTCAACAGAGCTGCCAACACCATCGCACCCACGCTCCGCCACACCATCAACCGCTCCCTGGTGACCACCTCCTTCCCCGACAACTGGAAACACGCTGAGGTCAAGCCCCTCCGGCGGACCCCACCGACCTCAAAAACTACAGACCTGCTTCCGTTGCCCGTGAAAGTTATTGAGAAAGCTGTCAACAGCCAACTCGCCACATTCAACGAAGAGCGCAACATCCTCGACTCCTCCCAGTCTGGCTTCAGGGAAAACCACAGTACGGAAACCGCCCTCCTCGCCGCAACAGATGACATCCGCACCTTACTGGACAAAGGAGAAACAGGAACCCTCATCCTCTCGACCTTTTAGCTGCTCTCAACACAGTCTCCCACCGCACCCTAATATGCTGACTTCATGATGCAGGGGTCCAGGACTAAGCCCTGGACTGGATCAGCTCCTTCCTCTCCGGCAGAACGCAGCGGGTCAGACTCCCCCCTTTCCTCTCGGACCCTACACCAACCACTTGAGGAGTCGCTCAGGTGTCCTCCCTCAGCCCTACGCTCTTCAACGTCTACATGGCTCCACCCGCCCCCATCATCAAAACCTATGGACTCAGCATTGTGTCATAGGCAGACGACACCCAACTCATCCTCTCCCTATCCAACAAACCCAACACTACCAGACACAACTTTCAAGAAGGCATAGAAGCTGTCGCCAAATGGATGAAAAACAGCTGCCTACAACTTAACACCAACAAGACAGAAGTACTCATCATGGGCCTAAACCCCGATGCCTGGAATGACACCTGGTGGCCCTCCGCCCTCGAAACCCCACCCCCCCACGGACTGCGTACGCAACCTGGGAATTATCCTAGACTCTGAGGTCAAAGTGGATCACCAGATCAACTCGGTCTAGTCCTCCTGCTACCACACCCTCCACCTCCTACGCAAGACCTTCAAATGGATCCCCCTTGAACACAGAAAGACCGTCTGTCACGCCCTGGTAAGCAGCAGACTCAACTACGGCAACAAACTCTAAGCTCAAATAACAAAAACCTCACCCGTAATCTAGAGAACATCCAGATCGCCGCCACAACACTGGTCCTCAACCTGCCAAAACACTGCCACATCTCCCAGCACCTGCGCGCCTTCCACTGGTACCCCATCGAAGCCAGAGTCACCTTCAAGATGCTCACCCATGCACACAAGGCCCTACACAACACCGGACCAGCACACCTGAACAGCCGACTCAACTTCCACGCACCTCAAAGGACCCTATGATCAACCCATCTCTCCTACGCCATGGTCCCACCCACCAGAAAAACCAGATCAGAAGGCCACTACTTCTCCTTCCTTGCAGTCAAGACATGGAACACCCTTCCGCTCCACCTCAGAGAGACAGCATCGCTTCCCATCTTCGTAAGAGACCTCAAGACCTGGCTCTTCGACAGAGGACCTTGATGGACCAGATCATGCACCCCCCACCCCACCCCCAGCACCTTAAGACCCTCATGGGTGAGTAATTGCGCTCTACAAACACCTGATTGAATAGTGAAGCTATTCATTGTAAGACTAGACAAAGTAAAACAAATCGGACACAATAAGTGTGGGGAATTCCTGATCTGTTTGTATTAGTGCCAGTTATAGTGCTGTACAATCTCCTATAGACTGCGTCTTCGTACTCCTAAGATGGAACTTGCCATCTTGCATACAGCTCATTCCATTACAACGTGAATTATTACATTGCAAGTCGTTACAACGACTTGCTGAAAGGCCGCCCTGGACTTAGGAATAGTATAATTTACTGTTCCTACTCAAGTTTGTGCAACAGCAGGGAAAGTGTTGGACTGTAAATCCAACACCAACGTGCCCCATATAGCAAGTTGTTGAAACAACTTGCAATGTAATGTTCACGTTGTAATAACGCGTCGTTGTAACAACTGCATTGTAATGGAATGCGTTGTAGAACATTCGATGTAATCGATGTCTCCAGTTGGAAAGTTATGTGCAAAGGTCTATGGTTGCTCTCATCCCTGTTCTTGATTTCAAAATCTTGGAGCATGGGGTCCAGCCCTTTGCTGATGAAGATGTAGTCTATTGTGGAAATATTCCTAAATGTGGGGGTGAGGCACCAATGAGGTGAGTGAGCTTCCCTTGTGACTTGAGAGGAGCTAAGGTTATATTTGGAAAGGAGAGCATGTAGGGGTGCAGCCACACCTGATGGCTTGAGTGAGTTTGGAGGCTTGCCCAAGTCCCTGAGGTGAAAGTTCCTGGCCTGGTGGGACTCATATTTTGTCAGCAGGTCGTCAACCGCATTTGCTAAGAGGACCATGGCCTGTTTCTTTAGGACCGGTGCGAAATTAAGGTGGCAATTTACCAACAGCAGACATAGGGGCTGAGGGTAGAACTTGATACCTTTTATTAAGAGAACTTAAAGGGTATTTCGGTGACCTCTATTTTACGGGTGTGTATAATGAAGAGGGAAAGACGGCCTGATAGTTGTCCAAATATATTATGTCTTGAGGAAGCACAATGGAATTCATAATAACCTACAAAAGGCATAGTTGTTGTAACCCATGTCTCCTGGAAACACAAAATGTCACCGTAAAAAAGCTAATCAAGAGCGACTTTGTATTCAAGAATTTTATTTACCCCAGCTACGTTCAATGAGATTATTGTTAGATTTTGGGCGCAGCCTTCTTCCTTGGGATGTTCCGGTTCTGCCTGCCTAAGCTCGTTGCTAGGAATGACGCATGTGATGGCTTAAGACTTCCACTTGGTCCCCTATTGGGGTCCAAAGGTCAGCAGCCCATTGGTTATTACTTTGGGAAAAGCATTAGAATGTATCCCACTGTGGTTATTGCGGATGGTGCCATGAAAGACCGAGTGGACCTCCTTACCCTGTGTGGGAGGATGCAAGACGTGTGGATATTTCTCCAGGCAGGGGGGTTGAATATCTATTTCCCGATCTGTAATCTGTGGTGCTTCCTTGAGTGCTGTGAGGAGATGACGCTGTTGCGGAAATCCTAGCAGGTAGATTCACCACATGTGTCTCCTTGCAGATTCTGGAATCTTACCCACTCGTCTGACTGGATTGTGGCCAATGATAGAATATAACGAAATAAACGTAAAATATTGCTCCTGTTCAGAGTGTCAAATGGCCCTTTTGCATAATGCCTCAGGGTAAGCACTGCCTCATGCGTATGGGGCCCATTTGGAACTAAGCACGTAGCTGGTACCAATCTAATTATCTGAGGTGGAATTGAAGAGCCAAGGCCTGGACTACCTTTTGTGAGGTTTCCTTTGTGGCTATTATCCATATTAGATTCAGCAAGAGGCTGACTGCTGGACAGAATTGGCCAAATGTACAGATGGGGAGAAGGCCCTGCAATGTGCTCATGAATTGTAGTGTATGTGGCTTTGACTTGGGAGAACTGGATGTTCGGCATCCATCTTCTTCTTTGACAGCAACTGATCAGTTGTGCTCACCAGGATGGGACTTTTTTCATCAACGGCAAGACATTCCCATAAGATCTTGGGCAAAATGGAGTTCTTTGCCTCCAAACGCTTCCACTCCATTAATGGATGGTTGTGGGAGTTTGTTTTAAAGGTAAAGATTGGATACAGTGGGCCCGGAACGTTGGGTCCTGATAGATGAGGATTTAAGGTAGATGACTGCAGCACAGCTTTTTGACTTCAGATTTTTTCTATTGTTTCCTCAATTTTTACTTAGCCCTCCCAGATAAGGGGCCCAGTGGGAAACGATGCTGGTTGGGGTCTGTTGTTTGTTGCCTCTTTAAATTCTGTCACGGAATTGAAACTTGACACCAAAATGTGCTCAGGGCTGTCACTAATATTTGTTGATAACCTGGCGAGTACCCCCTTTGTATTTACAGGGGCATGAGCGACATCGGAGTAGGCTTTCGGGCTCGGTGGTGTTATGTTGTTGTTTGTTCCCTTAACTGTAGGTAATATCTCACCAAGTATTTCTGGCTGTAAAGCCCACCTGCCAACAATGGCTGCGCATAAACAGGGGCTCATAGTGTCTTGCATTCTCTCTTCAATGGTATCCATCTTATTGCTTAGAGTGACCGTACAATGTGCGATTAATTGCTGGAAATCTCTTTGTAGCTCCATTTTTTTAGACTGCTACACCAATTCTCTTGCTATGAAGTTTTGTGCTACATTATTGACTGGGGAATGTAAAACATCGCTGTAAATTCTTTCTTGTATTTCTGTTAAGATTCCCTGGGACTACCGAGGTCCCAAACAGCTTCGGAGTGAGCTCTAGAGTTCAGCAGTTAGTTTACACATAGACATTTTTTCTTTGGTTATGCTGTTCATCTCCTCTGTTGGACCAAAGGTATTTATAGGAGTGTGCCCCTTTGGTTCAATGTGCTGTGAGGAGCTATTAAAAATGAATTTCTGCACTTGTTACCTGTGCTTTTTCTTCTTTTCCCTCAAATACCCCTGCATGCTCTATGTTTTGCGTATGAGTTGGGTCCGGCGTTGATTGATCGAATACTTGAGAAATGAGGGATACAGCTGAAGGTTACCATTGGTTTACTGTGTTTTCCCCCTGGGCGCCCCTAGCCCCAGGACACGAATGTGATCCTCACCTTCCATTAGACGTAGCAGCCCTTGCACAATCAGAGCTGGTGAACATGCTCAAACTAGTCCTGGTTGAGGTTGTGATGAGAGTAACTGGCAAAACACCTGAGCTGGGAACAATTTGAAAGTGGTATATGATTAAGCCCTTTTGGGGACCCTTAAATGTTGTCTTCTGGAGTGACTGCATCTGCAAGGTTAATGTCCCAACCTTAGCAGGGTTTGGGTAGCTAGCAGATTTCTTTTGGGCCCCATGGGAGGCAAATGCCAAAATATTACTTTATTTATTTATTTGTTTGTTTATTTGTGTGTTTATTTATTTATTTTTAAGCCTACTAGTGGTCTTGATGCCGAGGCACTGTAACTTTAGGTAAAAAATAAAACGGAGTAAAAGAATCCCAAAAAAAACCTAAATAAAAAATTCAGGACACTGCTATACTTTCTGCATTGGACATCAATCACCCACTGGCAGACAGTCAAATCTTCAGCACACCTAGAATGGCAACGTTCACAGGGGGGTAGCTGAGGGTTAGCCCCGGTGAGCTCTGTGAAATTGAGCCCCCCAATGCCTGCTGCTTCTGCTCCAACAGAGAGGACAAATGAAAGCGTTTCCTTGATCTGGGGAACGACCCTCTGAGCACTGCTACGTGGATCAATCGATCTCTGAAGTATTATGAATCCTTATTTGTCATTAATTTATCCACAGCTTCGTCAATACAGGTCATCAAATTTGAATTTTAATAAATCATGTTCATAAATTCTCAATGTTGCATTTCACATCAGAATAATTGTGGTATTTTTGCATCCATAGAAACTCTTGAAAAGGCATGTTCCCAATGCATTTCGTGCCTATGGCAGGCACTTCGTCAGGGGAATCTGTTAGAAAATAATAAACCACTATGAGGGTCCATAACATAAACTATCCTTTGTCTCAAATTACATTTTAAGCAAGTGAATCACACTCTAAACAGTATCATTGCCAATTTAAGAAAAGGTGGTACATCGCATGTCGAAAAGGTAGTGAGGAATCATGAACTCGTATCGTATAGATATTAGCAGAAAAGTAAAACAGACGGAAAAAAGTAAAAATGAAAAGTAAATCCCCGCGTGTAAACCTCTGTGCAGGATGAGGTAACAGAAAAAGTCTGGCACCCGTGAACGTTCGGGAAAGCGTGGTTGCCTCAATAAGAGTCAAAAGGTGACTGAAAACGTAATCGGAATACCGCTTATGTGAAACGTGACTTAGCCCTCGTCCCATATTAAATCAAGTGTGCATCTTACCGCTCTTCAAAGTGTACACTCTAAGCGTATCTCCAAGTTGGATTTACATAAGAACAACACGGCGAGCCTGTTAGTATATAAGTACATTCAACGTGATGTCAGCGTGGTGTTAGCAAAAGTGATGACTGACTGCTAACCAGTCGTGAGGATGGGTTTGGCCATCTTGTAATGGGATAAAGCTACTAAGAGTGATGTCGGCCATAATAAAGGAGTATGAGAGACAATCGAAAACAAGTGATTGGTCATTCAGTGATAAATAAACCTAAGTTATTCAAAAACAGTTTCAATTTAAATGAAGCAAAATAATTAAATTGGTGGCATTGATAAATGATCATAAAGTTTCACAATAAATCACTACATGTTGCAAGGTTTACAGGTAACACGAGAGTTCCAAGCGGTTATTGAGCCCATGGGGCTTCAAAGAGTCTAGTTTATAAATCCATTGAATCTCTTTTTGCAATAATCTTCTATTCACGTCTTGATTGCCACTGTTGGTAATGGTTTCAAGTACCATGAACTGTAATTGAGAAATGTTGTGTCTGTGATCATTGAAATGTACCGCAATGGCTGATTTCTCGTTTCTGGTCCTTATATTACTTTTGTGTTCAGTTAATCGTGTTTTAATCTTCCTTGTAGTTTTACCTACATAGACCAGCCCGCATGGGCACTTAAGGACATAGATCAAATGCATAGAATCACAGGTTGCTGTTACTTTGAGCTTTATAGGAACACCTCGCCGAGGGTGATTAATCGTAGTTCCCTTAATGATAGCGTGACAATTGTTACAATTATGGCATGGTATTGTGCCCTTGAATGTATCTTCGTTAACCATCTGTGTCTGTTTTCTGAGCAAATCTTGAATGTTCTTGCTGCGAGTGTACGCAAATCTTGGTTGAGTTTGAAAGATTCCTTTGAAATCCGGTTCGTTGGATAAGATTAACCAATGTCTGAGGATAGACTGTTTGAATGCATGACTCTTGGTGGAATATGTTGATACAATAACTGAACTTTTCTCTGAAGTTCTTGGTGTACTTTTCAACAGCTCCAAACGTGTTTTTGTGTTACATTTGTTCGTAACAGTTTCCAAAATCTTAGGAGGATAACCTCTTTCCTCAAAGCGATATATCATATCTTGTATTTGTGTTTGAGATTCCTCAGGTTCTGATACTAACCTTTTCACTCTGTATAATTGTGATAGTGGTAAATTGTTCTTGAGAGAGTTCTGATTAAAGCTCCTATAGTGCAACAAATTATTGCGATCTGTAGACTTCTTGTATAATGTTGTTTTGATTTCATTGCGATCCATCTGAACTAGTACATATAGATATGCGATGGCTTTTTGATCAATGTGATAGGTGAATTGGATGTGATCATTGATCTTGTTCAACTCTTCCAATTGTTGTTGTAATAAGTCTTTAGGGCCTTGCCAAAGAACAAAGATGTCTTCTATAAACCTGTAAAAAGCACTTGCGTGTTTCTTCCAGTGTTCACCGTTTAGAATAAAGTTGGTTTCAAAGTTGGTCATGAAGATATTCGCGTAGCAAGGTGCTGCGCAATTTCCCATACTTGTACCTGTAAGTTGCAAATAATGGCATTCCTGCCATTTAAAATAACTTTGGTACAGTGTAAAGTTCAGTAGTTCCAATAGGAAAACTTGGAATTTCTGATCAAAAGAAGATTGGAGTAGCATCGCTTCTGCTGCTTCAATTCCAAGATTGTGGGGGATAGACGTGTATAACGCCTGAACGTCAATGATACATAGCCATACTTCTTGATCCTCTGGAATATTGATTTCTTTTAGCTTAATCAAAAATTCTGTTGTATCCTTAATATAGGTTTTAGCTTTGATCACAAAATCTTTGAGGTGTAGATCGAGGAATTTACCCACCGGTTCATGTATACTACCTCTCGTATTAACGATTGGACGTAATGGGGGTCGGTGTAAGTCTTTGTGGATTTTAGGAAGCATTTGTATAGTTGGAGTGAATGGAAATTCTTTAGTCAGGAAATTTTTGGTTTTAAGTGAAATCATTCCGTCATCAAGAGCTCTTTGTAAAATGTCTGCCAAATGTGTTTGAAACTCTCTGGTGGGATAATTTCTCAGAAGGGCATAAGTTTCCGCATCATTTATAAGAGCGTTCACTTGTGTAATGTAAAAGTTGGTATCCATCAGTACCAAGGCTCCCCCTTTATCCGCTTTCTGAATCGTAATATCAGGATTGTTGGATAGTTTTCTCAAGATATTGAATTCTTTTTTAGACAAGTTCTGAAATTTAGTGCCATTTTTTAAATCCATTTTGTTGATGTCATGCAACACCAGTGATTCGAAAGTGTCTAAAGATTTGTGACTTGTTGGTGCTTGAAAAGTACTTTTAGATTTCAGATGTTTCAATTGAGGATCTGGTTCTTTAGCTCCATCAGGGTCGATAACATTCTCAAAAAAATGATGCAGTCTTAAGTTGCGCATGAATTTGTATAGACTGATATTCAGTTTGAGTTTATCTGTATTGTGTGTCGGAACAAAGGATGTCCCTTTTTGTAACACATTGATTTCACTTTTGTTGAGCTCATATGTGGAAATGTTAATCACCAATTGTTTGCTTATCTCTTCTTTCTGTTGGATCTGCTGCTCTGTATCGGAGCCTTCAGAGTTGACGTTGATGGTCCGCTTTCTTTTGCCCCGCCGGGGTCTCCGTGATCTGTTGGGCCCTCTTCTAAAAAAGAAACACTTGTGGGAGGTTGTGAAATGTTGCGAGATTGAGAATCTCTCTCTCTCTCTTGTGGTGGTCTATTATCTCCTTCTGAAGATGATGTTTCCGTTTCAGTGGTGTTAGTCTGAGGTTTGTTTTGGCGTCTTCTGGCATAAACCTCAGCCCAGGAGTACACCTCCCCCAGCTTATAATCTATGGTGTCTCTCTTGAATTTCCGGACCTTACGTTCATTAATTTCTTCAGTATATTTTACAAGTTGTTGATTAATGTCGGTGATTACCTTTTCCCAGTCTTTACTGTCTAGCATCTCTTGAAGATCAACTTTTATCTGTGAAATATCCTTGTTGAGTTCTTCTATGACTTTTGATAACTCTTCTATTATGAGCAAAATAAGATCCAACAAACACTTATTGAGTATGGCGTACCAACGTTCGACGAATTTCTGATTGTTCTTGCATAAAAGAGGTTTTAGTGGTACTCTTAGGCCTCTCGGAATTCTCTGTGCCCGGTGGTAACGAATCAGAGTACTGGCATGTAGTCATTGGTTTACCTCACGTTTCGTGAGATAGAGTAACTGTTTGATGTTATTCTCTTTGCTTTTCTTATTGGGGGTAGTGGTGGACTTCTCATTGATTAAAGCATATATTTTCGATGCATCGTCCGCGATATATGCAAAAGTTTCAGCTCTAGCATCAGTTAATTTCGTGATGTCATCATAAGTCGCCATTTTGGGTTAATGAACTTGAAGGCCGTGCTCCGGTCAAAAGTGAGCGACTGTTGAAGAATTACTATTAGAATAGGGGTAGACTGGGCACAAGCACAATTTGAATTGTGCTTGTGCCCAGTCTACCCCTATTCTAATAGTAATTCTCCAATAGAGAGGACCACAGCGCTATACTTTCTGCGTGATGTGTGTTGCAGGTTGTGTACAGCCCCCACTCTGCAATGACTGAGACTCTGCTCGGGCTCAGCTGCCTTGGTCAGGCAACTGGCGGACACTGGGTGGTGGTCCCGATGCTGGAGCTGGTGCTGAGCGAGTTCCTCCACGCAAACCATGCTCTGCCGTCACTTCTGTCGCTTCCATCACTTTCGATGTGGGGTAGTCAAGGGAGACCCAGACAAGTCCTAGGGTAAGGGCAAGTGAAAGTGTCCCCATATCCCTTCTGAGACAAAGGATGGAGGTTCTGTAGAGAAAGCCTAGTCCTAAACAGGTGAAACTAGGAGAAATGCTTTATTTCCCCTGGTTTTTGATGTTTCCATGTGTGCTGCATTGTGCAGCACACATGGAAAGAGCAAATTGTCATTGATTGTTTATGTGCAGGAAGGTGGCGCTTATCCTTCCTGCACATATACAATCTTCCCCTGAACGCAGACACCCTAACACTATGGTGCAAGGGTACCTGCGTTGGTGCTAGGCTGCTAAGTTTAGCGCCAGCGCAGGGGGAAACGCAGAGCTGCACCATGTTGTTGTAAATATGGTACAGCCCTGTGTTTCTGAAGTGGCCAGGAAAGGTAACAACGCACTCCATCACTTTGTTGTAAACATGCCCCTCTGTCTGTCAAAAGAAACCTCCTATATATGAGAATTCTACAGGGGTGGCCATATGGGAGAGTAGTCCCCAGGGGCAGATCATACAACATGCCATGATCTCCATTAGCTTGGTGACAGACGTAGAGGGTGAGTTGGTGATTTCTGAGGAGGGTGGGAGCCATCACTTTCACCAGGTGAATGGGGATACTGAGGCTTGCAGGACCATGGTTGTGCAACAACTAGTCTCCCCAGAGCTGTACATTGGTGAGGTGTATAGAGTGACTCCAGCCCATGGGCAGGACTTTTTTTGCCCTATGGCAAGTGGGGTGGGGGGTGGGAGGTGACCGAGTGAAGGGTCAAAGTTAGTACCCGGTTGCCTATTGACTGCATTTAGGGGAATGGCAGTGACAGAGATCTAGGAGTGACAGCCACCACAGGTGCCCTGACAGTTATGTTTTTTGGGGTACCACTCCCGAAAGGAGGGTACAGAACTCCAGATGGAGGTGCAGGTGGAGAAGGGACTCACCCCTGACTCCTGTTCAACCCAAGGGTACTGGCCCTGGGTTGTAGGACCAGTAGCAGGATGCCACCCCATAACCGGTGGGAGGTGGAGAGGACAAAAAGGTATGTTTGTAGATTTATATAGTGCAGCTTATCATCCATGAGGGTATCCAGGTGCTGTCCATGGGCAAAGGGTGCAAGACACCTGCGGCATTCTGAGAAACCACAGAGGACAGAGACCCCTGGATGGCTTGGGGCCTGGTTTTCAACACTGACAGCTGTCAGTGGCCTTCTTTGGTTACAGTCCTTGTGTACAGAGTTTTCTTTGGTTTTGGGGCAGAAGTCTGACCCAAGGGGTGGAATGTGCCACATCACTTTGTTGGCTATTTTGGTAATGTCTACCTACTTGCAGCCACGGCCGGTAGTGGGAGTACCGCCGGGCGGTGACGTGGGGAGGGGGAGGGGCAGGGTGGGGGGTAGTAATGTATGATTTACGGACTTTAACAGGTAAGTAAACATATAAATAAATAGAACAAATTGTGTTGCGCGCACTGCATCACCAAATGCTATGCAGTGTGTGCAACGAAATTAGTTGTATTTATTTTTATGTTTACCTACCTGTTAAAGTCCGTAATCCATTTATTACTACCCCCCACCCTGCCCCTCCCCCTCCCCACGTCACCGCCCGGCCGGTACTCCCACTACCGGCCGCGGCTGCCTACTTGGATGCATCTGTGAGCAAGTTAAGGTTAGGTGCTGCATAGATGTGGTCCACAGGTAAGGAGAAGGATTCCCCATGTGTTAGCTTAGTGGACCCATAGAGCATAGGCAGAGGGATCCAACTGGGTTTAGACAGGTGTAGAACTGGCAACTACCCCTTCAATAGTTAGCCATTGTCCTGGTTTCTGTTGCCCCAAGAAGGGAAGTCCATCAAGGAATTGATTAGGCTACCCTGGCTTTAGGCCTAAGAAAAAAATGTTACATGTGTTTTAGGGTGCCCTTTTTGACTAGTTGTCTGGTCTGCACGGTTTGTCTGCTTACACACGCAATGCAGACACGCGCCACAACAAATTTCATGAAGAAACAAATCTGTTACCAATATAGCAGCTAAAATCCATCCAGTGTTCTAAAAAAAATACGGCACACTAATACGTGCTATGATTCTAAGCTGCACACAGTGTTCCCTACTGATTTTATTTCGCGTCAACGTTTGCATAAAATGGAACAACATAAATAGATATATTATGAAGTTTTGCATCTATCCCAATAGACTGATTTAAAAATGTTGTGGAATGTAGAAACTTGGTAAATAATTAATAAGTTCTATGAAGACATTTAGAGAGTGAGTTCCCCTCAAGCGTTTGCTTATTGGCATTTGCCTCAAGCAAGGTCTGTTGCTCTTTCTGTGCAGGGAAAAATGACGGTGTGCATATTTAACAATACTGCTGTCAGGGATATTCCTCCGAAGGCATAGCGTGGCCTCCTGGTTAAATGTGCACTAAAATATTCTGTTAAACCTGGGACATGTCTTTTGGGTGCAATATCTACAGCCAGAGACATCTTTATCACGTGACTACCACATATACATTACACTGTGATATTTAGGTCGTTGGATCATTGAGGCCTCTTTCAAACAATTGTTTCAAAAGATAGTATCTGACTGTATGAGCCACACTGCTAGTAAAAAAGAAACAGTGGCAGTTAAATTGACTAGTGAGTTTGTTACTAGTCTGGAAGAGCTGAAGCCAAATGCAGTTATTTCAGCACTATTAATATGCGTCTGTGCGGATGTACGTATGTGATTAAACACCAATATTTAATTCACATGATGCATGTCAAGTAACGTCAATGATTTACTGTGGTGGCAATTCAAGAAATATAAGCAAAGGCAATTAGTCAGTGCATTAGATATGTGAACATTTCTCAGCGCGTGCCAACACCAGGGTTATTCACCTAAAACAGGTATAATCAAACAATTGGTCAACTGCAGCATTTCTTGCAAGCGAATGCTTAATATTTTTCTCAAGATTCTTTTTTTTGGTGTGCCGTGCATTGTTACTTAATCATACACAACAGATGTCTGCCTTGCGTGTACAATTTGTGATTTTTTTACTTATTCCGGTTGAAATCTATAGTAAACACTATTCACCATTCATATTATGGTAAATTTTTAAATGTTTGCGTTATATGTGTAATCCTATGTTGCTCATTATTTGAAACATCAGAAAATATTGGAGACGCATAATTTTGGCTCCACCCTTTTATTGTTTAACCACACCACATATATTTTTACACATGACATTATGTACTCGTGTGATGTAACATTATTATTGTAATGTAGTGCATTTGAAAACATACAGAAAGTGACCTTACTGTGTAATGTCAACATTTATATGATTGTGCAGATTAACGTTTTCCCTTACATTAACAACACATTGCGGTTCTCAAATATATCTGTATTAGTGTGGCTTGAATAATATTGCAATTCTTATATATTCGCACATTCATCTAAATAATATTCTGCATTTATGTTATAAGTCAAAATGTATCAAGTTGAATAGTGCTTTTACATCTATATTGTAATTGTAAACGTGTCTATATTCATGCATTTAAACGTGTAACTGAAATGCTTGAAGCACTAAATTGACCAAAGGCCTTAAGCATTGGTATTTCCTCATTTTTTAACTTTAATGTGAATGTTTACTTTAGATGTAATGTGTTTCCTTTGCCGGTGCAGTTGCATGAGCTTATGGTTACAGAATGGCACATTGTGTGAAAGAGATAGTAAGACTTGGCAGGTATAGGAAGATTTATCGAATGAACGGGAGGACTAGTTCTCGCGTCTAATAGGGTGACGGGAGGAATGTAAGGACGTTCCAATGTGTAGACCAAAGAAAGAAATCTTGGTTGTAGTTGCCAAGTTTTATTGTTTGAAGATGGAAATTAATGAGACATGGATTCTCGAAGGTTCTGTTGTAGGTAATATTGAGGATTACGCATTAGCTTTATTTGGAGTCCCTTTTGACTCTGAGAGGTACAGACCTCTTTGCGACATCTCTGTTGTGTGGCTTTATGCTATACAATATTTATTTCCTTTAGAGGACTTCTACCGAAGTTCTGCTATGTTGACAACCTTCTCTGCTTCCCTGACTTCATAGGGTTTTCCTGATTTCTAGTTTAGAATAGGGTCTTAGTATATCTTCTTTGACAACCACAAGAGGATCAAACATGTCATTTTATTCACCAGACTTTGGGGCATAAGTACAAAGAAGTGGAGTGAGGCATTCATTAGCCGTCATGGCTTAATGCCTCACTCCGTCACTTCATAAATGCAAGGCTGCACCATATTTACAAGAATATGGTGCAGCCATGTATTTCCTCCTGCGCTGGCGCTACACTTAGCTGCTTAGTGCCAACGCAGGCACACTTGCACCATAGTGCAAGGGTGTCTGCGTGCAGGAGAAGATTGTTTATGTGTAGGAAGGTGTCCCTTCCTGCACATTAACAATCGTTAGATGCAGTTTTGTCACTTCTATGTGTGCTGTTCAATACAGCACACATGGAAGTTACAAAATGTCATTTTTTAAAGATTGTATAAGTGCAGGAAAGGACACCTTCCTACATATAAACAATCCAAGGCGGTTTTTTTTTCCATATATGCTGCACAAGGCAGCACACATGGAAAAAGCAAAACCGAGGATAAATTAAGCATTTCCCCCGTTTCACCAAGTTAAGACCAGGTTTTCTCTGGTCTTAACTTTAGCGCTGCCTCCTATTTACGCCACCCTTGTAAATAAAGGGCAGCATCAAAATCAATGGGTGTTGCGGCAGAACGCCCACAGCAACACTCACTGCTCACCACTTTCACACTAAGCATAGCTGCCTTTTAAATAAGATAAAGCCCCTATCGCCACAGGATCATCTTTAAAAGTGAAGTTCCCATGATGATAGGGGCTTGTACATATGCCCTTTTGTTTCTCATTTTCTGTAGAGCAACTATAGAATTCCTCATTTGCTTTCTATTATTGAGGATACATTTTGTACATCGTTTCGGATATCCCTTAGTGATTCTGTATTTTTATACTAAATTTCTCTGACTGATTTATGTCAGATTGGCTTTGAATTTGTAAGTAATACATATTTAATCCCATCAATGGACTCTGAGCTTTAATGCGTGGCCAAATGGGTTTCAGTATTATTGGTAATCCTCAGGCACCTATAACCTTCCATCGCAGCGGGCAAAAGAAAAGTGCACAAATTCTACGAGTTGTCAGATGGTAGTAGAGGATGGTTAGGTCTTGAGAAAGGGAGTCAGGAGACTTTTATATGAGAATAGTTCAAGTCCCAGTCCTAATCCGAGATCCAGAGCCCATTTTTCGATTTGGAGCATCAGTGGATTTCCAGTGGTTTGTGGGGGAGTGGTAACAGCGGAGGAGTGAGTATTAATAGGATTGTGTGTGTACAGCTTATGCTTAGCTTGTGGTTTGATAGCAGTTGTGTGATGTTTGGTGGAAGTATTTTGAATGCTGTGTGAATGTGGTGTTTCATGTGAAGTTGAAGTTGTTATTGGGTCCGACGTGATCTAAGATTCCGGGATGATATTAAAAGTGTAAAATCCACTGTATTGTAATTGTCTGCTAAGATATTGTGGTGCCTGTAGTGAGATGCAATTGAGATAGGGACATTTATTTTTATGTGTGAGAGTGAGGTATGATTAGTGTGGTAGACCATTTGTGAAGAGGAAACCTGTACTGATCATGGTGATTCCCCACAGGTCAAGGTTTTCATTCGAATGTATGTCAAACTAGATCGTAAAGCATTGTTTTGATTTATTTCTTGTGTGATTGTTTTCTGTTGATTCCCTGAATAAAGAAGACAATTGTTATTTGTTGATATTGAACTGTGATTGTTTGTATTGTTGAAGAGATGTGTTCGTGAAAATTGTAAAAGAGGGTGAATCGCTGCAAGGAGTGTGACTGACGTCACAGTGTGCTGTGCTGGGATTGGTAGGTTGGTTTAAAACAGTATTGTTATTGGTTGTCTATGTCACGGAGTGCCACGTTGTTATTGGTTGTTGATCTGGAATGAGAATTGTGAGTTACTTTTTGGATCCTGCTTTGAAAAAAACAATTCTTATTGTGATTATTGATATTTTACATGAACAGGAAATGTTTTAAGGTCATACGAGATTTTGTAAGGGGAGATGTGATGATACCTGCAAGAGAGGGAGAAGTAGAACCATCCAAAGATAGCGCAGGTCATTACATGGCAATACATGTAGGGCTACACACTTGTATTTGGCTTAAGCAATGTCACAAGATCACTGAGAAAGAAGGTGCACTGGTGTTTCCACGCTATGATACATTTAATTTGAGAATCATTGAAAACTTGAGGAGGATTTTAAATTAAATGAAACCATAGACTAGACCTACATCATTTGAAGCGCTCAATGCTTGGGAGCATGCACCTCATGCCAGAGAGAAGGAAATGTATCAGGGAAAAGCTAAAAAGGCACAGAGAGAGAAAATGAGGCAAAGGAATCAGCTGAGGCAGATGAAAACAGTGACTGCAACACAAGTGATAGACTCTTAGATGTGTTGTTGTCAGAACATCTGCCTCCATGCAATGAGACCCAAACAAGTGGAGTTGAAAGTGATAATGCCAGTGGAAATGTTGGAATTGCTACTACACTAGTAAATGTCTAATGCAATGGGTGGGGGTCACCCCTGTGAATGGGAACCAAAACACAATGGGAGGGAGTTTGGAGATTTGTGCCTCTGGCCCCTCCACAGCTTTGAATCTTCCCAATGCTCTCATTGCTCTAGTCACCATTAACCCAACAGTTCCTATATATACACCCAGCTCCACAGGGAGTGTTAAATATAATTTGGGTGGTCAGACTGAGTCGAGAGCACCAGAGAATTCTCCTACAGGCTCAAATGTGAGGTTTAGGCTCTTGGTTCCAATGAATATGAGTTCCCCTTGTAATGTGAGTTCAGACCCGATGCAAATCAGACTGGATTTGGACCTTTGAGGCATTTCAAGGGTTTCTAAATTTAGATTAGCTTATTTGGCATCCACCCCTGAATGCTCATTGTAGCACCCCCAAAAAAGGATCAGTGCTAAAGACTTCTGAGGTGATGCATCCACTTGATGCTCAGGTGCTACAAAAATGTCTGAAGGTTTTCAATGCCACTTCGAATGACAGCAGAAGTAGGGAAATAAGTCAAGGAATGATCATGTCAACATTGAAAGAGAATTTGGTGGATGTAGCTACATTTTAAAATTGAATCAGCTTAAAGGATGAGTGGAAGTCTTGAATGGCCTCGAAGAGACACTTTTCAGAATAAGTAGTGTCTGTTTATGAGCAAGGATGTTACTAAGAGAGATAGAGAAAGACAAGTTCATGATTAGTTATCTGAAATAGATCAGAAATATGAAGTAGACAAAAGCATTACAGAAAAGCCACCGGAACTTCTTTTGTGGCCAGGACCCAGAAAATATGAGAATAGCAGGGTTCAAAGTGAAAATTCTGGTATTTATTCAGAACATCCACATTTGAAATGCATTGGATACGTGGGAAGTCAAATGGACATAAAGGAAAAGGCCCAAAAGTTCAATGGGGAAACCGCTTCCTTGTGGTGGGGGGAAGTGGGAGATACAAGCTTCCCCTTTATTTGAAAATTACAAGTCCGTGACAAAAGGTACTTCGGACGAATATGCAGGTACCAGTCAGTAGCGCTATATGTGGCTACATCCATTCGGCCATGATTATCCGGCGTCTCTGCGTGGAGACCCCGGATAATCATGGCCGGACCTGTAATTTTCAAAGGATGAGTGGAAGTCTTGAATGGCCTCGAAGAGACACTTTTCAGAATAAGTAGTGTCTGTTTATGAGCAAGGATGTTACTAAGAGAGATAGAGAAAGACAAGTTCATGATTAGTTATCTGAAATAGATCAGAAATATGAAGTAGACAAAAGCATTACAGAAAAGCCACCGGAACTTCTTTTGTGGCCAGGACCCAGAAAATATGAGAATAGCAGGATTCAAAGTGCAAATTCTGGTATTTATTCAGAACATCCACATTTGAAATGCATTGGATACGTGGGAAGTCAAATGGACATAAAGGAAAAGGCCCAAAAGTTCAATGGGGAAACCGCTTCCTTGTGGTGGGGGGAAGTGGGAGATACAAGCTTCCCCTTTATTTGAAAATTACAAGTCCGTGACAAAAGGTACTTCGGACGAATATGCAGGTACCAGTCAGTAGCGCTATATGTGGCTACATCCATTCGGCCATGATTTTCCGGCGTCTCCGCGTGGAGACCCCGGATAATCATGGCCGGACCTGTAATTTTCAAATACTGATTTGACGGATAAGACCCGAACCTGAACAACTATCTAATATTTGCCCAGCCATATTTAGGCTGGGACGGAATTATCACCAGCCAGTAGGCGAAATTCACTTTGAGCATACTTTTAAGCCCTGAGGAAGTCGCGGGTAATTCTTCCGGAGCGACGAAACACGTGTCGGCTGGAACCTGAACAATCGAAATAGATGAAAATTATATATGGTGTCAATGCTCATGTCTAATACTGGGAATTACTTAACCTGTTAAAATATGTACTGTGGTGTGCTAGGATTTGGTATGAAGTTATAGGATCGGATGATCTGTATGTTGAGGTATTGGATGAATGCCTCTACCTTAAGCACCCACAAATAGGAAATACTTGGAGATCTAATACTGACTGTAACTGGCAAAGCGCCAATCTAGCCCAGGGTAAATTCATCACAACTGTCATCCCAAGATATTGACAGGGTCAAGGTTAATCGAACGATCCAGAAACCTAAAGAAATTATTCAGGCATATTACAAGAGTTTGTGGAATGTGTTCAAACAGTATAGTGGAATGGAAACGTTGGCACCTAAGGATATGGGACATTTTGTGTCTTGTTTTGTGACAGGATTAAGACCTGAGATTAGCATGATGATTCAGAAGCATTTGATTTTTTGGCAGAATGATGAGATCTTGCGATACGCTAAAGTGCTTATTATGAGTTTGGTGGTCTGGTGGACTGCCGTACTTAGTGGTGGCGGTTCGAGCGCGGTGAGCACTCTGGTCCAACTGCCGTATTAAGAGTTGGGGGATCATAATTTTGAAGGCCGCTGTTGAACCGCTGACACTGCCAGCCAACTCTGACCGTGGCGGCTGTGGAGCGAGCCAATGAGGATGTGGGAGACTAGGACCGCCACTGATTTGTATTGATTTGATTATTAGACTGCCCGGAGGGGTCTTGGTGCTGAAGGACTCATAGGGGTGTGCAAGGGTGGGGCGTGCAGATGTAAAATTAAAGGTCTGCTAGGAATAGCCATGTTTTTAATGATTTCCTAAATGATTTGAGATTCGGGCTCACTGAAACTACCCGCCCAATTACAATTTGCTTTATAGCCGGCGCGACCCTGGCGGTCCAACCACCATATCTGAGATGGCAGAAAGGGAGTAATATTAGGCCAAAACCCACCTGTACTCACCTCTACTCGTCTCCTAGCGATATGAAGCTCATCGTGCATGTTCTGCCAATGCTCTACCTCCACGACCACCTTCAAAACCCAGTCCATCTCAGTCGAAATTGGCAGTAAGTCATTCAACTACCTGTTGCCCTTGACTCCTCTGCAAAACGATGCACCACCATGGACCAGACAAGGGAGGTGGGGTCCTTATGTAATTTATACATAAACAGGGGCCCTGGCTGGGATTGTTTCTTATCAATCATCACAAATGCCTCTGTAGGATGTCCTCCCAGACCAAAACACTTGTACTGCACAGGCACACTGTACACACATGGACATGTGTTTGCAAATTATTGACACTGATAGTGATGTGTCCATTTTTTGTGTTCCACAACACAACATCCTCAATAATATCACACCTATTAATCTTTGTCACACATTACTTTGCCTTTCTTACTCGTCCCCCATGTTTCTACCGATCTTCACTTACAATGCAGGTTACAATTTCTCAAGCGTTGCTCAAGGGAGTCTTAAGTGACTACAACTACCAGATGTTACACTCTGTTTGCCCCTTCCCACTTCTCTTCCATGTTACAACTGATCTTCACTTAGAATGCAGAATACCATTCCTCAGGTGTTGCTCAAGTGACATTGAAATGACTACAACAACCATGTGGCCTTCTCACTATAACTATAATGAAGATGCATACTCATTTTCCCCCTTCTCACTTGTCTCCCATGTTACAATTGATCTTCTCATATAATGCAGGTTACCATTACTCCAACTGTAACCAAAAATGCTATAATACATATATCACTATGACATGATTGCAAACATCCCAGGTTCTGCTTTAATGCAAAAGAAACATCTGTTTAGATGTGTCAGTAAAGTCACACACACCTTATCTGCTACAACTCTGTATTGGACCCTCACACATCACCCACATGAAAAGGTAATGTCAGTCAATGGGTGTACATAGAATCAGTCTGAGAAACATTTCAAGGGCACAATGGAAACAGGATAGCCATTCCTCAATCACGGGGACTCTGAAAGAGTGGGACCCTGGAGCATAATACACATGCCTGACAAACTCCATGTGCCCTGGACTTGGGCAATGAAGTATATCAGGGACAACCAAGTGACATGCATGTGTAGTCAATGGGTAAGTGCAACTTAGGAAAGCAAAAACAGCACTAACAGCACATGGCACACATCTAGTGCTGCAGGGATTCTGCCCAAGAACAGAACTATGTGTAGGATTATGGGACCTTAGTGCATAGGGACTGAGTCATCCTACCACCTCACCATCACTTGCTTTCCTAGTCACTCACAGAGAAACAAGTGATTAGACACCTCTGAAGACAACATTCCCGAATATTTCAGGACTCATCGCTGCAAGACACAGCCTTTCTCTCGCACTCGTGTACCTGTCCACAATAGGATCTGAGAGAGACACGGAGCAGTTTAAAATATTTATTTTAGCTAATGCTCTCTAACATGCAATATATGTGCCACGACCAATAGGAAAATGCATAATACAAATACAGTCAGCACAGCATCGAGTCCATTAATCATGAAGGGAGATGCCATCATGAAAAGACAACAGAGCATTACCTACCTTCCCTTGCTAACATGCAGTATTATTTTATATTAGAAGATCTCTGGGTTTTGGCTGCAGACTCCATACCTTAGACTATAGATGGTAGTTCTACATCCTAGGTGCTGTCTCGCTCTTCTCCCTAGAAAGGTCCCTCTCTATGTGTGTGCTCACGATGCATGTATCCCAATAATACCAAATTACGATTTCCAAACAACAGCTGCATTGGTATGTTGTGTTTAAGTTCTAGGGCCTGAACAGAACAGAATAACAAGGGCATTCGTTATCAACATTGCTTACAATGTTCAGACTAAATCCCAGGAACTGGCAGAGAATGCTTACAGCAGACAGTTCCCATGTGAAAAGTACAAACAAATTATTTGCAAAATTAAAGCCATGTAGTAACGTGCGCAAAGCCGCGTAATGGCTGAAGAGCTCAAGCTAACTTACTGAAGACAACAATGTCCACATGGGCCACGAGACCCCCTCCCCTTGGCCAAGTCAGTAGCTCCTAGGTAAGCAGAACTGAAAGGCAAAAAGAGCCAAAGCGTGTTGGTCAAAGGTCAAAGAGTTGTAAACATTCAAAATCAGGATATATTGCTTGCAAAGAAAAAATCGTAAATCCTGTACGAATATAAAGAACAAAAGGCCTTCGCTATGTCTCCCAGAGGTCAATTACAGTGGTTCCTCAGAATCAAAAATATCACAAGAAAAGTGAAATGCCATTAGCGCCAACAGGCTGTCAGAACATTTCATTGTAAGGAGGTACGCCATTCAATTAAGTAAGCCGAATGAGCTGACTTGCTCCTCATATCCAGAAGCAGCCAGGAGCATTTCAGGGCAAACTGCATTAAATTAGATAAAACTCTGATCCAAGAGGCACTGTGCACGAGCACAGGTACTCAAGCCTGCCGTTGCTCCAACTGTAGGGTCATACAAAGGTGTCTACCCCAGGAACAGTCCTGAAAAGAGGTGACAAGGCCAGGTCCCACAAGTTTTAAAAAGTGGTCCAGACCCTCGGTATCAGATGCATTAAATATTTGGTGAATTAATTCTCCAAAATGTAGTCGGAGATTTGTGTTCAACAGTGACTGAATCTTACTTGATGTAGCCACTCGCAATTCGAAGGTCTCACGAGCTGGAGTGAGAGGGACGTCTTGTTGAAACAATAGTACTTTGAGTCTGCTTAGTTTATTGAAATCTGTTTTCAAAGTTGGAACGGAATGTCACAGCGAACTATCCACAAAACTTTGTGGGGGTGGAAAAAGAACATTGCTGCAACATGTAACACGTTGTAAAATTGTTACTATATACCGGATGCAGGCCCATAAGCAGCAGCAGTTGTGGTTATTTAGGATAAGATAAGAGCCAATAGAAAGCAGAGTTAGTGTGGGAGTAATTGCCGGGACTGGTGTCCCTTTTAAAAAGTAAGCCAAATTAGGGGCCGTTATGATGCAAGCACTATGCAATTTCACTTGTTTATAGAATAGAGAGTGTCTTACCGTATAATCACAATCATCCCCTGTAAGGAAATCTTCCTTATCCACTCATAGACAATGAAATGCAAAAGGCAAGGGCGATAATTCATGAATAAAGCTACTTCCAAGGGGCTCATATCTACCTGCCGGGTAATGTTTCATGTATGCTGTGAACTGGAACAGTGAGATTGGCAATGCAATAACTACTAGTATTAACCACAACGTAGAATCAGTTTCCGCTATTGAGAAAGGTAACTGTTCTAGTTTCTCAGTGTGTAAAATTGTGTATGTTGCATCTTTCATTGATATAAGCTTCTGTTTCTCTGTCAAGGTAAATGGTAAACACAGAGCGGAAGCATTCAAATAATCCCAAGGCACTTTCCCACTTCTCAACGTTTGCAATGTCCAACCAAATTGCATAACATAGCACAACTGATTTTGACCATGATGCAATATAGAAACATCATTCTGGACAAGCCAATTACAGATGAAACAATATTATCTAAAGTGGAAATACGTGAAAACAGTGTTACTACTGTTATCAATCACCGCTAGAACTTTTTCCAAATCATCTCGATCAATTTTCTGCAAGCGTACAGCAGGTTCCATCTGGGAAAGTTTCCAAAATTGATTATATGCAGCATATGCAAAACGTTTAGTGTGAGTGGATTTTGGACCTAAAGGAAAATCAGCCAGCTCGATGTCAACTGACAAGAGAGAAAGGATGTTTCACAGATGACAGTATGGAATGTTCTAACCATTGTTGACAAAATGTACCTACTGAATATGTAATAACTGTATCGGAATGAGAAAAAAGAGGATCAGGTCTACTGAGCATAAACCCCCTGGAGGCATTAGAAAAGCTTAACCGACAAGCATTGGTATTAGTAGGCCACACTAACCAACCTAATGGATCAATACTGGATGAGTTAACAGCACCATTTTGAACCATTTTGCTCAATTTGTCAAGTGTATAGTTGGTATATGCCTGCCATGTGTCATAGGCAGCCAAAAAAGTGTGTCTCAGGTCTGCCATTGTATAGCCTGTGTGCAGTCTGGTACTGCCATGTTGACTGGGCAAGTGCACCCACCTGCCAGTCCCTGAATCTTCCCTTTTCTTCATATAAGTCTATCCTATGGTAGGCCCAAGGGCAGGGTGCATTGTAGGTAAAACGTAGGACATGCCCTGATGTGGGATGCATGTCCTGATAGTGAATTACAGCCATTTTCGTTTTTCACTATTGCAATGCTTCCTGTTCCCCTTAGGTCAGAATGGGCAGTTTGATTATAACATCTTATAATCCTAACTGACTCAGAGAACCAGGTAGAAATTCAAGTTTAGTATGCCTGAAATCAGAATGATAAAATACATATTTATAAGGTGATTTTAACATTCTGTGTTTGAGAATACCACTTTTAGAAAGTATGTATTTTCTTGCCTAGCTGTCCAAACCTGCCTTTGCTAGGTTGTGTATTCCTTGTCTGGAGTTTGAGTGACAGGGGCTCAGGGATTCCAGGAGACAGGGTGAGTCAGCACAAGGCTGAATAGAGCTACCTGCATGTAGATGGGTGGGAGGAGTTGCACCTGGGACCTGAATAGCGCTGTGCCTACTTTCCACAATGCTGGCTCCACCTCCTGTGATACCTCTGATGTCCCTGGCCCACACTGTCAAAGGAAAGAAGGAGTCTTGCCAACAAAGTGCTCCAGGACTGCACAGAACTGGTTTGGACTATGCACAGACACTCTCTGCCTCCAAAGACAAAGGATTTGCTGGTGTAAATATGGGGACCCAGAGCCCAGAACTTTGGATCACTTTGGGAAACAAGAAGAACCTTTGCTGAGGACAGGAACCAGAGAAACTGAGGAGGAGACTATCCCTAAGCTGAGTGTTGTTTGGGGGATTGGCCTGCAGTGGTTGCCTGACTGCCAAAGAAAGGAGAAAGGACTGTGTGCTACTTGTAAAGGATCTCCAATAGCTTGAGCTAGAGCTTACCTCCTGCTGGAGTCTCAAGGACAACAGACTTCACCAACCAGCTCCCCAAGAGTTCTTTGGAAGTGCCTGCTGTTGTGTTGGGTCTTCTGAAGGACTGCGTGCCGAAAGGAGCTGGAAGTGCGACTCACGAAGAAGAAGCGTGTCACCACCGCAGCCGCTGTTGTTGCATCACTGGAGAAGGGTGTTGCCGCTGTTGCTTCGCCTCGCAGAAGCACCTCGCATCGCCGGAGAAGAGTGTCGCCATCGCATCAGATGCAGTCTCATCATTAGAGAAGTGTGTCGCCGCCGCAGCCACTGTCGTCGCATCACTGAAGAAGGTTGTCGCCGCTGCCACTGTCGCATCCCATCGCCGAAGCTTCTCGTATCTCCAGAGAAGATTGTCGCTGTCACATCAGACGCCGTCGCATCACTGGAAAAGGCTCGTTGTCGGGCCTGTCGTGACTCAGAAAAATCATTGAGTCGCCGCACGGCCGTCGGCGTGCACGCATCATTGTCACATCAAGAAGAAGACGCCATTTTGTTTCATTGCACCAGATCTTCATCGCATCACAGCGCTGCTGGTCGCTTCGCCACCAAAGTGCAGTAAGAAACCGACGCATCACCTCCCCATGCGGAGAAGAACTGACACATCCCCTACGCAGCAGTAGGTACCCTGACGCATCACCGTTCTTGCGTGTAAGGAACTGATTAACCACCTTCCCTGCAACACTTTTGTTGTATAGCCTTACGCATTTAAAGGTACATTGAACTCAAAGTGTCACATTTTATATCTAAAGAGAGATAAGCTATTTCTACCATTTTTAAAGTACAGTATTGTGGATTTTTGTCGATTGTGGTCTTGTGTTAGGTCTATATAAAAAATACTTATTTTTATACTACAACTTGTGTGGTGTCCATCTGTAGTGTTATCACTGGTTTACTGTATGTGTTCACAAATGCTTAAACACTGCCTCTGAGATAAGCCTGCCTGCTCGTGCCAAGCTAACAAGGGGGTGAGAAGGGGTTATTTTGGGAGTGTACCCTCTTACCCTGACTAGACGCAAGGGTCCCTATTGGGTCAAAGGTACCTATCTCTGCCAACTAGAGACCCCCAAATCTAACAATAACCATTTAAGGATAAGTCAGAAATGAAAGAATAGGAATATACCAATTTAGCATGGGTCAACATGAATTTTGTGCATGTAAGCAAATTCAATTTGTAATAATATGATTTTGGGTCGTTAAGATTTTTACCAGAAAAAATATAAAAATGTACTCTTCTGTGTTAGTGAACTCTCCTGGAATGGTGTTGGGCAATGTTCCCATGGTGTATAATTAAAAGGTGGTCTCAAAGTGGTAACTATGTGTAAAAAATGATGCCCATAATGTTGATAACAGAATAAAACAGCACCCAGTCATCAGAGTGTATTCCAGGCATGATGACATCACTTAAAGAAGCCCGGAACACATATGGAATTTGCAACGTTTCCGTCCGACCATAGACTTTGAATGGTATTTTATCCTAAATTATATCATCAACTATTGGGAATGCTGAAATATTAACTAGGGCTTGATCCATTTTCATTTTATGAGATGAAATGTGTAGAGCCAGAACTCCGTCTACCAAGTCTACAGCAGAGCGTTCAGGTAAATAATGGCCATTTATCAGTAGGAAAAAACTGTTATGGAACCAATCCACATGAATAGAAATACCATCGTGAGGGGGAACAAGGTAATTTCCACCCGGAGATGAAAACATAAACACGGGTTGGGAGCTGAGCCTTCAGAGGAATACGATGGAGAAGAATCAGAAGAAAAGTTATCTCTGTCCATATAGTAACCACTGAAACCTAGATGAAATAATGGGGGTTGCTCTTTATTGGAAGATGAATTGATTGCATTTGCAGGAATGTCAACTATAATTCGACAGGTGGAGAGGCAGTGCTTGAAGTTGACGGTAAAACAGGAACAAATCTATTGAAGTTTCCAACTCCACTTTAAGTTGTTGTGGAGTCCCTACAAAGACATGCAAATCTTTTATAACAGTTTGAGCGTCTACACTGCGTTGCAGCCAAACCCAAAGGAATCTAGTGTATGAATCCACTACAACCAAGATATATTTAAAAGTATTATCAGAAGTCAAAGGACTACAGTGATCAAGAAAAATATAGCCAAATGGCTGATTTGAAATATAGAGTGGAGTATGTGGTTTGAAATGTAGAGTTGAGTATCTGGTGGGTGTTTAACAATAGAAGGATTAATTTGCTGACAAATGTCACAAGAAAGAACATACTTATGTGCTTGCTGCTTTACAGCATGAGACCAAAAATGCTGCAGTAAAAAAAAATGTCACTGTCATACTGGCATGGGCAGAAGCCATGCCCTCATGTGCAACGATGATTGAAGAAAGCCTTCGGTCCTCGGTGGGAATCAGCGGATCCCCAACGGACAGTATAGTTGCAAATGAAAATTTATCTGGCATCAAGTGATATGTGTAACGCAAAGGGAATCCTTGGGGAAACTCTGTTTCCTCCTTCGTCGCAGTTGTTGCCGCCAGAATATCATCATCAATTTAATTCATGGGCCTTGTAACAGATGCTACTGAACAAGTGGCTACTTCAGATTGGCTGCCTCATTAGCCATTGAATTACCAACAGCGTGTGTTACCACACACTGATGTCCTAATGTATAAATAACATATGTGTGCGGCAAGCGTTCCTTAAGAGCGACCACTCGGACCCAAAGCGTTTTATGCTTTATTGTGCTACCTGGAGAATCACAATAATCATTTTGTGACCAGAAGAACAAGTTGTCATTGAAGGATTGTACACAGTAAAAGGAATTGCACACTACAAGTGTAGAGACTTCGGGAACAGCAAATTCTAGAGCCAAAACCAAAGCACATAACTTGGCTAATTGAGCCGTACAATCTCCAAGGGATTTTGTGTGCACCAAAGGAGATTTAAAATCCCCATCAACAATCATGCCTGCCACAATTGTGCAGGCTGCTGAATAAGCATGCTTGGAACCAATGGCTGGGTATGCAGAACCATTGGTGTAAATTATGCATTTCTACTGATCAAGAGGAAGCAATGACAATGGAGGAGGATGAACATGTTCATATTGTAAAACTCCTATTTTGATGGGCATTGACATGCATGAACGCAATAGATGTAGAAAAGATTGTGTTAGAAAAAAAGCGGCCTCTAGTTGGCAATGGTTTGCATCATTGTTCAAGTAGGGACCTGTCCCGGGGTGACCGGGGACACGAGGGGTGGGCTGCCCTCCTCAGGGGGAACCTGTGCGGTAGCGTAAGGAGAGGCGGAGACCCTGAATACATTTCTTAGGAATGGCTTTATTTGAGTGTAAGTCTTCCGGCTCCTACTGGTGATACGTTCTCTGGCGAACGCTGCAGGGTCGTAAGCAGGCTGGCGATGAGGGTCCAGGATGGCTCTTGCTTCAAGTCCCCACGCCGACCACTCGGGCTCCGCATAGGAGGAAAGAAGACAGGAGAGTATCAGTGCTTGAGACACTGCTGTTTTGTAAGGGACCGGGAGTGAGGGAAACCAGAGGTAGGTGATATTCACACGCTCTTAGGAGTAGGTAAGTGCTCGTGAGAGGGAGGGGTCGGGGTAGCTTGATTACTCCTGTGCACTTCACTCGGTGTTGGTAGGGACTTGACCTCCCATCCACCCTGCCATACGCCCCCGTACCTGCTGTAGCCACGTTCCTCCCGTGGGACCGTGGCGGGGCGGATCGCAGAACCGGTGGCCTCCTGGCTTCTCCGGCACCTCTGTTCTCCGGGGTTGAACGTCCTCTTCCTCCTCTTTCCTACGTCTCGCTCTCCTCTCCTCTCCTGGGCTCGCAGCTCGGGATATGCCGTCCGACGCTTCCTGGTTCCGGGTCCCTTTTGACCTCGACGCGTCAGTCCCTGGGGGCGTGGTCTCTCTTCTCGGGTCCGGATCCTTAAAGGTGTAGACGTCCTCTTCGTCCGCGGTCGGCCACCAATAACCCGGGTCTCCTGCTTGCCAGTCGGCTTCGGCTTCCGGTTCCTGAGGCTGGGGAGAAGAAACGGAGGTGGGTGAAAACGCGGGGCCGGACCACCAGTCGGTGGTCAGGCCCCCTTCCAGGGTCCCCCCTGAACCCACCCCGTCACACTCCTCCACCCCTGGACTCTCCCGATCGGGGAGAGGAAACACACGGGAAAGGAAGTCCGCGTTCCCATTGTCCTTCCCTTTCCTATGAACCACTGTAAAAGAATAGGGCTGCAGGGAAAGGAACCACCGGAGCACTCTGGGATTGTGTCCACTGTTCTGGTGCATCCACCTCAATGGGGCATGGTCGGTATGGAGAATGAATGGCTGTCCCTCCAAGTAATACCGCAGCTTCTCTACTGCCCACTTGATGGCCAAACCCTCTCGTTCTATAGTGGAATACCGGGCCTCCCTCGGAAAGAGCTTCCGACTGATGTATAATAGGGGATGCTCCACACCATCTGGGCCTGTCTGGGATAGGACCGCCCCCACCCCCAAATTGGAAGCGTCCGTGGCTAGTACAAAAGGTTGGGAGAAGTTGGGGGACGCCAAAACAGGGGCAGTGGTCATCGAGACCTTCAGGTGGTTGAAGGCCTCGAGGGCACCCTGAGAGGGCTGTTGCAATTCCCTTGGCCTCACGTCTTTCCTCAACAGATCCGTCAGGGGTGAGGCTACTGCGGCGAAGTTCGGTATAAACCGCCTGTAGTAACCTATTAAGCCTAAAAAGGCCCGTAGTTCCTTTTTTGTGGAGGGAAAGGGAACTGCGGTAATGGCTTTCACCTTCTCTGTTTGGGGGGCTATGTGTCCCTCCCCCAGCACATACCCCAGGTAGTTCACTTTCGAAAACGCAGTCCGTGACTTTTTGGCGTTGATGTGCAGGCCCGTCTGGCGAAGAGCATTCAGGATGGTCCGTAGATGCAGTAGGTGTTCGTCCCAACTCCTGTTGAAAATGACGATGCCATCTAGATAGGCCGAACTAAAGGAGAGAAAAGGCCGTAATACGTGGTTCATGAGGCGCTGGAAGGTTGCCGGTGCCCCATGGAGTCCGAAGGGAAGGACGGTGAACTCATAGAGGCCTTCATCCGTCACGAAGGCGGTTTTCTTTCGGTCTTCCTCACGAAGCGGCACCTGCCAATATCCCTTCGTGAGGTCAAGGGTGGTGATGAACTTAGCGTCGCCGATCTTTTCTATCAATTCGTCCACCCTGGGAATCGGGAACGTATCAAAGGTGGAAATTGCGTTCAGCACGCGTAAGTCCATACAAAACCTTTTGGACCAGTCTGGTTTCGGGATCATCACAATCGGTGACGACCATTCGCTGTTCGAGGGTCTGATCACCCCCAGGTGTAACATCTCCCTGACCTCCTTCTGCACGGCTGCCCGACCTGCCGCGGGGATCCGGTAGGGCCTCTGTTTTACCACCTTACCCTCAGGTGTGTTGATGTGATGTTCCACGAGACGAGTGTGTCCGGGTAGATCGGAGAAGATGTTGGCATACGGTTGTAGGACTCCTTGCAGGGCCTCATCCTCAGTAGGGGTCAGGTCGGGACTCACCACGAGTTTTCTTACGGTGGAAGGGGCTTCAGGTCTAGGAGAGGCACTGTTGACACCGCGAGGGGAGGGGCCCAACCACTCCTTCAAGAGGTTGATGTGGTAGCTTTGGGTTTTACGCGCTGACATGCGTAGCCGGTAGGTGGTGTCCCCAATGGTATCCACGACCTGATATGGCCCCTGCCATTCGTTCTTGGTTTTGCCTCCTACGGAAGGGAGTAGTACCAGGGCCCACTTCCCTACGGCGAGGCGCCTCAGTCGTTTTCCTTGGTCGTACCGTTTCTTCTGTGTTGCCTGTTTCCCTTCCAAGTTGGAGTAGGCCAGGTTCCTCAACCTACCCAGCTTCCCTTTCAATTGTTTAGTATAGTCCAAAACGGTTTTCTGGTCGTATATCTCCTCGTTTTCCCACAGGACTTTTGTGATGTCTAACAGGGAGCGGGGCAAGCGTCCGTATAATAGTTCGAAGGACGAGCACCCCAGGCTACTTTGCTTTTGCGCTCGCAGTACGTACAGGGCCAAGGGCAACAATCGGTCCCATTCAGGACCTTCGGATGTCAGCATCTTCTTGAGTACCGCCTTCAGAGACTGGTTATATCTCTCGACCAATCCGTCGGTCTGGGGATGGTAGACTGAGGTACGCAGGTGTTTGATGTTCAACGTCTTACAGATCTCTTTCATCAGTCTGGACGTAAACGGAGTCCCTTGGTCCGTCAACACCTCTTTAGGGAACCCTACTCTTGCAAACAGCTCCACAAAACGATCTGAGATGGCCGCTGTGGTGGGGGCCCTCAATGGAAACGCCTCAATGAACCGGGTGGCGTAGTCCACCAGAACCAACGCATATACATGTCCTTTGGCGGTTTTGGGCAAAGGGCCAATCAAATCCATCCCCACACGTTCAAACGGGACTCCAATGATGGGCAAGGGATATAAGGGGGCTGCACTCGGGCGTTGCGTGTTCCTTCGTTGGCAGACTTCACACCTGGCACAGTACTCCTGTACTTCTTTATAGATGCCCGGCCAGAAGAAACTCCTCAGGATGACGTCTGTGGTGTTTTCCTTTCCTGCGTGACCGGCAGTGAGGTGTGTATGCGCGTAGAAAAGAACCTGATCCCTAAAGGACTTCGGCACCACCAGTTGCGGAGGGCTGTTTTTCTGGGCTAGTCGGTACAAGAGCCCGTTCTTGATATGAAACGCCGGGTAAACCATGGTTTGGGCTCCCTGTTGGGCGTGTGCTGTTTCCCAGGCGTTGAACAGTGTTCGGTCCTCTGTCTGTGCGAACCTGAAGCTCTGGTCCGTAACCCACGGTTCCGGGGTAAGATAAGCTGGACGGGGTCGGTTATTGTTCTGAGGGGGCTTCTTCAGCAAGTCTCTAAACAGGGAAAGGAATTGGGGATTGTCGACCCCCAAAATGACGTCTTCGGGCAAGGTATCCACCACCCCAACTCGAACGGTACAGGGCCCTCTAGTTCTGTGCTTCAGGGTGATAGAGGCCAAAGGGTAGGACTTCACGTCCCCATGGACGCATCTTATGTGGACGAGGGTCCTTGGTACGTACTGGGTCAGGGACACATAGCGTTTCTGCACCACTGACTGACGACAGCCGGAATCAAGGAGTACCCTAACCTGATAGCCATTCATCCCCATACTTACATAAAAGGATGCACCCATTTCGGCGGAGTACAGGACGGTCCGGGGCAGATACCCCACTTCCATGGGTTCTTCGGGGGGGGTCGTTTTCTAGGACACATCCGTGCGATGTGTCCCCAGTCCCCACACTCATAGCATTGCGGTCCTCGCCCCATGGGGGAAACCATTACCGGTGGTTTGGGGCGTTGTGGTTCCAGGAGGGGTTTGGGTTTTCTGTCCGGTTTGACGGGTATGGTAGGTTTAGAGGTCTTCTCACTGTCCCAGGGGAGGGCCTTCGGTTGGGCTCTCGCGAAATTGCCCGCCATCTCGATAGCCTGCTCGATTCCTAGGCCTGAATGTTGCCTTAACCACCTTTGGCTGGCGTAGAGGAGGGCGTCCATGAACTGTTCTAAATAGACTTTTTGTAGGATCTCTTCTTTGGAGCAGGCGTCCGGGGTCAGCCACTTGTCGGCCATCATTTTGAGTCGGAAGTATAAGGTTTTAGGGTTCTCCCCAGGGCGGCCTCTCTCCTTCCGGAACCGGACTCTATATGCTTCTTGGTCCAATCCTAAGTGATCCAGGATCACACCCTTAATGGTGGCATATGGAGTGTTGCCCAAGGGGTTGGCCGCTTGATAGGCGGATTGGGCCTCTCCGGTGAGTAACGGGGCGAGGAAGAAGGGCCACTTCTCTTCGGGCCATCCTAGGGCTCGAGCGGCTCTCTCAAAGTTCATCAAGAAGGCGTCAGGGTCTTCCCCTGGGAGGTATTTCTGGAGTGATATGCCAGAGGGGTGAGGGGTGTGCACACGAATGTCCCCTAGGTGGGTCGCTGTTGGAGGCAGCACATTCTTAAGGCTTTCTATTTGGGCGGTGAAGGTGGCCTTAAAGAGCTCCCGGTCGGCCTGTGCCGACGAGAGCTGCCGTTCTACCGCCCACTCCAGTTTCTCCTGTCCTTTGATCATGTGCTGTATTAGGGCGTCCATTTCGGGGTTACAGACGGACTGTTCTTCAGATCCCACCTCTGACACCAATTGTCCCGGGGTGACCGGGGACACGAGGGGTGGGCTGCCCTCCTCAGGGGGAACCTGTGCGGTAGCGTAAGGAGAGGCGGAGACCCTGAATAAAGTTCTTAAGGATGGCTTTATTTGAGTGTAAGTCTTCCGGCTCCTACTGGTGATACGTTCTCTGGCGAACGCTGCAGGGTCGTAAGCAGGCTGGCGATGAGGGTCCAGGATGGCTCTTGCTTCAAGTCCCCACGCCGACCACTCGGGCTCAGCATAGGAGGAAAGAAGACAGGAGAGTATCAGTGCTTGAGACACTGCTGTTTTGTAAGGGACCGGGAGTGAGGGAAACCAGAGGTAGGTGATATTCACACGCTCTTAGGAGTAGGTAAGTGCTCGTGAGAGGGAGGGGTCGGGGTAGCTTGATTACTCCTGTGCACTTCACTCGGTGTTGGTAGGGACTTGACCTCCCATCCACCCTGTCATACGCCCCCGTACCTGCTGTAGCCACATTCCTCCCGTGGGACCGTGGCGGGCGGATCGCAGAACCGGTGGCCTCCTGGCTTCTCCGGCACCTCTGTTCTCCGGGGTTGAACGTCCTCTTCCTCTTCTTTCCTACGTCTTGCTCTCCTCTCCTCTCCTGGGCTCGCAGCTCGGGATACGCCGTCCGACGCTTCCTGGTTCCGGGTCCCTTTTGACCTCGACGCGTCAGTCCCTGGGGGCGTGGTCTCTCTTCTCGGGTCCGGATCCTTAAAGGTGTAGACGTCCTCTTCGTCCGCGGTCGGCCACCAATAACCCGTGTCTCCTGCTTGCCAGTCGGCTTCGGCTTCCGGTTCCTGAGGCTGGGGAGAAGAAACGGAGGTGGGTGAAAACGCGGGGCCGGACCACCAGTCGGGGGTCAGGCCCCCTTCCAGGGTCCCCCCTGAACCCACCCCGTCACAGGACCCTTCTTCCGAGTCAAGATACAGGGGATACACTTCTAAAATAATCCCTGCTCATCCCCTTGGTAGCTTGGAATGAACTGACAGGCTTATCTCAGAGGCAGTGTGTATAGCATTTGTGCATGCATACTGGAACACAGTAAAAACCTTAAAAATGGACACGACACCAGTTTCGAAAATTAAGCAAAACCTTATCTAACCCAACAAGACCAATAACAACAAACATCCAACATGCAATAGTGTAAAAATAGGTACTTTGCAAGATAACTTTCAAAATGCAAAAAATAGCTGAAAAACACAGTTCTTCTGAGTAGGTAGCTCCGTCAGGGGATACTGCGATGCTGAAATGGACCGAGTCTAAAAGTTCCAGCCAACCGCATCGGTATGGGTCAGCCAAAGCCTTGACAGACTCGTAGACAGTATTTTTCTCATTGCAGCCAACACGTTGGTACGGGCCATTCGGGGCAACCGTTGCAGTTGCAATGTGAAATGGAAGAGGAACAGCATACGGTGCCCTCATGATGCAATGCAGGCAGCAACTCTGGATGCTCATCCAATGGTGTTGGTGAAACCAAGGCTTGCAATGTTGAGTGAGGCATGCTTGATGCAGTGTTGGCAGGTCACGGTGCAGGCAAGAGAGCCGGTCGATGTTTGGGTCGTGCAGCGATGGGGTCGGTGACATCCGGACACTGTGAAGCGAGGTCGTGCGGAGTGCGGTGCCTGTAGAATGTGGTGCAAGCATTGGCTTGGTGACAGTCATCCAGCAGCTTCAGTGAGATGTGCAATGTAGTGGGAAGTGCTGCGGTACATTTAGGGTACTGAACCAGCTATGGACTTGGTGACAGAGTCGGCTGCTCTTCTTCTGCGACGACTAAAGCCAGCAGTTCAAGAGAAGGTGCCCAGAAGGATGGTGAAGCAGGATACACACACAGTTCCTCTCCTTGGAAGAATCAGCTACTGCAGGCCAACCACAGACAGCACACATCACAGGGATAGTACTTCTCCGCTTCTTCCAGCTCTTCTCCACTGCAAGGGTTCCTCTTGAATTCCCAGAAGTGATCTGAAGTTCAGGGGTCTGGACCTCACTTTTATACTGCAAAATCCTTGTTTCTCAGGAGGCAGAGAGTGTCTGTGCTCAGCAAAAACCCTTTCTGTCCTCTTTGGCCAGCTTCTTGGCAGGAGGTGGAGACAGCAGTATCTATGAGGCAGACCAGGCCCATTCAGGTGTGAAGAAAATCTCCTCCCCCTACTCTGAATGTAGCCCATGTCTATTCAGCCCATCCCTGTCTCACCTTGAAAAGGAAGGACACACCTCAAACACCCAGGTGGCTGTCTGAACAGAACGCATATCCCCAGCTCCTCTCACTCCAAAACCAGGCAGTCAATCAACAAACCAAGCAGAGGCATACTGGAGGGATAAGCAACAAAATACCTACTTTCTAAAAGTGGTATTTTCAAACCCAGAATGTAAAAATCATCTTTACTAAATGATGCATCTTTAGATTCTGAGTTCAGGCATACTAAACTTAATTTTCCTCTCTTGTTCCCATGGCAGAAAGACTTATAATATGTTACAAGTAAACTCCCCATTCTATCCTATGGGACAAATGGCCTTTCAATAGTGAAAAACTAACTTGGCAGTACTTCATTCACATTAGAGCATGTCCTACCTTTCACATACATTGTACCCTGCCCATAGGGGTACCTTGGGCATACCCTTGGGATGACTCACATGTAAGAAAGGGGAAGGTTATGGACTGGCAAGTGGGTGCACTTGCCAGATCGACATGACAGTAGCAGTAGCAGTGGCAGGCCTGAGACCCTTTTGCAAGGCTGTTTGTGTGGGTGGCACAATCTGTGCTGCAAGCCCACTAACTGGGTGCAGTAACCTTTGGGACCAAGACCACTGTGCGGGACCAAGGGCTGTTGGAGGGCTCAATCCCACCTAGAGCCAACATCTTGTAAACCTCCTCCTTGATGCTAGCTTTGATGTATCAGACAACCTATAAATGTTATGTTTTACACGAGGACTGTCCCCAGTATCCACATCATGGACACATGGCTGAGTGACACCAGGTGTTGGGGAGAACAGAGCAGTAAACTGTCCCAGTAGTTGGCGGCAGTCACTCTGCTGTTCCAGGGTCAAGGCTGGACCGTCCACTGTCCCACTGTGCTCCTTAGCAGACAGGAGGTCAGGTAGAGGCTCAGTATCCTATTCCATTCCATTGCCCATTGCCAGGAGCATGACCACTTTAGACCTCTCCAATTGGGGTTTGAATATGTTCACATGCAGGACTCACAAATGGTTCTTTGGAGACTGCAAGTCCACCAAGTAGGTGACTTCGCTCTTGCGCTCCACCACCTCAAATGACCCAAGTCACTTGTCTTGGAGTGCACAGGGCTCTACTCTGGCCATGACTCACACATCCTGGCCGGGATGAAACTCGATCAGGGTGGCATTCTGATTGTACCACTGTTTCATCTCTTCCTGTCTGGCTTCTAGATTCGCCTGAGCAAATTGTCAGAAGGGCATAGCCCGGTTTCTGAATGGCCAGAATGTAACTGTATACATCCTGGGGAGGTTTACTGGGCGCTTTCCCCAGACTTCCTTGACCAGACTCAGACGTCCTCATTCAGGATGCCTATGAGGAGTTCAAAGGGACTGAACCCTAAGGACTTCTGCGGTACCTCCCTGTAAGCAAACAACAGGCATGGCAAGAGGACATCCCACGTATGCCTCATGGGATCACCAAGGCCCATAATCATGCCCTTCAGGGTCTGGTTGAATCTCTCAACCAGCCCATTTCGTTGGGGGTTGTAAGGAGTGGTGAACTTATAGGTAACATCGCACTCCTGCCACAGGGATTTTATATACCTGGATATGAAATTGGTTCCCCAATCAGACACCACCTCTCTGTGGATCCCACAAAGGGGAAGGTACAATGGTACCGGGTGGCATGATCCACCAGGACTAGGATGCATCTCTTATCCATGGTTGTCTTGGAATCCAAAGGCCTCACTATGTTGATGCTCACCCTCATGTGCTAATGACAGGGAAAGATTGGCGAGGAGCCTCACACTTCCTCCCACTCTTACCACTTGCCTGGCAAGTCTGGCAAGTCCAACAATGAGAGTCAGAGTCTTTGCACATCCAGGGCCAGTAAAAGTGGGTGACAAGCCTTTCAAAGGTCTTGTCGTGCCCCAGGTGCCCTGCCAATGGCACATCATGAGCCAAACCTAGTAATAAGGCTCTGAAACGCTAAGGTACCACCAACACATGGTTGACCCAGGTTCAGCACCCTTAGACATGCTATACAGGATATCATTCTCTCAGTAAAGCCAATGTGACCCCAGACTGATAACCTGCTGCCTGGTTTGCAGTCTGCTGTCACAAACTAACAAGAGAGGGACATTCCTGCAGCTCCTTGTAGAATTCCTGCCTGGAGGAGCCCCCTTCCTGCTGCCAGTGGGTCAACTCAGTCAGGTCCCCCAGTTTGGCCACTTCTTCCCCTGTAGGTTTCAATGCATCCCCTCAAGGTCTGCCTCCTTCTGGACCGTGGGAACTTCGGGGGCCGGTTCCCCAAATACCCTGTCTCCTCTCTTTTTGGCAGGCACCTGAGCCATTCTTCCAGGGTCCTGGTCTTCATGGTTGCCCTTACCAGCTGCCATTGGCGGAGTGGTCACACACACCCACTCAGGTAGACCCAACATCTCCAAATGAGAACTCCGTTCCACCTTCTCCCAAGGGGAGCTCTCCAAATCGTTTCCTAGTAGACAGTTAATAGGCATGACTGGCCTCATAACTGCTCTTAAAGTACCTTAGACCCCCCCACACTCAAAGAGAGCCTATGCCACTTTGCAGAGGCACTCTGAGTTGTCAGCTGCAACTGCTGGATAGAGTATGTTGGGGACCACCTGTGCTTCTAGCCAACAACTGACAGCTGTCACACTGGCTCCAGTGCCTCTCGGAGCCTCCACCCTATGGCCATTGATGGTCACCTACTGCCCATACTTTTCAGTATAAGCGGGCATATGGGTCCTTGGGACCATCTCACTGTCTCCTAGTGAGACCAGGGTCAACTCTTTGGGCTCCCACCCCAGGGCCTCCAACTCCTCCAAGGCTACACTAGCAAACCCATGGGGCAGGTCACCAGTTGGTGCAGGGGTCGCTATGGGACACCTAGAATCCCCTCTGTAATGACCTACTCGTTTGCATGCATAACACATGAGGGGACCCTTCTCTGCAAGCTTACTTGAAAGGTCTCCTTGCGTCTTACCACGGCGAGGCTGGGAAGCTTTTTCAATGGTTCCCTGGGAAATTTCTTTGGGGCCATTTTTAAACTACTTCTGTTTACCCTTCCCCCCCCCCCACTCTTCTGCTGGTTACCCTGCCCACCCTTGGTAGAGACTCCCGCATGACCTTTGTGGACCCTGAATCTGAATCAGCAGTCCACCTCCACAGGAAGCTTCCTGGGGTTAGTTGGCTTACAAACAATCAAGTGCTGGCATAGCTCTGGGAAATAACTACCAGACAAGTGCTCCCATGCTATCAAATCATAGTGCCCCAGAAACTCATTGACCTTGCTACCCTTCACCCAACCATCCAGTGCTCTGCAAAAATAGCAAACCTACTCCACCCAAATGCTTGACTCAAGCTTCTTACAGGTCTTAAACTTCTGCCTGTACAGTTCTAGGGTTAAGCCATATTCCTTATTAAGGCTTCTTTCATAGAAGCATAACACATTTGCTCCTTACTAGGTAAGGCTAGCAATGTCTCCCTCCCTTCTGACATGAAGCAGCTCCACAAACACTCTCCCCAACCTCTCTCAGGGACTCTGTGGGGCCTCATTGCTACCTCATATCCCCTGAACCCCTGGCCAATGTCATCACTTTTAACGTAATCCTTGATTACCTCCTTGGAGATGTACACTCTCCCTTCTCCAGGCACTGATGACAAGCTGCCACCATTGGAACTGAGGGGTAAAGATGCCTTCAAGGGATATGATTTAATTTAGAAACAAATTATTAATAAGACTTCATTTAGGAGGAGAAATCAATTATCCTCATGTGTAACTAATACATCAAAATGCAATGAATCTAATTTCTTGAATCACGTTTAACAAATCTTAACACATACACAACATATAAACAACAGAACACAGAGGTGTATATAAAAAATGAATTTTATCAAAAGTTCTTAGATAAAAAGTAATTCAACAAAGCAGAGAAGGATATGCAGGTACATGAATGATACTGATAAATTAATAGATAACACAGCAAAACCTAGAAGAACATCTATCCCAAATCAAAATGAATCAAACACTGCAGGGATAAGATGGTAGTGTCGACGTTTCGGTCTCCTAAAGCACAGTTATCGAGACCATCCTCAGGACTGATGTCACTTATACACTGCTGAAAACTGTAATGTAATCAAGGTTGAGAATGTTGCCACAATGAGAGTCACGGAGAGGGAATTTTCAACAGCAGGATGCTATGCCTAGTAGTATAGCAGACCAAAGCCTCAGGTTGGTGACAAAAGACAGATTAGACCTTAGAGGGCAATGTGCGACGGCAGCCAGGTGTACAAAAACACTCTATCTACGACGATATGGGCCTTGAGTGTGGATTCCTCGTGGCGTCAAGTGGATATTTAAAAAGAATGATTTGATCTTATTCGATACAGCAATATCGGGGGGTGGAATCTTTTAGGTCGCTTCAATCAGCTATTTTTGAAGTCTCTGCCGTGCTGCCGGTCAGACTGATCCCGACCCTCGCAGATGCAATAGAGACTTCAAAAATAGCTGATTGAAGCGACCTAAAAGATTCCACCCCCCGATATTGCTGTATCGAATAAGATCAAATCATTCTTTTTAAATATCCACTTGACGCCACGAGGAATCCACACTCAAGGCCCATATCGTCGTAGATAGAGTGTTTTTGTACACCTGGCTGCCGTCGCACATTGCCCTCTAAGGTCTAATCTGTCTTTTGTCACCAACCTGAGGCTTTGGTCTGCTATACCACTAGGCATTTTTTTTTTTTTTTTTTAAAGAAAATGGAGTTAGGTCCTGGGACATACAGTGGGTTGGACCTTTAGAATAATAAGTAACTAGTGAGATACCCGCTGTATTATTTCTTTTCGACTCGACGCTTAAGAAGCACAAACTAGTTTAGTATAGTTTATGCGGTATTATTTATTTATACCTTTTTTTTACATTTACTTTGTCAAAAAAAATTTTTTTAATTCATTAATATCTGATACCAGATACTGTCACAAACAATTACAATACAATTAACATCACAATTCAACATACATATTTACAAACACATTTATATACAATCAGTAAATCGAATTCAATTGTCTTTTCGGCAGACATTCATTAAGGTAAGAGTTATTTGATAACATTAGTGACAATGCCATGCAGCATTAACCTGAACAGTCCGTTACTTTTGAACCAATATCAGTAAATCAAAAATACATGAAAACAAAATCTATTTAAATTTTCAGAAAAAATCAAATAACAAGAATTATTTGTTGAAGACCACAAGTTAATTTCTTGGTCAACTGGACACTCTAGGTATATTTTTTGAAATGCCGACGCGTTTCAAACCCTGTCACTTCAATTATTGGGTTCTCATCAGGGCTCTTTCCTTTTTAGTTGTCTGTGGAATATATGGAAAAGAACTTAGTTTTAGTATTTAGTTCTCCTAATAGCTTCATCCTTTTGCTTTTACCTTTAGCCTACTGAAATTTACCTGGCTTCCAGCTTTTGCCAGTCCGAGGGCTCTCTCAGTTAAAAAACGGTTCAACCTTCGCGCTTCCTAAAAAACAAGTATTTAGGGTAAGCCTTCACTCTTAGGGCGAATAGGTTGATCATCCAAATGTTTTAAGCTCTCTTATTTTTAGAAGAACATACCTTCCTGTGTCCTCTGATTAGTGTGGACACTTTTGAGTACTTGTCTTTTGTTTTTCTGGATTATCGGCGGTTTATAGCGGCTTTTTGCAACCACCTGCAATTCACAATACGAAAAATATTTTCAGGCAGATTTCCTTATGTTTAAACTTGCCGCGCTTGCGGAAGGAGAGACATACCTTCTTTCTAGAAGAGTGAACACCTCGTCTATCGTCTTTCCACTTTTAGAGCAAAAGTGGTTGAGCACTTTATTGCTAACCAACACGGAGAAAATGATTTCAAATGGTCTATATTGTTCACAACCGACCATCGGAAAAAAAGCACAGATATTGAAACACTACTGTTGAAAACAGAAGCCTATCTAATTTTAAAATTTGATAGCGCCATGACTGGGTTGAACACTTTATCTGAAATATCAAGACTGTAGACATACCATTAATTCGGCATACTATACTAAAAGATGGCCGCCACTTTTGCCTTAATAAACTAACGAGTATAAAAACACACTAAAAGATGGCCGCCACACCTAACGCTCGATCCAGTTGAATTCGGAGCAAGAATCGAACAGGTAAGAAGCAAAAACGTAGCGTTAGAGATAAACCAGAAAGACACTCGGAAACGGAAGACTTTAACTAAACGCCCGTCCTTGTATACACAGGCAAGCTTGAAAGATGGCCTTGACGGGCGTGAGAAAGTAATTCCAGTCTGATATTGGTTCAAAAGTAACGGACTGTTCAGGTTAATGCTGCATGGCATTGTCACTAATGTTATCAAATAACTCTTACCTTAATGAATGTCTGCCGAAAAGACAATTGAATTCGATTTACTGATTGTATATAAATGTGTTTGTAAATATGTATGTTGAATTGTGATGTTAATTGTATTGTAATTGTTTGTGACAGTATCTGGTATCAGATATTAATGAATTTAAAAATTTTTTTTTGACAAAGTAAATTTAAAAAAAAGGTATAAATAAATAATACCGCATAAACTATACTAAACTAGTTTGTGCTTCTTAAGCGTCGAGTCGAAAAGAAATAATACAGCGGGTATCTCACTAGTTACTTATACCACTAGGCATAGCATCCTGCTGTTGAAAATTCCCTCTCCGTGACTCTCATTGTGGCAACATTCTCCACCTTGATTACATTACAGTTTTCAGCAGTGTATAAGTGACATCAGTCCTGAGGATGGTCTCGATAACTGTGCTTTAGGAGACATAAACGTCGACACTACCATCTTATCCCTGCAGTGTTTGATTCATTTTGATTTGGGATAGATGTTCTTCTAGGTTTTGCTGTGGTATCAATTAATTTATCAGTATCATTCATGTACCTGCATTTCCTTCTCTGCTTTGTTGAATTACTTTTTATCTAAGAACTTTTGATAAAATTCATTTTTTATATACACCTCTGTGTTCTGTTGTTTATATGTTGTGTATGTGTTAAGATTTGTTAAACGTGATTCAAGAAATTAGATTAATTGCATTTTGATGTATTAGTTACACATGAGGATAATTGATTTCTCCTCCTAAATGAAGTCTTATTAATAATTTGTTTCTAAATTAAATCATATCCCTTGAAGGCATCTTTACCCCTCTACTCAATTACCCAAGCCCTCAAGGGTTGATTTGGGTTGCTCACTTTTCTTTGATCACCATTGGAACTGGACTCCACACTCTTTGCCTTTATGTCCAGTTTCTTCGAACCTCTCTCATTCTCTAAAAGCATCTTCCTTTCCTTTAATAACAATTGCTGTCTCCCCATCTCAAATTCCTTATCTTCCTTCCCCATCCTGAGCTTTGTTAGCGCCAACTCCTGGACTCTGATTCTCTCTCTGTCCTCCAGCTCCTCTGGACACAGACCTCTTGAAGACACACTGCTGCCCTCCCTGGAAGGCACCCTTCCATCTGGCAGGTTCAACAGTCCCTCCTGCGGACCATCCAAACTCTACCTCCATCATAGGGTCCTCCTCCTTCCCACTGGCATTTCTGGACTCCAACCCGGCCCTCAGCACCTTTTGGTATTGCTCCTTTCTGGTGAGGCCTCTAACAGACATTTTCCAATTCTTGCAGATGGTTTTAACCCGACATACTGTGTAGGTTTCCACCCTATCCTCCTCAACAGATGCTGATGCTGGCTTGGACATGATGAAAAAAATTGCCAGTTCCCAAGTTCCAGAAAATCAAAAAGGAAAATGTTCCACAGTGGTATGTGGTTGCGTAATGGTCTGCACTCTACTAGTAGTGCACACCAATTACTGTGTACAAGGCACAAATGCAAGTCCAAATCCTCACCGCTGACTCTGGGAGTCTCTAGTTTGCAATGGTTTACACCTTTGTCCAAGTAGGGACCCTTCTTCCTAGTCAGGATATGGGGGATACACTTCTAAAATAAACCCTGCTCACCCCCTTGGTAGCTTGGCATGAGCAGACAGGCTTATCTCAAAGGCAGTGTGTAAAGCATTTGTGCATGCATACAGGAACACATTGAAAACACTACAAATGGTTAAAAAAGGGGGGTCAGGGCCCTCTGAGAAATAGCACTGCTAACAAAGTGTATCAAAGAAAATAGCACCAGACTAAAAACCGTTACATCCATACTGACACATTGTGGCACTGTATTTGAGCTGAAAGGGGTCAAATACAATCTATGGCACAGATGGAGACTTGGAATAATTGAGGTTTACTGAACCGCAGAGTTCAAAATCCTAATCCGCAAATCCTGCAGCTGTCACTCTGCTCCACGGATATGTAGCAGCTGGTATGCTTGCCCAAATAACTGTTCCTTATTGCTGCTCCTTATCACTGCTCTTTATTGCTGCTTCTTACCCCTGCCACTTTTCTGTTTATGCACCACCAGCGGCTGCAACTTGCTGCAGATCGTCCCTCCAAGAAAGCTCAGACAAACCCCCTAAGTTGCGGCAACCATCAAATTCTACTCCCGCAGCTGTAGTGCAGCCGCCATCCCGCTGTCTCCTTGATTGCAAACGAGCAAGCCACGAGGCATGACGGGAGCTCTACATCATTTCTTTTTTCTTTTGAACCAAAGAAAGCATTTCTGATCACTCCATTATCACTCACTTCATAAAAGGAAAGAAAAGGACAAGTGAGGGAGTGAAAAGTAAAAAAAGGGAAAGGGGGCCCAGAGATTAACTAAATTTACAACAAGGAGAGAGAAGGTGTGAGCTTGAAGGGTTAAAAAAGAGAAGAAGTAGAAATACTCAAAATCTACTTGTGACCTGTGGTGCGACACTAGGTCGAACCCCAGTACGAGGTTAAAGGGTTTCCCTGTGGAAGCAGTCCGTTGAGCATGGACGTGGCTTGCAGCTACCTTGTAAGATCTTCCAGCAAAATTTCCAGTGTAATCTTTGCACTGTTTCTTAGTCAAAGAAACTAAGAGGAGTCTAGGAGGAGCCAAAGGGAGGAGGCAAGTGGGATGCAAGAGGGATGAGAAATATAAGCACAAAAAAAGGACCGTTCTTGGTTTTGTAGATATTTGAGAAGCAGCTGGCTACCTCACTACCTGCTAATTATTACTACAATCTGCTATCTCGATGAAACGCATCTCAAGGGACTCCTCTATGAAAACGCGCACTGCTAAGCAGAACCTGAAAGGGAATAAAGGGGACAAGATGGATAGTTTTAAGGCGCTACAACAAACGTGTAAGAAATAGCTTCAGACTCCAGGTAAACAGTCCCGCTATCCAGAGGAATATTGGATTAATCTATCTTAGGAAACGAGTAGCAGAATGGAATCCAGCTCAAGCACTAAAACTATGTCTCCTTCGACAGCCATATCTGCAGTTGGCACTTCAACCCTCTGCAAGAGTCCCTTACTTGCACCCGTAACCCCATGCGAGCGGTGTTAATTCTCCCACTATGCGGGAGAATTAGCGAGTGGGCAGGATTCGGACGGCCATCGTGCGCACATGACCCACCGTAACGCGTGAAGAGTGAAGCGTGAAGCGAGGCGCGGGGGCTGTCGTGAGCACAGAAGGGGTTAAATCTGGAAAATAGGAAGCAACCATACCCCTCTTTTCGTGGGCCAGTACTAAAGAGATTCAGGAAAATAGCCTTGCACTGCCCAATATCACTCAAATAACTACCTAATTACTAACTGTCAAACATTCAGAATGTGACTACTCAGCAAGATCTTGTAATTACAACTGCCTCAACTATTCAATCTTCACTGCCTGCACTGCCCTTGATGCCTCTCCAGTTCAGACGACCTTGCATCAGATCTTAAGTGAATTACGAGAGATGAAGATTTTGCAAGAAAAAGCTCAAAAGAAAACTAACGAACAACTCGTGCAAATCAATGAGAATCTAAAGCAAGGCAAAGATAATTTGTTGGACTGAACAATGAATTTACAAACTCGGGAGCACCTGCGAGGATTATGCATCAATCTAAACTAAAAGGGCTACATAAAGGACGTGCCCATGTATGTCTGTCTATAGATCGAGCTAAAGAATTTCTACGCATAGTAAACGAGGAAAGCGGGTAAGGAGGTGCCTCATTCTTGATCAGAAATAATAGTCAGAGGGTTTATAAGAGGTGTCATGGGAGGGGCAAACTTCAATTATAGAAGCAAAGCAAACACCAATAAATGTAAGCTATCCACAGCTCCTTAAGGAAATGAGCTTATGAATACCATACCAAAGTACTCATTTAAGGAGGGATGGGTCACAAGAGGAGCGGTAGGGCAGTATATTGGGCCTAAGATGGGTATAGCAGGCAAAGGGGGGTTTGGAGGGTAGGAGGTGCACAAGGTTGTGGGGGTTTGGGGAGAAAAAGAGAAAAGTTACAGTTAGTAAAAATTTCAAATCTGTTATTCAAGGTACCAAGGGAAAAAATATTCCTGAATCTATATATAGTTTTACCATCTTGGCTCAACACTGCACCAGAATGGCAGCACAACAAATTATTAGACTTGCCTCCTGCAATATGAATAAGGCAAATAACCAGACTAAATTTAAATCGACACATTAGTGGTTGGTATCAGCACAAACCCAGATTATTTTACTCCAGGAGACATATTTAAAAAAAGAATTGTCCCCTTGCAGGCTACCAAGCTATATCTCTCAATTTGTTTTTGGTTTCAGCGGGAGCTGCAGTAATTGGGGGTAGGATTTTGTTTACACGTTCATGCGAAGGAGAAGTATTGCATATTATTAAACACCCTAGCGCTAGGTGCATTATCGTAAACTGGAAGATGGGCAACCAGATCTTTCAGATAATTAGCTTCTACGGTCCAATATCTGACAATATAGCCGCCCTCGAGGGTCTGGCAGAGAGATTGAGAGAGAGAGAGAGACTGACAGAGTGAGAGAGAGAGACTGACTGACTGATAGAGAGAGACTGTGATGGAATTGGGGTCAAAGTGTGTATAAAGCTATGCAAAGCCTCTTAATATTGCTATGCCCTGCTAATAAAAATGTATCATGAAAATGTGCTCTTTGTAACTATATCTGCTTTTGAAATACAGCATAGTCGCATTGTATAATATTTTGAAACATGTTTGATTTTTTTACTCCAGCCCGCCCCCCTCTGACCCAGGCCCCCCACTTACCGGTGCGGCCCTCAGCCACAAACCACACTGTAATATTGGCCCCGACAGAAAGTTTGTGAGTACCCATGCTATAGAGGAACCAAAACTCAGCGGTGCCCAGCAAGCCCATATAGTAGCTCCCATTCTAGTTTAGGAAGTCCAGGAGGCCATCAAGGAGTCCCCTAATGGGAATACATGAGGCTGCGATGTCTTTCCAGCCAAATTTTATAAGGTATTTCTGTCTCAGCTGACAGAAAATCTAGCTGCGCTTTTTAATGCAATATTAGGAGGAAGTCATGTGCCCAAGTCTTTTTCTGAGGCAGCCATAATAAGCTTTGCTAAAAGAGACAAATCTCCTGACAATCCGGCATCCTATCAGCCGATTAGCCTACTTAACAGTGACTACAAATTGTTTACAAAGATTACGGCGGCAAGAATAACCATCTCTGCTCAAAAAGTCGCTCATAGAGACCGGTTAGGATTTTTGCTGGTGAGAACGATGGCAAGCAATACCAACTTTCTAATCCAGGCAATGGACTACTATACAATTAAAAAGATAGACACAACAATTAATATGATAGATGCTGAAAAAGGTTTTGATTTAGTTCCATGCAAAATTCTGTTTGCAATTCTTTTGAAATGTAATTTCCCCTTACAAATTAGTAATTTATTGAAGAACTTATATAGTAATGACAAAGTGAAGATCATAATCAACTCCCAAACCGTAGGATCATTACAAATTAAACGAGGCACTCGCCAAGGGGGCCCAATGTCACCAGTGCTCTTTGCTTTATTTATAGAGCCTCTAGTTTCTTTGTTATGACAAGATCCTCAAAGCAAAGCACCCTTGCGGTGAGTCCCTAAGCTATAACTTTTCACAGAGGACATCATTTTGTACCTGTCTGCAGAGAAGCAAAATATCTGAATGTCTTAAAAAATTAAGGGGCATATTATCAAGAACAGGCGATACAATTATCGCCGCTTTATCAGCAGGAAACTGCCGCTAAAGCTTGATAGTATGGCCCTAAATCTTTTTCAGATATCGGGTGTTATAAAAACAATCATTACACATCTGAGACTTTGCTTTTTATTTTCACTGATCACATTCTTCCATTTGGCATGCATAATCAGGTCTGTATGATGGGCCCAATGATATATTTAGGCATATATGTGTCACATGATCCTTCGCTGCTATAGCAGCTCAATTACCAATTTACGCTCTTTATGGCTAGAAATCTCTTAAAACAATGGCATGCCTTACCACTCTCTTTGATAGGGAGAATTGCTGTTATAATAATGATGATTTTACCTCTTTTTATTTTTTTAAATATATTAATTAAAGTTTCTTTCAAGTTTTTTACGACTTAGACCAAATGCTATGCCATTTTAGCTGGTCTGGCATGAAACCTGGAACAAAACTTGAGACTTTACAGCTATTTATTCAAGATGGTGGTCTAGCACTTCCTCACTTTAAAAACTATTATCAGGCAGCGTTTTTTTTATTGGTGTACAAGATCAATCACGAGACGTGACCTGGGATGCAACTTCTATCTGAAGCAAATGCTTCTGGAATGTGGCACCCAGCTTGTTCCGTTTATTAAAATTCCTAGGCTCCCAAATCGTAACAGATATAAAATGCCTCAGAATATTTTTGATAGATTCTTCCAATTAAAGGAGGAATATCAGTTTATCACCTTTTATCCTGATATTTTAAGTGCACATAGAAGCGGGATAGGCCTCCATGTAAGCCAAAAAAGTATAACAACTTGGGAAAAGGTGGGGATACATTGCCTTAAGGATTTCCTTATAGAAGGTACAATGAAATCTTAGAATCAAATGAAATTTACTGATCCGGAACTCCCTACTACATTACTCTTTTCCTTTTATTTATTCCGGAATTTCTTGAGCAACTTTAAATTCCCCCAGATGCTCTGGCAAATCTGATTAGCACTAACCACTATGTGAAAGAGATTGTTGGAGTAGGAAATTGGTACAAGATTTTGTTGGATTAATTGCATGATAAAGCCTTACAACAATCACTACAAAAGATTCAAAGCTCTATAGGCTGTAGGGTAGATATGCAAACATGTAGAGCAGATAATATGTGGGTGCATAAAGACATAAGGGGGGCCAATTTCAAAAGCATGGCTTTTTCTGCAAGTGGCAACTTTATTATACCCCATCTCATCTCCATAAAATGTACCCTTCTGTTTCGAGCGCATGCTTTTGACTAATTGCTACAATGGGGACTGGTTTCATATTTGCTTTTCATGTCCATTTTTAATTAAATTGTGGAAGCAAATTTTTCACTGGCTTTGCAACAAGCTTCAAATAAACTAAGCCCCTGAATCGAATACTATTCTCTTAGGAATTATCGATACACTCAACTTATCCATCCAACAGCAACATTATATTTTTATTGCATCACTTGATGCTACATCTCTGAGCCCGCAAAAATGAAAGGAGGCCGAGCCCTCAAACTTTTCCCAATGGTTACTCAAGATGTCTTGAATTGAGGTGAAGAAAAAACTATATTTGCAAAGTGTAGGAGCTTTAGGCCAAAACATTTAAATCTGGAATGGGATGTAGCCTTATTCTTATGTATATCTTTGAAAAGGGAGCATGGTATAATTAATGAGTAGCAAGGTTATGGTTATATAGGCTTTTATTCATGTCAATTTGACAGCTATTTATCATGTATTATGCAAATCAATGATACTTGTATTTCGATGAATTGTTTATTTATGTTAGTTTTTACTAACTCCAAAAATAAAAATGTATTTTATTAAAAAAAGAAAACACTACAAATGGACACCACACCAGTTTAGAAAAATAAGCAAACTGTTACCTAAACCTACAGGACCAATTTCAACAAAAAACCAACATACAATACTATAAAAATAGGTACTTTTCAAGATAACTTTCAAAATGCAAAAATAGCTGAAAAACACAGTTCTTCCAAGTCAGTGGGTCCATCTGGGGCTACGGCAGTGCTGAAAATGACAGAGTCTAACAGTTCCAGCCAACCACGTTGGTACCGGCCAGCTAAAGTGTCGACAGACATGTAGACAGTACCTTTGTCATTCCAGCCCACATGTTGCTACGGGCCAGCCGGGGAAACTGTTGTGGTTGCGATGTGAAGTGGCGTGGAAGCTGTGCAGCGTGTGGTGACCTCACGATGCGGAGCAGGCAGCGGCTCAGGGATGGTCATCCAATGGAGTTGGTGAAGCCAAGGCTTGTAATGTGAAGTGAGTAGGAGCTCGATGCGATGCTGGCAGGTCACAGTGCAGGTGAAGGAGCCAAGTCGATGTACGGGCCAGACAGTGATGGTGTTGGAGACATCCGAGCAGGGTGAAGAGAAATGGTGCACAGTGCAATGCCCACAGGACGCAGTGCAAGCAATGGCACAGTGACAGTCATCCAGCGGCATTGGTGAGACCAAAGAGGCAGTAGGAAGTGCAATGTTGCCCTCTGCCATGACTTCAGGACACTGTGCCAGTGACAGACTTGATGACCGAGCCGGCTGCTCTTCTTCTTCTGCGACTAAAACCAGCGGTTCCAGAGATAGAGCCTAGAAGGATGGTGACGTCTTTTCTGTTCCTTAGACTTCCTGAACAGGGGGCAAGCTCTACCTCAAGCCCTTGGAGATACTTGGTCAAGCAGGATACACACACAGTTCCTCTCCTTGGAAGAATCAGCTACTGCAGTCCAACCATAGGCAGCACACAGCTCAGGGGAAGTACTTCTCCTCCAGCTTTTTACAGCTCTTCTCTGAGGCAGGGATTCCACTTGAATTTCCAGAAGTGATCTGAACTTCAGGGGTCCTGACCCCACTTTTTATACTAGAACATCCTATGTTCTCTAAGGCAGAGAGTGTCTGTGATCAGCAAAAACAGTTCTGTCCTCTCTGGCTCAGCTTCCTGGCGGGCACTGGAGAAATTATTATCTGATGCAAACCAGGCCTATTAAGGTTGAAGGAAATCTCCTCCCGCTACTTCAAATGCAGCCCAAGTCTATTCAGCCCAGGTCTGACTCACCCTGGAGAGATAGGACACACCTCACCCCCCCCCCCCAAGTTGCTGTCTGAATAGAATGCATATCCCAGCCTCTCTCCCTCCAAAACCTGACAGTCAATCAACAAACCTAGCAGAGGCATATTGGATGGCTAAGCAATTAAAAAAGTGTTTTTTTCAAACCCAGAATGTAAAAATGTTCCTTACTAAAAGATGTGTCTTTAGATTCTGTGTTCAGGCATTCTCAACTCCATTTTCCTGTCTTGTTCACATGGGCAGGTAGACTTATAAGATGTTATAAATATACTCCCCATTATATCCTATGGGACAGATAGCCTTTCGATCCTGAAACACAAACTTGGCAGTACTTCACTATTAGGACATGGCACACTGTTAGACCTGGCATCATTGGCGTGGGTCTCCCTTCCATTTTTGATGGATTTTCTCCTCTGTTTTGATATGTTTTTGCTGATATTATTCTTTGGGCACTGTGCCACTGCTATTCAGTGCCACAGTGCAAGTACTCCCTATGTTAAATTGATGTACTAATTGGTGATTTCATGATTGGGTTATTTGATTTATCTGTCAGCCCTAGTACAGTGCACCATGTATGCCCAGGGCTTGTAAATCAAATGCTGCTGGTGGGCTTGCAGCACTGGTTGTGCCACACAAGGAAGCAGCTTATAAAGTGTGTCTCAGGCCTGCCATTGCAAAGCTGTGTGCAGTCCAGCACTGCCATGTCGACTTGGCCAAGTGCACCCACTTGCCAGTCCCTAAACCTTCCCTATGCTTCATATTAGACACCCCTATGGTAGGCCCAAGGGCAGGGTGCATTGTAAGTATAAGGTAGAACATGCTCTGATGTGTGTAGCATGTCCTAATAGTGAATTACAGCCATTTTTGTTTTACACTATTGAAAGCTACCTGTTCTCCATTGGCTAGAATGGGCAGTTAGATTATTACATTCTTATAATCCTAACTGACTCAGTGAACATGGTAGAAATTCGAATTTAGTATGCCTGAACTCAGAATGATAACATACATCTTTTTGTAAAGTTGGTTTTAATATTCTGTGTTTAAAAATACCACTTTTAGAAAGTAGGTATTTTCTTTCCTAACTGTCCAGGCTTGTCTCTGCTAGGTTGTGAATTCATTGTCTGGGTTTGTGAGTGACAGGGCTGGGGGATTCCAGGAGACAGGCTGGGGCAGCCCAGTGGTGAATAGAGAGATCTGCATCTAGATGGTAGGGAGGAGTTGCACCTGGGACCTGAATAGTGCTGGGCCTTCCCTCTACAATGCGGGCTCCACCTCCTGCGGCTTGTCTGATGTCTCTGCCCTGCACAGTGAAAGGAAGAAGAGAGTCATGTAAACAAAGTGCTCAGTAACTGGTTTGGACTAGGCAGAGGCCTCTCTGCCTTCAGAGAACAAAGGAATTTGGGGTATAAATATTGGGACCCAGTCCCAAGAACCTTAGATCACTTCTGGAACAAGAAACCTTTCTGCCAAGGAGAAGAACCAAGGAAGCTGCATGAGTTTGGACTGCCCCTCTGCCAGTGTGCTGTTTGCTGGGTTGGCCTACAGTGGTTGCTTAATTGCCAAGGGAAATGAGAAGGAACTTTTTAAGGACTTTCATCATCTAGAGAATATTATCCAAGGGCTTGAACTGTGCTTGCCTGCTGCTGAAGTCTCAGGGACAAAGGACTTCACCTCCAGCTCCCCCTGTGAATTTACTTGCTGGGAATTCTATCTACAGACATTTGCGTGTCGCTGGGAGCTGGAAGCCCAACGCACCGAGAGGAAGCGTGTCGCCGCCCAGCTGAAATCATCACATTGTCAGAGAAGCAAGCCTTCACTGCATCTCCCTGGAAGCGTGTGTTCATCAAAGCTGCCTACTGTCGCATCACCAGAGAAGCGTGACGCCATTGTGAGAGTCGCCATCGGATCACTGGAGAAACGTGTCGCAGGGCCTGTCGTGGCTCCAAAATACAGAGTCCTCGCAAGGCTGCCAGGGCATTTACGCATCGTCATCGCATCACCGCATCTAGGGCGCCATCTTCTCGCATCTCAACCAGATCATCGCATCGCATCAAGGCGCCATCTTGCGCACCACAACGGGCCCGCACTCAGAGAATCTACGCATCACCTCCGCACCGGGAAGGATCACAATGCATCCCCTACTCTGCACAAGCATTGAGGCATGACGCATCATCTCCCCCGGATCACGGAACTGACGAATCTCCCCTTTTGCAAGCCCTTTGTTTACTTTGCGTTACGCATCCAGGTACTTTGTTGAGAACTTTGTCGCATTTATCATCAACTTGAAATAAGCAATGTTATATCATCTTTAAGCAATCTTAAGTGTAGTATCGTGGATTTTTGTCGTTTGTCGTCTTGTGTTAAGTCTATATAAAGAATACTTATTTTTATAAAAACCTGTGTTGTGTCCATCTGTAGTGTTCTCACTGTATTACTGCATATGTTTACAAATGGCGTCTATGCATTGTCATCACATCGCTGCATCAAGGGCACCATCTTCTCGCAGCGCAACTCGATCATCGCATCGCATCAAGGCGCCATCATGCGCACCACAACGGGCCCGCAGGCCGAGAATCTACACATCACCTCCGCACCGGGAAGGATCACGATGCATCCCCTACTCTGCGCAAGCATTGAGGCCCAACGCATCATCTCCCCGGATCATGGAAGCGATGTATCTCCCGTTTGGAAAGCCTTTTCTTTACTTTACGTTATGCATCCAAGTACTTTGTTAAGAACTTTGTCACATTTATCATCAACTTGAACTAAGCAATTTTAATCATCTTTAAGTATAGTATTGTGGATTTTGTCGTTTGTGGTCTTGTGTTAAGTCTATATAAAGAATACTTATTTTTATAAAACATGAGTTGTGTCCATCTGTAGTGTTTTCACTGTATTACTGTGTATATTCACAAATGCTTAACACACTGCCTCTGAGATAAGCCTGTCTGCTCGTGCCAAGCTACCAAGGGGGTGCACAGGGGTTATTAAGGAGTGTAATCCCCTTATCCTGACTTAGAAGTAGGGGTACCTATTTGGACAAAGGTGAATACCGTTGCCAACTAGAGCCCCCCAGATCTAACACACACACATTAGGCCATGTCCTACCTTTCACAGACACTGCACCTGCCCACAGGGGTACCTTGAGCCTACCTTATAGGTGACTCAAATGTAAGAAAAGGGAAGGTTAGGACGACATGGCAGTACTAACCTGTACACAGTGTGAGAAGTTGGCCTGGCATATGCTGTCCACTATTCTAGAGGGCACCTTGCACCAGTCCAAATGCCCCATTTTGATGATAGTTTAAAGACAACCTTTATAGAAAGCTATCCTAGTGGTAGCTGTGGAGAGCAGCCTTCAGGCTAAGTCTTGGAGGAATGTAAAGCAGCTTTTTTTACCAGTCTATAATCTTGTGAATGACCAAATGAAAGGAGAACCACACCAGGTATATATATAAAATATATGTATTTATTCTAAATACATCCCTCTAGTCTCTTTATGAGGCCAGAGGCAAAAGTTCATTTAGTAAACTTAATTAGCACACAGTAAATTAGCACAATATACGTTGAGCCCTAGGGGCGTAAAAACCATATAATAACAAAGTGGTATAAGAACCACAACTTGCATAGAGAAAAGGCCTGGAGCCTTTAGAACCACTGGGGCCACCAGGAACCACCCAAGGTAGTGACACAGGGGACCCACGGGAGATGTGTTCAGTGTCTCAACACAGCAGCGAATCACCATTAACTTCTAAGGGGAAAGTCGCAGTTGGAATTTTAAAGAAAAAGGACACTTAGAAGAGGACTTTGATCAAACCCCTTTAGAACTAGGAGGTTCTAGAGTCAACACCCAAGGGAGTACCATAGTACTCGAGTTATCTCACCCAGGGAAGCCGGGTGCATAGGTGTCTTTTGATGTCGAGTTTTGTCCTTGATTTCCAATGGCGAGTTTCTGCAAAAGTGCTGCTGGAGACCAAGTGGAAAGTGTGCAGGTGGATCCAAGGCTGGATCACAGATGTGAAGAACCTGAAAGCAGAGGGGACAGAGTCTGGGTCACTTGCCAGTGACCAGGAAGGCAATGAGCGGATGCCCACTGTTGTTGAGTGCTTGCAGGTGAAGAAGATGAAGCTTGACTCTTCAGCCACGAGGACCAGGAGGGGTCAACAACAACCAGGTGCTGGATTTGAGCTATTCCACAAAGGATGTCGAGTGCTGCAGTGTCAGTTTCCAGATTGGACCCAACAAGCCTTGGCAACCGCAACCCAAGAAGGAAAAAACTATTTGCTTCGGTGCAGACCAGCAAGGTCTGAGGGACTCACCCTTTGGTGGGGAGTCAGGGCACGTCTGGAGCAACCAGGGAAGCCCAAATAAAAGTAGAGTTACCTTCGTGGAAACCCACCATTCGATGGACCAGGGATCGCGATGGAGCTTCAAGCAGAAATGCTAGAAGCGGGCTCACCGAACACTTGTGGAGTGTAGGCCCACAATCTTCAGTGCAAATGGTGCTCAAGGCTTGGACTACAAGTAGACCAATGTACAACTTCGGGAAAGCTCGGGAAGGTGGTGCACGGTGTCCAGGAGTGCCAGTCCAATGTCATTCGGAGGGCTGCGGGTCTCAGCTTTGCAGTGATCTCGTGTCGGCCTCTGAGAAGTCTGGAAGTCCATGTCCTGAGTCACAAATACTTCGGGGTCCAGCGGGAGTCTCGGAAATGCTGACCGGCAAGATGCTTCTTTGGTGCCGGTTTGAGCAGGGGAGTCACTCCTTGACCCCAAGGGAGACTCTTCAGTCATCTAATCAATATAGTGTGTCGAAGTTCCAGGATTCAGCTTCAGAGTTTTGTCCAGGTATAATCTGAAGTCCTGCTGCCATGGGTCCCTTACTTATACTGAAGAAAGGGGTTGGACATACTCTGGGGACCTACCTATGGGAGGATCTATGGAGAGGGATGGCTAAACCCCTTTCTTTTTGTCCACTTTCACACCAGAGCATGGGAGGAGTTCCCCTGCAACTGGTTTGAACTGGGGTATGCACCGGGACACCAAGAGTGCCCCTAGCATTGTCTGAAAAGCATTCTCTGAATGCACCCACCCAGCCCCAATACGCTAAAGCCTGTTTGGGAGGTGGTTACACCTCCCTGTGAAAGGAATCCTATTGTCCAGGCCTCCCCTGCTGGAGTTTTATCCAGCTGCAGGAGGTCAGACCCGTGTCTGTGGCTGCAGAATCCATTTTGTAATGCTAGAGTTCTTTTAAACTATACCCGGTTGGGTCAGTGTGTACATGTCTCTCCTTCTAGAAGGGTTGAATTCTACCCCCGCCGCCAGGACTGGTGGGGGGTAGGATTCCAAAGTGTTTGACACCAAACACGACATGTTTCCATGCAGCCATTCCAAAGTTAGCATTTACCGCAAGGTTATAATGCACGTAAGGGTATATGGTCTGGCTGCATCACAGAACAGCCTCAGGGAAGAGGCTCCGAAAGTTGCTGGGGGGCCCTGCTCATGAATGCGCACCCTCTCACACAAAACCAAGCACTCTTCCTTCAGGATTGATAAGGCCTGCGATAGGAGTGACTTATAGGTTTATATGTGTCATTGATTAAAGGTAGATATAGGTAACGTATATCTTAGTAAGGGGTGCATGCACCACCTTACCCAGGCTGCAGTAGCAGACCTATGGTGACATTTTGGAAGGCTTCCCAGGGGTTGCATAATACATGCTTCAGCCCCTGGTGGGCCTCTGGGGTACCTAAGGTTTCATATACTAGGGACTCACAAGGGTAACCCAGTAACCAATCTGAAGTGTACCCAATGTACATGCAATCAATTTAGCAATCAATTTAGAGAGGAAGCAGCTAGGCTGGGGTCCTGGTTAGCAGGACCCCAGCCAGACTAAAGTCGAGAAACAGTTAAACAACAGCAAAAAGGGGGTAACCATAGTGAGCAGATCCTACTCTCCTACACACAGGCACTACAGTGGCAGGCCTGACACCCTTTTGCAAGGCAGCTTGTGTGGGTGGCACAATCTGTGCTGCAAGCCCACTAGCAGCATTTGGTTTATAAGGCCCTGGGCACACATGATACCATGTACTAGGGACTTAGCAGTAAAATAAAATAAGCCAATGGTGGACACACTAGTCCATGATAACACTTTACAGAGGGAGCACTTGCAATTTGGCACTGAATAGCAGTGGCAAAGTCCCCAAAATATCGAGACCAGCAAAAAACAAAGTGCAACATATAGTAAAACACAGGAGGCAAAGGCAGAAATACAGGGGAAACCCACACAAATGATGCCAGGTCTAACAGATTGTTACTGGAATTTTGAGTAGAACTGTAGGGTTGATACTCATCACATTGACATCTAGCACAAGCCTTCATCAAGAGTCAACATATTACATGTGTCACATCACTCTTTCTAGGAAAATTGATGGATGAGCAGGCTGATAGGGACATTACTCTGTTCATCAGTTCTCCTCTCATAGTAACTCTGGCCCAGGCTAGACCATGACCTAAATTGCCCACATAAAAATATCAGGCCTTGCTCCCTGCAGGCTGATGTTACTTATCCCACATACTCCTCACCTTTCTATTCAATTGAAAGCAGAAAATTCAAACTTCTGGCCATTTCATATGTGAACATATGTATGTTTGGCAATCTGCAGGGGTCTGTGAGGTATAGTTACCTCCCAGACAACTGTTTCAGATAGTCTGATATGGGCTGAATGATAAGTGGCATGGTACACTTGGCTACCGTCGTCCTCAAATGATTCTAACAATATATGGACATGGCTTACGGGACGAACCCATACATTAAACATCCACATATACCATGATGGTTCTTCGGGGCTCATTGTAGCTACTGTACTCAGAATCACTTGTAGCCTTGGGGAACAGAAAGGAAGAAGTTGCACAGAGTAAATAACTGTATTTGAAATAGTTACCTGTTCTTCCTCTGGTGAGCCATAGAGCTGAGAATACAGGAGAAGGACCTCATCTACCAGGCTCCTCAGCTCCTCTGGAGTGAAGGGACGGGCCCCTGTCACCTTTAGTGCATACCATGATTGCCAGCAGAGGTGAAAAACAGCAGCTAAAATGGAGGAGGTCCTGATAGCTGCAGTATCGTCGGGCAAGTGAGCTATTTTTCAAAGCTGCATACATGTACACTACATATGCAAACGTTAGCCCATGGCTGTGATCGCCATGCATGCGACCGCCTACCGCATGGTCGACTTCCACTGACGGACAGTGTTTGACATGTCCTATTAGCGAGGTCAGGCAGCCAGCATGTTAGAGGTTAGTACATATGTACATAGTCTGAATGTGAGCTGTGCACTGTACACTGCGGTTGGGGGCATTTTCATACTACATGTTATGCTACCCTCACTACAGTGAAAATTTACAATATTCTGATTTGGTGACGTGCACAGTTCTGTTACAGACCTGTGAAGGGCACCTTTGGGATGACAGGTGGATGTTGAAGATTTGACAATGATAGTGCAAAAGGTGTACTGCTTCATAAAGCACTGCAGTTCAGACACATGACTTTTACATTAGTCTTCACATATGTGTTACTCCTTACATAGATACCCTGGGAGAGGGAAGAGACACCAGCCACCTGTATCCCACGCATTTCTAGACCAACACCCCATGAAAGAAAGTCACATCATCACAAAAGTTTGTTTAAATAGGCAAACAATTGTGGATTTATGCCATCAGTTGGAGCGTGACCTCTTACCTCACCTCAATAATCCTACATCAATACCCCCACTGGTGAAACTCATGGCTGTTTTGCATTTTTTGGCAAAAAGCTCAATTCATTTCACTGTTGTTATTTCCGGTAGAATGTCATCTAATGTTCAGTCGGGTTCTCACAGAGTTGCTCACAGCAATGTTTAGACACGTGGGCAGCTACATCCAATTTCTCAGTTGTGACGATTTAGCCACTGTGAAGGTGCACTTCTATGGGTTTGGACACATTCCACATGTGATTGGATCTAATGATGGCACCCATATTTGCTTATTACCACTACATGACAGGGAGCAAGTCTACAGGAACAGGCAGCATTACCATTCTATCAACGTGCAGATTTGCACACCTCAAACTTATGTGCACAGTTCACAGGATCTGACCATGATGCCTGCGTACTGCAGCATACCTCAGCTGATGTCACAACTGGAGAGTGCCCCGCTTGTACGTAAGTGCGATCTGTCCTAAATTTGTGGGGGAAATGTCAGGCAGTATGACCTGAAAGCATGAACTAAATGTTGCCCTTCTGCCTGCCTTCCATCTAGGAGACTCAGTGAATCCCAACCAGCCATGATTGTTAGCCCTGCTGAGGAATCGTACAACATCAGGAGAAGTCCGTGAATAGAGGCCCATGGAAGAACAGAGCAAACAGTGAGTGGACTTTTGGGCTCCTGAAAGCCAGATTACGATATCTGGAGTAGACTAGGACATCCCTCCTCTACTCACCTGAGAATGTGCATAAGATCACATGGCCTGCTGCATCCTCAACAACATTAGCCTGCGAAGGAACATCCCTCACATTGCAGAGGATGAAGGCCATTACTACGATGATAGTGGTGAAGAGGAAGGAACTACCTTTCCTGAGTATAAGTATGGTGTGAGATGTGTTGACTTTGCTGTAAGTGTAGATTATTTGAGCTGTAATTGTTGTTTTGGACTGTGTTCTCTAGAAGTTTATAATGTGATGTGTGTCATATGTATTTATCCTTGGCTAATCTCTTTGTGTTGGTCAGCTTTAGGTCCCTTCACAGTGTCATCTTTATTTGGACAGTCCGGAGTTGTAACATTACCAGGTAGATGATGCTGTTCAAGTTGTTCGAAGTGGACATGGATTGACCCTGGAAATGTCTGTCACAGAGTTTGGGTGTACAGAGCCGCTACCAAGACAGCTTGCAAAATGATAGAATAGAGGTGGACCAGCTCCTTATGGTGCATTGGTCCTAATGCAATGTATGTACCATCATGTGATACACCACAATGTTGTGTTGTGTCAAGTTCATGCTCTCCTCCCTTCAACTTGGCTAATTCATCACTGGATGTAGCTGTTGATTTATCTCCTCATTGTACGGCAAAGTGCTTGTAGCACCTCTCTGACATTTGTTTGTGACATTCCACCAGATGCAGGCAACACCAGAGTGAAAGGACCCTGTGGTCATAAACTGTTGTAATGACATGTGTATGTTTTTGCTTTATTTGATGTAGGATCAATTTTGTGAGGTAGGCAATACAGCTCCAGCTGATGATATAAACCTAGTTGATTGTTGCCTATTGTGTGGGATTTTGTCAGATATATCCCCTCTTTCCATGTTGTGAAAGTCTGCAAGTGATGATATGATCACTTGCCCAGATTAACTGAGTCTTGTCTAATATGCTGTGTTTGTAAATTGTAAAAATGTAAATTGATACTTGTATAGCGCACTACTCACCCGCAAGGGTCTCAAGGCGCTTGTACGAATACCGCTGTGGAACCCATCCTGGCTTTCCGTGTGAGGTGCCTACTCCTGGGCACCCCCAAGGTGGAGGCCAGGCATCCTTAGCGTTGTGGGGGCCGTTGTGGAGATTAAGCAAGCTATTGCCCAGAGTTGCAGAGTGGGACTCCATGATTGGAATAGGCACCGAGGCGAGAATTATCAGGTCCGTGGAATTTTTGAGCCCAAGACCCGCCGAGGCGGGGAATTGAACCCTGGTCCCGGGCTGGACCTCTGCATCAGGGTCTGCCGCTCCAACCATTGAGCCACACTGTTTCAAACATCATGTCAGCCTATGATTTAAGCAAAGGAATAACGATGTTCTCAGCCGAGGCATTTGTATGTGTTTACATACAGCAAATCCATGCTTCCAGAAGTCCCTAGTATTGACATTGTAAAGTTCACCTGGTATTACATTCACATTGTTATCTGTGAGAATAACAACAGGAGACAATGCTTTGGTGATGTGTTTTTAATGATATGAACAAGGCCAAAGAATCAACATGATGTTAAACAGTGCAAACAATAAGGGGAGTCATAAGTCATGGAGGATGAAACCATTGTTGTAGAGTGCAAATGGTAATGAGTCCAAAGTCTAACATACTCCTCCCATCAGATATGGAAAAGTGGGCAGGAATAGCCCAACAAAGTAAATGTGCAGCATACAAAGGAGGGTATTAGGGGCTAGGTTTGCTCCTGGCAATGGTGGGTGTCTTGCCATCTTGAGCTACTTGGCATTTGGGTGGACGTCCCTTCTTTTTGCCAGAGGGGGGATCTGAAGCTGCTTAGACAGGGGCACTTGCAGGGGTGTCATCCTCTGCCAGAGCATAACCCAGATCTATTGACTTGCAGTGTATGTTTTGATTTGTTCTGAATTCCGTCCATCAATTGTGTGTATTTTGGTTTCTCGCCCTAAGTGTGCAGGGTATGCCCAGACGTGGGACCCGGGCTATCCCAGCTGTTATGGGAAAAAACCCAAAACGGTACTAGGATGCTTGTTTCTGGTCCAGAGAGGTCCTGAATTGGCAGTTCGGGCTGGGCTGTTCCCATCAGGCACTGGGTTGAGGCTGAATTGCATATGGTCAGGTCTAAACTGGGCTGGCATGGTGAGCTAAAGGGTGATGGAGTTAACCAAGATCTCTTGACTGGGGGTGAATGTTTTGATTTGTTCTGCATTCCGTCCATCAATTGTGTGTCTTTGCTTCCTGTGGCAATGGCAGATGTTGATGGGTGGGATGTACTTGGACCACAGAAAGGGGTAGATGCAGGTGGAAAAGCCCTGCAGAGGTCAGTGTTAATCTCCCATAGCAGCCCAACCTGGGAAGCCATATTGGTGTGGATGCTAGTCACCTCGGTGTGGATGCTGGCCACCTCAGTGTGGATGCCGGCCAACTCAGTGTAATTGTCAACAACCTCCCGATATATGTCCCTATGCCATTCCTTCATTTCATGGACTTCAGCCAATACCTGGCCCATGACACTTTGGGAGTCCTGGTAGACTATCAGGACTTGGGTGATGGCAGCCTGGTTGACTGTGGCCCCAGTGGACTCATTATGGGGGCCCACAGTTACCCTCCTACTCTGCCTCCCCCACGTTCATGTGCCCTTGGCAAAGGCTGCACCCTCCCACTGGGTACTGGGTCCTCCGTGACTGGGGTGGTGTTAGTCATCAAGGAATCCATGACTGTGGAGCACAGGACGTTCCCAACTGTGCTAGTTGCACAGGTTGGGGGACAGTGGTTGGCTACAAGACCCTCCTTTCCCTGTGTTTACACTTGCTCGTCAAATTTTTGAACGCGTATAATTTTGGAGTATGTTCACTTTCTGATTTCCTTTAAACCTATATTTATTTCTCACTATTACATTTGACCTACGATCCGTTTTACCATGACAAATGTGTACATATCTGTTCATCGTTTTTTTTAGTTCTACATTTTGATGTTACCTTCGGGCACCCTGTCCCAAAATGGCCGATCCTTTTTCACACTCCCATTTATTATCACTTTCACCGTTTCGTTTATGTGTAACCTTGATTTTGGTTTCGTTCTTTTATTTCCACGCGCACTTTGTAACGCCGTTTAGGCTTCTATAATTCTTTTAGTGCATGTATTTGTCCAAAACATCTTAACCGGCGTTAACTAAGCGACCAGGCTGAGTCCTCTTTCTACTCATACACATGATCGGTTAAACCTATAACGCTTCTTCACTTTCGTGTGCCACAACCGAGACTCGCCGTGTGAGCGCGTCCTCTTGACCGCGCAGGTAAGAGTTATCTCCTGACTTGCACACAATCGGGGAATCGGGCAGTTCGTATCACCATCTTTTATTCAATACTGTTTGCACCTTGAGCTAGTTCCCGGCACTTGTAATTCCCTTCGGGTTGCACTTTTGGACTTCGGTCTCTCACCTATACCTTCGCATCCCAGCACGTCTATTTATTATTTATTTTTTGTTTTACACACCTCACATCGTCATTTTTCACGTTTCATGCACATCATATGGATATTTCATCGGAATTTGGGTCTCTAACTGCATGTCTTTTTTTGACGCTTAAGGTATATTTTTTCATGTACTTATGTTATTTGATATTTTACTGAGGTTGTAGTGCTTGCCACCCCCTGATACAGTGTTTTGTTTCCCATAGATCATCATCACATCCCCTGACGAAGGGACATCGTCCCGAAATGCATTCGGATTTGGGACCTTGATAATTGAATTTTGGGGAAATTTATATTGTGATGAATCACTGTTGAATTACATTGAAGTCTATATGATTGAAATATACGACTATGGATTAAACATTCTACTTTGAACCATAACCCCTTGAATTGGATTGAACTTTTATAGAACCACATTAAGAGTGAAGGGTAACACCCATCCAGGAGCACCGCTTGGATTTGGTGTGGGAACCCCCCACACTCTCACAGTACTATTGTTCAAATTTCTATCCCTCATTTGCCAGAAGGGATCCCCTTGCGGCGCCCAGAAACATCACACCTACTTCTAGGACTACTGATCTCATAAACCACGCATAAAAAGCGGAGTGCCACACCATCTACCTTTTTTGTACCAAGTTCTCTGGCAATATAGTGTGAGCACCCAAAAAAAAATGTCTTTTGAAGAAATTTCAAATATCACAGCTAACCGTGCGGAAACTTTTGGTTTTGATCCAGATGAAATTCAAAGGATCTACTCACTTGTGAAGGAGGTGGACCCAACCTCGACCAGCACTTTTTCTAACCCTAGTATGTTAAGGCAACTGTTATACACATCTAAAAGAGTCATTAATCAACGCTTACATGCCGGAACCTTAATTCAATATCACAAGGACCAACGTATACCTAGAGGCCTACGAATCGCCTTGAAGCCGACTCTCTGCAGGAACAACCCAAAGTTCACGGAACGTTGGTATGCCATTCTGAACCGCTGTTCCTTAGATGTCATTCTTTTAATCGTCGAAGAATTGTCAAAAGTTATTGAAGACCTTGATAAAGAAATAGGCCACATTCACCAGAACTTGGAGAAGAACATGAACAAAACTGACCTAGATAAAGCTCTTGAAGACATAAATCTCCAATTAGATAAGTATTCCAAAGAAATTAATGACAGAAAAATTAGAAAATATAAAAGAGACACCATGGACTACAAATTAGGAGAGGTGTACAGTTGGGCGGAGGTCTACGCCCAACGGAGACAACAACGACCATTCTCTAACCCTTCATCTGATGAAGGTGCTTCATCTGATAGTTCAACAACTCAAAAACGTGGTCCACCGTACAGCAGACCTCAGAAGACAATTCCACAAGAGACAGGGGCTACTAACATCTCTTCAAATATTCCTTCTACCTCTGGTGTTCCTTTTTTAGAGAATGGCCCAATTGCCGCCGCAGAACCAGGCGGGGCAGAAACCGTAGCTATCACAACCACAACACCTATAGCTTATGCGACCAGGAGCAAAACAACCTAGTTGTGAACATCTCTCAAACTCCATTAACTTCGAGCCAAATGAGGGTGCTACAAAAAGGGATGTCGTTTGTCCCTACTTATCATTCTAATGAATTGGAAATTGAAATTTGTTTCTTCAAATTCATGCGGAACTTACGGCTGCGCCATTTCTTTAACAACGTGCACCCACCTCTGGACCCCCTGTCCAGCATACCTGCAAAGATCTCAGAAGCAAGAGCACGTTTATGGCTCCTGTGAGCCATAAGATTTTGGACTCATATGAGACCATCACACTCAACGCCTTGAAAGAGAATTTAAAAAAGTCTGCACCCAAGAATCACAACTTTAACACATTTGACTACCGAGCCCTCAGAGAGATTACTGACAATAATGAAATCAGTTGTTCCAAAGCAGACAAAGGTGGAGCTCTAGTTGTTCTTGATCGAGTATTCTACAAGACAAGTGTTAACAATCATGTGAATGACACCAATCTATACATGAAAATGAATTCTGACCCCACAGAAGCTTTCTCTCAAATCTTGCGAACCATCCTAGAAAAAACCCTCGCGATGGGAACCATCACTCAAAAGGATTTGACATTTTTGCTGCATCCTCACCCTACGTGTCCTAGCATTCACATGCTACCAAAAATTCACAAAAACTTAAAACAACCCCCATTCAGGCCAATTGTGTCCACCAAGAATTCTCTCCATGAACCTATTGGTAAATTTGTCGACATGTACCTGCAGCCCATTGGAGAAGCGTGGCTCAGTGGTTAGAGGCGGCAGACCCGGAAGCTGAGATCGGCCGTGGACCAGGGTTCGATTCCCCGCCTCGGCGGGTCTTGGGCTCAAAAATTCCACGGACTCGACAATTCTCGCTCCGGTGCCTACTCGACTCACGGGGTCACACTCTGCGACTCTGGGCAATAGCTTGCTTAATCTCCACTACGGCCCCTCGCGGCGGGATGCCTGGCTTTCACCTTGTGGATACCCTGCTGGGGTATCTCACAGGGGAATACCAGGACGGGTTCCCTAAGCAAGCGCCTTGAGACCCCTGGGTGATTCGTGCGCTATATAAATCGAAATACATTTACATTTACATTTACATTTACATTTACATTGTGAGGGGCATGTCCACATATATACGGGACTCGACTGACTTTTTGAACCAACTGAAGCGAGTGGTCCTTGACCCTAGCATTCAATATACCTTGGCTACTATTGATGTGTGTGCCCTCTACACAGCAATACCACACAATAGGGGCATTGATGCACTAGAGTCCTTTCTGTTATCTGACTCTATGAATGACGACCTGAAAGTGCTATTACTTGAACTCATGCAGTTCATGCTATATCACAGCTATTTTTCGTGCGAGAATGAGTACTATCTTCAGCTTGTGGGTACCTCAATGGGGAATTGTGCTGCCCCCAGCTATGCAAATTTGTTTATGCACCGATTGGAAATTGACAACATTTTGAAAAATGCCCAGTGGAGTGACAGAATCGCTACGTACTGGAGGTATATCGATGACATTTTTTTGATTTGGTCTGGATCATCAGAACAATTATCAGACTTTATCTCCTTCATCAATGATATTGATGATCATATCCAGTTCACCCACACCACAGATCCCAAGTGTTTACCTTTCCTGGATATTCTGGTTACCATGGAAAACAATCTCATAAGTACTTCACTGTTCACCAAATCGACTGACAGGAATAATGCCCTTTGGTACACCAGTTGTCACCCAACTCCATTGAAAAAACATCTCCCCTTCTCACAATTATTGAGGGCTAAAAGAATTTGCTCTGAACCAATGGAATATGTATCCACCGAAAAAAGGATCCTATAAAAATACAGAGACAGAAAATACCCGGAAACGACCTTACAGGCCGCCAGTGATCGTATCAAGTCTAAGAACCGTAATGACCTTCTAGTACCTAACTTGACCAAAAAAAACACTGAGCGACCAGTATTTGTGTCCAAATATTCCTCCAGAAGCCCTGCCATCAAAAATATAATTCTGAGCCATTGGCAAATGGTACAAACTGAACCAGACTTTCAAGGTTTGTTCAACTGCATTCCACTATTTGCCTATCAAAGAGCGAACAATCTCAAAAACATGTTGGAGACCAAACCCAAACCAGCCAATGTTGTCTTCAACGGAACCATACCTTGCCACAACTGTGGTCATTGTAATAACTTTATCAAAGGAAGTGTCATCAACCACCCTTTCTCCGGGAAACCCATCAAATTAAAGACCAATGCCACCTGTGACTCCATGAACTTGGTATACCTTTTGAAATGCCTCTGTGGTCTACCTTATGTAGGCAAAACGGAAAGGAAATTGAAAGTTCGTTTAACAGAGCACAAGGGTACGATCCGAAACAAGAATTTCAAATCATCGCTAGCTGCTCACGTCATTTCATCCCAGCACAACATCAGTCAACTGTGGTTCCTTGTACTGGAGGTTGTCCCCACGAGACCAGGTGTTGACAATCGGAAAAGACTGCTCCAAAAAGAACTTTTTTGGATTAAATATCTGGACTCAAGCCAACCAAAGGGTCTTAATGACAGGACAGAATACAGTTGCTACCTTTAATTATTGTTTCACGAGATATATTCTTGTCCCTCTGTACCTTCAACTTCTTGCAGAAGAAGCTATGACCACCCTATACATCCACTGTTATTTCTGAGTTTTTGTACTTCCCTTCCTTACAATTCTTCTTATCTGTCCTTCACTTATTCCTGAGCCTTTCTCCAGACCCTCCTTTCCCTGTGTTTACACTTGCTCGTCAAATTTTTGAACGCGTATAATTTTGGAGTATGTTCACTTTCTGATTTCCTTTAAACCTATATTTATTTCTCACTATTACATTTGACCTACGATCCGTTTTACCATGACAAATGTGTACATATCTGTTCATCGGTTTTTTTAGTTCTACATTTCGATGTTACCTTCGGGCACCCTGTCCCAAAATGGCCGATCCTTTTTCACACTCAAATTTATTATCCCTTTCACCGTTTCGTTTATGTGTAACCTTGATTTTGGTTTCGTTCTTTTATTTCCACGCGCACTTTGTAACGCCGTTTAGGCTTCTATAATTCTTTTAGTGCATGTATTTGTCCAAAACATCTTAACCGGCGTTAACTAAGCGACCGGGCTAAGTCCTCTTTCTACTCTCATACACATGATCGGTTAAACCTATCACGCTTCTTCACTTTCGTGTGCCACAACCGAGACTCGCCGTGTGAGCGCGTCCTCTTGACCGCGCAGGTAAGAGTTATCTCCTGACTTGCACACAATCGGGGAATCGGGCAGTTCATATCACCATCTTTCATTCAATACTGTTTGCACCTTGAGCTAGTTCCCGGCACTTGTAATTCCCTTCGGGTTGCACTTTTGGACTTCGGTCTCTCACCTATACCTTCGCATCCCAGCATGTCTATTTATTATTTATTTTTCGTTTTACACACCTCACATCGTCATTTTTCACGTTTCATGCACATCATATGGATATTTCATCGGAATTTGGGTCTCTAACTGCATGTCTTTTTTTGACGCTTAAGGTATATTTTTTCATGTACTTATATTATTTGATATTTTACCGAGGTTGGAGTGCTTGCCACCCCCTGATACAGTGTTTTGTTTCCCATAGATCATCATCACATCCCCTGACGAAGGGACATCGTCCCGAAATGCATTGGGATTTGGGACCTTGATTGAATTTTGTGGAAATTTATATTGTGATGAATCACTGTTGAATTACATTGAAGTCTATATGATTGAAATACACGACTATGGATTAAACATTCTACTTTGAACCATAACCCCTTGAATTGGATTGAAATTTTATAGAACCACATTAAGAGTGAGGGGTAACACCCATCCAGGAGCACCGCTTGGATTTGGTGTGGGAACCCCCCACACTCTCACAGTACTGTTGGCTACAATATAACATAACATAACATGTGTATTTGTAAAGCACACGTTCAGCCCTAATGGGGTATCTTGGTGCTGAATAATTGATGTTTATTGTTACCCAACTCAATGGTACTCATTTTTATAAACCTCAGATAGATGAAAGGCTGAGTGGAGCTGCTGGGATTTGAACCTGTGATAATGTGGTTGAACACAGGCCCCTGCAGTGGATGTATTAGTCCATTGAGCCACCAGACCCGGCTGCTATGATGCTTCAGCGTTGGTGGGAGGTGTTGTAGTGGGCACAGTGGGTCCTACTTTTGACATCTGCTCAGGCTGACCAGATGGGCCAGGAGCATCATCAAAGTCCACCTCCTCAGGAGTGCGGTCATCACTGAGGACTTCGTCCTGTGGGGGAGCGGAATTCTGTTCTGTTTCCAACCTCATTATAGGTGCAGTGGTGGATCAACCTGTTGAGAGGTAGAGAACATTGTTAATGTTTGAAGAGCAGTATCTATATCCACATTGTTTGTGTCAAGGTAAATGGGGACCTAGAAAAGAGCAAAATAGAGAGAGATTAGTGTTGTCATCCATTTAAAGGGTGTTAGATGAACTCGATTTCATCGGCTAATTAGCTTTGCAGCAATGTGGCATTCTGGCTTTAGGGACAGACATAACATGTCAAACCTCTGCTACAAAACACAATGCAGTCCTAACATGTGCACATGTCCATTCCAAAGCCTAGTTGTGTCTAATACAGGCAAACACCCAGCTTAGTTATATATATCTTTAGCATTGTTCCTCATGTGAGAAGTACAGAGTCATGAGTCACCTTGCACTGCTAATCAGTTTCCTTCATGGCTCACATATATTTGGGTACATTGTTATAATGGTGTCACTGATGCCATCATTACTTTCTGTTGATGGGTCCAGGACATCATCAAGCAACGTATTGAGATGTATATCTGAGTGGAGCTTTGTCTCTATATTGCACTGTCCATGATAAGCGAAGATCAGTAGTAAAATGAGAGAGAAGTGAGAAGGAGCAAAGAGAGTGTAACATCTTGGTTAGAATTCCAATGACCAGGTCTCCTGGTAGTTGCAGTCAGTTCAAAGTCACTTTAGCAACACTTGAGTAATGGCAACCTACATGAACAGCTAGCATCAGTTGTAACATTGTAGACTATTGAGAAGAGGTTAAGAGAAGTATAGCATCTTGGTTAGAGTTCCAGTCATAGGGGCTTGCAGTAGTAGAGGTAACTTTTCAAAGCCCCTTTAGCAACACTTGAGTAATGTAACCTACTTGAACAGTTAACCTTCATGAACAGATAACATCAGTTGTAACATGGGAGACAAGGGAAGGGGAAAGAGGAGTGATGCACCTTGGTTTTAGCTCCAGTCACAGGGCGTTATGGTAGTTGTGGTAGCCCCAAGTACCTCAACGACCGCCTGACCTTCCACGCGCCCACCCGCCAGCTACGGTCGGCCAGCCTCGCCCTCGCCGCCGTACCACGCATCCGAAGAGCCACCATCGGAGGCAGATCCTTCTCCTACCTGGTGGCCAAGACATGGAACTCCCTCCCCATCCACCTTCGGCTGACCCAGGACCACCTCGCCTTCAGGAGACAACTCAAGACCTGGCTGTTCGAGCAGTAGCGGCCCCCTTCCCCCAAGCGCCTTGAGACCCTTCCGGGTGAGTAGCGCGCTATACAAGTGTTATGATTGATTGATTGATTGATTTTCAATGTCCCTTTAGCAACACTTGAGTAATAGTAAGCTGCCTGACTAGTGAACTGCAGTAGTAACACGACAGACAAGTGAGATGGGGCAAAAGGAGTCTAGCATTTTGGTTAGAGTTGGAGTGAGGGGGATTCATGGTAGTTGTAGCCACTCAAAACTCTCTTTAGCAACACTTGACAGCACGATAGCTGTTGGCAACATGCATTTGGGTTGAATCTACATTTACATTTTCACACATTTAATAGGTCCTAGATAGATATCTTGATGGAAATGCACTTACAGACAGATTTGCAACATGTAGCATGTCCTGGAGTTGGATACATGTGATCTTATATGCAACAATACACATTGCCACAGACATCTCAGATACTTTGAGTATTGTATGTTAGGAAAGTAGATGGATAACAGAATACGAAATGCTGAGTTGAAAGCAAAAAGATAATAGGACCTAATTAGGATGGGAGTTGGACGTCCCTTCCAAAACAGAGCCGCCCAACTAACTTTTGACTGTCCCGCAACCGGAATCACAATGCAAATGCCTTAGAAGGTGGTCACAATGTGTATCCTTTGTATTGTGGCTTGTGCTGCGGCCTGCAACACATGCCGCAATACAAAAAATACACATCTGACATATTGTTGTACTGTGTGGCAGGCACCATTCCTGACAAGCCTTTAGTATGTAGGATTCTCTTCCCAGGGTAAGAGATGTACTGGTGCACTGTCATCTGATCATCCAGTTGGTGGTTGTTGTACTTGTCCCTTACCTTCAGCCTGAGGTCATTCCACTTCTTACTAATGTCTCCCAGTGTGTGCAGGGTATTGCCAACAACATTCACTCTTTTGGCTATCTTGTCCCACATTTCTATTTTCCTACTGAAAAGAGTCTGCTGGATTTGGGACTTCAAAATGTGTAACTCTGCTCTAATGGTTTCATCCACCATGACTGTCAACTCTTGCTCAATGAAGTTGATTTTTTATCTAGCATGCATGGTAAAAAATACAAAAACGTGAGTGAGTATGTGAATGAAGAGCAAAAATAAGTAATAGAGATAAAAAGATGGCAATTTATATTTACAGGTGGTGGAGACTGCTAAATGGAAAGATGAGAATATGTAGTAGTGAAAATGCCTGCCTGTCTGTCTTGCTGTGCTGTAATTGTGAACCAAAGGTTGCCAGTCATGGTAGGGGTGTGTTTTTTAGTGTAATTTGCAGGCGTGCCCACTTGCTGAAGCACATCATGTGTGTAGTTTTCAAATCCATCCTATGGACACTGTTCAATATTTGTTTGGGCGCTTACCATGACGGTCAACAGCTGTTGGCTAACCGCTGTTTGTTAAGCACCGCTGTGATACCACTAGAATGACTGTGCAGACATAATACCCTCATTGCAGACCACATCAATCCCACTGGATAGACCGCCTTGGCTGTGGTTGACATTTCAGACAGCAGAACTCAAAATACGTCTGGCAGTATATCGCTGGCTTAGCAGTGGCATGAACTATGAGGACACAGTCCTTGGGCGGTCTGTCCACCAAACTTGTAATAAGGCCCTAAGTATTGAATGATGAGGTTGACATGAAGCAGAAGAAATTGAAGTAAAAACTCATCGCAGCTCAAATGTGCTCATCGGGGAAGTCAAGAAATTACATTTTTGGAAACACACACCCTATGCAATGATTCTACCCGTACCGAGCTTCTGCCATGCAAGGTGGAGGTGCCCCAGCAGCAGGAACGCCAATTACAACAAAAAGGCGTTAGCTGTTTTGCAGTGAGAGGGAGGTCTGCCCTCTCTCAGGGTCTGATTATGAGTCTGGCAGTCCACGTATGGTCAGACTCACAGTGGCGCGGAGGTGGCAGTCCAGCCACTGCTGAACCAGCAGTCTCACTGCCCTATTTACTAAGCCTGGGCCAAGTACTCCATTCCGTCAGTAGAGTTTGCAGAGTGTAACCCATGGGTGCTAACAAGGAGGGAATGAGCCAACAACAACGTGATCTGTACAAAGAAAAAGGTTTATTTGAGGTTCGCAGGATGTTGGGACTTGATTGGAAAACAGAGTCCGTCTTGGCAACGCTGGTCTGATGGTATCCTGCCGTCCTTCCTTGTTCCGGTCCTCCGGAGTCTTCGGTTCTCGTCACCGGTCGTGCCCCTAAGAAAAAACAAAGGATAGGTAGTATTTAGATGACCGCTCTAAATACTACAAATGATATGGGAAAGGAAGTGCGGCTAACGTTTGTGAGAACAGCCACCACCAGTATAAGCACAAAATAGTCGGGACAGGCAGCAAGTCCTCGCACCACAAGGCGTGTCGTGATTAAAATAAAAAAAACGTGGTTGAGTACTCTGCAACACTGAAAAACTGCCCCCTAGAAGTTACCCGCTCCCACCCTTAAGATAGAAGAGGCCCCGGAGTTTTCTCCATACCTGGCTTAGCCACCTGTCTCCCTGAGTGTGGTTTGTCGAAGCGTGTTGTCGGTGGCCTCCCGGCTCTCCTTCCGATGGTTGCCTCGGGTTTTCTTTGCGGTTAGGGGGTTCCTCCGTGTTCTTGATGAGTCTCCACTCCGACCGGCTTTCTCTCCGTCTTTCCTCGCCTCTGTTCCCAGCTGCTACCTCTGTTTCTTCCGCATCCGTCCTTTTCTCCGACGTAGTCATCTGGAATAGGCCGACAAGCGCTGTCGTCATGGGGGCAGGCCTCGGCTCAGGAAAGTCCATGCCCTCGTTAAAAGGCCCGCTCCAATCCTGCGAAGGAGACTGACAGTCAGTCACCGGGTATACTTCGGGCGATCCCATGACCCCGTGACACAGAGTTTTATAAATTCCGTGCTCCGCTGGGCATGCAGAGTTGCGGCAAAGCTCAGACTCCATGGCGGAGCAGAGTACGCCCCTCAGCTGAGTCAGCTCCCTGCAAAAGATTTTTTTTTAAACCACTTATCTTCTCTTCTGTCATCTGCAGGCTGCACGCCTCCTCGCCCCAGTGTCTCCTTCCTGCCATTGTCCTCCGTTTCACGTCCCCCTACTTACTACGTCTTGCGTGACTATGCATGTGCAAAAAGAGGAGGATGTCATAAAGAAGGAGACACTGCAGCGTGGAGGAGGGCAGCCCACAGATGACAGAAGAGAAGGTAGGTGGGTTTTAAAAAAAAACATTTGTGGGGCTGGGGTGGAGCGGAGTCTTTTTTAACTTCCTGGAACTCCGCGGACCACCACTCTGCTTACTCCGTCCAGGGTTACCTTTTACAACTAGGGCATTTGGACCGCCATTGCAACGCCACTACCACCAGGGATCAGAAATTACTGGCGGTTGTGTGACTGTCTTTGGGCCACAGTATGCAGCAGTCCCACCAAGCAATTTACGGGTTTCATGGCGGTTCCTACTCCATAAAAACTGTGGCATAAAGGAAACAAAGGGTGCCCTACAGGGTCCACTGTTGCCTCAGGGCCATGGGATGCATACTTGGGTGAATGCACCTCAATACCTGCAGGGCATTTAGTGCACCAGTCCATGCCATGCAGGTACTGCCTTTGACTTTCCCATTGTGGTGCCTATTTCAAAGGCACCAACAAAAAACCGCCCACAAGTGACAAAAGAAGTCATAATTTTGTGGGCCGTGCACGCACAGGTTTAGCAGTGTGGGAGTGGGGCGGGGTATGGCGGTCCCTCTAATTTACCGTCAAACTCATAATCAGGCCCTCAGTGCTGACATGAACACATGGAAGTGCTCGTAGACCTGTGACATTCTTTTTTAGCAACATTAGATCCAGTAGTGGTGGCATTGCCGGGATGACTGAAGTCTGCAGATGCCTCTGGTATCTGCATAAGAAGGTGGTAAGGCATTGACATGGGTCATCCTTTAATGTATACGAGCCTCACTCCATGGAGCTACTGTTGACTCGTGCTCGTACATGATATTTGGACAAACTCCAATTATTGTGTTACATAAATATAGTGTCAAGAATACTGAGACATTAATATCGTTCCTAATATCATTGTCTGAAATATAGTTTTAGATGTGGTTCAAATTATCAATTTATTTAATTTTGGTGTAGTTAATATCGTTGGTAATTCGATCATTTTTAGTGATAAATAGTGTGTTACATATTGCATATTTTATCCTATATTTTCTTAATAATGTTTTATGTTATTTAATGTTTTAATATTATGTATATATATAAAAAAAATCTTTATAAGTTAAATTGCACTAGTGTTGTATTTGGTATGTAGAAATAGATGTTTTAGTAGCTGGCTAATAGGTTTATATGGGGTCAGGGTGGGGAGATATTTAAAAATATGTGTTAATATTAAGGTAATATTTATTTTATCAATTCTTTTCATTTTAGATGTTTTTTGTAGAGAGATGTTGGGTTTATATGGGATAAGGGTGTTTTTTTAAAAAACAGTATGTATTAATCTTATTTTATCATTTTAATTTTTAAAATATTTATTTTTTAGTACGAGGTTGGGGCTACTTGCCCTGCAGATCTTCTTGGAAGGAAGTCAACAAGCCTTTGTAACTTCAAGTTGATGCAGTGCCCCGAGGTTCGGTTATTACAGCTCCCACGAGGGATACTGGCCTCAAACTTATTAAGAAAGCAGGGCAGGCATTGGGTGCTTTGGCAAAACACTACCTGTGTTACAGAACCTTTCGGAGACCAGGGGAACTCAGGATCAGCAGACCTGTTGACTTAGTTGCGATGCCTGTGAATGCAGGGGAGTGACTCCTTCACTCCAAGGGAGATTCATTCAAGTGTCTTTGATGCTGCACAGGCACAGACGATGCAGCAGACTGAAAGGGAGACAAATTCGGGCCCAAACGAAGTCCAGTGAAGTCAAGAGTGCCCCGATGGGAGAAAAAGTGGTGTCTGAGCTGAATCTTATCCCACAATGAATCTAGGGACCTACCCCCAGGTAAGCCATTAAGTACCCTAGGGAAAGGGTTGGGAAGACTCAGGGGACCCTCCCAGGGGAGTGTCCAGACAGGGGGGAGGTTAATCCTGTGTCCTTTGTCCAGTATCGTGCAGGAGCCAGCGGCTCCCAGAACTGGTTTGAACTGGACTATGCACGGAGACTCCAAACGTGCCCCTCATGCTGACTTAGTGGTGCTGGCAAGCACACCCACCTGGTCCCAATACACTAAATTGTGTCTGGGAGGTGGTCACACCTCCCTGTGATAGGATGCCTATTGTTCTGTCTTCCCCTGCTCGAGCTTAGCTCAGCAGAAGGCGGGCAGAAATGTGTCTCTGGTTGGCAGCATTCATTTTGTGCTGTTTGGGACTAGATGGCGGGCACCGGGAACACGGAGAGCCTAACGGAGGGCTCTTCCAGTGCTTGGAATCATACCTCTGATTCCAACATGTTCGATATCAAAAATGATAGGATTCGTTGCAGCCAGTTTCGAGAAGGCCACCGCTTAACTACGCGGTGCCCCTCTAAACAGTATATTGCTGCTTCACTGACAACCCGGGAGAATGGACTCCATAGGTTTTAGGGGTGTCCTGCACATGCAGGGAGCACCCTCTCGCTTAGACCCACATACCGTGCCTTTAGGATTGCAAAGGTCTGCTAAAGGGGTGACTTATAGGTGTTAAGTGCTTTTGTGATGTATTCCTATAGGTCCTGAATCGATCCCCCTATTCCTGACCCTATTCTGGTTAGTAAACTAACAAGTTAACTAGTAATCAGCCCATGAGGCAGAAAATCCCCATGATGCAGATACCGTTATCTGACGCAGTCACACTACGGCACAGGAACGTGTTATCTGATTAGGTCATAACGCTTGCGATCTAATTAGACAAGCGATATTCCTCCAGCCCCTGATAAGGCATACGGAGTTCTCATAACAAATCAAACCTATGACAACCTGGGCAAAACCCTGCAGCCATTGTTTTGATTTCACCGAGAACTTCAGTAAAAGAATGTGCTAACGAGCAAGTCGTATGACATCCTTATTGACGTATCTATGTCCATCCTTACGTCAATCTCGGCACCTTAAAGGTATAAATATTACCGATATTGCCCTATGCAAACACACGCGTGGTGACAAGACGGAGCAGCCATACTTGCCGAAGCGAAGAGCAGAGCAGACCCCGCTGGCGCAGCCCCGCCTTCCTGACGCGCTGAGACGCGCTGCTTTCTCCTGCCGAGAATTCCAGCCCCGGCGTTTCTGGGCAGCCCTCGCAGGCAGCCTGGAATATCGAGACCAGAGAGAGAGATACCATCCCTCATTCATCCTAACTTCCAGGTACAGAACTGAATAACCCCTCACAGAGAATTCTTTAGTTATTCACTTGGCAAAAACAAACTTAACTTAAACTGTAACTTTCTATTCCCGCCCACGTATTAGGCTTAGGTCAGGTACAGGGGGTAGGCGTATTTAGAAACACCAGTTGAGTACGTTTAGTCAAATGTATATGTGTATGTAATATATTTTATTCATTTTAAAACATCATATGGCTTAGAAACCATATCAATGTTTTTACAGTATTATTTTATACTATTGCTTTTAATGTATGCACTTTACTTAACTATAAGTATTGCAATAATATCGATCCATTTCTCTTGTATGAGAAAAGAGACTGATCAATAAATAACACCTTTTTATTGAACACGCCCGTCTCTTCCTTTTCTCTACATTCTGATGAGACTAAGAATGCACGTACTGACTGAGTAAAATAAATTGCCTTTTGTTCACACGACTCTCGAGATATACTCTTGATTAGGGGAGAGCAAAGTTGTCATGTTCTTTGGTTGTCAGAAACTAAATCCCTTCTTGTCTAATCAGGGGAGTTAATTCTTTCCTGAACATTCGAGAAAGTTTCTAGTGAACTCTGAGCTAAGCTGGCAAACCCAAAACTTTAAGTCTAGTATCAACAGTAGTAGACCTAGTTAACGTCTGGTCTAGGCCTTTACTATTGTAGGTATTATTCCAATGCGCAGAGCCTATTGGGATGATAGGAACTACACTACATGGCGCCCAACGCGTTTGGAAAGGGCGATACAACTAACGTAAGACATTTAGAGTAACTCAGTCGTGCTTTCTCACTCAGACCCCTTTTCCCATAATACTCCAAAGACGTCTGGAGTGGGTGAAAGGTAATATCCGCTAGACCTCGCAGGAGGGAACTCCTATGTATGGTTCTTGGTATAGTCAACGTTGAAGGATACACAGTTCCAAAATATTGTGCATCTAATCTTTGTTTCCACAAGAAACCTGATCTGCAAACAAACAAAATAACCTTTTGGACAGAAAAATGTCAGACAATGAGGATGAAAGAGAGGCAGTTAGATTAGCAACTGAACTCGCAGCAGCTGACGCTACCATGCAGGCAGCAGACGAGGATATAATACTCATCCCGGTCATCAAAAGGAGATCTATAACTTTAAAACGTATAGAAAATGGACTGACACCTAGAGGTGGCACAGTCATATTCGTAATTGAGGCACACGAATATCGGCAGACAGAGGTATACTATTCATGGATACATTTTCCAGCAGCAAATGCTGTAACAAAGTACTTCCACTATTACAAAATAGAGGAACCTCCTGAAACGTACACTCCTTTCGAGGAGGTGGAAGTACCACTCAAATTTCAAGAGCACCTGCTCTTATTTGATGGCGCCCTAAAACATAACAATCACATCACCAGGCTCGGTCCTTTAGGTAGACCAGGAGCAACGTGGCCGGTCCTAGCCGGATACACACCACATCCAGACATCGAAGGGATGTCTGCAGCAGAGCTGTTAACACAGCTAAAACAATTAATAAAAATACATAGACAATTAGTCCAATATGTGATGCGGACTTCAACAATTCAGCCAGCGATTAAACTTCCACAGCTGACCCCTCACCAGGGGAACACAAATAAAATTACACCACAGAACATCCAGTCCTGTCTAGGGAAGGTACCGGCTAAACGGGAACAAATACCATTCTGGTTGGCACAGAAAATCACCCAAATAGAGGCGGTGTTTCCTGACACCACTCCATTAGAAAAACACAGGATTCTGACTATCTGTCTCCCAATGGGAATCGCACCACACATAGATGACTGTGACACTTGGGGTACAGTCTTTGCTTCCATCTACACAAAAACGCACGGTGTTCCATCCATTTCGGTAATACCAGATGTGCTAAAACAAATTCAAGATGAATATGGTCCAGAACCCGCTTTAACTCTTGGTATGAAATTACTGAAAGACTTCAAGCAGGTCTCGGCTAGACTATTAGCCAACATAAAAGGAGAAGCAGCAAACGTGGCGATCCGCCAGAGGTTAAAAGAGACAGATATAGCAGACCAACAAGCTGAAATAGCCAGAATCATAGAAAAATCCTATGAGGAACTAGGCAGAGATAGTTTAGGTGGGATACCAGTAAAACCACAACTGATTGAAAGTCCTGAAAAAATATTTTATAACAATAAATCTACATCACCAAAAAAGAACTGGGATGGAAACAAACAATCCAATCCTAAAGAAAAGAAATTCCAGTCCAGAGGAAGGTCTCCTAGGCGAAGAGAAAAATCTCCGAACCAGAGACACAGGTCACCACAAAGTGACCCCTCTGGGAATAGATATAACCTTAGAAATAGGGATAATATAAAAAAGCCTGATAGATATCAAGACATTGATACACGTCCCTCTCAATCTTTTCAGACTTCCTCGCAGAAATCGGAAAGAAGAGGACGATCAGAACAAAGAGAAGAGCACGCCAAGTCCAAAGACAAGGAACCTGCTCAGCTAAAAAAGAAATTACAATTTCCAAAAAAGAAGGTAGCCAGTATCAAGGTAGTTAACAATGCCGAGAATACTGAGGACACAACTGAAAAACGGGGAATGGGCTCAGACAATGCTAGACAGCGCAGCAGAAGTGAGCATAGCTCGCAAAGTCCTTATGAATCATCTGGAGACAGTGGACATGAATGAATATCTTCAAGTGGAAACTGCGGACACCAGAGTTAGCAAACCTCACAAAATATACGAAATAACATTGCGTATAGAGGGAGATAAGACTAGGAAAATAAGGGGACTATTTTGGGATAATCTCTCCAAGGGCTATGATATCCTTCTAGCTGAAAAAGACTGGCCACCAGAGTTTGTAAGGGAGTGCCCTCATGGCGAAGAAGTAATTATGCCTGCCTTCTCAAATCATATTCCAATTCATAAAAAGTACACACTTGCCAGGAAATGGGCAGTGGCTCTAGCTCCTGCTTTATATAAAAATCACGTGGGATGGGATGAGGACTCTCCTCCTCACAAAATCCAGTTAAAATCACAACCTACTGCACAAAGACAGTACCCAATTAAGCAAGAAGCTAAAAAACAGGTAAGTGAAATACTAGATCAGCTAGAATACCAGGGGGTGATTGAAACTTGCACCTCACAAATGAACAACCCTTTGTTTCCGGTCTCCAAACCAGACAATTCATATCGTCTAGTTTTGGATTACCGACACCTTAACACATGTTGCAAAACTTTTGCAGTGCAAAACTCACACAGTGCTGCACTAATGAATAACATAGTGCGCAAAAAATACAAAACAACCTTGGACATCTCTAATGGATTCTTTTGTCAAAACATAGCACCAGAGAGCAGATATTTAACTGCATTCTCAATAAATGGCACTCAAAAACAATTCTGTCGGTTAGCCCAGGGGTACAAGAACAGCCCGGGAGTATTCTCAGCGAGAGTAACAGAATTACTACAACTATATGACGATGAAGCATTATCTTATGTCGATGACATTTACTTAACAGATGATGACTTGGAGACTCACTTGAAGAGAGTGAACACCATAATACTTGGGTTCGCAGCAGAGGGTTACAAATTCAACTTTAAAAAATCCAGAATTGCCCATCTGACAGTCCTATTCTTAGGATATGAGTTATCAAGCGAAGGCAAAAGCCTGGCTGACAATTTCCTAGAGAAATGTGCCGTAATCCAAGCACCTAGAACACTAAAAAACCTACAGTCGATTCTAGGCTTCCTAAATTTCGGAAGAACATACATTGCAAATTACGCAGAAAGGGTGAAACCCCTTTATGATCTGATAAAACCAGATTTTAAAAGAACCAATTGGACTCAAATACACACAGAAATTCTGAGATCCTTACAAACAGACATGCTAATTAAAACAAAATTAGAAACACGTGATAACACACGCAATCTTGTGATTCGAGTCATCCCAGGGAGATGCGGATTCACATACCTGACCTCTAATGAGGGAGAAAAGGTACCAATTGCATTCAAATCACACTTGTACACAGAAGCTGAACAGAAATTCAGCAACAAAGAAAAAATTGTTCATGCTGTTCAAACCGCAATAGCTAGAGAAAAAGATCAAGCTGACGGTAGACATGTCACAGTCAGAACAGCAGAATCAGCCTTTGAGGCACTGACAACACCGTGTAATTTACCAACAACAACATTGAATCCAAAGTGGATACAATGGGTGAATTCAATCACAACGGACAAAGTATACTATTACCTTGATCCAGAACTAGAAGAGTTGGAAAATCTAGAATATGAAAGAACATTCCCTCTGCCAATCGACATTCTGCCTTTACGACATTACGCCTGTGTGATTTATACAGACGGACATGCTCAACCTCCCGTTTGGGGAGAACAAGCATACAACCCCACATGTGGGATTACAAAAGAAGTGTGGCGCGGAGGTAAACTAAAACCTCTATTAACAAAAACACACTCAGTAGAGACTAATTCAGAACAACAAACTGAGATAGTAGCTTTGAAAATGGCGCTAGATAATGCGGATCGCGAATTCCCGACACTTATAGTGTCAGATTCATATTACTGCGTCAAATCATATAACAAGGATTTGCAGACATGGATTCAAAACGGTTACAAAGATGACACAGATGCACCAATAAAGCAGAAACTGCTCTGGGAACAAATAGCTCTTTTACAAAAAGAACTACCAAAGACTCACGTGACACACTCACTGAGTCATCAGCGTGATGGCGTTCACGTTGCAGGGAATTCATTGGCTGAGACAGCCACAGCGGCAGCCACTAAATCGGCTCCCGTAGTTCGAAAAAAGCGTACATTAAAATACATTGACGGTGAAACAGTGGTGGCGGTGAAAACGTCATCAAAAGGCGACTGCTCAGCGCTACCGATCAACGCTACAATCGGATGCGCCAATGGATGCAGAAACATTGTTGAGCCCGATCAAGGTTCATGCTTTGTGCTGCCCTCAAAGGCTACCAATCCTGATGACGGCATTCGTGGAAGCTTCACCACTACGATTGATGGGTAGTGAAGTTCAAGATGAAAGCAGCATCGAACAGGTACGACCTTCTGTCAGCAATGCAAATCAGAATGTCAATGGAGACAATCATGCGCACGAATGAATGATTACACCTATTTCCGAGTTAGTGGAACTTTCCCAGGAAGCTGTTGAAAGTTTTTTCGAAAGCCTAAATGATATGATGTTCTCACCAGAGCAGAAATAGAGACTTTTGAACAAGCTCGCACACGGCGTTCCCTGAATTCGGCCTTCAACTTTAAAAATAAAGTCACATGAACAATCTTTCCTCCAGTTCACGGACAGCAATTTTTCAGCAGCCCCCAAATAATTTTTCATATTTTTCGGGACACTATCTTCTGCTTAAAGTAAGAACTATTCTTAAAGAACTAAGGTTTCTAAATTTTAGATAGCTTATAGACATAGCTTATAGACATTAGCTACCCGCAGGTATGTTCACAAATACTTTATTATGTGATGGAATGGTCTCGAACCTTTTTTCTGTATTAAGAGCCATTTCATGTGTAATTCTCATATACCAAATAGCAATAATGTATACAAATGCGATTACTTTGGCATAATTATACAGCTTGAGTGCATACAATACATATGACTGCAATTTTTTCCGTATATTTGAAAAATTTCAAAATGCATTTATGTATTTTGGGGTGGTAAGGTATACACTATACTCTGTAGTATGTTGGACTGTGTTATACTATGCCTAGATTAGTAAATATGACCATAGTTAGCGTGGAGTGGGTGTGATGTATTCCTATAGGTCCTGAATCGATCCCCCTATTCCTGACCCTATTCTGGTTAGTAAACTAACAAGTTAACTAGTAATCAGCCCATGAGGCAGAAAATCCCCATGATGCAGATACCGTTATATGACGCAGTCACAGTACGGCACAGGAACGTGTTATCTGATTAGGTCATAACGCTTGCGATCTAATTAGACAAGCGATATTCCTCCAGCCCCTGATAAGGCATACGGAGTTCTCATAACAAATCAAACCTATGACAACCTGGGCAAAACCCTGCGGCCATTGTTTTGATTTCACCGAGAACTTCAGTAAAAGAATGTGCTAACGAGCAAGTCGTATGACATCCTTATTGACGTATCTATGTCCATCCTTACGTCAATCTCGGCACCTTAAAGGTATAAATATTACCGATATTGCCCTATGCAAACACACGCGTGGTGACGAGACGGAGCAGCCATACTTGCCGAAGCGAAGAGCAGAGCAGACCCCGCTGGCGCAGCCCCGCCTTCCTGACGCGCTGAGACGCGCTGCTTTCTCCTGCCGAGAATTCCAGCCCCGGCGTTTCTGGGCAGCCCTCGCAGGCAGCCTGGAATATCGAGACCAGAGAGAGAGATACCATCCCTCATTCATCCTAACTTCCAGGTACAGAACTGAATAACCCCTCACAGAGAATTCTTTAGTTATTCACTTGGCAAAAACAAACTTAACTTAAACTGTAACTTTCTATTCCCGCCCACGTATTAGGCTTAGGTCAGGTACACGGGGTAGGCGTATTTAGAAACACCAGTTGAGTACGTTTAGTCAAATGTATATGTGTATGTGATATATTTTATTCATTTTAAAACATCATATGGCTTAGAAACCATATCAATGTTTTTACAGTATTATTTTATACTATTGCTTTTAATGTATGCACTTTACTTAACTATAAGTATTGCAATAATATCGATCCATTTCTCTTGTATGAGAAAAGAGACTGATCAATAAATAACACCTTTTTATTGAACACGCCCGTCTCTTCCTTTTCTCTACATTCTGATGAGACTAAGAATGCACGTACTGACTGAGTAAAATAAATTGCCTTTTGTTCACACGACTCTCGAGATATACTCTTGATTAGGGGAGAGCAAAGTTGTCATGTTCTATGGTTGTCAGACACTAAATCCCTTCTTGTCTAATCAGGGGAGTTAATTCTTTCCTGAACATTCGAGAAAGTTTCTAGTGAACTCTGAGCTAAGCTGGCAAACCCAAAACTTTAAGTCTAGTATCGACAGTAGTAGACCTAGTTAACGTCTGGTCTAGGCCTTTACTATTGTAGGTATTATTCCAATGCGCAGAGCCTATTGGGATGATAGGAACTACACTACACTTTGACCCAAGATATAGGAGACTCATATCTTTAGTAAGTCGTGCTAGCGCCAACTTACACAGGCTGCAATGGCGACCTGTAGTTCCATTTTGAATATTGTCTTATGGGTTGCATAATACATGCTGCAGCCCATGGGAGACCTCTGGTGTACCAATGTCCTGGGTACCTTAGTACCATATACTAGTGACTTATAAGGGTACCCCTGTATCTTAACTGGGATGTACCTAAGTAGTGAACATAACAAATTAGGGAGAAAGCGGATAGACTGGGGTCCTGATTAGCAGATTCCCAGTCTGACTAGTCATTAACAGCTTAGCACCAGGCAAAAAGTGGGGGTAACCATCAAATCAGATCCTACTTTCCTACACATTCTATTGTAATCGGTCTGTCAGAAAAGGTTCCTAGTCAGTTGGAAACATGGGTTCCCACATGGGCCAGGAAAATCTGAATGCCGAAAGGAGCCTTTCTGACGAACATCGTAATTAGGCCCTGAATTTTAAATGTATTTGTAAAATATTTATAGTTGTATTGGTAAAAACAAAATTTAGAACTGTTGTAAAAATATTTATACAAGGTGTTGACAATATTAAAAAATATTTTAAAAATAAATGTGGAGTTTTAAATCAAAAGTATATTATTTTAAATTTGTATTTAGATATTTACTATTTTCTTTAAATAAAGTGTGAAATCATTGAAGTGTTGTAAAAAGTGGAAAAAATATAACTGCATAATGTGTAGTATAAAATATTTTCAATGTATTTGTCAAAAATATTATTTTAGTTCAAGATATGTATTTTTTATTTTGAATAAATATGTGTTTTGAAAACAAAATTGTATGTGTTTTTCAAATTTGTTTACATTTTAGTCTCCAACACCTTCACTGAATTACTTTGTAGTCCAGTGTGAAGAGTATACGTCACCCCTTTAGTGTTTAATACCTTTTCTGAGTTTGTTTATATTTGAGTTGGTTTAGTAAATGTTGCCCCTTTAGTATCCAAAACGTTCCATGAGTTTGTTCAGATTGGAGTGAGAATAGTAAATGTTTCCCCTTTAGTGTCCAGCACTTTCCTTGAGTTAGTTTATATTAGAGTGGGAATAGTACATGTCGCTCATTTAGTGTCCAACACCGTCCCTGAGTTTGTTTAGATTGGAGTGAGAATAGTAAATGTCACTGTTGGAACTGGCCCTTTTTGCAGGGTCAACCCCAAACTTTTTGCTTATTCCTCCCTTATTTTTCCTGACCCGTGGCTGTTGGCAATAGGACTCTGCGCACTTTACCACTGCTGATCAGTGCTAAAGTGCATATGCTCTCTGTGTAAATTGTTGTTCTGATTGGATCTACATGATTGGCATATTTGTATCACCATGAAGTCCCTAGTAAAGTGCACTGGGTGTGCCAGGGCTGGTGATGATAAATGCTACTATTGGGCCTGCTGCACTGATTGTGCCACCTACATGAGTAGCCCTAAAATGGTGTCTCAGGCCTGCCACCGCAGTGCCTGCTTGCAGTCTGTGAACTGCCATGTCCTCCTGGTCAGTGTCCCCACTGACCAGGCCATCCCTTCCCTTTTTGTACACATTGGTCACCCCTATGGAAGGCCCAAGGTACCCCCCCTGGGCAGGGTGCAGTGTATGTGAAAGGTAGAGCATGTACTGGTGCAGGTGACAGGCTCTGGTAGTGAATGGCAGCCATTTTCGTTTTCACTATTGTAAGGCTATCTTTCTCCATAGATTAACATGGGGGATGCTGGCTACAGTGGCTACCAGCATTTCTTCTCATAGGAACAAGATAGGACATAAGAGTCTAGTATCCCTGAACTCAGAATTTAATAACACATCTTTTAGGAAAGGTTGTTTTTAAATCCAGTGTTTGAGAAGAGCACTTTTAGAAAGTTGCTGTTCTCTTGTCTGACCCTTCTGTGTGCCTTGGCATGTTTGTGTATTGATTGTCTGGTTTGGGAGTGACAGGGGCTGGGGATTCCCCAGGAGGCTGGCTGAGTTAGCTCTAGGCTGAATGACTGCATTTGCAACTTGAGTGGTGGGAGGAGATAGCACCTGGGCCTGAATAGGGCTGTGCCTACCTTCCACAATGCTGGCTCCACCTCCTGCTGGGCGGCTGACGACCCTGCCCTTCACTCTGAAAGGAAAGGAGAAGCCAGGTAAACAATCACCGGCGAACCCACAGGCCACGCCCCTTTCGTGAGGCCACGCCCCCTGACGACACTATTTAAGGACGCTGACTACAAGCACCACTTAAAGAGCTAAATCTCCTGAGGCGGAAGCCGGGAGCACGACCACAAAAGCATTTTTAATATTTGAGTGTCACTGATTGTGTTGTATTTTTATCGTACCTGACCTCCATTCCTCACTTGTATCGGGGCTCAATCACGCTCCTGAAAAGCCCGCGCAGCGGATCTCAGCGCTGCCGCGGGATCAACAACAAACACCACTGCCGCCATCACCGGCGAACCCACAGGCCATGCCCCTTTTGTGAGGCCACACCCCCCACTGCTGTCTTTCACCTCGCATAAATAATGTGCATCTTCCGGACGCGCAGCGGACGCGCCACTTGCGCGCCAAAGGAAAGCCAAAGGAAAGCCCGTCTGCGCCCGTCCGCGCCAGGACTGGCCCAGGGTCCGAGACCCCTGGAGGAAATACACCTGCAGTTAGGGTCTACGCGCCTGATTTGCTACTCTCCTTACGACTCCCTGTCAATCAAAACTGTAAGATCCTACCTAACGACAGGCACAATTCTATCTCGTGCCCTGCCTGCAACTTTCTACTTGAGGTCCCTCAGCTCTGTCGGCCCGTTTTTACTGGCCGCAAACCGGTACACACGTGGCTACTTGGCAGCCTTAACTGCAAGTCTCTCAGTAAACACAAAAGAAACATCTATGACCTTCTGTCCGACAACTCACTGGATGCCCTTTTCCTCACTGAGACATGGCTACATGCCAGTTCGGGCCGAGATATCGCTGAAGCCCTACTGCCAAACTATGCCATCGCCAGAAAAGACCGAACCACTGGAATAGGGGGTGGCATAGCAGTCATCTTCAAAAAATCGCTGCAATTGCCTTTGGAACCGGTTTCCTTAAACGCCTGCGAGATGGCCCTTTTTAAACTCCAACTCCACCCGAATTTCACCTTCACAGGTCTACTGATTTACCGGCCACCTGGCCCTATTCAACCTTGGGCCACTCAACTGGTGGACTGGACCGCTTCGGTCCGGGTGAACTATAGCAACTTATCCATCATAGGCGACCTGAATGTTCACTTTGACGACACACTGAACATACCGGGTAGAAATGTAATTCACGACCTTGCTGCCATGAACCTCTCTTTGTGGAACTCGGGAGCTACACATAAAGAGGGTCACCTCCTGGACCCAATCTTTTCCAGCATTCCCCTGTCGCACTGCCATCCAGCTTTGCCCCTACACTGGTCATACCACTTCCTAATTAATTTCAGTGTGTCTGATCCAACGTCTCCTAGCCCGTCTAGCAATACAGGACAGTCCTGCAAAAGGAATTGGAAAAAACTGGACATAAATCACTTCGTGTCCGTCCTAGACTCTGCTCCTCTGGGTGAAATATTTGATTCTGAGGACATAGAGATTGCAGCCACCAAGATTAATAAATGGCTTCTAGGAGCCTTAGACATTTGCCTTCCTGTGGCTCGCAAAAAATTCACATCCCACAACGCTCCAACGTTATGGTACAACGAGCAACTGAAGGCTGCGAAATCCAGGTGTAAACGTCTGGAACGCTTTTGGAGGAAAGATTACTCCCCTGTAGCCAGCTCGATCTACAGAAACGAACTCAAGCTCTACCACAAAGCCTGTACCACGGCTAGAGCTAATTACGTAGCGAAATCTATTGCTGAAGCCACAAATAAATCTAAAACTCTGTTCAATCTGGTAAAAGAGTTAGCGGGCTCTAACACACCAGCCAAACCCCTTCCTTTGAGTAATGTCCAATGTGAAGAACTGGCTCAGATCTTCACAAAGAAGATTGAGACCATATACCAGGATATAGTAAAACAACACCTGGCACAAACAGCGACGAACTTGGATCCCGGCCTGAACAAGGAGGCCAACCCCCCTCAGCCATACCTGTCCTACGAGCCACTAAAATTCTGGCCCGAGATAAACGTCCATGGTCTTCAAGACATCTTAGGGAAAATAAAAACTGGCTCTCCCAGCGACCCCCTCCCGATTTCCGTACTCAGACTCTTGGACACCTCACAACTCTTCGTCATATGCCAAACTCTGAATCTCTCCCTCTCTACGGCAAAAGTCCCAGCAATCTGGAAACATGCCATGGTTTCTCCCTTACTCAAGAAACCATCGGCAGATCCAAAAATCCTGGCCAATTTCCGCCCAACGGGCCCGATTCACAGAACTAATTTAAGACAAAATCCTAAACTTACTACTTTTGGTATTCACAGATGTTAGGATTTTGTCTTAAGTTTGTCTTAAGACAGACTTAAGACAGACTTAAGTTAGGATTTTGTCTTAAGTTTGTCTTAAGTCTGTCTAACTTAAGACAAAATCCTAACATCTGTGAATACCAAAAGTAGTAAGTTTAGGATTTTGTCTTAAGTTAGTTCTGTGAATCGGCCCCAATATCTCTCCTACCCGTTTTCTCCAAAGTCTTGGAGAAACATGTCCATGGACACCTCGCCAGATTTACGGAGGCAAATAACATACTTCACCCCTCCCAATCGGGTTTCCGCCCTGGCTTCTCGACAGAGACGACACTGCTCGGGCTGATGGAAAATCTTCGCCTCCTGGTCGACAGAGGGGATTCCGCCGCGCTGATTTTACTTGATCTCAGCGCAGCGTTCGACACCATCTCCCACAATATTCTGCTAAATTCTCTCTCCACCGTGGGCATTAGGGGCGATGCATTGGATTGGATGGCATCTTTCTTGACACGCAGGACATTTCAAATCACCTCCAGTACCGTGGTCTCAAATATCCACCTATCCCCCTATGGAGTGCCTCAGGGCTCTGTGTTGAGCCCCCTACTTTTTAACATATACTTAACCCCGCTCGCCCATATCGCCGAAGCAGCAGGTTTAAATATGTTTACCTAATCCGACGATTCACAGATCGTTTTTTCACTCTCCAATGGAGACCATGACTCCTCCTCCCTCCTGCAGTCAGGTCTTAGGAACATCGCCACTTGGATGAGCGACAATATGCTCAAACTTAATGGCAGCAAAACGGAGGTTCTAATACCGGGTCCAAACCAAAATCTCTGGAACCCAAGACACTGGCCATCCGAAATGATCTCTCTACCCACCCCGTCGCAACAAGTAGGAAACCTAGGCATTATCATTGACAATGGCCTAACTATGGAGCCCCAAGTCACCAACCTTACATCCACCTGTTTCACAATTCTGAGATGGCTCAGGAAAATCATTTGGATGTTACCTGACGACACACAAAAGACTGTGGTCAACGCATTGATCACCTCCCGTTTAGACTACGGGAATGTCCTCTACCTAGGGTCATCACAGGCAGTCATGCGACGCCTTCAACTGGTGCAGAACGCCGCAGCAAGACTGCTTTGCAAGTGCCACAGAAGGGAACGCATGTCCGGTCACCTAAAGGCACTCCACTGGCTACGAATCTAAAACAGGGTCAAATTTAAAACACTTAGCCTTATGCACAGAATAAAATGGGGCAATGCCCCCAGATACCTACAAACCCTTGTGCAAACCTACACGCCGGCTCGGTACCTGAGATCTTCATCTCAAGGCCTCTTTTGTTTGCCCAAAATACGCCGTGTGAGGATGGGGGGAAGATCCTTCTCCCTATTGGGGCCCAAGCTCTGGAACTCCCTCCCTCAGCATCTTCGCTTGGAAACCCGCTACATCCACTTCCGTAAAGCCATTAAGACCTGGCTTTTTGACCAGTAACTTGCTCCTGCCTTTCCCCTGAGTAAATCGACCTGCCCATGAGGTTTAGTATCTCCTAGCGCCGGAAAACCCTTTTTGGGTAGCTGTCACGCTTTAAAAGCCCAATAAATAAATAAATAAATAAATAAAGTGCTCAAGCAACACCCAGAACTGGTTCAGACCGGGCTCAGGGCCCACTTGCACAAAGAGAAAAAAGACTTTTAGAGGTATATGTACAGGACCCCTGACAACAGAAAATTAGATCATCCTGGAATCAAGAAGAAACCTCTGCCAAGGAGAAAGCTGAAACTGAAGAAGGACGACAATCCTGCTGTTGCTCTGCTGGACTGACCTGTTGCTTTGCTGCCAAGGAGAGGGGAAGGACTTTGCTTTGTGCTGTGTCCCCTTGCTTGAAGGAATCTCCAAGGGCCTGAGGAGAGCTGGCTCTCTGTTCTGAAGTCCCAGGAACAAAAGGACTTTATCCCCAGCTTCCCTGAACTCTGCTGAGAGAGTTCTGTCCTTCCTAGAGTGCTTGTTCCGGTTGTGGGGCCTCTGGGAGTTGTACCTGTGCTGGGAAGCTTGAAACTAAGCTTGAGAGACTTTTGCAATTGAAAAGTTATCGCATCGCTCGCTGTGGAGCGCATCCCCAACAGTGCGAGGAAATTCCCGCCCCTACGAAGGCCGAGATCGTCGCAGCGCCTGTTGCCGCTGCCAGAGCCGTCGCATCATTTGTTTGCGGGACACACTAGACCGGTGCGGGAAAGTCTAACATCGATGTGCGTGTCGTCGCAGAGCCTGTCGTCGCTGGGTGAGATCGCCACACCGCTTGCTTGCGGACAGCATCACGTCGCTGCGAGTGTCGTTGCAGAAACCATCGCGTCGAGGAGCCGCGAGAGAGAAGATCACCGCTGGTCCGTGCATCGTCGCCCCGGAGATCGTCGCAACTCCAAAGATCGTCGCATCGTGCCTTTTGCAAGAACAAACTTCCTACGGAACCTCCGCACCGGAATCCATACAAGTGGCCTTCCTCCCCATACAGACTGAATTCGTCGCCACATACCCGCTGCTGCAGCGGGGCTGTCCCAAACGCCTCCCCAGGGTCTCAGGAGCAATGCATCACTTGTTTTACACCGCACCAGCTTCTGCTTTTGGAACTTTGTCGCAACTAAAAGGTACTGTGTTTAAACTCGACGCAACTGTGAACTTTTCACGCATCTATGGATTATTTTATCGCAACTTGAAGAATTTTATCGCAACCTTAAGAACTCTTTTGAAACCACATTCTTGAACTTTGTATGTTGGATTTTTGTCATTTTGGTCTTGTGTAGTTTAGATTAAATACCTTTATTTTTCTAAACTGTTGTGGAGTCAGTTTGTTGTGTTTTCTCTGTGTTACTGTGAGTGTTGGTACAAATACTTTACACATTGCCTCTGGGTAGCCTACACTGCTCGTGCCAAGCTACCTAGAGGGTGAGCTGGGGTTATCTCAGAGGGTTTCCTCCTTACCCTGGCTAAAAGCAAGGGTCCCTATTTGGACAGTGGTTCCTACCCCTGCCATCTAGAGACCCCCAGTTCTAACACTATTGGTCAGTGGTGGGAAATTGAACTTGTATTTGTACTAGACCCACAGTGATTAGTGTACATCACTAGTGAGTGCAGACCACTACGCCACCGCATACTACATTTTTTTTTTTGGGTCTATTTTTCATCATAACCCTGAAAGAATCCAACCCTTGTGTCTCAGAATGGTAAACCAGCAAGTGATGTTGCAGAACTGGAATTTGATATTGAAATGTTAAGTGATTACAAAGTAGGTCAACTCAGGCAGTGCTGCAGGAACTTTGGATGCCCCATGAAGCGCTGCTCCAAGAAGGATGAACTACAGGAGGCCTTAAGGACCTGGTGGGAGACCAAAGAGGCTGGGGAGACAGATTATGCAGAAGTGGATGAGGATGCACAAAGGAATGGTTTCAGGCCACAGGATCTGCCTGTGTCCAGAGCAGCCTCAAGGGCTGGCAGCAACCATTCAGCTGAAAGTTTTTCCCCAGAGGAGTTGGAGGAAAACCAAAGGGCTAGAGATCATAAGTTAGAAATGTTGAGGCTTGAAATGGAGCTGAAGCAAATGGAAAGGGCGGCGGAGGAGAGCAAAAATGCTTGTGCCCTGGAGGAATTGAAATTGACCTTGGCCCATGAAGTAAGAATGAGGAAGCTTGAGTTGGAGCTCAAGAGGCTTGAGGCCATGAGGGTCTCAGCTGAAGAAGAAACATGGGTAGCTCAAGAGGTGAGCTTTGCTGAGTTGGAGGTGGAGTCCAGCTCAGATGGTGTCAGCATGGTTATGATATCTAGTGCTGAGAGAAAGGTACAAACACCCAGAGATGTGGTGCCTGACTTGAGGGAGGGGGTCGACATACACCAGGGGGTTCAGGTTTATGATGTAGTTTCAGTGGAATGCAGGGTTCCTGAGGTAGATTGGGGGACTGGCAAAGGGGACCATATTCCTAGTGGTGGGAGGGACACTCTACTGACTCTAGATGAGAGGTACAGGGAGAAGGGTTCCCCCATGGTGGAAACCTTGGTGTGTGCGTGTGAAGACCAGCCAGAAGAGTATGGGTTGTGTGACAGAGACAGTCAGATACTGTCTTTCCAGTCTCAGGAGAGTGGTGTGGGGTACTTGTGTGAGGCACTGGAGGGTGAGGCAAAGGGTAGCTTGGTTAACAACTGTGGGGGACTGTGTGATTCATTTGTTGGAGAGCATATTTTAAGTCCCTGTTTTCCAGAGCTATGCCAACACCCGGTGGAGTGTGAGTTCTCTGACCCCAGAGAGCTTGCGTTGGAGGCAGACCTCCTGGTGGATTCCAGAAAGTCTGAGGAGGCATTGGGGAGTGATCCCAAAAGGAGTGGCTTAGATATCTTCCAGACCTGTGAGGTGGAAGAGGTTCAGTGTAGCCCAGTTAGGTCCCAGTGTAGTGAGAGGGGTGTAGGGGCTCATGTCCGGTCTCAGTGGAGAAGGAGTGAGTGTGGGACGGTGCCTGAAACCCAGTCTCCGGGCCTGGAGGGTTCCTTAAGGGAACACCAGGTTGGGGGCCTAGAAGGTGCTAGTAGGCTATTTGAGGAGGATCTCCTAGGGTCTGGTGAACAGGGAGTCCCTGTAACCAGGCCTCCATCCGTTCTGGTGTCTGGCAGTTCCGATCCATTTGGGAGGGTACAGAAGTCCAGACTGAGGGGTGAGAGGGGGAAGGAGTTCCCTGTGGGAGAACCAGTGGGTCAGGGACCAGTCAGAAGGGCTGAGTCCCCAGTGAGTGACCATGGTGACCTCACTTCTGTCCTGGGGGATCTTCCCGCGCTGTCAGGTGGACAGGGGTCGAGAGACCTGCGCCAGGCAGACTGTCACAGGACACATGAGTTGTGTGTCACCCTCAAGGGGGTAGTGTGTGAGTCCCCAGAAGTCCTGTCGTGCCAGGCAAGTGCACAACCGCAGGTATTGGTCCCTGGGTTGGGAGACCAGGTTCGTAAATGTCATCCCTTTATGGTCCAACAGCTTCCCTGAGTTTTTTATGTTGCAACGGTACCTGGATTGTGGGTTGACTGTTTTTATGGAGGAAGGAACACCTTCCTGGACAAAAATTATAAATGGCAGCATTTTCTTCTTAGTATATGTGCTGCAGAATGCAGCTCGCAATGAAAGAGGAAAAGACAAGGAGAAATAAAAGTATTTCCTCTCCTTGCGCCAGTGCTATGACTCCCCATGTGGAGGCGTAGGATTCTGAAACATTCCCAGCTTTACAAAACTTTGTACATCTGGGAATGTGTCAGGTTCCATGGATATTGCGTGGTAAAAAGTCACATCAACACCCATGGAATGCTCGTTTCACACAAAGTAAAATGTGAAAGGGGCCCATATTTACAACGCCATGAAAAGTCACTCAGCGTTACTTTACGTGGCCTTATAAATATGGACAGGCACACTGCGCTGCTGGTGCATCAAAATAATTGATACAGCAGCAGCGCAATGGCCTTGTAAATGAGGCCCACAGTGTCCAACACCTTCCCTGAGTTTGTTTTGATTGGAGTGAAAATAGTAAATGTTGCCCCTTTAGTGTTCAACACTTTCCCTGAGTTTTTTTTATAATGGGGGTGGGAATAGTAAATGCGACCCCTTTAGTGTCCAAGACCTTTCTTGAGTTGGTTTATAGTGTAGTGAGAATAGCAAATGCTACCCCTTTAGAATGAAACACATTTGTTTAGTTTGTTTGTAGTGTAATGGGAATAGTAAGTGTTATTTTACTAGTGTTAAAACCTTTGTAACTTTTTTTGCATTGTTATCTGAATATAAAGCTGAATTTTTATAATTGTATTTATTTATTAATGAATGCAATAAAAATAAACACACACATATTTTTTACATTTTTATCTTGAAATAAATAACAATTTGTAGTTGTGAAATGCATTTACTAAATACATCAGTAGAAATGTTTATACATAAGTTATTTTATAGCTGTAAAACAAATACAAAAAATAATAATTTTTATGACTTTTTACATATTATATTTTTTGAAATATTGCAAATGTTTCCACATTTCTTGAGCATTTTTATATATATTTTATAACTGTTGTTTAAGATAAATATGTTTAGTATATATTAAATAATTTTAAATATGTTATGCTAATATTTATATATACTTTACATTTTTTTAAATAATTTTTACTTTTTTTTTTATATATTGTATAATTTTTTTGCAAATTTCTGAAATATTGTTATTACATTGTTATGTTCTTCACATTGATTCCTATAAGGAGATAGTCTTTTATTCTTTTACTAGGCTGCCATTGTTTTCTACTGCTACCTATATTTTGTACACTTCTGATGTTATTTTGAGCTGTATTTTAAAGGAAAAAGTCGTGGTTTGGTGCTGCTGTTCATCGCAACAGGTAAGATACTTCTTAGCAAATTTCAAATTTCAAATGTCTTTATTTCGATTGTTTCATCATAAAAGACGGTACCATAAAAAATACATCATGAAAAGACATACAACAATTTATGAAGGAGTTTAAAATATCAATTGTTTCATCATAAAAGATGGTACCATAAAAAATACATCATAAAAGGACTTACAACAATTTATAAAGGAGTTTAAAAACAGTTATATAAATGTTTTAAAAGACGTGATTGTATTTAAAAATAAGTGGATGTCTATAGAAACATCTGAATGATCCAGCTCAGACTAAATCGAGTCGCTTCATTGCTTACTGCTTGGCCCTGATAATCCACACCCAGCCTAGGAATTTTGCAACAGCAATTACAATTGGTTAACTTGTATCAAACCTCAAAATTCTTAGGGCAACCGACCCTACACTTGTGCCCATATTGTGGCAGATGGGTTTGAGCCATTTGGCCCTAGGGGCGGCATAGGACGGGCATTCAAGAATAAATGGCCCATGGTTTCCCTACGGTCTGTGCACCAGCGACAGAATTCAGACTCCTGGCCCTTTCAATTTTTTGTAAATGATCTGATAGGAAGGCTGCCGACCCTTAGCTGATGATAAAGTTTTCTGTCGCTGGACCGGCTGATGGTATCCCAGTAGTCTTCTAAAAAAGGATCATCTTTAAGCTCCAGAAACATACCAGACAAAGAGGTAGACGACAGTTGTCTGATATGTTTCTGGCTTATTGTGGACCAATATAGGCTTTTAAATCGTTTTTTGGGTGGAAAAGTATTATTGACGGGGTCATGGTCTCAAGGAGCATTCTGATTTGCTTGAACCATAATTGATCTAACATCCGTAATTGCCTTAGCATATAGGGCTAGTTCAGGGGTGGTCCAGATCCTCCTCCATAGAGCCACTGGTTTAAAACAAGCAGTGTCATCTATGGAGTGGCAACCCAGATCCATTAGCAACGGTTTCATGGGGCTAGAGCAGGGAAGACCAGTAAGATTCCTAGGGAATTTATTTTGTATTTTTACCAACGGAGTTAGGTCCGCAAAACCCCAGAGGTCCGCACCGTACAGGATCGCTGAACCTATTCTAGAGTTATAGATCTTCAAGGCTGGACCTATCCTTTTGGTCTGGGACATTCTCTGTTCTTTGACCAAACACCCTGAGAGCTGGGAAAATTTGAGAGATAGGGTATCTATTTGGAGCTTCCAACTAAGTTTACTCTCTAAGACAAACCCCAGATAGGTCATGACATTTGTCTGCTCAAGCTTGGTGTTATTCAGCATGACATGACCAACCACTGGCCTACCTCTGGAGAGAATCATGAACTTAGTTTTGGTAACATTAACCTCTAGGTCATGATCTTGGCAGAATTCTTCAAACTTATGCAGGGCCGCCTGCAGGCCCACTTGTGTCTGCGATAGTAAAAGGGTGTCATCCGCAAACATGAGTAGTGGGAACTTGGTACCACCCAGGGAAGGGGCGTCTGTCGGATAGGTTGAAAAGTACTGCACAACCCTGTTGATGAATAACAAAAACAAGCTTGGTGCTAGGACGCACCCTTGTCTGACACCCGTGACACTGTGAATCTGTTTGTGACCTGCCCTTGCTTGCCCCAGCGAACTTGTGCCAAATTTGCCGGCTTGGAGCTTAATTACGATTCTCAGGAGCTCCGGAGCATCCCCAAATTTGTCAAAGCCCCCCATAATTTGGCCCTGGGAACTAGGTCAAATGCTGATTTAAGGTCAACAAAGGCGGCGAATAGGGTGCCACCGCCTAAGCTTACTATCTTCCAATAAATCAGTTGGAACCTAAGGACCTGATCAATGGTACTCACACATGATCTGAACCCAGCCTAAAGGGGAGATAATATGTCCTCCATCTCAATCCAACTCTGAATTCTTGCCAGGACCATCCTGGCGACGATTTTTTGGATGGAGTCAATCAAGCTGATTGGGCGGTAATTACCCGGGCTTGAGCGATCTCCCTTCTTGAATATTGGCAATATCTCAGCTCCATGCCAAGAGTCTGGGATGGCGGCTCCCCTAGCTATTGCATTGCCCAGGAATGCTATGTAGGGTACCCAGTTGGTTTGGTCATGCTTGAAGAGGTCTGCCGGGATACAGTCAATGCCCGGGGCCTTTCCACAGGGGATCTTGCTTAGTGCATCCTCAACTTCTCTACAATCAAATGTTAAGCCGTGTGTGGTAGGTGGATGGCTGTGTTCGTAGGGGAATATTTCATCAATCAAGTTCGGCCCAGCGTACTGGGACGGAAAATGCTCAACCCTGGTTTCTGCCGGGACATGATTTATGGAAACCTGCGAGTCGTGACTATTGACCCATTTGACTATGTGCCAGAACTTGGTTAGATGTCTTAACTTGCTGGCAACAAGAAGGTCTTGCCAATATTGGTTGTCCCAATTTTGTTTAGCCTGAGATCTAGCTTTGCGGTAGTTTAGCCTAGCTATTCTGATGTCAAGCAAAGATTTGGATTTAATGGCTAAGGCCAGTTTACCATAGGATTCCCGGCACGACTTGTTTTACCATAGTTTACGCTTTGGTTGCCCAGATGGATTCTTAGGTTTGCTGGATTCAGAAAAATGAGATTTTAAGCCATTAAATAAAGCTTTGTGGAGTGTGGTTATCTCCCTATTGATGTCTTCCAGTGTTGGGAGGGAACGCAAAACTTCCAGAGTCTGCGTTACTTTTAGGCTAATCTCATCTAGCGCCCCGGGATCTGTGGCAATCCTTTTCCAACGCACCCTACGTAAGTCGTTGGAAAGCAAGGCATCAGCAGTGACTAGCTCTGTTTGGTTTTTACGCCTACAGACACTGCTTACGTGTAGGCTCACTACGAGGGGGTTATGGTCACTCTTAGGACGAGACAAAATCACCATGTCCTCCAAGATAGGCCACTACTCTATTTTAATGAGGACATAGTCTATTCGACTTTTATGTAAGCCGTTGTCAAAAGTTGCCCCACCCTTTTTATCAGAGGCAGTCCGTCCATTTGCCACCCTAAAGCCGCGCTCTAGACAGAGGCCCATCCACTGTAAGGCAGATTCGGTCCATTTCTTGATGGGTATGAGGTCAAGAGGTGGGATGTCCATTGAACATCCTCTTCTGACTGGAATATTTCCCCATCGGTGTAAAGAGGCTCAAACGAGCAGTTTAGGTCCCCTGCAATTATAATGTTGGTATCAGACCCAACTGAGTCCAGGAAACTATCTAATTTTAGGAAAGTGCCAGTGCCACGACCGCCGGGTTGTCCTCTATTGTACACATTTACAATGAGGATGTCTGCGCGGTCTGGCAGATGTAACTTTATTGCTAGCAGGTCTGGGCTATCAACATCAAGTTCAGTGGGTCTACAGTTGATTGTTTGTCTGACCCATATGCTAAGGCCTCCAGAGGGTCTACCCTTAACTCCTCTAACTACTGCTTTGTAAAATTTTACGTACCAAGGGTGAAGGATAGGATCAAATGCCCATGTCTCCTGGAAGAACAATACATCATATTTCTCCACCAGGACGGACCACTCTACTATTCTTAGACCTGCTATATTCCAGGAAACCAAGGTGAGCGTGCATTTGTTGCTTACTATAGGTACTTGGACGGGAGACATGACCGTTAGGGAGTCCGAACCTCCGATATTGACATTTTTGGAACACCCTAATTCGGGGGGCGTATGAATAATACTCCTATCCTCACCTTTTGTCATCTTGTCCACCCCCATATGTGCCATTACCACTTGTTTCATGGGCTTCTACAGGGCGGGTTTAGGTCAGAAGAGCTCTCTATAGAAACAAAACCAGGCGAAGCACCAGGTCTTGTTTGATGTACAGAGTAGGGAGTGGAGGCAAAGTTTGAGACCTCACAGCCCACACCAGGTATCCCCCCCCTTTATACTGCTGCTACTTAGGCTATCCACCCAAGCTATACAACCTTTGTCCGTATGCAGGGCTAGACTAATGCCCCTTTGACTGGTACCCAGTCAGTCCACCCACTCCAAACTGCTTAGTGGTTTGAAGTTATTAGTCAAGGGGAGACGTGACTCGTGGCTAAATGCTCCGTAAGGGCGACTAGGAATCGTTTCCCACCTATCATACTGGGCAAGGGTCTCTCCGTGAAAGAATCTGGGGTAAAAATAGCACAGATCAAAAGATTGAATTCCGCTGGCACCCCGCGTCCCGAAGTCATGACAAATGTGCGTAACCACTCTAGGGTCCTTAAAATGTATGATTATACAATCACCCTCCAGGTCCTTTGTTCTACTACCCAGCCAGCTCACCCTTCTTACTAATAAAATTTCAGCGTTCATGTGGGGTGGAAGAGATCTATTTCGACTGAGCCAAAAAAACACCTCGTTCTTAAGCTCTCTATGTAACTCAATCTTGTTGTGTTGGATCTCTGGAACGCCGGTTAGTATTACCGTGTATGGGGCAGACTCCGGAGGCAAATTGATACAAGTGGGCTTCAGTAACTTGCCCTCCTTCCGAGGAGTGTTATGCCCTCTAGATTTTGGTTCTGAGCTATGATCTAAGGTTGCCGGCTTCTTTCTACCATCTTTGGCTAGTGTTTCTGCTTCCTCCCTAGTGCGACCAATAACAGATGTATTTGCTATGCCTTTTGTGGTGGCAATAGGGAGGTGTTGGACATTTGGGCTAGTTGGTATGATGTGAGAAATGGCTTTTGAGGGGCTCTTTGGGTCCGTCAAGGGAGGAGGGGGAAGAGGGGGCCCAGAGCCATGTGAGGATTTTTCCAATAGTGCCGTGTTGGCCAGTACAGCACTTTCCAACTTCCCTACATTCTAACAAATTTGTTTAACCCTCTCAAATAATGGTAGCAATAGATATTTTAATAGGTGTTCTAGTGTTTCCAAAATACCATTTGGAAGTTGGTTAGCTACGGGCTGCCAGGGTGTTTGCATAGAGTTCCTAGTTCTAGAATCATTAGTGGGCGATGGGTGTTGTACTATAGGGAGAATTGGCTGAGTTGGGCTTGTGGTTTTAATAATTTGGGCACTTCTGCCTTTTTGAATCCCTCCCCCACGCTTTCTTTTGCCAATAGTAGGTTTAGACTTACTGACCTTACCCCTATTTGGTACTGATGGTGTGGAATCATGAGGCGGGTTAGGGATAATGATGGGGGTTGGTTCGGGATGTCTGATACCTAGTAAGGATATGCTGTCTGAGGTTGAGTCCAGTGAGGTGCTAATGGTAGGCGTGACTACCCCCCCCTCTCCATGCTTCGGTCCGGGCTACGATCACTAACGATCTGATGCAGCTGCTCAGGGGATACAGCTGCCATCATTTTTCCCAAAGAAGATCTTTTCGACAAAAGCTCCAAGGACAACCTTTTTTCAGTAAGAACGATTTCATGTTCCAAAACACTTGCTGCCCTGGAGATAAACTCGTCAAGAGTACCAGACACAGACCCCCCAACACGGCCCTGTGCAAACTTCCTCCCATTCCTTGTACAAAGCGCCATAATTAGACGCACCGTAACTGTTAGAGAAAAAGGTGAACTGTTTTGGAGCAGTGAAGATTTACACAGCCAACAGCTGAGGGCAAGAACCGTGTAAAATTAATAAATTAAACAGTTGCTGAGGAATACAAAAATGTCTCGCTTTTTCAAAACTCACTGATATGGAGGGTGGCCCTGCCCGGCCTCGGATGGCCGCAGACGGCCCCGCCCTTGTCCCGGGCATCTCCCGGCACGTCCCACGCGCGTCCTCGCGGGACGATGGACCAGGCGGGGCTTTATGCGCCTCCTGGCGCGCACTGATGGTCTTCGTGCCCCATGGGATCCTGGGGGTTGTAGGCAGGAGCTGTGTGACCGGCGGAGCCAAGCCCGGCCGATCAGTATCCATGGAAGTCCCCGGTGAATGAAACAGCAAGGAGCAAGGGGGGCGGAGCCAAGCCCGGCCATGGGGTAAACAACGAGTGATTCAGGCTTTCACAGCCACCCACGACAATTCTGCAACCCGGTATACACCATCTCCCAGATCCTACCAGGGCAGGCAGTGTAACTTCACTCACTCTATTACAGCATAGAGCGATATAATCAATCCATAAAAAAATGACACAGCAGTTTTAAATTCCTTGATACTCACAAGACTCGACCTTTGCGGAGTCTCAATATAAAACAGAAAATTAGCTAGGTGTAGGTTCACACTTTACTTCCAATTTCCTTGCGTAATTTAAGGCAGCAGCGTGCGAGAACGTGTGAGAGCAACCTTGCTCTTTTCAGGATTGAAGGGAAAACATGCTGCCAGAGCTTCCTCGTGCTCTAGAGAAAAAAGCCAACAAAATTAGGAAACAGTGCATCTTGGTGCTTACAGGTGTAAGCAACTAAAGAACAGGGAGATCTGGGAGCAGCGCGACCCCTCGCATGCAGTCAGAAAGGGCTTGAAAGAAAACAGCGCGTCCTCGCACTTGCCGGTGAAACTGATCAAGGGTCTTCCCGCTTGCGGTTAGGAAGGATTCAAAAAAGAAAAACGCGCATCCTTGCGCTCACGGTCAGAAAGGATTAAAAAAACAGGTGCAAACAGCGCTTCCTAGCGCTATAGAAAAGAGGTTCCACAAGCAGATCCAGGATACTTCTTAGCATTTTTCAGGTGTTCGGAAGGTGGGATAAAGGATCTGTGTGTTGTTATTAGTATGTGTTTTGTGTGTTTTATTGCATTTGTAATGCTATTTTGTATTGTGGTATTGCATCATGTTTTGTGTATGGAAAGTTAATGATTGTTTAACTTATATTTAGTATATGCTTTGGAGACTATCTTTGTTTAGTTTAATGTTATGCATGTATGTATTTGAGAATGTAGCGTTTTCTGTGAGAGTGTGTTTTATTTATTTTTTACAGATTTCTGTTTCTGAGCTGTTTCCAAACAAAATTGGACGTTCCATTATTTCTTTTTCAAGGAAATCTGTTTGGGTTTATTATAAACCCCTTTTTAATATAGATTTCCTTTTGTTCACATTTCTGGAGCAGTTCTTTTTGTAATCTATTTTTTGGGTTATTTAATGGCACTTGTGTACTCTTAGTTGCTTTGAGGCATTGCCTCTGTATTTCCTTTATTTTTGCATTTTTGGGGGATTTAGAACATTATTTTAAGTAATGTTTGGTGGAATACCACTTGCTTACTATATGGATTTGGACAGAGATCTGCAGTTACAAAATTGTAGCTTTCATTTCTATTTTTCATATGGGTGGGAAAGGTGTCATGCTTTAATTAATGTTATGTAGATGTATTTAATATGTTCTGTTTATAATATGTGTAATATTTATTTAATTTAATATATTTAGTTTGTTAGTTGTTTTGTTTGTTGAATAATTTCATATATTGTTTTTTTAAATGCTAGTATTAATATTTTTATTATAGCAGTGAGTAACGTTTTTTTTATCTACTCACTTATATAATAATACCATTATATTACCATTTAAAAAACATGTATTTAGTTTTTTGTGGCATAGGATATAGTGGTTTCTGAAGTTTGTGGTAACTTTATATGTGTTTTACATTATGGACGTGGCTACAACTTCTAAGTAGTATTATAATTTTTTTTAGTTTGCCTATTTAGTTTAGGACTAACTTCAGTAACTGTTTGTTCTATTCTGCGATCTTGGTAGCTTAGTACTTTTTGTAAGGTTTCTAGTAATTTGTATAGTGTAGGTTGAGATCTGCCTAGTGTGGATTGGAAGGCATTATTCCATGTTGCCACTGTGTTGTTTGTTTTTGCTTCCTGTGCCAATGTGCTGTCAGACATTCCACTATAGTATCTAGAATGTGTCTGTGTTCTGACCTATGCAGTCTGCTAACCCATGTATCCTTGAAGTAGTCCATAAAGGAGGGTAGGTTTGTTTTCCCATTAGGGGAGTAGGTTTGTTTTCATTTCTTTGATAATTGTGCCCTTCTAGTAGGGAGTTGTAATGGTTGGTTACTTTTCTGACAAAAACATAGGCTAGTGCAATCTTTTTTTTAGCCTCAAAGCCAAATTGTCCGTTGATGCCATATTCCACTTTTAGGGGTTATTACAATGCCGGTCGGTCTGACCGTCCGACCGCCGCAATCCAACTCCGACCGCCGAGGCTGGGCAAGTTCCCCCAGGACATATTATGATGCAACTGCTGCTACTGCGTTGGTCTCATATACGGTGGTGCACATATCTCCAAATATAATGCTGCAAGAGTGTACAAAATCACAGAAAACATGTGAATTATACACACATGCATGACATATGTTGGGATATGCCTAGTGCTCCATGTAAACCATTGCTGGAGTGTGGCGGAATGTGCGCAGTCAAGTCAATAGGGATACATACTGCAGAAAGACTTACCTGGATTCCTGATCCCAAAGGGTTGTAGACATCGGGGTTTAGTTGCTCAGCTGTAGGGAGGACCTGGAGAAAGAGACCATGGCAGAGAATGCTGGGAAGAAGCGGTCATGGGTGAGTATGCACCCCAAAACTATTGCTGCCAATGATTCAAGGCAATCAGTTGGACCACCACGGTAAGGTTGTCGGAAACCCACATCGTGATCTGGAAGCGGTCACAGATCCCTGCACTGCCCGATGGCTGCTGTTTTTCTTTGACCACCCAAAAGGCTGTCAGAGTTGGCGGTCTGTCAGCAGTCAGTTGGAGTATACGATGTATGCATTGTAATCTGGCAGTTGGAACAACTGATTCTGATGAGACCATGGTGGTCCAACAAACTCCAAAAGGACCACTGAAGCCGGTCCAACCGGCATCATAATGACACCCTTTGTGCAGATTTTTGAAGGTGACACCATATACTTAGGTTAAAATAATAATAACATCCTTGCATAGTTTTTGGGGATATATTTTGAGGATAGTATGAATCATAGCTTGTTTAAAGTTAATTCTTTTTTTGTTGTTTTATATGTGTTAGTGGTTCTATGAAGGTTTATTAGGAAGTAAAGCATAGATAAAAGGGATATTGGTGTTCTGATATTCACCATGTATGGTGTATAAATGATTGAAACTTTGGGACACATTTAAAATGTCCCAACCATCATCCATGTTTGGAATCAGGATAGTTTGAGTAAGTTATTTGTATTGTAAAATATTAGTATGTATTCGTCATTATTTTTATAGTAATATAGGAGGAAAGTTTCTTCTCTATGTGTTATTGTTAGATGTGTTGGTATGTCTATTTCCCTGTATGTTTTAGGGACAGGTGGGGTGTAGCTGGTGGCCTTTTTAGTACATGTTATTAGGCATTTTAAGGTGGGTATTTATGGTAATTGGCCTGTTATATGTTCAGGGACTTGGGGTAGTATATTCTTTAGTATTTATGTTGTGGGTTCTTGAGTACTAGTGCTTGCTTCTTTTATGTTTTCTAAAACATCTATCACTTCTATCTCTGTTACATTTGTGTCGTGAATGTGCTCTTTTACATTAATTACAACAGTTTCTTTAGGATTTGCTCTCCCATAATATGCATTGGAACAATATTCTGTGCATTTCCAGTTAATATTTTCAGTAGAAGCATTTTCTTGTCTTCAGGTGTACCCCATGTAACATGTTAACAGCTTTTCTTTTTTTTTAAATTATACATTTCATACCTTCTGTCATATCTTTAATTACTGTGATAATATAAAAATAAAGAATAGTTATTTCCATATATTATTTATCAATATAGAGTAAAATATAAATTTAGCATTTTTTTATTTACTTACTTGCATTTGTTTTGCAGACGTTTTGTGTTGTTTGGAGTTGTTTCTTTCAGCGAGCTTGACTGTGAAACAGGTTATTCTTTCTGCTGGAAGAGAAAAGTTTTGATATCAATTTCATGTGGTGTATTTTTTATGTTTGACAAGGTTTAGGGGGTTAGGAGTTTTTGGTTTTTCTGTTGGGGTAAGTTTAAAATAATTGTTTTAATATGCTTACTTTATTTTGTAACATTTCATTTGTTGATGTTGATGGTATTTAGTTGAACTTTGGAGAATCTATATAAAAGGAGAAGAGTTGAACAGTGTGTTATCTTTTGTTTGTTAATTGATCTTTTTACAGCGTAGCATTATTTTACTTCTTAATTTAAATATAATTAATACTTACTTGATATGTAGTTGCATAATGGTATAATTTACAGTCTTATATTTTGTAGGGAAAAACTGGCAGAGTTTCCACCTCTGCAAATATTTGTAGTTGTAATGTTTGCTTTAATTAGTGGGCCTTTTATATTGTTTGTTTAATTGGTTTAATTGGTTAAGCTAGTATTTGAAAAAGTTGTGCACACTTTTATTTTATTGGCTGCTTTAGTTTATTTCAACGTTTTTTGGCAGTTATATCCTTAGTTGGTAAATGATAATTTATTTGTTTTGATATATGTCTTTTATATAATTTTGTTTATTTAATATTTAATTTTTTGTTTTGGGAAAATAATTAATATTGTTATTTACATGTTTATTGAATCTAAATTTGTTTTTAGTATGTTTAGTATATATATCATAGGTAATATTGTTTATATTTGAGTTATTGGTGAAGTAAAATATATATTTTCTATTGATATATTTGGATATTTTAGGAAATATTGTTATTTGTTGGAGTAAATAATTTGTTTTTAATGATTTGTAAAAATTTTTACAAGTTTTAACAACATTTTTGCAGTTGATATTGTTGTGTTTGACATTTTTAACATGTTGCATATTTATTTATACGCCATGATATTTTTGTTTCTGACATTTTTGTTCTCGATATATGTGAAATTAGACATTTTTGTTACATATATTTAGGGTCTCGATGTACGTGAATTTTATAGTTATGTATATGCATTCAATATTTTTGTTTTTGTTAACAATATTAAGTTTTCAATAATTGTGCGAGACACTATTTATTGTCTCGATAATAAATCACTGATCTCTCATACACAGCATTTGATAAACAGCCACCTGAACCAGTACAGGCAGATCATATTGGTAGCTGAAAATGGAACTCCGATAAGATGTTCTGTTTTCAATCCGACCACCATGTTGCCTCTTCCTGAAACTGACAATGATGAACATTAAATGCAGCATGACTGTCTCAACATTACTGACGTGTGCACCACGGCACAACCAGACATAAAAGACGAGTCACTACCTGAATCTGATTTTGCATTGCTTGTGAATGGCTCTTGTTTGCGAGACCATGAAGGAGAGTTACGAGCTGCTAATGCAGTCTGTACAGTTTCAGGAGAAGTAGAAGTTTTGTGGCTCCAGTGAGTGATTTCAACACAAATGGCTGAATTGATTGTTCTAACTAGACCATGCTGTGTCTTAGACCAGCAGACAGTGACCATTTTCACTTATATTCAGTACAGCTTTGGTTTTGCACACTTATTGTACCAGAGGTGGTTTATGATCTCCTTGGGATCACCCATTTGGAATGGGGAGCAAGTCCAAAAACTCTTTAAAACATTGCAAACGCCTGCATAAAATGCTGTGGGTTAGTGTGAAGCACATTGTAAAAGGGTTGATCATGTGACCGTTGGAAACAGGTAAGCTGACGAAGTTGCCTGATGCTTTGTTTAAAATACTTGTACCTTTAACCCCTTCGGCGCTCATGACCGAGCGGTTCCGTCATGAGCGTCGGTTGGGCTGTGCGCATGATGGAACCGCTCCGTCACGGCCCGGCCCGTTCAATAGAACCTTCAGCACAGTGCAAAAATGTTCGCCGCCTGAAGGGGTTAATGGGGAGTATAGAAATGACGGAACAGATCAGACCAACTATAACCTCTTGTTAATGACAGCTGATACTTTGGAGAAAGTAAAGAGGTTGCAGGAATACTTGTCAGAGGAAGAACAGCAGAGCTGGGTTAAATCAGGTTGTGTCAAGAGAGTTCAAGATGAGATTTGGGTTTCAGGAGATGGAAGACCAGTGTTTCCTATCAGTCCTGTACCTCTGATGGCCAGATGTTTAGGCAGACCTAGTTCAATCCAAGATTTAGATTGCTGTCTGAAGCACTGTGCCACAGATGTGTTGGTGTCAACAGAATATTATGGAAAAAGAACTGCCATAACTCTAAGGGCCTCATTATGATGGCAGTCTAACTGCCACTGACAGGCCATCAGTGGTGGTTTGCCCGCCGACAGCCCTTTGGTCCGACCGTTGCAGTTCAGTGCTGGCAGTTGGACCACATTGGTCGGAGTCCAGACCGCCACCTCTGCCAGGATCTCAGAATCAGACAGGGTGGTGATCTGAGTCATGGCCCTGAATGGAGGTGGTGCCAATCCAGGCGCCACCATCAGGATTTGGATATCCCTTTCTGACAGTCTGTTCATGACGGGAACACCACCATGTAAAGGCTGTGGGGAAGGGATATTGGGAGCCTTAAAAAGGGGTCAAGTCCATCGCAGGCCACTGCAAAATGGCCCTGGAGGCACATGTAGTGCCCCTACATACCTCCATGCACAACATGGTGCATGGCGCATGATCCATGTATATGCAGGAGGTGCTCTGTATCATGGTGGCTTGTGCTGCAGCCTTTTCCTTGGCCACAGCATAAGTTGCCGTGATACGGATCACTTTCCAGCCACCAGCACAACTATCACATCGAAACGTGGCAGACAGACTGCCACCTGCCTGTCCGCCGGCCTCCTTACCTCTGCAGTAGTGGGCTGTGGTCCAACTGACTGCCATCGAAATCAGGGCCTAATCACATAGGAAGGTCATTTGGCCCTTTCAACAGGATGCAATTGGATTTCATTGTAAGGCCTGTGCAATGTGAAACCGTTTGAGGTATGTGATGATTGCTGTGTGTATCTTTTAACAAGGGGTTGAGACATACCCCACAAGAATGAAGAAGGAATGACAATCTCACAGTAGCACAGCTTTTGTTGAGGGAGTCAATACCCAGATTTGGCTTACCAACTTCTTTAGAATGTAACCAAGGCAAGCACGTTCATAATGAATCCTGTGAATAATGTCTGCTGTTTTACAAGTGGAACAGAGACTGCACTGCAGTTAAAGAATCTGAGGCTTTGGGCCTTGTGGATCATGTCAATAGCACTTTGAAATCAAGGCTTACAAATGTGTGCACTTCTACATCTTTGAAAGTGCCTGATGCTTTGCAGCTTGTGATGATGAGTCTCTGCAGCATACCTGATCAACGGACTGTATTGTCCCCCCATGAGATCATCATGTGCAGGGCAATGAGATTGCAAGCTGTGCCTGCAAATGGGCGTGTGAACATTCCTGCTGATCTGATACTTGACTATTACAAAGAACTGGCTGATGTGGTGAGTTCTGAGTCTCATCAGGTTGAAGCTGTCACAGTTCTGTCTCACCAGGAGCATTAAGGTGTCCCAAAGGGAAAAAACCTGTCCGACAAAAGTCTTTTGTGGTACTCCATCCCTTTGGTTGCTGGGGTCATTAAGGTGTCCCAAAGGGAAAAAACCTGCCCGTCGAAAGTCTTTTGTGGTACTCCATCCTTTGGTTGCTGGGGTCCTTCTCTTTTACTAGAGTCACCAGGAGCAGTGCCATGACCTCAGCCTCAGAGTCTTGCTAAAAAAACACATACAAATGAGCTGTCTAGAACCTCATTGGTGTAGGCCATTCCAGGTGATCCTTGTCACCATGACCACTGTGAACTACAGAGGTCTTCCCAACTGGGTGCATGCAGCCCACACTTGCCGAGTGCTGTGTCCCACAGGAGCAGGTTAGTCAAGCTGTTGGTAACCAGCAAGAATCTGAAACAGCACGTGTTCGGTCTGAGGGGGTCCTGGAGAGTTGATTGTCAAACCTGAAAATGAAGGAGCTAGTCCTGTGGGTATGTTTGAGCCTGACTCGGACCCCAATGAAGGACCTAGTGCTGTAGAACCATCAGTGACACCAGGAGAATGCTGGCCGAGAAGGAAGGAGAGGGTGAGACTGGTTCCGCAGGGAGAAGGTGACTTCCTAGTTATCTCGGAGGGTACTGAGGATTCCGATCTGAGTGATGGAGAATGAGAAGGAGAGGGGACTACCCTCTGAAGGTCAAAGCGAGCAAGAGTGAATGTCAAAAGCACTCTTCCTCTGAATAGACTTACTTCCTTGCAAATGACAGAGGGAGCAAGTTCCGGTCTTTCTGAAATCATTGTGAAAATTCACCTGCAACTTCGGGAATTTGATCTTCAGTTTGATCTTATGTTTGAACAATCTTTGATAGTGAAATGGAGTGCCTTGAGACATCTTTTTCTGGATGTGGCTGAGTTTCCTTTCTTGGATGCAAATGAGTTTCCAGTGCTAGCTGATGAACTGAAACACTTCATTCTGGATCTCACTGTCAATGAACTAGACATGTTTATTATAAGAGACATTTAAATAGATTTTGTCAGGAAGAAAGAAGAGTCTTGAAGACTTTGTACATATTTTCATTGCATATCATTTGAATTTTTGATTTTGCTGCTTGCACAGGTCAAAATGACAGAGAGGACTCTGCAGCTATGTTCCAGCCAATGGCTTAAATTCCAATGAATAAATGGAAGCCAATTATAATACTGACATGCATAGATACATTATAGTAGGCATACTAATAGCTGTAGTCTTAATAGCATTGCTCACATGGTTATATTCAGCTACATGTAGATCAGGAGAGATAAAGCCTAAAGTTGCTCATACTACACCACATCCTGCTGACAGTATTCTACAGTTATGGGGGGGGGAGTTAGGAAACTGCACACAGAGCTATCAAGGGGAGATTGTGCTTCAGATACTTATGTTCCAGTTTGCTTTCTGAATACTTTGACACTATGAATGCAAGGAATTGTTATGTTTCTATGTAGTGGCCTACATATGTTGCAGAGGGTATAACCTGCCATCATATTCCTTTGAATATCCTCTAGTCTTCTACTGAGTCTATTCCATAAACAGGGTAGTTTTCAATATTATTTAACAAATTATGATTTAGTCCTTTCAGAAGTCTGAATGTTCAAACATTTGAATAAGAATCCTTATTTCAAAGGTGCAGAGATTGCAGGCAAATTATCTGTGTCTCTTAAGACACTAGACGTTTCTGCACACAGACATACTTTGACTTCTTCAATGTCTGATGTGGAGAAGAACATTTTGTGGAAGACAGGAGGAGTGATCTAGAGTCCAAATGTGAAACTGAAAAAGATCTTGAAAACACCACAGATAGAGTAGTGAAGAAATCAAACATCACTTGAAGCGAAATGTGCCTGCTTTGACTTTAGACTGGCACCTTAAGGGGAAGCTGGGTATACACGTTGCTCAAAGTTACATAGACCCATTATTTTCAGGACAGACTAAATATGAACATGTTTTCAAGGCAAGAGGGAAGCATGGCCTTTCCTTGGAAGGGCCGGATCCTGTGATTCCTGAAGAGTAATTTATTTGTGGACAGTGCATATAATTTAAATTGCTCCATGGATGGCATGGTACATGGTATTGTGACATAGTTTTCCCGAAGATTTACCATGTGGTACACTTTAATGATTCTCTATGGGAAACAAAACATATAACTAGACAAGGGGTTAGTGAAGCTAAAGTGGTAGGACATAATCCTGTCTGTAGGTGTCATTCTGAATGATCTGAAAATTAGAAAGCTGTTGACAATAGTGGAGAAGTTGGCTACTAGTACCGCATTTTTTTATTGCTTGTAAATACTGGGATGGTTTAGATAATGTCTATAGTTTTACAGAACAGACTTGTGTTAGGCCTTTTACTTACAAAACAGAGTGGAGTCTGTAGAATATTAACTAACATGTTCACCAATGCTGTACTTATATCCCAGATGAAACTAGGGATCTGGGTAAATGTATTCAAAATATATCGGGGCTGACAAAAGATTTGAACCGGTTAGAAGTGACAGGTGCTTGGGAAGCCATTGGGAATGGATTTCTACTGTAGGCAAATTGTTTGGAAGCTTGGGAAGTGGAATCCTAGGCACCATTTTGAAACCTCTTTTGATAATTGCACTTTGTGCAATATTCCTACTTATGATATTTAAGGGATACAAGTATGCACAAGTAAGACAAGGAGTGAAGAGGAAGAGAGCATATGTGGAGTTAGAGGAGAGTCAGATTAGATATTATGATGACATGAAAAGTCAGGATGATTCTATGTAAAAGATGCGCAACACCACAAGATGTTCAATGGTCTGCTCCTTAATATCAGATTTTAATCTGTGATGGCTTGATTTGCCATTAGAGAGGGGACTAGAGCAACATCATTTTGGCTCCATACATTCATGTTTAATTAGGTGTAGCAAAGTCATCCTCTGTTGTCGGCACCCCCCAACTTTTTGCGGAATGGTACTGGGCTCTGCCTATCTAGGCCCAGGACCAGTGCAATGATGAAAGAGACAAATTTAGAAGACAGGGAAAACACCTACAGACACTAGGATACACTATGGTATGGGGTATCTCTCTGATTGACATGACCTACCTCTAAGGGCCCTAGTGCATATTAGGGCAGGAGAATTGAAACTACCTATCAGCCCCTAGTATAAATAGAGCATGGCAATTTAGAGGCCAGCAACTCTTTTACACTTGTGGTGGGGTGGCAGGGCTGCTTTTAAAAAGTAAATTGTGCTCAAACTCGACTTTGGGGTTTGGGGCACTTACAAATGGATAACCTGCAATGGCATATTAGGAACCCCCACGGTCTTCCCTACCTGCCCCAGGGGTGGGCGGTCAGGTATCTATAAGATAGACCCTTATAAAATGAGTCTTAACTGCCCAGGGTTAAGTGAAATTTCACATTTCCCTCCCCACATTGTGCTAAAGTGCTGCTCAAATTCGACTTTGGTGCTAGCAGCACTATGGAGGGAGGATCTGCAATATTTCTACAGATTCAGAACCCCGAAGCCTTCCCTAGTTGTTCCAGTGGGTGGGGGTCCTGTAGATATAAGCAACATACTTATAAAATATATTTTAGTAAGTCCTGGTGCTGGAAAAATGTCCTAAGTCATTTTTCCCATTGCAAATCTCCTGCCACTGAGGTTAACACAGCAGGAAGTTATTAACTAATATCTCTTGAGAGGAGAGGGCTAGAAGTACCATTCAAACTCTTATCTGAATAGTATTAATAAACTCAAGAATATGATATGGTTGAATTTCTCCTAAAGTGTACATGCAAGAAGTTATAAGACGCTCATGTTTGTAAGTCCAATTCAGCCTTCCAGTGGTCTGTCCTGATTGGCAAATGCTAAGTGGATTAGCCAGGCTGCCTTGAAGAGGTGATAAAGAGGCCCTGGGGTTAACCAGTTCTGCTGGGAGGGCAGTGTGCTGCCACACAGGAATGTCAGAGCAGGGGAAGGAGTCGTAAACCATGGTCCTCAATGGGAAGAGGAGGCCTTAGTGTAATTTACAACTCTACACTTTTTACCTCAGCCAGAGCTAGGATTGCGGGAGGAATGCACAGATACAAGGGGGAGATTTTATGAAAAGTAGCCATCCTAGGGGTGTGTTTAGCCAGCCCCTACCTCCCTGCTGGAAAATCAGCCATTATGAATTTGGAGGATTTGGGGCACTCTGGGACAAAATAATGCTACACTCTACAGAATGTGGTCATATTCTTGGGGAGATTGCCTTCTCCCATTGGTCAGCAGTGACCTCCTGCTTGACCCAGAGAACTAGGAATAAGTATCCGAGAGGGCCAGAGCCTCTCAGATCTGCTGCTTGAAACTTAAAGAAGCTAGATGTTGCCATGCTGAGAAGTTGGGGTGCAAAGTTCCAAGGCCTGTCCTCTGAAGACTGCACCAGCTGAAACTACAGCCCTGTGGATTACCTTGCTGTAAAAGAACTAAATAGTGGACTCCCTGCAAGCTACAGGTTAACAGAGCTCACCTGGACCATCACCCCCAATGATCTTCAACCTTGAGAACACCAGTGGATTTGTAAGGGTTTTGTCCAAGTTAATTGTGGGAACTGAAGTCCTCAACTTTCAAGGACCATACTAGAGCTTCCAGACCCTTGGAGTGAGTTTGAGACACTTTGGTACCCCTTGAGGAATTTCAGGAAGAATTTCAAGACATTTGGAGAACTTTGGAGCAACTTTGAAAAAAAAGCTCCATTGAGGGACCGACTCAACCTGGCCAGCCAAGCCGCCTGCCTTCAACCGCGAGAAGGCCAAGCCATCAAGGTTCGTCCCGCAAAAAGCTCCATAGGTCCAACTTCCAGAGTTTGACCGGCAGTAGAAAAAAATCCAAGGTCGGCGAACCCTCACCGAATCCGGCCTGGCGAAGAGCATTGAGGCACCCAGCGAGAAAAAGCTCTGTAAATGTTTCTAAGTCCATACGAAGGAAAGGTGACCGGGAGCAACCGCGAAAGCCAAGCCACCTACCTTCTACCACATGTTGGCCTGGATCCTATGTTTGACCCGCTGAAACACTCTGGAGGTCGGACTTCCATAAGTGTGACCAGGAGCTCATCCAAGGCAATCCGGCGAACCCTCACCGAATCCTGACTGGCTGAGAGCTTTGAGGGATTCCAGGAGGAAAAGCTCCAGAAAAGTTTCTAAGTCCAGAGGTAAAAACTGTGACCGGGACCTATTGCGAGTGGTAGCTGCTCAGGTATCCATCGTGGTCGGCCTGAAACTTTGACTTTGAGTCGGTCTATCGCGACCAGATAGCCCAATAATTTGCTATATGTTTCTAAGTGCTATATAATGCTAAATCTTTAAAAATTCATATCTCCGGTTCCCTGCATTAAATGTTTGACATTTTGGTGTCATTTTAAAGATACAAATATTTCCCATTTTTATAAATTGGTGTTGGATTTTTATTATGTGTTGTGTATTAATTATTTACTGAATAGGTGTTTTTAAATGCCATGCATTCCTGTCTTTGAAGATAAGCCTGCCTGCTCACAGCCAAGCTACCAAGGGTTGAGCATAGGAATCATTTTCTAAGACCTATGCTGAGTCCTATCATGTGTTAGTGGCCTTATTGCCAGTGGAAAACCTACATTTGCCCCTACCAATAATCCATTTTCAACACTGGGCCACATTTGTTTACACATGGCCTTAAGTACTTGTGTGATGTAACATTATTAACGTAATGTAGTGCACTCAAACAGATACAGAAAGTGACAATACTGTGACAGTTACATGAGTGTTCATATTAATGTTTTCCTTTACAGAAACAATAAATTGTGGTTCTTGCATACATCTGTATTTTTGTGGTTTTAATAATATTGACATTCTTATCATTCACATTTTCATCTAAATAATACTCTGCATTTATTTTGTAACTGAAAATGTATCCATCTGAATAGTGCTTTACATCTACATTGTAACTTTGCATGTATCTGCAATCATGCATTTACAAGTGTATACTGAAAAGCTTCCTGCACTAAGATGACTATAGGCCAAAAGAGTTGGGATTTCTTATTGTTTTAACTTTAACAATAATGTTTGCTTTAGATGCAAGGTTTTTCTCTCCTTTGCAGGGGCTGTTGCATGAGCTCATGGTAAACGAAAGGCACATTGTGTGAGAGAGATTTTAATGCTCAAAAGGAGTAACTTTTGGAAAGGATAAGATGTAACAAATGGAGGGCATACTACTATTCATGCGGAATAGGGAGATGTAAGGAATCCAAAGTGTGGACCAAAGAAAAGAAATCTTGAGTGTAGTTGCCACAGTTTTTTGTTTGAAGATGGAAATTAATGAGACTTGTGACATAGGATTTTCAAAGGTTCTGTTGTAGGTATAATTGAGGATTACACTTTAGCTTTATTTGCTTTCCATTTAGACTCTGAGAGGTACATGCCTCTTTGTGAGATTTTTGTTGTGTGACTTTGTGCTGTATAATATTCATTTCCTTTGGAGAATGTCTACAGAGGTTCTGTTAGGCATCCACCTTTCTCCACTTCCAGGATTAATAGGGTGTTCCTGATTTCTAGTTTAGAATAGGATTTTAGTAGATCTTCTTAGACAACCTCATTAATAGGCTAGAGGATTGAAACTTTCGATCTACTTACCAAACTTTGTTTCTCATTTTCTGTATAGCAGCGACAGAATTCCTCATTTGCTTTCTGTTATTGAGGACACATGTTTTAATTTTTTTCAGATCTTCCTTGGTGATTCTGTATTTTGTATACTATGCTTCGGTAACTCATTGATAGCAGCTTGGCTTTGAATTTGTAATAAACACATACTTAATCCCATCTATAGACCTTGAGCTACACTGTTTGGGCAAATGGGTTACACTGTAATGGTTAAATTGTAGTTGATCCTAACTCCTTTTATTCCTCAACATACCTGCCTGGGCCACCATGGTCCCTCCAAGCATATCACAAGTTTACTCTCCGTCAGAAATATTATGACGGCAAGCCTGCCATTAAAACCATGGCGGAGAGGAAACAAACGGGCCATACAGGGGCCCCTGGTGATTCTAGGCCATGGGGTACATGTAGGGGGGCATATGTTGTGCCCTCCTGTGTGCTTGCACTCCAGGACCTGCACATCATGGACTGCAGCAGTCCATTCCATGCAGGTACTGATTTTGACAATTCCATTGCGGTTCCTTTTGCTTAGGGACTGCCGTTAGAATGCCAAAGAACTGCCAGCCAGACCGGTGAAAACTCCTAATCCGATGGGCGGTTCAAAGACAGGTTTGGTGTGCAGGAGCAGAACGGTCCCGCTCCCTCATCCCCAAAATCGTAATAAGGCCCTTAATGATCCACACCAAGGTCTGAGTTGATAATCAAAAATTTGGCTCAGGAATCCCTCGAACACCAACTCTAGAACTCTAGGGTTCATTTAGAATCAAAGGATGCTAAGGTGTCCCTTCAGTTAGGTTCTTTCTGTCCTCTGTTTAAGACCACCTTCCAACCACTGTATTAATGTTGCCACCTCTACACATCATTATACCCCTACTTAGCACACCATTTTTGCAATTTTTCACACAGATTTACCAGCACATGCCTCGGATTTGGCTACTAAATTGAAGCTAGGCAGTATCCACCTAACTCTTGTCACGCCCACCCATGGTAAATAACATTGATGATGAATCGTTTTTAATTCTCACGAACGTTTCTATGACTCTTACTTATAATTTTCAACAATTGTACTGTACATTCATCAGTATTACGGTCCATGTTAGAACAACGCATGCATTGACAATGTAGGTTTATGGACGATCCATGTGTGGCAGACTTCATTACATCAGCTGGACAGAACAAGTCTCTATAGTCTCTAGCACTGCATGCATTCACTCAGAGTGAAGCCTATGATTCAAAACCATTTGATGCTTTAAAAGAAAAATTGAATAGCCCTGTGGGTGAATAAGATAATTCTTAGAAACTGGCTGGTACAAAGGGGTTTGGATTAAATCTGTTGTTCAAGGACATTTCAATAACATACGTAGTGTTCTTTGACAGATCTAAGAGGTGAAAACATATTAAACACATAATGGTAGATATTCTGTTTTTCCATGCAAAGTATCTCAGCACCAAGTTTACTGTGCTTCATTGCATAAAAGGAGAGAGCAAGACAGTACCATATCTACTAAAATAGGTCTCTGCTGCTTTTTTCCCCAAGCACTGGTGCACTTTCTAGGTTCCTAAAGTCACATACACACCTTTCCACCATTGCAAAATACATGTGAAAGAGTAACACGTTATTTAAAACATCTGTACTAGTGAATGCATATTCACACATTCATTAATACAGCCCTAAGGTAAAATGTCAATTTTATTAAGCTGACTTAAGAAAAATACTGCCTACTGCTTCTCTAATTGCATGAAACAACCGAGGAAATAACTCTCCTAACAGTCAGAAGACCTCTTCAATGCTTTTTTTCATTAAATTACATATTTAAACCATTGCATTCTGTTTAAGTTAAATACATTTTGTTAAAACACAAAAAGCACCCGAAAAAGTGCCAGGTAATTAACCACTGATGCACACACGCAGAGTATAATATGCTAATTCCTATCTTTGTTGAGGGAAGGGCATCATAACCCACTCGAGACTTCACCTCTTGTGACTCATAGCTCCTCCCAACATTTAACTGTGGTAACAAATAGCAAAGTACACAATGCACAACTGTATGTGTGTGCATGTGTTGATGGTACGTGCAAACCGTATTCAATATGATGAGATCCTAAATGTTGATCAATTCGACAATTTGTTGCGTGCAGATTGGGTATCGCTCACTGATCCACGAGCGTCAATGAAATAAATCGTGAAGCGCCACCTCAGTGCACAGCGTCCAATGGTAGGAGTATAACAGTTCAAATCATTCAATCAAATGAGTTGCATAAATTGAATGTATTCTTCTTCATAATTTCTTTCTGAAACAAGGAATTTTGTTATGATACCAAAAAAGATGTAGATTTCCAATTAGTGGTAAACGTTGCATTGCTGCTTATAGGTCCCAATGCATTTCGGGCTCTGGACAGACCCTCCAGGATTTTGCGATTTCGCGATTTCGCGGTTTGCCGCGAAATCGGCACTTTTGAAAAAATGCCGCGATTTTGACAAAAGTGCCCCGGAATCGGCAGTTTTGTAAAAAATCGCGGCATTTTCACAAAAGTGCCCTCGAAATCGGCACTTTTTTAAAAATCCGCTCACAGGGCATTAACATCTCCATGGCAGAGCCAGCCCCTGACAGCCTATGGCCCAGGCCGGGAAGCCCCTCCCGAGGAAGAGACTGTGACCTGAGGACGCAGCCATAGAGTAGGGAGCACCAGGCATGTGGGGCATTACAGGAGAGACTCTAAATCTAGCACGGGGCACCCCAAGCGGCACTATAGCCAGACTCATAAAATAGAGGAGAGGCTGAAAATTTGAATACATTAATGATAGAGTTCTGTGAAGCGCCCAGCTGCTTCTAATAGTACCCCAGCGCTATTAAATTTGGATGCATGAAGTGAGCGTTACACCCCTGCACATGAGACCCTAAGAATTGGCGCCTCGGAAGTAGCGTGATCACCTTAGCTTGGAGACCGATTCTTAGTAATGAAAGTAAAGATTCATGACTAAAAAGGTCTGCTTTACAGTTACACCAGAGGAGGTCAGTCAATAAGAAAGAAATACCTACATGGACAGCCAGCACAAGTGCAGGTCATAGTTAGTTTGTTGTTTGGTTTGTACAAAACATAGCAGTTTGATCAGATATTGATATGTAACTAGGCTTATCTAAAGACTGAAAAACAGCAAACTTGCACGCTAAGCAAAATTTGACAGCTTATTTAAGGACCAACATTTAAAGGATTCTGACCCTTGCTGGGAATGGTGGCACCAGAAGCAGTGCTCAGCTGTTGAGCATGGATTTCAATAGCACTACTATTTTTATTACTTTTTCTTTTAAAATTGTGTTTTTTATCAGCCATGGACTCCTGCTTTACTCATGACCAGGGGGAAAACGTATAGAAATCTGCTGTAAATTAACCTGGATCTTCAGTTCTGCTTTTAGGAGTTAAATATCCCACCTATCACCTTGAAATATTTACCTCATCCATTCAATCCTGCACCTGGTCAAAGCCAGGGATAGAAAGCCACGGTCAGAAAAGCTGGTTCTGTTTGCATCACACTTTCCAGCTCTCTTGTGGTGCAGCGGCTCCTGAGGTTTCTAAGCCTCTTCGCAACACTCCTGCCTAAAAGGTTCAAGTAGGGCACACTAAGTGAAGTCTAATGATCAAAAGAATCCATCCAGGATATGAAATTATATGAAGTGTATGGCTACCTGGCGTTTAGCCTGCTTCTAAGCCTTTGTAGTGTTTGGCGTATAAAGGAGTTGAGAAACGGGTGGATGTCATTTGCCAAGGGTCACACAAATTGGTCCAGTGGGTGAGAGTAGATTCAAGTACAGGTCTGACATTTTTATGATCAACTGACTGTTCTCATTATCTCGTTATGTCAGACACAACACCCTAAATTCTACTCTAGAGAGATAGAAAGTCAAGCAAACAGGCTTCGGGAAGATAGGAGGGACGACACCTGTCACATCAACCATTTTTATGGAAATATTTCTTTAAAAAAAAGAGTAGAATAATTCCCCCTTAAAGCCGCCCACTCCTGGTTGCTCTTCTAGACAGACCAATCCTGCATCTGTTCACAATAGGAGTGTAGGTGAATATAGGCTAGGTTAACCGAAGACTGAATTCAAATATGTGGTCTGATAGTTACAGTCAAACAGCATTTGTAAACCGCAACACTGTCACCCATGGGGTATCTGGGCACATGGTATCTATTGAAGAGCCAGGCCTTCAGTCTCTTACTGACGTCTGGCAGGCGAGGGGGCTTTAGAGAGCTGGGGGGGAAGGTCGTTCCAGTTCTTGGCAGCAACTAGAGCATGGGCGTCAATTCACTAAAATGCTAGGGGTTCATGGAAGGGACATCACAGGAAATATCATCACATCAGGGCCTATTTCAAAGTGGAATTCTCTGCTAAAACAGTTTCCATTGTTTTAAAGCTGAAAATAAATGATTATGAGTAAAATAAAGTGCCACAAAAATGCCGCTAAATTTCCATATTTGTGCCGCTAAATTTCTATATATGTGCTGCTAAATTTGCTAATCCATGCTGCTATATCCTGGGGGGTCTGTCTGGAGGGCCCTTGTATGTGCATATATACATTAAAGCAAGGTATAGGCTGAGTACAATTAGTGTTTATTGCAGACATTCATTTCAAATAGGTTGTGTCATTATGCAAGGGCGGGGTATCAAATAAATGTCAGAAAAGTTACAGCTTCTCATTAGAATACATTATTTACTAGTGGATTTCAGTGTACATGCTCACGTTGGATAGATATCATTTAGCACTATAGAACATAACTATATAAACTTGAGGTCTATAAAATGCCTTTATTTATTTCCAAAGGTTCAATGAAAATTCTGAGACATTATAAAATGTCTTTCAAATGTATAATCTATAGGTGACTCACTTACAGGTGGTTCAAGTTGTAGAATGATTGCAAGCATTCTTAAAATGGAACACGCAATTCTGCTAATTTCAAGAACATGTGTAGAGTAGTAGTAAATACTGTGGAGAGTTATCCATAGTGTCTGGTAGTGTGTGCCTTAAAATTGGCTAATTTATAGCAATGAAGCCATTCTCTTAAAATTATATTTTAGGTAAGGTCATTAACAGGCACATCTCATTAACGGAAATAATACCCAAAAACTGCTTTTGAATGGTATTTAAAGCTTAATGTGTTGGGTACCTCATTAAAGAGTTCATAGCTATCAAATTTCATCAGCCCTTCAATACCAGTAAAACACAAGACATACTGTCTGCTTATTGAGAGTAATATGTTTAACATTCTGCTTGCTCTGCTTGGTAGGAAGGATACACTCATTAGTATTGTTAGGAACAATTTGGTCTACGTGTACCTTACTGAATATCTTCCAGTATGAAAAGCTTATAGTCATGTTCGTTGAATGATGTCATCACCAAATTGATCACGTATGTCATCAATTATGTCATTGTTGTGGGACTAGTCGTTCCCTCGCAGGACTCCGGCGCTTACGGTTATTTAAGATGTATAATCATCAGGCGCGCAGTGACGGGGCGCAGCGGACGCGCGCTGGAGATGCGCCAGAGGTAAGCCCGTTTGGGTTCGTTCGCGCACAGGTCACGCCGAGCGCTGGTAATGCTGCCCCCCGTCCCCTATCCACCTAGTATACTCACGAGACGTGCTCATAAGTCTTGACACACGGCCCAACGTTAGCTGTCGGTCACTTACCATGGCCAGACGTTTTGAGACGCTATCCTGTGGCTTGCTTAACGTCAGATCTCTTAGCAAGCATCATGTGGAAATTGCATTTCTTGTGGAGTCTTATGAGTTGGACGTGCTCTTCATGACAGAGACTTGGACTAGAGCTGATAGCGTGGTGGAACTGGGCTTAGCCTGTCCTCCGGGCTATAAAATTAGGCACAATCCTTGTGTAGGAAATAGAGGGGGTGGTATAGGTTTCATCTTTAGGGAAGAACTGGATCTTTCTCAGCTGGAGATTAGGGAAGTCCCGGACTGTGAACTAATGGCCTTTTCTTTAAAAGGACAGGGAGGCGTCCTGTACTCTGGGTTGTTGTGCTATAGACCCCCGGCCAATGCGCTGTCAGCCATATCTGAGCTGGTAGATCTTATTTATGATCTTTCTAATACCCACACCAGATTTATGGTGCTGGGAGATTTTAACCTATGGCCGAAGGGTTCTGCAGACTCAGCCTATAAAGATCTGGTCCAGGCCTGCTGCAATATTCACCTGCAGCAGTTGGTGCTTTCTCAGACCCACTTAAAGGGCCATGCCTTAGACCTGATCTTTGCGGATGCTAGTCAGGCTGTGATCCGGGACATTATCCCTCAATGCTGGACGGATCACGCTCTTGTTCACTTTTCACTTTATCTCCCTGCTCACACCTTGAAGAGTGGTAGCTCAGGAGTCGCCACCAAATTTAGTAGGCAATGGTCCAAGCTCTTAAAACACTCGAGCCTACCAACTCTGCTTCCAGAGGGATTCACCTTATGAGGAAGCGCGGAGGAGAGCTACGAGATCCTTAATCGGAAAATCGCAGACTCTTTGGATCTTATGGCCCCTCTGCGGAAAGCTAGGGACAAGTCTAAACTTGCCATGCCTTGGTACTCACAAGATCTTCTCCAGCTGAAAGTCCGGTGTAAGCGGGCGGAAAGAGCCTGGAGAAAACAGTATCTTGAATCTGACAAGTCTGTCTTTAAACAGACCTTGGCGGACTATAAAGCGCAGGTTTCTCGAGGAAACGCTGCTGCGAGCAGGGAATAAATCTCAGACCCTGTTTAAAATTGTCAAGGATCTCTCTTGGCCTGCCTGTGCCACTAATTACATCCTGGCTTCGCAATCTTTATGCGACTCTTTGGCAAAGGCATTCGAGGATAAGATCGCCACTATTCTGAGAAACCTTGGTGGACCGACCACTCCTTGTCTCCAGCATCTGCCTGACACAGCTCTTGTATCCACCTCCGGGATTGTAGGGGAAGTTAGAAGGCAGGCACAGCTGGATAGTTTACCCCTCCCCTCCTACAAAGACTTCTGCTCTTTGGCAAATGGTATATCGTCTGGCTCTACCCTGGACCCCCTTCCCCACAAATTCTGGAAAACTTTTCAAGAAGAGCTTTTTTTCCCTCTTCATGCCATCTGTTGTCAGTCTCTTAGAAAATGGCTGTGGTCTCTCCTCTTTTGAAAAAGGCTACACTGGATCCCACCTGCCCGGCGAATTATAGACCTATTTCGCTGCTCCCTTTTCCTATTAAGATTTTGGATAAGCTGGTTACCAAACATCTGTCCAGCTTCATGGAGTCTAATAGCCTCCTGGATGTGGCTCAGTTTGGCTTCAGGCCAGCTCAAGGCACTGAGTCCGCATTGATGGTGGGTCTGGAAGATCTACGTTCGCGAGTCGACTCTGGCCGGGCAGCCTTTTTAGTGCTGCTCGACATGTCGGCCGCATTCGATACGGTCAGCCACGCCATCCTGGTCAGTAGACTGGAGGAAATCGGGGTGGCTGGCCTGGCTCGGGACTGGCTGGTCTCCTATCTTGGTGACAGACACCAGGTGGTAGCCCTGCCGCCCTACAGATCTGACATCAAAAAAGTAGGGCAGGGTGTACCCCAAGGGTCGGCTATCAGCCCTATTCTATTTAACCTGTATCTCCGTCCTCTGGTTAGGCTGATTAAGTCCTTTGGTATTGGGGCCATCAACTATGCTGATGACACGCAGCTTATCTTCTCGTTTGAAGGTAGTGATGCTGTGTCTCAGGAGACCTTCCACCGCTGTATGACAGCTACTGCGGAATGGCTGCGCCAAAACTCCTTGCAGTTTATTAGTTCAAAAACTGAGGTGCTGCATTGTTCCTTGGACCGTATCCCACGGCCCTTGCCGACGGACTTTTGGCCTATTTCCTCCCAGGGCAATATCGTGGCGGCAGACTCTGTCTGGAATTTGGATGTGATGTTTGGATCAAATTTACAGCTGGATGCGTTCGCGAATAAAACAGTGGCTACTTGTATGCTGCTGCTTCGCACGTTACGCAAGATCCTTCCCATTCTCCCGGCCCATGCTCGACCAGAGGTGCTGCGTAGTATCATCTTAAGCAGGTTGGATTACCGCAACGCACTACTTCTGGGCGCGCCCGACACCCTGATTGGCAAGTTGCAGCGAATACAGAACATGGCTGCTAAGCTGGCACTCTCTCGGCGGCGTTTTGACTCCTCCTCGCTGGCGCTTGCGGACCTTCATTGGCTGCCAATCCATCATCGCATTTGTTTCAAGGCAGTATGCCTAGTTTTTAGAGCCCTTCATAGTCAGGGGCCTGTTCCGCTGCTGGAGAACCGTAGCCTTAAGGCTCGGCGGCGCAGGGTACGCCTGAAATCCCCTGGATTCACCTGCCTTGTCAGAAACAAAAACACGGACTCTTCGTCTGGCGTAGAAGATAGTATTTATTAGCTGCAGCTAGTACAGTGGTCTTAGAAGTCGTTAGTACAAACGAGGTTCAAAAGAGACTGCCACTTAACTCCGTGGCGCACAGGTTTATATACGGTATAATACAATGCAAAATGCAATCACACAAGAGAATGGGACATGGGCAAACGTTATAAACAATACTTTAAGTGTAAGGCAACTCAAGTTTCCCGGTTATGTTTGTCACTCGACCCCTTGAGTAAATTACAAGTTAATCCACACAATTCAATTTACGAGTAGAGAAAACACAGCTGCATGTTGTAGAAGGACAGTCGTGAAATGGGAGAATGCAAGAGACATGTTACGAAGGATAGCAAATAAGATAACTCAGAGAAAAGAATGGTGTGAACCAACAAATAGTCCGGACGGGGATTAATCAGCTCAGACAGGAATTAGTGTACTCAGCCAGACCCTGACACTAGTTAGTAAACACGGGCAAAGAAGCCACCTGACACGTAAATGCAGAAAGGACAAAAACATCGCGTTCGCCGCGCTGCCTGAGTGAGGGCAACAAAATGGCAGCAAATACAAAATGGAGGCTGAGCACGAACGAATTCGTAATTTACAGAACCTCAGACCCTCCTTTTGCCATTACTCAGGCACAAACAAATAAACTCATGTTAATCTGAGTCGGAATCAGCATCGATGTTCATAAAATCCTCAAGTTGCTGATGTACCATCATCCTAATATTCTCTGTCCTCTGAGTTGCAGCACGTGGAACGCATAAAGTAGCCTGCAGGCCACATACTGCGGGACCACACTGAACACACAGACAACAAGAGAATATGATGGCCAAAATTGCTCCACGGAACGTTATTATCTTCCATCCCCAAGTTGACAATAGTCCCCAAAACCATCCCATAAAGGACCAATCCCCTTTGTCTTGATGAATCGACTGGGAGATGGTATGCAATTTGGAAATGGCTTGGTACACTGCCGGAGCATCGTCTGGAATATAAATGCAGCAACTAGATCCGGTCAATTTACAGACACCTCCTCGGTCTGCTAGGATCACATCTAGGGCAATTCGATTTTGTAACGTCATAAGACAGTCAGCTTGAAGCTCTGCTGTAATGTTACCCATTGCACCTGCAGTAACATTAATGGTGGTCTCAACCACTCGCACCAATTGCCTGATGTTTCTACTGTTGGCCATTGGGCCCCAAAAGGGAAGGAATCCTTTAAGGAAATCTCCTCCCTCTTGTTCTGCCGTGTCCTTGACATCAAATATACTTCGGCTATATTATTTCCAAAAGAGGTCGCACACTGCTCGTCCCATCAGCGTGTGACCCCGGAGCATGATGGTCGATGTAGTAGGTATCAGCGGGTGCGCTTCTACCAGAGTCTTCAGTCTTGAGGGTATTCACTGATGTGCTTGCCATCCCAGGACACGTGTTTCGAGGTCATTACCTCTCATCAGCAGGGATTAGGCGTGTGCACGGGGTTGCTGCGTGGGCTGCCGAAAATATTCATAGGTCCAGATACCTCTTATGGCGCGCAGGTGCGTTGTCTCGAGGTCGTCACCTCCACCGGCTCAAGGGAGCCTGTATAAATAGTATTTCCAAAAGAGGTCGCACACTGCTCGTCCCATCAGCGTGTGACCCCGGAGCATGATGGTCGATGTAGTAGGTATCAGCGGGTGCGCTTCTACCAGAGTCTTCAGTCTTGAGGGTGTTCACTGATGTGCTTGCCATCCCAGGACACGTGTTTCGAGCTCATTACCTCTCATCAGCAGGGATTAGGTGTGTGCACGGGGTTGCTGCGTGGGCTGCCGAAAATATTCATAGGTCCAGATACCTCTTATGGCACGCAGGTGCGTTGTCTCGAGGTCGTCACCTCCACCGGCTCAAGGGAGCCTGTATAAATAGTATTTCCAAAAGAGGTCGCACACTGCTCGTCCCATCAGCATGTGACCCTGGAGCATGATGGTCGATGTAGTAGGTATCAGTGGGTGTGCTTCTACCAGAGTCTTCAGTCTTGAGGGTGTTCACTGATGTGCTTGCCATCCCGGGACACGTGTTTCGAGGTCATTACCTCTCATCAGCAGGGATTAGGCGTGTGCACGGGGTTGCTGCGTGGGCTGCCGAAAATATTCATAGGTCCAGATACCTCTTATGGCGCGCAGGTGCGTTGTCTCGAGGTCGTCACCTCCACCGGCTCAAGGGAGCCTGTATAAATAGTATTTCCAAAAGAGGTCGCACACTGCTCGTCCCATCAGCGTGTGACCCCGGAGCATGATGGTCGATGTAGTAGGTATCAGCGGGTGCGCTTCTACCAGAGTCTTCAGTCTTGAGGGTGTTCACTGATGTGCTTGCCATCCCAGGACACGTGTTTCGAGGTCATTACCTCTCATCAGCAGGGATTAGGCGTGTGCACGGGGTTGCTGTGTGGGCTGCCGAAAATATTCATAGGTCCAGATACCTCTTATACCTCGGTTATATCTAACTCTATGGTGGTCTGACGGAGCCGTATATGTAGGGGAAAGAAGGAAAGCTACATAACAGGTTCCAGAAAAGTTGGAAGGGAGCCACGTGTAAGCTCTGTCTTTACAGACAAAATAGGTTCCTTGAGACGGAAACAACGGAGGGAAATCAAGGGAAGAGAAAATGTTGGTGTGTAAACAATTCTGCTTAACGTCAGTTTTCTTACTGTTGATTTGGAGACAAATATTACCTTGATGGGGTACAGTCCATATAGGAGAAGACTCACCCTTTCTAGAATTGTCACCAAGAATAGAAACATAGTGGGTAACATTCCATCCTTCATAAGCTTCCTTCTCATCTAACGCAATCGTACTCTTCTCTACAGTCTTAGCCATCGTCAATATACTCTTTATCAAAGAGCTGTGGCTGAAATCCAATCCATTCCCCGAAGTTTTTACAGGGTTTCGAACTCGGTTGTGGTATGCGGCCGAAAACATGGTCAGGTAAGCCCAAGCTGAACCTTCATATGAGAAGGGGAGAACCAAATATGGCATTCTCTTTCGTGCATTGTGTGGCATAAGACCGCACACCCAGCAATCAGTCATATTAATAGCCAACTGGTGTTGATGTAACAATTGAATAAACTTATTATTCATATATTCAGCTCTCCTTATCTGTTCATGAGGGAGTAGAGTATGCATTTTATGTGAAAAGACAGAAAGACGAGAGGGCAAAGAAGTTGTAGAGTTAACCACATTTCTCGGGTGTAAAACATGTACTAACCAACCTATGCAAGCTATTAAAATACACAGAAACATAAAAATACACAAAGTTACGCCAAATCTACTACGCAATAATTTACAATATTTCAATCTCATTTCCTGCTTTCTATTTTCCCTACCTATGATTGTAGTACCATCCATCTTTACTAAAAAAAAATGTCGCTCACGGCAATCTTCCACAATCACTCAGCTACGTTCTTCTGTATATCCTGAGGCACTAGCCACCTACTAAAGAGAAAAAAAAACAGGTTACATTCTGAGACTCCTACCGTGACCCTGCGACGGAGACAGATGGCACATCTAATACTAAATATCCTACAAAAAAAATGTCTCTGATCGAGAAAAAAAAGTGTTCAAAGTGTTCAGTTCCTTTGGCCAGCTCTCGACCTCAGGTTGTAGCGAGTTTTTCTCGGCAGCGTCTGATCCTTGAATAAAGTTTTTGGATTCGTAGTGTCTATTTGAAGATGCGCAGGCACAGCGGCTTGAAGAATATCGTCATCTGCTTTCTCAGACTGAGTCCCATAAATTTGAGCATCACTGAAAGGCACAAAATAAGGAATCGCTGTAGTATCCGATTCCCTTGCACCACTGCGAATCCACTGATCGAAGGGTAATGGTAGTGGCACTTTCCTACAGTGCACACCATGCACCCATGCACCCAGTTTCGTTTGCCGACCACCTTCACAGCTGTGCGGGTGACAAGCAGGACTTGCGTAGGTGTGGACCAACGGGGCTCCAGATTCTTGGTACGTTGAAAGTTCTTTACACAGACCCAGTCACCGGGCAAGATGGTGTGACTTCGTCTGTGGAGGCCTCTGGCAAAGCACTTTGTACCTGTTGACGAATAATACTTAATTTAGTAGTCATGTCATGCAAATAATCAATTAACAAAGGATATGGTATATCAGAATATTTTGTAGGACGAGGGACACCCCAAATATTGGCTGGGCGTCCGAATACTACTTCATATGGGCTAAGTCACATACGAGAGTGTACAGTAGGTCTGGTTGACAAGAGAGCTAAAGGCAGGGCATCTGGCCAAGCAAGACCAGTACTAGCTTGAATCTTAGCTAGTTTAAGCTTGAGTGTACCATTATAACACTCAACCAAACCCGCTGATGGTTTGCCGCATGGAACTTTTGTCTAATACCAAGACCAGAACAGACTTTCTGCATGATTTGACCCACAAATTCACTTCCATTGTCACTCCAGACAATTCGCGGCAAACCAAACATGGGGAAGAATTCTTTAAGCAACACTTTAGTAGTTGACAGAGCAGTGTTATCTTTCAAGGGGTATGCCTCTATCCATCGGGAAAAGGCACATACCACCACCAGAACATACTTAAGGTTGTTACATCGATCCATATGAATGTAATCGATTTGCAACACCTCAAAAGGATATGACGGGGGAGCAAAATGACCTGCCGGAGTTGGGGTACCCTTTCCTGGGTTATGCATTAAACAAACAATACAATGCTTAACCACATTCTCTGCACATTGTGGAATTCCTTCATTCTGCCAGACAGGGGACAACAGCTTAAAAATGCCTTTCGCACTAATGTGAGCTGGACCATGAGCCATAGTAACAACCGGCAGCACATAAGCATCCAGTAATAACCATCGCTGATGTTCCGACAATTCCGTCCAACAACCCGACGAGTCTAACATTCCCGTACTTTTCTTCCACGTTTTCAATTCCCTCTCAGTAGCCTCTCCTTGAATCGTTTTCACACTTTCAATCGTATCTTCACACATTCCAATTTCCCTAACCCAGTTTGCAGGACCTGCCACATACATTCGACTAGCAGTATCTATGGCTGTAGTTCTTGCTACCTTATCTGCAAATGCATTCCCACGACCCACGTCGTCTGTGACTTTCTTATGTGCACTGCACTTTATGATCGCTATCTGTGCAGGTAAGGTAAGGGACTCAAGAAGATCAGTCACTAACTCACCATGCTGAATCTTTGTTCCATGAGAGGTAAAAAATCCTCTCTCCCTCCATAACCTACCAAAAGTATGTGCAACGCCAAAAGCATACTGGCTATCTGTATACACATTCACTCTCTTTCCCTTTGATAACACACACGCTCTAGTCAAGGCTATCAATTCGGCTGCTTGGGCTGAATTATGTCCAATACGTGCTGTCTCAACAATTGTGCATAAGGTGGTAACAGCATAAGCAGAAGTAGTCTCCCCATTTGGAAGCTTGAAACAAGAACCGTCCACCCACAGGGTCCCATCCGGGTCCTTGAGTGGAGTGTCCTTTTAATCAATCCTACCCTTCGTTTCTTCTCTCGTTCGAATAAAATGTCTTTTTCTTCTGGGAGTGGCAACAATGCGGCTGGATTTAACGTATCACATCTTTTAATATGTGCATGACTCACTAGAAGTGTCAGCTCATATCCAGACAAACGAGCACTTGTAAGGTGCTGTGTTCTTGTCCTATTCAACAAGGTATCCACTGCATGTGGAACCATGCCAACGAGCGTGTTATGCAACACTAATCCAGCAGACTGCCTAATAGAGATCGCTGCAGCTGCCGTAGCTCTGAGACAACTGGGCAACGCTTTAGCTACTGGGTCTAGTGTAGCGGAAAAATAGGCACATGGCCTCTGCTTATCTCCAAATTTCTGTGTCAAAACTGACAATGCGCAACCCTCTCTTTCGTGAACGTACAGTGTAAAGGACTTTCTATAATCTGGGGTACCCAACACTGGAGCAAAACATAGAGCAGTACGTAGGTCATCAAAGCTTTTCTGACATTCATCCGTCCAAGGGAGCGGGTGTGGCGTATCTTTCAGCGTTAGCACCAACAGTGATATAGCTAAAAGTGAAAAATAGGAAATCCACTGTCTACAGTAGGAAGTGATACCCAAGAAGGCACGCACTTCTCTCTGCGTAGTGGGTACAGACATCTGTGAAGTAGCATGAATGCATTCTGGGGTCAATCGCCTTCCCTCCTTCGACAAGAGATGACCTAAATAAATCACTTCTTGGCGGGCATATTGCAACTTAGAGGGAGACACCTTATGCTGTAAAAGCAGACAAATGATGCAACAACGCAACAGTCACATTCTTGCACACATCTTCCGTATCAGCAGCCACCAGCAAATCATCCACATACTGAATAAGCGTGGCGCCTGGGGGAAAAGAGAAAGCATCAAGTTGTGATTTAAGAGCCTTGCTATAGATAGAGGGACTTTCGCAATAGCCTTGGGGTGCTCTCTTAAATCTAAAACTTCGGCCACCTAAAGAGAAACCAAAGATGTCCCTACCTTCTTCAGCAATAGGAATGCTGAAGAAAGCATTCTTAAGATCTATAACGGAAAACCAAGCTGCCAAAGCAGGAATCATCGTCAACAAAGCTGTAATCTCTGATACAAAAGGAAACTGTGGTACAACTATTTTGTTAACCTCTCTAAGGTCAATAACAAATCGATACACCGGAGGCTGTGAAGGATGCGTTCTTTTGAGGATCGGAAGAACAGGGCTTTTACAAACATTGCCTCTCGTTTCTTTAACCACACCCTTCTGAATGAAATCATCGACAATAGCCAAAAGTGCTCTCTCCCCATCAGCAGAGATACGGTATTGGGGAATGCGTGGCATTCTCACATTCTCTTTAACTGTGAGAACGTACTGTGGGATCGCAAGACAACCCACGTCATTCGGGCATGTAGCCCAAAGACTTTCAGGAAGAGAAATAAACTCCGGTGGGAACTGGTCTCGAGATAAATACATGAAAGACGTCAATTTCTTCCCCAACGTTAGATGCACACCAGAAGGGGAACACCGTTACGTGTAATCTTTTCAATAAATCCAGACCTAGCAAGTTCTCGCCACACCCAGTTGTCAAAATAAGTGGAGCCTTCAAATCATATGGGCCAATCGAAACGGGCAAAGGACAAGAAACCGGATTACGGACTGGGGTGCCAGAAAATCCTACTGAAGTATTTATTAAGCCAGACAAAGGTGCCCCAGGGAGTTTAGTATGCATAATAGAACTTCTCATTGTGCCAGTATCCAAAGGAAACGGTTCTGAAACACCCATAGTGTTGATAGTGACATATGGCCCATCTTGATCTACTGGAATTGACACAACTCCCTCACTTCGTCCATGGCTGTCCTATTCAATCTGAAAATCATCAGCCCTTTCTTCACAATAATCGTCATTATAATACTGCGTGGACTGAACTCTCTGCTGATCAAAGTAATTCGTAGTAGATGTAGGAAAAGAACGCTGCTCCTGAGAGGACACACCTCGTCCTCTACCTCTAGATCCAGTCTGGGCAATACCACGACCCTGTGGAGCAGACATCCCATTATTACGCTGTAATAAAACTGGACAACTATTCTTATAATGTCCCTCTTCCCTACAATATCCACATTGATTAGGACCCAACGGGAGACGTGGTGCGAAGTACTCAGGTTTCTGGAGCACTTTCTAAAACTGTGGGGGTTAAGAAAACTGAGGCTGTGCAGAACGCGGAGGATAAGCTTGCTGTAACAGAACCTTCGTTTTCAAATCTTTATTTTTCTTCTCCTGTTTCTCTTTCTCCTCCTTATCCCTATTCTCATAATACTGCACAGTAGCCAGTATTTTAGCAGGGAAGGAGACAGCCCATGCACTTTCAGAACTCTTTAGTTTATTTGACAATTCAGGAAGCAAGTTGTATACAAACTTATCCACAAACAATCGCTAACCACCCTCTACACTCAGATCCTGACCACTATGATCAATGAATGTCTCTTCAAAACGAGTGAAGAAATCCGAGACGCTTTCGTCTTTCTTTTGCTTGCATGCAGCCAGCTTATCCCAATTAACTCGCACCGCGGGCATCATAGTTTTCATCAACTCAAGTATTCTGCCTGGTAGGGCCGTAATCAGATCCTCAGGCTTCGTGCCATCCACTTGATTAGCGTCAGTGGCTCTAATAGCAGCCCAATCACCACCTAATTCATCAACATGATTCTCCCTACGAATCCGTGCCCATAATGCTTGTGAAACAACATTTCCAAATAACAAATCAATATCGGCCAAATTCATAATACAGGCCTCAACTGTTTGAGACAACTCCTTGTAAATCCAGCTGGATTTTTACGAGGGTTCGGAAGAGTTTTTTTAAGTGCCAATACTTCAGACCATTTCCAGGGTTCCTGAACCCATATACGCTGAAAATGAGCAGGGGCAGCAGGCGGACCAATCACTGCGTCCCTCCATACTGGGGGGAACTTCACGCATCGGATAATTCCTAATGCCTGCGCTTTTGGAAGCATCGATTTCGGAAACGGACAAAGACAAGAACATTGTTCGGAATGCAACGAGTTTATTCACCGCCTCTTAAACTTATGGCCCTACAATAAAACCTTTATCAAAATCAGCTTGTAATTTCAGTAACTCAGAAGGAAATGTATCCAACTCCATATCCTCCCTACCACTGATAAGAGTCTGACACATGACATTAAAAACATATCTTTGTGTGGGCTCTGCCCATTGATGAAAGGAACTCATAATGTCCCCTGTACTGTAGTCTAGTCCATTTTTAATCAATTTACGAGATAGGGACCCCAAGACCACTTTCTCATCCGTGAGATGAATTTGACAACGGGATTGTCGTCTAGGAAAAGCTGGAGACAAATTCAAAGACCCAAGAAGAGGAGAAAAGAAATTTGAAACAGCGTCTGCTAGTCTCCTGTGTGAGGTAGGGGAATCCTGTGAGAGAATAGGAGTCCTTACAGTCGTAGAAGGCAATGGGGACTGAGACGTAACTGACTGAGGAACAAGAGCGGGGTATTGGAGAGGAGGTGGGGGCTGAATTACAGGCTGCGAGGACGGAGCAGAGGCAGGTAAGGAAGCATTAATAGACTGAGCCTGTTGCTGAACAATCGGCAATGGAGCAACCATTGGTTGGGCAATAGGAGGGGGTAACAAAGGTGCATTAGGATTTTGGGCATAGGGCGGAGATGAATTCAATAAACAAGACATTAGGTAATTTTCTTCCAATTCCTTACTTTTATTTGACGATGAAGTAGGCAGCATCGGATAGCATTTTTCTATTGCCATACGATGTTGTCTCTCTAATATCTCATTCGCACCATCTGTTTCATTATTTTTAAACTGCTGAGCAGCCTCAATATTTTGACATGTTTTGTGCTTTCTTATCCTTTTTTGCTTGTTTAATTTCCTTCTGTTTGGCTTCCTTACGATAAGAGTCAAACATTGCCGGCCGGGCTTTTCTTTTAAACAGAATCGTTTCTAAATTATCTAATATGGCGGGATCAAAACTACCATTTTGGGGCCATCTCAAAACTCCACTAATTTTCGTGTATCGGATCCATGTCTCGTTAAAGGTAATGGGACCAATACCATGTTTCGAATAGAGCCCATAAGTGGGAGTTCCAACTGGAGGGATCGGACATGATTACTCCAACTGGGAATCCCTCGTACAACCTAAACAACAAATTCTTTTGAACGTACTCAGTCCAGGCATCATTATTTCTCTAGACTGTTCACAAACAACAAGGGGTGTAAATCAATGAAACAGTACAAACGTACTTACCCCTTGGCTTCGGGTATTGCAATACCTAAATAAAAACCCCAAAACCAAAACAAAACAAAGTTTTGTGGGAGCGACCCACCAAATACTTAACTAAGGATCGTCCAACTCCAGCGAAGGTCCGTCTATCGTCGCGCTTTACCAAACATCATCAGAAGGGTCCAAGGCAGGGCGACAGTCTGGGCAGCAGTCGTCAGTAGCCGTCGGAGAGGAGTAGCCGCGCTGTCAAAGACCATCGGTCCACTTTCTACATACAGGGGTCGATCACGTGGTGCGCTTCCTCCGGAATTTTCTTGCGGGGCTCCTCATGACCCTCGGGCTCAACTGCTACCGTTGAAGTCGCCCCACATTGGGCGCCAGTTGAAGAACCGTAGCCTTAAGGCTCCGCGGCGCAGGGTACGCCTGAAATCCCCTGGATTCATCTGCCTTGTCAGAAACAGAGACACAGACTCTTCGTCTGGCGTAGAAGATAGTATTTATTAGCTGCAGCTAGTACAGTGGTCTTAGAAGTCGTTAGTACAAACAAGGTTCAAAAGAGACTGCCACTTAACTCCGTGGTGCACAGGTTTATATACGGTATAATACAATGCAAAATGCAATCACACAAGAGAACGAGACATGGGCAAACGTTATAAACAATACTTTAAGTGTAAGACAACTCAAGTTTCCCGGTTATGTTTGTCACTCGACCCCTTGAGTAAATTACAAGTGAATCCACACAATTCAATTTACGAGTAGAGAAAACACAGCTGCATGTTGTAGAAGGACAGTCGTGAAACGGGAGAATGCAAGAGACATGTTACGAAGGATAGCAGATAAGCTAACTCAGAGGAAAGAATGGTGTGAACCAACAAATAGTCCGGACGGGGATTAATCAGCTCAGACAGGAATTAGTGTACTCAGCCAGACCCTGACACTAGTTAGTAAACACGGGCAAAGAAGCCACCTGACACGTAAATGCAGAAACGACAAAAACATCGCGTTCGCCGCACTGCCTGAGTGAGGGAAACAAAATGGTGGCGAATACAAAAAGGAGGCTGAGCACGAACGAATTCGTAATTTACAGAACCTCACTGCAGGAGCTGTTTTCGTGGTATAAGCCAGCCAGACCCCTGCGATCTTCATCAGCATGCCTGGTTATAGCTCCCAAGATCTTGAGGACCCGGATGGGTGGACGCTCCTTCGGATTTTTGGCAGCCAAACTATGGAACTCTCTTCCTCTGTCCCTAAGAAGCATCGGGGAATTCTCCTCTTTTAAGAAAGGGTTAAAAACTTTCCTTTTTCCTAGGAAAGTGTAGACATTGTGGCAGTGTTCCATCGCGTATGGTTTCAAGGAGTTAAAGCGCCAGGATACCCTTTGGGTGACAGTTTAGCGCTATATAAATACGCAATTCATACATACATACATACATTCAAGATGTCATCAATGATTTCATCAAGGAAGTAATTTAACCTGTTATTAGCAATATAATATCTGAGGTCATATGCAGGGCACAGCTGGCACACATGTTATAGTTAGCTCAGTAAACTGGTGAATTCCAGTTTTTTTTTACACAGTAGTTTTTATATTATTACAACACCTAACTATAATGTCACTTCAGCTTTTTTTTCTGTGAATTTTTAAAAACTTAACAACATAAAGGAAAATTCTATTACCATACCTAAATATAACAACACCCACTCTCTGACTGAGCACAGCTTTAGGCCCTGCACAGCTAGGGGTTGGCCACAGCCTCTGACCTGCAACCAGTCCAGGTGCCCAACTCCCAAACACCCATGGGTGACCAGGCCCCCTCTTCCACGCACAGATTTTGGCCCTCAAGGGTGAAAAACCCTGCTTCTGTGGTCAACCCCTCACAGACACCACCACACATTTTTCTTTTTTATTTATTTTGCAATGCCATGGTACCCCGGGGGCACTGAAGCTCAAGTGTCACCTGCGGTACCCCACATGCATCACTTTCTCAAGCTTGAGCAGTCTCACCATACCACAGCTTCCGAAGAAGTCCCGGGGAACTTAAAGGGGGTTGCTCTTTGTACTATCGGAGTGCCACAGGGAGAGGGGTCCCTAAATGTTATTATAATTACAACTTGAGGACTCAGTCACTGAGTCCATATGTCCTATAATGGGGGGAGCAAAATGTTTCTTCATATTGCTCCCAAACAATCACATTGCTCCTACTATGCGAATAAAAAGAACAATATACCAAAAGTCTAGATATCACTATAATATAAACATAGGTTTCCATAAAATGGCTGAATAGATTCACACTAAATAAAGGAACACATTTTTTCTGGGTAAAGTGCTAACTTAATACCAATTTTGTGTAATTCTCTTCAGGCGTTATTTCTATATCATCACAAAACATTCCCTTGCAGATGCTTCCACGTCACACATGGTTTGATAGCATCCAGATTACCTTTCCACATTTCCTCATTCAAAAGCTCAAAATATGTATAAACTAACAAGGATTTCAATACTCTGCTGCTTCCTCATTAACATACTTGGAAGTACTCTAACATTTGTCTCTAATTGGCCTTGAACTGTGCACCTGGGAACATTATTCTTTTCTGTTCTAGGACTTTAGTAAAAGGAAAAATTAAACCATACATCTCAAAAGATGTTATTATTTAGTCAAGTCTTACCTGGAACATCTGGATATTATAAAGTTGTAACAAGTTGGGACCAAATACTGAAAATGAGAACACTTGGAAAAAGTGCTGTTAACGATCCTTAGTTTATTCAGAAGGCATCAGCTCTCAAGTCGTTATAACTGTTGAATGCCCAGCCGACGGTCCCCCATAATATATATACATATTCACCCTGTTTGAAAACATACTTCATCCCCTTTCACAAGCGTAGCCCGTTCCCTTCTCAGATTGACATATGAAATAGACATGACCGATACACCATGCAGTGCAGTGACATTACAAATGAAAAAAAAAAAAAAAAAATATATATATATATATATATATATATATATATATATATATATATATATATATATATATATATATGTATTTGAGAATACAATTCATCCTTCTATTCACTAATGCCCAACATTATAATCCTAGACCATACTGGGTGGTTTGCAGGCCCTCACTTTTCTAGAGATGTCCTTGCCACTATCACTCACTTTCAAACCAAAACTTCTCTTGCACCCTTGTTCCCCCACATCTAAGAAAACATTGCTCTCATGCCGATCTGAACACTGTTTCTCCCCTTTAAATAAAATCACTCTGTTGAGATTCCAGACACTACAACCATTTATCCTAACTGCATTCCTAAATACTTCAATTACTTGAATAGGATCCGACTACATAGCGCACCTTTTACCATCAATCCTCCCTTTCTTAATGTGGACAAAATCACCCATTTTGACAAATTTCTTGCTTACAGGACCTATCCTCCTTCTTAATTCTTGTTTTTATACTCCTACACTCTGTGTCTAATTCCTTTGAAAGTCACCTCTGCAATTTCATCTACGATATTGAGTTTCTCATTCAGTCACCAAGGAAATAACCTCAAATCAAAAGGACTCACATTGATCACAGAATTGGGAGGAGTCTTTCATGTTTACAACATCAGCTGCAATGCATTTCTCAAGTTGCGGCCTCCTTTTACAGTTATCTTCCTTTCCTCCGACCATCCATGCAAAATCCACTGCTTAACCTCCAGGAGCTCTATATCTTGTTTTCATCCATTTAGTTTCTTGAACAATAGGAAGCTCAGTACCTACAAAGTTATCATGTGGGGTTAAGGCTACTTCACAGTACTACTTATCTATTACTACGCAAACATTAACGTTGGGTGGGGTAGGCAGTCTGGACATGTTGTCAGCATGTACATTGATTTTCACATGTACAAATTCCAAACGACACTGAAAGTTTTGCACTCTAAATCCTAATCTTGTGGAGAGCACCCACCACCAGGCGCCATCATGTAGACCAAATGCTTATAGTCCGTTTGAATGATGAATTTTGTTCTCCATAAGAAAGTTCTAAGATGTTCTGCACCCCACACACATCGTAACAATTCTATTTCAATCACTGAGTCATTTTGTTCTGTTCCCACAAAGCCCCAGAGGCATAGGCAACTATCCTTTCCTCACCCTGATCCCTTTGCACAACCACACCTCCCGAACCACAATTACTGGCATCTACCATTACAACATACTGCTTTCCAACAACAAATGGTTTCAAATGTGGTGCATTGACAATGAACTCCTTCAACATTTTAAATGCAGTAGAGATATCATCAGTCCAATTGATCTTTGCATTTTTTTAATAAGCATCTGAAATGTTCCCCTTTGGCAGCATAGTTTGGAATACATTTTGAGTAAAACTCAGTTAATCCAAGAAATGCCACTATATGGGAGTTTGAGCTTTAGTGATATTTTCAACATGGTTCCGCTTAGGTTGAATAACAGCGCCACTAATGCAATGACCCAAGTACTCAAATTAATGTTGTTTAAACCTACATTTGTCAGGGCGTAAAGTAAGGCCTTTATCAGATAAAGCTGCCAAACCCTCTTCAGATTGTGATCATGCTCTTTAGCATCATTGCCAAAAACTGGTATGTCATCTTGGAAGGCAACTGCCCTATAAAGCCCATCAAGAGTTCCCTATATTAACCATTAAATAACAGAAGCTGCACTGGCAAGTCCAAGTGGCATTCGCCAAAACCTAAATATCCCCCCTGGAGTTATAAATGCAGTTAAGTTCTTTGATTCCTCCTCCAAAATGACTTTGTGATACACTTGCTAAGTCAACACACAAAATTATTTTTACTCCAGTTAAGGTGGTGACCATCTCGTGTAAGTTAGCTAAAGGGTGTGCATCCACCCATATAACACTGTTAAGACTATGCAAATCAATGCAAAGCCTGAGTTCGACTGAAGATTTACCAGAAATTACAATTGGAGAAACCCATGAAGAAGATTCAACAGGTTCACTAATGTTTTTTGGACAGAATATCATGTAAGATATCCTTAAGTTTACTTCTATATGATAAAGGTACACTGCACACTTTATGGAGAATGGGCACTGAACCTTCATGCAGCCTAATCTGTGCTTAAATCATCTGTAGTCCCCTAATCTGCAACTGAAAAGATTGGGAAACTGTGATTATAAATCCAAAATAAATTAGGTACATTCCTCTGCTCAGTAACTTTTAAAGCAATAGTATGCACAGGAGGCGAAGCAGTAGGATCTAATTTGATTCCCATTTTTTCTTGGTGTGGCCAACCTAACGATGATTGTCCATTTCTAGCCACGTAAATCTTCTTGAATGTTTTTTATCCAGAAAATTCTATTTTAGCCCCCCAAAAAATAATTAAATCAATATTGCGGCCAGTATACCCTTCTGGTGCTACATCATGAAGAATCAGGTTCTTATTATGACCTGCAGACTCTGCTAAAAGGCCTTTTCTTGCCACATCTTGTGCACACTTTGTCCACTGCAGGAAACACCTTCACATTACCAAGGTGTGCACTATTGCCGTACCTGTAACATAATGGGACATTTCTTCTCCCGTCATTTTCTACCACTTAGGTTTTACATCATTTGGTTTGCATGGAATCATTTTTCTGATTATAAGACTTCTTCACTTTGGATCCATCCTTATGTACAATGTGGATATCACTTATCACTACACTCCTCATCTTTTGCTAAAATTTCTCAGAGTGCTCAGTGCCTTTGGCAGTCCCAATAGCAGCAATGAGCGACATGTCAGTACTGGTCTATAATCTTTTTATTTGGTCACTAAGTACCTGTTCATAGGAGATGTGCTCAAAATTACATGTAACTGCCAGAGATCTAAGTATAGACACTTAGGGGCAGATCACGATGGCGGGTGGACTGTGTCCGCCTGTCACCGTAGCGGAATGCGGGACCGTCCGCAAGGGGTGCGGCGGTCCCGCCCCTGCAATCAGGATGCTACCGCCATGGTGGCAGTGGCATCCCCTATTCCCAGCATTGTGGCGGGCCGCCACAATGCTGGGAATGCACAATGTGCATTGGCATGCAAAAAGTGACAGGCACCACGCGGTGCCTGCCACTTTGTCCATGCCAATGCAGGGGGGTTCCATAGGTACCCCCGTGTGCACCTCAACACCCTGGGGACCCACTACGATCCCCAACAGCAGGGACCTCAAGCCTTTCCATGGCGGAAATGCTGCCACAGAAAGGCGAGTGACTGCCTGCATTGTAACATGGATGGAGGTGTCTTGCAGACACCGCCACCATATTAACCTTGTTTTCTGCGGTTGACGAGTCTTTCCGTCCGCCATGGACCCCCCAGCCATCATAATATGGCGGGGGTCTTTGCTATCTGGATGGCGTGCGGATCGCCCCCCCCCCCAGGCCGGTGGTGACCACGGCCGGCTCTGCAAGGGCGAGACGCCCGCCATCGTAATCGGCCCCATAGTCCTCAATAGACTCATCAGCATATTGTTTTCAAGAATACAATATAAATTGTTCCATTACCATATTGGTTTTTCTACCATACCTTAAAGAAAATTGTTTGGATACATACTAGCAAACATTAATATTACCCGGATTGACTAAAGCTGGTAGGTTTTTACATTCATTAATCCAATCCCACCTAGACAATGTTTAAGTAAGAATAATTTCTTTTCAGATTCACACTCTTCCTCTTCTAAAATGTCTACATACACTAAGAACACAGCCTTCCATGTTTCCCAGTCCATGGGAGGCTCCCCAGGTGCAGTGCGAAACGAAGGAGGAGGTACAATGCTAGACATAATAGTTGAAGGTAAATGCAAGGTGAGGAAAGTATAAATTAACAGTAAAAATACATCTTAAAAAAATAAAAGTAGCCACTAATGTCTAGGAATTGTTGTAATACATTTTAAAATTATAAAGGTAGTCACTGTTGACTAAAATTGGGGTGTGCACAGCACCGTAGCAGTAAACTATGAGTATAATGCACATCCTTTACTGAGGGGCATACCTTGTGGGCCATCGATCCTCGACCTCCCCGCTGCCCGCTTGTCTCCCTCCCGCCGCCGCACCTACAATCTCGAGCGGCCGCTGTGTGGAGGGAGGCCTGAAAACCACACTCCCCAGACTGCCTAGCGGCGGAAGACGCCGCCGCCCGCATTTCACGCGCCAGGAGGCGCATAAGTACCTGCACAGCCCCGGTGGAGCGGGGGACATCCTTTACTGAGGGTCATACCTTGTGGGCCATCGATCCTCGACCTCCCCGCTGCCCGCTTATCTCCCTCCCGCCGCCGCACCTACAATCTCGAGCGGCCGCTGTGTGGAGGGAGGCCTGAAAACTACACTCCCCAGACTGCCTAGCGGCGGAAGACGCCGCCGCCCGCATTTCGTGCGTCAAGAGGCGCATAAGTACCTGCACAGCCCCCGCATCGCAAGGGCGGGACAGTCTGTGACAGTCCGGGACAGGACGAAGCTGTGCTGGGCCGTGGCTCTTGGTCTGTTGCCCCATGAATTGTGAGGACACGTTGAACTGTGAACTTGACCCGGTAATGGTGAATAATCCCCCAATTTAGTACCTCATTTACTATTTGTGGTTTATTGGAGAACATTTTCCCTTTATTTTTTAATTATTGTATGGCATATTCTCGGATTGCTTCTTTGACACCTATGATACTTATGTGTTAGGGTAATCATCATTTCATAAATTGTGCTTTTTGGAATTTTATATTTTTTAGTCATATATATTCTTTTACTCCTGGGAAGGGCCACCTTTGTATATCTAAAATGTCTAAAACTAACGGAGGGAATATTTGACCCGTTGTAGCCACTCTTGACAATTACCTTGTCAAAGTGGTAGACAAAATTAACAAGGAACGCCGCCAATCTTTAGGACGAGGGAGTTCTTTAGACCCCCTCCCTATTCCTACTCAGGCATCCTTTCCTTTATCTACTCCCTCCATGGATGTTAGCTGTGTTATAAGGCCCCCAGATCCTTCTAACATGCCAGCATCCCTAGATTTAGAGTCCACATCGGCGGTGAATGAGAACCTTAACGACTCTGGGGTATCATGTTCACCAGCCCCAAAAGTGCAGAGGGTCCTAAGGTCTGGAAGAAATGCAAGTAGGCCTGTTTTGTCCAAACGGGGGGGTAATCGTAAAAATAAAAAAAACACCGAAATAACTCCCAAAGGGAGCAGCAATGACTCTGACACTGTTTTAAATAACACTTACATGAAATTAGCACCTGAACAGCTAGAGATGCTGGTTGGTATTATTGATGACAGGTTTGTTAAAATTATACAACCCCTACTTGACAAACTTGATATTGTTTCTGGGGAACTGAAACGGCTAGGAGGCCTTGTGCAAACTCATCCTGGTTTTAATAATTGTATGGTATCGGTAGAATCGGCTCAGGGTAGCACCAGTGAGCCGCTGAAGTCGCCTAATGGGGGTCCAAGCACCGACACGGTAGTGGATTCTAATTCCGTGCCCCCAACTATACCCTCAACTTTGACTACAGGGAATCCACTGAGAATTATTGTAGCTAAGAAAAAGCGGTATGGCTACTCACAGCCTAATCTACCACCTGACTGCGCACCATATGTGGCAGTCCTGACCAATGTCCCACCAGTAAGGGAGGAGGGTCCTGATGGTATCCACGAAACACACGAAACGCTAAAAAACAAAACCGTGGCCTGGCTTAACAGAGAATGTGGTTTTCCGGTTGCTCCGGCAGGCCAGATTTTGGTAACCACCAGAACCAACTGGATAGGTACTTCCCACAAGAATATTTTGGGTGATTGTGTTATTGTCAACTTTAACAGTCCCCATCTTGCTACCACCGCTTTGATTAGAGCCACCTCTCGCCCACCTAATGACCAGGGTATTTCACTCCGACCCTTGGCCTATTTTTATAGACATCACACTGGCCAGCCCAATAATGATCATGGATGGGGGAGAGCTAAAGGTCCCAGTATGTTTAATATGCCGAGTGGGTCCCAGGTGGCTACCTTCAATCGTTTTCATTGTTTAAGTGGGTTAGACTCTAACGATTGACTGGATTCTGGCGCCCTGTTTAACCTGTGAGGATTTTGTTTTTTTAGGAGTAGAACCCGTTGTAACAACTTCAGGGCCTATACCTAAAGAAATCCTGCCATATGCAGATTGTATGATAGTTAGTATGGAGGGTGAAGCAGGGGAATGTAACGAGGTTCTGCCAGAAGATGATTGTGAAAGCATTATAACCCCGTCCATAACTAATTTACGGGGTAGTGAACATATCAATGTGGCAACTGAATTTTCCAGTTGCCATATAGCTAGTTAGAATATTGCTGGTTTAACGTCTAAATCTGACTGTTTGGGGTGGTCAGATTTTCTGGCACTTTTTGATATCATCTGTTTCCAGGAAACGTGGTGTAAAGATTTTAAAGGTTATAATGGTTTTGTTTCTTATCAATTACCTGCTATGGCACCCATCTCTGGAAGAGCTAAGGGTGGGCTTTTGGTTCTGATTTCTGTCAAGACCCCTTTTATTGTAAAAAAACATGTATTGGTTGGGGCACACGCCCAGATCTTATGGCTCTCCCAGAAGAAGGGTAGAAATATTCTTTTGATTAATTTTTACAATAACATCTTTGACAGCTCCAGGGTCCTGCTGGTGAATGCTTTAACGAGCGCTCTGGATGAAATCACAACTGGTTCCAATGTTGTTTTTGATGTGCTTTTGGCCGGGGATTTTAATATGTCTGTTTGCCCACTTTCCAACCTTAATATATGTGGGGTGGTCAATTGCTTTGGAGACGGAGTTCTCCATTTCCATCATAATCAATATGGGGAGTCTCTAAATAATCTCCTAGCATCATATGACATGGACATTTTGGTCAATGAGAAAAATGATCAAGGTGAGATAATCTCCACTTTTACAGGTCGGGGGCAAACACTGTGATTGAATTTATTTGTACTTCCTCTAGCCTTGTTCCCTGGATTTCGCCCCCTAAAGTCGTTGATATTTCTCTCAGCGACCATAACTGTTTAACCATTGAGGCCTTTCTCTGGAAAGAGAATAGTTCATCTAGTACGGGGCTTATTGATAACATCGAACCTTATAGGTCTAATGGGACAAGACTTAGATGGAAAGGGGATAAAGCAAAAATGACGTCTGATCTTATTATGAATAGCTGCTTATCTGAAATCACTGAGATCCTTGAGGATGTTGACGTCACAGCTGAAATTATGCGGCATTTTATTCGAATTAACTTAGTCATTGATTGCAAGCCTACTAGTTCGGTTAAGCGCAAGGCAGACCTCCTAAGGGGATGGTTTGATCAAGCATGCACTTCTGCGCTAAACGAGCTAAAAAGGGCATTGGTAGCCAAACCCAGAGATAAGACCCTGGTTTTTAAACTTAGATCTAGCTATAGGGTTACATTAAATAGAAGGAAACTGGAACTTCAGCAGGAGGCCTGGGATAACTTGGCCCAGGCAGCCGAAACCAATAATTGTACATTGTTTTGGGCCACAGTGAATAGTCCGTTTCTTAAAGATGAGAAGGTCCCCGAATTAACATCGAAGGTTAACATTGAAACATGGGTCTCTCATTTTTCTACTATTTTTGATACGGACAAAGCTATGGGTCTTGAAGAGGATTGTTGGCCCATCGTCCCTTTGGACATTACTGTCACTGAAGTTTTAGATAGTATTAGGGGAAGCAAAGGGGGTAAGGCACAGGGCCCGGACGGGGTGCCTATTGATATTTATAAATTAGTTCCAGAACTATGGAGCCCTATTTTAGCAAAAAATTTTAACGCAGCAGTTTGTAATGGGGTGCCTCCTACATGGGAAGAATCGATCATTATCCCTATCTATAAAAAAGGAGACCAGGGCGATGTGAAGAACTACCGCCCGATCTCCTTGCTAGATTCTTCGGTAAAAGTTATGAGTAGAGTGCTTCTGGTTAGGCTGGAGGAATGGGTTGAGGCCAATGGCATTCTGGCAGAATGTCAATTTGGATTTAGAAAGGGGCGGGGGACGATCGAACAGTGTCTAAACCTTGAACTGTTTATCGGAAAGTATACGCAGGCCAAGCCGGGCACTATCTATCTCTGCTTTGCAGATTTGAGTAGTGCTTTCGATTTGGTGGACCATGCAATTCTTTGGGCCAAGGTGATTGAAATGGTGGAACCGGTAGGTATCGTTTATTTTTTAGCCCGTCTCTACACCAAATTACGTACTTGTGTACGATACGGTACCAATGGTGAGTGTACAACCAAGTTTAGGATTGGGCGGGGTATTAGACAAGGGTGTGTTCTGGCCCCCTTGCTCTTTACCTTTTTTATTAACGAAGTGGATTCCGTCCTAAAAACCATTGCAGCAGATGCCCCTTAAGTTAATGATGCCAGCGTCCCGGTATTACTTTACGCGGACGACGCTGTTTTATTGTCTCGCACCCCGATAGGCCTCCAACGCCTGATAGATGGGTTTTCACAGTTTATAAAAGGGAGAAAGCTTGTGATTAACAAATCTAAGACCTATAACATGGAATGTGGGCAGGGGCGTAATAGAAAGTCAACCTCTTATTTTAATGATGGAGATAAGGTCCAAAAAACTGAAAACTTTTCATACCTTGGTATCACATTTTCTAACAATAATAGCTAGACTAGCGAGCATGCAAATGTGAGGGTCATGATGGTGAAGAGTGCTTACGGAGTGTTTACATTGGCCACAAAATTAGGGGATAGGCGGGTTAGAGACATGCTTAAAATATTTCAGTCTAGATGTCTCTTTACCGCTTTGTATGGCACCGGGGTATGGGGCTTTGCCCCTGCCGGGAGCTTACAAGTGGAGGAGAACGTCTTTATAAAAAGACTCTTGTGTCTACCTATTTCTGCCTCTAATGAACTAGTACATAGAGAACTCGGCATTCAACATCTTACCGATTTGATTCTCCTTAGACCCCTTATGTTATGGTGATCAATCTGGATAAAAGAAGAAACATCTCTATGTAGAGCCATCATCAATGACTGCCTCTCTATGGATAATTACTCTAAGATCCCATGGATTAAATACAATTTAGATAGTTTCCAGGCGATCTATGACCTCGATATTAAATTAGATAACTGCGGGGCCTCTGATTTATCTAAATCCGAAATGAAGAAGTCCTTCTTGAATCTTCTTTCTGAGAGGCGGCTTAGTAATAGTGGCAACCTATCCACCTGTGTGTCATATAATGGTTTGAATGAGTTTGTGGGCTACCAACCATATCTGACCCAAGTGACTAGAACATCACACCGGTTTGTATTAACAAGATTAAGGATCGGGATTGTCCACAAACTGGTGGCTTTCCCTTCCCAGAACAGGTACCCGGTTGGACCATGCCCGTGTGACAATACTTCAGCACAAAGCACCATGCACTTTCTTCTGTTGTGTCAAATGTATAGGTATATGCAAATTGTCTACTTAAAACGTATTTTTGTGAAGTTTGGAGTCAGGACTGTAAATGACTCCATGAAACTGCTCTTTAACCTGCATCATCCTGATGTTTGTTTTTTTACGGCTACCTTCCTCCTTAAAGCAATCAATGTAAGAAAAAGTATGAGCTTTTAAACTATTTATTAACCCCTTGCCTGTATTTTTTGTTCTGTTTTTAACTCTGGATATTGTCTTAAATGTTTTTTAACGTGCTTTTATGGACATTGTTCTTTGTTCCGAATAAAGCCTTATGAAATGAAAATAAAATGAGTATAATGCACACTAGTACTTTTTTTAAATTTTTTATTGGTTCAGTTCAAAGCCAGATATACAAAACATTAAGTCATAGCCTAACATCATATATACGGACTCATGGTGCAGATATACATGATAGCTAAAAAAACAATAAAGAAACAATACAGGGAACAATACCGTCATATATAGTCAAACATAGATCATTCCAACGGGCCTAAATGGTCTATCATTGCCTGCCAGATTTTACTCCCCCTTTGCATTTTCCTAAGTGATTTAATACGATAAAGGTTATATTCTAAATAAAAAACATTATAGAACTTTGCCCGCCACATTTCATATACAGGTGCTTCTGGTTTCAGCCACATTGAAGAAATACATAAGCGAGCTACGGCCATAGCCATAAATAAAAGATATCTATTTTCATGATAACCTAGAAAGAGATCGGTGTCATTAGATAAACCAAAGATAATCAACTCTCTGGAAATAGCCACTTCGCAGTTTGTAATATGTGACAAGAATTTTTCAATAGATGAAATAAAGGGTTTTAACACTAAGCAATCAGAAAAAATATGCACAATATCCGCCTGATCAGATTGACACCTATAACATTTCCCGTTATAAGCATTACCCCATTTCATCATTTTAAAAGGTGTATGATAAAGATTAAATAAAGTTTTATAGTGCTGTGAGTATAGATTGGCAGACAAAATAATTTTAGCATCCGTATAGATTGAATCTTGAAAGGGTACTACAGAAGTACCCAATCTGTTACACCATTTAGACTCCTGTGACCCCATGTCGTCCTGCTGTATATTCAACAAATAATTATATAAACACTAGTACTTTAAATGTAATAAAATAATAAATGTGGTCACCGTTGTCTGATCCGATTCCCTATGAACAGCTGAAATTAATGATTTCCTAGCAGGAGTATAACCTGCTATGGTAATTGGCAACTCGCAATTTGGAAGGCGATCATAAATAATAATAACAAAAGAACAGCAGGCTCTCTCACAGCAGATAATAGTTAAAAATCCTCGAAACCCCGATGAACTTCAGGGGAAGGGTGTGACCACCAAAAGTAATTTCCTCTCAGGACGTAAGCTTTGTACTGTTGGGCCAATCACAACCTGGTAACGATTAACAGCCCATGAAACTCCAATGAATTTCGGAGAAGGGCATGGCAAAAGACAAAGGTATCCTCTCAGCATGCAAACTGCATGTTAGTGACCAGATACACACTGAAAACATACAGGATCCTAAACTAATGGCAGGAGGTAAAACGATGCTCCAATAACGTTGGTGAAATGGTCGATGTCAGCAATGAATGCCCAATACCCAAGCTCCAAAATAGTTGTGATAAACAAATATACAAACTAGAAATAATCCACTGTGTGGCTACATGCCCGCTTGTTGCAAGTGTAGGAAGTCGGGACCAAAACCCGAAAATGAGAAGACTTGGAGAAAGTGCTGTTAACAATCCTGAGTTTATTCAGAAGGCTCATCACTATTTTCTGGAGGCGAGCCACAGAGGATGTTCCTTGTACTTATCCACTTATGTAGACACATATCCGTGTGAACGTTGTAAAACTTCCCTTGCTCACGTGGATTTGACGTGAAGGCTGGGGATTTCAGCTTACATTTGACCCAAACCGTATACTTTGAATACGCTTACATGTGCATTACCGTGGCTACATATGAATCCCGCACCTGGGGATCCAGACATCCCTGTAGACTTGGCAAAGCCATATATACCCGCCATTATAGACGTGCCGGGTTGGAATAATCACCAGCATCTCAATTACACCATCTTGCTCACACCAGCACAGCCCTGAAGGGTCAGGGGTCCATCTGACCCTGACAAAACACATGTAGGCTGGTTGCTCTATGCTGATTGATTGTCAACACAAAGAAAATTAAAAGAAATTAGAGACATATCCTCTGCGATTTTCTTGAATGGACTTTTATTATGGACTGACATGTAGTGAATTGTTCTAATTACTCCTGTCTGTGAGTGCCCAGGACTTGGTTGTTTATTCAGAAGGCATCCGCTCTGAAGTAGGTACAACTGTTGAATGCTTAACCGACGGTCCCTCGTAATATATATGTACACCCAGCCTCTTCCCTGTATGTAAAATTATATTTTTATATATACAATAAATAATTTCGGAAATAAAAAAAGAAAACATACGCAATCCCTTTTCATGAGTGTAGCCCGTTCCAATTTCAGAGCGACATATGAAGTAGACACGAGCGATACAAGCGGCCGGTAGTGGGCGTACCGGCGGTGACGTGGGGAGGGTGAGGGGCAGGGTGGGGGGGGTAGTAATGTATGGATTATGGAGATTTAAAGGTAAGTAAACATATAAATAAATAAAACGATTTTCGTTGCATGCACTGCATCGAATTTGGTGATGCAGTGCCCACAACGAAATTCATTTTATTCATTTATATGTTTACTTACCTGTAAAGCTCCATAATCCATACATTACCACCCCCCACCCTGCCCCTCCCCCTCCCCACGTCACCGCCAGGCAGGTACTCCCACTACCGGCCGCGGCTGGAAACAACGCTGTGTTTAGCTCGTGCCTTCCTCCTCACGACAGTAGAGTGACACTACAAATGAAAACAACATGCATGCTACAAAGAAAGAAAGTGTGCACGCTCTACCATAAAAGTCACTCAGCCTTCAACCTTTTGTCTCTATCCGTACTTGGTGATTTGTATTATCCTAATAATGTACAGGTGGAACATATTTCAGATATATTGGTGTGGAAGTGCCCATAAATGTTGTCTTCATGCAGAATATGCAGATGTAAACATCCAATGTGAGCAGTCAACATGGCAGACTCTGAAAATATACTTAGGGCCGTTTCTACCAATAGGCAGGACTAGGCGGCCGCCGAGGGCGTCAAAATACAAGTTCTTTTATATCTAAAGAGGGGCTGCTATAATGCACTAGTAATAGCTGCAGTGGTAGTGTGGTCCTCCTGACAGGCATGGGGGCTCGGGCTCAGCTGCTAGAGATCGGCATGCAAAGCGATACAAAGTAATTAATAGAAGTCACAGTCAGAGTTGTTTTTCAAAAACAATAGGCGGGTCACCGTGGCAGTTCTGCAGAGGTTTTGGGCAGTGCAGCTCAGGGGCAGATTTCAGGACTCTCAAATGGAGAGTGCCAGCCAGAGCCTGTCCCACACTATGATCAGAACTAAGGCCGCAAGACCGTAGAGGCTCCCTCCCAGCCACTGCTTTCATGCCCCTAAACTGATACCCAGAGGGGGTGCTGCTGATGATATCACTGCCTGCGGTGCCCAGCGTGTGTCCCTGCGATGTATAGGATGTGAGACGGCCAGGAAAAGCCCCGGGGTTATTATTTTGCACCGCTTGCAGGGATTGGCTGAGCCGCTCATCGACTTCTGCCTCGGGACGTCTGGACTGGAGCAGGTGCTGCTGCCCCGACTCTGTGAGGGGGGCTAAGGGCCAAAGCAACTGGTCCGCACGGCAGCGGGGATAAGGTGGAGCATGGAGGCTGCACACTGCCTGGTCTCGGGACCGATAACCTGCGTGCCTGGATTACAAAGCCGAGAGAGTGAACAATTCCAACACACCTTGCCCCTCCTCGGTATCAGGGTCTAATACTCGCGATTCCTCTGATGGACTCGACCCGCCTCAAAACCACCTGGCTCAATGCTACTGGCTGCTCACACTGGCCTGGCTGCTGCCTGGCCATGAATATGGCATTGGCAGCACCACAATTGCCAAAATTGCCACGCTGTGACTCGGCCGCGCAACGCCCATTGGGCTCAAAGAGCTTCAGCCCCCCTGCCATGTGTGGCAGCCTGGGCACACACACAGCCGAACCTGAGTACTTCACAGGTTTTTAAAAGACCATTTGCTTGCTAACAAGGCTTTGTTGTTTATTCACAGTTTCTTAGAACCCCTTCATCTCCACTCTGCCCATTGCTGGAAGAATGAGCCCCCCTCCAAATTTTTTCTTAGCCCCCCGAAATGTGGCTCTAGTTGCACCTCTGCTGTGACTCCATGCAGCCACCACGAAGCCCACTAAATGCCGTGGCGCAGGTTCACTTTCTGGCCTCCGCCTCAGAAAAGAAGTAAGTGTGCCCTGAGAGCCTAGTATCGAGTTACACTTACTACTTGTGTGGGTGCTATAACATTGAGTGCATTCTGAGCTGCCTGCCGAGCCTCTGTAGTCTGAGAAGTGTGCAGTCACACAGTCTTTCTCTGCTCAGTTTGAGCAGTGACGCGTTAATGCACTTTAGTGTTGTGTAAGTGAGTCGGGGTAGGGTGCCTCTGCAGGTTGACTAGGGCTGCTTGTATTTCGCCTAGTTTTAGCGCCATGGGCGGCACCACACGCTAGACAAAACAACAATATCTCCAGCACCAGGCCATCCTGCCCAGCTTAACAGTATGATCAAGTTACAAGGACACTATGTCAATGCCCTTAAATTTCTGGTACTTTGCAATGTTTTAAGATCCTCTTTGAGTTTCTCGTTGCTCATATGGGTTTCATTTCCAATATTTATGTTTCCCTCATCATTATTGTTTGATTTTGCTTGCGAGAATGTGTCACACATAGTCATTAAAATGTCACTCATAGTTAACCTGAAATTATGAAAATGTCACACATGGCAATCTGAAACCTTGGCAGCTTTGCGGGGCGCTTGACAGCTGAGGCACTATAAGGCGTGACATTGCATTTTAGTGCGGTGATGAAGACCACCACACTGACATGCACTTGTCTAAAGTCTGATGCATGATTCTTGACAGGGCTGAATGCATTCATTCTTCTAGCCTGGATGACAGGGGGAGAGAGTGATCAGGCCTAAGAGTGATGGTAGTAGAAGGGAGGGTGCAGCATTTTTCGATTTTCGCCCAGGGCGGCAAAACACCTAGAAATGGCCCTGTTAGCTTAACATTTTACGGAAAATACTGGAGAGTACAGACATTTTGTAACAAATGAAACAGAGGGCATTTTTATGGTGTGTTAAGAAAATTAAAATTTTCAATAAGAAATATACAGTGTAATTGACCTATCTAATTTAAATAGGTCTTTATAACTGTGAGTTTGCTATTTGAACAACCTGACTTTTGTGCTGTTAATGTTTTCAAAAGTATATGTTCTCTGTCCGCATGTATATCAAGACGATAATACTTTTTAAGTGGTGCAACGCAGTGCAGCAAGTGGAGTTGTTGCATTATGTGAAAGTAAGAGGATAGAACAGCACACTGTGTAGTAAGATGTGTTGCTGTTCTGCTCTCTCCCTGCTCTGGTGCAATTTTGGCTATTATGTATCAAGGAAGACACCCTTTTGCAGTATTGCAAGGGTGTCTGCGTTGTGGGAAGCATTTGTTTTGTGCTAGAAGGAATCCCTTCCAGTAAAAAAACACACTTTAAGGCATTTGCTACTTTGAAAAGTGGGAAAAAACGAAAGAAATTAAAACATTTTTCCTCGTTATGCCTGCCGCCACGAGACCAGAATTTTGGCACAAATCCCTGTCTGCCAATTCTTAGTAGAAAGGAATTTGAATCAAAACCCATGTGTGGTTGCATGGGAAGTGGGTAAGCCCATGCACCACCATGGAAACGCCCTCTTGACACACATTATTATAAGGCAGGGCATTACAGAGTGTTGAGTAACAGTGATCCACAATCCAACACAAATCACGATTTCTCTTGGTTTGTAAATCCCATTCACAATACTTGGGTTTGCATTAAAAAAACACCAAGCTGATGCAATGTAATTGTCAAGTTGTGCGTAGACATATACCATGTATTGTCAAAATGTCCTGCTGTATTTTAACACATAAGAACCGAATGTACTGTGAACAAACGATTGGCAAAAGTGCACTGAATGCGCCAAAATGAGCGATGTTGATTTGTGGTACATTTTAAAAGTGTAGTTATTGAATACTAGTTAATTGATGTACAAACCTGACCTTGCGATTAATTGTCATAGTTAAACGTAGAATGGGATTGGTTCATTATCATTGGTTATTTATTGAAAAAAAAAACATATGTGTAGGAGTAGGATGATTTTAATTAACAGGGCAATAATTTTGTGACAATGTTCATTGCTCACATTATATATTATTCCCTGGATAAACATCTATTTTCGCTTTTCAGCGACAAGAGACAGTAACTTTGCAATCACCAAAAATGGAGCTCATGCACTGCAACAACAATGGATGCCATTTGTCTGCTTTATTTCAGTACATAGTATGATAAAGTAAGCTGTAGACAACTCTCACAAAAGCCACGTTGACATTGTTATACACCATGTAAAACAGCGGAGACTCTCCTTGCAGACTAATGGATTGTCCTGCAGGCATTACTCCACAGTAATGAAAATACGATAGCAAATGGGCTTTTATCAAGACACCTGCAAAGAGAGATATTAATTACATTTAGAGAGGGATTTGGGGCAGGAAATTAATAAAGTAAGCATCCTGAAGAGGAACCTTTGAATCATCAGCTACAAGCATATGCCATCTACAGTAGGTAAACAGACAAAAAAATACATTTGAAGTTATAACATTACCTTTTATAAAAGGAAAAAATAGTGTATGTCTCTGAAGATGCTAGAAAAGCGGTTAGAATAATAAAAAAGCAATTTTAAATGCAATAAAATTAATTCAATTAATGCTCTATGTTTTTACAAATACTCCATTATATAACTTTGAATGTTTACTTTTTTGTTTTTCCTGAAGTGCCCTCGGTATAACACCGTAATTAAATGAAGTAATCAAGACTAGTCTGCTTTGTTGTATAATGGATGGAAAACGAACGAGGACAAAAGGGCAGATACCATTTTTTTTTAAATGCCCCCTGCTCCAATGTGAACAATCCAGCCTGAACTGGCAGGCCAGGTCCTTATTGTACTGGAACACAAGTAACCCAGAAACGGTTCTGCCCTTGTTAAGGGCTCATCAGCCCGGCATAGCTTGGTTCCAATGACGCAGTGTGCACAGGACCCACATCTGAACATGCCCGCCCCACTTAGAGCAACACACTAATGTATACAAAAAGTGATGGATGAAATGCTTGAATTAAACTTCGTCGCTAGGAATTACTCAGGACCGCATCCCAGTCTATCATTATTTTGCACACCAAGCCATCTCAGTTTGGATCCAGCTGTATGCAAATCAGTCTTGGCCCTGCGTTAATTAGAAGGACCTGGCCTGGCAGCTCAGAATGAACTATTTCCCATTGGAGCAGGGTTGAAACAGATTTGCATGTGGCTGGGTCCAAAATAAGGTGTCCTGGTTTGCAAAATAACCATGGACTGAGTTACAGCCCTAGTAATTACCCATATCTGAGATTAATTAATTAATTATAATTTAAAATCCTCTTTAATGGTATAGTCAGATTTTAAGTCACAATTCTGAAAATGTCACTATTAGAAAGTTGCTGCAGCAGCAAATGTTGGACTGAATGTTGAGTAAATTAAACATTCACCCCAGTCAAGATATCTGGTTTAAATCCATCTTTCCGAACCAAATAGCACTCCCACTTGACCTGTATTGCTTCTATATGGGCCTACTAGGGCTCGGAGGGTTGACCCATTCTCTATTCATTAAGTCATAGGCATATACATACTGTTGTTTATCTTTTTATTAACTGATGAAAATGTATTCTGTTGTCCTGTTACATTTCCCACGATATGCAACGCCACATGATGCAGTATGCCTGAGGCATGGCATTGCCTCAGATGAGGCCTTGACGGCAAATCAGTCTCATTTTAAGAAACTTTCCTGTAGTTGCAGCATTTAAAGATTTGGGCTTATTCCCTTTATGGCTTCAAAACCGGAGCTCCTCCCCAGCATGTAATCCCAGATACCAGTGCCACCTATATGATATATCGGCTGCATAAGCATTGAAATTAAATCCCTAACCTTGTGGTGAATGCAACAAGCTTATCTTTAGGATTCTCAGGAATTTTTACGATCGTTCCGATAGCTCTGTAGGTACTCTGATGATACCCATTCTACTCACCTTTATACAAATAAAAGGGGTGGCCCTGATGCAGGTGGTGAGAAATTAGTAATCACACTGAAACGTGCGTCAAACTGGTTGTTTCTAGGTCCCAACCTGCAACACCATAATGGAAAATGTTCCTGATACATCTCTGCTGTTAATTTCAACAGGGTGTGTAATTGATTGAGTAGCATTAGTATGAGAGGAGGTAATGGTAGTGTGTCAGTGTGTGTGAGGTTAGACTGATTAGGTGTGGTTGACTGCAGGGGGTAGCTTTCTTTGTAACCATAATTTATATGCCGCTATATCTTTATAATTGTTCATCAGTTCCATCTGCACAAGACAAACATTCTTTGTGTTATTATGTGGAAGAATTGTATACAAGCACTTATGGATTTGTGGTGGTCTCATAAGATGTTTTTAATTAAGTAATGAAAAAATAAATGAACACTGGTAAAGTATGTTAAAATGTTTTTACAATTTAATAAAAAGATAAACAACTGTATGCATATGCATATGACTTCATGAAAAGCAATACAGGTCAAGTGGGAGTGTTATTTGGTTCGCAATGGTTTTCCTCCTTACTCATAGACCTATGAAGTATCCTCAGGGGGTACCTTTCTTAGATTAAATCCTTTGTTCTTCTACTCACTATGCCACTACAGTTTGGACCCAGACATATGCAAATCAGTCTTGACACTTGTCCTCATGGGAACTGCCAAGCCGAGTCCTCCCTGGAATGGAAAGAAACATCCTGAGGCCGGTTTCGGGGTATCACCCCTCATCAGCCAGCCTTTTAGGAAGTTGGCATTTTCTAGCCCTAGCCGTTTCTGCCTTCTGCCACTATCTTGGGTCAAAAGACTGTGAATGGTCCTGCTGTTGCGTTTGTGTATCCCTCCGCAACCATGACACAAAGTGGAGTAGTAGAGGCAGCATGGGTCATCCTGCCAAGATTGCTAGGAGTGGAGCTGTGCCCTGCCACAATTGCACTTCAGAGGGCTTGCCTCCAGCACACACAAAGGAACTTGACTCTTCCCTTTTGTCACACCAGACTTTTTTTAATGGCTTTAGGTGAACAGAATCATTTTCCAGAACCAAAAATGGGGGTAGAGAAGGGAGTCCCCCACACACAAAGATGAAACCAGGGATACATATTGGACCTTCAAAGCCACTCTTTGGGGAACTCCTCGAACTGGGGACATTACAGAAGGACAGCCCTGCCACCAGTGGTCTCCCCTACTGATACCAGAGGATTGCCCCACTGCTTGAGAAGTGCCTTGCTCTCAAAGATAGAAGACTGGACCTGCTCTCTTCATTCAGGCTAAACTGAGTGACTCCAATGGAAAGTTAGTTGATCTCCTGTCTGAGCTTCAGGGACAAAACATGCTCCAGAAGCTGCCCTGAAGCTGCCCAGCTGACCTGCTGCAGTGGACCTGTCTGCAACTGGACATGCCTGAGCCCTTGCTGGCCTCTCCTGCAGTGAGTTCCTGATCCGCAAGAGGTGCATCCACAGCCCCTGAACCCTTGGTGTGCATCAGGTTGAGCTCCTCCTAAGAAGAAAGGTGAAACCCTTAAGTGCTGGGCTCCTCACAACTGCAAATGGGTCTGTTTGCACAAAGACTCTGCTGGCCACAATGACCACCAACGCAATACTCTGGTGAACCAAACTCTTCACTCTACAGGGACTTCCAGTGATGACTGGCAATGCAAGATATGCTCTACAGCAATGGCAGCCTCTGGTGACCACCATTGTGAACGTCCAGCAGCAACTATCTGATACACCTGACCAGATTTTTACACTACTGTGATGTCCATCCACGACACCCCGCCTGCTCTTCGCGCTATAGTGATGACCATCCATGATGCTCTCCCTCATCCTTGCAGCCTCCTTCACGGCAAATGGAACTCTTCATGCCAGACTTTGAGAAAGTAACTTTTTCAGCAGAGCTAACCTGGTCCTTGTATCAAGGTTGCTGTAGCATCGTCGCCAAAATATCTGTAGTATGTGTCAATATAATTGTTGACACAGGAAGTTTGTAAAGTCGTTTATTAGCTCAAGAGCGACACAGCGACATGAGCAAGCGACAGCAACCAACTGACCAACTGTCAGCATTCCACAGCTAGCCCCAGAATTCCCAAGACCAAGTGTTCTAACTACTAGTGCCAAAGAGGCACAAATACAGAATACTACAGTTGCGCTCCATCGTTATCAGCCTAAACGTGTGACTTTTGCCCAGTCTAGCACCATCAGATGACCACAAGTGGAGATGTTGTCCTTTAGGCGCTACTTTTACTACGATTTTGAAATTGCATATCTCCGGTTCTACTGATTGGATTTTTATAATTCTGGTAACATTTTATTTATTAAATATTGGCTCTATTTTTCTGATTTGGTTTGAGATTGTTTGTGTGTTTTCACTTTAATACTGTCTGAGTGCAGCCTAAATACTTCACACATTGCCTGTAAGTTAAGCCTGACAGCTTTTGTGCCAAGCTACCAAAGAGCTAATCACAGTTAAATGTATGACGTTTATGGTTCACCCTGACAAGGATGTGTTTGTTGCCTCAGTGGGGATTCCACCACCTTCATCCAGTGATCCAATTGTTTTTACAGAGTAATGTGGTTGAGGTTTTATTAGGACAAAGGCAATGGTCTTTATCAGTGTGCTCACTCTATAATGTTGGGAGATGACAAAGCAACTATTACACCCAAACATGTGAGAGTGAAGAGGTGTGCTGTGAGCACAGTCACATAGACAGTGGGAGATGGCTTGTGAGATAGAATGCAGGTGCAGTCCACACATCTGAACCCAAAGCAAGATGGCTGCTCTTCATAGTATTGGCAGGAAGGAAGACTGCAGTGAGCGAAGCAGGTAAGATCGAGCAAGCCAGACGACTTGAAAGAAAGACGTTTGGCTCAGTCGGCTCTCTGCTGAGCCAATGTGATGGGCAAGAAAAATCAGTGTGCAACCAAGGAAGGAGGCGGTGGGATCAGGAGTGGTACCTGAGCTTTATGGGTAAAAGGCCGAATTATCCTGGTCAAACTGCTCAACCCCGCTCACCAGATCAGTTCTGGTTCTTGCTCCATGTCATCTATCGGTGGTGTATGGCGAAGTAGCACAAGTGCAGCTATCTACAGATTGACTGTTAGCAATTAAAATCCCAGGGGAATCGTTGCTATACTCCAAGGACCATCGACCACCCAGGAGCAGTGGGCAGATGGATTCAGTAGATGCTCTTGGAGTCAGAAGGTCATCCGGGTCCCAATGAGGAGTAATTTCGCATCAGCACTGTAAATGTTGTAGAGGATCTTATTTCAATCTGCACTCCTGCAAAGCTCTGTATATGTCAGGAGGGGTGGGCATGGACTTCATTACGGCAAGATAAAAAGCAGTAGTAAGCAATCATGGTGGAGAGACTTTAGAAGTCAGCCATTTTACTCGTGGTCAGACTTTGCCTCCCTGGCATCTGCTTTTCAAAGAATGACAGCTTGAGAGGGAGATGCACCTGTCAGCATGCCCTGCTCCTCTTTAAACCATCACTCAATGAGAGCAACTGTAAGGGGAGGACGGGAAATTCTGGTTCTCCTTAAGGGAAGCAAGTAGGTTTAAATGAAATGACACATAATCCCTCCTCCCTGACGGTCAATGAATTATAGTTGCACCTTGAAGCTGCAGCCACGAAGCGTACAGTGTAGTGAAACATCTATCGCAGCAAACAATAACTTGAAGTCGAGTGCTGGAACTTCAGATTGTAAGACAGTCTACTAACAGAGTAATTATTACCGGCAAAGATAGAAAAAACACTTTATTGACTTTTTAGAAGAAGTTCGCTTCTGTCATGTGAAAGCTGCAAGACTTGTGCCAGTACACCACAAAACGAAACATGTAACCATCGTAGAGGAAAACAATTTATTCAAATCACCGAATGTACACATCATATCTGCAGTTTATTAAAAACTCCTGTTTCTCATAAAAATGGATCACTCTGCATATACGGAATACATAGGGGAAGCGCCCTCACATGTTTTGGTAGTTTCGAGCTCCTTTTGAAAGAAGGCTTTATTTCTTAGGTCAACATACATTAGGGGAGATTATATTTCGAACACGTTTTATTTCTTATGTCCATCTAATGGCGACTATGGCATGTAGTGCAATCACATATCAAGCCAGTTTGGGTGGCCTTATATCTCGATAAACATCCACTCTCTAACACAAACTGTAGTTACTTCTTAGTCACTCAGTAAACATTCAAAAGGAATAACAGACGCCCATGCAAGAGTAACTTTGGGGCAGATTTACAAGCCCCGTACGGCACATTTGCGCGGCCGTTGCGTAACTTTTGTGACGCAGCGGTGGCGCAAAGCCAGCGCCATGCTGAGGGGTATTTACAACGTGGCGTATCTAGGGAGGTGCATCACATTGCAAAGCCCTGTGCCACATGTGGGTGTTCCAGCATGGGGGGGAGGCGTGTTCGGGCGCAAGAACGCCTCCGAAAAGTGGCTGAGTGAAATCTACAAGATTTCACCTAGTCACTTTTACGTCCATGATGCGTCAAAACCCGACGCCTGCTTGAAGGAAGCGTAAGGATTGAAGAAACATGTTGGGAATAGGGGCACCCGAGCCTTGCTGGAGCTGCGTCGTGTTTGCGACGTGACTCCAGCAATGCGCCGCCTTTCCGTCGGGGGATGCGACACGCATCTGCCCATCAGTGGTGGCGCACGGGTTGGTAGATGCGTCACAACTCTTCTGGCGCATCCCTGCTGATTAGCAGAGATGCGCCAGAAGTAGTAAATCTGCCCTTTTATGTTTTGTAAGTCAGAATTCATTTGGGATATGTTGAGGAACGTATGTGGAAAGTTTACAATATCTAAACTCCATGAATGAAACAAAAACTGAGAAGAAGAAAGGGAAATGAAGATTGGTCTGTGAAAAAAGATGGTGATATCAAAGCATATGCTACCTTGGATGAATCGATGAGAGTTTTGCCAAATAAAAACGCATGCATTTTTAGGTTTTGCCTGGCGAAAGCTGCGCTCTGCGCAGCTTTTTCGCGCAGGCGAAAACCTAATGAGAACTGTAGTGTGGGTTTGGGTCGGCCCTCGTCATTCATTGGCTGGCTCCATAAATGGAGCCTAGCCATTGGACGAGGGGCCTGTCCGTCAATGCCGGACCAGATTCGGGGGCGTTCCCGAGATTCTTTGGCTTTTGCCGACGTCACGCGACGTCAGCCGAAAGCCGGGAACGCCCCCGAATCTGGTAAGGCACTAGTGGCACCCCGAGCGCTCTGCCGCCTCCTACTACGGTGCAAACGCTGCCTTCCTGATTGCCCGGGGCCGAGAATAACATGAGGACCTCGCCGGGGCCGCGGAGAGCAAGAACGAAGGAGCTGCCCTCCCATTGGCTGAGGCGGTCGAGCCCCCTCAGTGCCGCCGCGCTAGGAGTGGTTCTCGAGCCGCCGCGTCATCGCTGGAGAAGTGCTGCGATTGGCCGCAGCTTCGTTTCGTCAGCCTACACACAGATTCATAGATGAAGCAAACGGATGTTTTCCCTTCATAAATAGGGCGATCTGCCACCACAAGGCACATGGGACTGACACAAAATAACTTCATTTAAATTACAAACATTTGAAAATGGCATTTTACTGGGGATAATAAGACAGACCAAGGTTCTGCGTTGTTTCCATCGCACCGGCAGTCTCCGCTGCCCCGCCCTCTGCTGCCCTCCCTGGTTCGGTTTCGTTTCTTCAGTCTGCTGTAAGAAGAAGAGGAAGGGCGGGGACGACTGAAGGGAAACAACAGACTAACGGGAGCCAGTCGGAGGCACGAGCGTCCTGCAAACAGAGAGGAGCGAGAGAGTGACCGGTATCCGACCAGCCTCCCGGGAACATCAGCTGTTGTCTAGAGTGACCGGCATGCACCTGGCAAACCAAAGGCAGACCTGTCCCAGCTCCAGGAGCGACTGACAGGCACGCGGCAACCCAGGCTGTGCTCAGTGCACCAACTCTAGGAGTGACTGGCACGCACCCGGCAGCCCAGGCTGTACCCGGTGCACTAACTCTGGGAGTGACTGGCACGCACCCGGCGTCACACAGTACACCACCTGTAGGAGTGACCTACTTGTCTGCGGCGTCTCTTGAGTTTAGACCAATTCTAGACAGTGACAGGCACGCTCCCTACGGCACTCAGTTCACCAACTCCAGGAGTAATTTTACAAACCGTGTTAATCTAAAAAAAAAAAAAAAGCACCAGTTCTACGAGTGACTGGTGGCACCGGAAAACCAAGGAGATACTTTCCACACAAGCTAGCGGAGTGACCCACACTCTTACTCAGAGAGGCGCACTGGCTTTGAAATGCCAGCCTGCATGCAGTTATTTACACTGATGGCCTCGGAAGCGACTTGTCACATGCACTGCTCCTGTTGACAGCCTTAGATAACGCAACTCAGAAGCGCTCACCAGCACCCTGGGCGTACGAGGCGCTATACACGTGATTTCAGTCATTCATCCTCGCCATGTGGAAGAAGAGCACAGAGTCAGATTCGGCCAAGCAGCCCTCCATGTCCGACCTTGCCATCTCATCCTTCCTGACCCAGGTGTTGTGTGAGCGCGGCGGGTGCCTGGCCGTTCCCGAGATCCGGAAGCACCTCAGCCTCTCACCGACGCACATCACAAGCATCCTCCGAGAGGAGGCCTCCCGCTTCCTGCTGCTGGAGCCGGCGGGGCTGGTGCTGGCGCTGGCCGCCATCCGCACGTGCTCGAGGGAACGGTGCCCGGGCCAGGACTGCGCCCGTCTGCCCCTCTGCCGCTTCTTCATCCTGGACCGGTGCACGCGCAAGAGGTACGTGCGCGCGAGTTAGTGACAAGGAACCGGGCTGGAGTCGAGGTCCCAAGAAGTGGCGCAGAGATTCACTGCGGGGGTTGCCAAGTGTGACTGAATGTTACAAAGTGATGACAGGCTGTGAATGAGAGGCTTTTAATGCATAAGAAGTAGAGGCAGGAGTGAGAGACTACAGGCAGTGTGCCCGGCATGGGCAGAGGCCATATAGGGGACTGAGGTCAAGGGAAGAGGTCATGGCGAGAAAGCAAATGACACACAATTCGGGCTGGACTGTTCCCATTGGGTGCAAGGTCAAGACTGATTTGCATATGGGTGGGTACAAACTGGAATGGCATGGTGAGCAAAAAACAGATGGCTTTAGGCCTAGATCTCTATACTGGGGTGAATGTATGTCATTGTTCTGCATTCTGTCCATCAATTGTCTTTTTGCATTTGTCACCCCGAGTGGGACGGGTATGACGTGTGGGTCCCGTGCTCTCCATGCCACTGGAGTCAAGCTATCCTGGGTGATGAGGGGTGAAACCCCCAAACCGGTCCTAGAATGCTTGATTCTAGTCCAGGGAGGACCTGGCCTGGCAGTTTTGGCTGGAATGTTCCCATTGGGCGCAGGGTCAAGACTGATTTGCATATGGCTGGGTCCAAACTGGAATGGCATGGTGAGCAAAAAAACAATGGCCCAAATATCTATACTGGGGTGAATTTATGTCATTGTTCTGCATTCTGTCTATCAATTGTTCTTTTTACACTCAGGACAGGTGCACACACCACACACAAGATGGCCGCGGTGTGATACTTACATATTCCTTCTAAAAAAGCAGTGGGCTGCAGGGTGGAGGGGTGAGATGACCAAGGTTTAGGATTGTACCAGGGCAGTGGCGCAGCTACTGTGAAGTACTCGGGGCAACAACAATGAATTTGTACAGTGAGGTCCTGTACAGAAATAATAATTGAAAAAAGTTTTTAACACTGAAATTCACCAGTTATAGTTAACTCAAGTAATTATAACTCATGCCCTAAAGTAACTATAACTCAGTCCCCGCCATGCACAGTTTTTTCACCAATAATTTAATTGCTAATGTTGCAGTGATATTATCAATGATGTCATAGAAATGTCATGAGTGATGTAATATGTTGGGTAATTAGCAGTGCATGGCAAGGGCGCAAGTTATAGTTACCTTAGGGCACAAATTATAGTTACTTGAGATAACTATTACTATAACTGGTGAATTTCTATGGTTTTTAGAGGTTTTTTTATTTAGAGTAAAGTAATGGGGAAATCACCAAAAACAAAATATATGTAAATAGCCCTCTCAGGTCATTATGGAAGGAGCAGTGACTAAATAACACTGTGTGTGGGGGGGGGCTCTGTGTGGGTGTGTGTGTGGGGGGCTCTGTGTGGGTGTGTGTGTTGGGGGGGCTCTGTGTGTGTGTGTGGGGGCTCTCTGTGGGTGTTTGTGTGTGTCATTTGCGAGAGAATAAGCTATTGGCATTGTAAATGACAATGCCATTTATTTATGTTTAAAAAAACATAAATAAAAATAATGTCAAGAGCAATGCCAATAGCTCTAACTTTAACAAAGGCAAAACCATTGCATTGTAAATGCTTGTTTTAAACTACTTGGAGTTGTCAAGACAATGTCAAATTCCACATAGCATGAGCACCACAAAAGTTGTTTAAAAAAATGTACCAAAATAGTTTCTAAATTGCATTACATGTAATTAAATTATATTTAACATTATATTATATTTTGTTAAATTATCAATGTGCCAAGAAATGGAGAATTCCCATAAGTACCATGTAACATTCATGAACCATAACCTAGGACGACCACACCTTTTTATTTGGCCATGTTTTTTCAGGTTGCAGTGTGTAGGTACCACCAGTGAAGAAATATTTTTCAATAATGGAGAAGCATTGTGTTCCTGAATGTGAATAAATAGCGCTAAAGAATAAAACGTGCAGCTGAATAGAAATGCACATATTAGCTTGGACATACAACATGTAAATGCATTTCCTTGCTATCTCTCAATATTAGATTCCAGGAGAAATCACGAGAGGGTAAATCTTGCTATAAAGGAGCAAGGACACGCTTTCTATTTTCTAAATATATATTTAATAAGCCATGGTTTTATTCAAAATGCATTTTCACACTTTAAGATATGTGCATCCCTAAAATAGAGACCTAAACCATTATGTATGTCTAGTACAAAGGAAATTAATTCAAATGTGGGCACACAAGTGAGGTTCCGTTTAATGGAATGAATTTTGTTTAGGGTGTACTCAGTAAATATTACTTTCTCGAAGCTTTACAATTGAACGTTTTAGACTATTTTAGTGTCTTATATATTCACCTTAGGTGTGATTTCAGAAAAGCATACCAATTCTGATTGAAGGAAAGTGGGGTATTATATAGTGTGTGGGTTAGACCTCACCATGTAGTACTATCACAATACCCCAAAGATGATCCTTGAATTTCCTCAGTCCTGGTAGAGTGACAAAGAGCAGTCAGGCTTTACTAAAGGAACACGTGTTCAGCATTTCAGAGTACCAACATGAATGCTAAGTCACTGACATGACTCAGTAGAAATCCAACACTAATTTATCAAATGAAAGGTTTTTTTAATCTTAATTTAGACACCAAATTGAATGGATTAGAATACAGACATACCTAGAAGTATGGATTTCAGAAGCAATATTAAGTCAGTGCAGAATAATAGATAGAAAGTGTAACATTGCGGTCAAAGGGAAAACCACTAGTGACAATCGGTCACTTGCAGGCCGATTTATGTCGAACCCTTACACATTAAGGTCATGTAGTGCCCTAGACCAGGACACAACAGTCAGTTCAATTTTAAATAGCTTGTGAAGTCTGGGTGCAGAGTTGTCCCGGCTGTCTGTTCTGCTGAATGGGAGCTGAGGGGGATGATGGTTTTACCACTTATACAGTACTGGGAAAAAACTATGCAAAAAGACAACAGATGCACAGTTGCTGATGTCGGATGAAGGTTGCATATGCTCCCTGTAGATTCAGCTTTGAGTGTGGGCTTTAGTTGCTGGATTGGGAACCAACATGCCTTGGCAGTGCTAAGCCCAACCAAAAAGTGCTGGCATTTCACAGGTTCTCGGGGAACAAGGTAGTAGCCTGAAACTTTGTGGCAGGCAGGACTAAAACTCACACAATGCACTGGACCATCTGGATTCTTCAGAGTATTTTTACCTGCAGTTTGCTGAAGCTAATGCCACTAGTCCAGGGGAGTCTGTGGGTGCTTCTGACTTCCTATGGGGTCCCTATCCTAGAGAGTTCCGAGTTTTAGCAAGGGACGAGGCTCGATCATACAGTTCTAAGTCTGTTGCCACAGGGAAATTTGCATTTGCTTTGGTACTGTAGCAAAGTCCTTTTGTCTGCAAAACAGGACTCTTCGTGGTCCTTCTTTGACTCAAGCTGTTCAGAACTGACGTTCTGGTGTCAGGGGTCTCTTAAATCCTAGATGTAGGAGAGCTAGGGATGTGGGAGCTAGTAGTCAATGGGCAACTATTCCCTGAAGCTAGTTCGCTACTGAAGTGTCCAAATCTGGGGGTGTTTGTCACTTTTTCTACCCAGAACCCTCTATTCTGCGACTCTTAAATAAGACAGAAAACTAAATTTAGTGTTCAGACCAGACTGCCCACCCTGGAGGTGTGGCTAGCCTTCTGGGCGTGTGCACCTCTTGATTAACAAATTCCCACTTCTTTAGGAGCAAATGTGACTGGGGCGGGGAAGGGCAGTGCAGGTTTAAAAGCTCGCCAACTTAATGTGCCATTTCACTAGCTTGCTTTGAAAGAGAGAGATGTGACCTCCTTCCTGCCAAACTTTTGTTCCTGACTCCTGGGAGTGATTATACTGCCTGACAGGAGGGCATAATCCTTTCTTGGGAGCTTCAGGTTTGGGAAAGCATAGGCTTGCCAGTCAGTCAGAGCACAGAGAAGCTGGGGCAACTAGGTGGGCAACCTCTAAGGGCACCACCTGGTGCATGCCACATCAACCAGGGCTTACTAATCTTTGCTGATCTTACTTATTGCAACATACTGATCTTTGCTGTTGTTTTTCCCTGGCATGTCTTTAAGTGTTTAAAAATAATGCACAGCCTCTAGACGTCTTGTTGAATATAGTCAAATAAACATCATTCTGCATGAAAATATAACATTTGTTCTAAAAATGGGGTCCTTTGAAAACAACTAAAAAATCTGACCTGAGGCAAACATACTACTACTTCAATATAATAAACAACATATGAAAAATTCACATTTGGTATCTTAGATATGCTCCTACCTTTGGATTAAATATGAATCGTCGTAAAATACTCAAAAACTGTGTGTACTGACAATGAGCTAAGGATGTTGCAGCTTTAGAGGAGCACTCATCTATAAGTATCTGTATTATATATGAGTAAATGCTCATATTTACAGGTGTGTATAGGTGAATTTTTGCCTTAAAAATTATGTCTTTTTTCTCTACCAGAAAAATATTTTCGGATGTGTAAATATTCCATCTGCTGCTCACTAACCCGTTCCTATCTGGGCAGGCAAAAATGGGGCTGTGAACCTAGGGCCTCATGTATCAAAGAGTTTTCTCCATTCTGTATCTGTGATAAAATTCATTAGTACATTTGGACATTACTTCTACCTGCATGCAGAGTGAATCTATAATGGTATCCATCCTCGATAATATGGAAGGAGATTCAGCCCTTTAAGTGGAGAGTATCCTACATGCTGTGAGCCAAGGCTGGGAATATACCTTTTCTGAACCTATATTTTAACTTTCAATACTTCTACTACTACTTGAACAATAACCAGTAGTACACACAGATGAAATACACCCTTGCCATAAGCCCCTGAATACTGGATCACCAATTTTCAATTTAGAACACACCAGAGACAGGCCTTGGAAGCTGTGTAAAGTTTTTTTATTGAATTATTTATAAATAAACCAATGGCCATTTTAGGACAAGTGGACCAAAGCGTGAAAAAGCACCAGTGCAAACTTACTCAAGCACCTGGTGCAAAATAACTTTTGGGGCATTCCTGATTTCACCTTGTGGGTCCTGCTGGTTCATGGAGGGTCTTGACCCGACGCTGCTGCTCTGCTCTGTCTTTGTCGTTGTCCTCCCGCCGCCGCACATGCCATCGCGGCCGCAGTGAGGAGGACTACAGCATCCAGACTCCTCGGCGGCTGACGCCGCCCTTGCCAATTACCGCGCCCGGAGGCGCTTTAAATTCCGCTTGCCTCCCGCGTCGCGGGAACGCGCGCGGGACGAGCCGGGCAAAGCCCGGGCCAAAGGCGGGCCCGTCTAAGCCCGTCCAAGGCCGGAGAAGGCTGGGCCGGGCCACCAAAAGGCCATTATAACAGTAAGCATATTGTTATTACCACGAACGACTATGCACTGCTAGCTATTATACCGTGGGGACCCCACACAGAACTATTACTAACTTTTAAAACCTGTTCCATCCGTTGTTTGTTTGTTTGCCCTTAAACGAAAATTGTCACTGTTATTGGCTAGCTATTGGGGTAGCCTATGTACATATAATAGGAAATAGCCACCAAAACTAGTAAAGGATCAAAATGTCGGTGGGGGGAGGTGCCTTTTTGACAAGGGCAGTCTCGAACTTAGACCGCAAAATTTCTGTGGCTGAGAGTCGGCTGTCTTTCGAATTTCAGAAAAATAAACGATCCTCTTTGGGCTCAATAAAGCTAACGGTGTCCCCACCTACACATAGTACGTTAAGCAATGAAAATATCTCCATCACAGACATTGGCACCCCTTTTTTATTTCGAGATAATTCACCCCCACAGAATTCAATTAGTAGAACGCCAGCTGAGGTGGTTAACTTGGCCCCCTCCGTGGATTTTTCCCTGGAGAAGTCCTCCCTGTTACAGTTGCCAGAGCCCACTCCCAAAACTAACAAGTGCAAAGTCACCGCCACTAAACCAGCCCCTGGAGCTTCTTTAAAAAGGAAGAGAGGGGGATTATTTCAGCGGGGGAGGAGAACTAAAGCACCTAGAATCTCTCCAAACTCAATCGTGGGAGGGAACATAGTAGCAAAAAACATTCAACCACCAAGGATCCTAAAACCTCAGGACGAGACTAACCCGCTTAAATCATACCCCCCAGAGAGAGCCCAAAAGCAATGTACCCTGGAAAATATGGCACATCTAGTTAGGTCCCTAATTCTCCCATTCACTGAGAGGACAAAGAGGATGGGTAGCGACTTGAGTGGCCTAGTGGAAATTACTACCTCAAACACTAAACTTCTAAAAGAATTATTAACACTTGTATCAGACAACATCAATAGTGGGCACAACCCCAGTAATACAAACGGTCTTCCTACTGGGGGTATGCCCAAGCTGTCATGCCCCAAGCTGTTTAGTAAGGTTGCTGAGAAAGTGCCAATGAGGGGTGCGAGAGTCCACACAATGCCAAAGAAAGCAGCCACAGGGGGCGTGAAAGCGCCCATGGGAGCTGAGAAACCAACAACAGAGGTGTTAGAAGATAAGGAGTCAAAGAGTAGAGGGTCTGCTGACACTATCCCCAATTCACATCCACCTTCTAAAGATAAAGGAAAAGATGTAATTATCGAAAAGGCCCATCCCCCACAGAAAGTCATAAAAAGAATAAATCGCCACATAGATCTACCACCTGAGGTGGCTCCATACGCTATTATTCTCACAGGGGTCCCCGAACTTTTAGAAGGGAAGGAGGAAGGCTACTTTGAATTAAAGAACAAAGTGATACATTGGCTCACGAACCACAGGCCACTGACCCCTAATATCGACGGAGAGATAGCGCATGTGAGAAGATTGGCCTGGGTGGGACAGCGACTCAAAGATTTACCTGGGGATATAATAATCATCAACTTCAGAGATCCAAGGGCGGTCACACACATAACTGACTGGTACCTAGAGCGGGGAGATAAAGGTATATCAACCAGGAATTTGAGTTACTTCTATCCACAGCCTTTGGTGACATCCTGGGGTAGACGTGACTTTCACAACAACTTTAAACCCTTTACTCATGCCCCTTTTCCACCAAAGAATATAAATACTAGTCAATGGAGACTCACACACCATGGTCGTAGGTTAACAGAAAAACTAGATAGCTACTGGGGTGGGAACTCACGGCCCGCCCAATGCACTCCATTTACTTCATATACTTCACACTGAACTATCCCCATACGAATCGATACAATGCTTTCTCGGGTCTGGATGACCTAGACTGACAGGCAAGAAACTGCTTGGGGGAACACGCAGAAACATCAACAACTCTGTTAAACATAGTGCCACATCAGAAAATGAGGGAAGACACCCTCGGTACCGTAGAAGAGCAATATGATTTAAATTTAACTGCTTTACGCAGCGACATAGCTGTGGAAGAAACCATCAAGCCACATGGGGCCGATAGCCAGCCTCTAACTGCCCCTCTGGCTCAGATGGACTTTGTCCCATCAAAGGAAATTAGAATCAGAGATAGCTCTCTCCTAACGAACACAAGCGCCAAGCTGACCAATCTTTCTCATAGCCTTCTATCTTGGAATGTGGTGGGTCTGTCAACTAAGGTCTCCCAGCAATCATGGCTAGATGTTGTGACGGACCATAGCATAATATGTTTGCAGGAAACATGGACGACAGAGGAAAGCCATATTATAGGTTATCAAACCTTTCATACACCAGCCTTGGTTAGTGTACAGGGCAGAAACAAAGGAGGCCTCTGCATCTAGGTCGCATCGACAGGGGACATAAAGGTTCACAAGTTTCTGAGTACGGCGTTTTATCAGGTATTGGTGTTTAGTTGGGGCCAATCACAAAAAAAAAATCATCTTAGTAAACTTTTATAATATCGTGCCTCCTAACACAATAGAGCCTATAATTCACAACCTCATGACTAGTCTAACATCTTTAAGAGACCAGATACCTGGAGAGAAGGTGATAATTTGGGTTGGGGATTTTATTTGCAGTATTTGCCCCCATCACGCAACTGGCCTTTGCAACCCGAACGTCCCTTTTCAACCGACCTATAATGGACGCGGGAGCAATTCCGAGATTGACTTTACCTTGATGTACTCTGATCATGCGGGATTTGTGAGTACATGGGAGACAGGTACGGCCCCACTCAGTGACCACTACCCTATCTCTTTTACAGTAAAAATTAGCAGGGAGAAACGAATTACAAAGGGGAATTTCCCTTATACCCCAAAGATTAATCTGGCCGCTAAAAACGGATATGTTAATAAATGGGAGAAGGTTGAGCCTGCTGGGTTCCTGAAAAAATTAATATTGTCATCCCTCGAAGACATCGGGGTATGTTTGGCACACGACGAGGAACCAGCTAAAGTAATGGCTTCCTTTTCAAAAATCCAATTAGCGGTAAAGAATTTATTGTTTAGAGAATATACATCTGTCGCAAATAAAGCACATGGGTGGTTCGACAGTAAGTGCACCAGGGCACTTAAACTTTTAAAAGAGGCCTTGCATAGTACACCTAAGAATCCTGACCTAATCCGCCAAGCCAGAGGGACATATAAAACGACTATTAAGACCAGGAAGGCCACTCTAAAGAAAGAGGCCTGGGCGTCTCTACGTGAGGCCGCACACCGGAGAGATAACACGGCTTTCTGGAAAGTGGTAAATTTTCCATACTTGCAAAGTAGAGTTGAGGACCTTAGTGATGTAGCAATAACAGGAGATACCTGGATGACCCATTTTAAACATCTTTACGATAGACCAACGAGTGGGCATAGTATGAAAACTCCTAATGACATTATATCTAGTCCCAGCGATCCTATCCATTCAACTACATTCCCCTTAGACATAACTTTCAACTGCCATGAGGTCATTAAAGCCATTAAAGAAAGTTAATCTGGCAAGGCACCTGGCCCCGATGGCGTTCCGATCGATGTCTACAAGGCAGAGATAGATCTCTGGGCCCCCTTGCTCACAAATGTTTTAAATAAGGCCAACCAATGTGGGTTTGTTTCATCTTGGCCTGACGCTATCGTCGTGCCAATTTTAAAAAAAGGCAATATCACTCTTAGATGCACTGATGAAAGTGGCTGGTAGAATAATTTTAAATAGGATCCACAGCTGGGAGGAGGAAAATCAGGCTATTTCTAACCTGCAGTATGGCTTTATATCAGGGAGAGGGACTGTGGAACAGTGTCTGAACCTGGCCTTACTCATTTCCAAATACATCCAGGCCAGGAGCGGAAAATTTTACATCACCTTTGTGGATTTAACCTCCGCTTTCGACTGCATGGACCACGACCTATTATGGAAAACCCTCTCAGACTTGGGCATCGATAGTCATATTGTAACCTTCATTAAATAATTATATAAGGACGCAGGAGCTAGAGTGAGGTTTGGACGCCAGGGGGAGTGCTCGGATACATTTCCCATTTTGAGGGGGTCAGACAGGGGTGCATACTAGCACCCCTGTTGTTTACTATATATGTCAATTCCATAGGACAACATTTAAGAGAGTCACAACATGATTACCCCTCCATAAATGGGACACCCGTGCCATTACTATTATACGTCGACGACGCGGCAATAATGTCACGGGCCAGGCTAGGATTACAGCGGGCTGTGGTCAAATTTTCCAGCTACATGAGGGACAGAAGTTTAAAAGTGAACACCTCTAAAACCTACACAATGTCTTGTGGCCCAGGGTTAAAGAGGATGTCTTGCCCAATATTTCTGGAGGGTGAAAAAATTGAAACAACTGACAGGTTCTCCTATTTGGGCGTAACCTTCGACAGGAGGGGGAGCTGGCATGCAGCGGTTGCTGCCAGAAAATTAGCTTTCACACGGACTATCAGCGCCTTGAAAAATTTCTCTGCCAAAATTGGGGGGAAACCGCTCAAGGAACTGATACACATTTACAAGGCCAAATGTATAGCTACAGCTACATATGGTGCAGGGTTATGGGGGAATAGAAAATGCTCAGTCATTACAATGTGGTGAGAACCAGTTCATTTGCCATCTACTGGGCATCTCTAAATTTACATCAACTTATATGACACACATTGAAGCAGGGATTCCATATATTTGTGACACCATCAGGATCTCCCCCATATTGTTTTGGCACAAGGTCTGGGTCACCAAGGAGACTATTTTAAACAGAGAATTAATAACCGATTGTCTCGCATTGGACGGGGTGGCAAACATCAGATGGCTATCTTATGTGAGAAACATTCTCACGGAGATAGGTCACCCAGAGTTCTTTGAAAACCCAGTTACCAAGGAGGGGATATCATGAGGTGCTTTGAAAAAGATGGTTTCCGCGCACCTACTAAGTGTCAGATGGAATCTCGAGAAAAAGAAAAACACTGTTCTCAGATACCAGGAAATCACTCACCGTGAGGGTCTACAACATTATCTCACCCTGGTCGTAAGCCCCTATGCCCGCACACTGCTGACCCGCCTTAGATTAGGTACTGTTTTCCGTCTGCTTACCTTCCCCACCTGTAATGATTGGTCTACGGATAATCTAACTTGCCCTTGCGATGACAATTCAAAGCAATCAAACATACACTGCATGTTATTTTGCAAATTCTACCAGGGACCACGAAGGGCCTTTTTGATACCTGTCCTTAAAGCATGGGGGATTTGCACTTGTAGATTAGCATATGTGAAATTGCAACAGTTAGAAGATGATCATGCTATTTATGCAGTCTCAAGTTTTTTATAAGAACTGTTTCATCAAGCTTATTCTGAATACTATGGATGTATTTTGCTCTTTTTAAAAAAACTCTAGAAAATGATCTTCGTATGTCTTATCACGCTTTTATGATTTTAATTAGAAAATCGAATAAAGCTTGTTTTGAATTTGAATTTGAATTTGAATTTACTCAAGCACCTAGTTCAATTGAATGTGCCATATTCTTGAACATTAGGAAGAGTATTTGTTTCTGGACCTGGTGTATCATAGACTACCATCTTTTATCTTGATAAGCTTTATGGCCCTGATTTAGAGTTTGGTGGATATGTTACTCCATCACAAATGTGAAAAATATGCTGTCTGCTGTATTACAAATGCTATTGGATATAATCCACTTCTAACACAGCAGACAGGTTATGCTTCACATTTGCGGTGGAGTAACCTTTCCACCAAACTCCAAATCATGCCCAATTGTCTCAATTGATCCACAAGTGAGAAAAACTGGGACCCTTTAAGTCCTGTGTGACTGTGACCTCTCCTTCATGACCCCTTCATAGATATAGCCACAGATTTGCCTTTATCCTATTATCTAAATTTGTTGGAAGTTTCCTCCTTTGTATCACTATCATTGTAATACTTTTCTTCTTGATTAAGTGTTACTTTTTCTGGGTGGTGTGGTGGGTGTCTCACTAGTCAAAACAGCTGCACTGCACTGAGGTTCAAACTACATTGAGGATCTCACCATTACAGAATTTTCCAAAAATACCCCAATAGCTAACAAACGTATTTAAGAACCTGGCTCTTTGAGCCTTTGTACAGTCATTCATGAGCAGCTATGAAGTGTTCCAATGTTGGAAGTTTTCTGCTTAACTTTGTTTACAGGTGAAATGATGGCTTCTCGTGGCTTGCATGCAGTTGGGTGAGGTGAGATCATATTTTGAGGTGTATCCTTGCTAGGATCCTGAAGCACAATTCCTATTTGCTTCAGTAAGTGCAGCCAGCCAAACTTCAGTCATGAGGGTACATTATAAAGCAACATGAGGAGTACTGAGGTCATCTACTGTGAGAAGATGTCAAGTTGATGCAGTTTGTGCTCTGATTGGCTTAGGATATGACCAGAACAACAAATGGGGACATAAAAGTATGCAGAGCTCGGGGAATGGCAAGTCCTTTATTTGTATTGCTGGCAGGTATTGTGAAAATTGTCTATATTCAAGTCAATCATCCTTCCCACTCCACAATGAACACATTTATATACTAGGGGAAACTGCCTTATACATTGTGATGTAAGCTGCAAGTGGTGGAAGAAATAGTTAATTCGTACTGTCCCCATCATGAGACAAACGTAAAAAAATACTTTTTATTACTGCCATTATTCTTGTGAAAAACTAGCATAACCCTTTGTTGCGTTGGATAAACTCAAACTGATTATAGCACAGGATCTCCTTGTGACAAGAGATTGTGTTGAACGAATTGCTATAAAAGACTGGGAGGATGACCTCTGACCTTACCACATTCACTAAGTGTAAATAGGAGTAGGCTCACCATGAGTTGTACAGAGTGAATAATAATGCAAACACCAGCGAGATCAAACAAAAACATTAATTGCAGGCAGTATACGAAAGATTTTTGTGATTGTCCTCTTTCTTTTTTGATTCTTGCTTTGCTACTTTAGGACATTTGTCCATTTTGCCACTGCTTAACAGTGGAAAAACTGTGTGTGTGCCTCCTCCAAAAGATATACAGGGCCTTATTTACAAGCCCCTTGCGCAACTGTAATGTCACTTTTCCCATGTTAAAAATGATGCAAAAGTGGCGCAAGCTGCTTTAAATAAGCCCCACTGTGTCTGAGTTTGACCTAACTGACTAATTTAAATACGAGTTTAACCCTTTCACTGCCAGGGTGTTTGCACACCTCTGTGCTCTGGCTTTCTGTTTTTGTTCTAGTCAGCATTAGATGGTTCTTTGGTCTATTTGTGCACCCATCCAAACTGTTATTTTTCTCAGCACATTTAGGACTATGAATTGGTACAACATTCGTTCATCTAATAAAAAAGTGAAGGTATATTTTTAACCTTCTCAATATTCTGTTGCATTTTTCAAATGGATAAAAATAAATCCCTGAATGTTAATGAAGGACATGTTGCAATCAATGTCTGGATAGGCGCTATTCTATGCCTTTTTGAAATTTAAATTACACCACTGTACTTTAATTAATTTTGGAAATTTCATGTTTCCCTTGTTATGTAAAATTCCAGGCCTTTCGCCATTACGCTACTTTTCATAATGATACACTATTTATTGCAAAAAACTACACCTAATGTGTCATTCATCGTAGCAACTTACTTTAATCACATAGGAACTATTCACATTTTAGTAGAAGTCACGTTCCCATAGATCCCTCCCCAGGGTCAGAGGAGGACATGATGTGGACGTTTGATGAACATATTGTTTTGTACATTGTCATATGGAGCTCTCCTGCTCACTGCAAGCATTATATAGGGGTACTAAAGGGGCGCCGTATGAAGACAAATTCAGCCACATGGTCACAGACGATGGCAGTCAATTTGTCATTAGCATAGAGGGACCAAACGTTCCCCCCCACCACATATTTAAGGAAGTAGGTAGTGGTGTTACCACATTTGAGCCACACACAACCGTGCCACTAAGAGTAGGTGAGACAATAAGTGGCCTTTGGGAGGTCATCCTGGGAAAGATTGTCTCTGCCCTGGGGTAGCCCAAGAGGATCGTAAGTGGGTCTAGCTGTAGTGCGACATTTGTGATAGTCTGCACCATGCGCAGAATCCCTACCCAAAAAGTCTGGCTTAAAGGGCTAACCACCAGGTGTGTAAGACTTTTTTGTAAAACAAAATGCAAATGTGCATTTTCTACTGAAAATATAGCATGATATGATCGATTTACATTTTATGAAATTACTCATAACTTGGCTGAAATTTCATTTATTTATATAAAGCAAAATATGCAACATTTTCATACGCCCAGGCTACATAAAATATGTGTGGGTTGTCCTGGGAATTATAGTCGATGGGATCAATTATGTAACATTAATGCAGATCTTTAAACTGTGGCAAGCTCACCATTTATGGTGTACTGCTCATTTGATGATAGCTGTCAAAGTCATGGACTAAGTGGAAAGTATAATAATTATATATTTAATATTTCTCTTCGGCAAAGGTAGTTTATTGGCACAAGCCTGCCCTCCCTTTCCCCGATTGACTGGCCTGTAAAATACACTAAACCTGACATTTGTAAGATTGAAGTATTTTTAACATAATAATTCCTTTTCGTTTTCCTCACATGGAAACAAATCTTTGGAAAGGCTTGACCTTCATTTGCCTTTTGCTAGCCTTTCTCAGCATGGAGAAACCACATATGTCAGTATTTTCTGTGAGTGCAGAATGTTCTCAAGCAATACAATGGTTATAGTGTATTTGGGAAATCTGGAAAGCAACAGTTGGAAAGAGGATTGTTAGTAGTGACTTACCATTAATTATAAGGCCACAAACACAATAAAAGGGCCAGTCAAAGTCTCAATAAATGATTCTGTTGCTCTACCACTTAGTAGCTGGCAACAAGCAGGCAGGTGTAACTTAGGAGACAGGTGTGTAAAGCATTTAAAAACACCAATACATTGAACAAGTACGACACAACACATAATAAAAACCCAACACCAATTTCTAAATATAGATTACATTTCTATGAACAAATAGTCACCAAAATGACAAAAATCTGATTAGGGGATCGGCGATATGAGTTTTTAAAGAATAAATACTTTCTAGTGCTAAAAAACATATTGCGCCAACTTGGGACATCTGGTCACTCTTGAACGGGACAGAGTCCTGAAGTGATACACTAAGCTGGGAGCCTCTGTCAAAATTATACCTTCGCATTTAGCCATTTTTCTGGAGCTTTTTCTCTCAACGTCGGGGGAGGCTCCTCTTCAATCAATCAATCAATCAATCAATCAATCAATCAATCAATCAATCAGGCATTTGTTAAGCGCAACTACTCACCCGTTCCAGGCTCCGGCCGCGAGGAAGGAGAAGGAGTGGACTCCCTATCTGGTCTTTCTGGTGCGGGGGACCACAGCGTAGGATAGCTGGGCAGATTATAGGGTCCTCCAGTGTGGCTGGAATTTGAGTCGGGTATTCAGGCATGCTAATCCGGTGTCGTGGAGGGCCTTTTGGGCATGGGTGAGCATCTTGAAGGTGACTCTAGCTTCGATGGGGAGACAGTGGAGTGTGCGCAGGTGCTGGGAGTTGTGGCAGTGTCTTGGCAGGTCGAGGACCAGTCTTGCGGCGGCGTTCTGGATGTTCTGTAGCTTGCAGGTGAGGTATTTTTTTATTCCAGCATAGAGTTCATTGCCATAGTCGAGTCTGCTGATGACCTGGGCATGAGTGACAGTTTTTCTGTTTTTGAGCGGGATCTATTTGAAGGTCTTACGTAGGAGGCGGAGGGTGTGGAAGCAGGAGGACGAGACAGAGTTGATCTGGCGGTCCATTTTGAGCTAGGAGTCCAGGATGATTCCCAGGTTGCGTGCGTGGTCCGTGGGGGTGGGCGGGCTTCCGAGGACAGGAGGCCAACAGGTGTCATTCCATGCGTCAGGGTTTGGGCCCATGATGAGTACTTCTGCTTTGTTGGTGTTTAGTTGTGGGCAGCTGTTTTTCATCCATTTGGCAACGGTTTCCATGCCTTCTCGAAAATTGTGTCTGGCGGTATTGGGTTCGTTGGATAGGGAGCTCTTCAAGCTGTATTCGTGTCAAAATCGTAATTATTTTTTTTCTGTGGGGCCCCGGTCAGATCCTGGATGTCTGGAGCTCTGGAGCTTTCAGTGGACCGAACATAAAATCTAGGCCTTGTCGAGGTTGAAGGTAGCTGGCTTGACTCTCAGCATCAAGTCAATCACCTTATGGAGTTTTACCATAAAGTTCCCAAACTTCACTAAACTTCTGGATCTTCTTCCAGAAGGTCTCCTTGCGCATTCAAAGTGTCCACAACACTAATCCAGGGCTCTAGAATCTCTGTGATGGTCCTTGGGTTGTTGGAACTACAATTGCTTCAATCACAATGCCAAATCCTTAAAAGTCTATGGTACTCACTCCAAGATGGGAACATCTTGGTGGAGATGAAGCAGATGGGCACAGTTAACCTGAAGCTTGCAGGAAGTCCACTCTTTAACCCTTTTGAAGCAAGGCAAAGTCCTTAGGGCTGTAGTCCTAGAATGTGTAGTAGGTGCAGTCCATCAAAGTGCAGACTTTTGGGGTGCAGATCAGATTGGCAGCATGGCAGTCCTTCTTCATCTTCTAGTTTCAGGCAGCAGATCTGAGTTCATTGGCAGCTCTTCCATAATTATGCAGTGTTCCCTAGGCGCTCAGCAGGGGGGGCACCCCTGACCAATGGGAAGCAGGGTGTATGACCATTTCGTCCAAAGTATGGCATCTATTCTGAGGCAGTTTTCCCTCAACAGAGTTTATAAAATATATGTTATAATGTCTCTGCTTACAGTTAAATGGCACCCTAACCCTGGGGCCCCTAGGGGAGACTGTAGGGGTAACCTATATGAACAAATAAAGTAGAGTACTACTTTAGTGGTATATTTAATTCCAAAGTCAAATTTGCATATAATTTAATTTAAAAGACACTCTCAAAAACAGGGCTGCCTTTAAAATGACTGCAGACAACACAGCAGTGCACACACCAGGGCAGGAAATGTACTGGGCCTCTAAACCTCCCTGCTCCATTGTATACTAGGGACTTATAAGTAATTTGAATCCACCTGGCCTCATTATACTAGGTTCATTGACAATTGTAATTACACCTAACCGCCACTTACCATAAAAACATAGCACTGTCCTTGGGTCTGGTAAGCAGACCCCAGGGCACAATCTGAGGCAGTTACAGCCGGTACCAATAAAGAATAGGAGTGATCAGCGTGAAATGGATGACTTTCTCACAGCAACTGAAATCAAGATGCTGATCAATGGTATCTGCCATTTGGTTGTAGGTATTACCCCATGCTTCTATGAAAATATGCCACTACCGAATGTATTCAAATTCAAACGTAAGGTTTCTATTACAGGGTGACAGAACTCCAAAGCACTAATTGGCTGGCCAACAGGAAGTGATAAACACGATGCTTGTCAGATTAATAGCAATTTTTTCCCTAAAACATTTGAATTCCCTTTCATTTTCTGACAAGGCTTGCGTCATCTGCAGACCAAAAAAAAAAAGGTTTCCTAACAGACTCCCACTTTTTTAAAAGAAGACATACTTGTCAACCCCAAAGACATTGTACTGACTAAATCTATGCCTGAGTCTTGCCCTTTTAAAGATATCATGGTCCTCCTGGCTCCTCGGGAGGAAAACTCCATTCTAACTCTTCCAGGTAAGTGCATTCTTGAAATGTCACAGAAGTTGAAGCAAGATTTTGAGAGGTGATGTGATGATGTGGCCACGTTTGGGTGTGGTCTACATATGTTTGTATAAACCCAAAGTAACCACCATTTCTTGAATCTGTGTCCCAGCATGAGTGGAGTATCAGAGAAGACCTTACACCCACACCATCAGAGAAAGACTAATCTCTTAAAGAACATTTGAATGGCTTCTTCCGGAGTGTCAAGCTTTTAATCCACATCGCGAGAAAGAGCCGAAGGCAAAATCAGGTCCGACCTTGAAACCATTGTTAAAAATCCTGTGTGGTGTAAACCACCACGAAACCATTGACATTTGAATAAATCTTGCATTCAAGTTATTTAAATCTAAAGACTAAGGGGCATATTTACAAGGAACTGACACATCTGCATAGATGCGTCAGTTTTCAAATGGCCTTGCGTCAATATGGATGCACTGTATTTACAATACAGTGTTCCATGATGCAAGGATTAACAAATGCATAAGAAATTCTGACGCATCTGTTGGCCCAAAAGTGACGCATTCCTGGAGGGGCTCATGATAGTGATGCAACTCCGGTGATGTGCAACAGCATATTGTTGAGTCCCATTCAAAAAGCCCTGCGGCATTCCTTATGCCTGGTCCGACAGGTGTAGGGATTTGACGCAGTAAAGGCATAGCATGACGCAGTGAAATGTTGTAAATTACACTACGTCAGTTCAATGTAGCTTTTTGCATGTGAATGCCCACCCTGCATATATTATACCCGATGCATATATAATGTAATGCAGGGCTTTACAATGTGATGCGTCTTCCTAGATGCGCCACGTTGTAAATTGGCTGCATTTTGTAGACCACCACTGCATCAACAACAGTGCAAAAGTGTCGCAAGTGGCTTGTACATCTGCCCCAAAAGTTTGTCAGGAATTTTGAAGTAAAGATTCTGAAAAGATAAAGTTATTGAATTGATTAATGCATCTCCTGAACAATACAAGGGAAGACTTTCTCAAAAGGAGAAAATCTAAACAATTAAAAACTAGAGGTAGCTGGAGAGCTACTGGTTTTGACTGTGGGTCTATTAGACTGGTGAAGGAATCCAAGATGCAGAACCTTTGCTTGGTAATATACTGGAAATTCATGATCGCAATAGAGACAGTACTGGATAAGTTTTCCATATGAGAGAGTGTAGTTACTAATGTTTGAATTAGTGATTTCAAATGTTTGGAATGTTATGTAACAAGAAGAATTCTAAGCTTGTCTATTTCATGGTGGTAACTCTGTGAACCAAAATCAAACATTTAATTGCTGTACGAGACAAGAAAAGTAAGCAAGCAGTGAAAGCACCCAATTGACTCGTAGCTTCTCCAGTCTCTCCTCTCTCCTCATCCCCCTGTTGGGCTTCATGCTCTAACTTATCAATAGACAGGTATGCATGGGACCTCGGAAAAGAAGTGGTGGGATTCATGTCACTCCTCCAGCAATCCAGAAAACACAAGGTTAGTAGACCTTGAGAGTGTTCCTCACACATAAAGATATACATGCCAAAACTTGAGCCACTTCTGACTTTACCTTGGTCTCCATATTGTGTCAGTACCAGACATGCATGAGTTTTCAAAGGCCCTTCAGAGCCACACACTGAAGACCAGAGCATATTTTTGAGATGGAAACTACCATAGGATGTCAACAGTATTTTGTCCCCAGGTTCAGTCAATGCCCAGGGATACCTATAAACCCTAGGCATTTATAAAAAGTAATTACATCTATAGCTCCATAGGTCGCATAAATCCCAGGATGTTTGATTGAACAGCATGCCCTAAGAATGTCAAATCCGGCCGCAAAAAAATGCAGGCGGAACTCCCAGGTTCTCCAAGATACTCTGGGCCTTAAGGCCCTCAAGCTGCAGTCCCAGGCCCACACAAGTGCCTAGGATTCAAGCATTCTCTCCTGCAGCAGGACAGGGTGCAACTGCAACACCCCACCCCAGGGGGAACCTACGAGATGCTCGGTGTGTAGCAATGCACTTGTGATGCCTGTAAGTCTGCAGGGAATCTGCAGTGCGAAAAAAGATGTTGGGGGCCCAAGATTAGAGACGGTGGCCCCTGGGGACAGGAAAAAGCAGGAAACCAACACATTTAACAAACAAAGACAGAAGGAATGGAGGAGCGAGAAACATAAGGAAACTCGCCTAACTAAGGAGTGGCGGCAGCAACACAGCACTCAACATGAGGGAACAGCAGAGGGAAGTGTTTGGGAAACAAACAGACTTTTGTGGAAATAAAAGGGAAGATATAATTGCTTGATGCAGACGGATTGGCAAGAACTAAACAGTGGCCTGTAAGGCTGGTGGGGAGATTATTCTGAGGTGCATGAAGTAGCCAGCCTGAAAAATCATTGGAATAGCATTATGGGAGGAGTAAAAGACACCATAGGGGGTTAAAAAAGCCAAATATTAGCCCACAGTACTAGCAGTTAAGGAATGGCACCAGGAAAAGGCAAATCACAAAAAGGGCAAAATGGGCACTTGCAGATTGACCGTGAGGCCTCAATAAAAATTGGGTCATAGAAGAAAGTATGGTATATCCTAGAGAAGAAGGGAGAAGGTCATCACAGAGAAATATAATGTAGAAATCTGCATCTGAAAGTCCACTGCAAGGAAATCGAATAAGAATTTTCTGGGTAAACACTTCAAGAGGAAACAATCTCTACTAGATACACTGAAAAACTGAGAAATGCAACAATTAGAGGATGAGGATGCTAGCCAATGCGCCCTAGACTTAGACTCATCCGTTCTAACCTATCAAAACATTTTAAGCCTAAACAAATCTACCAAGGAACCAAGACTGTCCTTATCACCGCGGCTCTTCACCCTTCAAGATAAAGAAGGGTGGCAGCCGTAGGAGAATAGCACTGATGGAAAGAGGAGGGATCACGTCATATCCCCTTATGGCTTTACAAGAAAAGAGCATGGGGCAGTTGGAATGCTGAGGTAATGAGGACATAGAAGGGTCAGCACAAAACATTACGTTAGGCCTAGATATCTCAGCATCAGCCTCCATGTTGGACATAATGTTGATGCTGCAACAAACATTGCAAGGATTACTAGAAGTAACTATGATGAATGATGATATTTTAAAAACCCAAAAAGATCGACTACAGAACATTGTGTGAGAACTAAAAATGATTTGGGACCATATGCCGACTATAGTAAGACCTGTAATCGAAAACCAGACTATGAAAAGTGCTTGGGGCACCCCTTCGCCGGAAGAGTTACAGGGTGTGCATGGGGTCTCTAGATGCCCTATGCTGATAAAAAAAGGGGGAATCATTAAGGTATAGGCTACATGTCCTGCAGATAAAAACAGGGAAGATGGCCTAGCAAGAGGGGAAGGTGATGGAAAAGAAAAGGCAGAAAGGAAAAGAGGGGGAAAAGTGAATAAACAAAATGGGAGAGACTCTGTAAGTAACAGGAAGAAATGGGAACAGAAGGGGATCTCTGGAGAAAAGGCAATGGAAGCCCAAGTAGGAAAAAGGAATGATCCATCACAACCCCAAATGAAAAAGAAAAAGGAGAGAAGAATGGATAAACAGCAGGTAAAGGGATCTGGACAAAATGGAAACACAGGGGATCAAGTGGAAAGAGGAAGAAAGTTAAATGTAACACTCAGCATGAAGTGGGTGCAGGAAAGAAGGAGCACTCAAGATGTAGAAAAAAGGGTAGAGGTAATATGTGGCTATATTTTGAACCATAATAATCAGGGAGGGACAAGAAAAAATGAGAAGCTACAACCCTTAAACCGGTCCCTGCTCATATTTGCCTTTTCTACATGTGCTAGTTTAAAAGCAATAGGAACCAAGGATCTTAGCAAGTGGACTTCACTCAGATTAACAAAGGGAATGAAATCACAAAGGCCTTGATGTACTCAGGGTTGATAAAGGTGGCTACTAATAAAGCAGATAAAAAAGTACTAAAGGAAGGGATAAGAATAATCCCAGAAACAGATTTGGTTGTAGAAATATACCAAGGCAAAGATTTTATAAACACCATGCAAGTCTAGGGGTCCAACAGGTTGGGTTGATAGATCTGGAGTGCGAGGAAAAAGCAAATATTGAAATTACCGTAGATACCACAGAGACAAGTAAACAATGGGATAATTTGAGTTTTGAAAATAGTTTAGTGGGCCCCTCCTCCCCGGCGAAAATGGGATGGCTAAGCACAATCGATTAGGGTATTTGGTCACCACATGCCTTGGGATATTAACATGGAATATAAATGGGTGTGGGAGAATGGGAAAACTAGAAAGCCTTAAAAAGTTAGGCAGCAGTCTGGAGATTATGTGTTTGCAAGACACGTGGCTGTGTAATGAAACCCCACAATCTAAGGATTTGTTTAATTAAACAGGCGGCAAAGAGGAAACAGCAGGGTTGCCCCACAGAGGGGATTATGACCTTAATATCGACTAAGATTGTGAAAAAGGTGATACCTATAGTCGTTAAATGTAAATGGCTATTGGATTGCAGAGTATGCCTGCTGAGCCTCAACACTAAGTATGACAACATGGTAGTCATGAATATATACATGAAGTGGGGGAACCCAGAAGAGTATAGGACAGAGATGGAGAAATTTAAGAAGATGCTGATTGTCTGTGTGAAAACTACGATACTAATATGCTTATCTTGATGGGAGATTTTGGCCATAAAAGTTCAAAAGTATAGATCCCTGGTTTAAAGAAATATTACACTCATAAAACATAAAATATAACATAAGTATGGCAAAATTTCCGCATACTATGCTATCCTCACGAGACAAAGCATTAGGAAAGTATTTGGGCACAAAGGGTAAGTAAGTAAGTAAGTAAATATTTATTGCATATGGTTAGTTAAAACCTTTACAAAATTGTGTACAAAACATTATACGAACTAGCCTGGGTTAAAATGCATTTACACTCTTTAAAAAAAAAAAGTTCTTTTTTTAAAAACAGTGTTACATCGTCTGCGGCCTGAGCATCACCTAACATATCAGTCCTTCGGACTGGGTCCGCACCATTTTTTCAGTTTTCCGGATTAGGAGGCTCGCCTTCTGTAAGAATTTGGAGGCCCTACAGGCCGTTTGCAACTGGAAACTGTTCAGTGCTAGCATAACGGCAGGCCTACATGTTCTGATTTGATAAAAACAAAATATTTGTAATAGGTAGTAACGTCTCAAACTAGCCAATGATGGACAGATGCACAGAATGTGAGTCAGTGTTTCTTCCGAACGGCCACACAGTCTGCATAGCGATGTTTGCCATGTTTGCTTCCATGCTGGGGTCTGATCCTTAGTGGTGTAGGTGCCCAGATGTATGCGTAGGAGCATTTGTTGTGTGGACGGTGTTATATAGTTGACTAGGTATGGTTGTGGGGCACTTCTCTCATAAGTGGCTAGCACCGTCCAACCATGTTTTTTCTTTGCGAGGGCGGCTTTGTCGACAATCATGCATTTTTGTTTTGCTGTACTGTGGCTATTTTTTTGAAGGCCATAAAGGGGTGGTTTGTATTCCATGCCTCTTGCATATTAAGTTGTGTCAGTGAGTCTTCCAAAGATGTTTTCCATACGTTTTTTGCATTTGTTCGGTTGTTGATTTCGCACCAATAATGGCCCATCAGCGTGTCCTCGCTTGCTGCCCTTAATTTCCAGCACATTTTTAGTATCCCGGCTTGCCTGACTTGATGCTGCTTTGAAAGCCCGAATTCCAGGCGTACTTGCGCTTGTGATACAGGCCTTGGTATGTGAAAGATGTATTTGAACAGATTTGACTGTTGTAAGTTCAAGAAGTTTGCGTCTTTGCCTCTGAAACGCTCCGAACCTTACGTGAGGGAGGGTAAAAACGTTGCCTCAATCACTTTCAAGAGGTAATGGTTGGAGGGGCATTTCAATTTTGTTTTCAATAATATTGAAGCAAACCGTAGTTTATTGGACTGCGCTTTTCTATGCAGTTGGTGAATTTTTAATGACCAGCTTGAGTCGACCACTACCCCCAGGTACTTGTAGGAGTTACTTGACTCTATAGTGTTACCCACGATGTGCCATTTGAAGGGTTGTCGCCCTTGCCGGGATGAGAAGCAGACGATCTTTGTTTTATTATAGTTAATTTGCAAGCCATTCGCAGAGATGTATTCATGCAATTTTGTGATGGAGCGTTGTAGACCCGAAGGGGTCTGGCTGCAGAGAACTATGTCGTCGACATACTGTAAGCTCCTTATTTTGTATTGAGCTAGCTTTGGCGGGTCAGTTTGTGTCTCCGCGATGCGCTTGTCAAGGTCGGCGGTGGAGATGTTGAAAAGGGTTGGGGCTACTACGCATCCCTGCTTCAGGCCGATTAGGGTGGGGATTTTTTTTGTTGTTCTATCTCCAGTGCCTAATTTGATCTTGACCCAAGTGGATGAGTATAATTCTATTATTGCTCGTAACAAGTTCGGAGGAGTGCCCCAATTGGCCATCTTTTGCCATAGGATCTCTCTTGGGACAGTGTCGAATGCCGCCTTTAGGTCTACGAAACAGGTGTACAGTTTAGTTGACCTTTCCTTTGCTCTTTCGACGAGGAGATTTAATGCTAGAAGATTACATGTGGTGTTGGTTCCGGGCCTAAACCCCGTCTGGGTGATTGGAAGGATATGTTTAGAACTAACCCAGTCTTCCAGATCTCTCAGGAGATTAGATGCGTACATTTTTGCCTCCACGTCGATTAGAGCAATCAGCCTATAATTGGCTGGGTCTGTTCTTGCACCTGCTTTAAATATTGGGTGTAAAATGCTCCCTCTCCATGATGTAGGAATGTTTCCTGTTTGAAAGGCATTGTTGAACAAGGGAGTAAGGTATTCCGCCCAAAAAGGATTGGTCTAATTTGAAGAGGTCGTTTGGCAAACCGTTTGGCCTGGCGCACCTTTTGACCTTAGTTTTTTGATGACCTTATGAACTTGGGATGGCGTGAACCGATGTTCTTCGCAGTTTTGGGACGCTTCTTGATTTTCGTGCTGTTGGTGCGGGGAATGATTTGAGTCCCATGATTGAAGTTTGGTCTGTTGTGTTCGCTCCAAATGCTGGATCCAGTCTTCCTGTAGAATGTTTGAATTAATGGTCTGTGCGGCTCCGTTTGCTACTTTGTTGATGTCTGCCCAAAATTTCCTGTTGTTGTTTGATTTGCTTGATTCTAATAGTTGTTGCCAAGTTTCTGTTTGTTGTTTTAATTTTTCTAGCCAGACGTCTTTTTTATATATTTGCCATAGGTTGTAGATTTGACGCTTGGTGTCGTCCGCCTTTATCGTGCCTTTTCTTGATAACTTTCTTATTTCTTGGTTTAGAATCCTTTTTTTACTCAGTATTGAGCTCAAGGGCGCCTGGAATGCCTTGCATGGTTTCCTTTTATTTGTGTGTGTTTAGTGGCCGAATCTTTCTGTTAGGGTGATGATGATCTTTTCCCACTTGTCCTGAAGAGATGTTTGACTGGTCCCGGTAGCCTCCGCATGCGCTCTTTTCGCATGTTCCGTTATTTCTTCAGCGTTCTTTCCATTCCATACTAATCGCTTGAGATTGTATAGACACGAAGGTTCGGTCAGATCATTGCATGCTGATGCCCTAATGTGTAGATGGCTCAGTACAATTGATTGTGGCTGTGGTCGCTCTCCAACCGGTGAGTTATGCTGAAGGAAACTATTGTTTGTAAGACGTCTGAGTCCACTATGGTGTAGTCTAGAACAGCTTGAGCCTGTTTAGTTGTTCTGGTTAGGGACGCAGGTTGATCTTGGGGAAAGCGGCCATTCAGGACGATAAGTCCGACTTCGGTGAGCATTTGTGCGCACTGCTGGCCGTGCTTATCCTTTTTTTGATGGTATAATACCATTGGAGGGATGGATTTGTCATTCTGTTTATTTCGGTTGCTGTTCAGGGCATTGTCCTTAAATAGAAGGAACATATTCAGATCTCCTGACACCACCAGCCCCGCCTGTGGGTAAGTGGATTGCATTGATTTTATTAGCACCTTTAGGGTCAGGATTTTCTCTGGTTTCTTCTTTACATCCGGGTGTATGTAGGTGTTACAAATTACCAATTGCCGAGACTCTTGAGGGCCAAAAGGACTTGTAGACGGATCGGGAGGTAGCTTGATTTTAATGCACTAGATCCATTTTTGTCCTGTATCAATGGTAACATAAGACCAAGGAATGCTGGTGTTCAGGTAGGTCGATAGGCCTCCTGCGGCCCTGCCTGTGTTACCTCTTCTGATGGCCTGTAGTTGAATTTCTTTAAAGCCGTCAATTTGTTCCGCGGTGGTTGACCAAGTCTCCTGGAGTAAGATGATATCAAATTTATTTAGAAAAGCTAGTAAGTCGGCGTCTTTTGTTTTGCCTCCCAACCCGTTTATGTTCCATGAACATATTTTCAGATTTTGTGTTCACGCTTCAATTGTCATATGGGCTGCTGGACTAGCTGTTGGGGGTAAGATTTTGCGTCTCTCAGTTGGTCCACCTAACGTGCCTTGGTGGATGATTCGTAGGTTGGACCATCCTCCCTTGGTGCTCTCTGAACAGCCGACTGCCCCCCGAAGTACTCCACTGCCTGGACGTGAACGTTCCTCGACCAGCAAGAATAATGGGCCCGGATATCTCTCCAATGGAACCGGTCTGATTTCAATTCCCCATTTTGCGAATATGTCTCTGTTTTGCCAAAATTCCTTGGCTATCATGGGATCCTTCCATGTTCCCACTGTCATTTCTCTCCCGTTGGTATTTGCAATTGGGTGAAATTCGATGCTTTCAATATGGTTGGTGTTCAAATGACTCAGAGGTTCTATCAGATTGGTTAATTTTAGGATGGCACTCCGATTGAGAATATCGTGCTTCCCCCTTGAGCTATAGTGCGGAATAATTTTGTGTATAAGTGAGCCAGCTGGGTACATTAAGTCAGGATCTTCTTCTTGCGCCTTGTTCCTTGTTTCGGTGATTGATTTGGCTATCTTGACTGAGTTGCCCTGGAATGGGATAGTAGACTGGGCTGCTAGTTTGGGGGCGGGAGCATACTGGAGGGATATGGGGAGGTCGCAGCTTACGATAGAGGGTCTTTGATGCTGCACCTTTGGGCGAGGAGTTCCGTTTTGTGCCTTTGTCCTTTTCCGGAAGCAGGGCGTAATGCTTTTTTGTTCTGCCTGGGGATTCTGCACTGTAGGGCCGTACTCCGGTTGCATTTTTGGATGGTCTTGTGTGGGAGTGTGTGCACTTTGGCAGCTGGCCGATTCTATTGATGTGACTGTGTGGGGCAAACTTGGAGGTAGGGATCCCTGCCAGGTTTCCCCTTGCTCCTCCTGAACCTTGGTGCTTACGTCTTTGAACTTTGGTTCTTGAGGGATTGTTTCTGGAATCAGGTTCGTTTTTTGACTGCAGGCTCCCAAGGGATCTTGGCCCTGGAGCCTGTTGGGCTGTGGTGTTTTTTTTTTCTTTGCAGCTTCTTTTGCCTGGATTTCCTTAATCTCTTGCGTTCTCGTTTTGTTGAGGAGATAAATTGTTTTTGATGCCCGTAGGGTAGAGGGCCAGGATCCTCGCTCCCTAGGTTAGCTGGGTCCTGAGTGCGGTTGTCTTGGGGAGTGAGGTCTTCTAGAATTGCAATGTGTACTGTTGGTAAATGAACTGTCATTGGGAGTCCTTCCGTTGCATCTGACCCAAGGTCCTCGCCAATTGAGATGTCACCGCTGGTTATGCTTATCAAGTTATCAGATGGAGTATCGGTGGAGTGAGTTTCCATGATGTCTTGGTGCTCTTTTGTTTTGTTTTGGACTTCCCATACAATGACTGTTAAGATGGTCGGTAAAACTTTTAGTTGGTTCATTGTTTCCGAACACTGGCATTCGTGGAATGTTGTGTGTGGGTTTTGCTGAACCCGCTCTATGAGAGAATTAAGCTCTAGTATCTTGCTGTCTATGCCAACCACGTGAGATGCCAAAATTTGTAGGAGGTCTATCTATAGCTCTAATTTTTCAGAGTGTCGGAGTAGTGCTGAGGAAATGGTTTCCATAATACTGATAAATGGTGGCCACAGCGGTGCCTGCACCGGTGGCATGTTGTCTGTTTGATTGCTAGAGGATGGTAAACTGGTCCTGACTTTGGCCCCTGGCTTATTCCGCACCAGCACCTGGGGATCTCCACCCTGACCTGTGCCTGGGGTAAGTGTTCCATGTTCCCTTATTTTTATGGGCTCATATCCTTTAGGAGGGGTTGTTTTGGTTGGTGAACAAATAGAGTAATGAAGGGGGAATAGCCCAGACGGACCGTTCGGTGTTTGACAGTTTGCCTCATGGTGAATTATTAAACTGCCAGAGCGAATGCAATTGTTAGCTTCCCGAGTTTCTGGACATGAGAGGGATTGAGGTTTAGGTGTTATTTGTTCCTTCGGTTGGCCATCGGGGCCATCTGTGCATTGTTGACCCTGCTGTGCCATGACTCATTCCAGTTTAGGGGGAACCTTGCCTTTTCTGTGTTCGTCCCGATAGTCCTGGTCGTCTTGGTGCCTTTCGACCATGCCTGTGCTGGTTACGTCCTTGTCTAGTATGTTACTAATGTCGTTCTTGACGCTGGGTTTGCGGTCCCAGGGTCAGTCTCTGTCGTACAAAAGTAGGAACCCAGACTTAATGAGCGACGCTTTGTTGGGAAGTTTGGTGTTTTTACCATTGATACCTCCGCGTGGGCGTTTGCGTGGGTTGCTGCTTCCGTTAAGTTTATTTGTGCTTTAACTGTGAGTTTGTTGGGTGTTTTCCAAGGCTTATAACTGATCTTTCGTGGGGTATTGCTCAGAGGCTGCAAAACTGACGACATCGAACCCACTGACTGAGTTGTTCTCTTATTGCTATTAGCGAGTGTGGGCTTCTGCAGCACGGATGGTGATGAGGGAAGGATTAAAAAGTCTGTGATCTCGGAATTTTTTAGATGTGAGGATGGTTGTGATGTTAATTCTGTGGGGGTGTCGGCAACTGTGGCCTGCGCCTCTGCTAGGTCTTCATCAGAGGAATCGTGGGTTCCTTCGTTCATTTTTCTTTTCTTAATTGTGGGGTTTATTCTAATTTTCCCGGATCTCATGATGGTACAGTGGTACAGATGTTTTTTTGGGGGTTTTTTTGGGAGCCTGCTTCCTTCCCTTTTTTACTTTGCTCCCTTCGGCCACTCCGCCTTCCGCCTTCCGCACCTCACCCTTGAGCTGACAGGGGCGGTAGGCTTTTGAGCTCTTGAATAGAGATGATGGGTGGTAAAAGTATGTAGTTGGTTAGTAGTTAAGTGATGACGAGTTGGGGAGGCTAGCCCTGATTTGGGGGTGGATAGATTGTGCTCCCTCCGGCAGGGGTTGAGGGGATGGGTTTCTCCTGCCATCCCGGTGGACCACTGACTCTCCCCCTTTCTCCTTCTCTTTCACCTTTAGCATGTGATTCTCTCCATGGGATGAGGTGATGAGGTGATGAGATGGTAACTAGATGGCTACTGGGATCAGTGGGAGAGGCGAGAAGTGGAAAAGGAAGTATCGCAGGACTGGTCTGCAACCGAGCGGAGTGCTCAGGGGGTGCCTCCCGCCAAATCGGACCTAGTCAGATTGGCCTAAGCTGCCCCCCGGGCTCTTACTTGGCAGCTGCCTCTAACGGCTGCCGCGCTCGTGCTTGGACCCTGGCCCCCGCCCTAAGCTCGGCTGGCCTCACTCCCTTAGGTCCCTTGGATCCTGGGGCTGTGTGGCAGAGGCAACAAGGATGAGGAGATAACGCCGGGTTGTACAATTGCTTACCCGTTGCTCGTAGCTTGCCTGCCCAGAGCTGGGTGCCGGACACCAGACACCAGTAATGAAACGCCCGCTGCGCCCTCCTCGGGCGAAGCCTCTCCTCACCGCTCCTTTGTGGCTTCAAGTGGCTCCAAGCTAGCAAACAAGGAGGCAGGCGGGCCGGCCGGCAGGTCCGTGGGTGGAGTAGGTCGCGCCGGAGCTTGGGCCAACCTTTTGCTGTATGGCCGCTCGGCTCGGCACCTCGACCTTAGGTTGAAGATGAGGCAGAGGTTGGACGGCAAGCGGACTCCCCCTAGACCTAGGGGCCCGCTCGCTACACGCTACACGCCGCCTCCGGTGCCACTTTCGGCTCCGGCACAGCTTCTGTTCTGTTCTGTAGTCCTGCTCTGCTGGTGCCGCGCACGCGATCGCCACCTAGTGGTCAAAGGGCTTGTTTTGCTTGAATGGCAAAATAGAGGCTGACTGCCCTGCTAAGCAAACGTTTAAGGTAGATTCGCAATCCTGCCTAATTGTTTAAATTTTTGTGCATGCCTGGAACTTTGCAAAAATAAAAGAGTTCACAAGACATAGTAATCCTCCTACAACTAGACTACTCTAAGTTCCAACAGAACTTAAGCCTGGAAAATGCTAGGATACAAAACCTAGAATGGTAGGAAAAAATAATTAGACAAGTGGTGCAATGTCTGAGGGTAAAAATAAAAGACGATGAATCAAGAGCTAAGAGGAACCGAGGTAGTCATAGAACAAGAATGGACTGGTTTAGTGGGGAATGCAAGAAACTAAAGGGGGTAATAAGAAAGGGGGAGAGAAGCCTCAGATTTGAGTATGACCTTGAATGGTATATTAATCTAGTAAAAATGAGGAAAGTGTATAAAATGCTAATCCGTAACCAGAAAAGGAAATTCAAAGAGAAATGTTGGGGAATCTGCTGGAAGCAATTGAAGCAAAAAATGTAAGAAACTCTTGGAAGTTAATACAGGTAGGCTCATTCAAGATACAAGGGGCAATGAATTGCAGGGTGGAGGAAGCCGCATGGGAAGAGTATTTGGGGGACCTGTATGGCAGGAGATTAGAGCCTGTAAAAAGGGATAAAATACCCTGTGATGGGGTGGCTGAAGATATAAAAGCACAAGTAGGATTCCAGATTACGGGGTTCCGAGACCTAGATCATGTTGTGGCAACTGACCTCAATGATCAGTGAAACCTTGCAAGAAAGAAAATTTTCAGAGAGGTTATCAGAGCCAGCTGAACAAGTTAAGTTTAGTTTTACTATAATCCGTTTTATGATGTCTACCGGAAAGTGTACTTTTATATCTTCAGGTATAAACCAGGGGGAAAAGGAGGATTAAGAGACTAGGTCGTCCTCCAACGTCTTGACGCACAAGTAGGATTCCAGATTACTGGGTTCCGAGACCTAGCTCATGTTGAGGCAACTGACCTCAATGATCAGTGTTCCAGAATACAAGCAATACGGAGCCGCAAGCATTACAGGAACTATCCAAGAACAGTACAGTGATTATAAAACCAGCAGACAAGGGTGGGGCTATTGTCCTACAACATACATCAGACTATAGACAAGAATGTCTACGACTTCTAGCTGATGCCAGAAATTACATCATCATCAAAGAGGATCCTACAGAACAGTTGAGAATATCTATCGCGTACCTAATTGAAGAGTCATTAGCCAATGACTGGGTGAGCAAAAAAGAAACCAAATTCCTAGTCAACAATAAACCGGTCACCCTACTTCTACACAATTCCCAAGATTCACAAACACATGGACAAACCACCGGGAAGATCTATAGTCTTTGGTATAGGCTCTATTCTAGAACCTCTTTCAAAATTCGCTGACGCATTCTTAAGACCTTTGGTGCAAAAAACAGACACCTATCTGCGAGATACCAAAGATGTCCTTTGTCTACTAAAAGAACAAAGTTTTGACCCCACATCCAGCATCCTCATCAGTCTGGACGTGGAGAGTCTTTATACAAGTCTTCCGCATAAAGAAACCCTGGAAATACTGGAAGAGGTCCTCTTCGATTCTGAATGGGAAAACAAAACACCAAGGCATGTGGTGTTGGAATGCTGCCGACTCGCCCTCACAGAAAACTTTTTTCGGTTCGAAGAAACACTGTACCGCCAACAACACGGGACCAGCATGGGCAGCACATTTGCGCCGATCATAGCGGGATTGTATGTACATCATCTTGAAAAGAAAAAGATCTTGCATAATGTGAACCCCTATAGGCACCATATTAAATTATGGAAGCGTTATATAGATGACGTTCTGGTGATATGGGAAGGAAGTGAGGAAGAGGCCCATTGCTTTTTCAATTGGCTAAACCAACAGGACAGATCTCGAGATTTACCAACACTATGAGTAGATCCCACTTGATATTTCTGGACTTGAATATTTTGGCAGATGCAGGAACATTAATAACAACTACGCATTTTAAGCCAACTGCGAGAAACTGTTTATTGACCTATGACAGTTTCCATCCGAGACACCTCAAACAAAACCTCCCTTTTGGACAGTTCTTAAGGTTAAGGAGGAACTGTACAAACAAACAGGATTATCTAATGCAAGCAGAAAACCTAAGCAAGAAACTAAAGGAAAGAAATTATCCAAACAAACTAATAAAGAATGCCAAGAAGAGGGCCGGAAATAATCAGACGGATGCACTTTTGGAACAAAAAGTAAAAGATGCCGCTGAGAACAAAAGACCAATCTGCATCACAACTTTTAATAAAGTGTCAGATCAAGTGACCAAAATAGTGAAAAAACACTGGCCTATTGTCAACAGTGGAGACCTTGACATACCTATGCCAATGTTTAGCCATCGCCGAGGGATGAACCTGAGAAACTACTTGGTCCATACCCGTCCAAAACCAACAAATAACACTAACAGACTACAACCTTTACCAAATGGCCACTACCCATGCAGCAACTATAGTGTGTGTCATTTGACATCAACCACAAAGACAGTCACCTTCAATAACAACACCTCATGGCAGTTAAAACAATTTTCAAATTGCAATACTAGTGGAGTTGTGTACTTGATCACCTGTATTTGCAATTTACATTACATTGGCATGACCACACGGAAGGTCAGCACCCGGATAGTCGAACACAGGAGCAATATCCGGTGCAAACGAGCAACTACACGTATGACGAATCACTTCATTGAAAAGAATCATACACCCAACGATCTGACATGGGTAGTGCTGGAATGTATAAAAACCAAAGAAAACCAAGAAAGAATACTCCATGAGCGTGAACAAAGATGGGTGTTCAAACTCCATATGGATACCCTGGGGCTCAATGATGACATTCCGTGGGGCGCTTTCAGGAGTTGATGTACTTTTCTATTCCAGATGGGGCGCCCACATGAATTCATGACCCTTTTGAAAATATGGCACCAGCACCAATATACAGTAACCATTGTGCATTATATCCCTAAACCCCTATGCATAAAGTGATATGTCCACAGGGAAGGACAAGAAAGGTTTGTATGACATGTGCAATCTAATTTGAAATCAATTAACAGAATGATCATGATGCCTTATAAACCCCTCTTGGTTTGGCATTTCCTAATTTTCACAAGTAGCGGTCCACAGAACAAGGCCACTTTTACTTTTTCTTTTGGGACTTTTTAGTGGCATTACAAATCCCCAAAACTAATTCTTTGTTCTCTGTGATAATAATTTCCACAAGTAGCTGATCATGAATTATGCAAAATTTTCTTTGCATAAGATTATTTTGCACGTGTTTTTGCAGCTTTGTAATCTCATACTTGACTTTTCTACCGTAATTACTAAAAAATCCTGTTTTCAGACACTCGGTAGAGCTCTTCTTGAGCTACAAGTATTAACACTAAGCTCAACTTAGTTTTTACTATCTTCTAAAAAAATGAGGGACTGGTTTCCCATTTTTTCCTTCTCAAATTCAAGCATAAGTAACTGTTTTAAATGCATTTGTTAATCGCACCACCAAATTGTGTGGATAACCTTTTCACGCGTTACTCGCCCTTCAACTCTATTGAGACTGTCACCACTTCTCAATATCCTTTATTATACCACGGGATTACATACTCCTAAGATGGCCGCCGTGACCATTCGGTCTAGCGGTTCGGGAGGAAACCCGGAAGCCTACTTTCACATAAGCGTACCGGAGCTGCACACGAGCGAGATGCGGTCCCGGGGAGGCAGTGAATAGGTATAGCCAAGCGTTTTCACCTATAAGGAAGTAAGTGCTTTTTCTAACCGAAATATGTTGCACTGGACGAACGATGAATCGCGTCTGTGCATAACTGATAGTAATTTTGGGAACTGACATTTACTGATCTTCCCATTTACTCTTTCACAGACCAACAGCAGTGTGTCCACAAGGTGAAATCGCACCCCCTGAGAGACCATGAAGTGCTATTAAACACGATACCAAGTAAATATTGAGAGTTTTACTTACCTTCTGTATCTGTTATATGTTTTCTGTGTCTATCGTCTCGGTCACATTAAGTCCGTTGTTGTTTCTATGAGTGAATTCACAATCACTTAGCATATTAAACGTCCAACACTGGGCATGTAAGTCTGCACGCACCAATATGGTGCAACCATCCACTATATTATCGGATGAGTGCGGCGTGAAGGAATACTATGTGACCCTTCCTTTGGAAGGGTATGAAGGCCACTAATTTTGTGTGTTTTTTCTTTACAGAACCTGAAATCAGTACAAACGTATGTTTTTCTACTACGAACGCATGCTTTTGGTAATAAGAGTGTTTTTTACTTAATCACTCCCTATCTGGGGACATAGGAGTGGCAAATACAGGGCTGGTCCCTGTATGGTCTTGAAGAAATGCTAGGGGTAGCATGAAACATGTTGACCTTTCACTGAACCAATCCTCATTATAGGTTGGATAACAGTGATACACACCCCACTTTTAATATACCTGTCTAGGAGCATAATAAATCTGTTGAGGCCCACTAAGCACTGTATTTTTAACTCACCTACACCCACTCCACCACTTGTCTGCACAACACATATTTTTTCACAATAAAGTGCTCCTGCGTAGTTCGTGAGTCGTAGCACGCCCCTTTTCGTAGAGAACTGGGATGGCCCCAATGATGAAGCATGTCACCGTGGGGTAACCCCGGTGAGTGAGGGGACACTAGAAAGAAAATTTCTTTCTTGCAAGGTTTCACTGATCATTGAGGTCAGTTGCCTCAACATGAGCTAGGTCTCGGAACCCAGTAATCTGGAATCCTACTTGTGCGTCAAGACTTTGGAGGACGACCTAGTCTCTTAATCCTCCTTCTCCCCCTGGTTTATAACTGAAGATATAAAAGTACACTTTCCGGTAGACATCACAAAACGGATTATAGTAAAACTAAACTTAACTTGTTCAGCTGGCTCTGATAACCTCTCTGCGATTATAATAAAGACACGGTCAGAGTGGTGGGCTGAAGTACTATCTCAAATGTTTTTAATCATTTTAGATACAGGTCAGATACCTGTAGAGGTGCCATAATTAGACCGGTACATAAGAAAGGAGATGTGAAGGCCCCAAAAAACTATAGGGTGATCAATCTCCTAGATGTAGAAGATGTAGAAGAAAACGCATTCATGAAAATAATCTTGTGAATACTGAATACTGAAGGAATGGGTGGAAAAAAGATCAATCATGCCAGTAGAACAAGGTGGTATCAAGGAAGGCCACTCCACAATTGAGCACTCATTTACCCTCTGGGCTATCGCACAGAAATCAGTCAAGCAGAGTGGCAGGTTGCTCTGCTGTTTTGTAGATTTCAGTGCAGCTTTTGACCGGAATTGCCATATGACATTCCAAAGGAATTACTGTCTATAATACATGAGCTGCGTAGGTAAAACTTGGCATAGTTCATTAAGAACACTGAGGGGACATTGACACAGAAAATAGCTATTAATAATGGATTAAGACAGGGTGTGTGTTGGCCCCACAACTCTTGTCCATATTTCTAGCTGATCTACCAACTGCCCTTGTGGTGGCCAGAAGTGCAAGCCGTAGAATGAATGGCAAACAGATATCTTGCTTGCTGTATGCAGACAATCTGATACTTTTAGATCAGACAGAGATGGATCTCTAGAGAAAGCTGGATGCATTCAATGAACATTGTAGGTCCAAATACCTAACTGTAAATAATAATAAAACCAAGATGCTGTGCTTTGAGGAAAAAGTAGACATGTTTAATTGGTACCTAGGCCCCAGAAAACTGGAAACAGTAAACAAATATAAATATCCAGGCGCCTGAATTGAAAGGTACCTGAATTGGCATACCGATATGGATGCCCTAACTGCTAAGGTCCTTACATTGGTGAGAGGTTTGAAAAAATGTAACCATTACTATGGGGATATGTCACATAGGCCTATAACGAAAGCCTTTATGGCCACAATACCTCTATAACTACAATAAGGAGCAGAATTACTTTGTAGCAGCGGTAATCGCGGGTGGGACACTGAGGAAGGGAAATGCATAAAGACCTTAATGTCCCTACTAGGCTCATCCATGATACAGGCAATAAGACAGGAGATGGGTATGACTTTATGGAACATGCAGGCCCAAGTGGCACTAATAAGATTTTGGAAAAGACTGGACTTGTGAGAGAAACAGAAAGTCTCCCAGTGGTGTAAGAAAGAGATCCAGTAAAGTGATTTAAAATGGACCAAAGGAGTGAGAAAGAAATTGGAATCTGTATGTGGGAATATGAAGATGAGGGTATGCTAACAGATGTTGCAAGTAGAAACCTTAAAGGGCCAACTATGAATTTTAGGGAAGGATTTATCTCAGGAAAATGACTGGCAGTGTTTGAGAGACAAAATCGGTGCAATTCATGCTAAACTCTTGGTAGAAGGATGTCTGTTTCCCATATTTGGACATTTCTTTTTTGATAGAGTTTTATATAGCGCAAACTAGACCCGAATCGGGTATCAGAGCGCTTTACATGAGCAACAGTTTTGTTACAGAAGGACACATTAATTTTTGTTAGGCACAGGGAGATAAAGTGATTTGCCCAGAATCACAGGATGTTTAGCGTCATTGCCGAGACTCAAACCCAGTTCCCAGCTTCAAGGTCAACCACCCTAGCTGTAAGGCTACATCCTCTCCCCTTTATTACCAAATTACTTATGACATATTTCCAAAGTGTTGGCTTAGGTGTGAAATATTAAGAATAAGAATAGGTGTTAACCCCTGGATAATAAATGAGAGAATAAAAATGGAACGATTCAACCTGGTGAGAAGGGTACATGTAAGCTAGACACAAAATGCGATATTCTGAACATATTGGAGAATTGTTTAAAAGTGTTACCCTTGTGGGAATTGATCCTATGCCCAATGTTCTCAAATTATGGAATTAAGAACCATGCCCAAGCTGTAGAACTCCTTGTTGATATGCACTACCAGGATTTTGCAATAGTGTTTGGAAGTTCATGATTGCAGTAAAAAAGGCCCTGCTTGAAGCATAAGATGAGCTATGTATTTAGGTAATTTAGAAATGGAACACATAGTGAGAAATGAAGGCTTTAAAAAGAAATTGTTTTAATTTTAACTTGATTCTGGTAGAAGAATTTTAGACAGGGAACACCCTTTTAGACATTTTTTACATTTTTATCTAGTATGTGTAATGAACTGGTATGTCTATAATCAGGCAGTTTTAAACAATATTGTTTTTAGCCACAAAATTGCTGATGAAAATATTTATGACGTTAGAATTGTATACAAATTGAGAAATGTTATATAAGGGGACTATCCTTGTATTTGTGTTGTTTAAAGACCAACAGACTAAATAAACATTACTTTAACTGACTGACACTGACACTCGAGTGCTCTTTGCACCAGGCAAATTACTATATTCCCTGTTGTTTGTGGCAGGTGGACCAGGAACCTACTTGGAGGGAACAGGGACACCAGATACCCAATAATAGGAGCGCAGGTGCTGCTTCATGTGCTGTATATGGTAATCTACGATGATAGGCATATGTTGGCACCGTATTTATGGTCCCTGTGTTGTTTACAGTGTAAACTACTGCCTTCCATTCCCTGATCGGATAATTTATATCATGTATGCCTTGCATTTGTGAGGATAACAGACATTACTTTCAGATCCACCATATATGTGCAGTGAAGGTGTTTTTGTAGTATATGCAACCTATAAAGTCTTTACTTGATTGCACTACCTATGCGGTTATGACCATTGCCTTAATACAAAGTGATTTAAGACCTAGGTTATGTCATGATAATCGCCCGTTTGGCAACGTAATTTATGTGATTATGGTCTAAAGTGTTTCATGTACAATACAAGGAATATTTTTATATAACCTTATGTAGAGTCTCTTTTTGTAGTGTGCCTAGTGTATCACTGGTGTGTGTATGTATGTTGTTCAAATGCTTTAGCCATTGCCTCTGGGATAAGCCTGACTGCTCTGCCAAGCGACCAATGGGGTGAACAGGGTTATGTTGGGTGTGTAACTGTCTTACCCTGACTAGAGTGGTGGATTTTGCCTGGCTTAGGTGCATACCCTAGCCTAACAAAAACCCCATTTCTAACAAGGAGTAACTTTATTATCCATATAGAAAGCATTTGTGCATAAATGTGCCCTCCTATTCTATGCCATTTCGACCCACCTGTCTCACACAATGTGATATTGCATTGGAATAATCAAATGTATTCATCTAAGTCAAATACACTTAAATGTCCAAGACACTAGGGTCTTTGCATGAATGCTCTACTGATGCAAAGCAACACAAAATATGGCATCAATTTACTTACCATTATATAAAATCTATGAAAGCAGTGTCTGACTGCAAAGCACCACAGAAGCACATGGGCAACCCTCACTAATACCCATCTATTGTCTTTAGGATTTTGAAGCATTTCAGTAATTGATTAATTTGGACAAGTATGCCCAGGCATCAATGCTTGCAAATCCCACTGGCTAGTCATAGAAACTGAACTGTAGCAGCAGCAATATATCATTAGAAGGGTGCATGTAATCAATATGAAGAATACAATCCATAAAATGTTTGTTTACATTGACGACCATGCTAGTCTTTGCAATCCTTGTTCTCCTCTGTGGCAATGTTGTGGTCTTTGGACAACAGGCCACTTTGAGAAATATTACATTAAAAGCCATTTCATGTTCAGCATTCTGAAAGAAAAGTGTGACGTCTTGGTATACGAGTTAGAGATAGCATCAATGAGGCCTGCAACTCAAAGTATGTCCACTTGATTATTAAACTTAAGATGATGGAAACCTTAAACTGACAATGAAGGATAGGATGAATACTGTTCAAATGAAGTCTATAATTAAAGAAACACACTAATACCAACATTATATAAAACCTTTAATTGTAAACTATTACTGACCTTAAATCTGAGTTTAGATTATTAGTGGGGAAACTAAACATGGCAAGAATAAGGATGTCCTTGCTGAATGTAATAAAACCATTTAGAGGATTGCCATACCATAATTTTAATAGTTCACCTGCCAGTTACATGGCAGATCAATTAACATAAAGCAAAAACTGTGCGGCGGTGGGCAATATGCCACCTTGAAGGGATTTAGAGCCTAACCGGTAGGCGCACTAAAACTGGTCACAAAATACTGCTTGCAATTTGCGACCAGTATTTTAGTGACCAGTTTGTTATTTTGTGAGCCGACCCATGTACTAATAGGCTGGCTCACAAAATACGAATCGTAGTGAGATTCAATGAGACGTACCTCAAGACTATTAATGATGGAGATCACAAATTGTGACCCACTATCATTTACTGTCATCATCGGGATGTTGGCCTGCTGGAGTCAGCAGTCCACCATGTCTGTGATTGATTTAAAAATAATACATTTTTTTCCTTTTTAAATGCAGCCAGTTTTCTTACAGGGAAACAGTATGCATTACTAAAAAATGAAAAGTTTAACAAACATTTTTTAAGACTAGGCAGTGGTCCATGGAACCACTGCCTACTCTTAAAAATGTTTTCATCACCAGGATCTCTTTCCGCTTTACAAATGTTTTACCACTATATTCCTATAATCCGTGAATTACTAATGTTTAATGACTGTATTTTAGTTGCAAAACATTAATGCATCAATATTTTGAAGAAATGCCCTAAACACACTCCTCCCAAATACCAATTCTGGGGCATAATTACAACAGACAGCGATAAATATCACAAAGCACGCTTACGGCTTTTATATGTATCGCCGTTTATCACTGGAATTTATTGCCATGCTTGTGCTGTATTTATAACGCAGAGTGCAAGGGCGATATAAATTCCAGCGATAGAGAGGTAATCGCTGTTTTGCATGGAATATCGCTGGTTTTCCAGCGATGTACCCTGCAAAATGTTGATATGCTTGTTGATACAACCATGTGGTCGTAACACAGGAATCCACCCACCCCCCATGTTAGGTATGGGTTAGTCATGGTTTTAGCAGACGTAAATTATTGGCGAAAACAGCGTTTTTTGCCCAAAACTAATGTCTGTTAAAATGCGTGGGCCTACTTGTAAATATCGCGATGTGCACATCAGCGATTTTTACGAGGTTGTACTGCCCAGTGATGCCCACTTTGCATCTCATTAGAGATGCAAAGGGAGGTGTCGGAAAAAAGGGTGCTAATATGCGCTAATGCATGTTAGCAACCTCTTGTAAATAGGGCGATATTTTAATCTCTGCTTTTTTGGGTTTAAAAGTCAAAAAAGCGGAGATATGGCCCTTGTAAAAATGCCCCTCAATTTGTTGTCACAAACCCAAATTGCAAATCTTTAATGTGTTACTGAACTGAAATTTTGATTTCACACATACACAAAGGTCATTTGCAGTCACATATGGACTGATTATGAGAACTGGCACCCTTTCAAAAGCCAAAGATCCTTAATATATCTGGCACTCTGGGCCTGACTTAGACTTCAGCAGACAAATTACTCAGTCACAAAGGTGACGGATATCTTGTTTGCAGAAATATAAATCCCATAGGATTTATGGGACTATAATATCAGCAGACAGGAATCTCTCACCGTTGTGACAGAGTAACACGTCTGCCGAAATCTAAATCAGGTCATAAGGTCCTTGCTTTTTTGGATATGCTCACAATCTGTTCATACCATATTTTGTAATTTGCAGATTAACTAACAAATATCCACTGTAGGGCTCACCTTAGCATCCATGTATAAAGCTTAGCAGTGTGCAGAGGTTAGACTACTTGGGTTTTCCCTTCTCCCGCACAACTATAGAAATAGAAAGAGATTACATATATTAGAGAGATCTTCAAACAAAACAGCCCCAAGAACTAAATACAACCAGTAAGCGTGAAACCATTGCCAGTGCTTATTGTCCTATAATGGAAAGTTAAATCAGATGTCCAACTGAGATATTAGTTGGACTCTCTCAATTGTTTGATCCAGACTGTCTACTGGGAAATCAAGGGACATTAATCAGCAGAGATCTGTTTCTGTGTATGGAATGATTAGAAACTATTGGATCTGAATGAACATTCTGTCTAACTCAAAGTTTCTGCTAGCAGTACTCTTCCACATGCCACGAGCCCTGTGCCAGGACGCAGAGTCTACATTGCTGTGCATGCTCCACAGATGAGAGGTACACTGCCATGATCTGCATTATTTCCCCACCGGGATGTGCCAGTTAGGGGCTGGGCTAAGCAGAGAAAACTATTCTGCATAGAGCATGATTATGATATGGACCAGGCCTGAGCCTATGGCAGACCTATCAAACACCAAGGAGACGATGGAGTGGTCGGAAATTATTGTTGGTTCATATCTCTGCAATGGGAATGCAAACGTCTTTAGCTCTGGCTGAACAGAATAGTACTGTAAGGTTTGCAGTACACTGGCAGTGTACAACACTATCTTACACCTTATTGCTGGCAAATGAGTTATCACTCGAGCTATATGCCTCCTTTAAGCAAATCATGCATTCTCTTGGCATCTGTTTTTCCTTCAATTGCTGCTGGTCTTTATGAACTTTATCACTCTTTAGAAAACTTAAATATAAGAGATTTAGGGAAGCCTGGGGCTGTGGACTTGCACCCATTTCAAACATGTAAAATATTGTAACTTTATCATGTTAAGTAGCTTAGGGTAAAAATGGCAGCTATGACCAACTCAAAATCTACAAATAAGAGGAAGGATGTAGCAGAAACCTCAAGATGACTGTCTAGAGACCAATTGGTCAAGTACGTTCCAAAATGTTCAATTTCAAGCATTAAAAAACAATAGAGGACAATTTTTTTAAAACTTGTACTGATATACCTTCTGCAACTGGATAAGTCATAAAAGGTAACGGTCTTCACCACATGTACAGTGCACATACTGCTAATAGATACATGTAAATGGCAAAGCATGGTATACCACACACTAATTCCCCAAAAAAGAATTAGAACATGGTTGTGAAAGTTACCATCAAAGTTGACATAAATACACTTGTGCAGAGAATCTCCATGAATCCCATACTATCGCCTAAGTGTGAACAAATAACTAACAGTCAGACAAAACCCTCCACATCTTGCATTGCTGCATTTTGAGTGTTTGGTTATAACCTAGAAAGGAGTGTTAAAGTAATCAATTGCAGTTTGACAAATGTGTACATGTTCAAAATGGTGTGTTTGATCATTTGTGAAATATTGGAGAAGATATTACCAAAGTGAAAGATACAGAGAACCTACGCAGGCAACCTGGTACCAGGCATTTACAAGCAGACCCTCTGAATCAGATACCATCATCTCTGCTTATAAAAAAGAAGAGAAAAGGAGTAACAAAGGAATTTTTTCCAATAAAGATGAAATTACCACTGCCTACTTGTTGATGTCATGAGTACAAGCCATCAACGTAATTTGATGCCTTAAGAGCTTGAATCATTTATATTCATGTTGATTAGAGGGCCAGAATTAAAAAGAGAATCTCGAGTTGAACTCACTTATTCCCTGGTTTAAAAAGTTCAACCTTGTCCCAACAGTGGACTGTGCAGCAGATATTATAATTGCCTTGATGTTCATTTAGCCCATAGGACTTGTGAAGTGCAAGTCAGGAACAAAAATCTATAACTATAAAGATAACAATGGTATCTGTATAATTGTTACATTTAAGACAGCACTGATAAACCAAGAACTGAAAGAATCCAGATGTTGCCCCAGGATTACTTCTGTGTACCACATTGGTATGAAAGGAAAGTACCCACCACCTCCTAATTAGTTACATTTAATAGCAAAGCCAAGATGAAAAAAATATGCTCACCCAAGGATTATTAATGATCACAACACAATGGGTACTCAAAGATTATCTGGTAAAACCGTAAGGGGTTGATTCAATCCCTCGCGCAACACAGCAAGCCACCTTGCAGAATGCAGCACATGTAGAAAGATGAAAAAACTAGGGGGCATATTATCAAGGACCGGTGTTAAAATTATCGCCGTTTTAGCGGCAGGAAGCTGCCACTAAAGCGGCGATAATGGGCTTGATAATAGGCCCTTGTGAATTCCCATAGAAGCCCATGTTCTCGTGTTAACATGGGTTTCTATTGGCATATTATCAAGCCCATTATCACCGTTTTAGCGGCAGTTTTGTGCCGCTAAAACGGCGATAATTTTAACACCGGTCCTTGATAATATGCCCCTAGGAGAATAAAGATATTCTCCTTGTTATGACTCACCTAGGAGGTGTAGCATTGTGACACATTCCCAGGTCTACTACTAATTTTAAATCTGGGAATGCGCCAAAATCCATGGAGAATGCATGGGCACACTCACATTCCACCCATGTAATGCTTCCCTGCTACAGACTAACACAAGTCAGCGATTTGAGTAGTCTTGCATTACGCTAGCTTTATCAAGCCATCAGGCCCATCAAAAGTGCCCTTGCATGGCTTAACCGCATGCGTGCTGTGCAGATTTCCGCACTGCGTTGAAGTTCGCAAAAACCCGCGGTTCATGACGAGCTCAGCTCGTCATGAGTGTACGAGAGGTGTACCTCATGACGAGCTGAGCTCGTCATGAGCGTCGAAGGGGTTAATAGTTTGAAGTTTATTATTACTTTAGCACACTTACTTAAAACCATTGCTACAAAAGACAACATTAACACATTTATCCTATTAAAAAAGACAAAGCTAAAAAACAGCTCTCCAGGCTTAATGACCATTACACATGTAAAGGAAACAGTATGGCTTAATAAATCTCACTTAGGTTTGGCGTCACCCTTGAGCCACCTTGTGTGGCACAAGGGCATTACACAAAACCTTGACAAATACGTCCCTCACTCTCTTAACATAAAGGAAATGAGTCTAGATTAGTAGGAGGACATGAGAGATAGTATTATTTCATTTGGATTAAAATATGTGAGGGATGTATATTCAGGAGACATGGTCTATGGACCATTCAATTTTCCCAGGTTATGTTTCTTATAGTAAACCTGCAATAAAGCTTATCGGAGGTAGACCTTTAGGTGGTTTTTGAATGGGATTTTCAACAACATTAGACTGGAGATCTCGGAATGCGTAACTCTTATTCAAAATGTATAGGGTAAAAGGGAGGAACAACATGTTTTTTTTAATCCATTGTTTCAATCCACCCCAGGCGAAACCCTTAAAGATTACTTAAAGTATCCAAAGAGGCCTGTTAGAAAAGTTTGATGACCTCAGAAGAGCTATTACTAGTAAAGGAGTGGTCATTAAGATGACATTGACTTGATTGTAAAGCTAACACACTATAAATTCTTTAAGGTAGGACATGTGCTTGAGGACTTAGTAAGGGAAGCACCTCCCCATAATTTACAAATCCATGTTCATTTTGACAAGATTTGGTAATGAATCTTGAATAGATGTAGCTCACTTCAGTTCAACAGCTAATTATACTTATGTTGCACATAAGAAAAACAGAGTTATTATTTATGTGCCAATAAATGTTCAGTTTTAATGGAGAGTAGTTGATTTACCAGTTACACCAAGAGTTTAAATGAATCAAGACACTCTAGCATGCAAAATTACTTTTAGTATGTCGACTGAATAAGATTTAAAGTTAGATCAAGGGGCAAAAGTGAGATATCTAATTTTGGTCTTATTTAGGAAAATCATTGATTGCAATGGAAGTAATCCAAAACAAATGCTTGATGATAAAAGATCACATTTACAAAAGAGTTTATTATAATAATAAAAATGTGATTTATAGAGCGCATAGCTACTCCTTAGGAAGTTTCCCAGTGCTAGAATACAGACTCATGTGGAAGGATAAGTTGCCCAACCCAGGGAAATATCTCAGCCAGATCCGAAAAGCCAGGTTTTTAGTTTTCTTCTGAAAAGGATTTCGGATTGGGCTTGCCGAATTTCTACAGTAAGAAAGTTACACATTTTGGGTGCGAGAAGGTCAAAGGAGAATCTTCGTATTCTAGCCCTTTTGAATTTTAGAATCGTTGCTTATTTTGCTTCATCTGATCTTAGGTTCCTAGATGGTACATACGGTTTCACCATAGACTGAAGAAAATAAGAGCCTTGAGAGGAAAGAGACGTATAGCAATAGCTGAGCGCTTTGAAGGTGACTCTTTGTCTCACTGGCAGCCGGTGCAACTTTCTCAGAGCTGGACTGATAGAGGCCCACTTGGGTAGCGTGAGCAGTGCCCAAGCTGCAGTGTTCTGGATTCGTTTAAGCCGGTTCAGACAGGATAAGGATACACCCAGCTAGGGAACATTGCAGTAGTCCAGCCTGCAAATCATAGGGTGAATTCTGTTTTTTGGGTGGATTCAGGTAGCAAATAGAGAACTTTTCTCAAGAATATCATCATCCAAGAACATTTCCCTGCGAGGGCAAAAATGTGGGCATCAAAGGAGAGGCAGATGTTCAGATTCTTAACCTTTGACTTGGAAGGGGGCAAAGGACCAAGGTCATCAGGCCACCAAGCACTGGACCAAATGTTGAGGTGCTTGTCAAGAACCAATGCCTCCGTCACCCCAGCATTCAGTTTTAAACAGTTTGAGTCCATCCATGCCGCTACCTCTGACAGTTATAGGCAGAGGGAGGAGGATACACAATTGCTGTTGTGCAACAGTGATGACAATTTGCATGTCATCAGTGGGTGAAAGTCATATCACTCGATGACCTCCACCAGAGGGCGGACATATACATTAAAAAGGGGTTGGGCTGAGTGAGGAACCCTGTGGAACTCACTGGTGCAGGAAATGCACCATCAAGGTTAAGGGTTTTGGAGTGATCAGAAAGGTGCATCCCAGCAGGACTGAGGTAAGCTAGTGCAAATCATTGCCACCAATGCCACATTTCCAAAGCCTCTTGATTAGGATGTTGTGTGATACGGTATTGAGGACGGCACTGAGATCCAACATCAAGATGGCTGCAGTGTTCCAGTGTGCAGTGTGGAGAAGCGTGGCTCAGTGTGGAGAAGCGTGGCTCAGTGGTTAGAGGCGGCAGACCCGGAAGCTGAGATCAGCCGTGGACCAGGGTTTGATTCCCCGCCTCGGCGGGTCTCGGGCTCAAAAATTCCACGGACTCGACAATTCTCGCTCCGGTGCCTACTCGACTCACGGGGTCACACTCTGCAACTCTGGGCAATAGCTTGCTTAATCTCCACTACGGCCCCTCGCGGCGGGATGCCTGGCTTTCACCTTGTGAATACCCTGCCGGGGTATCTCACAGGGGAATACCAGGACGGGTTCCCTAAGCAAGCGCCTTGAGACCCCTGGGTGATTCGTGCGCTATATAAATCGAAATACATTTACATTTACATTCCCCTCGTCCATGATCCAACTGGCTGACTCGGGGGACAGCAGCAAGTGGGATGTGGTGCTGTAAGAGGAGTGGAAGCCAGATTAAGTACCGTGAAGGAGATTGCTGTCCTCCAGATGGCTGAAGAGCTGCCTATTCACCTGCTTCTCAGCAATTTTAGAAAATACAGGTAGCAGTAATATAGTTTGATAATTTTCCGGGTTAGAGGGGTTGAGTAGGGTTTTTTTATGAGAGGTACCACTATGGCGTGTTTCCACTGCTGGGGGACACGTCCAGAGGACAGAGAAAGATTGATAAGTTCACACAGGACCAGTTGATAGACAGATGATAGCAGGGTGAGATATTTAACAATCTGAAAAATTTAGAGAGAGCAGTTAGGAGCAGAAATTTTCTTGGAATAGTAATCTCAGCAGATTGGTTGATATGCCGATGATACGCGTTCAGTGCTATCTGGATGTCATCTCTGCAGCCTGGATCATAGGCTCTGCGCCCTAGGCACTCAAGCCTCTTGCATTTCTTTTTAAGGGTTGAGAGTTCATAATTGAACCATCCCGCTGATGGTATATTTCTACGTGCAGCTTGTTTTACGATAGGTGCAATCTGGTCAAGTGCTCTTCTGAGCGAGCCATCAGGTTGACTGCTGGCTATGTCGATACACCGGTCAAGATTCAAACAGTTATTATCGAGGGCTTGATTAAGCCTCTCAGGGGTCACCTTAGACCATTGTCACACCCACCTAGTAGCAGGAGCATTGTTCAGTGGTGTCTTAGCTTGGGATATGTTTATGGGGATGGCCAGATGATCTGACCACACCAGTGGGATTGTGGGCAGAGTTTCAACATACTCCATATTAGTGAACACTGGATCAAGAATATGCCCTGATATGTCTGTGGGGGGCGAGAACAATTTGGAGGAATTGAATGCGAAGGAGTACTATAGGAGTGAAATAGACCCAAAATGTCACACTCCATATTAGTAAAAGTGCAAAGAGTGCACTGTGCTTTAGATTTGTACTAATTGTATAGAAATATTCCCAGCTGCCTTTGGGACAAAGCAGATGCTCATTAAAAAAATATGTGGAGCATTACTGCATTCCAAAGCAGTGCAACTGCATATGCAAATCTCCATAAGTTTTCACTTTTTCACTTTTGTGTGAATATAAATTTCAAATGTATGTATATATAAATATCGGGAGCATGTGCTAGTGTAAGATCGCACACACCTGCATTGCCATTTATTATGAGCGTTCAAAGCTACGAGAGCTTTTTTTCTACTCCTAATTGTATATTCTACTTCGTTATGTTGGACAAATGTGGATGTATGACGTTATAATGCATACTTTTACCACGCATACCTTTACAACGCGGTTTTTACCACGCATACCATTACAACGCATAGCGCTTAGAGGTGCTGGATAGTGGTAAGTATAATTTTCTATTCCAACTCCAGTCCCCGTGGACACTAGGGAAGGTGTTGGATAGAAAATTAAACTTATTCCCTATCCTAGAGCGCCCCCCAGCGCAATGCGTTGTAATGGTATGCGTGGTAATACCTGCGTTGTAATGGCAGTGCGTTGTAAAAATTTTGTTGTAAACGTTACATACCGACAAATGCATATGCAAGTAGCTAATAAAGAATTTGAGGCTGATCACCTTCTGTGTATGCTATAAATCAAGTTATATGTATTTCTTAATGTGTTGCTTTTTTGTATTAAACAAACAAATGAACAAAAGCACAAAAAAGAAGAAATAAATCTTCAGGATTATACAGTAGAAGAAATCTTTCATCATCCATAAGGATTGTGTCCCTGCTGTGAGCACTCAGTCCACTAAAGTCATTTTGTCTCTTTCTCAAGATGATTTACCTTTGATGATTTCTTGTTTTCCTAGCAGCGGGAAAGCATGGCTTATATTTTCAAAGGACTATGTAATCTTGACAGGTTTTCAAGAAAAATTACATTTCTCTTACTTTTTATAAACAGGTCCAGTGATATGGGGCTTGGAAATATCCAAGTATAATTGTTCATTTTTAATACCACATCTATATGTAGAATGTTATGTGTTTATTGTTGAATTATGCTTCAATTATGGTAGGAGTGTTTATTTTTTTTATGAAGTGAACCCTGCTGCTGTGTAGAAAAGACATTGGCTTCATTTCTCAAACGTTATCTAACAGCCTAAAGGAAACGTCAGTTCTTGTTTTTAAAGACAAGTACATTGAAAAGCGTGTTTGGGCTGCAAAATAAGTGCGAGTGCCATAACCATTATCATACATAATACAAATTCTACCATCAGAATCACTGACAGAAAACAAAAAAAGCAAAACGTTTCTTTGAACCTGCCACAAGTACAGAAAGCTTTCAGGGGAAGGTTTTTGTCTAAGTCTTTCAGATTCTATTACTTCACAGGACATGACTTGGCGTAACGGGTAGAGGTGCCTACCTTCGAGCTAGATAGCAGGCTCGGCGTGTGTTGCGCATCCTTTGACTCTTGATAAATCTATTAATGTCCTTCTGCCTCCGCAAAATTAATGTGTCCTTGTGTAATGAAGCAGATGCTCGTATAAAGTGCTCCAATATCAAGGGTCGCATTCCCGTTATTTAAAAACTGCAAGAAAGAATTGTAAAAAAACGTTAATGGATGTGCTATTTTATTACCGAATTTATTTTTTAAGGTAACCAAGCAACAAGATTCCAAAATAACCAGTAAAAAAAACACACGAGAAAGAGACACAACGCTGCAATGTCATGTTGGTAAAAGTCAGGTTTGGACTTGCTAATAGGAAAACCAGGCAGTGCCCTATGGGTTTCTCTGTATTTCAGTTTGTGGCTATTTGTGTGTGTATTTTATGGTCTGTTGGGTCGGGTTTTACTATAAGTCTCCCTGTAGCAAGCTCCAGATCATGCACTCTTCCGTACCCCGACAACACCTATAAAGAGTGAAGTTCAAAACTGCCCTAATTTGCAAACATGAGCCTGCAAAAACGTTCACCTAACTTATAGTTGTGTGGATCAGCTCTTGTGATGCACAAGTGCAATGAACACAGATTCGGAGAGAGTCCTGGGGGAGAATTAAAAGTGTGAAACTACCAGGTAGGAGAGCTGCTACCTGCTAAGCCAGACACTCCCACCCCCCCATAACTGAGGCAACTCCACCCCTGCTTCTGAGATATTAGTAAGATGGAATGGAACATTCTGGTTCTTCTCAGTCCATGACCAGAAACTGCCCCTGCCCCCAAAGGCTGAGGTAAGGAAGAGATTCAGGCCACAAGGGCAGAGACTTCAATGGAAATGTCCTGTCGGCATAGCTGAGACAACTGCATTCGGCACAGAGCAGAGAACTGGTAAGAAAACAGCTACATAATAGTGGTGACGGAGTGCAGCTTTTGTTTGTTGGCTGTGGAATTTTGGAAAGTTTCAAATATGCTCATTGTGGAACAGAAAAGTAATTGCTTAGTTTGTAAAAAAAAAAAGTAGAAGGTTCAATAATTTTCTACCAAGGGCTCTGCTGGCATCCCTCTCTGCCCACGCTACCCACTCCAGTTCCAGTGTTGCCCCTATCCTTCCCTGACTAATTGCTATGTCAGTCCCTTTGTTATGTATAGCATTACAATGCTCCCTATTCAGGTTTTCACATTGCTATCGAAACGCCACAAAACTCGAATGTTGCCATTTGTTTAAAATATGTAGGAACCCACATTCATGCAGAGGTGGAGTGACCTTGATATTTTCCAGGTACGACGTTCGTAGCATTTTTTATTATGTTTTCTAATGGGAAACAACTACAAGTCTCGGTATGTATTTAAAAAAAGGATACGCTAGGCTAATGGTCGTCATGGGGCAGCATGAGAGCTCCGATTTATTTTGGCTGCAGTTTTAAATAGATCGGATCAACCAGCCAGTCCTGTGCCACTAAATGGTTCAGCAGGATTCAGAGCTTCATTCACTGACAATGCGACGCTGACGACTGGCTCTCCTTGCTTGTGTGGCACTAGTTCGCTTTGCCATGGTAACAATATCAATCTGAAAACAAAAATGTGCATACTGATAGCTAGTGGCAAAGCTGGTAAAGCAACAATGTTTTTGTGTACAATGTGCAAGTGGCAAGCCATCGCAGTCTGTACAGTCGCAAATGGAAGCTACTTAAGGTGCCCATGCTCTTAAATGTGTTCTAGTGCTTAGCCATGTCAAATGGCTGCCCAAATTAAGGGCCATATTCTCAAGGAGCTATCGCTGAGTTGTCAGCACTGTACCCCAGCCAAAGTGGCGGTAAATCTATCGCCCTATTCACAAGCTATTGCCAACAGCCGATATCACTAGTTTTCCTACGATAGCAGCCACAAAAAACATCGCCACAGATGAGCCCGGCAACTATCGCTAATGAGAGGCAGAGTAGGCGTTCCCATGCAAAAAGCAACGACAACACCACTCCGCAACATTCTCAACGACCAGCCAGATCAGCGATAAGAACTCTAAACAAGTGATAAGGTGTGTTAGCAGCAGGAAATTAACACCTGCTCTGACCTGGTGTAAAGTCTGACCACAGCCTGCACCAGAAAAGGGAGCCTAGGCCAGAGCCACACCTGAAGGGGAACAGATGCCATGGAGTCACTGATCATGTAGCTCAGAGTCCCAACACCCACCGCCAGCACCCCCAGGACCCCCACACCACTCCCCGACCAACACTGAGGCTGCGCAGACAAAGACAGCGACCTTCATAAAACGCACCAACCACACAGGCCCAACACCAGAGAATGTCATTGCTCACTACAGGCTCAAAGGGACAACCATCATTTGCATCCTGACCACCACTGACCACAGGCTAATAGTACCAACACAGCGGACAACCAACATCCCACCTCAGACAAAGCTGCTGGCCGTGCTGCACGTGTGGGCCTCTGGTAACCTCCATCCAACAACCGCCAGAGTCGGAGGAGTCTCACAGCCAGCCCAATACAAGTTCCTCACAATGGTCATGAATGAATGACATCATCAGCTTGTTACCCCACTATCCATACCTCCCCCACACTGCGCAGGAACAGCTGGAGACCAAGCAAGGCGTCTATGCCATAGCTGTTGTCCTGCACGAGTGTGGGGGCAATTGACTGCACACGTCCTACTTGTGCCCCCTGGCAACACTGCACACAGTAACCGCAACAGAAAGCACACATATTCCATCAATGTGCAGGCAATAGTGGACCACCGGGGAATCTCCACCAATGTCGACGCTAACCACCCAGGCATTGTGCAAGATTTCTACATTTTGCGACAGTCCATCATCAACCAGCACTACCAGAATGGCACCTATGGAAAAGCATTGCTCGTTGGTAAGTTGGCATCAGTGATGCTGGAGAGGACCACCACACCTTCGACACTGATGCCCTACAACAGCTCATGGACATCCCAGGCAACCCACCACCAGGACCAGAGCAGCCAATCTACTTAGAGGAGAACTTAGCCCCTGCACAGTCCATACAGCAGGAAGCACCCGCCAGCCCGGGTCCGTTTTTTTTAAAGCACATTTATATAGCGCGACCCGAAGGTATTGGAGTACTTCACATGAGCACCGGTTACGTTACACAAGGACACATTCAGGCATGGGAAAATAAGTGATTTGCCCTGAATCACAGGATGTGGACGCGACCCCTAGGCTCGAACCTTGGTTTCCAGCACCAAAGTTGGCAGTCTACCCAAGGGCCACATCCTCTCCCCAGTTGATGGTAGTTGATGGTAGTGTTCTGTCACCTCCGTAACGCTGATCTGGTGTTCCTGTAGACTGCACCCCATCTTTCTTTGCCCTCTTTTCCTTGGCCTTCCCTGACCCCGTTGTTCCTCGCTGGTGGTCTGTGGGGCTTGTGGAGTTCGCGTTGACCTCTGCACTTGGTCCAGGTGCATCCATAGTGCTACGCACTTTGGATTGTTTTTGGTGTGTTCTTCTTGAATCTTTTTTAGTGCATTTTCCCGCATGACCCGTGGGATTTGCAGGCCTGTCGCTGGATTTTGCTGCTTTGTGTATCACGATTGGCCTCATCGCATCTTTTTTGCGCTCGTGTTTTGCAATTTTGGGCCGTCGTGTTGACTTTATCGTGGACATTTGATGCGTTGTTTTGGGCCTAATGCACGGTGCCTCCGTGTTGTGAGTACTTAGGGGCCGATTCCGATCTCGGTCGGAATGGCTCCGAATCGGGTTCGGGATTAGCGGGTTGGATTCGAAGGCTGAATTTCTGTCTGGGTCATACACGGGTCCGGACGACAAAGTACGATGCGAACAAGCGCGAAAACTCTGGCTGAATCGTTTCTGGGTCCGAACTGCTCGGTACGTCTCGGCCGTAAGCTAACCGTGGCGTTCAATGAAGGCAAATTCCGACCGAGCCAGTACGAAGCGCGATTAGGGCAGCTGGATGGTGTCGGAGCTTCCGGCTCGCAATAGGTCCCGGAGCTGGACTTTGGGGGTCCACATCGGACCCCCTGTTACCCGCAGCCTCACGGCTCGGACACAGGGGGAGACCCATGGGTCTCCCCAACACAGGCATGTATGGTGCAGATGGCACCAACGCGTACCCACTGTACGCTTTGTAGGACCGGCTCCCATTGACTTCAATAGGAGTCTGACCGAAACGAGTCCGACAGCATACGGCTGCATCGTACTCGCTCAGTTGGAATGCAGCAGCCCGGATCGGTCAGAAAACACCCTGGATCCGGCTCAGTCAGATTGATTTCCGACCCAGATCGGAATCGACCCCATAGTTAACAAAGTGTTATTTACCGGCGATAGACTGAGATATGAAGGGTTCCATTAAGCTAATTTTGCTGTAATAGTTTTTAACAAAGTGATTTGTGTTTTTAATTACTTTGGCAACCAACATTTCTACTTCCACCAGTTTTAGGGGATGAATTCTCCTACTGTTCCAATTTGAATCCACAGAATTGATGGCAAAGCTGGAATACCTTCAATACTGTTGCCAGAACTGGTGCTCAACATTAACACTTGACTATGCCTTTCCCGTACATCTCTATCTGCCTCTTTCCCCAAAACATAACACATATATTACAAATAAATGATACATTTCGAGCAATCACCAGAAGAGTGAATTAGTATAGCTTTCATTCTCCTCCATCCATTGAGATGTCCAAATCATCACTGTGTAGCCAGGAAGTAGTTACGTTTAGAGCAGCAGATGTAGTGGCAGATAGGCTACTGGCAAAGGGTTTACAGTAGCAGTGCTTGCTGTCTGAGGCTTGGTTTTGGAAAGGACCCTCCCTGAAGGGTCACCCCAAACCTTTCAGCCTTCTTCCTTCTCATTTAAAAAATGTTTTTTTTTACTTTAGGATTCTGAGCTCTTGACCACTGCTAACCATTGTTAAAGGTCATGGGCTCTCTTGCATAAACATGGTAACATTGGTGTGTAGCTGAATGGCATATTTGCTGTACTGGTAAATGCCTTGTAAAGTTGTATAACATGTACTCAGGGCCTGTAAGTCAAACGGTAATAGTGGGCTTGCAGCACTGATTGTGCCACACCCAGAAGTAGACTTTCAAACTTGTATCAGGCCTGCCTCTGCAGTGTGGGTGTTTGCAGTTTACTTCCACTTCGACTTGGCATTTAAAGCAACTTGCCAAGGCTTGAACCCCTTTTTTATAACATATGTCCCTCCCAAATTAGGCCTTAAATAACCCTAAAGGCAGCTTGCTATGCATTAAAAGATAGGACATGTGTATTTACTCTTTACATGTCCTGGCAGTGACATACACTCAAATTCGTTTTTCACTACTATGAGGCCTAACACTCACATAGGCTACCATTGGGAATTCCATAATACACTTTTAAGTTCTAATTCTTGATCAGAGAGGAGTAGCTTTTTCATGTTTCATATGTTTGGAATGGTAATAATAAATCCTCTTTACTGGTGAAGTTGGATGTAACCCCTTCGGTGCTTATGACGGAATGGTTCCGGCATGAGCACCAGGGCTCCTGTGCTCATGAAGGAACCATTCCATCATGTGCACAGGCGCACAAAATCCTTCTGCTGCAGACAGCAGAGGGATAACCTTTTTACATGTTTTGCCTCTGGAGGTGGGGAAGAGCTTCTCCAACCTCCTGAGGCTTTTTTTGGTTTCAATGTACTGATGATCGTGTGCATAGAGAGCTGTCATTATTACATTGAAAATGAAAATGAATCATAGCATCATTGCTTTGGGGCTTGTGGGGGCTATCTCAGGCCCCCAAGCTGTGAATTACATGGAAGAGGTATTGTTGGAAAGGGGAGAATCCCCCCATTCCAATGGTACCCTTCCCTGCTTGGGCATCACCCCAGGAGGGCAGTCTCCAAGCAGGGATCCACCCACTAGGCACCAGAGAGGAGGGAGTGGCCCCTTGGGCAGGGGCCTTTCTCCCCCAGAAAAAAAGGCATGATCAGTCATTCTTCCCCCCCCAGGGGGCAGAAAGCACCCTAGATGCCAGGAATTATTTGTTTAGGTCAGGGGTGAGGACTGCACAGAATGGGCATCCCAATTTCCCCTCAACCCCCCCCAAAGACAAAAGTTTTTGTGCCCCTCCAGGAGGCAGATGGGGGAAGAAAGCCCAATATGTACCAGGGATTTGTTTTTGTGTATTTATATCTAGGGGTGGGGGTGGTCCAGATTGGGCCTGCCAATGCCCCTTTCCCCCAAAAAATTGCCAGTCTTTCTGTCCCCCCATCCCCCAGAGGTAGATGGGGGCAAAAGCCCATTATCTGCCTCTGAGGGGCAGAAAGCCCACTAGGCATGTCAGATTTTTTACTCACATTTCTGTGATAGATAGTTCTTAAAACTATGGGGAGCAATAAACTTTCACCAACACAGCATTTCCCCCAGTCTCCCAATCAAAATGATACCTCACTTGTGTGGGTATACCTATTGCCAGCCACAGGAAATGGCTCAAAATGCAACGTGAACACATCACATTTTACATTGAAAACTAACCTTTTTTCAGCAATGTGCCTAGCTGCGGATTTAGGACCCTAGCTCAGCCGGCACCTAAGGAAACCTAGCAAACCTATACATTTTTGAAAACTGACACCCAGGGGAATCCAGGATGGTGGGACTTGTGTGGCTTTTGCCAGGTTCTGTTACCCAGAATCCCTTGCAAACCTCAAACTTTGTAAAAAATAAAAAATACATTCAATTTCCGGAATCTGCGCGGATCCACAAACTTCCACCCACCCAGCATTCCCCTAAGTCTTCCAATTGTAATGGTACCTCTATGTGCGGGTAGGCCTAGTACGCGCGACAGGAAACTGACGCAAATGCAACATGTACACATCACATTTTTCCAGTGTAAACGGACCCTTTTTTGCAATGTGCCTTAGCTGTGGATTTTGGACCCTAGCTCGGCCGGCACCTAAGAAAACCTAGCAATCCTATACATTTTTAGAAACTAGATATCCAGGGAAATCCAATGGGGTGATTTGTGTGGCTCTCACTAGGGTCTGTTACCCAGAATCCCTCAAACTTAAATAAAAAATCTTTTCCTCACATTTTTGTGATGGACAGTTCTGGAATCTGCACGGATATACAATCTTACCCTCACCCAGAATACCCTGAAGTCAACAGATAGAAATGGTACCTCACTTGTCTTGGTAGGCTTAGTGTTCCTGACAGGAAATGGCCCCAAACGCAATGTGGACACATCACATTTTCCACAGAAAACTGACCCTTTATTTGCAATGTGCCCAGATGTGGATTTTGGGCTCTAACTCAGCTGTCACCGAGGGAAACCTAGCAAATTTGTACATTTTTGAAAACCAGACACCCTGGGGAATCCAGTATGGGGTGACTTGTGTAGCTCTCATCGGGTTCTGTTACCTGGAATCCCTTGCAAACCTCAGACTTTGGGAATTAAAGCACATTTTCCTTACATTTCTGTGATAGAAAGTTCTGGAATCTCTGGGGAGTAACACGCTTCCACCAATCCAGCATTCCTCAAAGTCTCCCAGTAAAGATGGTACCTCACTTGTGAGGGTAGGCCTAGTACCTGTGACAGGCAGCGGCTCAAAATGTACTGTGGAGACTTCAAAATAATTGATTACAAAAAGACATTGTTTTGAAGGGAGTCACCTGCGTTTTTAATCTCAGGCTCGGCGACCATCTAGGGAAACCTACCAATCCCAGACATTTCTAAAAACTGGACACCCCGGGGAGTCCTAGGAGGTGTGATTTGCATAGATTCCCCAATACTTTCCTACCCAGAATCCCCTGAAAACCTCAAATTTTGCTGAAAAGAAATCACATTTTTCCCACATTTCTGGGTGGGAAAGTGGTGGGATCACCGGGCTGACACAAATTTCCTACCACCCCGATTTCCACAGGTCTTTAGATAAAAACAGTACCTCACTTGAATGGGTAGGCCAAGAACCCGTGTCAGGGAAGGGCCCAAAATGCATTGTGGAGACATAAATATGATCTATCACAAAACGACATGGTTTTGCAAGGGGCACACTTGCATTTTTGGTCCCGGGCTCGGTGGCCATCTAGGGGAAACCTACCAAACCCAGACATTTCTGAAAACTAGACACCCAGGGGAGTCCAGGACGGTGTGACTTGCGTGGATCACCCAACGTTTACCTACTCAAAATCCCCTGAAAACCTCAAATTTAGCTAAAAAAATATATATATATTTTCCAAATTTCTATGTGGGAAAGTTGTGGGATCACTGGGCTGTCAGACATTGTGTACCAGCCTGTGCTCCTCCAGATCTCCTGATAAAAATGGTGCCTCGCTTGTGTGGGTGGGCCAAGCACCTGTGACAGGCAAGGGCCTAAAACCTGCTTTGGAGACATAAAAGCTATCAGAAAACAACCTTGTTTTGCAAGGTGAGCACATGTGTTTTTGGTCGTAAGCTCGGTGGTCATATAGGGAAACATACCAAACCCAAACATTTCTGAATACTAGACATCAGGGAGAGTCCAGGGATGTCGGGCATGTGTGTGGAAAATCACATTGTATTTAAATCTTTGTGTTGGCAATAATGTTCTACCACCCAGCATTCCCCTTGGTCTCCCGACACAAATTATACCTCACTTGTGTGGGTGTCCAATACAGAGTCGCCTAAAAACGTATCTTTAAAAAAATAGCTCTTAGAGTTTGCTGTGCTATACCCTAAATCTCTATGTGTTTGCCCTTCCCAGTTGCAGGCCTTTGGTCCATCTACACAAGTGAGGTATCATTTTACTCTGGAGACTGAGGGGAACGATGAGTGGTAGAGGCATTTGTGCCGGCACAGTGATTCCAGGAAGAAATGTGAGGAAAATGTGATTTCTTTAGCTAAATTTGAGGTTTGCAGGGGATTCTGGATAGGAAAACATTGGGGAATCCATGCAAGCCTGAACTCCCTCTGCTGTCTAGTTTTTCAGAAATGTCTGGGTTTTGTTATGTATTCCTAGATGGCTAGAGTCCAGGACCAAAAACGCAGGTGGCCCTCTTTCAAAACCAGGTAGTTGTGTGATAGATAATTTTTGATGTCTCCACAATAAGTTTTGGGCTCTTCCCTGCTCTTCCCTGCTGCGGGTACTTGGCCCACTCACACAAGTGAGGTACCATTTTCATCAGAAGACCTGGGAGAACGCTGGGTGGTAGTGCCAGTCCGGTGATCCCACAACTGTTCACACAGAACTGTGAGACAAATGTGATTTTTTTCTGCTAAATTTGAGTTTTGCAGGGGATTCTGGTTAGGAAAACATTTGGGGATCCACCCAAGCGACACATCTTTGGGCCTCCCCTGGACTCCCCTGGGTGAACCTCTAATACAAGTTAGCTACCATTTTTATCAGAAGACTTTGAGGAATGCTGGGTGGGTGGAAGTGTGTGGCTTCCCAGAGATTCCAGTACTTTCTATCACAGAAATGTGAGGAAAATGTATTTTTGTTTACAAAGACTGAGGTTTCCAAGGCATTCAGGATAACAGAACCTGGTGAGAGCCCCACAAGTCACTCCATCCTGGATACCCCTGGATGTTTAGTGTTTAAAAAAGTATAGATTTGCTAGGTTTCCTTAGGTGCAGGCAGAGCATGTGTCCAAAATCCACAGCTAAGCACATTGCGAAAAAAGGGCCTATTTTCACCGGGAAAATATGATATGTCCACCTTGCGTTTTGGGTCGTTTCCTGTTGTGTGTACTAGGCCTACCCACACAAATGAGGTGCAATTTTTATCGAGACATTTGTGTGAATGCTGGGTGGGTGTAAGTTTGTGCCTCCTAGCAGAAGCCAGAACTTTCCACCATCACAGAAATGTGAGGACAATGTAGTTTGTCTTACCAAGTTTGAGGTTTGCAAAGGATTCTGGGAAACAAAACCTGGTGTGAGTCACACAAGTCACCCCATCCAGGATTCCCCTGAGTGTCTAGTTTTCAAAAATGTGAAGGTTTGCTAGGTTTCCATAGGTGACGGCTGAGGTGGTGTCCGAAACCCACAGCTGTGAATCTGTCATACTTAGAAGAAGTTACAGGTGAAAACGTTGGCACAAATAGCTGTTTTTTTCAACTCAATTTCAATTTTTTTCATTTTCAACTGTTATTTTCCATTGAAAAAAACTTGAAGCATCTACACAAATTACCCCTTGCTAATTTCAGAATTGTGCCTAGTTTCCAGAAATGTATAGTTTTCTGTGATCCATTATTGCTTTTATACCATTTTTACCACTAACTTGAAGGAGGTTGAAAGCACAAATAATAGCAAATAGGCTATGCCCTAGTAAAATGCCAAAACTGTGTAAAAAATGTTGGTTTTCTGACAAAAGTCTGCCTGTCCTTGAAAGCTGAGTAGATGTTGATTTCAGCACCACAAACCTTTTGTTGATGCAATTTACAGGGAAAAAACATACGCTTTCTTCTGCAGCACTTTTGTCCCATTAAAAAAAATTAAATAAATCTAGCTGTATTTTGGCTAATTTCTGGGTCCCCCAGGGGAGTGCACAAAGCCTGGGTACCTTTACAATCCTCAAGATATTGGAAGTAAAGGATGCAAATTTGGCATAGATACATGATGTGGACAAAAAGTTACTGGGGTCGAAGTGCAAACTACCCCAAATAGCCAAAAAGGGCCTGGCACGAGGGAGGACTAGCAGCTAAGAGGTTAACATTACTGTTTTAGAAATGCCACTTTTAGAAAGTGGACATTTATCTGCACTCACTGCTCTGTGTGCCTCACAGTTTTTCTCCAATACACATCTGGGGTGGGTGACAGCTACACTTTTGAGCATTCCTTCTAGTCAGCCACAACACAGTAAGGATATGTGTGTCTAAGTGCCCATCTACCCACCTTTACATTCTGATGGACTTGCCTATGTAGGATGGAAGAGAGGGGCTAACACTTCACTTTAATAGGCTGTACCCTGTCCCTATACAAAGGACTGAATACCCCCCAACTGGATGGCTGATCTGGAAGGCCTGCTTTTCTGTTTGTTACCCTGCTGTCGGCTGCTCTGCTGAAGGAGAGCTGGGCTCTGCCTTTCCTACAAGTCATCTCTGAAGGCTTTCTGGCTTGCTTCCTTTTATTCTGAAGTCTGATAGACACAAACTATTTCTTGCAATTCTGCTGGTTCTCGTGGACTCTGCCATCTGTGAGATTATTTTGGTGAATTGAAAGTATAGATATTCTCTGGATGTTATACATGTTTTATTATTTTTTGGTGCATTGGGGGCGCACAAAGTATTTTGTTTAGTTTGTTTTCTTTGGGTGTCATGGGGTCAAGTTTAATCACGTGGTATGTTTAAATTGTACTCAAAACCTTATGTCAGTTTATTGAGCACATTGACTTTGGCGTTTAGCAAGTCCGGGTAAATAATTGGACGTAAGTAAGGGAGATTGAAAACACTTGTTTTTAATATGCTTGGGCACAAAAATGGTTGTTTTTTGAAGAGCATAGTAACACAGTTTAGGATTGAAGGTTCCTAGGGACAGAGTATGTTGATTTGGCAAGGACTTAAGGCACAGGCTAGCGTCTCATTCCATTATTTATTTTTCTTTTGTTTAGTGGGTTGACTATTGGATGCATGAAACTGCACCTATGGATGGGAGCAGGGTGTAGGAAGTAGATTGATTAGTAAGGGGATGTATCGGTTATATGTAATCTTTGTCATTGTAGTTACACCTGAGGAAGGGCATTGATTACCCAAAATGCATTGGGTTATCTTAAACTACGAAGTGGAGTGAGTATTGGTGAATTCCGATATTTTAAGAAGAAAGCCTGGATAGGCAAATGTTGAACATGGATAAAATATACATACAATAAAATAACTGTTGGAATAACTATGGATTATTGATGATACTGGAGAAATGTAAATGGAATAATCATGAAAAAACTGTTGGAATGGTTCTATTCATGGATTCATTTTTTGCTGTGCATTCTCAGGTGGAACCTGACGAGGCACAGTCATTAATACAATTACTATTATATACCACTACAGTAGTAAAACCATTTCCACCTGCAAGGAATCCTATTGAGAATTCAAGGTGGGAATTAATGGAGGTATTGTTGGCTGCAAATGTACGTTTATAGACACAAATAACTTCGCGAATTGGCCTTGCTATGATTTCCTTTCTAAACCAGGTGAAGATCATCTGGGTGTTTTAAAAAGGATTCAATGGACTACAGTGCACATAAAACATTATATATGTTGTACATAAGTGCAATGGTATCCCTATTTGCAGACACATGTCACAGACAGACCAGCATGGCTAAGCCTTAGAAGAACACTCTCCCTTACTATTCTCTTACTCACTGTGTCCATCAAAGTGCATTAACAATTGTATTGCTATTACAATCTTCTTCTACAGAATAATGGAGATGCACATTTGTCTGCTACTGAAGGACTCCGTCACCCAGCCTGCATGGGGGGAGGGGGAGATAGGATGAGATGGGGTCCGCACATACCAGTACCAGCAGAACTATAAAAAGTATGTTTGCTCACCGCTGATGGACATGGGTGAGGCATGCCCGGCGTTGACTGACACAAGATTGGGCCAAGACGCAACCTGTCTGAGCCCAAAAGAGGTTGGGCTGGAGCACCAGTCCTGGCTGCATGACACTGATATCTATCAATTGATGATTTGCAGATGGCAGTGGCAAAAAGAATGTCAAGCACTAATACTCGCTTTATTAAGGAGAAAACAATGCCATCATCAATTGTCATTTTTTTATTAAATGCTACAGGGGTCATAGAGGGTGAACGTGTTGTGATGGAACAAAGCATAACATTGAAAAGGCAGGCTTATCTGGGACTGCCCACCCATAAACCAATAGCAGTGTGTCTTGGCTTCAAAATGGCAAAGGTAACTGCTGTGAGAGCTACAACTAACTGTATTTTATTTTTAAATAAATAGTGTGCAATTCGGAAAGATATGATATCATACAGACTCACGAACAACTATGGTCACCACCTGCAAAGTATAACAAGAACAGTGTTCAAGACACATGCTAAAAAACTAAAATAGCTTCTAAACATTTTGTATTTACATCTTTATGTTCTAGGGAGGCTTCAATAGATATTAATGATAGTTCAGATCTCATGCTGAAGGGTATGTCTACCCATGTGAAACATGAAACTAATTAAAGGCTAACATTAAGAAAATGTCTGACTTGGTTATGATCAAGTTAGCTGAGATGGAGCAATATTTAGTAAGTTTGTCCAGCTTGCCCACGAGGGTCAATAATTGATCAAATGAATGATAGCCTAGATTTGGTGACTCAGACAACCACAGGCAAGGACAATTTCCTGGCTACAGCTAAGAAAGTCATTCCGGAGCCAGATTCCCTGCATTGCCACCAGAAGCAGCCCCGTATGGAGTGGTCCTTAAAGATGCTCCGTCTTTATGCCCCAAAGAGAGGAGGCCTCTCTGCTTAAAAATAAAGTAACTCATTGTTTAAGCAAGCAGCATGGTATGTGCTTCTTGCGTGATGAAACTGAAATGGCAATAAGAGTTCCTTGGGTAGGTAGAGGGCTGGAAAGGGGTTGGGGATTGCATATTTATCACTTTCCCAAATGCACCCTTGTCAGGAAACTTTTGAAGTGAATTGGAGTACACTTCTTTGTGCTCAAGGACTAAACCTCTGGGTTATATTTATAGACCAGTTGATTATATTCACTCTCACAACAGCAGGCGTCTACTCACCCCCAGCCTTAGTATATTATTATAATGTGGACATTCATAATAGTTTTGTCCCACTTGATTGTATTAAATATATTAAACAATAGAGTCTTATTGATTTATAGGATATGTGGTCACTTTTCACATTGATAGATAAATCTCCTATTTTGCACCAGTTACTAGATCCAGATCAAGGAGGGTTAAGAGGGACTGAACTTGGTCTCAGTGTTATTATTTTCATTTAAAAAAGTGTGATCTTGTCTGGATTCTCGAAACGTTCATATGCTTTGCCTAAAGGGAATAGATTATCAGAAAATATTAATAGGACATTATTATAATAATGCTTTTGGAAAACAGAGTTTAGAACCTATATATAGCCTTGAAAATTCCTAAAGATCTCTTAAGAAATTGAGAGGAGTAAAGTGCCAATTTTATGAGCAGGGGATTTTACTGCCCACCCCTGTGAGGCACATGATGAGTTTGCCTGTGGATTACAAGGACCTATTCATGAGGAATTTTCTTATTGCAGACATGATTTGCAAGATGAAGCACTGAATGGCATTTATTGCCGTATATTTTTTAGATTTGACTATTGTTTAAATCCTCCAATTACAATACCAACTTAGACTCCGAGAAGTATGGGTAGCTCAACTGATTGTATACTTATGTCCACTGACATTTCTTTGTTCGCCACAACGTTCATGGTGCTGGAAAATAGTTTTAGTAATCACAACCATTGTGGGTTAATTATTCAATAAGAGATAGATTATATATACCTCCTTAGGTATATCTTAATAGAAAAAAATAACAAGAATAAGGGTGTCTTGCTCAAACGGGACTGGGTTAATCCTAGTCTTCAATTGACAAAAGTATTTAGCAAGGATATGAGAGATTTTTCATGCTGTTTAGATGATCTGGCTTTTAAGGATTTCCTGTGACTTAATGTGCAATCTGAAAACGTCTGATTGTCCCACCAAACAACAAAGAAGCAAAACTTAAATGATGGCTTGATGCTTCCTATTCAGATTAAAACAAGAAAATGCAAGAAGTTAATGACAACATTGAAAGCTAGACCATGCAGCACAGATGAAATTGGTGCATGCAGACAAAATTATAAACAGGTGATTGAGGCTAAGAAAGGTAATACAAGAGAACAAGCGTGGGAGAACCTAATGGATGCCAGCCCTAAAAAGGATAATTGTGCATTTTGGAGGGTAGTTAACCTTCATGTGTTTGAAGATCCTGATGCTCTCACTATGGCTACAGATATTCCCATGTTGGTCACACCTTTTGGGGAAATGTATTCCTCTTTGTATGATGATGATTCATGCAGTTATCAATTGGATGAACCAAGGGGAAATTACTTTACTGTTCTGCACCTGAGGGTTATTATAGGGGCAATAAAAAGAGAGTTTGTGCTGTAAAGTAGCTAGGCCGATTGAGTACTGATGGACGTTTTTAAGAACAATGTTGATTTGTGTGCTGCAGCCCTGACAAATGTGATAAATAATGTCATCAAGTGAGGCCTCCCCTCTTCCTGGTCTAAATCGATCATTGTGCCTATTTTCAAAAAGGGTAACAGGGACTAACTTACTAAGGGCCTCCTTCCTATCTCCCTACTGGACTCAACAGTCAAAATGATTGGGAGAGTTTTGATGGAGAGATTGGAGATCTGGCCTCAGGATAATTCTATCCTTTCAGACACACAATATGGCTTCAGAAGACGATTGGGCATGATACATCAGTGTCTGGGCTAACATTTGCATGGTAAATAAATATATGTCAGCAAATGCGGAGTTGCTCCATGTGGCATTCATTGATCTAAGCTCCACCTTCGATTATGTTTCACACTCAAACTTCTGGAAAATCATGGCCTCAATTGTTGTTAATGTAGCATTTATCTGCAAGCTCTCTACTTAAATACAGAATCAAGCTTGAGATATGGCCCAAATAGATAATGTTCAGAACATTTGAAAACTATTAGAGGTGTATGGCAGAGGTGAGAACCAGCGTTTTTTTCGTTTACACTTTATACAAGTGACTTAGAGAATAAGTGCCTCCTGTCAAATAAATGTGATGCACGGCAATTAGGGACTCGTTTGATATTGGTCTTACTTTACCCTGGCGATGCAGTGTCAATGGTCATATCACTTAACTGGCTTAAAATACTGTTGTATGGTTTTGTGGCCTTTATAATTCAATTAAACTTAAGAACCAAAACTAGAGTGCACGTCATAAATTACTTTTGGATGAATAAAGCGCCCACTTTTACCTATTTAGGCATGCCATTGTGTTATCCACCAAATTGGAAACAATTAAAAAATATGATTTTGCAATTGAGGAATTTAATTGAATCAATTTTGCAGCAAAGCTGGGGACCAAACAGATCAGACAAATGCTGGATATTTATCGAAGCAAATGTATAGCAGTTGTTACTCATGCAGGAGGAATCTCAGGATATTTTAATGTTTCAAAATAATAACAAGTCGAAAATAAATTAATTAAAAGGCTGTTTTCTGTGCCTTCGAGCAGTCTCACTTTTATTTGTCATGAATGATTGTTTTTTAGAAGATTCTATACAACTTAGGCCTCTCTGTTACTTTGGATATCTCTATGGGCAGAATCATAAGATGGACCTGACTCACAAAGATCCTCTGCACTCGTGTCAGATGTCCCCCAGTTGTGGGAAAATCTTCACACTTGGGCCGCAATCTCCGCAATGAGAACTCTCATTGCGGAGATTCCTTCTGAGTGTGGATACCTCCCTCACGACTGCGGGGCCTCCGCCACAAGTGCAGAGGACCTTTGTGAATCAGGCCCACTGTATTTAATCATATGGTAATTTTCAATGTTTGTGACTAGACCAGGCATTCAAATGTCCTTGTCTATATATAAATTACACATGCACTAAGATTGGTAACTATTTAATGAGCTGCAAAATGATACCAGCAAAGATAAGGGTATTGTAAAGTCGCTTTTTGACAAGTTTTGTAGAGGAGAAAGAGCGTTTAGAATTAATATACCCAACAGTGATTTCTTATGGATGGATGTCATTACATCGCATACTAATACCACGCGTGCCATTACAACACGGGTATTACTACGCGATGTCAATGACAACGACATGACATTACATCGCATACTTTTACCACAAGTATGCCTTTACCACGCATGCCATTACAACGCAAAGGTACGCGTGGTAAAGCTATACTTGTAGTTAAAGTTTGCAAGGTAAGTGACTACCCTACACCTACACAGCACACGACTCGCACCCCTACACTACCCCTAACCCTAAAACAGTACAACACTACAACACTACCCACACTACTCCTACCCCTACACTACCCTAAACCCTAAAACACTACTACACTACAACACTACCCACACTATTCCCACCCCTACACTACCCTAAACCCTAAAACACTATGACAGTACAACACTACCCACACTACTCCCACCCACCCCTACACTACCCCTAACCCTAAAACACTATGACACTACAACACTACCCATACTACTCCCACCCACCTCTACACTACCCCTAACCCTAAAACACTACTACACTACAACACTAACCACACTACTCCCACCCCTACACTAGCCCTCACCCTAAAACACTGTGACACTACAACACTACTCCTACCCCTACACTACCCCTAACTCTAAAACACTACGACACTACAACACTACCCACACTACTCCCACCCCTACACTACCCCTAACCCTAAAACACTATGACACTACAACACTACCCACACTACTCCCACCCCTACACTACCCCTAACCCTAAAACACTACTACACTACCCATACTACTCCCACCCCTACACTACCCCTAAACCTAAAACACTACTACACTACAACATTACCCACACTACTCCCACCCATACACTACACCTAACCCTAAAACACTAATACCCTACCCTAAACCACTACCCCCACCACAAGCACAATCAGCCATACCTCTTTCCTTGTGGTTTCAACTTCAGTGTCTCTGTTCCAGGTTCCTGCTTCCTGCGTCGTCAGAGGTGCATGTAGTTGTGAGGAAACAGCCTCAGTTTCCTCATAACGACGTGGATAGCTATTACATCGCATGCGTTGTAAAAGTGCTTGCAATGTAATGGTATGCGTAGCTTTCACTACGCGTTGTAACATCACATGCGTTGTAACACATGCGATGTAATAGCAACATGTAGCAAAAGTTGCGTTGTAATGGCTGTTCCCCTTTCTTATCTATTGTTGTCAACTACTGATTGTATAGATCCCTATCTTTTATTTATATAAAATCCCCAACATGAGTGTTTTTTAACAGTATTAAGATGTTATACTGTAGACTGTTTGGTGAGATTCCGAAAGCTGGCCAAAACTCAGATACCTATTTTCTCCGTCCATGCAATACTTATTCAGCTCAATCTTCTATACAGTTTGCATTACTTTGTAAGTTTTATAAAACTTTAGGGAGATTCTGTTTGATTCCTTTACTTTAGAATTTAAATTTTGTGGAATGCAGGCCAGCTTTTTTGTATCTTCGGACGTCACCCTCGCAATTGGCTGTATGTGCTTAATGAATTTTCTACAAAGTGCCATTCATGCCTGGGAATCTTTGTCACTCTTGCAGGCCAAATAATATGCCAAGACTGGAGAGTGAGTGCACTGTATATTAATAGATTTGATTTAGGTCGGGAAACTAAATTGTCAAGTCTCTTCATTTCATGAATTGTTTCATGACTTTAAGGAATCTTAATGTTTTTAACTTGTGTACAATTGTTTCAAGCATATTTTGGTGCTTTTATTATGTATCTTTATGGTTATTATTTTAATGGAATAAAGAGTAATTTGGTTATATTATGTATGCAAGTGGGCAATATAATTTTTCTTACTCAATTTCATCCAATTGCTTCTTAATCTTTGGTGTGTGATATTCATTAAGAACATATTACCCGTTTAACTAGTGTCTTTGGATTTCACATCATGGGAAGTTACAGTTAAATGTAACTTATTATACTCATGTTTCTGTAATTTAACCACAAAAATTAGGAAATTAAAAAGGACATCATATCACACAGTGTCACGTTTTAGTGTACACAATGAGAAATAGCTTTAAACCTAAATTATTTCTCTAGTTTGTCTTTGATAGACTGATAGATTAGGCAGTATATAAATCAAGGGATAAGAATCACAACTCGACAAGGCGCAGAATCACAGGCCCAATGATGAAAAACAATGTGGCACAAAATCCCAGATGATGTAGCGTGCCATATGTTCACCTTCTGCTGAATGTCAAGTACTGCCTTAGAATCCCCCCAAGTGACATTGGGTGAAGTAGCATTGATGTGTACAAGCAAACAGCGTGTTCCTTTTTGTTAATAACAAGGTATGTAAGTGTCAAATTGTGTCGTAATGAAAGCTTTTGGTATCAGCCTTTGTGCATCTTTCAGAGCAATGGACCTCTGAAATTGAAGACTCGAGCACCTTGTTGTAGTCTGTTATTTACACTTCAGATTCTTTCACGGAGAAATCAAAATGTCATGCTGGTGCACACTATAACATATTTCATTTCTCAATAATGTATAACAAGAATAGGAGCTGAAATGCTATTTCCTGCAGTTTCAGAAATGTAACCTCAACAAACCATCAATATGATACACTGTTGATGTCATGTCATTTGGATATTCTGGTAGTGTTCACTGATAGAATATCGATGTGAAAAATATTGTTCAAAATTACAAAAAAATATATATAAACTACAAAAATATCGACTCCCTTACCTACACAGGTAAGTACAGAAATATTGACTCAAAAATATTGATATAAACGATATGGATGTAAAAAAATATCGATTTAAATATAAATATGAAATAATATATATTACATATATTAAATATGAATTTACTATAATTGTTTACAAAATATTGCAAATAAACTTACATTTAAACAAACACACAAATATAATAATGTAAACATATATATATATTTACTTTAAAAGTATAAATAAACTATTATTTTAATTTATTTTAAAACATAAAAATTATATAAAAATAAAATATATATAAATATAAATAATTTAAAATATAAAAAAGCTAGAATAAATGAAAACATTAAACTATAAAAAAATATTTAAACTTAAATTGCCCAAAAAAATCAGTGCAACAGTAGGAAAAGTGTTGGATAGCGTAAGGGTAAACATTACTATTCCCACTCCAGTAAGAGCAACAGTAGTAAAAGTGTTGGAAAGTGGAGGGGTGAAAATTACTATTCCCACTCCAGTGAGTGCAACAATAGGGAAAGTTTTGGATAGCGGAGGGTAAAGATTACGATTACAGTCCTAAGAGTGCAACAGTTGGGAAAATGTTGGATAGCGGAGAGGTAAAAATTAGTATTCCCACTCCACTGAATGCAACAGTAGGATAAGTGTTGGATAACAGAGGAGTAAAAAAATTATTTCCACTTCAGTGAGTGCAACAGTAGGGAAGGTTTTGGTTAGCAGAGGGGTAAAAATTACTATTCCCACTGAGGTACTGGGTTTTCTTAAGAACCGGTAAAGAACCGGTAACCCAGCGGTGCCAGGGGACACACCCGGAGACCTCGAGTTCTTCCTGATTCAGACCTACAGAAACTCAGAGTCTTCTAGGTGAAGTCAAAGATCGATTTTATTGGCTGCAACCAAGGTAACAAGTGTCCGAAAAGTACAACACACGGGAAGTATATTCTCAGGAGACTGCTTCCATTTACAAAGTCAGGCTTTTCTCTTCATACAGAATATTCGGCTTCAGGCAAACATTCTTCGAATTTACAATATATCATTTACAGGTTTTGGTTACAAAAGAAAAGCAGAGTCATGATGATATGTACATATTTCACGTCGTGCTGCCCATAACAAATCATTCGCAAGGCCCAACATTTCATCAGATATCGCTGGACCCCCAATAAAAACGGGCACCTCCCCATCATAAAGTAAGTGAAGCAAAGGAGCAGAAGAAAGATGTGAGCGAGATACGGCAGGTGTACGCGCTGGAATGGTTTTATGGCTTGTTGAGCCCTGATGATATCTTGTTCGGCCACTGGGAGGGGACTGACCTAACGAGTTTGGCTTGGGGCAATGGTTCTAACTTGTATAGGTCAAAGAAAAGTCAATTAAGGAGTATGTATCCTTGTGGAATCGAATTCAGCTGGATTAAGGCCTATGTAAAGGGCAACACATAAATGGAAGCCAAGGGTTCAGAACGCAAATGACGATTTCGAGGCTAAATCGTCACCCAAATGTGTTGAAAATACATGTACATGTTGTGCTCGTCATTCTCGGTCTTTTGATACCAAATTCGTAAGACTTCGATGAAGTTTTAATTGTCGAGTTCAGAACGATTATATGAATTCAGAATTTTCAGAACCACAAACCCTCCTTTTGCCCTTACATAGGCAATTAATCTATCCTCATGTTAGTCTGAGTCCAGATCTATATTCCTAAAGTCATTGAGATGTTGCTGTAACATCATTCTAGTACTTAGTTCATCTCTTGACACAGGCTTCCTTACACACGATGTAGCACAGAGGCCACATATTGCAGGAGCACACTGTATGCACAGACAGATCAGGAAAAGAATGGCTAAGACCATCCCAATGACCATTAGAATTTTCCATCCCCAGGCAGATATCAGTTCCCAGAACCATCCCATTAACGACCAATCTCCTTTATCCACATGAATAGATTTGGAAATCTTATGTAGTTTGGAGATGGCCTGGTACACCGTTGGAGCGTTATCTGGGATGAAAATGCAACAGCTAGATTGGATCAATCTGCATACCCGACCTCCGTCTGCGAGTATAACATCTAAAGCGACCCGGTTCTGAAGGGTCATAAGTCGATCCGACTGGAGCTCAGCAGTCAGGTTACTAAGGGCACCAGCAGTTTCGGTCACGGTGGACTCAACTACCCTTGTCAATTGCCTTAGGTTCCTACTGTTAGCCATGGATCCCCAGAACGGCAGAAAACCCTTTGCAAAGTCCCCGAATTCTTGACCTGCAGTGTCTTCTTTACTCAAAACACCTCTAACTATCCTTGTCCGGTGGTAGTCTGCCGCTGATGTGTAGGTGGGAGGCAACAGGAATGAAACAAAACATGAGCCCGAGAAGTCAGGGGGCAACCATGTATAGGCTCTATCATGGCAGATGAAATAGGTACCCTTAGCTGCTAAAAATGCAGGGGAAGTCTGAGACCCAAAAACATACGTTTTTGTACAGACACTTTTCCCTAACTGTGCTTCGGGATTCTTGCCAATACCTTGCAGACACAGGTTACCCTGATGGGGTACAATCCAGATCGGGGAAGACCTTTTTGCTTGCTGTTTCTCACTTAAGGTAGCTCCATATCCGGTCACGTTCCAACCTACATATGCCAGTATCTCATCATCCGAAGTATCTTCATAAGAAATTACTTCCTTGATCATGTCGACTATACCTTTTACTAGGGCGCTAGTCTTGAGGTTGTCTTTTACAGAACGTAGGGGCTGGACTTCTCGTGCATATATGAACATTGTTCTGTATGCCCACACAGAACCATTGTGGCTGAAAGGCAGAACTAAATAAGGGATACCTTTATCCGTAGTGTGAGGCATAAGGCCACAAACCCAACAGTTAGTTGTGTTTATTACCAGTTGGTGTTGGTGTAAAAGCTGAACAAAGGAGTTATTAATGAACTCTAACCGTCTATTGGACTCATGGTCAGGAAGGGGGTGAAAAGAATGAGAGGAAACAGTAGGGGGAGGTGATGCAGTGGGTGAAAATGTTACACGAAAAGAGAATAAAGCGTAACTTATTAAAAATGTCATCATACACAATAACACAAAAATGCACAATATTATAAAACTTTTCTTTGTCATTACGGTGCACATTTTGTTCTTAAAATTCGTTCGTTTGGCAGGTCTCTCCACATCGGGAAACTCCATCCTCTCTAAAGTGCTGCCCGCGGTGGTTGATTCTGCTAAAGGATGCTTCTGTCAGTCCAGGGCAACTCCCTTAGACCAACCAGAACTTCCGACCTAACGTCGTTAGCTGCACCCAAAAGACTTTTTGGGCAACCGCGGCCCTAGCAGCGGAACCCGGATGGCGGTTCGAAAAAACAAAAATGAGCAAGTTTCTTAGATGTGAGAGCTGTGCTTTTCAAAAATAGTATTTTTATTTGTCCATAGGTTTTGGTCTCAAATTGCAAAAAGAGATAATTTTATTAGTTCGTTTTTCTCGGTCTCAGGTCGTACCGTTGTTTCCCAGGTATTGTCTGGTCCGGAAACAACAAGTCAGGTTCTGCAGTGTTCACTAGCTTGGACGGTGGCACAGCCTTGTGCGAAATGTTCTCATTTTCTGGTTCAGAGTCAGTTCTTTTTACGTGCAAATCTTTAAAAAGGGCGGCATGTGACAATGTGTCAGGTTCTGGATCAGTGACACCCTTCTGGACCCACTGGTCATGGGGCGGAGGAAATGTTACTTTTTTACAATGGATCCCGTGGACCCAGTTGGCCTTCCCCTCCACCCGGACTGCAGATCTTGTAGAAAGAAGGACGAGGTGAGGCCCGGTCCACCTGGGCTGGTCGTTCTTTGTTCTTTGAAAGTTTTTGACGAGGACCCAGGAACCGGGGTCAATGGAGTGACCGGGAGTCTCAGAGACCGGAGGCAGGGTGTTGTGAACCTGTTGATGCAAAACACGCAATTTAGCCGTCAATTTATACAAATAATCGAGCAAAACAGGGTGTTCCAGGTCACTGAATTTTCTGGGTCTAGGCACTCCCCATATATTGGCTGGCCGGCCAAAAACTATTTCATATGGGCTAAGTTTCACTCGTGAGTGCACAGTCATTCTGGTGGACAGGAGTGCTAAGGGTAGAGCATCAGGCCATTTAAGACCTGTGCTCGCTTGGATCTTGGCCAGTTTGAGTTTTAAAGTGCCATTGTAGCATTCTACTAATCCAGCTGATTGGGGGTGATTTGCAGCGTCGAACTTCTGCCTGATACCTAATCCCTCACATACATTCTTCATCACACGGCCTATAAATTCACTCCCGTTGTCAGACCGGATAATTCTAGGCATTCCGAATCTAGGGAAGTACTCTTTCCCCAGGGCTTTCACTGTGGACAAGGCAGTATTGTCTTTTAGGGGATATGCTTCTACCCATCTTGAGAAGGCACAAACAACAACTAGCACGTATTTTAAATTGTAGCACCTCTCCATGTGGATGAAATCTAGCTGTAAAACCTCGAACGGATACGTAGGAGGGGCAAAATGACCAGCTGGAGTTGGGGTTCCCCTACCAGGATTGTGTTTCAAACATACCATGCAATTCTTGACAACATTCTCTGCACACTTGGGAATCCCTGAATTCTTCCATACTGGAGCCAACAACTCGCAAATCCCTTTCAGGCTGATATGAGCCATTCCATGAGCCATTGTAACTACTGCAAGTACGTACGCATCGGGTAACAACCATCTCTGGTGTTCGGACAATTCAACCCAACACCCATTTGCATCCATCCTACCCGTACTTTCTTTCCACACGCTCAACTCTTTCTCTGTAGCCTCAGCTTGGATGGATTTCACACTTTCCATCGTGTCTTCACACAATCCAACATCACCAGTCCATCTTGCAGGACCTGCAACATACATTCGGCTCATCACATTCTTTGCCGTTTTCTTCGCGATTTCATCAGCAAATGCATTTCCACGACCAACATCATCGGTCACCTTCTTGTGAGCACTACACTTCACAATCGCCATTCGTAGAGGCAAAGTCAGTGATTCAAGAAGCTCATTCACCAACTGACCATGCTGAATCTTAGCTCCATGCGAAGTCAGTAATCCACGTTCTCTCCACAATCGTCCAAAACTATGAGCCACTCCAAATGCATACTGGCTGTCGGTATAGACAGTCACTTTCATTCCTTTAGACAACACACATGCTCTCGTGAGCGCAATTAATTCTGCTGCTTGAGCTGAATTATGTGGGACACGTGCAGCTTCAACAACTGTGTGCAAAGTCGTGACAGCATATGCTGCAGTCGTGTCACCACTCGGGAGCTTGAAGCATGAACCATCCACCCATAAGGTACCATCACATTCAGCAAGAGGAGTGTCTGATAAATCTATTCTCCCTTTGGTTTCCTCCTCTGTTCTGAGAAAACAATCGTGCTGTTCTGAAACATCTGATTCATCTGTAATTGGCAACAATGTAGCTAGGTTTAAGGTGCTGCATCTTTTTATGTGCACATGACTCGCTAGTAATGTCAGTTCGTAACTGGACAGACGAGCACTGGTTAAGTGCTGTGTCTTGGTTCTATTTAACAACGTGTCTACTGCATGTGGGACCATTACGACCAGTGTATTATTCATTACTAGACCAGTAGACTGTCGAATAGAGACAGCTGCTGCTGCTGTGGCTCTTAAACAACTTGGCAATGCTTTAGCTACCAGATCCAAAGTCGAGGAAAAATAGGCACATGGACGCTGCCTACCTCCAAACAACTGAGTGAACACAGACAATGCACAGCCCTCTTTCTCGTGGACATACAATGTGAAAAGTTTACTGTAGTCGGGGGTACCTAACACAGGAGCTGAACATAATGCTGTGCGTAATTCGAGAAAACTTTCCTGACACTCTTCAGACCAAGGAATAGGATTGGGCGTACCTTTACACGTCAATGCCACTAAAGGTTTGGCTAATAACGAAAAATTTGGAATACACTGTCTACAGTACGATGTAATGCCCAAGAAAGCACGCACTTCTCTCTGTGTTCTTGGCACACTCAATTTCGCTATTGCCTGGATTCTTTCTGGGGTCAGTTTCCTTCCCTCCTTCGATAAGAGGTGACCTAAGTAGGTCACTTCTTGTCGGCAATATTGTAGCTTGGAAAGTGACACCTTGTGATGCAAATCACACAGATGGCGCAATAATGACAGCGTTGCCTTTTTACAGATTTTCTCAGTATCTGCAGCAATGAGCAAATCGTCAACATACTGTACAAGAGTAGCACCTTTAGGCAAAACAACCGTATCAAGCTGTGTTTTTAGAGCTTGACTATATATTGACGGACTTTCACAGTAGCCCTGAGGTGCGCGTTTAAAGCGGAAACTGCGACCTCCTAAACTGAAGGAAAAAATATCCCTGCTCTCCTCAGAAATCGGGATGCTGAAGAAAGCATTCTTCAGATCAATCACCGAAAACCAAGAAGCAGAAGCTGGAATCATAGTCAATAATGTGGTAATGTCGGGGACATCTGGGAATTGTGGCACAACTATTTTATTGACTTCTCTAAGATCGATCACAAATCTGTACACGGGTGGCTGAGAAGGGTCAGTTCGTTTCAAAACAGGCAGAACAGGACTATTGCAAACGTTGCCTCGTGTTTCTTCAATCACATCCTTTTTAATCAATTCATAAACGATCGCTAGCAACGCTTTTTCACCTTCACTAGAAATTCGGTATTGGGGAATTCGTGGCATTTTCACATTGGTTTTCAATGTTACAACATATGGTGGGATCTCTAGAAGACCCACATCATTAGGACCAGCGGCCCAAAGGATATCTGGAAGAAACGACAATTCTGCTGGAAGTTTATCTCTTGACAGGTACATGGGAGAAACCACTTTTTTACCTAAAGTAAGTTGTACTCCTGACGGAGAACAGTATAAAGTCGCATACAATCTTTTTAACAAATCTAATCCTAGCAAGTTTTCACCACAATCACCTCAACGTATGGTCCACTCTGATCTACTGAAACTGAAACAACTCCCTCTCTTTGTCTATGGCTGTCCTAGCAATCATAAGTTTCCCAATTCTCACTTTCTGTATAGTAATCATCAACATAGTATTGAGCTGTTCTGTCAGATGTGTTGTTCTGCTGATCGAACCTGTTCATAGAATTTTGGGGTGGAAGTGGGCGTGCGTTTTGGGGGACGTTTCCACGTCCTCTACCTCTAAAGGCTTGCTGAACACCTCGACCTCTTGTGTTTGAACTATTTGCACGCTGTAACAGAATTGTACAATTATTCTTAAAATGACCTTCTGCCTTGCAATATAAACACTGATTGGGGCCTACAGCGACACGTGGCTGAGTATACTCGACTCTTTGCGAGTCCCTCTGATACTGTTGAGGGTGCTGAAAGTTATTCTGATAGTTATCCTGACCATTATTATTCTGATTACCACCACCACGTGGCGGATATGCTTGTTGTAACAAAACCTTTGTTTTCAACTCCTTAGTTTTCTTTTCTGCTCTGTCTTTCTCGTCTTTGTCCCTATTTTCATAGTACTGTGCTGTAGCTAATATCTGCGCTGAAGACGAAACTGCCCAAGAACTTTCTGAATCCTTTAACTTTTTACACAATTCTGGAAGTAGATTGTGCACGAATTTATCGACGAACAATCTCTGACCACCTTCGGTGGTCATATCCTGACCACTGTGATCGACAAATGTTTCTTCAAACCTGGTGAAGAAATCTGAGACAGTTTCTTCTTTCTTCTGCTTGCATGCAGACAACTTGTCCCAATTTACACGTATTGCAGGCATTATCGTTTTCATGTAATCCACTATTTTACCGGGGAGTTCTGCTATTAAAGGCTCGGGCTTGGCACCGCCAACCTGTCGGGCATCTGCGGTAGCAATATTAGCCCATGAGTCACCTAATTCTTGATCGTGATCTGTATGGCGAATTTTACTCCATAAAGGCTGTGGAACAACATTCCCAAATAACATATCGATATCGGCTAGATTCATGATACATGAACCAGCAGTTTGTGACAACTCCTTATAATACCCTTCAGGATTTTTACGCGGATCAGGTAATGTTTGTTTGAGTGCTAAAACTTCTGCTCGCTTCCATGGGACATGTACCCAAACACGCTGAAAATGTGGCAGAATAGGGGGGTCGACAGTTGTGTCGCCCTCTCTCCATTGTGGGGGAACTTCTCTCATAGGGTATTGTCGCGCCTTTTTCCTACTAGATGCACTAGGCTCAGATTGTGACCCAGAACTATTCCCCTTACACCGATAGGATAACAATATTTCAATCGCTTTCTTGACATCAGGACCTACAGTCATACCCTCTCCAAACTTAAACCGTACATGACACAATTCCTGCGGGATGCATTCTAAATCATTGTCTTCCAAATATTCACAAAGGAAAACACACATTTGTTCAAAAACATATCTCTGTGTCGGTGCTTCCCATTGATGGAAGACCTCCATGACAGAATCTATATCGTATCTCCCAGTGTCCATCACCCATTTACGTGCTAAACGATTCAATGAGTCTCTCTCTTGATAGTCAGGCAGTCGACTTCGCAACTGTCTGCGTTCTATGTTAGGGGTCGTAGTAGGCTACCCAAGAAGAGGCGAGAAAAGGTTTGTGACAGTGCTAGCCATTTTCTGCCGAATGGAAGGTGAAACTGAAGGAAGAACGGGTGGAAAAGCAGGGTGAGACAAGGCAGGGGCAGAAGCAATAGCAGAGGGGTCATTAGGAGAAACAGAAGGTGCACTAGGCGAAGTCATAGAAAGCATAGGTAAAACAGAGGTAATTGGTGTGCTTTGAGAAGGCTGCACAAAAGGAGCAGAAGCCAGCTGAAGAGTAGCTGGTGGGTGCTGTGGAGAAATAGGAGGCAATGCAACTATAGGTTGCGCAACTAAAGGTTGCGGCGGTGCCGTAGCATTTTGTGCATAGGGGGGTGGCGAACTTAATAAATGCGACATTAATGGATCTTTTTCACATTCTTTTGCTGCATCTTGCTTAGGAGTCGGCAAGACTGGATAACATTTGTCTATTACCATTTTACGTTGCCTATGCAACTGTTCACTCATCTGCTCTTCTTCATTGTCTTTATACTGCATAGCTGCTTGCATTACTGAAAGTTTCTCTTCTCTCTTATTTTTCTTAGCTAATTTGATTTCCTTTTGTTTGGCTTCTTTACGCCATAGGCGGAAAGAGTCAAAAATCGCCGGCCGGGCTTTCTTTTTGAACAGTTTGACTTCAAGGTTATCTAAGATTTCGTTATCAAAGCTACCATATTGGGGCCATTTTAAAACACCATCTTTTCTGGTGTATTTGATCCACACTTCATTGTATGTGATGGGGCCTACCCCATATTTCACATATAACTCGTAAGTTGGAGTTCCAACTGGAGGAACCGGACATGAGTCCTCCAATCGGGAGTCCCTATCATTACCACCAAGACAAAACAAATTCCCAAGTCTAAGACTAGGCATCTTCGCTCTCTAGTCCAGTTCCAAACTTCGAAGGATTATCGATTACGATAGTTCTTGTGAATACACAAGTCCCTCGGTTTTGGTGCTTGCAAGTACCAACAAAACTATCCCAACGGATACCAAAAACTAAGACCAACTAAAGACTGGGAGACGCTCCACTTATACTTAACTGAAATATCGTTGATGTCACCAGAAGACTCGTCTTAGTGTTTCGCTATACCAAACTTCAAGGGTCCAAATCAGGGCGATAGCCAAGGCAGCAGTCCTTGTAGCCGTCGGGAAGCGGGGAACCTCGCAGCAAAGACCTTCGGACCACGTCGACATGCAGGGGTCGTTGAAGTGGTTGGCCGTCCTCCGGAATTTTCACACAAAGCTCCTCACGGACCTCTGGCTGACTGGTACCACTGGAATCGCCCCAAACGTTGGGCGCCAACTGAGGTACTGGGTTTTCTTAAGAACCGGTAAAGAACCGGTAACCCAGCGGTGCCAGGGGACACACCCGGAGACCTCGAGTTCTTCCTGATTCAGACCTACAGAAACTCAGAGTCTTCTAGGTGAAGTCAAAGATCGATTTTTTGGGCTGCAACCAAGGTAACAAGTGTCCGAGAAGTACAACACACGGGAAGTATATTCTCAGGAGACTGCTTCCATTTACAAAGTCAGGCTTCTCTCTTTATACAGAATATTCGGCTTCAGGCAAACATTCTTCGAATTTGCAATATATAATTTACAGGTGTTGGTTACAAAAGAAAAGCAGAGTCATGATGATATGTACATATTTCACGTCGTGCTGCCCATAACAAATCATTCGCAAGGCCCAACATTTCATCAGATATCGCTGGACCCCCAATAAAAACGGGCACCTCCCCATCATAAAGTAAGTGAAGCAATGGAGCAGAAGAAAGATGTGAGCGAGATACGGCAGGTGTGCGCGCTGGAATGGTTTTATGGCTTGTTGAGCCCTGATGATATCTTGTTCGGCCACTGGGAGGGGACTGACCTAACGAGTTTGGCTTGGGGCAATGGTTCTAACTTGTATAGGTCAAAGAAAAGTCAATTAAGGAGTATGTATCCTTGTGGAATCGAATTCAGCTGGATTAAGGCCTATGTAAAGGGCACACCATAAATGGAAGCCAAGGGTTCAGAACGCAAATGACGATTTCGAGGCGAAATCGTCACCCAAATGTGCTGAAAATACATGTACATGTTGTGCTCGTCATTCTCGGTCTTTTGATACCAAATTCGTAATACTTCGATGAAGTTTTAATTGTCGAGTTCAGAACGATTATATGAATTCAGAATTTTCAGAACCACACCACTCCAGTGACTGCCACAGTAAGGAAAGTGTTCGATAGTGGAGTGGTAAAAATTACCATTCCCACTCCAGTGAGTGCAACAGTAATGAAAGTGTTAGATAGCGGAGGGGTAACATTTGCTATTCCCACTCCAGTAAGAGCAACAGTAGGGAAAGTGTTGGATAGCGGAGGGGTAAAAATTACTATTCCTACTCCACTGAGTGCAACAGTAGCATAAGTGTTGGTAAGCGGAGAGGTAAAATTACTATTTCCACTTCACTGAGGGCAAGGGTAGGGTAAGTGCTGGATGGCGGAGGGGTAAAAATTTCTATTCGGACTCCAGTGAGTGCAACAGTAGGAAAAGTGTTGGATAGCGGAGGGGTAAAATTAGCTATTCCCACTCCAGTGAGAGCAACAGTAGGGAAAGTGTTGAATAGTGGAAGGGCAAAAATTACTATTCCCACTCCAAAGAGTGCAACAGTAGAGAATATGTTGGGTAGCGGAGGGGTAAAAATTAGTATTCCCACTCCACTGAATGCAACAGTAGGATACGCGTTGGATAGCAGAGAGGTAAAAATTACCATTCCAACTTCAGTGAGTGCAACAGTGAGGAAACTGCAGGGTAGTGGAGAGATAACAATTACTATTCCCACTCCAGTGTGTGCAACAGTAGGGAAAGTGCTGGATAGTGGAGGGGTGAAAATTACTATTCCAAATCCAGTGAGTGCAACAGTAGGGAAAGTGCTGGATAGTGGAGGGGTAAAAATTACTATTCTCACTCCACTGAATGCAACAGAAGGGAAAGTGTTAGATAGTGGAGAAAAAAATACCATTCACACTCAAACACTTGGAAAAAAATATATATATTGAAAATTAAAAGAAATAATAAAAATGTAATAAACAAAATAAAAAAAATAAATAAAAAAACCATATAAAAAGAACACATATTATAATACTAAATACATATAACAAAAACCTACAAATATTATATAAAAAAAAATAATAAATACATTTACAAAAATCATTATTTTAAACTAGAACATATTTACAAACAAAAGAATTATTTAAAACATAAATGTATTTATTTTATTTCCTACCCTATAACACCACACCAGTAACTAAACATGTCAACATTTCTAATTAAATGTATTTACATAATTAAAATAATTAATAATGAATTAAAAAAAATATTATTAATAAAAAACTAATAAACAGTATTTGACTACACAAACTTTAACAACTATTATATTCACAACACTCACCTAAATTAAACTATAAAATAATCAAAACACAACTAAAACATATTTTAACATTAAAAACTATTACTATGAACAACTAATAAGTAAATAATTTACATTCATTTAATACCTACCCTCTACCCCTTTAAAAGTAAAAACACCACAAAAAATTAACAATTACCCAAAATAAATATTAAATAATTGACATTAATTAACAACTATTTATAATTAATTAAACACAAATTACTTCTCACCCTCTGACCGACACGTCTTGTGTGGTAACCTCCGACATCGTTTTGTGTGGGAACCGACCGACCGTAGGTCGACGGTTCCAGACACCGTATTACAATGAGACTGCACTTGGCATGGTTGCAAACTCCTATTTCTCACTGTGAGCTTGTGGTGCAGGCAGGAAACGCCTGCAGCTCAATCTCCCATAGGGAAATGGGAATTTGTGTAAATTCCTGCTCCGTGTGGCAGGCAACTCATGGTGCTTGCCACACGGTGCAGGGATTTCCAGTGCCCCCAGGCCCACAACCATAGGTCGTGAAGGGAAGGGGGCTCTGCTAGGGGCCCTCAAAGTTGATTTCCGACAGGCTGGCAGTCTTCTTGAGCCCATGGGAAGCCGATCGGTTTGACTAGCCTGATTACTCTCCGACCGCGACATTATAATTTGGCGGGCAGACTGTAAACCTATGATGTTGGTTGGTGCGCCACCGACGAGCAGTCAGAGGCTTACCGACCGACATTGTAATGGGGGCCTTAATATTTTCTTGGCCTTTGTGTAGTTTGAAAAATGAATATTTATCAGATGTGACGCTCGGTGTAAGAAATTGGAGTATTATGTTGGGTGAGGGGGTGAGACCCCACCTCAAAAAATAATCACAAAGGTCACTTAATATGCCTGTGCTCAACTCCCTTTTAGCTGAGGTACAGAGCAGTAAGGCTTAACTTAGAGCTATGTGGAAAGTATTGATGCAGTACTTGTACAGTACTAAAGTCCCATGCCAATTAAGAAAAAAAGAGAATATTTTGGTAAAAAAACAGTTCCAAAAAATCCAAATATCTGTTAAATAGAACTATTGATATTAGCTTTTAAAGTTTGGCCCTTATTATGATGTTGGGTGAAAAGCCATCCGACATCTTGTCCGAGGCTTTCCGCCCAAAAATCATAGGTTTCTGTCCGACCGCCGTATTAAGATACTGGCAGTCAGAGGGAACCCAGCAGGGGAATTCAGTTCAGCTTCCCTGAGCCATTGGGGTAGCAGGCGGAATCCTAATCCCAAAATGACAGCTGAACCAGCCTCGGCTCCGCCGTCGGGATTACAATGTCGCTTTCTGCCTGCCCTTTTTTATGGCGGTCCACCCGCCATGAAAAGGCAGGCTGAAAGTGATTTGGGGGCCCCTAGCAGAGCCCCTTCTCTCCTGGCCCTTCGCTATCGGGCCTGCTAGACACTAAACATCTCAAAACCGTGTGGCAAGTGCATCATTGTGCCTGACACACGATGCAGGTATGTTTGAAAACATACATTTTTCTGTCGCAGTTTGTGCTGCAGCCCTTTTCTGGCTGCTGCAAAAGCTGCAATAGGAAAATTGATGTTTTTAACCACCCATAGGGTGGTCGCATCCTAATTTGGCAGGTGTAACTGCTGACTAATAGTCGGCCATTCCATTCTGGCTACGGTGTCGGTCCAACCGACATCGTAATCAGGCCGGATGTGTCAACCTCGGGTATCTGGTCAAGCTGAACTGGGTCAAAGTCAACAATTAAGGCCAACTGCCATGGACTATAGGTCCATAGAGGATTAGAATTGTCACAGTCTGAAAGTCACATTCAGACTTAGAATTTTTTATGGAGATAGAAAGTCTTTAGCTGGGTCAAGCAGCTGACCTGATCCAAGTAAGGGCTCAATGATGACAAGGCACCAGTGCTTGAGGTCACAGAGTCAAACAGAGACTGCTCTGCATCTGGCAGGGTGAAATAGTTGACGAAGATACTCAAATGCTGCTTGGAGTCGAGTCCGGTGAACCCGGCGAATGGGTACTGCTAGGTGTTCAACCTGGTAAAGCCATCGATGAAGGTTATCTGCATCAGTGTTCAACCTCTTTCTCAATAAATCTTTCAGTTAGGTAGGGGACCACACTCTGATCACAGCCAAGGAAGTCAATTCTGCGGTTCTCATTTCAAGACAAGCAGATCCAGTCTTCCTTCAGAATTCAGACAGCAGGGCATAGGTCCAGGAGGGTTCTGGGGATGTCACACTTATTCCAAGTGCCAGCCTATGGGTAAGAGGCAGTCCTTTTCTCACACTCTAAATCAGTTAGGGATAGCTGCCCCATCCCACTGGGTTTGAAGCCAGCCTGAGGAGAAAAACAAAAGGGAGACTGGTCTGGGTGTGAGCTTTATTTGCTAGTAGCAGGGTAGGCAACCTCTGAAACTCATGAAGGGGTTGGACACAACCACCTGGCCATCCTATCAAGGAGGGCAATTTCCTCCAACACCCAGGGCCCTTTGTCCACTGTCTGGTAGCAATAGAAATCGAACGACAGGGGAGCCATCAGTTGTCAGGTGACGGTTGGACAGGGGCAGAAAGGCTTTTTGGAATTAGACAGGAAGAAGACAACTTTTTAACACTGTATTTTCCAAAATATTAATGCAAAATCCGACTTTACCATTAGATTTGATTTTAAATTACTATTAAACATGAGTCCTTAAATTATTTTTCGTGCTGTTCCCAAACTAAATTTACCACTTACTAACTGGAATCGTGTAACTCAGTGTTACCCTATGAGAGAGTCAGTTTTACCACAGTAAAACATGATTTTAAAGATTTGACACTGCATGGACATGTGAAACATACACATGTTCTACTTTTAAATACAATACACCCTGCCATATGAGCATTCAAGGCCTACAGTAGGGGTGACTTATAGGTATTAAAAATGAAAATAACACTTTTGACAGGGCGAATTGGCAGTTTGGAACCGCACTCCCAGGCTAAAAAGGCAGGCCTGGAGACCGGTTCTTTACAGTGCTACTTTAGTGGGTGACATAAAAAGTGCTTAAGACCACTGGTGTTATTTAATTTCCAGGCCCTGAGTACATGTAGCACAATATATTAGGTACTTAAAGATAATTTAACATGTTTCAATGGGGGCGCACTTTACAGCTGTTTAGAAGGTGTAAAATGTGCAAAGTCCTTTGACCCAAAAAATGGGTTCGGCAAAAGAAGACAACAAATATTTGGGGGAATACTAACCATAGATGGTCATTTCATTTCATTTCATTTTCTTTGGATTCAGCACAGTAAAAAGTAACTTGTGACTTAATGGTTAAGGTCTTAAGCTCTCATCTGTAGGGAAAGGTTTTGAGATACTGAATCCTTATGACAGATAGGGTGCACTATTAAAGTTTATGCCATGGCACACCTTTAAATAGATGCGCCATTCACACACAGGGAAAGTGGGACTTATTCTGCAGAATGTGCTGTCCTCAAGGCCGCTGCAAACTTTTGCTGTCCTGAGGGTAGCGTATTCAAGTGAAATACAGAGCAGCTGCTTCAAAGCCACTCCATGTTGCACTGTGCATGCAGCGACTGCCTGCACTTTCAAGAAGGGAGAGAGATCCCCTTGCAGGTGGGTGCAGTTAGTGACCTTTTTGTAGTGCACTTTCAGTAAGCTTCCTGATGACTTATTTGCCTTTGTGCCCAAGTCTACAATACGCACTTTGAAAGACAAGGGGGCCCAATTATAATTGGTCAGGGACCTTGGGTAGTTTACTAGTTTCAAACAAATTCCCTAAACAGAAAATTAGACAAACAATGAATATAGACTCGGTCAGTGCTATATTTGAGGCTATCCAGCTGGACAGATACTTTAATATTCAATAGTTTACTAGAAAATAAACAAAAAACATTTAAAGTAGGACACAAGCCTGCATCCAACTCAGCAAATAGGACGAACAATGTGTAACAGAAGAGGCTCAGGCTGAGTAAGTCATTTGTATGTAACATATACTGCTGTTACAAACAAAATATAGTGGGACACCATTACATCTGAGCAATATTTAGTGGATCAGTTTATATGGTGTGTATTAAGTCGATGGTGTTTCAATCCTTACAAAACATATTAGGATCACCATCAGGACATGTACATTAGCATGCCTGGGTACATTTGCCTAATATTCAGAAGGGAGCAGCATGGATAAGCCACAGGAGCATGAGCGACCCGGGCTGAGGCAGTATTGGAGTCCGGACCGGGTGCGGTCAAAACCTTCGAGAGGCTGATAGAGGTGGAGCAATGTGCGCGATCACATTAATAAATAGAAGAATAAGGTCCGACTCAGCCTTCTAGTGAGGACGCTGCTCCATAGGTGTGCTTCCTGCTGGCATAAATCACAGTGATTACTATAACACGGCACCAGTGCAGAGGAAAGGAGATTCCCTCATTTGTGTGGGGCCACACTCTCATGCAAACGAGGGACCACCATCTTGAAATAGCACCAGTGCTGCGTGTGCACCAGCACTATTAGTATTAGAGAAGGGGACGCACCAGCGTCTGTGACCCCTTCTGTAATACCATTGTGACCCAGGGGCGCACAAATTTGACGCACATGCCCATTGCATCCCCAGGGCACAATGTATAATATGGCCCCTTGTGTCTCAGTGGTCATTTGTCTGTTTAAAATTCCGGTAAATTATAGGGATTTAAATGTTCAAGTTATATAGGGAAAAGGTATCTCGTTCTTTATAATTGACAAATAAACGTTTCTTTTCACTAGGTCTAAAAACATTTCTTTGTAAGTATCGCAGTCACCAAAGCCCATAAAAAACATATCTCTATCTTTCTCTCACTCTCTTCCATCCAACCCCATTCTGCAATGGGTGTAACTATCAGTGTACACTCACATATGGCACACATGGACTCGTATTTTTATCTTGAATATCTTAGTTATGTTATATTCCTGTGTCCGAACACGATCATTTGTGGACAAGGTGTTAAGATCTTACACTCTTTCTCTGAATGTTAAAATGTTGAGTCCTGCTGTCGCTATGATCATGGGTCTGTTAACTTGCAAACATTTCACATTTTCAACATACTTAGTGAAAGATGGTTTCATATACAGCATGCCCAAAGCGTAAAACAAACTTATTTTTCTCTTGCCCCCTCCTTTCATCCCGTCCTGTAAATGAGGAAGCTCTCAGCGAACACTCACCTATATTCCAAAACTGACTTATATTTTTCATTCAAATGGCATACTTAAGTTTTAATGCATTACAGTAAACAGTTCCTTGTTGCCTAGTGGTTAAAGTCTCAGACTCTAACTCTCAAGGGATCACTGACATAATATCAATCCAAGAAATATCGACATGCACAAATATCCAAAATTAAATATGGAGATCAAAAATATTGAGTCCATATACTTCATTATAAAAATCACAAATATTGAGAAGAATATTATCATTGTCAAAAACAGCAATTTGTACATATATTGATAAAAAATATCGGAAGCACAAATATCATCACCTATAAATACACATATACCATGTCAAAAATATTGATTCTCACAATATTGGCTAGAATATTATCTCCAACATACTGAATAAATCGAAAAAATGACACCATTTTTAAAAACCTTTTAACACGTCAACAACAAATTAAACATGCACCTCCAAAAAATCATCCATTTAAAACACATACAGTAAAAACACCAAAATCATTATTATTTATTATAAACTTTGAAATCAACGTAAATATAAATTCATATATATATATATATATTCACTGAAAAAACCATAGGTTTCACACCAGTTATAGTTAGCTGAAAGTTTTACTCGCATACAACCATTGAAATTCCCACGTTATAGTTAGTTGGACTCACTATAACTTGCGCGTGCAATGCACTGCTGATGACGTCACATATTACGTCACTCATGACATGGTCAGTGACATCACTCATGACATCACTGATGAGACCATCCAGTGAATGTGTGTATTTTTAAAAAATAAATATTTGTTATATATGTATATGTAAAAGTTGCTGGAAGAATAAATGTTTAAATAAGAGTTTACATTGATGTTTTTTTTTAATTGATTGTTTAACTGGCTTATTAAGTGTATTAGTGAATACATCTATTAACAAGTAATGTTTAAATATTCAAATATATGTATTACTGCTTCACTTTGTGTATAAGTGGCTGCATGGGTTGGTGATTAGCTACATGTGTGTGTATATGGGTTATTAGATGTTTGTTTTAATATCATTATGAGTGTCTATATGGTTTGGTGGGGGTATTACTTAGCACATAGATGCATGAGTGACTGACTCTCTGCTTGTATGTGTTTTGAAGACAGCATATGTGCAGGACTGTATGGGTGGATGACTGTGTATATGTGTGTGTTACTGAGTGAATGAGTGTCTCACTAGTTTCCTTATCAGTAACTACATAAGTTTAAATCTAGTATATGTGAATATTGTTGTATATAAGTGAGTATATGTGAGAGTGAGAGATTGTAAGAGTTCCTCTTTAAATTAGTATGTGTTTCTATAAGTGATTGTTTAAGAGAGTAAGTATGTGTAAGTTTCCTTAGAAGTAAAGTGGTAGTGTGTGTATACCTGTATATGCAAATAAATGGATGTTCAATAGTTTATTTGCATGTGTGAGTATGGTTGTGAGTAACTCTTGGATGACTGTCGGTGTGTAACAGGATGTATAGGTGTATCACTACATATGATGAGTGAGTATATGTAGGAGTGACTATATAGAACTGTTGGTGAATTAGTGCATGTGTATATAGATGGTGGAATTATTGAATTGGTTGTTGTAAGTGGTATGGGTATCTCCATTTTTTTCAATATTTTAGTTTCTATTTTTGAATATTTGTTTCAAGGGTTACATTACAGTGAAAGGAGCTCTGTCACTCTGTCACAAGGATGGTGTCATCAGTGATGTCATGAGTGATGTCACTGACCATGTCATGAGTGATGTAATATGTGACGTCATCAGCAGTGCATTGCACGCGCAAGTTATAGTGAGTCCAACTAACTATAACGTGGGAATTTCAATGGTTTTATGCGAGTAAAACTTTCAGCTAACTATAACTGGTGTGAAACCTATGGTTTTTTCAGTGAATTTAATAGGTTTTTTTAATGCTAATTCCTAACTATAACTGGTGTGAAACCTATGGTTTTTTCAGTGAATTTCAATGGTTTTTTAATAGCAAATCTTTATAGGTATAAAAAGTGAAAAAATGTAAAACTAATTTTATATTGTATAAATATGTAAATTTTTTTTTTTCTTTTTTTTTCACCCCGGGGCGCGTACCGGTGAACGGACGGGTAAGCGCAATGTTACGGCGCGCCACGGGGCGCGTACCGGTGAGCGTCCCGACAGCGCTATTGCCGCGAACGAAAACAACATTGTGACGTATCGCGTAGCCGCCACGCCTTGCGTCATAAGACACGTATCGCGTAGCCGCGAGATGCGTCTTATGACGCACCGCGCAAGCGCACCCGGAAGCGCAAACGATCGCGCAACGTAAGCGCCCCGACGCGCTTACGCTACACGCCCCGGGACGCTCCCCAGGGCACATAGCGTAAGCGCGTCAAGCCATGTGACTTTAAAATAACACTATTCATTGGTTCAGAACTTTTTTTTTTCAAAATTTTGAGAAACCCACCCATTTCTCTCACTATTGCTTTGTACTTGGAGAGAACAAGAGCTGTTCTGTGTATTGTCTTCTTTTCCTAATTTTCCTGATCTATAGCAATGGCTGAAAGGGAGTCATCCAGCAGTGATTCAGACGTTTTTTTGCCTGAGGACCCTTCTCACCAGAAAAAAAAGAACCACTTCATCTGGAAATTTTATGACATCCCTGAAGGACAAAAAAAAGTTAATGCTGCAAAAGTAACCGGCAAAATATGTGGCAGTATTTTATCGAGAGGCACTCCTCTAAAAAAATATAGCTTTGGAAATGCCAATTTAATTAGGCATGTCAAGAGAAGACACCCAAACAACTTTGCCAGGGAGAGTGTCAGGGAGCTGGCACGGAATTTACCAACAGATGGCGGCATCACCTCCACTGGTGGAGCAACACCTTCGGGACCACCACGTGGAAGAATGGTCCCTAACATACAGCCGGTGTTTGCAGGCATTAAATTTCTGTGCGTGGAGTGTGAGGAACTGCTCTGTTATGGGGAGCAGAGCGTTGAACTAATTGCTATAAGGAGACAGGAACACCGCTGCCCTCCCCTTCCCTAAATTTTCACATTTTTTTGCTCCTGTACACATCACTGTGATTTAACTTTCAAATGCTAATAAAATGAAGAAAACTTCACCTGCTGTCGTGTGCTTTTCCAAATTCTGAGCCTTTGTTTGAAAATAAATTGCACGACAGCTTCGTCGTGGGGAGAGCACCACCTGTTGAAGAGAGGTGGAGGGAACCTTTGGAGTGAGAGGCCGCCGGCAAGAACTTTTCACGCTGGTAACGGCACAGCAGAATGCAAGACTCATGAAAGCGAACTTTTTTCCGGAGCACACTGGAGTGCTTTTAAATCACAGTGATGTGTACTTAATCGCTGTGAACCTGAATTATTAAATGGACCGATGGAACCCACTAATGGTGAAAATTGCGGCGGATTCAAACTACATGTCCCAGCATACACTGAAAGGGTGCAGAGACTACTAAGTAAGCACACCTGCGACTACTAAAGCCAGCACAAGCATGGGACAAGCCTCATTAGCCACGAGTCCATTGCCCAGGAAGAAGGAGCAGACAGCTCCGAAACGCGTTGGCTACAGGAATAATGACGGATGGAAGTAACTTTCAAATGCTAATAAAATGAAGAAAACTTCACCTGCTGTCGTGTGCTTTTCCAAATGCTGAGCCTTTGTTTGAAATATATATATATATATATATATATATATATATATATATATATATATATATATATATATATATATATATATATATATATATATATATTTATATTACCTACTGGCGGTCGCCAGTAGGTAGTTATAGTTAGGATTGATTTCCATAGGGAAATCGCAACATTCTATTTGGAATAACTTTGGCGCCGGTTGAGCAATCAGCCTGAATTTTTCAGCAATTTCGCCTCGCAGCGCTCCGCTCCTTCCCTGAAAGATTGGGGGGGATTCGTCAAGCGGGGGCCGAGATAAAATGGGGGTCCCAAAACGTGTTTTCCCCATGTTAATTTCCATAGGGCAGTCTGTCGCACTTTTAGCTCGAACGGCTGAATGGATCTTCACCAAACTTGGCAAAATTGTAGGGACTGGTAGCCTGATGTGCCTTTGCTATGTCTCAAGATATGTGCTCCAGAGGATTTTGAGTAATTTAGGTTCAAAAAAATTTATATATCTAGAGCCGCACCCCGGTACGCGTACCGGGGAGCGCTCCGGGCACGCCACGCGACTTGCGCATGGCAAGCTGATTGGTTCTCGGGTGTCTGTAAACATTCGAAACAGTCCGCAGCGGCCGCCATCTTGTGTCTTGGTAGGATTGAGACACAAGAGGTGGCAAAAATCAAAGGGGGAAATGAGGAAAAGGGGGATGGGTACACCCCCCCTGACCCCCTAGGTTTGATGTGGGGGCCATAAAAGGGTCCCGTAGGACAACATTTTTTTATTATTTTTTAGATTTTCGCGGGGGGAGCGCCGGGTACGCGTACCGGGGAGCGTACCATGGAGATTAAAGGAATGACAGACTTTTTTTTTAAAAAATAGCATTTTTTTATAAATTGGAGGTAGTTCTGAAAAGAACTTTTTTTGTTTTTGTTGTTTTATATTTTTTTATACTTTTTAAAACGATTTTATATATTTTGGGGATTTTTTTCAGGGGAAAAAACTAAAACAGGGATTCCAAAACTGCTCAACAGGAGCAAAAAAATGTGAAAATTTAGGGACGGGGAGGGCAGCGGTGTTCCTGTCTCTTTATAGCAATGAGTTCAATGCTCTGCTCCCCATAACAGAGCAGTTCCTCACACTCCACACACAGAAATTTAATGCCTGCAAACACCGGCTGTATGTTAGGGACCATTCTTCCACGTGGTGGTCCCGAAGGTGTTGCTCCACCAGTGGAGGTGCTGCCGCCATCTGTTGGTAAATTCCGTGCCAGCTCCCTGACACTCTCCCTGGTAAAGTTGTTTGGGTGTCTTCTCTTGACATGCCTAATTAAATTGGCATTTCCAAAGCTATATTTTTTTAGAGGATTGCCTCTCGATAAAATACTGCCACATATTTTGCAGGTTACTTTTGCAGGATTAACTTTTTTTTGTCCTTCAGGGATGTCATAAAATTTCCAGATGAAGTGGTTCTTTTTTTTCTGGTGAGGAGGGTCCTCAGGCAAAAAACCGTCTGAATCACTGCTGGATGACTCCCTTGCAGCCATTGCTATAGATCAGGAAAATTAGGAAAAGAAGACAATAAACAGAACAGCTCTTGCTCTCTCCAAGTACAAAGCAATAGTGAGAGAAATGGGTGGGTTTCTCAAAATTTAGAAAAAAAAAAGTTCTGAACCAATGAAAAGTGTTATTTTAAAGTCACATGGCTTGACGCGCTTACGCTACGCGCCCTGGGGAGCGTCCCGGGGCGCATAGGGGAGCTTACGTTGCGCGATCGTTTGCGCTTCCGGGTGCGCTTACGCGGTGCGTCATAAGACGCATCTCGCGGCAACGCGATACGTGTCTTATGACGCAAGGCTTGGCCGCTACGCGATACGTCACGATGTTGTTTTCGTTCGCGGCAATAGCGCTGTCGGGACGCTCACCGGTACGCGCCCCGTGGCGCGCCGTAACATTGCGCTTACCCGTCCGTTCACCGGTACGCGCCCCGGGAGCGCCCCGGGGTGAAAAGAAAATAAAAAATAAAAAAAATTAACATATTTATACAATATAAAATTCGTTTTACATTTTTTCACTTTTTATACCTATAAAGATTTGCTATTAAAAAACCATTGAAATTCACTGAAAAAACCATAGGTTTCACACCAGTTATAGTTAGGAATTAGCATTAAACAAACCTACTAATTTAACTGAAAAAAACATAGGTTTCACACCAGTTATAGTTAGCTGAAAGTTTTACTCGCATAAAACCATTGAAATTCCCACGTTATAGTTAGTTGGACTCACTATAACTTGCGCGTGCAATGCACTGCTGATGACGTCACATATTACATCACTCATGACATGGTCAGTGACATGGTTTTTTCAGTGAATATATATCCTTTACGGAGCGGCGTCTACGAGCGGATCCCCGTCTTCACCTACACATAAATAAAGCTGCTGCTCGCGTGCTACTCATAAGGTGGACAACCTTGGAGCGTGAATCTATATGCGGCAGTCCAGCCGCAGAGTATGCACCACCCCGTTAACGTGGGGGTCACGGCAGTGAAGTAGCAGCCGTACATGGGATCGAGGACGGGCCCACTCGTGGAGTCCATACAGGACTTGATTGTGTGCTTTCCGCACTACACTTCCCAGAAGTCTCATTGGAGCCTCCCATTGGCGGGTGAGTTATATGAAATTGGAGAAGTGTAACGGGTGCGCACACCGCTTCCGTTAAAGCCCCTGAAGAGAAGCAGATGGAGCTTCGAAACGCGTCGGGCAGATCCATTACGGAGCGGCGTCTACGAGCGGATCCCCGTCCTCACCTACACATAAATAAAGCTGCTGCTCTCGTGCTACTCATAAGGTGGACAACCTTGGAGCGTGAATCTATATGCGGCAGTCCAGCCGCAGAGTATGCACCACCCCGTTAACGTGGGGGTCACGGCAGTGAAGTAGCAGCCGTACATGGGATCGAGGACGGGCCCACTCGTGGAGTCCATACAGGACTTGATTGTGTGCTTTCCGCACTACACTTCCCAGAAGTCTCATTGGAGCCTCCCATTGGCGGGTGAATTATATGAAATTGGAGAAGTGTAACGGGTGCGCACACCGCTTCCGTTAAAGCCCCTGAAGAGAAGCAGATGGAGCTTCGAAACGCGTCGGGCAGATCCATTACGGAGCGGCGTCTACGAGCGGATCCCCGTCCTCACCTACACATAAATAAAGCTGCTGCTCGCGTGCTACTCATAAGGTGGACAACCTTGGAGCGTGAATCTATATGCGGCAGTCCAGCCGCAGAGTATGCACCACCCCGTTAACGTGGGGGTCACGGCAGTGAAGTAGCAGCCGTACATGGGATCGAGGACGGGCCCACTCGTGGAGTCCATACAGGACTTGATTGTGTGCTTTCCGCACTACACTTCCCAGAAGTCTCATTGGAGCCTCCCATTGGCGGGTGAGTTATATGAAATTGGAGAAGTGTAACGGGTGCGCACACCGCTTCCGTTAAAGCTCCTGAAGAGAAGCAGATGGAGCTTCGAAACGCGTCGGGCAGATCCATTACGGAGCGGCGTCTACGAGCGGATCCCCGTCCTCACCTACACATAAATAAAGCTGCTGCTCGCGTGCTACTCATAAGGTGGACAACCTTGGAGCGTGAATCTATATGCGGCAGTCCAGCCGCAGAGTATGCACCACCCCGTTAACGTGGGGGTCACGGCAGTGAAGTAGCAGCCGTACATGGGATCGAGGACGGGCCCACTCGTGGAGTCCATACAGGACTTGATTGTGTGCTTTCCGCACTACACTTCCCAGAAGTCTCATTGGAGCCTCCCATTGGCGGGTGAGTTATATGAAATTGGAGAAGTGTAACGGGTGCGCACACCGCTTCCGTTAAAGCCCCTGAAGAGAAGCAGATGGAGCTTCGAAACGCGTCGGGCAGATCCATTACGGAGCGGCGTCTACGAGCGGATCCCCGTCCTCACCTACACATAAATAAAGCTGCTGCTCGCGTGCTACTCATAAGGTGGACAACCTTGGAGCGTGAATATATATATATATATATATATATATATATATATATATATATATATAGCGTTTCTCCAACCTCCACTATCAGTTCAACCCCGCTGAGACAGGAACACTGACGCCGTTAATAGAGCGCAGGCTCACCTGCTCAACATACTCACCTGGGCCCATATATTTATGTATATATTAAACAGGTAAACCTACACACTCTATTCAATTTGGGTTTTTTACCATTTGGATTTTATACCATTTATCTTACCAAACCAAGTCACCAATACCTATGTCCTTAAGGATCAAGGGAGTTAGAGAGAAAATAGTTAGCAATAATAACATTTAATATTTTTATGAATAGCTACAAACTCAGAAAAAAGTTTTAAATCTTTATCTACGTATTTTCGAAAATGTATAACATGAAATTCAGATCAACTTCTTATTCTTTAGAATAATGCAGATATATGAAAAATATAACATTGCAAATGCTTTTGTAGAACAATATCGTCAAGCATTTAGACAGAGGTTGGGTAAGAGATAAGAAAAAGAGAACAAATGACAAAGCCCACACTTTATAGTTACCTATTTCGGTGTGATGGCCAATCCTGGTCACAGGCTGAATCAAAGAGTAAGATAATCCCAAGTACAGGTGCCAGCAGGTAAAAACAGGTGCAAGCCAGAAATCAGAACCAGGACAGTATACGGACCAGATTGAATCAGCACAGGAGCACCTCAGGACCACCACAGACTCGCACCACAGTTAAAGTTCAAAACGCCAGCGTTGAAAACCCTCTCTGCAGCTAACAGTTGAACCTCGATCGGGTCATCAGTCTCCTTCCTAATAACCCCGATTGGATTATCGAATCTTCTGACAGAGTGCTCCACCAGCAACTCTGCTCTCGATCACCTATTGAGTGCGTTGTGTCAGTGACAGTTCAGCTATTCGGACAAGCCGGACGATCTAACTAACTAAGCCTACCCTTGTTATACCATTTTTCAGGTCAGTGTACCACCCCCAAATGTTGCAAATGTGTAAATCCCACAATTTTATTGGACAAGAACGAGGAGTAGCCATCACACCACATTTTTCTAGAGGCAACTTGTCAATCATATATTCATGACATCCCCTCCCATAACTTTATCAACCCATGTTCTTTGTATTACTACCGGTAGTGAAATGTATTAATGTTTTATTTTAATAAACACTTTTATCAATTCAGCTTCCTCTGTCAAGGCAAGAAGTTCATTCTTTTCTGCCTTCCATGTCCGTCTTGGCCATTATTCAAGGCTACAGCTTCTGTAACTTCAGGACTTGTCACGCAGTAGCAGTTTCTCCAAAGATGGTGTTCAGCAAAGCATTTAGGCCCATTCAGTTTATCATGTAAAAATAGAAAAGAACAGTTTTAGAGACACAGAATAAATGAATACACTGCATACCACTTCTTTCTACTCTACTCCCATTATTTTATTTTATACTATTGCGTTAGAGATTATGCGAAACGGACAACTTAGCAAGGCAGCGGTGCAAGTTTCTTGCACGTTAGGACACATAACGGCCATCTTAGTTCTATTGCGCAGGAGCAGAAGTTTTCCCTCCAAGCATATCACGTGGGCATGACAGACACATGCGCAGTAGAAAATCCCGCGTAGCAGCACCCATTTTAGTGCACGCCAATTATTGTTAGTAAAAGCACATTGACAAGCTTCCCCTAGATACCTAATATGTTGTGTAATCCAATATTAATAACACAAAAACATGTTAGTTAGTACATTAATGTTATTACGAGAGGGTTGAGTACAAGCAAGTCACTTTACGTGTAAAACCTTGCTCCATCAATCCCCTCTTTGATGATATTTATATCATCAGTAATTAATGAAACAGAAGCCAACTTTACACTTCACCCATTTCAATTTCTTCAAACTTTCTGTTATTATTCCTTTCATTCTTCATATGAAAGTATTTCACCTTTTTGTATAAATGTTCATTATATTCTTCTAATTCTATTTCATTGATATTTCTTTTCTTTTCTTTTTTATTTACTGCATATGTCTTCTTATGTTTACGACATGTGCAACAAATTATTATTCCTAAAATCATTAGGGCTATTCCCACCATTGACATCAGTATTTTACCTACAAAAATGTTCCCTATGTTAGAAAACCAACTACCTATGGAGAAGAGGCCATCCGTTAATCTCTTCCATGCACTATCAACCTCCAGTGGTTTAAGTTATTTTTCTCAATATGTAATATTCCTTACATACCTTTTCAGTTCTAGACTTTTGTCAGGTATGTAAGTGCAACAATGTTGCACCCTTATCATTCTGCAGACTCCGCCCTCTTTTGCCAAAAATGTATCAAGAGTAAGTCAATTTTGTAAAACCATTGATCTTACTGCAACTAATTCCGTATTGATCATCAAAAATCCTCTAGCAGTGTCAGTTGATAAACGATCCACATCTGTTGACAATTTGCACATTCTTTCAGTATTTAAAACCAGTCCCACTGAAGGTATCAATGCACTAAATATGTCACCTACAAATTCTGCTATACTAGCTCTTTTACTGCTTATTAGTTCATTAGTATCTTCATTGCTTCCAGTGATTCTATTTATGTGGTATACCTTTGGGAATACTATTCCAAAATAGCAACTCCCATTCCAATGATCAGGCAATTTGTAATATGCTTTGTTCTCACAACTATAATAAATTCCAGGAAATACTGGTTCAGTTCCATCTTTGAAACCCCAACCCCCAATTACTTTATAATTATGTTCACATTCACTAGAACCAATGAATATATTGTTATAATAACTTGTTTTCTCCCTGTCGAGACAGAGTTTCCCTTTCTTTTCAAAGTCCAGTAACATAGCAGCAATAGTCTTGCCATTCAAGGTGTACTCTTTATTTTCTGCCCATTTAGGAATTTCTCATTTCTTTTCTGTAGCTTTTCTTTGGAAATCCTCTCTCCTTTTCTCAACTCAATTCAAAAATATTGTCTCTTCTTCATGTAAAATGCATGTTAAATTATTCTTGTGTGGCTCAGCTATATCTCTTTTACCTATTGTTAGAAAATATTCTCCCATATAGCGAGTTATGTTACTTTTACTATGTACAGGATTCAGGTTACTATGAATAGGAAGTTCAGAAAAAATCACATCTAAATTAGAATAATAATATTGTAAGGGTCCTTTCTTGTAAAATAAACTAGCTAAAATACTACATGAAATACCATATGTCAGGGGCAAATGGTGATAAGTAACGCCTTCTGCTACAGACAATGGTAGGTTCATACACACATAGCAATCGCTTATTTCCATTGCCTCTACATAATGTACTAACAGATTTGCGAATACATTCAGGTGTGTTCTATTTCGAACTTTATCGTAATGCAATCCTTCCTCGTCTGATGCTTCTACTTCTACTCTTTGCTGCCTAAAATGATCTATTCTTACGTGTATATCTGAATTTTCAGGTACATCTACTTTCTCATGAATGTTAGTGTCATTCTTCTCACTTTTACTTATTAGATAAGGAATAGCTACTGTCAATCCTAACCATACTATGAGTATTATTACTAAACTACATGTGCATATTCTACAGCATGTTTTTAAGCAATTTGTTTTCGGTTTCCCATTAACATTATTATTAGCCATGTTTTCGATTAAGAAGACTTACCCTCTCTTTGAGACTTTTCACAGAATTTTAACCTGCAAATTTTAAAGTTGGTCTTACTTCGTCGTCTGCTAGTTCATCAATTAGTTCATCATCTTCTTCATCACTCAAATCTAGTTTTTCAAGATCTTCAAGAATGACATAAGTCTATTCAGGGCCTCTGAACTTATTATTCAGTCTTTTCAAACACGGACTTCTTCCTTTTGGTTGTTCTGTAGAAAACCCAGTTTGACTTGATATTTCGTTTACTTGCTCTGGTTCTTAATTCATTGATTTGAGACGAAATTTCAGTTTCATGACAAAACCATGCCAATTATCTCCTTTTCTAAGTCTTTTAGCTGGCACTATGCTCTGTTTTTCTTCGATTGTTCCTTTGTTCTCACTCAGTTGTGGCACAATTTGTGTATCTACTTCATCTGTATTCCTCTCGATCTTACTTGGTCCAGGTCTTGCATCTGTTTCTTCTGCCTGGATGCTAATCTGGCCTTGTTCAGGCATGTGCTCCGGTTTACTTTGATTTGGTTTGCTTTCTTCTTCCTGAACACATTGGTCTACATCTATCTGGTCCTGCTCAGGTATCTCGATCTCTTGCTTCTCTTCTTCCTTAGCCTTCGCCCTTTTAAATATCTGTCCCTTCTCAGACTCTGGAACTGTGACAGGTATCTGGAATGTCTGAGTATATTGATCTTCCCTTATCTGTTCCTTCTCAGTAATAATTTTGGCTTTGATTTTTGTAATCTGAGTACGTTCTTCTATTCCTGACTCATCCTCACTATCACTCTGTCTATCTAAGTAGGTTTGGCCTCTGGTTCTCACAACATCTGCAGGAATGTCAATTACTGGAATCCATTCATCCTGACTAGTGCTCGGTTGTTCATCATCAACTACTTCAGAATCACTTTCTCGAGACTCCTCAGCTGCACAACCTTCAGCTTCAGTTTCGTCAGGTTCAGCCATTCTTTTTGTATGGCTCGCACGAATCCAATTTGGAACTCCTTTACATTTTACTGTTGAAGTGGTAACCAATATCACTTGTGTTGGTTTCCCCACCTTGGAGCTAGGCAAGATTCTCGTGTTAGTTCCTTTATTACAACCCAGTCACCTGGAATCAGATCGTGTGCTGGAGTTGTTTGCCTGGTGACGGCGTCTTCTCCAACCTGGTGAGAGATAGAACGCACTTGGTCAGCCAGTTCTTTGCAGTACTCTAGTACTAAGTCATCAGATATATTTATCAACTTATGTCCTGGCACCCATGCCTGCCTCATTGCTCTTCCCATGAGTATTTCATGAGGACTCAAGCCTGTCTTTCTGTCTGGAATGCTTCTGAGTCCCATCAGAACAAGTGGTAAAGCATCTGGCCACTCTAATCGAGTTGATTCATAAATCTTTCCCAATCTTGACTTGATTGTGCCATTCAGTTGTTCTACCACTCCAGAAGCCTCTGGTTGGTATGCACAGTGCAGCTTTTGCTCAATTTTAAATGCTTCACAGATTAGACCAAATATTTCATTATTGAAATATCTCCCTCGGTCTGACTCAATTGTTACTGGAAAACTGAAACGTGGTATGAGCTCTCAAAGTAGTAGTTTTGCTACTGTGATGCTATCATTCCTATGTGTAGGGACAGCTTCCACCCATTTTGAAAATAGGCAGACAATGACAAGAACGTACTTCATTCCTCTGCTAGGGGGTAACTGAATGAAATCAATCTGAAGTCGAATAAAAGGACCTTCTGCCTTTCCAATCTTTCCTGACAACACTGCAGTTCTTTTCCCAGGATTCATTTGTTGGCACACCAAACACCTACGGCAAAGACTCTCTGCAATGTTCCTGAACCTTGCATTGAACCAAGTTTGTCTGAATAATCTAATCATAGCGTCTCGTTCTAGATGAGAATCACCATGATACATCCTAGCTATAGATTAAGCATATAGTTTGGCAACACAGGCCTCCCATTAACGTAAACAATAACACCATCTCCAGCCCTTCTCTGACATCCTATTTTCTCCCATTATTCCTTTTCTTTCTGCATCATTTTGCAAATCTTTCACTTTTTCCCACGTTTTCACTCTCTCAAGCAACATAAGGTGGCAGCTGTTTCTTTTTGGTTCAATTTTCGTGTTGCCATTTTATTTTTGGCACAATATTGAGCTAGTTGGTCAGCAGATCGATTACCTGCTGTCACTTTGTCGTTGCCAGATTGGTGAGCAGCACATTTGACCACAGCTACAGTTTCTGTTAATTGGATTGCTTTTAGCAAATCTTTTACAAAATTTCCATTTTTAATTGGAGTACCTGATGAAGTCAGAAACTCTCTTTGCATCCAGAGTTGACCAAAATCATGCATGACTCCATAGTAATATTGACTATCAGTAAAAATGGTCACTTTCAGATTTTTTCCAAATTTACAAGCTTTTGTCAATGCAATTAGTTCTTCTACCTGTGCAGATTTTACTCCTGGTAAATATGATGCTTCAATTGGACCCCATAGAGTGCAAACTGCATAAGCAGCACTCAAACCTCGTTCTTCATGTCGCATACATGAACCATCTACAAATAGCTCATGTTCTGAATTTATTAATGGCTCTTCTCTTATGTCTGGGCGTGGTTTAGTTCAGTATTCTTTAAGATCAATGCAATTATGTTCAATTTCATTCCTGACATCTGCAAAGTGCGATTCAGGTAATAATGTTGCGGGTTCAGAATATTACACCTAGAAATGGTCTCATTTTCTGCACCTACAAGAATCCGTTCATACTTAGTCAGCCGACTAGGTGTTAGGTATTGAGTTTTTGTCCTTGTCAGTAAAATCACAACTGCATGTGGAACATACACCGTTTCTGGATGTCCCATGATAATAGATTCACTTTGCTCACGACTCACACAAGTTGCTGCTACTGCTTTCAGACATCCTGGCAATGCTGCTGCCACTGGATCCAGAGTAGGAGAAAAATATGCAACAGGGCGTCTCAACAGACCATGAGTCTGAGTCAAAACTGAAAGTGCACAATTGTCTCGTGTGTCGCAAAATAATGCAAAATCTTTTGTAAAGTGAGGCATTCCCAATGCTGGAGCTGAACACAGACAATCTCGTAATTTTAGGAAATATGACATGCTTTCATCATCCCATTCTACTGGGTCCTTTGCTCTTTTTCTTGTCATTTGTATCGATGGTTTTGCTAAAACTGCAAATCCCACAATCCATTGCCTACAATAACCTACAACTCCAAGAAACATTCTGATGTCTTTCTGCGTTTGAGGTAGATTCATGTTTTGAATTATTCTGATTCTCTCAGAGGTAATCCTTCTGACACCTCTCTCTATCTGGTGCCCCAGATATTTCACTGATGTGGTACAATACTGCAATTTCTCAGGTGATACTTTGTGTCCACCTTTCCCTAAATGATTCAGCAAAGCAATTGTATCAGTAACAAAGTCCTTTCGATTCTTAGATGCCACTAGTAGGTCATCTATATACTGCACCAAAACTGACTGTCGGGGCAATATTAGAGATTCAAGACATTTTTTCAAGATCTGATTAAAGATCGATCGACTTTCTGTGTACCCCTGAGGGATGTGATTCCAAACGTAGATATGATCATCGAATTTGAAAGAAAAAAGATACTATGGGGCCCATTAGAATGTCGGGCGGATTACCCCGCCAGGCTGGCGGTAGCCACCGCCAGCCTGGCAGGGGCAAACGCCCGACATCCTTCCCTGAATTCCCCCCGCCATATTACAATGGCGGGGGGGGACCGCAGTGAAGAAAAACACCGCCCGCCACTTTTCCGCCCCGGTCGCCTTGCGGCCAGGGCGGAAAATGTTTAATATGGTGGCGGTGTCTATTAGACACCGCCAGCCATATTACAATGGGCTTTGGTAGATGCCGCCACAGAAAGGCATGCGGTCTTCACTCTGGGGGGCCCCTGCGGGCCCCCAGAGTGAAGGAGGGGTGGGAATTGCACATGCATTTGCATGAACAAAGCGGCAGGCACCGCGCGGTGCCTGCTGCTTTGTTTATGCAAATGCTGAAAAGCATTTCTAGCATTGTGGCGGGCGGTGCAGAGAGCACCGCCAGCCACAATGCTAGAAATGCAGGATGTGCCCACTACAGTGGCGGGCGCATCCTAATGCCACCCCCGGGACCCCTGCCCTTATGGTGGGCGGTCCCAAACCCCGCTAGTCCGCCCGTCATCCTAATGACCCCCTTACTGTCTGGGTGCACTGGTATCGAGAAACATGCATGACAGAGATCGATTACAGTGAACAAACCTGCTGCCCATAGTATTTGATACAGAATCACAGCAGGGTTTGGTACAACTGGACAACATGGGACACCAATTTTATTTATTTTGCGGAGGTCCTGTACGACCCTGTATTTTTAGCTTGGTTTCTTGATGCCAATTATGGGTGAATAACATGGACTTCTCATTATTTCCTGTAAAATTCCTGCTTCAACCAGACGTTTTATTTCTAATGCAACTCCTGCTTTTATTTCAGCGCTCATTTTGTACTGTCGAATATTTGGATAAACTGCACCTTCTTTTACTGTCACTTCCCCTCCCATAACTTTATCAACCCATGTTCCTTTTATTCCTCCCGGTAGAGAAATGTATCACTGTTTTATTGTAATAAACAATTTTATCAATTCAGCTTCCTCTATCAAGGCAAGAAGTTCATTCTTTTCCGCCTTTCATGTCCATCTTGGACATGATTCAAGGCTACAGCTTCTGTAACTTCAGGACTTGTCACGCAGTCGCAGTTTCTCCAAAGATGGAGTTCAGCAAAGCATTTAGACCCCATTCAGTTTGTCATGTAAAAATAGAAGAGAACAGTTTTAGAGACACAGAATAAATGAATACACTGTATACCACTTCTTTCTACTCTGCTCCCATTATTTTATGTTATACTATTGCGTTAGAGATTATGCGAAACAGACAACTTAGCAAGGCAGCGGTGCAGGACACATAACGGCCATCTTAGTTCTATTGCGCAGAAGCAGAAGTTTTCCCTCCAAACACATCACGTGGGCATGACAGACGCATGCGCAGTAGAAAATCCTGCATAGCTGCAGCCATTTTAGTGCAAGCGGATTATTGTTAGTAAAAGCACATTGACAAGCTTCCCCTAGATACCTTATATGCCATGTAATGCAATATTAATAAGACAAAAACATGTTAGTTAGTACATTAATGTTATTACGAGAGGGTTGAGTACAAGCAAGTCACTTTACGTGTAAAACCTTGCTCCATCACCGTTATCAGTGCAAAATGTATTTTATTTCATTATTTTCATCAGCAGCTATTGGCCATAACGTGTTTCAGCCCCGAAGGGCCTTGATCACATTACATATATATATATATATATATATATTTCTACAAAGGTCCAAGACTTCGAAGACGCACTCTTAGCAGTTGGAAAGCAGGCAGCTTTATTAACATTGAGAACCGGCATCTTCAATTGATGTGAGCATTCTGTACCGACGTGTTTCAAAGCCGTAGTTTCTTTATCATGGGCAGCTCGAGGTTTCACACAGATTACTCCAATCAGTCTTTTAAATGCATGCAAGGACCCGCAGTGGGTTGTGCTTAGTGCTCTGTTAAGTACAATGCATGCTGGAATACCGAGTACTGATTGGAGAAGTTTGTTTACCCAAAGTGAGTTCTGTTTGTCCTTTTTTTAAAAGCAATGTTTTGCCCTCCATTGGGCCCCCAGTTGTCATGCAGGTTAATTTTCTCACAACTCCTACGCTGATCGCGGCGTCGGCATAGTTCCTGTAGCCGCGCAGCTTCTCCTGTCTTGCGGAAATGGTGCAGCCTTCACGGCGAGACAGCCGTTTAAGTATTTTTCTACAAAGGTCCAAGACTTCGAAGACGCACTCTTAGCAGTTGTAAAGCAGGCATCTTTATTAACATTGAGAACCGGCATCTTCAATTGACGTGAGCATTCTGTACCGACGCGTTTCAAAGCCGTAGCTTATTCATCATGGGCAGCTCGAGGTTTCACACAGATTACTCCAATCAGTTTTTAAATGCATGCAAGCACCCGCAGTGGGTTGTGCTTAGTGCTCTGTTATGTACAATGCATGCTGGGATACCGAGTACCCATTGGAGAAGTTACTTTACCCAACGTGAGTTCTGTGTGTCCTTTATTTAAAAGCAATGTTTTGCCCTCCAGTGGGCCCCCAGTTGTCATGCAGGTTAATTTTCCCACAACTCCTACGCTGATCGCAGCGTCGGCATACTTCCGGTAGCCGCGCAGCTTCTCCTGTCTTGCGGAAATGGTGCAGCCTTCACGGCAAAACAGCCGTTTAATTATTTTTCTACAAAGGTCCAAGACTTCGAAGACGCACTCTTAGCAGTTGTAAAGCAGGCAGCTTTATTAACATTGAGAACCGGCATCTTCAATTGAGGTGAGCATTCTGTACCGACGCGTTTCAAAGCCGCAGCTTCTTCATCATGGGCAGCCCGAGGTTTCACATAGATTACTCCAATCAGTCGGGATTGGAGAAATTTCTTTACCCAAAGTGAGTTCCGTGTGTCCTTTATTAAAAAGCAATGTGGACATTTGTAGAAAAATAATTAAACAGCTGTCTCGCCGTGAAGGCTGCACCATTTCCGCAAGACAGGAGAAGCTGCGCGTCTACAGGAACTATGCCGAAGTCTTCGAAGTCTTGGACCTTTGTAAAATATACATATATATATATATATATATATATATATATATATATATATATATATATATTCACTGAAAAAACCATAGGTTATAGACCATATATAGTTAGGAATTAGCATTTAGAAAACCTTATTTTACTCACACAAAACCATTGAAATTCCATATATAGTTAGTTGCACTAACTATATATCGCGCACCCGCAATCCACTGCTGATGATGTCACATATTACATCATTCATGACATGGTCAGTGACATCACTGATGACATCACTGATGACATCTCAAATGACATCACTGATGACATCACTGATGACATCTCAAAGGACATCACTGATGACATCATGACACACCAATACCAGTTACTACATACGCACTCACTGATTCCTACGTCTACACACACATTCACTCATTCACCCATACAATCACTCATACATACAGTCACTCATTATTACAACACTATCATATGCACTCATACACCTATGCAGACAGTCACACACTGCCACTCATCCATGGAGTTACTCACACACCAAGTCAGTCCTGTAAAGAATCAATCACACTTCCATTTCTTCATCTATACACCATACTTCAGTGACATCACTGATGACATCACTAATGACATCTGAAATGACATCACTGATGACATCTCAAATGACATCACTGATGACATCATGACACACCAATACCAGTTACTACATACGCACTCACTGATTCGTACGTCTACACACACATTCACTCATTCACCCATACAATTACTCATACATACAGTCAGTTATTATTAGAACACTATCATATGCACTCATACACCTAGTCAGTCCTGTGAAGAATCAATCACACTTCGATTTCCTCATCTATAGTTAAACACAGAACACCATACTTTTCACACATATACTAACACATACTTACTCTCTTATACAATCACTGATACAAGTACACATTGATATGCACAGAGTCACACACCTCCCAGCCAGCCACACACACACTCAGTCTTCCATACATCCACTCATTCTTCAATATGTAAAACGTATTTAAACTTTACAAAAACACACAGACACTAGATGATGTCATCAGTGATGTCATTTGAGATGTCATCAGTGATGTCATCAGTGATGTCACTGACCATGTCATGAATGATGTAATATGTGACATCATCAGCAGTGGATTGCGGGTGCGCGATATATAGTTAGTGCAACTAACTATATATGGAATTTCAATGGTTTTGTGTGAGTAAAATAAGGTTTTCTAAATGCTAATTCCTAACTATATATGGTCTATAACCTATGGTTTTTTCAGTGAATTTTCAAGGTTTTGTAAATGCTAATTCCTAACTATATATGGTCTATAACCTATGGTTTTTTCTGTGAATTTCATTGGTTTTTTAACAGCTAATATCTGTAGCTGTAAAATGTATTCTTCTTTAAATCCAAAAATATATTTTATATGTTTATGAATAATTTTTTTTTTAAATATTTTTTTTTCTTCGTTCCCGCTTCGCGAATCGGGAAGCTTCCCGTTAGCTGACCTTGATGCCGCGAAATAGACCGCGAGCCGGTAAACGTTTCTTTACCGCAAGTGCCGCGTTAGAAAACAACATCGTGACGCCTCCTGTCCGCATGACGTTTCACGTTGTCGCGTGATACGTCATATGACGTGCTACGTTAGCGAACTGGTACGCGAAGCGAGTCGCAAAGCGCAGGTTTCTGGAAGCAAACCGGGAGGCCCTGCAAAGCGCTTAACGTAAACACAGCAAGTCATGTGACTTGGTAATAACACTTTTCATTGGTTCATTTCACTTTTGGTTTCCTAATGATGTAAGACTAGGTCATATAATCTAAAATGAACACTTTTGATTGGTTGAGAACTCTTGTTTTTCCCAAATGATGAAAATCCCTCCTTCTTTCCTCACTCTGACTTTCATCATTGTGAGAGAAAGACCCTTTGTGATCACTGAGCAATGGCTTCTTTAGTAGCTTCAGCTGGTGCTTCCCCACCACCTCCACCACATCCAAGGAAGAGTGGACCACCTGCTCAAGTTATAATTCAACAAGAAGAGGAAGAAGAGGAACAGGACGACGAGCACGAAGAGAGGCAGTTTTTGCCTGAGCAGCCCAGGACGTCTCACCGGAAAGAAAACTTCATTTGGCAATTTTTTAAAATTCCCAAAGGTCAGAAAAAAGTAAATGCAAGATACGTAACTTGCCTTATATGTCAAGATAGACTGTCCAGAGGAACCGAGAAAAAATACAGTTTCGGAAACTACACAATGCATCGCCATATGACTAGGTGGCATCCTAACAACTACAGTGCTGCACAGTTTCGGAACGACCTAGATAATCTCCCTATTATGGCCAGAAGATCTGTTGTACCGGAAGTAACGGGACCAGAGGGCAGGGAGATGGTGCCAAATATACAAATGAAATTTGGTGAAGTAAAACACATCTGCGTATTTTGCGATGGATTCATTTCCTACGGAGAAAGAAGCATCACTCTGATCAACAGAGCTATTGACTATCATATCCAAGTTTGTACGAAACGCCCAAAATAATAAATACTTCTTTTTTTGTTTTGTTGCTCCTGTTGAGCCCTTTACAATGAATCGTTTTCATTGCCCCCTCCAAGAAAAACCCAAAAAAATATAAAACTGTTCAGAAAAATTCAAAAAAAGTAAAAAAATGTTCCGAAAAATAATAAAAAAAATATAAAACAACAAAAACAATAAAAAAAAAGTTCTTTTCAGAACTACCTCCCCGTTATTAAAAAATTGGTACAATATTTGGAACTGTGCCAACCTCTATTTCTCTTAGTTCGCTTCCCAGTTCGCTCGCCGGTACGCGAACCGGAAGCGAACCAAAAACAGTAAGTATAAGGGAAGGAAACAGACACTTATGTTAAAAGAAAGACAGCTATAGGGGAGTAAACTAGAGATACTATTACCCGTAATCCACTGCTGATGATGTCACATATTACATCATTCATGACATGCTCAGTGACATCATCAGCAGAGGATTGCGGGTTTTTTGGCAACGTGCCTTATCCACGGTTTAATAACGCTGCCTTTTGCTTTATATAAGTTTTCAAATTGTATGAAATATATATCAATAGGTCGTTATGAACCTTTAGGTAGTGCTTTTCTTCATGAGGTCTGGTCGCTTCCATACACATACAGATGTTTCAAAGATGATCAAGAAGTTTATCTGAATGGAGAGGAATGCACTGAGACGCCAGATCATTCACTAATGTGTAGGCACATACAGTTACACGGTTCATGCAACAAACACCGACCAAATATGGCTTGCGTGTTGCAAGGCACGCCAGTTCCTGCTATCATCCCCACGTTCAAGTTGTTGGAAAATGGTAGTTATTTGATGCTCAATAATGAAGATTGTTCTGAGTTAATTAAAAGTATTCCTTTTATCGTAACAGTAAGTGAACGGGTTATTTGCTGCAGAAATGTTCTATTTCCTCCCACACATGAACATAGGGAGTTTTAAATCTGGCCACAAATACCAACCTTGGGACAGATTTCAACGGCATGGCAAGAATAAGAGCTCTTTTGTCTCAGAGAGAGGTGGCCTTGAGTTCGGCCCGTGAAACTTTCGTGCTTCACATAGCGAACACCCGTACAGAGGTGCAGACCCTTTTCAATTCAGATTTGCCTTTCAATTTCAGCAAGATGGTTCCGACTATCTTTAACGCATCCTCCACAAAAGCCCTGGCGCACTTTTTTAAAGTTGTTACCAGTGGTCTCGTGACTTCATTTGAGAAAATCTTTGGAGTCATCCCTGCTTCCTTTCATTCTATTTTCTCCACTCTGGTTCGTGGATTGGCATTTTTACTTGCATTACCAGCGGACGCTCTTGTGCTTTTTTACATTTTTAAATATGGATGTCCCTCCTATGCAACCTCCCACCCTGCAGCTGCTGACACTGTTCCGCAATCGCATGCTAGAATATTATGGCACAATGCCGTTGGCGATATTAAGCACGGCATATGGATTATCTTTTCGATTCTCCTACTTCACCTGTGTCCAGCCTGTATTTCACTGCCTGACCTGTGATTTCGATTGGGCCATTGATTTGTGTCTCTGCGGACCGGTTTCTCCTGACGTCGACTTTAATCAGCTGATGACTCCTATCATTACTCACAAGTTGGTTTGTCCTGGCGAAAGGATTATGGCTGTGGCATTGATGCATGGACTACTTGGTCCCTGGAATTTACTGGCGGCAGCACAGTCTTTCTTGGAACAGAGCTTTCTTGAAAACCCACCGAGCTGTCCTCTGATGGTGATAGAGGATCCGGTGCTGGGAGAGCACGTATGTTCTTTTCCGCTTTTAAATTGGATGGCTGAACTGTTTTCGGATGAAGACGGTGACTTCCTATTGGAGGCTGTTGCAGCTTATTTTGCATACACAGTTATGTCATAGACCTTTTTCATGTTTGATATGCTGAGTACTAGCATTTCATTGACAATTCATTGACTTATTTGTCAAGTTTTTATTATTTACCTTGCCTATTGGCTTAAGGCTCGATAAAGTACTTGGCTGTTTTATTTTTCTTTAGCATTAAATTTTCCTAGTTTTTAATGCTTTACCTTGCGGACCGTCCACATATAAACTTGCAATCTGCTCTCATGAGATGGCACTTCTATTATCTTATTCAGTTCGTTTCCGGATCATGGGGAGGTGTCATCTAGGTCCTGGATATCTTTACACCGTGTTAAGTTAGCATGGGCTCATTACCGGTTTAAACGCCATTTTTCCTTTTTTGCAACTTCTGCACACGACACTTAGTTGTTGCTTTAGCTTTCCACCTAGTAGTTCATCGTGGTTTACATGAGAATAATATGTTATTGCTCTACTATCTGCTTTGCTTGTTAAACTATATCTGTACAGCGAGTGCTAAAGTTTCAAGAACAACACGATACAGAATTGTTATGAGGTCTGATCTCCACGACTTCATACTCATAACATAAGTGCAACTTCTGCCAATTCTGGGCATGAGGCGGGTTTTATATTGCTTTGCCGAACACACATACACAACAGTTGATGCGGTTCACATGAAGAGAGAGCTGGTGTATGCTGATGTGATTCCTTCAAATCTAAGACACTAAAGTATGGGCACGCCCTAAACCAACACAAAGAGACCTTCTTAGCAAATAATATAATATGTGTATTAGGGAGGGTGAGATATAAGCAGCCGCGGGCCGTGGAGGGAGTTACAGTGAGGCAGGGAGGCGGGGAGGGGGAGAAGCAGGGTGGAGCCCTCTCTACCTTGCCCCCCCCTCCCCGCCTCCCTGCCCCACCGTAACTCCCTCCACGGCCCGCGGCTGCTTATAAGTGTTGCTAACTCTTATTCATTTACAGCATGTTAACATACTGTCACCATTCGCTTTTTATGTACTATTAACTATGCTGGTAATTTTGCTACTGATAATATGTGTACTTGTATTCTCCACCCTGCTTCTCCCCCTCCCCGCCTCACCGTAACTCCCTCCACGGCCCGCGGCTGCTTATAAGTGTTGCTAACTCTTATTCATTTACAGCATGTTAACATACTATCACCATTCGCTTTTTATGTACTAGTAACTATGCTGGTAATTTTGCTACTGATAATATGTGTACTTGTATTATCTAAGATACTACGCCTGAGAAGACGGCATTAGTAAATAAACATTTCAAATACACATGTGTTCTTCTTAACTCCATGTTCTGGTTTCTAAGAAATATATAACGACCGACTGTTCATGAGTTCCACGTATCCTCAGGTACTATAAGTTCATATTCTGGATTGTCTAAACATTGAGAGTTTGTTATATCCAATGTGACACTGTACCTAGCTTGCTAAGGAGTTTTTGATTACTAACGTGAGTTTTGGGACACCCTAATTCGCCGAGGTTCCAATCCTCTGTCCACAGTTCTGTGTGAGAACAGAAACCCTGCGACAGGGGCACCCCCGACCCTTGCTGGAGCTTCATCACACTTGCGATACAACTCCAGCAATGCGCCACCTTTACGGCACAGATACATCACGCATCTGTGCTGTTTTTGCCCCATGATGCGCCGCATTGTAAATGCAGCACACCATAGGTGACGGAACAGCGGCACAGAATGACTAACACATCCCTGGTGATGCGCCAGTCATCATAAATGTATCCCTATGCTTCTTATCTTGTTAGAGATGAACCGCCATATGTATCATCAAAGTTTTTTGCATTTCCTAAATAGCGAACTTTAAGGAATAAATAGCGATTCTTTACCATTCCTAGTTTGCGATTAGCTATTTGCTAATTACAAATTACCCATTCATTTCCTTCATTTCCATAGAGCGGTTGGACTCACTTTTAGCTCGAACGGCTGAATGGATTTCCACGAAACTTGGCAAAATTGTAGGGACTGGTAGCCCGATGTGCCTTTGCTATGTCTCAAGATATATGCTCCAGTGGTTTTTACGAAAATTAACTTTGAAAAATATATATTGGGCTACATTGGCCTATATATATGTTGGAGCCCAAATGTAGCCCAATGTAGCCCAATGAAGCCCAATGTAGCCCAATGTAGCCCAAAGATGGCCGTCAGACACACAAAAAAACAAATGTAGCCCAAATATCAGCCAGATGTAGCCCAACTATAGCCCAGTGACAGAATGACCAATCAGCTTCGCAAACCTCCGTTACGCGAAGCGGAGCGCTGTTACAGATATATATCTTTTTTTGAACGTTAATTTCTCAAAATCCACTGGAGCACATATATTGAGACCTAGCAAAGGCACATCGGGCTACCAGTCCCTAATATTTTGCCAAGTTTCGTGCAAATCCATTCAGCCGTTCGATTATTATTATTATTTTTTTTTTTTGCCCCGCGGGGCCCTTTTAAAACCTCCACATCAAACCTAGGGGGTCAGCGAGGATCTACTATGCCCCCTTATAGTTATTTCCCCCTTTGTTTTGACCTCCTCTTGTCTCTCGATCCTACCGAGAGACAAGATGGCGGCCGCTACGGACTTTTTGGAATGTTGACAGACGCCGGAGAACCAATCAGCTTCGCTTCACAAAGCTCCGTTGCGCGAAAAGTACGCGTCCTGGGACGCTGCCAGGTCCGCTGTTACAGATATATATCTTTTTTTAAATGTTAATTTCTCAAAATCCACTGGAGCACATATATTGAGACCTACAAAAGGCACATCGGGCTACCAGTCCCTACAATTTTGCCAAGTTTCGTGCAAATCCATTCAGCCGTTCGGGCTAAAAGTGAGGCCAACCGCCCTATGGAAAACTCAATGTTAAAAACACGTTTTGGGACCCCCCTTTTTTCTCGGCCCCCCCTTGACGAACCCCCCCCCCAAATTTTCAAGGGCTGCTCAGAAACAAAATGTGCCATTTTCCTGAAAATTTCAGCCAATTCCGTCCACAAACGCCAAAGTTATTACACATAGAATTTTCAAAAATCCCATAGAGAAAAAATCCTAACTATATATACCTACTGGCGACCGCCAGTAGGTAATATATATATACCAACACATTTGCCACGCAGGGAGCCTGACCTTAGCAGGGCGGTCAGTGCATCTGGTGCGAGGCTTCCAGATAATATGTTCCACACTCCTCCTTTACCTTCGAAAGAAGCACACTGACTCTGGAAATGTTGCTTTCGAAATCCTTTATTCATGGAATGACACGGAGGCCAAGAGGCTCACTGTTCCCAACGTTTCTGCTCACCAGAGCCTTGATCACGGGAGGCAGTCTCTCTAACATTTTGAATTGCCCACGTGGTTTTCCTTTTAAACACGCAGGCCACATTCTCTTGCAGAGAAGCGCAGAGGAAAACTTTCACGACTTTTGAATTGCATGCAGAATACTATTTTCAAACCATGTCTTTCATTGAGTAATCTGCACGTTTTTTCTCATATTATGTCTGTTCCTTTGCACCTAAAAAATAAAGTGTCCCTCTCAGTTTTCCTCTGCGCTTCTCTGCAAGAGAATGTGGCCTGCGTGTTTAAAAGGAAAACCACGTGGGCAATTCAAAATGTTAGAGAGACTGCCTCCCGTGATCAAGGCTCTGGTGAGCAGATCAACACTAAAATGAAGCAACAAAACGGTTAGAAGCCAGAGGCTACAAACCCAGTGCACTCAATAAAGCAAGGCTAAGAGCCAACAAGTTAGATCGATACAGTCTATTGAATGCCCCCATCCCAGACTCCCAGGTAACCAACTCCAATGAAAATAGCAACACCATAAGATTGATCACAAGTTACAGCCGCCAAGCACGCCAAATCTCTAATTTGGTCAGAGGACAGTGGCCTGTCATCCTAACAGACCCTGTACTTAAAGACATTTTGCCCAACAAGCCCACTGTGACCTATAGGAGGGCATTCAGCATGCGCAATGAGTTGGTCTCTAGCTCTCCGGAGGCACCTAAATATGATGACTGGTTATCACCCCGAAAAGGTTTTTTCCGATGTATTTCATGCCGCGCCTGTAAATTTGGCGTGAACACCAAATCCTATCTGACCCCTTTTTACTCTAAGCCTGTTACCATCAAGGCCCACTACACGTGCAAAACAGAACTAGCAGTATACGTACTCACCTGCACCTGTAATATGCGTTACGTTGGAAGCACTAAACTTCCGGTGCACCAACGTATTCTTCAGCACCTTAGGGCCATAGTGAACTGCGACCAGAGTTACCCAGTAGCTCGGCACTTTGACCAACATCACAATAGAAATTTGGCCCATCTAAATTACTTTGTGATCGATGCCGTGAGAACGACCAAGAAGGGTGGAGATTATGAAAGGCGGTTAAGACAATTAGAGTCACTGTATATTGTACGATTAAACAGCAAAACCCCGGGAGGTTTGAATATGGGAGAGGATTTGAGCAATTTTCTGTAATATGTCTCCCTGCTTTTGTGAGCATTAGGTCATTAATTATTATTCATTTCATGTGAGCTAACAATCAGTTAATTTTGTGATTTTTGTAAATTATATGACCCTTCGTCATATTTCCAACTTTTACCTTATCCCGCAGATAATCAAGTAACACAAAATGTGCATAGGCCGGTGGCAGCGGCCATGCGTTATCAAGTTCATCAAATGTCTATTCCACTTTGTCTGATACTGCTGCAAATTAAGATGTGAAGTAACATCTTAAGAGTAAGACTAAGATTTTAATGTCATTATTGTTATTCAATGTAAATTTTGATTTTACTTTTGGTCATGTTCACCAAATTCACTCCTTCACTATTTCTTTGATTTGTCTATGATTTTCATAAACAATGGACTATACATCAGCACGATATATGTGTGTATAAATATGTTCTTTTGATATATTTTGATTTGTATATCTCGCGCATTTACCATATTTATGGTTGGTCATGTTACACTCCATTATCATTGGGGCTGTTTTTCTTAGAATCTGTATTTGGATACATGTGATCACAAATTACCTACTATGGCATTTCTCAAAAAGTTAGGAGTGCATGTGTGTTTTATGATCCATTTTTTGATCACGCTTATTACCATCATGTATTTGAACAGATATTAATTCAACAACCATATATGAAGTATTTATAATTTAATGATAATACAGCATTTTTGCACCTTAAGTATAAAGGCAAAATCTATTTTGACCATATGTGTTCATCACAAGTATTTGTACTCTATAAAATGATTTACAGCACTTGATGAATCATACATAGTATGAATCTATATTTGGGATAGGTTTTTCCATTCCAAAATGGCCCCCACAGATGGTGTTTATATTGTATGGAGTTTTGAACTTTAGTCCTTCATCTATGTTGATGTACCTAATTTTGCATTGGGCGCCCTTTTTCAAATTCACTATGTGCTATTTAAGTGTGTATGAGTCCATTCCCCCGCTAACAGTGAGCAAGGGCGTTCACGCCCGAAACGCGTCTGTTCGACGATTTTTGCACCCCTGCACTTTATATGTGATTAATAAAGAATCATAACCTGAAGACTGGCTTTGGACGTTCTTATCGTTGTCTGCGTACTGGTGAGCGTGCATGAGGCTTTGTTGCACAGTGACCAGTTGGAGTTACATATATATATATATATATGTATTTTATTTCGTAGTTTGGTCCTATGTAGAACGCCGGCGCTCTTTTGATATAGCGTGGTGCCCTCCTCAAAACGACAGGACCAGAAGTAAAAATGCACACAGAAACCGTCTGGAAACCGGTAAGGAGGCACTCACTCAGGCAATATTCGGTTTTTAGACCAACTGCATTATTTTCAGCATACTCGTCTTAACCCAACGCGTTTCGCCTTCAGCCGAAACGCGTATATATGTATAACAAATACATTCATATATAAATAAAACAAACAAAATATCATACTGCAAAAAAATATATATAAGTTTTAGTTTACCACACAAGGACTGAACTGATTAAGTTATGAATTGCGAGTCCGAAGCAAGATGGCGGCCGCGTAGGAGGCCGGTAGCAGCACTTGTGATAACTGGCTGAATTGGCATAAGAAACCTCCTTACGGACCTTGGAAATGAATATTCTCTAAAAAGGGTAGAGAAAAAAAAGAAAAGCCCGCCAATGAAGAGAGCCCGGAGCTGCAGCTCTAGCGCCTGGGCTGAGTGGGTTGAGCTCGGTCTGACAATCTTGAAGCAAGCCGCTGCGGGATACGTATCCGGCGTGGACCGCGGCGAGTCGGCGTGTGGCCGCACGATGGGACCAAAAGCAGTTGCGAATGCTGGAGCACCCAAGGCAGGGGGTAACCGCCAAACTCGCAGTGGGATCGCGGCAGACCAAGACTCACCCGATCAGATGGATAAGACAGCCAGAAGCAGGCGGCGCTTGCAGCCGCAGACCTCTGGCGGTGAGCCCCAAGCGGAGAAGAAAGGAAGGGGCGGGGGAGCAGGGAAACCACATCCTGCCGGCCCCTCGGTGGCTGAGCTGTTCCAGCAAACCAGGGAAGCTCAGCCAGAAGGGAACACTGAAGGAAAGCGCAAACAAGGTCTGGAGCAGAGTCAGAGTGAGAGCCTGGATGCCCCTCCGGTGCAACTAGCAGGTACTGATTTACCCAAACCGCTTAAAGGAGATAGGCACCTGAAAATTGCAGCAACTAACACCTCTTTACTAGCAGGGGCTGGCAGTAAGGAAAACATTTCTGGGGAGTCTCCAGAGAAGGGTGACGAACTGGCAAAAGATGGAGCATAAGTAGATCTACCAGAGTTACGGTGCCTGAATTCCAACATTACATGGCACTTGGCTTGGTAGAAAATGAGAAAAACAACAAAGGGGAGCCGGATAGAGAACCCAGTGACTGCTTTTTTTCAGTCTCGGAAGGAACTGAGTGGTCTGAGGATGGCTTCAGCACTTCATCGGAGGCAAGCAACCAAGAATCAGATCCAGAAGAAAGTGACAAGGCACAGACCCTAAAAGCTAAAAAAGTCAAAATTCAAGTGTGCAGCGCCGAGATAAAAAAGATCTTAAAAGGGACTACACATCTGTGACTCAGTTGGCAGGCTCCTCAACGGGGTGATCCCCGGCGATGCTAGCTTGGTTCCTTCCACGCTGGAAGTTATATATCAGGCAATATTCTCACACAGGGAGGAGACTCGCCAGGATAGTCGAAAAGCCCAGTCAGCTATGTGAAAGAATCAAGGGGTCGTCATGAAACTGTCTAAAGCATGTGCTAATACAGGAGAAAGAGTGACAGACCTCGAGGCAAGAACCATAACTACAGAGGCAGATGTTTCAGAGGCACCAACGTTGACCAAAGAGCATGGATCACAAATCAAAGACATCCAGTGGAAGCTGGAGGACTTTGAAAATCGACAGAGAGGAAACAACTTGAGGGTGCTAGGGATACCGGAGGGGGTGGAACGGTCCGACCCCTGGGCATACAAAGTCGAGCTACTTAAGTCTTCGTTCCCAGAACTGTCAGAATGGAACTGGGCAGTGAAAGTACAAAGAGCTCAGCGCACCCCTTTCAAACTTAGATATCAGTTGAAAGAAGCCGCCAAGCCGCGTGCGATTCTTGTGTACCTGGGTAACTTTTTGCTTAGTCAGATAATCTCGGAGAATGCCAGACCCGAATCTAAAAGATCAAGCAGCGAGGCGTCGTTCACTGTGCGCCCTGACTTCTGTAATAATCCACATCTGTAAAGCGCGAACAATCACCCGTAAGGGTCTCTAGGCGCTGGGGGCCGTCTGGAAGATTAAGCAAGTTATAGCCAAGAGTCACATGGTGCTGGGCTAATCTGCTGCCGGAGCCGGGGTTTGAACCATGAGCCCCCGGGTTCTGAAGTCAGTCACCCTGGCCGCTGCGCCTCACCTCTTCCACTGTCACTCCACTGTTGAGAGACATTGGAGATTATGGTAGTTGATCAACCCCTTCCAGGACAAAAACATCCAAATCTATCTGATTAACCCAGCACAGCTCAAGGTGATCCATGATGGTTAGACGCGGTACTTCTCGTCGGAAATTAAAGCCAAGGAATTTCTTGACGGCATTCATTGTTTAGGATGACAAACGATGACATAGGATTCTTGGGTATGGAGCAATAAAAAAAATGTGTGGGGAATTAGGTACAGCTAAATAGACACGAGCGTGCAACACGGTTTTAAAGAAACCAAGGTCTAGAGTTGTTAAGTTCTATGAATTAAAAGGACCTCAGGGGGGAATCATCCCTAATCATAGGAACAGTATCAGCCTAATCACATATGCTGCGCACATCTCAGGTCAGAGCGCTTCATGGGATGGTGGCGGGGCAGGGTAGCTGGGAGGGGGAGGGGGAGACACAGGGAGGAGAGGAGGGGAAGGGGGAGGGGTGATGGTGGGTGGGAGGGGGCAGTTGTGGGGAGGAAACTAATACCCTGAACAATATACACAGTCAGGAAAAGTTTTTGCAAATAGAACTGTTACAATTGTGAAGTGGAAGCAGATGGTACAAGCATTCAAAAAGAATGGAGGAACTTAATATCGGTGCAATAAACATAGGGGGGTTAAATGAATAGAAGAAGAGGCAAAGGCTGTTTGTTAGGTTGAATGACCTTGATTTGATATGCATACAAGAGACCCACATTCTATGGGCAAAAAGAAACCTGTTGAATTTAAGGGGGTTTGATCTGCTGGCCTGCACCTCCCAAACTTTCACCGTCCGGGGTGTTGCAATTTTGGGAAAAACAGTTCTAGGTGGGGTTCAGAGCAAAATAGTAGATGCCCTAGGCCACTGGGCGGTGGTTGATCTAGGAATTGGGGTTACTCTATGCACCATATATGGTTCAAACCAAGATGATCCCGAGACTTTCGAACGTCTGGAAGTGGAGCTTGCAACGGGGCCTAGCCCACTGATTGTATGCGGCGATTTTAATATAGCAGCCGATCTGAGCAAAAAGAATAGCTGTAGTGGGCAGAAGCCCAAACTATACAGAGCTCTGATCTCCCTTATTTCTAGTCATGGGCTGGTAGATATCTGGGGAAACAAGGAGCCAAATAATGCAGGTTTTACTTATTGGTAATTAATTTTACTTAATTGATTAATTGATAAATATGTTAATTTTAGTAATTTATTTTCTGTAGCAGGTTGGGGGTTTATAGGGGAATAGGGTGGGAAGTAATTTAATTATAAATAATTAAATATGTTAATTTATTTATTTGTATTTATTTTGAAATAATTGTTAATTAATTATTAATTGGTAATTAATTAAAATATAATGGGTAATTAATTTTAACTAATTTATTATTTGATAATTATGTTAATTTTATTAATTTATTTTCTGTAGTGGGTTGTGGGTTTATAGGGAATAGGGTAGGGAGTAATTTAATTGTAAGTAATTCTATTTTTAAAATCTATTTTTTTATCTAATTTTTAATTATTTTTTATTTGTTAATTCATTTATTGTTAATTGGTAAATAATTTGTAGTAGTAGGTAATTATTTTTATTAATTCATTTTTATTTGTATTTTTAATTGATTCATTAATATATTATATAAAAGTGTTAATTATTGTAATTAATTTGTAATTGGTATTAATATTTATTTTATTTTTATTTATATATGAAGTATTTACTTTCCCTACTGTTGCACTCACTAGAGTGGGAATAGTAATTTTTACCCTCCTGCTATCCAACGCTTGCACTCTCTGGAGTGGGAATAGTAATTTTTACACCTACGCTATCCAACGCTTTCCCTACTGTTGCATTTTCTGGAGTGGGAATAGTAATTTTTACCCCTACGCTATCCAACGCTTTCCCTACTGTTGCACTCTCTGGAGTTGGAATAGTAATTTTTACCCCTACGCTATCCAGCGCTTTCCCTACTGTTGCACTCTCTGGAGTTGGAATAGTAATTTTTACCCATACGCTATCCACCGCTTTCCCAACTGATGCACTCTCTGGAGTGGGAATAGTAATTTTTACCCCTACGCTATCCAACGCTTTCCCTACTGTTGCACTCTCTGGAGTGGGAATAGTCCTTTTTACCCCTACGCTATCCAACGCTTCCCCTACTGTTGCACTCTCTGGAGTTGGAATAGTAATTTTTACACCTACGCTATCCAGCGCTTTCCCTACTGTTGCACTCTCTGGAGGTGGAATAGTAATTTTTACCCCTACGCTATCCAACGCTTTCCCTACTGTTGCACTCTCTGGAGTGGGAATAGTCATTTTTACCCCTACGCTATCCAGCGCTTTCCCTACTGTTGCACTCCCTGGAGTTGGAATAGTCATTTTTACCCCTACGCTATCCAGCGCTTTCCCTACTGTTGCACTCTCTGGAGTGGGAACAGTAATTTTTACCCCTATGCTATCCGACCCTTTCCCTACTGTTGAACTCACTGGAGTGGTAATAGTACATTTTTACTTACATTAATTATTTATTAGTTTTAAGGTTATTTAAGTATTTTAAGCATGTTTAAGTTTACTATATTTATTATTTCATTAATGTTTAATTAATTTAAAGCATTTTAAAAAATTCGATATTTTGACTAACTATGTGGTCGATTAGGATGGCGGACGGACTTGCGTCCGTGCGCCATCCCCAAGGTGGAGGGACCGTCCGCAAGGGCAGCGGCATTCCCTCCATGCCAATTAGGATGTGACGGCCACCCTGGCGGTCACATCCTGTATCTTTAACATTGCGGCGGGTGCTGCTTCAAGCAGCACCCGCCGCAATGTTAAAAATGCATGCATTGCATTTGCATCCACAAAGCGGCAGGCACCGCGCGGTGCCTGCCATATTGTGCATGCAAATGCAGGGTGGTACCATAGGCACCCTCCATGTGCACCCCCACCCCCCCTTTCACCATGGGGGCCAGCAAGAGCCCCACAGCAGCAAAGGTCCACGGCAGAAAAAACGCAGCGGAAAAGCATGTTTACACACGCTTCCTAATTTGGCTGGCGGTGTCTTGCAGACACCGCCACCAAATAGTGGTCTACACCCCACGGATCTGCAGCGGACGGACCTGCCGACCCACATTCACTTGCTTGGTCATCCACTATTAATGTTTCTTTCTTTGGTTGTACTACAGGTGTAGTTAGAACAGGAGGTCTGGGACTGGGACTAGTCTGTTTTTCTCCATATAAAGGAAGAACTGGACCTATAGTTACTGGAATTGTCAAGGCTTCAGGACTGACATTTAACTGTGTAATTTTCTGGAATAACTCATACCTGTGCTTAACTATTGCTTCTCGTTCTTTTTCCTGTAATGTTTTTTCTAATGATGCCTCATGTAATACTTGCGGAACTAAAGGTGGCTTTAAGAACGGGGCACTAGCATTTGTCTGATTCTGCTCTTCATTATAAGGTGGCGGATTTTTCATTAATAAATCCTCCAAGTAATCATCTTCTGGTTCAGTACTTGTCATTTCATTTTTAGTTTTCTCAGTACTTTTATTCCTTGTTTGTTCTTCTAGAGCTCGGACAGTATATAATGCTTCCACCAGCATAGATTGTCTCCATCGTTTCATCTGCTTATCTCTTGTCTCTTTAGGAAATTTAGGATAAAATGTACTAATACTGGTATCACTTCTAAATCTGTCTTGCTCAAAAGCCTCTATTTCCCATTCCTCCTATGCCTCATATTTGGTTAATCTGGGTCTTGGATCTAATTCATTCATGCGTGTTCTTAAATTATACAAAGCTCTAACATTAAAGGTACCATTTTCTGGAAATGCCAAAGTTCCATCATCTTTTGTATATTCTATCCAGTTTTCTAACCATATACAAGTATGGTAGCATGTTCGGTTGTGGAATAATAATCCCTTCTCTGGTTTTTATTGACTTAGCCTTTTTAAACAAATGTTTTACTTTCTTGGCAAACAGCATTTTTCTTGTATCTCCTTACATGATATAAGGTCTTCCTCTTATCATCTGTTCTTTAGCAAAACCTAGATATTTTCTAACTGGTCGATTTCCTAAGAATCCTGGATCTAAATGCCACATATATTTTATGCCGCTTTACTTCGTGATGACACTCAGTTTGTTCACGAAAAACTTCCAATGCAAAAATGTTTCTTATTTTCAATGACCAATCAATGATTAGAATACAAACAAGTTCAACCAATGGTTGCACGGCTTTTCCGTGAGATGAGTTCTCATGCTCCTGTGCTCACCCCTCCTTTACAAAATTACCTCAACTACACACCCACTGTGTCAACCAATACCAGCGCAGCTCTGAGTGACCTCAGCGCAGCTCCGCAACTGACTCCCTCCTTTGTAAAGGCAATACGAGAGTTCATTTGGATTCACTTTAACTACTCATTTTTATTACTTAACAACGTAAAAACATTTGCCACTGTGTCTGAGTGACTAATTCAAAAGGAAAGAATGATTTTTAATTCACTGCGAGTAACTCCCTTCTGTTCACTCTCAACACACTACAAGTAGATCCCTTCCGTCTACCTTTCAAACAAGCATCAGAGAACCTGTTACTCCCTCGGGCTTACCCTATCTAGGTTATTTAAGGCCAAAGTATCACCAATGAACCCCTTTGCTGTCAATCAAGCTCAGAAGAACCTGCTACTCCCTCAGTGTGACCCTTCCTAGGTGATATCACACTAAAGTTTTACTAAAGAACTCTTTGCTATCAACTATTCACACATTTATTCAGAAAAATCCCTAAGAACAGTGCTTTCGGTTTTACCTAACCATGCACTTTTTTCTACAAACAAGTGACCTCACTACAGAATGGCTTCCATTTACCATCTGCTATTCTGCCCCCGGGGTTTCCAGACAAAATATAAAACAGATACGAACAGTTTTGGTTAATGCATAAAATCAATAAAAATCAACAATCATTAATTACTAATCAATCAATATTTACTATCTACCTATCTACACTACTCTGCTACCAAAATAACTGATAAAGCGCGGCTTCACCTGCTCAACATACTCACCTGGGCCCAAATATCTATGTATATATTAAACAGGTAAACCTACACACTCTATTCAATTGTTTTTTTTTACCATTTGGATTTTATACCATTTATCTTACCAATCCAAGTCACCGATACCTATGTCCTAAAGGATCAAGGGAGTTAGAGAGAAAATAGTTAGCAATAATAACATGTAATATTTTTATGTATACCTACAAACTCAGAATAAAGTTTTAAATCTTTATCTAAGTATTTTAGAAAATGTATAACATGAAATTCAGATTAACTTCTTATTCTTTAGAATAATGCAGATTTATGAAAAATATAACATTGCAAATGCATTTGTAGAAAAATATCGTTAAGCATTTAGACAGAGGGTGGGTAAGAGAAAAGGAAAACAGAACAAATGACAAAACCCACACTTTATAGTTACCTATTTCGGTGTGATGACCAATCCTGGTCACAGGCTGAATCAAAGAGTAAAATAATCCCAAGTACTGGTCCCAGCAGGTAGGAACAGGTGCAAGCCAGAATTCAGTACCAGGACAGGATACGGACCAAATTGGATCAGCACAGGACCACCTCAGGACCACCACAGGCTCGCACCACAGTTAAAGTTCAAAACGCCAGCGTTGAAAACCCTCTCTGCAGCTAACAGTCGAACCACGATCGAGTCATCAATCTCCTTCCCAATAACCCTGATTGGATTATCGTATCTTTTGACAGAGTGCTCCGCCAGCAACTCTGCTCCACCTATTGAGTGCGTTGGGTCAGTGACAGGTCAGCTATTCGGACAAGTCGGACGATCTAACTAACTAAGCCTACCCTAGTTATACCATTTTTCAGGTCAGTGTACACTACCAAATGTTGCAAATGTGTAAATCCCACAATTTTATTGGACAAGAACGAGGAGTAGCCATCACACCATATTTTTCTAGAGGCAACTTGTCAATCATGTATTCATTACATCCCCTCCCATAACTTTATCAACCCATGTTCCTTTTATTCCTCCCGGTAGAGAAATGTATCACTGTTTTATTGTAATAAACAATTTTATCAATTCAGCTTCCTCTGTCAAGGCAAGAAGTTCATTCTTTTCCGCCTTTCATGTCCATCTTGGCCATGATTCAAGGCTACAGCTTCTGTAACTTCAGGACTTGTCACGCAGTCGCAGTTTCTCCAAAGATGGAGTTCAGCAAAGCATTTAGACCCCATTCAGTTTGTCATGTAAAAATAGAAGAGAACAGTTTTAGAGACACAGAATAAATGAATACACTGTATACCACTTCTTTCTACTCTGCTCCCATTATTTTATGTTATACTATTGCGTTAGAGATTATGCGAAACAGACAACTTAGCAAGGCAGCGGTGCAGGACACATAACGGCCATCTTAGTTCTATTGCGCAGAAGCAGAAGTTTTCCCTCCAAACACATCACGTGGGCATGACAGACGCATGCGCAGTAGAAAATCCCGCATAGCTGCAGCCATTTTAGTGCAAGCGGATTATTGTTAGTAAAAGCACATTGACAAGCTTCCCCTAGATACCTTATATGCCATGTAATGCAATATTAATAAGACAAAAACATGTTAGTTAGTACATTAATGTTATTACGAGAGGGTTGAGTACAAGCAAGTCACTTTACGTGTAAAACCTTGCTCCATCACCGTTATCAGTGCAAAATGTATTTTATTTCATTATTTTCATCAGCAGCTATTGGCCATAACGTGTTTCAGCCCCGGAGGGCCTTGATCACATTACATATATATATATATATATATATATATTTCTACAAAGGTCCAAGACTTCGAAGACGCACTCTTAGCAGTTGGAAAGCAGGCAGCTTTATTAACATTGAGAACCGGCATCTTCAATTGATGTGAGCATTCTGTACCGACGTGTTTCAAAGCCGTAGTTTCTTTATCATGGGCAGCTCGAGGTTTCACACAGATTACTCCAATCAGTCTTTTAAATGCATGCAAGGACCCGCAGTGGGTTGTGCTTAGTGCTCTGTTAAGTACAATGCATGCTGGAATACCGAGTACTGATTGGAGAAGTTTGTTTACCCAAAGTGAGTTCTGTTCGTCCTTTTTTTAAAAGCAATGTTTTGCCCTCCATTGGGCCCCCAGTTGTCATGCAGGTTAATTTTCTCACAACTCCTACGCTGATCGCGGCGTCGGCATAGTTCCTGTAGCCGCGCAGCTTCTCCTGTCTTGCGGAAATGGTGCAGCCTTCACGGCGAGACAGCCGTTTAAGTATTTTTCTACAAAGGTCCAAGACTTCGAAGACGCACTCTTAGCAATTGTAAAGCAGGCATCTTTATTAACATTGAGAACCGGCATCTTCAATTGACGTGAGCATTCTGTACCGACGCGTTTCAAAGCCGTAGCTTATTCATCATGGGCAGCTCGAGGTTTCACACAGATTACTCCAATCAGTTTTTAAATGCATGCAAGCACCCGCAGTGGGTTGTGCTTAGTGCTCTGTTATGTACAATGCATGCTGGGATACCGAGTACCCATTGGAGAAGTTACTTTACCCAACGTGAGTTCTGTGTGTCCTTTATTTAAAAGCAATGTTTTGCCCTCCAGTGGGCCCCCAGTTGTCATGCAGGTTAATTTTCCCACAACTCCTACGCTGATCGCAGCGTCGGCATACTTCTGGTAGCCGCGCAGCTTCTCCTGTCTTGCGGAAATGGTGCAGCCTTCACGGCAAAACAGCCGTTTAATTATTTTTCTACAAAGGTCCAAGACTTCGAAGACGCACTCTTAGCAGTTGTAAAGCAGGCAGCTTTATTAACATTGAGAACCGGCATCTTCAATTGAGGTGAGCATTCTGTACCGACGCGTTTCAAAGCCGCAGCTTCTTCATCATGGGCAGCCCGAGGTTTCACATAGATTACTCCAATCGTCGGGATTGGAGAAATTTCTTTACCCAAAGTGAGTTCCGTGTGTCCTTTATTAAAAAGCAATGTGGACATTTGTAGAAAAATAATTAAACAGCTGTCTCGCCGTGAAGGCTGCACCATTTCCGCAAGACAGGAGAAGCTGCGCGTCTACAGGAACTATGCCGAAGTCTTCGAAGTCTTGGACCTTTGTAAAATATATATATATATATATATATATATATATATATATATATATATATACCAACACATTTGCCACGCAGGGAGCCTGACCTTAGCAGGGCGGTCAGTGCATCTGGTGCGAGGCTTCCAGATAATATGTTCCACACTCCTCCTTTACCTTCGAAAGAAGCACACTGACTCTGGAAATGTTGCTTTCGAAATCCTTTATTCATGGAATGACACGGAGGCCAAGAGGCTCACTGTTCCCAACGTTTCTGCTCACCAGAGCCTTGATCACGGGAGGCAGTCTCTCTAACATTTTGAATTGCCCACGTGGTTTTCCTTTTAAACACGCAGGCCACATTCTCTTGCAGAGAAGCGCAGAGGAAAACTTTCACGACTTTTGAATTGCATGCAGAATACTATTTTCAAACCATGTCTTTCATTGAGTAATCTGCACGTTTTTTCTCATATTATGTCTGTTCCTTTGCACCTAAAAAATAAAGTGTCCCTCTCAGTTTTCCTCTGCGCTTCTCTGCAAGAGAATGTGGCCTGCGTGTTTAAAAGGAAAACCACGTGGGCAATTCAAAATGTTAGAGAGACTGCCTCCCGTGATCAAGGCTCTGGTGAGCAGATCAACACTAAAATGAAGCAACAAAACGGTTAGAAGCCAGAGGCTACAAACCCAGTGCACTCAATAAAGCAAGGCTAAGAGCCAACAAGTTAGATCGATACAGTCTATTGAATGCCCCCATCCCAGTCTCCCAGGTAACCAACTCCAATGAAAATAGCAACACCATAAGATTGATCACAAGTTACAGCCGCCAAGCACGCCAAATCTCTAATTTGGTCAGAGGACAGTGGCCTGTCATCCTAACAGACCCTGTACTTAAAGACATTTTGCCCAACAAGCCCACTGTGCCCTATAGGAGGGCATTCAGCATGCGCAATGAGTTGGTCTCTAGCTCTCCGGAGGCACCTAAATATGATGACTGGTTATCACCCCGAAAAGGTTTTTTCCGATGTATTTCATGCCGCGCCTGTAAATTTGGCGTTAACACCAAATCCTATCTGACCCCTTTTTACTCTAAGCCTGTTACCATCAAGGCCCACTACACGTGCAAAACAGAACTAGCAGCATACGTACTCACCTGCACCTGTAATATGCGTTACGTTGGAAGCACTAAACTTCCGGTGCACCAACGTATTCTTCAGCACCTTAGGGCCATAGTGAACTGCGACCAGAGTTACCCAGTAGCTCTGCACTTTGACCAACATCACAATAGAAATTTGGCCCATCTGAATTACTTTGTGATCGATGCCGTGAGAACGACCAAGAAGGGTGGAGATTATGAAAGGCGGTTAAGACAATTAGAGTCACTGTATATTGTACGATTAAACAGCAAAACCCCGGGAGGTTTGAATATGGGAGAGGATTTGAGCAATTTTCTGTAATATGTCTCCCTGCTTTTGTGAGCATTAGGTCATTAATTATTATTCATTTCATGTGAGCTAACAATCAGTTAATTTTGTGATTTTTGTAAATTATATGACCCTTCGTCATATTTCCAACTTTTACCTTATCCCGCAGATAATCAAGTAACACAAAATGTGCATAGGCCGGTGGCAGCGGCCATGCGTTATCAAGTTCATCAAATGTCTATTCCACTTTGTCTGATACTGCTGCAAATTAAGATGTGAAGTAACATCTTAAGACTAAGATTTTAATGTCATTATTGTTATTCAATGTAAATTTTGATTTTACTTTTGGTCATGTTCACCAAATTCACTCCTTCACTATTTCTTTGATTTGTCTATGATTTTCATAAACAATGGACTATACATCAGCACGATATATGTGTGTATAAATATGTTCTTTTGATATATTTTGATTTGTATATCTCGCGCATTTACCATATTTATGGTTGGTCATGTTACACTCCATTATCATTGGGGCTGTTTTTCTTAGAATCTGTATTTGGATACATGTGATCACAAATTACCTACTATGGCATTTCTCAAAAAGTTAGGAGTGCATGTGTGTTTTATGATCCATTTTTTGATCACGCTTATTACCATCATGTATTTGCACAGATATTAATTCAACAACCATATATGAAGTATTTATAATTTAATGATAATACAGCATTTTTGCACCTTAAGTATAAAGGCAAAATCTATTTTGACCATATGTGTTCATCACAAGTATTTGTACTCTATAAAATGATTTACAGCAATTGATGAATCATACATAGTATAAATCTATATTTGTAATGTTATATTTGGGATAGGTTTTTCCATTCCAAAATGGCCCCCACAGATGGTGTTTATATTGTATGGAGTTTTGAACTTTAGTCCTTCATCTATGTTGATGTACCTAATTTTGCATTGGGCGCCCTTTTTCAAATTCACTATGTGCTATTTAAGTGTGTATGAGTCCATTCCCCCGCTAACAGTGAGCAAGGGCGTTCACGCCCGAAACGCGTCTGTTCGACGATTTTTGCACCCCTGCACTTTATATGTGATTAATAAAGAATCATAACCTGAAGACTGGCTTTGGACGTTCTTATCGTTGTCTGCGTACTGGTGAGCGTGCATGAGGCTTTGTTGCACAGTGACCAGTTGGAGTTACATATATATATATATATATATATGTATTTTATTTCGTAGTTTGGTCCTATGTAGAACGCCGGCGCTCTTTTGATATAGCGTGGTGCCCTCCTCAAAACGACAGGACCAGTCGTAAAAATGCACACAGAAACCGTCTGGAAACCGGTAAGGAGGCACTCACTCAGGCAATATTTGGTTTTTAGACCAACTGCTTTATTTTCAGCATACTCGTCTTAACCCAACGCGTTTCGCCTTCAGCCGAAACGCGTATATATGTATAACAAATACATTCATATATAAATAAAACAAACAAAATATCATACTGCAAAAAAATATATATAAGTTTAGGTTTACCACACAAGGACTGAACTGATTAAGTTATGAATTGCGAGTCCGAAGCAAGATGGCGGCCGCGTAGGAGGCCGGTAGCAGCACTTGTGATAACTGGCTGAATTGGCATAAGAAACCTCCTTACGGACCTTGGAAATGAATATTCTCTAAAAAGGGGAGAGAAAAAAAAAAAAAGCCCGCCAATGAAGAGAGCCCGGAGCTGCAGCTCTAGCGCCTGGGCTGAGTGGGTTGAGCTCGGTCTGACAATCTTGAAGCAAGCCGCTGCGGGATACGTATTCGGCGTGGACCGCGGCGAGTCGGCGTGTGGCCGCACGATGGGACCAAAAGCAGTTGCGAATGCTGGAGCACCCAAGGCAGGGGGTAACCGCCAAACTCGCAGTGGGATCGCGGCAGACCAAGACTCACCCGATCAGATGGATAAGACAGCCAGAAGCAGGCGGCGCTTGCAGCCGCAGACCTCCGGCGGTGAGCCCCAAGCGGAGAAGAAAGGAAGGGGCGGAGGAGCAGGGAAACCACATCCTGCCGGCCCCTCGGTGGCTGAGCTGTTCCAGCAAACCAGGGAAGCTCAGCCAGAAGGGAACACTGAAGGAAAGCGCAAACAAGGTCTGGAGCAGAGTCAGAGTGAGAGCCTGGATGCCCCTCCGGTGCAACTAGCAGGTACTGATTTACCCAAACCGCTTAAAGGAGATAGGCACCTGAAAATTGCAGCAACTAACACCTCTTTACTAGCAGGGGCTGGCAGTAAGGAAAACATTTCTGGGGAGTCTCCAGAGAAGGGTGACGAACTGGCAAAAGATGGAGCATAAGTAGATCTACCAGAGTTACGGTGCCTGAATTCCAACATTACATGGCACTTGGCTTGGTAGAAAATGAGAAAAACAACAAAGGGGAGCCGGATAGAGAACCAAGTGACTGCTTTTTTTCAGTCTCGGAAGGAACTGAGTGGTCTGAGGATGGCTTCAGCACTTCATCGGAGGCAAGCAACCAAGAATCAGATCCAGAAGAAAGTGACAAGGCACAGACCCTTAAGCTAAAAAAGTCAAAATTCAAGTGTGCAGCGCCGAGATAAAAAAGATCTTAAAAGGGACTACACATCTGTGACTCAGTTGGCAGGCTCCTCAACGGGGTGATCCCCGGCGATGCTAGCTTGGTTCCTTCCACGCTGGAAGTTATATATCAGGCAATATTGTCACACAGGGAGGAGACTCGCCAGGATAGTCGAAAAGCCCAGTCAGCTATGTGAAAGAATCAAGGGGTCGTCATGAAACTGTCTAAAGCATGTGCTAATACAGGAGAAAGAGTGACAGACCTCGAGGCAAGAACCATAACTACAGAGGCAGATGTTTCAGAGGCACCAACGTTGACCAAAGAGCATGGATCAAAAATCAAAGACATCCAGTGGAAGCTGGAGGACTTTGAAAATCGACAGAGAGGAAACAACTTGAGGGTGCTAGGGATACCGGGGGGGGTGGAACGGTCCGACCCCTGGGCATACAAAGTCGAGCTACTTAAGTCCTCGTTCCCAGAACTGTCAGAATGGAACTGGGCAGTGAAAGTACAAAGAGCTCAGCGCACCCCTTTCAAACTTAGATATCAGTTGAAAGAAGCCGCCAAGCCGCGTGCGATTCTTGTGTACCTGGGTAACTTTTTGCTTAGTCAGATAATCTCGGAGAAGGCCAGACCCGAATCTAAAAGATCAAGCAGCGAGGCGTCGTTCACTGTGCGCCCTGACTTCTGTAATAATCCACATCTGTAAAGCGCGAACAATCACCCGTAAGGGTCTCTAGGCGCTGGGGGCCGTCTGGAAGATTAAGCAAGTTATAGCCAAGAGTCACATGGTGCTGGGCTAATCTGCTGCCGGAGCCGGGGTTTGAACCATGAGCCCCCGGGTTCTGAAGTCAGTCACCCTGGCCGCTGCGCCTCACCTCTTCCACTGTCACTCCACTGTTGAGAGACATTGGAGATTATGGTAGTTGATCAACCCCTTCCAGGACAAAAACATCCAAATCTATCTGATTAACCCAGCACAGCTCAAGGTGATCCATGATGGTTAGACGCGGTACTTCTCGTCGGAAATTAAAGCCAAGGAATTTCTTGACGGCATTCATTGTTTAGGATGACAAACGATGACATAGGATTCTTGGGTATGGAGCAATAAAAAAAATGTGTGGGGAATTAGGTACAGCTAAATAGACACGAGCGTGCAACACGGTTTTAAAGAAACCAAGGTCTAGAGTTGTTAAGTTCTATGAATTAAAAGGACCTCAGGGGGGAATCATCCCTAATCATAGGAACAGTATCAGCCTAATCACATATGCTGCGCACATCTCAGGTCAGAGCGCTTCATGGGATGGTGGCGGGGCAGGGTAGCTGGGAGGGGGAGGGGGAGACACAGGGAGGAGAGGAGGGGAAGGGGGAGGGGTGATGGTGGGTGGGAGGGGGCAGTTGTGGGGAGGAAACTAATACCCTGAACAATATACACAGTCAGGAAAAGTTTTTGCAAATAGAACTGTTACAATTGTGAAGTGGAAGCAGATGGTACAAGCATTCAAAAAAGAATGGAGGAACTTAATATCGGTGCAATAAACATAGGGGGGTTAAATGAATAGAAGAAGAGGCAAAGGCTGGGGGAGTTTGTTAGGTTGAATGACCTTGATTTGATATGCATACAAGAGACCCACATTCTATGGGCAAAAAGAAACCTGTTGAATTTAAGAGGGTTTGATCTGCTGGCCTGCACATCCCAAACTTTCACCGTCCGGGGTGTTGCAATTTTGGGAAAAACAGTTCTAGGTGGGGTTCAGAGCAAAATAGTAGATGCCCTAGGCCTCTGGGCGGTGGTTGATCTAGGAATTGAGGTTACTCTATGCACCATATATGGTTCAAACCAAGATGATCCCGAGACTTTCGAACGTCTGGAAGTGGAGCTTGCAACGTGGCCTAGCCCACTGATTGTATGCGGCGATTTTAATATAGCAGCCGATCTGAGCAAAAAGAATAGCTGTAGTGGGCAGAAGCCCAAACTATACAGAGCTCTGATCTCCCTTATTTCTAGTCATGGGCTGGTAGATATCTGGGGAAACAAGGAGCCAAATAATGCAGGTTTTACTTATTTTTCTGGCCCGCATAAAAAATATACAAAGCTTGACTACTTCTTGGCATCATCTACGCTGATCAATGTTATGTTAATGTTATGTTAATTGGGCTCTTCTATAGCGCAACGGCTACTCACAATGGAGTGTCCCGGCGCTTTGGCGAAGAGGACCTTTATTGGAAAGGAAACATAACTGAGAATAAAAGACATCACAATTCATAAGTAAAAAGCCATGTTTTTAATGCCTTTCTAAAAGACAACAGACTAGGGGCCTGTCTAAGAGCAATCGGAAGTTCATTCCAAGCACGTGGGGCCAGGTAATGAAACGAGCGCCCCCCTTGTCTGGCTCGTTTGATGGATGGAACGAACATTTTGGATAAGGAGGCGGAACGAAGAGCTCTACTCGGTTGGTACAAAGCAAGGCGCTTTCTAATATACCTAGGGCCCGAGTCATGGAGGGCCTTATAGGTTAGCGTCAAGCTTTTAAACAGCACCCTTTTGGCTATGGGAAGCCAGTGCAATTCCTTCAGCAAGTTTGAAGCGCTAGCTCGTCTAGGAAGACCATAAATAGCCCGAGCAGCTGAATTTTGCACAACCTGGAGTCTCCTAACAAGATATTTAGGAAGGCCTAAATAAAGGGCATTAGCATAGTCCATGCGCGACCCTACCAGTGCCTGGACAATAACCCTTCGATGATTCACAGAAATCAAAGGGAGGAATTTCCTGAGCATCCGCAGGATACCAAAACACTTCCCTGCAAGACAGGCTATTTGAGGTCCAAAAGTCAACTCATTGTCAACAATGATGCCAAGATTTTTAGCCTTGGTACTAGCATTGGTAGGAGGAAAAAGATCCTGAGGCCACCAACTTTTCCAGTTTGGTTCAGAGACACATCCGAAAAAGAGCAGCTCCGATTTGTCGGAGTTGCATTTCAGGCCGTGTCTCTTGAACCAATCAAAGACTGCTTCTAAGCAGCCTCTGATACGGGTCCCATCAAACACAATATAAAGGGGGGATTGGAAAACTTTCAAAAGTGATCTCTGATCACAGTCCATTAGTATTGCATATCGAGGCTGACACTCCCAAAATGAGATATTCTAAATGGACTTTTGATCGGAAGTTACTGGTTAACAAGGTATACATCGAGCACTTGAAGAAGTGGGCGCAGGCTTTTCTAGACAACAACTGGTACAGTGCCAGCCAAAACACAGTATGGGATGCATTTAAAGCTGCTCTTAGAGGGGAAACAATTAGCTTTGTTGCAAGGCAAAGAAAATAGGTCTGAATTGAGAACGACAGGTTATTGGGGGATCTAATTAGCACAGAAGAACAGCATACAGCAGCTATATCTCAGGGGGAAGAGACGTTATAGGCACAGCATAGAATCCATCTGAGCTAAATAAATAGCTAGTGCAGAAAGCGGCGGATGAACACCAAGCACAACGGGGTAAATCTTATGAAATGGGCGAACCAGCAGGGAAACTTTTAGTGCTCCAAATCAGGCAAAAAAGCTCCAGAAGCCTAATGACAGCTAACCGGGAATTCACAGATCCCAAAGATATACTCATTGTACTCAAGGATTATTATCAGCTGCTATATGATCAAGAGCAGCAAGTAAAATCGCCTAGGCGGGATGAGGCGGAACCAGGCCCCCAGTTAGCTAGTTAGGCATAAGAGAAACTGGATAGAGACTTCTCAATAGAGGAAGTAATCAAAGCACAACAAGAACTACCAGCAGGGAAGGCAGCGGGCCCTGATAGCATCCCAGTGGAGGTATACAGGTGTATACAAACTATAATTGCCCCTTTATTGCTAGACTTATTTACCCAAGTTCAACATAATGGTAATATTCCAGAAATGTGGACGGAAACAAATATTGTAGTTTTCCACAAAAAAGGTAAGCCAGCAAATAACTCTGCACCCTATAGACCAATCTCCCTCATAAATACGGATACCAAACTATATTCAAAATTGTTAGCAAAGAGGTTGAGGAGGGTCATAGGCAGTCTGGTCTTGCGGTGGCAACATGGGTTCATCCCAGGTCGTGGGACGACAGAACATATAAGGCGGATGGCCATGATCCTCCTCGGCGAGGAGAAGGCTTTTGATCGTGTAGCTTAGACGTATTTGTGGGGGATATTGGAGCAAAAATGGTTCGGGCCCATAATTATTAAAGCAATGAAGGCAATGTTCTCGGACTCAAATGCAATTAATGGGGGGTAGTTCGGATAGTATCCATATTTCCAGAGGGACGAGACAGGGATGTCCCTGTTCACCAATATTGTTTGCCCTGTACATAGACCCCTGATAGAAAGACGGTTGGGGTGTCAAGACATTAAGCCTATCTCCACCAATGGCTTTGAGACTAAACTTCTAGCCTATGCAGATGATCTTGCTATTTTAACAATGGACCCAAATATTGCTATAGGAGCAGTTACCCTGATCGCCAGGGAATTTGGACAGAAATCAGGGTATTTGTTGAAGGAAAGTAAGACCCTTATAGTTTGCACACATAACATCAATATGAGTGATCCTAGGTGTACAGAGAGCGCGTCTATCTTGGGGTGCGAATAAGTCCAGCAGTTAATTCAATAGCTAAGATCAATTTTGACCCAATAGTGAAGACAATCTCTACAGATCTGAAAAGGATAGATGGTATGCATTTATCTGGTTTTGGGAGAGGAAATGTTCTAACAATTACCATGCTCCCTAAAATTTGATATTTGTTTCAGTCCATACCCCTCATGATTGATGAGTCTATTATGAAAACGCTTGAGGCCACATTTGCGAATTGTATCTGGCAATACGGAAAGTTAGGCGCTCTCTGAAATATCTGACACTCCCACAGGCAAGAGGAGGGTTTGCGTTTCCAAATATCAGATTTAATCAATGGGCTTGCCTTCTGTGCCAGATGGTGGTATTAATTGTCCCGGTCAGTGGGGAAGCTGTTGAAGAAGCATGCCACTCTACCCTCCCTTCGATTTTCGAGCTTATAATGGGAAGTGAGGCCAAAGGGCTGCTGATTCACAAAATAGATGGGAGCTATTATAAGAAGGTGAGGTTTAAGGTTATGTATAGTGTGTGGGAAGTATGGAAGAAAGTTCAAAAAGCTATGCTAATCCCAAAAATAAACTACTATACACCACTATGGAGATCACATGCCTTACCAAATGTATTTTATGACATGATGGGTGACATATTTAAAGGAGATCAGCTACTCCCATTCGGCGCTATACAGCAGAAGTACGGGATTCCAGGTGGTCAGGATTTTAAATATGTTCAAATTCATAGAAGCTTAGCGGGTCACAGGCCATCGGTATCTCCGGGGATAAACTCTATTTAATGGAGCAAATTGCAAGGAGTGGCAGAATGATCAAAATATCTATGGTACCCTGTTACAAAACATACATGATGATCTGGAGAAAACTGAATCCGTGTGGACATTAAAATTAAATGATCCAGATGCTGATTTGTATAAGGTGCTGCAAATAGCAGGTACAATCTTTCGCGCCACCAACCTAAAGGCACAACATTATAAGACCCTATTTAACGTCTATTTTACTCATGCCAAATTGTTTTAAGTTGGGTAAAGGAGAGGATGATAAGTGCCCAAGGTGCAGGGAAGGACCAGCCACCTTGATCCATATGTTCCATGATTGCGATAGGCTGCGATTAATCAAAAAGAGATGGTAAGATTTTGGAAGGGGCTGCTAGGGCATAAGATCAACATATCCCCTAACCTTATGATTCTAGGCCATGATAAGAGTCTGCGGTACAAAAGGGGGTGGTGATGGACGGAGCATCTGAATCAATCAAACACTCACAACCAGTCAAAAGATCTGGGTTTAATCCATCACCGTTCTTTAGCCCACTCTGCCACCCCAGTTCAGACATGGCTTTATGCAAATCAGTCTGACCCTGTGCCTCATGGGAACAGTCCAGCCCGAACTGCCAAACCATGTCTTCCCGGAACCGGACACAAGCTTCCGAGGACCGGTTTCTGGCAGTCAAGCCGTCTTCAGCCCGGCTTGCTTGAATCCAGTGGCAAAGTGAGCAAGGGACTCAGGTCTGAGCATACCCTGCCACACTTATGGCAGCCAAAAGTGGTACAAAAGGGGGTGGTGATGGACGGAGCATCTGAATCAATCAAACACTCTCACCCAGTCAAAAGATCTGGGTTTAATTCATCACCGTTCTTTAGCCCACTCTGCCACCCCAGTTCAGACATGGCTATATGCAAATCAGTTTGACCCTGTGCCTCATGGGAACAGTCCAGCCCAAACTGCCAAGCCATGTCTTCCCTGGACCGGAAACAAGCTTCCGAGGACCGGTTTCTGGCATTCCAGCCGTCTTCAGCCCGGCTTGCTTGAATCCAGTAGCAAAGTGAGCAAGGGACTCACGTCTGAGCATACCCTGCCACACTTATGGTGGCCAAAAGCGGTACAAAAGGGGGTGGTGATGGACGGAGCATCTGAATCAATCAAACACTCACACCCAGTCAAAAGATCTGGGTTTAATCCATCACCGTTCTTTAGCCCACTCTGCCACCCCAGTTCAGACATGGCTATATGCAAATCAGTCTGACCCTGTGCCTCATGGGAACAGTCCAGCCCGAACTGCCAAGCCATGTCTTCCCTGGACCAGGAAACAAGCTTCCGAGGACCGGTTTCTGGCATTCCAGCCGTCTTCAGCCCGGCTTGCTTGAATCCAGTGGCAAAGTGAGCAAGGGACTCACGTCTGAGCATACCCTGCCACACTTATGGCGGCCAAAACCGGTACAAAAGGGGGTGGTGATGGACGGAGCATCTGAATCAATCAAACACTCACACCCAGTCAAAAGATCTGGGTTTAATCCATCACCGTTCTTTAGCCCACTCTGCCACCCCAGTTCAGACATGCCTATATGCAAATCAGTCTGACCCTGTGCCTCATGTGAACAGTCCAGCCCGAACTGCCAAGCCATGTCTTCCCTGGACCGGAAACAAGCTTCCGAGGACCGGTTTCTGGCATTCCAGCCGTCTTCAGCCCGGCTTGCTTGAATCCAGTGGCAAAGTGAGCAAGGGACTCACGTCTGAGCATACCCTGCCACACTTATGGTGGCCAAAAGTGGTACAAAAGGGGGTGGTGATGGACGGAGCATCTGAATCAATCAAACACTCACACCCAGTCAAAAGATCTGGGTTTAATCCATCACCATTCTTTAGCCCACTCTGCCACCCCAGTTCAGACATGGCTATATGCAAATCAGTCTGACCCTGTGCCTCATGGGAACAGTGCAGCCCAAACTGCCAATCCATGTCTTCCCTGGACCGGAAACAAGCTTCCGAGGACCGGTTTCTGGCATTCCAGCCGTCTTCAGCCCGGCTTGCTTGAATCCAGTGGCAACGTGAGCAAGGGACTCAGGTCTGAGCATACCCTGCCACACTCATGGTGGCCAAAAGCACTACAAAAGGGGGTGGTGATGGACGGAGCATCTGAATCAATCAAACACTCACACCCAGTCAAAAGATCTGGGTTTAATCCATCACCGTTCTTTAGCCCACTCTGCCACCCCAGTTCAGACATGGCTATATGCAAATCAGTCTGACCCTGTGCCTCATGGGACAGTCCAGCCCGAACTGCCAAGCCATGTCTTCCCTGGACCGGAAACAAGCTTCCGAGGACCGGTTTCTGGCATTTCAGCCGTCTTCAGCCCAGCTTGCTTGAATCCAGTGGCAAAGTGAGCAAGGGACTCACGTCTGAGCATACCCTGCCACACTTATGGCGGCTAAAAGAGGTACAAAAGGGGGTGGTAATGGACGGAGCATCTGAATCAATCAAACACTCACACCCAGTCAAAAGATCTGGGTTTAAATCCATCACCGTTCTTGAGCCCACTCTGCCACCCCAGTTCAGGCATGGCTATATGCAAATCAGTCTGACCCTGTGCCTCATGGGAACAGCCCAGCCCGAACTGCCGAGCCATGTCTTCCCTGGACCGGAAACAAGCTTCCGAGGACCGGTTTCTGGCATTCCAGCCGTCTTCAGCCCGGCTTGCTTGAATCCAGTGGCAAAGTGAGCAAGGGACTCACGTTTGAGCATACCCTGCCACACTTATGGCGGCCAAAAGCGGTACAAAAGGGGGTGGTATGGACGGAGCATCTGAATCAATCAAACACTCACACCCAGTCAAAAGATCTGGGTTTAATCCATCACCGTTCTTTAGCCCACTCTGCCACCCCAGTTCAGACATGGCTATAAGCAAATCAGTCTGACCCTGTGCCTCATGGGAACAGTCCAGCCCGAACTGCCAAGCCATGTCTTCCCTGGACCGGAAACAAGCTTCCGAGGACCGGTTTCTGGCATTCCAGCCGTCTTCAGCCCGGCTTGCTTGAATCCAGTGGCAAAGTGAGCAAGGGACTCACGTCTGAGCATACCCTGCCACACTTATGGCAGCCAAAAGTGGTACAAAAGGGGGTGGTGATGGACGGAGCATCTGAATCAATCAAACACTCTCACCCAGTCAAAAGATCTGGGTTTAATTCATCACCGTTCTTTAGCCCACTCTGCCACCCCAGTTCAGACATGGCTATATGCAAATCAGTTTGACCCTGTGCCTCATGGGAACAGTCCAGCCCAAACTGCCAAGCCATGTCTTCCCTGGACCGGAAACAAGCTTCCGAGGACCGGTTTCTGGCATTCCAGCCGTCTTCAGCCCGGCTTGCTTGAATCCAGTAGCAAAGTGAGCAAGGGACTCACGTCTGAGCATACCCTGCCACACTTATGGCGGCCAAAAGCGGTACAAAAGGGGGTGGTGATGGACGGAGCATCTGAATCAATCAAACACTCACACCCAGTCAAAAGATCTGGGTTTAATCCATCACCGTTCTTTAGCCCACTCTGCCACCCCAGTTCAGACATGGCTATATGCAAATCAGTCTGACCCTGTGCCTCATGGGAACAGTCCAGCCCGAACTGCCAAGCCATGTCTTCCCTGGACCAGGAAACAAGCTTCCGAGGACCGGTTTCTGGCATTCCAGCCGTCTTCAGCCCGGCGTGCTTGAATCCAGTGGCAAAGTGAGCAAGGGACTCACGTCTGAGCATACCCTGCCACACTTATGGCGGCCAAAACCGGTACAAAAGGGGGTGGTGATGGACGGAGCATCTGACTCAATCAAACACTCACACCCAGTCAAAAGATCTGGGTTTAATCCATCACCGTTCTTTAGCCCACTCTGCCACCCCAGTTCAGCCATGCCTATATGCAAATCAGTCTGACCCTGTGCCTCATGTGAACAGTCCAGCCCGAACTGCCAAGCCATGTCTTCCCTGGACCGGAAACAAGCTTCCGAGGACCGGTTTCTGGCATTCCAGCCGTCTTCAGCCCGGCTTGCTTGAATCCAGTGGCAAAGTGAGCAAGGGACTCACGTCTGAGCATACCCTGCCACACTTATGGCGGCCAAAAGTGGTACAAAAGGGGGTGGTGATGGACGGAGCATCTGAATCAATCAAACACTCACACCCAGTCAAAAGATCTGGGTATAATCCATCACCATTCTTTAGCCCACTCTGCCACCCCAGTTCAGACATGGCTATATGCAAATCAGTCTGACCCTGTGCCTCATGGGAACAGTGCAGCCCAAACTGCCAATCCATGTCTTCCCTGGACCGGAAACAAGCTTCCGAGGACCGGTTTCTGGCATTCCAGCCGTCTTCAGCCCGGCTTGCTTGAATCCAGTGGCAAAGTGAGCAAGGGACTCAGGTCTGAGCATACCCTGCCACACTCATGGTGGCCAAAAGCACTACAAAAGGGGGTGGTGATGGACGGAGCATCTGAATCAATCAAACACTCACACCCAGTCAAAAGATCTGGGTTTAATCCATCACCGTTCTTTAGCCCACTCTGCCACCCCAGTTCAGACATGGCTATACGCAAATCAGTCTGACCCTGTGCCTCATGGGACAGTCCAGCCCGAACTGCCAAGCCATGTCTTCCCTGGACCGGAAACAAGCTTCCGAGGACCGGTTTCTGGAATTTCAGCCGTCTTCAGCCCAGCTTGCTTGAATCCAGTGGCAAAGTGAGCAAGGGACTCACGTCTGAGCATACCCTGCCACACTTATGGCGGCTAAAAGAGGTACAAAAGGGGGTGGTAATGGACGGAGCATCTGAATCAATCAAACACTCACACCCAGTCAAAAGATCTGGGTTTAAATCCATCACCGTTCTTGAGCCCACTCTGCCACCCCAGTTCAGGCATGGCTATATGCAAATCAGTCTGACCCTGTGCCTCATGGGAACAGCCCAGCCCGAACTGCCGAGCCATGTCTTCCCTGGACCGGGAACAAGCTTCCGAGGACCGGTTTCTGGCATTCCAGCCGTCTTCAGCCCGGCTTGCTTGAATCCAGTGGCAAAGTGAGCAAGGGACTCACGTTTGAGCATACCCTGCCACACTTATGGCGGCCAAAAGCGGTACAAAAGGGGGTGGTGATGGACGGAGCATCTGAATCAATCAAACACTCACACCCAGTCAAAAGATCTGGGTTTAATCCATCACCGTTCTTTAGCCCACTCTGCCACCCCAGTTCAGACATGGCTATAAGCAAATCAGTCTGACCCTGTGCCTCATGGGAACAGTCTAGCCCGAACTGCCAAGCCATGTCTTCCCTGGACCGGAAACAAGCTTCCGAGGACCGGTTTCTGGCATTCCAGCCGTCTTCAGCCCGGCTTGCTTGAATCCAGTAGCAAAGTGAGCAAGGGACTCACGTCTGAGCATACCCTGCCACACTTATGGTGGCCAAAAGCGGTACAAAAGGGGGTGGTGATGGACGGAGCATCTGAATCAATCAAACACTCACACCCAGTCAAAAGATCTGGGTTTAATCCATCACCGTTCTTTAGCCCACTCTGCCACCCCAGTTCAGACATGGCTATATGCAAATCAGTCTGACCCTGTGCCTCATGGGAACAGTCCAGCCCGAACTGCCAAGCCATGTCTTCCCTGGACCAGGAAACAAGCTTCCGAGGACCGGTTTCTGGCATTCCAGCCGTCTTCAGCCCGGCTTGCTTGAATCCAATGGCAAAGTGAGCAAGGGACTCACGTCTGAGCATACCCTGCCACACTTATGGCGGCCAAAAGTGGTACAAAAGGGGGTGGTGATGGACGGAGCATCTGAATCAATCAAACACTCACACCCAGTCAAAAGATCTGGGTTTAATCCATCACCATTCTTTAGCCCACTCTGCCACCCCAGTTCAGACATGGCTATATGCAAATCAGTCTGACCCTGTGCCTCATGGGAACAGTGCAGCCCAAACTGCCAAGCCATGTCTTCCCTGGACCGGAAACAAGCTTCCGAGGACCGGTTTCTGGCATTCCAGCCGTCTTCAGCCCGGCTTGCTTGAATCCAGTGGCAAAGTGAGCAAGGGACTCACGTCTGAGCATACCCTGCCACACTTATGGCGGCCAAAAGCGGTACAAAAGGGGGTGGTGATGAACGGAGCATCTGAATCAATCAAACACTCACACCCAGTGAAAAGATCTGGGTTTAATCCATCACCGTTCTTTAGCCCACTCTGCCACCCCAGTTCAGACATGGCTATATGCAAATCAGTCTCACCCTGTGCCTCATGGGACAGTGCAGCCCGAACTGCCAATCCATGTCTTCCCTGGACCGGAAACAAGCTTCCGAGGGCCGGTTTCTGGCATTCCAGCCGTCTTCAGCCCGGCTTGCTTGAATCCAGTGGCAAAGTGAGCAAGGGACTCACGTCTGAGCATACCCTGCCACACTTATGGCGGCCAAAAGCGGTACAAAAGGGGGTGGTGATGAACGGAGCATCTGAATCAATCAAACACTCACACCCAGTGAAAAGATCTGGGTTTAATCCATCACCGTTCTTTAGCCCACTCTGCCACCCCAGTTCAGACATGGCTATATGCAAATCAGTCTGACCCTGTGCCTCATGGGAACAGTCCAGCCCGAACTGCCAAGCCATGTCTTCCCTGGACCGGAAACAAGCTTCCGAGGACCGGTTTCTGGCATTCCAGCCGTCTTCAGCCCGGCTTGCTTGAATCCAGTGGCAAAGTGAGCAAGGGACTCACGTCTGAGCATACCCTGCCACACTTATGGCGGCCAAAAGCGGTACAAAAGGGGGTGGTGATGGACGGAGCATCTGAATCAATCAAACACTCACACAGAGTGAAAAGATCTGGGTTTAATCCATCACCGTTCTTTAGCCCACTCTGCCACCCCAGTTCAGACATGGCTATATGCAAATCAGTCTGACCCTGTGCCTCATGGGAACAGTCCAGCCCGAACTGCCAAGCCATGTCTTCCCTGGACCGGAAACAAGCTTCCGAGGACCGGTTTCTGGCATTCCAGCTGTCTTCAGCCCGGCTTGCTTGAATCCAGTGGCAAAGTGAGCAAGGGACTCACGTCTGAGCATACCCTGCCACACTTATGGCAGCCAAAAGCAGTACAAAAGGGGGTGGTGATGGACGGAGCATCTGAATCAATCAAACACTCACACCCAGTCAAAAGATCTGGGTTTAATCCATCACCGTTCTTTAGCCCACTCTGCCACCCCAGTTCAGAGATGGCTATATGCAAATCAACCTGACCCTGTGCCTCATGGGAACAGTCCAGCCCGAACTGCCAAGCCATGTCTTCCCTGGACCGGAAACAAGCTTCCGAGGACCGGTTTCTGGCATTCCAGCCGTCTTCAGCCCGGCTTGCTTGAATCCAGTGGCAAAGTGAACAAGGGACTCACGTCTGAGCATACCCTGCCACACTTATTGCAGCCAAAAGCGGTACAAAGGGGGTGGTGATGGACGGAGCATCTGAATCAATCAAACACTCACACCCAGTCAAAAGATCTGGGTTTAATCCATCACCGTTCTTTAGCCCACTCTGCCACCCCAGTTCAGACATGGCTATATGCAAATCAGTCTGACCCTGTGCCTCATGGGAACAGTCCAGCCCGAACTGCCAAGCCATGTCTTCCCTGGACCGGAAACAAGCTTCCGAGGACCGGTTTCTGGCATTCCAGCCGTCTTCAGCCCGGCTCGCTTGAATCCAGTGGCAAAGTGAGCAAGGGACTCACGTCTGAGCATACCCTGCCACACTTATGGCGGCCAAAAGCGGTACAAAAGGGGGTGGTGATGGACGGAGCATCTGACTCAATCAAACACTCACACCCAGTCAAAAGATCTGGGTTTAATCCATCACCGTTCTTTAGCCCACTCTGCCACCCCAGTTCAGACATGGCTATATGCAAATCAGTCTGACCCTGTGCCTCATGGGAACAGTGCAGCCCGAACTGCCAAGCCATGTCTTCCCTGGACCGGAAACAAGCTTCCGAGGACCGGTTTCTGGCATTACAGCCGTCTTCAGCCCGGCTTGCTTGAATCCAGTGGCAAAGTGAGCAAGGGACTCACGTCTGAGCATACCCTGCCACACTTATGGTGGCCAAAAGCGGTACAAAAGGGGGTGGTGATGGACGGAGCATCTGAATCAATCAAACACTCACACCCAGTCAAAAGATCTGGGTTAATCCATCACCGTTCTTTAGCCCACTCTGCCACCCCAGTTCAGACATGGCTATATGCAAATCAGTCTGACCCTGTGCCTCATGGGAACAGTCCAGCCCGAACTGCCAAGCCATGTCTTCCCTGGACCGGAAACAAGCTTCCGAGGACCGGTTTCTGGCATTCCAGCCGTCTTCAGCCCGGCTTGCTTGAATCCAGTGGCAAAGTGAGCAAGGGACTCACGTCTGACCATACCCTGCCACACTTATGGCGGCCAAAAGCGGTACAAAAGGGGGTGGTGATGAACGGAGCATCTGAATCAATCAAACACTCACACCCAGTGAAAGGATCTGGGTTTAATCCATCACCGTTCTTTAGCCCACTCTGCCACCCCAGTTCAGACATGGCTATATGCAAATCAGTCTGACCCTGTGCCTCATGGGAACAGTCCAGCCCGAACTGCCAAGCCATGTCTTCCCTGGACCGGAAACAAGCTTCCGAGGACCGGTTTCTGGCATTCCAGCCGTCTTCAGCCCGGCTTGCTTGAATCCAGTGGCAAAGTGAGCAAGGGACTCACGTTTGAGCATACCCTGCCACACTTATGGCGGCCAAAAGCGGTACAAAAGGGGGTGGTGATGGACGGAGCATCTGAATCAATCAAACACTCACACCCAGTCAAAAGATCTGGGTTTAATCCATCACCGTTCTTTAGCCCACTCTGCCACCCCAGTTCAGACATGGCTATAAGCAAATCAGTCTGACCCTGTGCCTCATGGGAACAGTCTAGCCCGAACTGCCAAGCCATGTCTTCCCTGGACCGGAAACAAGCTTCCGAGGACCGGTTTCTGGCATTCCAGCTGTCTTCAGCCCGGCTTGCTTGAATCCAGTGGCAAAGTGAGCAAGGGATTCACGCCTGAGCATACCCTGCCACACTTATGGCGGCCAAAAGCGGTACAAAAGGGGGTGGTGATGGACGGAGCATCTGAATCAAACACTCACACCCAGTCAAAAGATCTGGGTTTAATCCATCACCATTCTTTAGCCCACTCTGCCACCCCAGTTCAGAGATGGCTATATGCAAATCAGTCTGACCCTGTGCCTCATGGGAACAGTCCAGCCCGAACTGCCAAGCCATGTCTTCCCTGGACCGGAAACAAGCTTCCGAGGACCGGTTTCTGGCATTCCAGCCGTCTTCAGCCCGGCTTGCTTGAATCCAGTGGCAAAGTGAGCAAGGGACTCACGCCTGAGCATACCCTGCCACACTTATGGCGGCCAAAAGCGGTACAAAAGGGGGTGGTGATGGACGGAGCATCTGAATCAATCAAACACTCACACCCAGTCAAAAGATCTGGGTTTAATCCATCACCATTCTTTAGCCCACTCTGCCACCCCAGTTCAGAGATGGCTATATGCAAATCAGTCTGACCCTGTGCCTCATGGGAACAGTCCAGCCCGAACTGCCAAGCCAGGTCTTCCCTGGACCGGAAACAAGCTTCCGAGGACCGGTTTCTGGCATTCCAGCCATCTTCAGCCCGGCTTGCTTGAATCCAGTGGCAAAGTGAACAAGGGACTCACGTCTGAGCACACCCTGCCACACTTATTGCAGCCAAAAGTGGTACAAAAGGGGGTGGTGATGGACGGAGCATCTGAATCAATCAAACACTCACACCCAGTCAAAAGATCTGGGTTTAATCCATCACCGTTCTTTAGCCCACTCTGCCACCCCAGTTCAGACATGGCTATATGCAAATCAGTCTGACCCTGTGCCTCATGGGAACAGTCCAGCCCGAACTGCCAAGCCATGTCTTCCCTGGACCGGGAACAAGCTTCCGAGGACTGGTTTCTGGCATTCCAGCCGTCTTCAGCCCGGCTTGCTTGAATCCAGTGGCAAAGTGAGCAAGGGACTCACGTCTGAGCATACCCTGCCACACTTATGGCGGCCAAAAGCGGTACAAAAGGGGGTGGTGATGAACGGAGCATCTGAATCAATCAAACACTCACACCCAGTGAAAAGATCTGGGTTTAATCCATCACCGTTCTTTAGCCCACTCTGCCACCCCAGTTCAGACATGGCTATATGCAAATCAGTCTCACCCTGTGCCTCATGGGACAGTGCAGCCCGAACTGCCAATCCATGTCTTCCCTGGACCGGAAACAAGCTTCCGAGGACCGGTTTCTGGCATTCCAGCCGTCTTCAGCCCGGCTTGCTTGAATCCAGTGGCAAAGTGAGCAAGGGACTCACGTCTGAGCATACCCTGCCACACTTATGGCGGCCAAAAGCGGTACAAAAGGGGGTGGTGATGAACGGAGCATCTGAATCAATCAAACACTCACACCCAGGGAAAAGATCTGGGTTTAATCCATCACCGTTCTTTAGCCCACTCTGCCACCCCAGTTCAGACATGGCTATATGCAAATCAGTCTGACCCTGTGCCTCATGGGAACAGTCCAGCCCGAACTGCCAAGCCATGTCTTCCCTGGACCGGAAACAAGCTTCCGAGGACCGGTTTCTGGCATTCCAGCCGTCTTCAGCCCGGCTTGCTTGAATCCAGTGGCAAAGTGAGCAAGGGACTCACGTCTGAGCATACCCTGCCACACTTATGGCAGCCAAAAGCAGTACAAAAGGGGGTGGTGATGGACGGAGCATCTGAATCAATCAAACACTCACACCCAGTCAAAAGATCTGGGTTTAATCCATCACCGTTCTTTAGCCCACTCTGCCACCCCAGTTCAGAGATGGCTATATGCAAATCAACCTGACCCTGTGCCTCATGGGAACAGTCCAGCCCGAACTGCCAAGCCATGTCTTCCCTGGACCGGAAACAAGCTTCCGAGGACCGGTTTCTGGCATTCCAGCCGTCTTCAGCCCGGCTTGCTTGAATCCAGTGGCAAAGTGAACAAGGGACTCACGTCTGAGCATACCCTGCCACACTTATTGCAGCCAAAAGCGGTACAAAGTGGGTGGTGATGGACGGAGCATCTGAATCAATCAAACACTCACACCCAGTCAAAAGATCTGGGTTTAATCCATCACCGTTCTTTAGCCCACTCTGCCACCCCAGTTCAGACATGGCTATATGCAAATCAGTCTGACCCTGTGCCTCATGGGAACAGTCCAGCCCGAACTGCCAAGCCATGTCTTCCCTGGACCGGAAACAAGCTTCCGAGGACCGGTTTCTGGCATTCCAGCCGTCTTCAGCCCGGCTCGCTTGAATCCAGTGGCAAAGTGAGCAAGGGACTCACGTCTGAGCATACCCTGCCACACTTATGGCGGCCAAAAGCGGTACAAAAGGGGGTGGTGATGGACGGAGCATCTGACTCAATCAAACACTCACGCCCAGTCAAAAGATCTGGGTTTAATCCATCACCGTTCTTTAGCCCACTCTGCCACCCCAGTTCAGACATGGCTATATGCAAATCAGTCTGACCCTGTGCCTCATGGGAACAGTGCAGCCCGAACTGCCAAGCCATGTCTTCCCTGGACCGGAAACAAGCTTCCGAGGACCGGTTTCTGGCATTACAGCCGTCTTCAGCCCGGCTTGCTTGAATCCAGTGGCAAAGTGAGCAAGGGACTCACGTCTGAGCATACCCTGCCACACTTATGGTGGCCAAAAGCGGTACAAAAGGGGGTGGTGATGGACGGAGCATCTGAATCAATCAAACACTCACACCCAGTCAAAAGATCTGGGTTAATCCATCACCGTTCTTTAGCCCACTCTGCCACCCCAGTTCAGACATGGCTATATGCAAATCAGTCTGACCCTGTGCCTCATGGGAACAGTCCAGCCCGAACTGCCAAGCCATGTCTACCCTGGACCGGAAACAAGCTTCCGAGGTCCGGTTTCTGGCATTCCAGCCGTCTTCAGCCCGGCTTGCTTGAATCCAGTGGCAAAGTGAGCAAGGGACTCACGTCTGAGCATACCCTGCCACACTTATGGCGGCCAAAAGCGGTGCAAAAGGGGGTGGTGATGGACGGAGCATCTGACTCAATCAAACACTCACACCCAGTCAAAATATCTGGGTTTAATCCATCACCGTTCTTTAGCCCACTCTGCCACCCCAGTTCAGACATGGCTATATGCAAATCAGTCTGACCCTGTGCCTCATGGGACAGTGCAGCCCGAACTGCCAATCCATGTCTTCCCTGGACTGGAAACAAGCTTCCGAGGACCGGTTTCTGGCATTCCAGCCGTCTTCAGCCCGGCTTGCTTGAATCCAGTGGCAAAGTGAGCAAGGGACTCACGTCTGAGCATACCCTGCCACACTTATGGCGGCCAAAAGCGGTACAAAAGGGGGTGGTGATGAACGGAGCATCTGAATCAATCAAACACTCACACCCAGTGAAAGGATCTGGGTTTAATCCATCACCGTTCTTTAGCCCACTCTGCCACCCCAGTTCAGACATGGCTATATGCAAATCAGTCTGACCCTGTGCCTCATGGGAACAGTCCAGCCCGAACTGCCAAGCCATGTCTTCCCTGGACCGGAAACAAGCTTCCGAGGACCGGTTTCTGGCATTCCAGCCGTCTTAAGCCCGGCTTGCTTGAATCCAGTGGCAAAGTGAGCAAGGGACTCACGTCTGAGCATACCCTGCCACACTTATGGCGGCCAAAAGCGGTACAAAAGGGGGTGGTGATGGACGGAGCATCTGAATCAATCAAACACTCACACCCAGTGAAAAGATCTGGGTTTATTCCATCACCGTTCTTTAGCCCACTCTGCCACCCCAGTTCAGACATGGCTATATGCAAAGCAGTCTGACCCTGTGCCTCATGGGAACAGTCCAGCCCGGACTGCCAAGCCATGTCTTTCCTGGACTGGAAACAAGCTTCCGAGGACCGGTTTCTGGCATTCCAGCCGTCTTCAGCCCGGCTTGCTTGAATCCAGTGGCAAAGTGAGCAAGGGACTCACGTCTGAGCATACCCTGCCACACTTATGGCGGCCAAAAGCGGTACAAAAGGGGTCTAGAGGGGATAAGATTCTGGGCATAGAAATAGAGGAAGAATATTTCTTATTTATGTGTGTAGCAGTCCTCAGACTACTGTAAGCATCGAGGTGGATGGATGCTAAACCTCCTACCTTGCAAATGTGGTTAGCCTGCCTCCTGGGGGTGCATAATCAGTCGGCACTATATCTAAGACAGGGAAGGGAGGCGAGGAAGATGGGACTGATAATATGGGCACCCATTGTGAGGTGGAGAGACAGAATTCAGCATCCAGCCTCTAGATGGAGAGAGGGAGTAGGGTAGTTGGCTAGCCGGGATTGACACATTATCCGGTTGATGGGAAGTACTGGTCCCCACAATTAAAGGCAGCAACCTGACTATTCGCTGTATAAATCTGTAAAGTTTTGTATTCTTTTTAAAACAATTCCTCTTTTTATGGATTTTAAGGTCGTACGAACACCCATGTTTATCAAATGTTATTAACGGTTTTTATAAATTGTATGTCATTTTAGATCTGCAAGGTTTTTTAAGACGCAACATGTATATCTATGCATTGTAAAGTTTTACTGTATAATGGTTCTTGGGTATATAAAATAATATAAAAAATAAAATTAAAAAAGGACTGAACTGATTAAAAAAAGTCAATCTATACTAGCCAATCAATAAAATAACACTGTAAACAGCTTTGACCAATACAATGAAACAAACTATAAAACCAACAATGTTAAAGTCACACTAGTTAAAACAACTAAATACAGAAAAAATGACAAATGCTGCAAGAAGAGGAAACTCTGCCAGATTCTCACAACAAACAATTAAAAAGGAAATGATATATGTCAACAATTACATAATCAAGTGAGTAATATTTATATATAAACTAAAAATTAACTGTTATTTAAATGTTATTAAACTTAAAAATATAATTACAAAATAAATAGTAACACACCCTATAACTTTTATCTTTTTACATAGACTACCTAAAAGAAAACAAAAGAACTTCCAAAACAACAAACTGACAGAAAATATCAACCATAACAAAGCACCAAGAAAATATAATAAAGTAAGAATGCACAAATAATAAATGATAAACTTGCTAAAACAGTGACCAAATATAAACCCAACTCCCTGAAACCCAAAAAACTAGCAACAAAATACAGTTTTTCATTAAACTAGTTTATTTTTTCTACCAACGAAAAAGTAAGCAACTGCTCCATGTTAAAACGAGCTCAAAAGAAAAGCTGCAAAATCATGCTAAACATCTCAACAAAATATACAAGTAAACAAATAACAAGTCCCTGCATTTTTTAACATGTTGATAGCAGACATGCAAAAGTTAAATTGACTATTTATACTATTAATCTACTTACAGATACAGTAACAGAAGGTGCCAAATGTATCACTTCCTGAAAGGATAGCAATTATTAAATCATATGGGCTATAGCTACAGCAAAGAAAGTGCATCACCAGAAACTTTAAACTGGAAATGTACTATTATTCTAATGCATGCTACAAGAGGGCACCTACAAAAGATTATGTTTACATCAATGTAAAAGAGTGCAACCACCCGTCAAATGTGAGAGAAAGAGAAGTTAGATAAAAATCTTACAAGATGTCAGAGAGGCAAGCACTAGCTCCCAGGAACCCACACGCAAAATCATTAAAGATATACTACCCAAAGTCCCCATACATATAACAGGCCAATTAACATCTATCCTCACTTTACAATTTTTAATTGTATGAGCTAAACAAGTCACCAGCGATACTTAGCCTGCACCCTGAATGTACCAAGACAATCACATAGCTGACAATTTAACAATTACACATAATGAACACTTCCTTTTACGTGACAATCTAAATAATGAAAAATAAACTCTAATCTCCTCTACAGCAAACAACTTAATGAAACTTACCCAATGTCAAACCTGGATGATGGATGGGACCTTCAAAATGTGTCTCAAACCATTCACTCAGATATACACCATACATGGTGAATATCAAAACACCAAATCCCTTTCATATATGATTTACTCCCAAACAACCAAAAGAGCACCATTTATGAGTTCCTGAACTATATAAAACAACAAACAAATAACTGCTACCCCAAAAAAATAATCAAAGAATTTGAACAAGCCAAGATTCAAACAATTCAAAAAATATACATCCACACAGCAATACAAGCCTGTTACTATCGCTTTAATCAGGAAACCAGAAAAAAGGAATCTCAGTAGAAACCATCACTTGATAATAAACCAAAACTGATTTCCTTTAAAAAAGATCCAAATTCCCAAAGAAATCATTCATAGACAAAAACATGTAACAGAAATGTTAAAGACCAACCGTCACAATACATTACAGTCCCAAATATACACATACATAACATTTAATCATCAAAAGATAAGTAAGTGGCCAAGCGGTCCATTATGGCGGATGCGACTTAGCCTAGCTCCTGTGGCCGCCACATATCCTGTATGATCCTGCCGGCTACACGCACCTTATTAATCCAAATGTCGACTCCATCAGCGCCGCTAGTGCCCGTGCACACGTCACATACAAAATTGCAGCTGGGAATTGGTGAATCTTACCTCTCTGCAGCAGGACCTGTCAGTGGCGGAGCCTGGGATGGACGCGGCATGGGTGGATGATGAGCGGAGACCTGGTGGGCGAGGTCGTAATCAGGCGCCCTCGGGACTGAGGCCAGTCCTGACATTGGGTGGTTGACTGCCGGGCTTGGGTTTGGGCCGGGGCCAGGCGGTTTAGAGAGTTGATGCTGCATTCGACACAGCCATGCAAGAGGAGTAAGCGTGGCGCATGGTGCCCGGTGAGTGCCGCTGCTGAAAGTGGCTGCCAGGGACGGCGTACGGCCCTGTGAGTGATGCTTGATTGCAAGGAGCAGCAGGCGAAACAGAGGCTGAGGCCTGGTGGCCCAGAAGAGGGCGCCGGGTGGGCCGAGCTCAACCCCTCCTGAAAGTGGCATCTTGGAGCCGCGTGTGGTGTGGGTTTGGAGATACTACCAGCTTACAGAGGCATAACGAAGTTTGGGAGGACCCCGGGCATAGAGGCAGTACACAGTACACAAAAGGCCATCGCCTCATCAGCGCAGGTAGGAAATCCATACTGCCAAACACGGTGAATACAGTAACATAGCTGGGCGTCCTTACTCACCTGGTAATTAAAGGCCCCCTTCTAAAGTCATAGCTCTTGGGGATCAGTGGCGACACAGAGGCGAACATTGGATGGGGGACCTCCTGGCCAATGGCAGAACATAACTGAGGTGGGGTAGCGCCCGTTAGAGGTGGAGGGTAGCACCTCGCCTGCGAAGGTGGCCGGGCCTGTGTGGCTTGTGCGTGGGGGAGACCGTCCTGAGCGCCCGATACCCCCTATAAAGCACTTCCTTGGCATTGCGGCCCTACTACTTCATCAGAGCCTGAAATTGCACGACTCACAGCTGGAAGGCCCACCATATGCGTTAATATGTCCAGGGGTTTGACATCTGGTTCTGCATCATCAAAACAGAGCACAATTAACAAATTCAGCAGCAGTAGCGTGAGCACCATAACCACAAATGATAACCCCACCGTGGGCACAGACATGGCTCTAATACTAGCCGCGATTACACAGTCCCGAGATATGCTCTACACTAAAAAGGCACTGTGGGAGCAGATGTCATGCTTTTACGACAGGATTTATGGAATGTTGTGGACCGAGTTACACAGGCTGAGACTCGGATCTCCGGAACAGAGGATATAATCAATACTTTACAATAATGTGTCATGACTCTTGAAACGCTCCCTCTGGGCCTTGCCACACATGTCGACGATGTGGAAGGCAGAGCACGCTGCAATAATCTACGCTTTGTGGGATTTCCAGAGGGGTGTGAGGGCACTGACACGTATGAATTACTCAAACACTGGCTTAAGTCCTAGATGGGAAACTTTCCCTTTGCTTCATCTTAAAACATGCTCATCAGGACCCTGCCACTCAGCAGTCACCAGGTGTCCGTCCTCGGCCCGTAATCAAAAGGATACTGAACTATCATAATTGAGATGCCATCTTACAGCAGACTCAGGCTGCAGAAGTCCCTTCCATATGATACCCATTCTATCATGATCTTTCCTGACTACACCAAAACTTGTTCAACAGCAAAGACAGTCCTTTACAGTGGCAAAAGTGCATCTTCGAGAACGACAAATCCCTAACAAGTTGCTCTTCCCTGCCTGACTCAGGATCAGTTATAAAAACAGCACCATATTTTTCGATACTCAAGAGTAGGTCTTCCAGTGGGCAGATGAACGTCGATCAGTCAAAACCCACACACCACCGCCCCATGACTCGGACTCCTTCTCAGGGGATCTGCGTATGCACCAAGACCAAGGAAAATAAGGACAAGCAACGACACAGGGCGTGATCCACCTGGCGATACTGTAGCGACAAGCAGACAAAGACACAGGGCAAATGACACATGCTCATCCTCCAAAAAAAAAAATATATATATATTTTGATGAAGTTAAAAAATTCTCTTGAATCATAAAACCATGAAAAGGTTGAAATAGGTGCTTTGTGAATAAAAACATTGCAGCCTTCATTTGTTTTCTCTTTTTTCATTTTCTAAAAAATCTTTACATTGCATATAAATTGCTCCTTCAAGTCCGGGGCCCCTTTGTCCATAACATTTGTATACCCAGGTCCCAGTGACTCTGTTTGGGTTTAACCCTGTTCTATGCAGCATCCTCCAACAGACAGCTGATGTTGTATCAAGAAATGACCAATGAAGTCTGACGAACATTGACTTTTACCAGCATGAAGTAAGGCTACATATTTGAGAACTATCTGTTGCAGATCCCTTAAGACACACGTGCCGATACAATTGGCAGATTTGTATTTATACAGGGTGTCCTCAATGGAGAACAGATAGTTCTGGGTAGTTTATATGCCCCCGCCACTCAGCCATAAGATTACCAAAAGAATCATTGATCTTTGGAGCTCAATACCAGATGTCCTGGCCATAATAGGTGGCGGTTGGAACAATGTCATGAATCCAAACCTCGACAGATGCCGACCCACTACCATACTTCATACGCCCAGGGAATCCCTTGTGGGACCCTTAGTAGATGCGCTGGACTGGACGGGCACTACTGGCTACATATACCTTTTGACTGCCCATGGGTCATTTACCAGAATTGATTACATATTTATAATTCGAGAACATATACACATATTGGGAGAGGTGTGGCGCCGCGGCCAGGGCGACTGACGCTGGAATCTGGGGACCACGGTTCGATCCCCGGCTCCGGCGGCAGGTTAGCCCAGCACCATGTGACTCTGGGCAATAGCTCGCTTAATCTTCCCGACGGCCCCCCGCGCCTAGAGACCCTTACGGGTGATTGTGCGCTTTACAAATGTGGACTTTACTTTTACTTTACACCGGTTGTCAGGAGCAGACATCTTACCTTGAGGGTTATTGGACCACTCCCCTGTCCAATTACAACTTGAAATTGGTCCCCGGTGATCCCTAATGCACTGTGGCCTATCATCCTGGTACTTACGCAATCTGAGCTACAAAAATAACCTATATAAAACCCTGACTGACTACTTCCTCGTAAATGAGGCCACAGCTAATTCTGTCACCATCTTATGGGAGGCCATGAAGCCTACCATTCGCGGCTTGATATTATTCACAATACTGCTGCTAAATGGGAAAAACAACAGATATTAACACAGCTTGAAGCCCAGATCATACAAACCGAGTCACAGGCGATAGAACAAATGGGCGACTGTGCTCGTCGACAATTAGGAGCATTACAACGGGAATACCAAAGCATTCAATTAGACGAGGCCAAACGCATATGGCAAACCATGAAAAGCAGGATATAGCAATGGGAGATAAGTCATGGGAAACTACTACATAGGTTATGCCAAAGCCCCCTGGAACCAGTTCATATGCCCAACATTACTTCACATACAGAAGATGTGATCACTGACACTACATGCATAGCACAAGTCTTCGCTGAGTACTATTGCACCCTCTATACTAAAAACGTAGTCCTAACTGCAACCCAAATAGAGGACTTCTTCTGAGACCTCCTGCCCCGAACATTGTCCCCAGTTGCTCGGGATGCACTGAACTCACCCATCACCAAGGAGGAATTAGTTGCGGCCACAGAAGGCATAGCAACGGGTAAATCCGCTGGACTGAATGGATTCCCTATTAAATTATTTAAAATGCCCGCAACACTCCTTGGCCCTCGATACCTTGCAACTCTTAATGAAGCCCTTGAGAACAAATGCTTGCCTGCGGATTGGAGGCATGCAGATATCGTGGTCTTCCCAAAACCGGGGTGACCACCAGAACTATGTTCATCATATCGCCCTATCTTGCTTCTAAATATTGAAGTCAAAGTCCTTGCCAAAGTTCTTGCCAATAGGTGCAAACCAAATGTTTCAGATTTAATCCATCCCGACCAGGCTGGCTTTATGCTACATAGAGCTACCCAACACAACACACGCCGAGTGCACAACTCGATTGCAGCAGTCGATAGACTGCAGAGACCATCTGCCCTCCTCCTTGTTGATATGGGCAAAACCTTTGAGTCTGTCAGCTGGGCATATATGTGCACATTATTGCATCATCTCAATATGGACCCCAGATATATTGCTCTGGTGAGACTGCCATATATGGAGCTCAGTGCCTCCATTCGGGTGGTAGGAGCCCCATCGGCACAACTTTCAATAGAGCGTGGTATGCGTCAGGGGTGTCCTTTATCCCCTCTATCATTTGCTCTTGCCATAGAGCCCCTCGATGCCTGGGTCAGAAAAGACACACTCAAACAAGGCTTCACGTGGACTCCCTCGGTTTCAGATCACATCACATTATATGCAGATGACATCCTGTTTTTTCTAACTGATCCCCATAAATCGGGCCCCAGAATACACCACGTGGTGCACATATTCTCCAAGAGGTAGGGTCCCTACATGAACTCCTTCAAATCATTACTTTGGCCCATTAGAGGATCTATTGAAAGTGTTCAAGGGGCAAAGGGTCTTACAGTTGTGACACATGGCTTCACCTATCTGGGTGTGCATATAACAGATAACCAGGCCTTGTCCTGGTACCATAATATAGAGTTAACAACGGAGAAGGTTAAAATCGAGGTGAAGAGGTAGTTGACACTCCCCTCAACCCTTTATGGTTGATCAGCCATATATAAGATGATGCCCCTACCATATCTATTATACCAACTTCAATCATACCCACATCCGATCCCAATATCATGGTTTCATCAGATAATCGAAATCATGGCACATTTTCTGTGGGGGGTGGTACTGTCAGGGTCACCCTATGCACTGTATGCAATCCACCTATTGTGGAGGCATTGCTGCAGCCGACATACAATCATATGATGCAGCAGCACATCTTCAAGTATTAAATGAATGATAGTGTGGGTCCACAGAAGACCCGGCATTTAGAGTTGAACAGTGGATAATGGGAGAATCCTCTGCATATTCTCTTATGTATAGTAGAACTGAATCCAAGGACCGTCCTCTAGTGACAAAAGTTATGGTTATGACTTAGAGATATGCTGAATGGGCTGGTGGGACCGTCTCACACGAGAAACCCCATTGTGGCAAAATCGTCTCCTTCCACAAATAGCAAACCTTCAGGGATTGCTGGGCTGGGACCAGATTGGCATCTCCACTCTAGGGAACGTTATTAAGAGAACAGTTCTGAAATCATTTGGTGACTTATGCAGGGAAATTTCCATGCCCCATTCTCCTCCCTTACATTAAAGACCTGATGGACCTTCCAAAATGTAGCCCCTTAGCCGGTAAACTTCTTATGGGAGATCTTGGGTAACACAGGGTATCTAAAATATACCAAACACTAGTGTCCAATAGTCTCACGAATATTGATTACTTGCGGGCCACCTAGGATGCCGACATGGGCTCAATCGATGATGATGACTGGACAGAGGCCCTACAATCCCCATGAGAGGCAGCATTCTCCACTAAACTATGATACATTCAGGTCAAGTGTCTGCATAGGGTTTACTTCAGTCGACAGAGACAGTGGAAAGCTGGACTGATTGCATCACCTCATTGCCTCTGATGCCAATCAGAGGAGGGCACATTTCTGCACACGGTCTGGACCAGTCCTGTTCTAGACCGCTTCTGGCAGGGGGTACTGGCATGTTTTGAAGAGGTATTAACATGAAAACGTCCGAGATCCCTTAAAATCACAAGGCTACATAGCATGGATGGTATTGGTGGAAACAGGTACAAACGACATCTACTATTCTTAGGCCTTACTCTGGCTAAACGAGACATAGCTCAACAATGGAAAGCAGAAAATGTCCCGACTATCGATCTGGAAAGCAGGAGTTGATCAGGCAATGGACATAGAGTTCCCAGTTTATGTGGCTATGGGTTGCCCTTCAAAACATACTAAGATTTGGACCGGGTGGGCATCATACAGATGAATCCACATGAAAATACATGAAAGCATGGAGAGCCCGTTCAAAGTAGAGGCAATCAGAACACTGTAAAGTAGTAATACTTGTCTACCTAACGGGACACAAAAATGTTGCTGTGGATCATACAGGTAATTGTGGCATATGCAGAGACACTGTATGTATTGGTTAATACCAAGGTTATGGTGTAATGTTTTGTTTGTTTACTCTGGGAGCTTCAAGGAAAAATGGGGATGTGTGATTACATTAAACTTATGTCTGCTGAAATTGTATGCATCATGTCCCTTGAACACTAGGAATCCTTGTAAAATCAATACAAATTTGTAAAAAAAAAGATAAATAATATCACGTAATTTAACAAAAACATTGAAACATTATTCTGACAATCTGAAAAAACACAAAATGACAAAATAGTGCAACACGCTACCAAAAACACATTTAAATATGTCAAAAACTCACACACAACCCTATGCACAACTTTTAAACATGCACCCTAAATCCCCCCATCCTCAAACCCTTAAAAAGTCCTAAAAAAAGGACATGCATGTTCCAACAAATAGCAGCACATATGCACAACATGGTTCCTGGGAAAATGACCCAAAATAACACCCATAGACTAGAATATAGAAGGTAGTGATAAAACAATTCCTGCCAAATGAAATGTAGGATTTTTTTTAAATATTTGTTGAACGAATGTAAAAAAGTATAAGAAATGTAAAACATGTCAAACAACATTATAAATCAATTGAACACATTGTAAAGTATAAACTAGCATGAAGTATAAAATGTATGCAATTGTTTAGTATACACTAATAAAGAAAGTATTAAAATCTTATTAAAAAATGTGTTTATGAAAAGTTACTAAATGTTTGAAAATTGTAATCAATGAAAAATAAAATTTGAAAATATACATAATTAAAAAACACATACAATCTGACTTCCTTCTGTTTTTTATAGTTAACAAACTTTACTTTATAATTGCTTTTATTTTTACTTAAAAATATTTGACAAAATGTAAAACTGTACAATAACTTAAAAATTATAAAGAAATAAAATAAAAAAATATGTGTGACATCTTTGTTATGATACTAAATTTATAGAAAATCTTGAACTTTATGAGGGAGACATTCACTCTAGCCACTCCAAACTAAGGGGTGTATTACGATGGTGGGCGGACCACAGTAACAGAACGCGGGACTGCCCGCCGATGCTGCGGTGGTCCCGCAATGCACATTAGGATGCGCCCGCCGCACTGGCGGGCGCATTCTGTGCCTTTTCCATTGTGGGTGGATCTGCTGGCAGCAGACCCGCCCGCAATGGCAAAGGGCTGTGCACGGGATTGCCAGGCACTACTTGGCAATCCTTGGAGACTAGGGCATCCTGCCTGCTTGCAATTTACCTGTTACTCTGCAAGATTTAGATCGGCATCCCGATTGGATTTTTTTTTTGTGGATAAGTTGTTTGCCAATGGTCCATCAGAAATACTGCCCAATTTATTTTCAGATGAATCTCTTGTTTCATTTACATTAAAGCTAGGAATCACTCCAAAAAAGAGACCAAGATGGCGATTTGATAAATCTTTATTACAAGATACTACTTGGGTGACAGAAACCAGGGTGTTTATCAAAGAGTTTTTGAAGCTTAATGTAAATACTGCACCAATGTTTATGGTTTGGGAGGCATTCAAAGCCACTTTCAGAGGCCAGATAATATCATATAAGGCGAGAATAAGTAATTTATGGAAGCAAAGGATTTTGGAACTACAGACTGTCATGGAGAAGGCTAGACTAAATGCAACCCTAACAAATATAGCAGAGCCTATCATAAAAGCACAACAGCAAGAATTAGCTAGAGCCAAGGAGCAACTGAAGGATTTTGTTTTTGGTAGAGGAAATTACAGGAAGTAAGGCCTAACAACAAAAACTTTATGAGGAAAGCCAGCAGCTTGGGAGATTCCTGGCTTGGTTCACGAAAAGCCAGAAAGCTGCTCAATTAATTAGCTAAGTTAAAAATCCATCTACGGGCATGTTAGTAGATGACAAACAGGCAGAAACACAGGCAGTAGATGAGGCAGAATTGATAGGCTATTTTGAATCACTAGAGCTATCCACAGGTATCATAGCAGCTGTTAGATCTGGGGGTCTCTAGTTGGCAGAGGTAGGTACCACCGTCCAAATAGGGACCCTGGCTTCTAGTCAGGGCAAGGAGATAACCCTCTGAGATAACCTCCGCTCACCCTCTAGGTAGCTTGGCGCGAGCAGTCTAGGCTAACCAGAGGCAATGCGTAAAGTATTTGTACCAACACTCACAGTAACACAGTGAAAACACCACAAACTGATTCCACAACAGTTTAGAAAAATAAAGGTATTTAATCTAAAACTACACAAGACCAAAATGATAAAAATCCAACATACACAGTTCAAATATGGTTTCAAAAAGAGTTCTTAAGGTTGCGTTAAAATTCTTCAGGTTGCGGCAAAAATACCCACCGATGCGTGAAAAGTTCACAGTTGCGTCACGTTTACTCACAGTACCTTTAGTTGCAACAAAGTTCCAAAAAGCAGAAGCTGGTGCGGTGGAAAACAAGCGATGCGTTGCTCCTGAGACCCTGGGGAGGCGATGCGACAGCCCCGCTGCAGCAGCGGACGAGTTGCGACGAATCCGGTCAGTATGGGGAGGAAGGCCACTTGTATGGATTCCGGTGCGTAGGTTCCGCAGGAAGTCTGTTCTCGCAAAGGCACGATGCGACGATCTCGAAGGGGCTGCGACGATCTCCGGGGCGACGATGCGCGGTCCAGCGGTGATCCTCTCTCTCGCAGCTCCTCGATGCGATGATTCTGCGACGACTCTCGCAGCGACGTGATGCGGTCCGCAAGCAAGCGGTGCGGCGTTCTCACCCAGCGACGACAGGCTCTGCGACGATACTCGCAGCGATGTTCGATTCTCCCGCACCGGTCTGCTGCGTCCCGCAAATGAAGGATGCGACGTCTCTGGCAGCGGCGTCAGGCGCTGCGACGATCTCGACCTCCGTAGCGGCGGGAAACTTCTCGCACTGTCGGGGATGCGCTCCGCAAGCGAGCGATGCGACACTTTTCAGATTCAAAAGTCACTCACGCTTAGTTTCAAGCTTCCCAGCACAGGTCCAACCTCCAGAGGCCCCACAACTAGATCAAGCACTCTAGGAGGGACAGAACTCTCTCAGCAGAGTTCAGGGAAGCTGGGGGTGAAGTCCTTTTGTTCCTGGGACTTCAAAAACAGGGAGCCAGCTCTTCTCAGGCCCTTGGAGATTCCTTCAAGACAGGGGACACAGCACACAGCAAAGTCCTTCCCCTCTCCTTGGCAGCAAAGCAACAGCAGGTCAGTCCAGCAGAGCAACAGCATTACAATCTTCCTTCTTCAGAGTCAGCTTTCTCCTTGGCAGAGGATCCTTCATGATTTCCAGGATGATCTAATTTTCTGTTGTCAGGGGTCCTGTACTTATACCCCTAAAGTCTTTGTTCTCTTGGTGCATGTGGGCCCTGTGCCCGGTCTGAACCAGTTCTGGGTGGATCCTGAGTACTTTGTTTTGCTGGCTGCATCTTTCCTTTCAGAGTGAGGGGCAGGGTCCTCAGCCGCCCAGCAGGGGGGTGGAGCCAGCATTGTGGAAGGCAGGCACAGCCCTATTCAGCCCAGGTGCTAACTCCTCCCACCACTCCAGTTGCAACTGCAGTCATTCAGCCTAGTGCTGACTCATCCATCCTGCTGGGGAATTCCCCAGCCCCTGTCACTCACAAACCAGACAGTCAATACACAAACAGGCCCAGGCACACAGAAGGGTCAGACAAGAGAACAGCAACTTTCTAAAAGTGCTGTTCTCAAACACAGGATTTAAAAACAACCTATCCTAAAAGATGTGTTATTAAATTCTGAGTTCAGGGATACTACTTACTTATGTCCTATCTTGTTCCTATGGGAAGAAATGCTGTTAACCACTGTAGCCAGCATCCCCCATGTTAACCTATGGAGCAAGATAGCCTTACAATAGTGAAAAACGAAAATGGCTGTAATTCACTACCAGAACATGTTACCTGCACCAGTACATGCTCTACCTTTCACATACATTGCACCCTGCCCAGGGGGGTACCTTGGGCCTTCCATAGGGGTGACTGATGTGCACGAAAAGGGAAGGGTTAGGCCTGGTCAGTGGGGACACTGACCAGGAGGACATGGCAGTTCTAAACTGCCCATAGGCACTGCAGTGGCAGGCCTGAGACACCATTTTAGGGCTACTCATGTGGGTGGCACAATCAGTGCTGCAGGCCCACTAGTAGCATTTGTCATCACCAGCCCTGGCACACCCAGTGCACTTTACTAGGGACTTCATGGTGATACAAATATGCCAAACATGTATATCCAATCAGAATAGCAATTTACATAGAGAGCATATGCACTTTAGCACTGATCAGCAGTGGTAAAGTGCGCAGAGTCCTATTGCCAACAGCCCCGGGTCAGGAAAAATGAGGGAGGAAGAAGCAAAAAGTTTGAGGATGACCCTGCAAGAAGGGCCAGTTCCAACACAACCCCCTTCCAGCCTAAAGCCAGGGTAGACCAAACGATACCTCGATGGTATTCCCTGCTTAAGGCGATAGAACACGGAAACTGGCCCACACAGCAGGGCAGTCCTGTTCTATGCCGTCCTAAACCCAGTTGGATCACTCTATCCATACTCTCAGGGTCCATCATGCCAATCCATGTGGAACCCTTCTCCTCACCTGTGGACACCACCTGTGCAGCACCTAACCTTAATTTCCTCACAGGTGTGTCCCAACAGACCGCCAGCAAGCCACAGTGACCACCAACAGTGATCGGGGATGAGACCCAGGCCTCATGCCTCTCAGGGCGCTCAAACCTCTGTGGCGTCAGAGGGTGGGGGGCAGTAGCCCCAGGTGCTTGGCACCCTTTGTCCACTCCCTCTCTTGTCAGGTCAGGTCTGACACTCTGGCACTGACCCACCAGTCCTGGACCTGTATCCAGTGGCTGGACAGGAGGCTGTGGTGGGCTTCCCCACACCCGGTCCTCCTCTTCCTTGGGGCTCTGTACCCTCCCACCTGGAGCGGTACCCCCTTCTAGAATAGCCAGGGCACCTGTGGCAGGTGTCCCGCACCATTCATCCACCAGTTCAGGGGTGCTATCCTGCAACTGGTTTTCCAGGTCAGGGGGGATACCCCGGCCCTGGCCCTCAAACCTAGGCTCCCAAGCCTCCAGGTCAGACAACACCTGAACCTGGCTTCCCCACCCAGGGACTAACCCCTGCAGTGGAACACTTGCCTGGCACGCCAGGACTTCTGGGGACTCACATAGTACCCCCTTGAGGGTGACACACAACTCATGTGTCCTGTGACAGTTTGCCTGGCGCAGATCACCCGACCCCTGTCCACTTGACAGTGCGGGAAGATCCCCCAGGACAGAAGTGAGGTCACCATGGTCACTCACTGGGGACTCAGCCCTTCTGACTGGTCCCTGACCCACTGGTTCTCCCACTGGGGACTCCTCCCCCCTCTCATTCCTCAGTCTGGACTTCTTTACCCTCCCAAATGGAGCGGCACTGCCAGACACCCGAACTGATGGAGGCCCGGTTACAGGCACTCCCCGTTCAACAGACACTAGGAGATCCTCCTCAGATGGCCTACAAGTACAGTCTAGGCCCCCAACCTGGTGTTCCCTCGAGGAACCCTCCAAGCCCTGAGACCGGGTTTCGGGCACCGTGAGACACACCGTCCCACACTCATTCCTTCTCCACTGAGACTGGACATGAGCCCCTACACCCCTCCCACTACACTGGGACCTAACCGGGTTACACTGAACCTCTTCCACCTCACAGGTCTGGAAGACATCTAAGCCACTCCTTTTGGGATCACTCCCCAATGCCTCCTCAGACTCTCTGGAATCCACCAAGAGGTCTGCCTCCAACGCAAGCTCTCTGGGGTCAGAGAACTCACACTCCACCGGGTGTTGGCATAGCTTTGGAAAACAGGGACTTAAAATATGCTCTCCAACAAATGAATCACCCAGCCCCCCACAGTTGTTAACCACGCTACCCTTTGCCTCACCCTCCAGTGCCTCACACAAGTACCCCACACCACTCTCCTGAGACTGGCAAGACAGTATCTGACTGCCTCTGTCACACAACCCACACTCTTCTGGCTGGTCTTCACACACACACACCAAGGTTTCTACCATGGGGGAACCCCTCTCCCTGTACCTCTCATCTAGAGTCAGTAGAGTGTCCCTCCCACCACTGGGAATATGGTCCCCTGTGCCAGTCCCCCAATCTACTTCAGGGACACTGCACTCCACTGGAACTACATCATAAACCTGAACCCCCTGGTGTATGTCGACCCCCTCCCTCAAGTCAGGCGCCACATCTCTGGGTGTTTGTACCTTTCTTTCCACACTAGATATCATAATCATGCTGCCACCATCTGAGCTGGACTCCACCTCCAACTCAGCAAAGCTCCTTCCTTGAGCATCCCATTTTTCTTTCTGGGCTAAGGCCCACCGGATCATACCTTCCTTGCTTAGCCGGTCTAATTCTCTGCACCTTTGCTCAGCAGCAAGGAGCCACTCATCTTTCTGTTCTTCACTATCAGAGAAGTCCTCCTCCTCAGAATCATCTGCTAATGTTGCTTCCTAAATTCTGGCCTCATGGGAATACAGGCATGCCTCAAGATCCCTCCTTGTGGAACCTTTCTCCACAGGCAGCCCCCACTTCTTGCAAAAGGCTTTTATCTCCTCTTCTGTGTAGATGCACAGGTGAAAAAAGTTGACTTCCATTTTGGCAGGATTTTACAGGTGCAACACTTAGCCAGAGTCTCAATATCCAAAAATACTTCCAGGAGGACACCGGAAAAAACAAACAGTATGTGGTGGCGTAGTGGTCTGCACTCACTAGTGATGTACACCAATTACTGTGGGTCAAGTACAAATACAAGTTCAAATCCCACCGCCTGACCACCAATGTTAGATCTGGGGGTCTCTAGTTGGCAGAGGTAGGTACCACCGTCCAAATAGGGACCCTTGCTTCTAGTCAGGGCAAGGAGATAACCCTCTGAGATAACCTCCGCTCACCCTCTAGGTAGCTTGGCGCGAGCAGTCTAGGCTAACCAGAGGCAATGCGTAAAGTATTTGTACCAACACTCACAGTAACACAGTGAAAACACCACAAACTGATTCCACAACAGTTTAGAAAAATAAAGGTATTTCATCTAAAACTACACAAGACCAAAACGATAAAAATCCAACATACACAGTTCAAATATGGTTTCAAAAAGAGTTCTTAAGGTTGCGTTAAAATTCTTCAGGTTGCGGCAAAAATAACCACCGATGCGTGAAAAGTTCACAGTTGCGTCACGTTTACTCACAGTACCTTTAGTTGCAACAAAGTTCCAAAAAGCAGAAGCTGGTGCAGTGGAAAACAAGCGATGCGTTGCTCCTGAGACCCTGGGGAGGCGATGCGACAGCCCCGCTGCAGCAGCAGGCGTGTTGCGACGAATCCGGTCTGTATGGGGAGGAAGGCCACTTGTATGGATTCCGGTGCGTAGGTTCCGTAGGAAGTCTGTTCTCGCAAAGGCACGATGCGACGATCTCGAAGGGGCTGCGACGATCTCCGGGGCGACGATGCGCGGTCCAGCGGTGATCCTCTCTCTCGCAGCTCCTCGATGCGATGATTCTGCGACGACTCTCGCAGTGACGTGATGCGGTCCGCAAGCAAGCGGTGCGGCGTTCTCACCCAGCGACGACAGGCTCTGCGACGATACTCGCAGCGATGTTCGATTCTCCCGCACCGGTCTGGTGCGTCCCGCAAATGAAGGATGCGACGTCTCTGGCAGCGGCGTCAGGCGCTGCAACGATCTCGACCTCCGTAGCGGCGGGAAACTTCTCGCACTGTCGGGGATGCGCTCCGCAAGCGAGCGATGCGACACTTTTCAGATTCAAAACTCACTCAAGCTTAGTTTCAAGCTTCCCAGCACAGGTCCAACCTCCAGAGGCCCCACAACTGGATCAAGCACTCTAGGAGGGACAGAACTCTCTCAGCAGAGTTCAGGGAAGCTGGGGGTGAAGTCCTTTTGTTCCTGGGACTTCAAAAACAGGGAGCCAGCTCTTCTCAGGCCCTTGGAGATTCCTTCAAGACAGGGGACACAGCACACAGCAAAGTCCTTCCCCTCTCCTTGGCAGCAAAGCAACAGCAGGTCAGTCCAGCAGAGCAACAGCAGGACAATCTTCCTTCTTCAGAGTCAGCTTTCTCCTTGGCAGAGGATCCTTCTTGATTTCCAGGATGATCTAATTTTCTGTTGTCAGGGGTCCTGTACTTATACCCCTAAAGTCTTTGTTCTCTTGGTGCATGTGGGCCCTGTGCCCGGTCTGAACCAGTTCTGGGTGGATCCTGAGTACTTTGTTTTGCTGGCTGCATCTTTCCTTTCAGAGTGAGGGGCAGGATCCTCAGCCGCCCAGCAGGGGGGTGGAGCCAGCATTGTGGAAGGCAGGCACAGCCCTATTCAGCCCAGGTGCTAACCACTCCCACCACTCCAGTTGCAACTCCAGTCATTCAGCCTAGTGCTGACTCATCCATCCTGCTGGGGAATTCCCCAGCCCCTGTCACTCACAAACCAGACAGTCAATACACAAACAGGCCCAGGCACACAGAAGAGTCAGACAAGAGAACAGCAACTTTCTAAAAGTGCTGTTCTCAAACACAGGATTTAAAAACAACCTTTCCTAAAAGATGTGTTATTAAATTCTGAGTTCAGGGATACTAGATACTTATGTCCTATCTTGTTCCTATGGGAAGAAATGCTGTTAACCACTGTAGCCAGCATCCCCCATGTTAACCTATGGAGCAAGATAGCCTTACAATAGTGAAAAACGAAAATGGCTGTAATTCACTACCAGAACATGTTACCTGCCCCAGTACATGCTCTACCTTTCACATACACTGCACCCTGCCCAGGGGGGTACCTTGGGCCTTCCATAGGGGTGACTGATGTGCACGAAAAGGGAAGGGTTAGGCCTGGTCAGAGGGGACACTGACCAGGAGGACATGGCAGTTCTAAACTGCCCATAGGCACTGCAGTGGAAGGCCTGAGACACCATTTTAGGGCTACTCATGTGGGTGGCACAATCAGTGCTGCAGGCCCACTAGTAGCATTTGTCATCACCAGCCCTGGCACACCCAGTGCACTTTACTAGGGACTTCATGGTGATACAAATATGCCAAACATGTATATCCAAGCAGAATAGCAATTTACATAGAGAGCATATGCACTTTAGCACTGATCAGCAGTGGTAAAGTGCGCAGAGTCCTATTGCCAACAGCCACGGGTCAGGAAAAATGAGGGAGGAAGAAGCAAAAAGTTTGAGGATGACCCTGCAAGAAGGGCCAGTTCCAACAGCAGCTCTCTGCGACATTGAATGGACCAGTAGAATTTCAGAAGTTCTATCTTTATTAAAAAGTGTGCCAATGCTAAGGCTAGTGGAGTGGCCGGGATCCCGGCGGAAGTGTACACGGTATTTCAAGAAGAACTACTTCTCTTTTTAGCAAAATTGTTCAATCAAATACAGGAGGGTATAGACATCCCCAAAGATTTCAAAGAATCAATGCTAGTAGTCTTCCTTAAAAAGGATAAAGATCCCTGCAACCCCAACTCTTATTGTTCTATTAATGGTAAAATGCTATTTCCACTCCAATCAAAACCGTCTTGGGGCAGGTGTCAGATACTATATGGGTGACATTTGCTATTGCCGCTCAGATCTAAACCAACTTGGGGAAGGTGTTGGACACTAATGGGATGATATTTACTATTACTGCTCCAATGTAAACTAATTTGGGGAAGGTGTCGGACATGAAAGAGGTGGGGTTTACTATTCCCACTTCAAGCTAAACCAACTTGAGGAAGGTGTGATACTGAAGAGGTAACAATTACTCTTTACACTCCAATCTAAGCAAGCTTTGGGAAGGTGTCGTACAAAAAACAAAGGTGACATTTGTTCTTCCCACTCCAATCTAAATCAACTTCAGGAAGGTGTTGAACATTAAAGGGGAAACATTTACTGTTTCCACCGCAATCTAAAGCAACTAAGGGAAGGCGTTGGACACTAAAGGGATGAATTTTATTGTTCCCACTCTAATCTAAACCATTTTGGGGAAGGTGCTGAGCATTAAAGGGTTGACAGTTAATATTGCCCCCCAATCTAAGCCAACTTGATCAAGGTGTTGGACACTAAAGGGGTAGGTAGCACTTACTATTCCCACCCCAATCTAAACCAATTTGAGGAAGGTGTCAGACACTACAGGGGTTACATTTACTATTCCTACTCCAAATTAAATAAAATTTTGAGGAAGGTGTTGGACAATAAAGGGGTGACAATTACTATTCCCACTCCAATCTAAAACATCTTCGGAAAGGTGTCAAACACTAAAGGGGTGGCATTTACTATACCTGCTCCATTCTAAACCAACTCGGGGAAGGTGTTGGACACTAAAGGAGTAACATTTACTATTCCGCTCCAATCTAAACCAACTTGGAGAAGGTGTCAGACACTAAAGCAATGACATTTACTATTCCTTGTCCAATCTAAAGCAAATAGGGGAAGGTGTCGGAAAATAAAGGGGTGACATTCATTATTCCCGCTGCAATCTAAACCAGCTCAGGGAAGATGGTGGCGAATATAGGGGTGACATTTACTGTTCCCACTCCAATCTAATCTAATTCAGTGAAGGTATTGGATATGAAAGGGGTGATATCTACTATTCTCACTCTTACTATATTCACTCCAGTCTAAACCAACTTGAGGAAGGTGCTGAGCATTAAAGGGGTGACATTTACTATTCCCATTCCAATCTAAACCAATTTAGAGAAGGAAGGTGTCGGACACTAAAGATGTGACATTTACTATTCCCAATCCAGTCTAAACCAACTTAAGGAAGGTGTTAGATGCTTAATGGGTGGCTTTTAGTATTCCCACTCCAGTCTAAATCAACTTGAGAAGGTGTTGGACACTAAAGGGGTGACATTTACTATTCCAACTCCAATCTAAATGAACTTGAGAAGGTATTGGACACTAAAGGCGTGACATTTACTATTCCAACTCCAATCTAAATGAACTTGGGAAAGGTGTTGGACACTAAAGGGGTGACATTTACTATTCTTACTCCAATCTAAACCATTTGGGGAAGGGGTTGAACACTAAAGGGGTGACATTTATATTACCACTCTAGTTTTAATCATCTTGGGGAAGGAGTTGGACATTAAAGGCATAGCATTTATGATCCCACTCCAATCTAAACCAGCTTGGGGAAGGTGTTGGATGCTAAAGGGGTGACATTTACTATTACCGCTCCAATCTAAACTAATTCAGGAAAGGTGTTGGACACGAATGAGGTGACATTTAGCATTCTCATTCCAACCTAAGCCAACTTAGGGAAGGTGTTGAACACTAAAGGGGAGACATTTCCAGTTTCTGCTGGAGTCTAAACCATCTTGGGAAGGTGTTGAACGCTAAAGGGGTGACATTTACTACTTCCACTCCAATGTGAACCATCTTGGGGATGGTGCTGGACACTAAAGAGGTGACCTTTACTACTCCCACTCCAGTATAAGCCAACTTAAGGCAGGTGTTCAACAGTAAATGACTGACATTTACTAGTACCACTCTAATCTAAACCAACTTAGGGATGGTGTTGGACACTAAAGGGGTGACATTTACTACTAACACTCCAGTCTAAACCATGCTGGGGAAGGTGTTCAATACTAAACGGGTGATATTTACTGTTCTCACTTTTTTCTTAAGACAATTTGTGGTTTGTGTTGGACACTAAACAGGTGACATTTACTACCATTCCAATATAAAGAAACTTGGGGAAGGTGGTGGACACTAAAGGTATAACATTTACTTTTCCCACTACAATCTAAACCAACTTGGGGAAGGAGTTGGATGCTAAAGGTTTGACATTTACTATTCCCACTCCAATCTAAACCAGCTTGAGGAAGGTGTTTGACACTAAAGTGGAGACACTTACTATCCCACTCAAATCTAAATCATCTTGAGGATGGTGTCGGAAACTAAAGGGTTAACATTTACTATTCACACTCCAATATAAACTAACTTGGGGAAGGCGTTCAAAGACTAAAAGGTAAAGGCTTCAAATATTATCACTCAAGTACAAAATAAAACTTTTTGTCTAGAATATTAAATAAGTAAATTACAAGATACACAATTTATACTACATATTTCCTCATTTTAGTCAATTATGTAATTAATAAAAATATTTAATGAAAACACACTCATTTAGGCTATTAATCTTTATATAAGAATTTAACTTGAACATTGAACATGTATATTTTAATTTAAAAAAAATATTTCCTACCATTCATAAACATTAAAAAATACAATTAGATAGAATTCAAATAAATCATAAAAGTATATCTTATTTAACATGAATTTTAAAAATATTTCAAAAAATATTATAAAAACATACATTGTAAAATTCAAAATTATTAATTGACATATCTTTCAATTTACTAACTTAAAATTTACAATTTAAATACATCTTTTTTAGAAATCTCACCACCCTGATCCCCTAACAACCCAACATCCTGCTACTAAAAAAAATACAATAATTAATTCCGAACACTAATACAATTTAAATTACAAATTTAAACAATTTAATAAAGAATAAAGTAGGAAAAGTAAAACCAAAATAACTATACAATCAAATTAAATTAAATACAATATGTTACATACTAATTCACACTAAAAATGACATTATATTCAGCAATATTTACTACATCGATATTTTTAGCAAGGATATTAAAAACAACACCAAAATCAATATTTTTTACCTTTGTTGATTCCTGTTCATGGTATCTTTGAATTCCAGGTATTCTTGACATGATATTTTTGCAGAACAATATTTTGTCCAAACACCCACTCAAGATTAATGGAATACATCCTGGTGTCTTAATGTTTATACGTCTCTTTAAAAGTCTGGTCAATTATTATAAGTTCAAATATTTAATAGATAGAGTCAAAGATGATGTCATTATTTTTTATTGGTAATATTTTTTTCTTTTCACTTTTTGTAAAAATAACTTTTAAGTATAATAATGCCCCAAAGCTGAAAATACCTTCTGTGTCTCTTCCCCTCCTTCAATCCCATTCTGTCAGTGTACACTCCTAGAGCACCACTTTGACTTGTATTTTTAGAAAAGACGCACTACTGAGCTAATGTTTAAGGTCTTTGATTCTCACTCTATAGGCTAAGGGTTCACGTGCTATTGTCTCAATGTGTATCTGTCTGTTCAAAGGTGTAGACAATTGCAAACAATTCAATGTTTCAAGGGATGTAGTGCAAGGTGATCTCGTTCTTTATAGTTGACGCATATTTATCTTTTCACTTTGTCTGAAAGCATCTCTTTTTATGTATATCATTCACCAAAGCATTAAAAAAACTCTCTCACTCTCTCTCTCCACAATTCCAATGCATACTATTAAATGATGTAGCTATTAGTGTACACTCACACATGGCACCTCATTGACTTTTGTCTTTGGCTTAAATGTCAGAGCTAAGTTTTGACACTAGGCAGATTCTCTTGTGACCTAGTGGTAAAGTTGTAGTAAATTACTCCCCAGGAGGTGTTGATAAAAGTAGTTTATTTGATAACAGACTACACAGCTCATCATCTGCCGGTCACATCTACCTCCAAGTCAGTTGACTCCCAGCATTGAAACATAACATTCCACAGATGACCAGATGCAGTGACATCATAAATACAGTGACATCTGTAAGCAAGTGTCTAGGTAAGATGTAGCTGAGAATACATATAATATTATGTAGCATAGAATATAACATAGGTCTTAAGTGTTTATTGTGGAGGTTAAATGTTTAGGTCGTGGCATGTTAATGGTCATAAGTCTGGCCAATTACAAAGAGTTCAAATGTCAACAGTTATAGTAGAAGATGATTTGATTTTTTCTTCTTGACACTTTTTAATTTCAGTTTGTCTAAAAATATGTTTTAAGTGTATCATTCATCAAAGAATAAACAAAACCAGCCTCTTTCTCTGTTATTGGCTATTGCTTGTACTTCACAATACTCAAAGGTAAGGTGGCCATGGCTTCAACATCCACCGCTCTCACAGAGAACAAGGTGGCTTCAGTCCAACCCCTTGATTCCCGTGGGCAAACTTCCACCCCAATTCCTACATGGGAAACCCCCTGGTAATAATTTCTTCTTTTTATCCTGCTTGCTTCCCCTTTTGTATAAAAGGGATTGCACACCCTTACTTAGGTTCGCTCCCTGAGACTTTTCAGACATCCTAGTGTGCACCCACCAGTCAGCTGAGTTGTTATGAACTAGTCCTACCGGCATCAATTGAAGCTCAAATATAGGCGAGGGACTAACGCAATGAAACAAAAGTGGCAAGTTTAAGGTTGGGGCCTTTTGACAGGTTCAGAGTAGGAAAGGATGATGTGTGTGGGGAAAACCTGACAAGCTACAGAAAATGCTGGCTGTTGAAGAGCGGAATGACTAGGAACTGGTGCGGGATTGGCAACTGGTAATTACGGCATGCAGAGACAGTGAAGGGCACAGAGGACCAGATGCATAAGAAAGAATGATAAAAGCAGCAGTCCAATGTGTAGCCAGCCAAGAGCATTCATTTTCTGTGCTTTATCTATCACCTCCTCCATTGCTTAATGTTTAGACCTGTATGTGAATTGGGCAGAAAACAAATGTTATTTCCCGAATATCCATTCAACAACACTATACTACAACACTGGCGTGAAGGGTGCTTCACAATAAGTCAGCAAAGACAATTTTTAACAACTATAAGCACGTTGTCCCAATATTTTATTGTTCCTCCTCTTTGTTATTCATGTATAGCTCCCGATCTATGACAGTAATTTATATTTCCTGCTAACCAAATAGCAAGAGCGAAGGTGTGTTAATTAATCCAATGTTATTATACATTTAAACACCTTTGAGAACGATAAAACAAATCACTCTGTAATAAGCATTACATATAGAAATATTTCCCCCCCAAAATCTGCCTATCTTTATAAACTATTACTGAATGGAGTTTGAACTAGTTATAGGAGACCAAGCACTATTGAATTTTGCTTTAAATACAAACACACAAGTTCTATGATATATCACTTGCTAACAAACACATTGATCTGTTATAGGTGTTGCTATGGCTGGGTCATTTTCTTAATTGTCAATATCTAATACTATTATAGAATCGTGTACATTGTTTGTTTTGAGACGAGATGAGTAAAATGTTCCTTTGAGCTGTGCCGTTCATGACAGTAACATTAAAGATATCTTAATGAGAAAGATGTATCTATGATAATAATTAATTAAGAAAAGCAATCTGCCATAAAAGAAATCTCCTCTTGAGATAAAAAGCATAGCAAATTATGTACACGCCAAAGCTCATTAAATACAGGAGAAATTTAATTAACTAGCATCTCATTTTGAAAGAAAGGAAAATCAACTGGTTGCGTGCATTGTCTTATGTTATACAATTCAAATATAAGAAATGGTTTGACTAATAACAATTTAGACATACACATGCTATTATTTTAAGTCAGCACTTATAATCAACGTCTTGTCAAATATTATGTAAATATGATGAGTAAAGCCATCGAAAAATGTCAGAGATATTTAATAACTTAAGATTATGTACCTAATTAAAGAGGACCTGCCAGTTGTAGAGAAGTTTGACAACTATTTTCCGACTTCATTATTTTCTTTTGAATACGGTCATTATATATTTTCCTTGAGTATACATAAACTGATCTTTAATCATTAATATCTGAATTTAGATGTTGCAACTCAAGCTGGAATACTAAAAGTGAAGAAGTTGCTTCTTGATGAGATGTTTTTTCACTATTTTGCATTGACTGAATTCTGCATTGAGAAGGTACACAATATTTTATTTCCATTGTTAATATAATACTGCGATTCAGAAATACTTTAATAGAACATGTATAAAATGATTACACATTTGTTAAAAAAAAATAACTCAGGCCCAGACTAAGGGCCTCATTATGATGGTGTTCAGACATTCGTCTGACCACCATCCTGACGGAAATGGGAGTGCCCGACTACATGCAGGAGGTTCCGCCATCGCTATTAGGATGCGACCGCCTTCAAGGCCTTCACAATGTGTTTCTTTTGTATTGAGATCCGAGGGGAAAGGGGAGCCCGCTATGGGTTAACCGACATGAAACGGCTGGCAGACGCTGACATTGTTATCCCTACGGTGGTGCCTGAGCAGGCATCGCCATCATTGTAGGAATTACAGTCCATCCGATGGTCCAATAGGCTCCTTGAGCCCGTCGGATTAGTGTCAGACGGTTTCTCCCCTGCCGCCCGCCTTTATGATACGGCAAGTGGGCTTGCAAGGTCAGATGGCGGTGTGACTGCCAACAAAGGCCTATTAGTGGCATTCCCAATGCCGTCGTAATAAGGAGCTTAATTCTCTTGTAATGCAGCTCAGCTGCCCAACGCTACTTGAGAAAGGAGAATATAGCACTCTCCTCTCTCCTCCCTTGCAGCAGCTCAAAATCAGGCAGCTGTGGGCCATGTACACACCTTTACACCATAGTGCAAGGGTGTTAGTGTGAGTGTAGCATAGGTTTTCTACATAACCTTTCCAGTACAAAATACTATGCTTAGGCTAACTTTATATCTTTCCCCCTTTGTACTTGTGTTGCACAGTGCAGCGCACATGCAAAAGCCAGAAGAGGAAGGAAAAATAACAGCATTTCTCCTTGATAGTGCCTATAATAGGAATTACGTGAACCCCTGTCTTCTTTTTTAAGTGGATAGATTTTTGCATCAAAATCCATGGAACGCTCCCTCTGCGGTAAGTAATGGAATGCAGCGCTATGTTGTTACTTTCAAGTTAATTTCCAGCGTAAAACAATTTCTTTGCTCAGGAAAGGTAATTGGAAGATAAAAATATTTTATGTCAATTTGCTTAACTTTTGTGATGCAGGTGAAAAAACATGGCACAAATTCTTAGTAAATATACCCCTCAGTATCTCACTCTGCTCCCTGTTTAAAAAGCAGAACACGTATCTTCTGATTTTGCATTGGAGCAGGCTGCCTGCAAAAACCCTTATTGGTGTTAAAGAATTACAAACTATGAAGACTACACCATAAAGCCAACTCGATGAAGAGTTGCTTGTTGATCAGGGCATTGAGACTTCCCCTCCACCACAAAACAATATCCGAGTCACCTACTTGAAAAAGGAAGTGTAAATCAGAAGACATTCTCATTTAATAACATGTATGGTAAGAATACCTACTAAATAACCAACTCGGACCATTCATTTATATTTTAAGTAGAAATTAACATTTTTCTCAATTTTTCTAAGGAGTAGCCATTTCCTGCTGATCTCTTGGTCCCAGTTGATTGAATAAGCTGCAGGATAGACTTTCAGCAGATGTGTCTTACAAAGGTGAGTAGTAGGTGCTTCCTTTTGAAAGCTCAAATCACGACTCCAGACCAAACTTTCCATGACTGCATATTTTAATTTAAAGCAGAACTGCCTTATGGTGATCTTGAGCCAGAGATAACTAGGAGGAGAGGACGGTTGGGTTTTGGAATAAGAGAATTGGGATCCAATACCACCTATAATCAATAACGTGTCCACCAAAAGTCCCCCCATTCATTCCCACCCCTAACTTCCATTAACTTAGCAGGTCAAAATATATCATATATGGTAGTAGGAACAGTCTGGTGTTCTCTATCATCTCTTACAGCATGGGAAGTTTATTGGTGTTGTTTGTCCCCCTCCCTCTCCTCTCTGTAGCCCCGTTTGCTGTTCTGCAATTATCCAATCATCTCAATCTGGTCGCCCTCTATTGACTCCACTTGTGCCTATGTCATAGTACTCCAGGATAACACGTCATACAACACCCTCTTGTCCCCTACGGGATCGCCACATAGTTCCTCAGTGCCAGCCCACTCCAGCATGTCCTTTCTCCAATTTGTCTGTGCAGGGGGTTTAACGCTCAGTCAACCTACCACAATCCAATGCTTGGACACTATAAGCGCTAGCATCCCAAAGCACCTATTTGGTTTACTCTTTGGGTTATCTGGAAGGAGTCCCAGGATTCACTAATTAATTGTTCACTGAACCTCGCACTTTGTCGTGTATTTAATGAATTGCAATATAGCCTACCAGTATACCACTATGTCTGGACAGCGCCATACTATGTGTAGAAGGTCTGCCACCAGTGCACAGCACCTGGGACAGCTCTGGGATCTTTCCAGATAGATGGTGGGGAGCCTTTTAGAGGAGAGATATGCCATGTGTACCATACATATTGGGCCAACATTCGCCTCGCACAAAGCGGCACTGTGCGTAAACCTGAGTGTATTTTAAGACATTCCCTGGGCATAAAGGGCTCCTTGCACACACTTTGATAAGCATCCTCTATTTTTAGTGGAGCCAGTCATATGTCTGCCCACACTGGTATATGTGTGTTATAAAAATTCAGCCACCTGCCTTGGAGAGCATGGTCACTAATGTCTGTGTGAGCTCAGTGATTTCCGAAAAGGAAGGCCATAACTGTCTCACCATCGCCGCTACCTTGGCATATTGGAGGAACTATTCTTTCCCCAGCCCATTTGTCTCTATCTCGTCCTGCAGCTTGATAAAGCAGTCTGTTGGATGTATGTTTGTATCATGATGCAGACCACACCTGCCACCTGTCAATCATCACTGTCTGAGCTGGTTGTTCGAAGGATCTTACAATTCAGAGGTCTAAATCGGGGCATACGGTGCACGCCCAATCACCTTTTCTAATGCTCTCTCCCAGAGATGGCCAAAATGGCGTGTCAGGAGGGCAATGAAATGGATATACTCCCCCCTCACATCAGTAGGGCCCCAAGTTGAGAACCAGTGTACATACCGTCCAGTAGTGCCCTCTCCCAGTTAGGCTCCCCATCTAGCCAAACTGTGGCAATTTTTCCTCATGCCACGTAATTTGCATCTGCAGGTACTACCCACCCAGAGTGGCAAGTATTACATTGCCTTTGCATGCACTGAGTGAATTTGCATGCCACAAAAGAGCACGTAAAATACATCACTGGGGGAGTGCTAAATATAGTAACCCACCCTGACGAAAGCCCAGGACCTTTTCAGAAAATTCAAGTAGGGCTGAAAAATTTTGGTGTAATTGGTGTAATTAGGGTCACTGGACCATTGGATCTTATAACCCTGATCGTATTAAAGACTTTTAATCTTTTCCACCAACCCCACTAACAAAGTGATACCTTGGGAGTGGATGAGGAATTCTTATCTTTAAAATTATGCCCCGTATTTAACATTCAACATTAGAGCTCCCTGGAACTTGATTGAGCTCAACATGACCTCTAGGAGTCAGGGTAAACACGATGATGAAGCATGATATTATCAGAATGAGTGAGGATTATATAAAGAAAAGGATTTTTTTCCCTTTCCCACTTCCTTAGAAGTGGTACATAAGTGTGGCACATAACTTCTTTTTTCAGGAGCTGTAGCTCCAGAGGGATACCCTTATTATAGTTTTATGTCAGTGTAGGGAGAACACACCCCTTCATCCAGTCCATTGGATCTCTTCACCCTTCAGGCACTGGTTGGTTTATTCTAATCCTCCAGAGCTTTTCTTTTGATTGAAAAACCTGTCCCCTCTATCTTCTTCTAAGAAATGTAAGCCAATACTCCCATAGGTGGGTTTCCTGGAGATACGCCACTGATACACCATATCTCCGTAAGTGTGCTTAAACTCTATTGTGTTTTACCGGCCCCTGTAAACCTCTCACATTCCAGGTCAGTAATTTATATTTGGATCCCAGGCTTGCTATATTCATCTTAGGATAATGCCCCATATCCTACTACCCATTCAGTTGGCCCAACCCCAGACCAAGGTGCTGTCCAGCAATTTAAGCTACTCCCCCATCAATTAACCTTCAAAAACATGGTCACAGCAACATAAACTCGCAAAGAACAACCCCCCCCCACAACAGAAATCTTTACCTACCTTTCCCTCCCACAGGCAGAATATGGCCCTCCCCTGACAACCAATGGCCAAAGGGGACCTCAAACCCCACCCCAGTTTTGCTCCCTTCCCCAACCTAATTAGCCACCTGTTAGCACTAAATATAGAAACTGTGCAAGTGGCTAGACTCCTACAAGTTGCAATTCCAATATGGGACTAAGCAACCCACGGCTGTCCCTACCTCGGCCCCTCCCATCATCGAGTAATAGTGTGCACTAAAGCACCCAGTTCAATTGTTACAATGTATCAGTTTGAGTTTCAGCAGAAGAAGGGTGATTCCCTTGTTTTAAGCATCTGTGGTACATCTTATCCCCAGGGCACAAGACGTTACCTGATTGTTGTGTTCGCTCCCCACCAAGAATCTGGTCCTCACCTGGTCAGCCCGTCTCTGCACCATCGCTTTGAGTCTCAGAAACAGGACTCTGCTGGGAAAATGGGTCCAGTAGCTCTAGTGACACCAGCGCAGACTGTATTGCACCCTCTGGGTAAACCAGGATACATTCTCTCCATGTCGATTCAGAAGAGCAAAACTGATTATAAGCCGGTGCTCGGCTCCATGCCAAGCATCACAAGCCATGGTGTTATGGTTCTTGCCATTAAGATGCATGTTGTCCTCGAGCCAGGCCCAGTGACTCAAGCCAGGTCACTGCCTCCTACGAAAATTCTTAAATATGGATCTTGACTTCATGTTGGACATGGCGCTGATCCGGAAACAATAGACTGTATTTTATGTTGTGCTCTCGCAGCTGTCTCTTAACTTACACAAAAAGTGTTCAAAAGATCCTGGGCTCTCTTTGTTTAGTCAGGGTAAATCTGCTTATCTTCATGGCATGGGAGCTTTGTGCAAGCTGTAATTGTTCTTGGGATCGCTCCTGGGTGCAAAGCCGCTCTCAGAGCTCCATGTACTCGCTCTATAGAGAAAAAGTTAGAGAGGAATTTGGGTTTGAGCATGTCAACAATCCAATCCTCTAGGAAATGTTCCACAGAGGGCCCTATGCTTATCTTGGGAATCTTAGGAAGTGCACGTTGTTCCTCCTCGAGCAGCCCTCTGCATCTTCCATGCAGTCTTCCATGTGTCTTGTACTACATTTAAGTCCAGCAACAACAGCCTCTATGTCTTTGATCTTCTTTTTAAGAATGGTAACTTCCTCTTCAGTAATTGTGACCATTTCAGCTACCTAGAGAAGGTCCAGTCAAAGGTGATTTATGTCCATTGACATAGCATCCATTTTGGATTCCAGCACTTGTCTGGAGTCCTTATAACACCTAATATCTTGGTCCTGTCTGATGTACGCTCCACAGGTTCCTGGGCCACCCTGGGTCTCTGTCCTTTGTCCTTTGAGCCCGAGCCGGTTACAGTTTACTGTGTTTTAGTGTTGGCTTGTGCTGTGACAGGTTGAGTCGGTCACATTCCAGCCGGCTGATAAGGGCGGATCCCTAGTGGTTCTCAACACAGATTACTATACCAACAGTGTAAATGCACATGTGCAAAATACGGATACTTACATCCTATTGGATCAAGATCCCACAAGGGATTTTTTAGCACTATTAACTATTATCGTACAGAGAGGAGTGGATAATGGCATTATTGATGACAATGCTGGTAAATTTTTAATGTACCTAACACCCAAACTTCTGCCTATGTATATGCTCCCTAAAATGCACAAGGACAGATTTCATCCACCTTTTCGTTCTATAGTAGCAGGATGCTGTTCACTGTATGAACCTATAGGGTACTATATTGATCACCATCTGCAACCTTTGGTACAGTCCTGGGAGACGTACATTAAGGACACAATGGACTGTTTGTTGAAACTGGAAGCGGTTCAACATTATTTCAAAGATGAGATTCTTTTGTGTACCATCGATGTGCTTGCTTTATATACATCAATAGCCCATAATGAAGGGCTTGAGGCGATGGAATGGAGACTTCTGCGATCACCCATGACAGAGGAAAAGGGCATTTTTCTTCTGGAATTACTTCACTTCGCACTTTACCATAGTTATTTTACTTGGCAGGATACATTTTATTTACAGAGAACAGGCACATCCATGGGCTGTTCCGGAGCCCCATCCTATGCAAATACATTTATGGCTCATTTTGAACATCAAAACATCTTGACAAATCCCACATGGTTTGAGAATGCGGCCGTATTTTTACGGTATATAGATGATATACTAGTAATATGGAAAGGATCCAGATTACTATTGGAAGAATGAATTGCAGAATTGAATTGCCACAACCCCAGGATACAATTTACATATGAAATTCAAACTGAGAAGATCCATTTCCTGTATATTGAAATCTGTGAACCCCCCCACAGGGCTGGTGACAATGGTTTATAGAACACCTACAGAAGTTAACAATGCCTTGCACTACACAAGTGCACACCCCACTCTCTCAAACAACATTTTACCAGTTTCCCAACTTACAAGAATTAAGAGAATAACCTCTGATGACATTGCATGTAAAGATTTGATACAAGACCAACTAGGGAGATATAAAGCTAGAGGTTATCCTGACGAAACAGTAAGGGGCCCATTAGGATGTCGGGCAGATTGCCCCCGCCAGGCTGGCGGTAGCCACCGCCAGCCTGGCGGGGCAATCCGCCCGACATCCTCACTTGTTCCCCCCCGCCATATTAGTATGGCCGGGGGACCTTGCAGATGGAAAGACCGTCTGCCGCTTTTCCGCCCCGGTCGCCTTGCGGCCGGGGCGGAAAAGGAATAATATGGTGGCGGTTTCTACCAGACACCGCCAGCCATATTACAATGGGCATTTTACAATGTCTTTCCGTGGCGGAAATTCGGTCTTCACTCTGGGGGCCCCCTGCCGGCCACCAGAGTGAAGGAGGGGTGGGAGCTGCACACGGGGGTACCTCTGGTCCCCCCCCATTTGCATAAACAAAGCGACAGGCAAATGCTGAAATGCATTTTTAGCATTGTGGTGGGCGGTGCTGAGAGCACCGACTGCCACAATGCTAGAAATGAAGGATGTGCCCGCCAGTGTGGCGTTCACATCCTAATGCCCCCCACGGGACCCCCGTCCTTGTGGCGGGCAGACCCAATCCCCGTCAGGATGGCGGGTGGGCAAAGTCCGCCCGCCATCCTAATGACCCCCTAAGAGAGGCTGAACAGACAGTTGCTTTGAGAAATAAAGAGGATTTGCTGAAGCCAGCCAAGAAGAAGTCTAAAAATCGGGAAGTGTTTGTACTTAAATATTCAGCACAAGCACCACAAATTAAGGCTATCATAAGAAAGCGGTGACAAATCATTAAACATGAAACAGATTTTGCTGGGTTATTCCAAGGTTAACCATTGTTTGCACACAACAGGTCTAAAAATTTAAGAGAACTGTTAAAATCCACTACTGCCACTGCAAAACAGGCATACAAGGGCTTGAAAAAATGCCACAATTGTGGACAATGTGGCAATGTAATTTTGGGAGACATTTTCACACACCCACACACAGGTAAAAAAATGAGACTTTTTAACAGATCAAATTGCAACACTGAGATGGTTATTTATGCCATTAAGTGTCCCCGCGGACTAGTGTATGTAGGCAGAACAAGCCGTAAAATTAAGACATGCATGGTAGAGCATAAAAGTAGGATCAGCAACTAAAAATACTAACTCTTCTTTAGTTGCGCACTGGTTAGATGGCTCTCATACAATTCCACACTTAAGATTTACTATTCTTGAACATGTTACTTCCAAGTCGAGAGATGACATAAACACAGATTTAGCGTGAAGACAAACACACTGGATTAAGCTCTTAGGCACAGTAATTCCAGGGGGGCTCAACGATCACTATGAGCTATTATGTTTTTATAATCCATCATTTTGCATAAGTTGAGATCATCTTTTATAGTTGGTCTCTGTACAGTATTTGCACTCTTTGCTCTGTAGAGCTTTACATTAAACACTTGCATGCATGTCATGCAGTTGACACATTGCATGCTTTTATTTTACAGTAGGTGTGGCGGATTTAGAACCTTTATTGTTTGAGTTTTCTTTGCACGGAGTATTTTTGCTCCTAAGTGGTTCGTATTATGTTCAGTCTTCTGGTGAATATGAGTACATTCATTTCGGGTGTTTCTTTTACAGGACGTTGAGTCTGTTTACCATAAAACTTTCTGGCATAATATTTTGACACTACCTCTGTTTTTACGAGAGTGTCTACGATTGATTTACACCTCTTTCTGCAGCTTGGGTTATGGTGGTTTTGTTCGGGACACAGCTTGTTTAATCCTTATGGCTGTGTTCACTTGCACTAATAAAGCTTTGGCGATACGTGTTTGTAAAAATGTCCTGAGTCAACAATTGGAGGTCTGGTCCTTTAAATACAGATCTCACTCTAGTACTGGGTTGAGCGCGCGTGATCACGCATGTGCGTGAAGTCAATTGTAACACGATACAGCCCTTCACGGTTCCTAAGTTTGGCGAGTGTCACGGTCCTTCAATATCTAATTCTGGCGTTTCAAAAGCTGACACGGTCAGCACAGTAATAATATGGCACTACATGTTTCTTTCACAGCTTTGATCTAAACTTTTAGGGTAGCCTGATAATGAAGATGCTGCGAGACTTCTCGTTTGATCCGGGTAAGACGCCATTAGACGAGGTGATTAAAGTATTGTACATACGGCTACTTGATAGCTCACGAGGTTTAACCATTAATATGTGTTTTATTTTCAGTCCCGCATTGCTTTTAGAGTCCACATGATTCTGATATTTGGATAGGGTAAGTTGTGTTTGCATGTTTTGGACTTTCATGAGCACATGGAATGTTTGAAGTTGTTACGCACACTTGGGCATTTTAGGTCACTTTTTTTACCGTTGAACTGGTTATGCATGGCACAGATTTTGAGACTTTGGAGCAACACATGGGTGGGGCTGACATTGTCCGTCCGAGCTATCATACATTTTATTTAGCACAGGCTGAGTCTGTTTCAGGTGCTACAATAGAAGACATGTGTTAGTTTCTGTCCTTTTTCTATTTTTACTTTTCACTAAGTTGTGAGTGCAAATCCTACTAGTACATTTACATATAACTTGTTTTTAATGACATTGGACTGCTTTCTGACTGGACTTCTGTATATTGTGTTGTAGATCCGTGAGGAGGACCCCTACATTTGGGAAAAATGTTTATTATTTGCATATTGTATATCCCCTGAAGAAAGGTTCATTCAGAACCCGAAATGCATTGGGATTGAAATCTGTACTGTTTTTTCTGCAACGGTGGCTGTACATTGATTTATGTTCATGCACAAGTGTTAATGTTCTTAATTATTTTGGATACAACTTGAACTACTAAGAATGATAATAATTCTGTACTGTATCAAGTTTTAGTCCTTTGCTTCTTAAAGAAACACATTTACCACTGATAAGAATTTATAAACATACTGGCGTATGATAGTGCTGTGGAGATCGCAAGATACGTGTTTGAGCCATCCCTAGCCTCGACGAAAGTTTCAAGATGATCCATCCAGAAATCGAGCTCCTACGAGGCCCGAAACTTGCGACCGAGCCCTGGCTGGAAGTGTGCGGTACGAGGATGGTGGCACCCTGCAGCTACGACAGCCCGTGGCTCACCACGAGGAAGGTAGGCTGCCGCGAGACCGGCCGCAGGAGCGGATGACAGCCTGAGACGCGACCCAGTAGCTGCAACTGCGCTATAGTAAGCGCTATATGGGGGACAATTGAGCTTTCTCTCCGTGCGGGGCCATACAGTGCGTCCCGTCCTACCTTGAACAGTGCGATCCTCCGGAGAGCCTGCTGCCCCCGACATTGATCATCCTGACTGTGGCGCCGTCACCAACCCTGCATACGGGGGACATTGGCCTGGATCTACTGAGGTGGGAATCCAGACGAAGACAGTGTGGTGCTTGTGAAGTGGGAAGTCGACGGAGACCGCCCGGCGAATCCCGCCCCAGCACTCCCACCTCCATCTCAGGCGAGAGTGAAACAGCCCGCGGCGCCCGAGAGACCGGCGAGGCACATGACTGGGGCGGGCAGGAGTGAAGGGATCCGGCGGCCACTATCTCTACAGCCGAACAGCACCGCCTAATTGGGCTACCCAAGTGACCTGGTGTACGCCGCCCCACCCCCACTGGCCGCTGCTCCTGGACTGAGCACGGCAGTTGCGGTGACCTGCCTGCTCAACCTCAGGTGCAGCTGACATATAGCACGACACCACTAGCTGAGAGCTGAATGCGGACACTGCCACCGGGTGGAACTTCCTCTACCTATATACCTGTGAATACTCCATATGCCTATATTCCCCAGTGAGAGTACGGGTGGAAGGCAGCAGTGCGAACTCCAGAAGACGCTACGGGCTAGCGCTGTTACCACAACGCCATCATGGTTAAACAAGATAACAGCCAGCCGAAACTCAGCTTCGACGCCGCAGGCAAGAGAGGCCCGAAACCCACGGCGAGCTCTGGAGTCCCAAGCAGAGCGGAAGTGATAGGAGAGAAGCCAGCGACACCTGATGTGGACATGCAGCAGATAATATTGGAAATACGTCAGGGATTTGCGACAGTCGTGGATAAAGTAGACTGTATGTCTTCAAGAATGGACGCTATAGCCCACAAACTTGACCTCCATGACAAACGGATAAAAGAAGCTGAAAGACGAATCTCTGACAGCGATGACGTCACGGCAACCCACACATCGCAAATTGCACGGATGAATAACCTCTTACGAACGATTGCGGCTAAAAATGAGTACTTGGAAGCCCGTAGCCGACGCACCAACATCCGCGTGACAGACATTCCAGAAACCACAAACACTGGGCGCATGGATGGCTATATAGAAAAACTTCTTCTCACTGCTATTGGCGCAGAGGCATTCTCTTCACAGTTCACAGTTAAGAGGGCCCACGATCTCTTGGGCCGCGTCCTAAACCTGGGGCTCCACCACGACCCATTATTGCATGCCTATTAAACTACCGCGACCGCGATGTGGGTCTTAAGGCTGCGCGCACCCGTAAAACCTTGTTGTATGACGGAGTCTCCTTCTCAATATATCCTGATTTCACACCGATGGTACAAGAGGATCGGTGCAACTTTATAGAAGTGAAGAAGAAACTGCGTGCAACGTAAATTGATTATGCACTGCTGTACCCTGCACGCCTACGGGTAACACACCAAGGGAAACAGCCAATCCCCAGCAAGTGGACGACTTCCTGCGCACTGTAAGACGATTGCCACAGATTGACGAAGGTAGAAATCCTGCACAACAAAACGATGCACGAGACACGGTCGATGAAGCCTGATGCTTGAACATCTACTTCTATGCCACTGATTGCTGCACGCTTCCTGCTAAACAGAGAGCTCCGTTTAAAGTCGCTACCGAGGCTGCGGACACTGGATGACTGAAACACTCCTAAGGCTTACAGTACTGCCAGTGGTAATGTATTCCAGGCCAGCTTCCCCTCCTCGGACAAGCCCAGAGGTCAGCCAGGTCGTGGGCTCGAGGTACGGAAGGCGACCGTGCAGCTCCCTCTGGCTGCACCCCTGTGGGTATTCCCCCCAATACTGGTTTGTGACATTTGGGGTAATGGGGTTGTTGCAAGGATTGGAGGGTTGGGGGTGGGCAACTCATACTGGCAAGTTGGGGACGCTTCAGTGGGTGGGGGGAGGGACACAGGGCCGAAAAGATGAGAGAACTAGTTATGTTGTAAGGACTCTTATAGATGTTTGGGTTACCAATACACTTGTTATTGACGTTGACATATGCAAGGCACTAGGGACATTTGGGGAGGGAGGAGGGGGAATCTGGTACGAAGCACAGTGTTCTGTTAACACACAACAGTTATGTTTAGGCCACAGAATTGTTAATACAGGAACAGTGGAGAAGCAGGTCGATGTACACCTAATATTTCAATGCTTTCGCTTTGCACATTATGGCGGAGGAGATCCACATCTAGGCGAACTTTCCGGCAGGCAATCTAGCAAGCCACACAATCCTCGCTATGGCCTTGACTGAACTAAATGTTATTACTTGGAATGTCCGAGGACTGGGGGACCCACGTAAGAAACGCCAAATACTGTCATATCTAGACAGGCATAACATACATATAGCCTGCTTGCAGGAGACTCACTTTAATCCAAACACTGACAACACATTTGCTGGATGATAGGCAGAACACAGGGTATTTGCCTCATATTCTTCATATGCTAGGGGCACAGCGATAGTGATGAAACGGGGTACGCGATTCAATGTGGCGGGAAATAAAGCCGACTCCTCTGGGCGATACTGTATGACATGGGGAAGGTTGGGACACATCTCAATAACCTTTGTTTGTTGTTACGGGCCGAATATTGACGACCCTCGATTCTTCACAGACCTTTGGGCTGCAATTCTGGACACGGGCTCGGATCATATTATATCGGGGGGGATTTTAATGTGTTCCACTATCCAGCAGTAGACAGATCGCCCTCATCCCCACATCACTACACCAAGTCCCGCATTGAACTGCGAGCGGTACTACAGGAATATGGGCTAGTCGACACTTGGAGACATTTGCATCCTGACGCTCAGGAAGGCACACATGTAACTGCACAGGCTGCATCATGGGCGCGACTAGATTACATATTTATGTCACAAGACCTCTGTCCAATGATCGCAACAGTGCAACACTTAGCCAGGACATACTCCGACCACGCACCAGTGAAGCTCACCCTCTCTGCGGAGAACTTGGGACCCCCCAGGATCCCCTGGAGATTTCAACCCACTATGCTACTAGACATAAGCTTTCAAGATGAACTCCGAGAAGAAGTGTTAGATTTCTTCAAGCGCAATAAAGGGTCTGTAGATAGTGTCGAGACGATCTGGGAGGCTTTTGAAGTGACGCTGAGAGCGATTTGCATAGCAAAGGGAGCAGGCGTCCTAAAAAGTATATTGACAGCACTGACCAATCTTGAACGCGATTTGAAGGGACTAGAAGAGTCCTTGACCTTGCACCCTACAGCAGCAACACGCTCCCAAATCAGAGAGAAACTCACAGAATATAAAGAAGAAGCTGAGAGGGAATCGAAATTCGGAGGCCGATACTGGACGGCGAATAGATATGGGGAGGGGGAGCGACCAGGGAAAGTATTGGCAGCAACAATTAAGCTACTGCGACCTGTGACTGTAGTGCTTGAAATCGAAGAGGGTGATGGGAGGATCTACAGAGATATGATGCATGTCCTGAATGCCTTTACCTCACACTACACTAAACCATACACCTCTACTAGGGCGGCCAAACCAGATCTCACTGAATATCTGGGAGATGTGTTGCTGGCATGGCTCAGTGACGCAAAACAGGGCTTCCTTAGCACTCCGTTCGAACTGGACGAAGTGCGAGATGCCATAATGCATATGGAATCAGGGAAAGCCACAAGGTCAGACGGCATCCCTATAGATTTCTATAAAACATACATCGATTTCATGGCCCCAGTATTGTGGGAAGTCTACGAAGACGCACTTGAGGTGGGCCACCTACCCCCATCTATGAGAATGGCCCTTATAACATCACTCCTGAAGCCAGGGAAATCACCACGGCAGTGTGACTCTTATAGGCCCCTATCACTGCTCAACTGTGATGTCAAGATACTAGCAAAAATTATAGCCACGCGTCTTAACCTCCTCATGGAGAACTTGATCTTGCCAGATCAATCAGGCTTTGTACCTGGCAGGGCGACATCGCACAACTTGAGGACCTTCTTTACGGTCTTGAATAACATTTCTGAGGAGCTACCCATGGCCGCCCTATTCTTAGATGCTACCAAAGCATTTGATTCCCTGTAGTGGGATTATTTTCTGGCAGTAATGCAACGCATGGGTTTCCCCCCGCTCTTCCTTGCCTGGATCAAGTTACTATATGAATCGCCCGCAGCCAAAGTAGTTATTAATGGGAAGATGTCACAGACCATACCCATAACGAGAGGCACTAGACAAGGGTGCCCCTTATCGCCTCTGTTGTTTGCGATCGCAGTGGAGCCGTTAGCAGCGAAACTAAGGCAACACCATAACGACAAGGCCCTGCAGTGCAACTTGCGACAAATCCTTGTGTCATTATATGCAGATGACATCACTTTGTACATCCGAGACCCGCAGCAGAACATGAACCGGATACACAGAGAATTCATAAAGTTCGGTAGACTCTCCGGTGTTCTAATAAATTGGAACAAATCATGCTGTTTCCCCCTGACGATGGCGACAACTAGATTCCCTATGGATTACCCCATTTCCTGGAGTGACGACGAGTTTAAATATTCAGGAGAACATATATCCAAGGATAGAGATGAGCTGATGAGAGCGAATTATGGAACCACAATGGTCCAAATCTTGGACAAAGTAACACGCTGGATTGCCTTGCCCCTGTCTATGGCGGGCAGAGCTTTACTGATAAAGATAATGTTACTACTGAAGTTGTTGTATTTATTCCTTAATATTCCTTTTTATCCTGGAAAGTATTTTTTTCAAAAACTGAAGTCGGAATTAATTCGACTGGTCTGGGGAGGCAAAAACCCGAGGCTGAAATGGGAAACGCTTATGCGGCCGTACGCGCAAGGAGGATTTGGGATTCCTGATCTCGAGCTCTTTTATTATAGCGTGCAGGCACACTACACCTTCTACTGAATACATCAGCCCCGATATATGCCCCAAATAGCAGCGGAGCACTGGCTAGCACACCCAATCCCCATTGAGGGCGCTTCCCACTTCCGAGCAGGGACAAATCTTCATCCACGGTGATGAGCACGAACAGCGCATGGGCTCATTTACAGGGCAGGCTGGGAGCACCCCTGTTATATTCGCCTCTTTTACCTCTAGTCTACCACCCTGACATGCCCCTCCTGCAAGAACTGCTCTTTCATAAACTACTGGAACGCACGAAGATTAGGACATGGGGAGATCTTTATTATGAGGGTACATTTAGGACCCGAGAACACATGTTCATGGGTACACAGCAGTCTCCGTTGGATACCTTTTTATAAATTAGGCTTCAACAAGGTATTAGGGCACTCACGATCGACTTTCCTAGTGAACCTCCTATCTTTGCACCGCTGCACAGGATTTTACTAGGTGGAACAGCCAAGAAATTAGTGTCGACTATTTATAAATCTGTGCATGGATTAACAGAATTTGACCCCCAGGTGCTAGGGCTTAATGGGACCGGGAACTTGTTATAGAACTCTAGGATTGGCAATGGGATTTTTGCGCACAACAGACTGAACGCATATCAGCAAGTAGTAGGCTTAGAATTATCCACTATAAATTCCTTCACAGATTGTATTTCACACCTGCGCGCATGCATGGGCATCAACTAAGAGATACGGACACCTGCGACCGTTGTCATACTCCAGGGGCTGACTTTTTACACCTGGCGTAGGCGTGTGAAGGAGTACAGGCTTACTGGACACAAGTCTTTAAGGCTTTATCAGACATGATAAATGAGGAGATATCCCCCTCCCCGACCCTAGCACTCATGGGATATGTAGAACCCATTCAAGCAGTGCATCATAAATATACTGCACTGGCGTTACTCATGGCCAAAAGACGGGTGGCGTGTAGATGGGGTAGAGGGAGGGCTCCTAAATTCAAAGACTGGCTGGACGATCTAGTTTATTGACAGGAACAACTAACAACGTATGCCGAATTGCTCCCACCAAATTCGAGACTAACAGATATCTGGGCGCCCCTTACATGCTACCTGCTAGCACACAATGGCGCAGATACCCCGTAGACTTTGGATAAATCAACAACTAGAATATAATGTACAATTCTTGCTTACATCTTACGGTTAGGATAGTTGGTCAATCTGGGATGAGGAACGGTCGACAGAGATCTCATGTCGGCTGCCCTCTGCGCACCACACGCAGAAGGCCAGAGCAGTACTATATATGACCTCATCAAGTGTTCCTGGCTTCTTTCATGATTAGATTCTTACACTGTTGTAATGATTTGGAGAATTGTGCTGTAGAATAATATCACAATGTCCCTGCTATACCATATACCATTGAGCTCCCTAACAACACTGTTTTGATGGAATGCTATTGAAGAATCTGCTACCAGCATAGCTATGTATGATTTGTACCTGCACTTACCTCCACTTACCGCATGCTATATTAGATGTCACTACTGACCTTGGCCTTACTATATGATTGTTAATGTATTGGGTTGTTCTGTACTGTGTATACTTAAAACTCAATAAACAAAGTTTAAAAAAAAAAGAATTTATAAACATTACGTTTAACATCTTTTGAGTTTGTCAACATTTTTATAGACTTCGTTTGTCCTCAGCTGTGCTTCATGCAGGCAGTGGTTCTCCACAGTCTCTAGATTTGTTATAGTATCCAGGTACTCAGGGCAAAATCCCTTTAAAACGTGAATGCACGTGAAACAGTATAATACATTGAATACTTAGGTCGCATATTTTTGATTAAGTAGTCTAACACATGGTGTGCAGGACCACTCTTTAAATAGAGATAATTGCACAGTGCTGCTTTTGAGCATTTTTACTTCACCAACTTGAATTCATTACTCTCAGGCATTCACTCGTGGGATCGGCCCAGCACTAGTTTTGGCACATTTCCAGTTATTCAAATGTACTTTTGCTGTGTACTTTCAAGCCTTTGTTCTCAAATAAGGTTTCGGTCCCCCTCAGCTTCACTGTCACAACCACAGGGTGGGCCATTACGCTGTCAAAATGTCCCTCACTGATGGAGAAGAGCACCTTCAGGGCAACTCTTGTGATCCTTAAGGCTTCAATGGGGCATCAGCCGTCCGTTTCACTCAACTCTCTGAGGTGCCAAGGGAGAACGCGTCCAGGTTTGCCACCTGGGACCAGACTTATGTAGGCAAGGTCACCCGTATCCTTCAGGCCCCCCTCGGCTTTAGTCCAGGGCCAAGTCACAGGTGTCAGGCCCATGCGTGGCTCCTCTAAAGGGGAATGTGGGGACCCTTCCTAGGATATGCCCTCCTCACAGCCCCAACCCGAGCTCGAGCGAGGAGGTTACAGACCCTCTCTGCTGTTTGTGTTTGGTGTGCATGCCAGAATACACTACTCCCAGTGTTCCTGTCAAGGAGGTCTCCTTGCTTGTAGATGCCATCTGTGCTTTTGTGGCCGTAGCAGCCCTGTCATGTTTAATCAGCGGTAACTGAAGCAGTGGCGGCCGCACGCCTTGATATTGCCCATGGGGTCTTCAGCCCCCCAAGTGTAGGGCTGTCGCAGCAAGTCCAGGGGCACTACTCAATCAGGGAGCTCTGCAATCTCCAGTCGGTGCTCCACGTGTTCAGTTCCTGTTAGGGCCGCCTCCTCAGCGTTTTGCCACCTCCTTATCGTTGCTCCATTCTCCAGCTGTCTGGTGGGTTCCCATATATTTGTCTGGGAGCCTCTGTCAGGAGCCCGATGCAATCCTCCTGCAGCAAGGCTGTGTAGACAGCTCCCAGAGTAAGGCCGACCCGCAGCACTACCACTCAGACATAGGCCGCAATCTCAGCCTGGCCTCAGGATCCTTTCACAGTGGCATTTTGGGGGTTGGGTCGCAGACCACAAGCAGAATCAGGGTGTAGAGATGAGACACCTTTCTTCACGCGTGAGTACTGCAGGATGTATCAGGATTCCATCTTTCATGTCAGGAGCCGCAGTGGGCCAGATCTACATGGCCATCTTTGTTGACCATGCCCCCCATGAGCTCTCATCTTTGCTTTTATGTTGTTTGACTTTATTCACTAGAATGAAGTGTTGCTTGTAAATATTCAAATAGTAATCATCTTACATCCAAGTCTAGATCGTTAGTCAGCATTAAGATCAAAGATAAACCCTTTTAGCATTACCAAAGTATATAGAAATATAGATGGGCAACTGTGAATAAGGGGGATCCAGGTCTAGAGTGACTTCCGATTGCATGTGTAACTGAGAAAAGCAAAGTGAGAAGCATCCAGTGTATTAATAACTTTCCAGCTATTATGTTATGCTATATATAGATTCTGCAGAAGTACCCTGTCATTAAAGGGAATGATGGGTTTTGGGATTGTATTGCTAAGTTTGTGTCCTAATATTTTAAACATACAGATAAAACAGTACAATGTACATGAGCTTCAAAACGCATATTTACTTGGAACTATATCCAGGAGTGTGTTTCTTTTTTTAGTTGATTGTCACTTTAAATTGAGAGAGGCCTTGAGTTGTGTTTATTTTTCTTCTTTCTGTCTGCAATCTGTAGCCAAGCCAGTGAGCATTATGTATGTTACAGCAGTGAAAAATTAGATTGTGTTCTACTGCTGTGGTACAATTACAGAGAATTACCAGATTTCTAAATGCATCTTCACGATGGTGGAATGGTGGATGGCTGTGGGATCCTTACATAACATAACACAAGGAGATGATGGACGGAGCGCTGACACTTTTCAGACACTCACCCCCAGTCACAGATCTGCGTTGAATTCATCATCATTCTTTAGCTCACTTCGCCAACTCAGTTGAGACCCAGCTATATGCAACTCAGTCTTGACCCTGTGCCTCATGGGAACAGTCTAGCCCGAACTTGCCAAGCCAGGTCTTCCCTGAACCAGAAACAAGCATCCTGGGACCAGTTTCTGGGTAACACCCTTCATCAGCCATGCTAGCTTGAATCCAGTTGCAAAGTGAGCAAGGGACCCACGTCTGGGCATACCCTGCCAACCTAGGACTAACAAATCAAACACAAGTAGATGATGGATGGAGCTCTGAAACTTTTCAGAGACTCACTCACTTACATAACATAACATAACCAAGGGGTTCTGAGTGACAACACACAGACAACAAGTGCAAAGCTCGAGTTGTTGATGATATCATGCAGAACGATAAGTTGAAAAACATCCTTGCAACTCACAGTTACCTATCTATAACTTTATGTTATGTATTGCCGTCAAAATCATGTGCCCCTGCATATAGCAGGTAGGCTGATGCAAAGGATGAATGAGAAAGTCATACATAATATGGCATCACCTCCCTGTCCCAAATGTGAAAAAAATACCTTACCTTAATCAACTCCCATTACCTTGCCTTTTTCCTTTTCCCTTTCTGCAGGTGTGCTTTCAGACAAAACACACAAGCAGCTCTGTGCTGACAGGCTCTCAGGTAGCCCCGTCAGCCTGACCTGGGAATCCATTATGACGTAACAACAGTGGGTAATAGGTTTTGCTTCCCACTGCTTCTACTTCATAGTAGTTAATTAACAGATCGAGGGTCAGATATACGACCATTTCATTTTGCAAGTCACTAATTGCGATGTTTTGTGACTCACAATTAGAAACTAACAAAAATAAATGTATTAATGTGTCTTAGCCATTGGCAATGGGTCGCAAATGACCTGCATCATCAATAATCATGAGGCAGATGGAAATTTGTGACCAATTGGGAATGGCCTGTACTCACTGCAATGGTGGCCTGCTGGGGTCAGCAGACCACCATGTCTGTGACTACTTTTTAAATAAAGCATTTTTTTAAACATGTGCTGCATCACTCTTTTTTTTATTAGTTTTTTTTTTTTAGTTTTATATAGTGCGAACTGGACCTGAAGATATCAGGTATCAGAAAACATTACATGAGCACCAGTTTCGTTACAGATGGACACATTAATTTTTTGTAGGCACAGGGAGATTAAGTGATTTGCCAACGATCACAGGATGTTGAGCATTCCTGCTGAGATTCGAACCCGGTTCCCCAGCTTCAAGATCGACTGCTCTAGCTGAAAGTCTACATCCTCTCACCACTCCTCCTCCTCTTCTCCTCTCTGACTGTTGGATCCTGACTGCGGTGTGGGTTGGGGGCATCCCACTTGCCTCATGCTTGACTACTGCATCGGGCTAGGTATGCTGTGGTGCGCCCATGTAGAGACTCACATGTTGTTGGAAGGCCCTGGAACCAGTGTGATGGTTTAAACAGGGGCACTGTGGCCTTGATGTGTAGCCTATGTAATGCTCTAGTGCAGCTGGACACAGCACTTTCTCCTGCTTCTTAGAACGCCCCCGCTTACCTCCTGTTTATGCCCTCGCTGTGATACATGTGGGTGCCATCGCCCTCCGTCTGCGGCTCCTTGCGGACTTTCTCAGCCTATTCTTGCTTCTGTCCTGCGGCCCTCCACACACTACTAGCTTGTTTTTTATTTAGACTGCCGGTGCTTTACTTTCTGGGAGTTAGCGGTTGTCATCAAGCAGGCACCTGTGGCTCAGCTGGATGCATCCTATTGGGCCTCCCATCCTGGATGACCTGTGCCATGGGCCGTCTGCAATCTGAAACTGGTCCCACCTCCTCTGCTGTTGGCTCCAATCCCTTCATCTCTACTGGGAGTAAACTGGACGCCATCCTGGAAGTGGCAGAGCGCCTTGGCACATCCCTGAATCAGACAAAAGCATCCCTGGAGCACAAGATCGACAAGGTGGTCACTGACCACACCTTGCTTGATGCGGACCACATCAAGTTGGCTGATATGAACTGCTCCATGTAACACACTTTAAATGTCCTTGCTCTCATTGGCCGTGAAATGGAAACTATTGTGCAGACATTAATTGACCATGTAAACATATTGGAGTGCTGAGCAGATGATGCTGAAGGGCGTTCATGGTGGAACAGCATTCTTGTAGTGAGTCTATTGAAGAGGGTGGAGGGAAAAGACTGTATCCTATGTGGAGAGATGGATACGCAAATTGATTCTGCCTGAGGCGCTTTTGTGTTTAGCGCGCCCATTGAGGTCCGCCACCTGGATCGAATCCAAAACCATATTGTCTCGGTTACTTCATTATGTGGATAGAGAGTCCACACTGCGAGAGGCGATACTTTCTGATGTGAATGGCCTTTCCTAGATATGCCTGTGTGCTACTACAGCATTCCTGAGGCTGTTATTCAACACGTGGAGAGGGTGTAGCCTATTGGCTAGGCCAGTCGACTTCAAATCTGGGAAACCAGGTTCGAGTCTTGGCAACGAATCATGTGATTCACGGCAAATCACTTAATTTTTCCGTGACTAACAACAAAATTAATGTGTCCTTATGTAACTTAATTAGTGGTCATATAAAGCACTCTGAAACCCGACACCTTGGTTTCAAGTTGAGCTATATAACACTCCGAAAACATATATGTAATGTGTTCTGCCTACAATCTCTTCTCCCCTTTTTCCACTCGCCCCTTCTAATCCCCTCCCTTATCTACTGTTTCCATCACTCGCATCTAACGCTTGGATTTTGTATGCACTCAAATGGTTTGTCACAAAATATGCTATGCTAAATATCCTGTTATTGCCTTTACATTTACTGTATTTGGGATTTCTGGCTCTGGGCTCCCCTTGACCTGCCTCTGCCGGTGGTACTTTCTTACTCTACCTTTCATTGTACCAGACTACATTGTTTGGTTAACAGAAAATACAAATGGTTTCTTGTATGGTTTGTAAACAGTTCGGTCTCTTTTAATTTCTCAAACAAGCCAGCCGACACGTGTTTTGTCGCATGTGGAATTGTCGTTCCGCTACCCCATTTGTTCCGCCGGTGATAATTCTGACCCGGCAGGGCCCGAGACTCAAGTGATCATATGCCAGATGGGCGAGAAACGCGTCGGATAATAGGGAACCTTAGTGTTAAATTCTAGACGTCCTAGAAAGCGTCTGTGACTCGAATTAGGTTCACCAGCGATGAGCCAGTTGTGTCTCTTTAGTACAAAAACGCAGTATGTGTCTTTATAGTACGCCAAGCCCCGCAACCAGGAACACGGTGACACGCAGGAGAGAAACTCGTAAAGGCTACTACATACAAGTCGTATCAACACAAGGAGTTATCCGTTCACCGTTTGCATTCTTTACCTATCCTGCGGGGCTCGGCGTACTATAAAGACACATACTGCGTTTTTGTACTAAAGAGCCACAACTGGCTTATCGCTGCTGAAACTAACTCAAGTCACAGAAGCTTTCTAGGATGTCTAGGATTTAACACTAAGGTTTCCTATTATATTAAGAATTAAGAGAATAACCTCTGATGACATTGCATGTAAAGATTTGATACAAGACCAACTAGGGAGATATAAAGCTAGAGGTTATCCTGACGAAACAGTAAGGGGCCCATTAGGATGTCGGGCAGATTGCCCCCGCCAGGCTGGCGGTAGCCACCGCCAGCCTGGCGGGGCAATCCGCCCGACATCCTCACTTGTTCCCCCCCGCCATATTAGTATGGCCGGGGGACCTTGCAGATGGAAAGACCGTCTGCCGCTTTTCCGCCCCGGTCGCCTTGCCTTGTTAAAATCCACTACTGCCACTGCAAAACAGGCATACAAGGGCTTGAAAAAATGCCACAATTGTGGACAATGTGGCAATGTAATTTTGGGAGACATTTTCACACACCCACACACAGGTAAAAAAATGAGACTTTTTAACAGATCAAATTGCAACACTGAGATGGTTATTTATGCCATTAAGTGTCCCCGCGGACTAGTGTATGTAGGCAGAACAAGCCGTAAAATTAAGACATGCATGGTAGAGCATAAAAGTAGGATCAGCAACTAAAAATACTAACTCTTCTTTAGTTGCGCACTGGTTAGATGGCTCTCATACAATTCCACAGTTAAGATTTACTATTCTTGAACATGTTACTTCCAAGTCGAGAGATGACATAAACACAGATTTAGCGTGAAGACAAACACACTGGATTAAGCTCTTAGGCACAGTAATTCCAGGGGGGCTCAACGATCACTATGAGCTATTATGTTTTTATAATCCATCATTTTGCATAAGTTGAGATCATCTTTTATAGTTGGTCTCTGTACAGTATTTGCACTCTTTGCTCTGTAGAGCTTTACATTAAACACTTGCATGCATGTCATGCAGTTGACACATTGCATGCTTTTATTTTACAGTAGGTGTGGCGGATTTAGAACCTTTATTGTTTGAGTTTTCTTTGCACGGAGTATTTTTGCTCCTAAGTGGTTCGTATTATGTTCAGTCTTCTGGTGAATATGAGTACATTCATTTCGGGTGTTTCTTTTACAGGACGTTGAGTCTGTTTACCATAAAACTTTCTGGCATAATATTTTGACACTACCTCTGTTTTTACGAGAGTGTCTACGATTGATTTACACCTCTTTCTGCAGCTTGGGTTATGGTGGTTTTGTTCGGGACACAGCTTGTTTAATCCTTATGGCTGTGTTCACTTGCACTAATAAAGCTTTGGCGATACGTGTTTGTAAAAATGTCCTGAGTCAACAATTGGAGGTCTGGTCCTTTAAATACAGATCTCACTCTAGTACTGGGTTGAGCGCGCGTGATCACGCATGTGCGTGAAGTCAATTGTAACACGATACAGCCCTTCATGGTTCCTAAGTTTGGCGAGTGTCACGGTCCTTCAATATCTAATTCCGGCGTTTCAAAAGCTGACACGGTCAGCACAGTAATAATATGGCACTACATGTTTCTTTCACAGCTTTGATCTAAACTTTTAGGGTAGCCTGATAATGAAGATGCTGCGAGACTTCTCGTTTGATCCGGGTAAGACGCCATTAGACGAGGTGATTAAAGTATTGTACATACGGCTACTTGATAGCTCACGAGGTTTAACCATTAATATGTGTTTTATTTTCAGTCCCGCATTGCTTTTAGAGTCCACATGATTCTGATATTTGGATAGGGTAAGTTGTGTTTGCATGTTTTGGACTTTCATGAGCACATGGAATGTTTGAAGTTGTTACGCACACTTGGGCATTTTAGGTCACTTTTTTTACCGTTGAACTGGTTATGCATGGCACAGATTTTGAGACTTTGGAGCAACACATGGGTGGGGCTGACATTGTCCGTCCGAGCTATCATACATTTTATTTAGCACAGGCTGAGTCTGTTTCAGGTGCTACAATAGAAGACATGTGTTAGTTTCTGTCCTTTTTCTATTTTTACTTTTCACTAAGTTGTGAGTGCAAATCCTACTAGTACATTTACATATAACTTGTTTTTAATGACATTGGACTGCTTTCTGACTGGACTTCTGTATATTGTGTTGTAGATCCGTGAGGAGGACCCCTACATTTGGGAAAAATGTTTATTATTTGCATATTGTATATCCCCTGAAGAAAGGTTCATTCAGAACCCGAAATGCATTGGGATTGAAATCTGTACTGTTTTTTCTGCAACGGTGGCTGTACATTGATTTATGTTCATGCACAAGTGTTAATGTTCTTAATTATTTTGGATACAACTTGAACTACTAAGAATGATAATAATTCTGTACTGTATCAAGTTTTAGTCCTTTGCTTCTTAAAGAAACACATTTACCACTGATAAGAATTTATAAACATACTGGCGTATGATAGTGCTGTGGAGATCGCAAGATACGTTTTTGAGCCATCCCTAGCCTCGACGAAAGTTTCAAGATGATCCATCCAGAAATCGAGCTCCTACGAGGCCCGAAACTTGCGACCGAGCCCTGGCTGGAAGTGTGCGGTACGAGGATGGTGGCACCCTGCAGCTACGACAGCCCGTGGCTCACCACGAGGAAGGTAGGCTGCCGCGAGACCGGCCGCAGGAGCGGATGACAGCCTGAGACGCGACCCAGTAGCTGCAACTGCGCTATAGTAAGCGCTATATGGGGGACAATTGAGCTTTCTCTCCGTGCGGGGCCATACAGTGCGTCCCGTCCTACCTTGAACAGTGCGATCCTCCGGAGAGCCTGCTGCCCCCGACATTGATCATCCTGACTGTGGCGCCGTCACCAACCCTGCATACGGGGGACATTGGCCTGGATCTACTGAGGTGGGAATCCAGACGGAGACAGTGTGGTGCTTGTGAAGTGGGAAGTCGACGGAGACCGCCCGGCGAATCCCGCCCCAGCACTCCCACCTCCATCTCAGGCGAGAGTGAAACAGCCCGCGGCGCCCGAGAGACCGGCGAGGCACATGACTGGGGCGGGCAGGAGTGAAGGGATCCGGCGGCCACTATCTCTACAGCCGAACAGCACCGCCTAATTGGGCTACCCAAGTGACCTGGTGTACGCCGCCCCACCCCCACTGGCCGCTGCTCCTGGACTGAGCACGGCAGTTGCGGTGACCTGCCTGCTCAACCTCAGGTGCAGCTGACATATAGCACGACACCACTAGCTGAGAGCTGAATGCGGACACTGCCACCGGGTGGAACTTCCTCTACCTATATACCTGTGAATACTCCATATGCCTATATTCCCCAGTGAGAGTACGGGTGGAAGGCAGCAGTGCGAACTCCAGAAGACGCTACGGGCTAGCGCTGTTACCACAACGCCATCATGGTTAAACAAGATAACATCCAGCCGAAACTCAGCTTCGACGCCGCAGGCAAGAGAGGCCCGAAACTCACGGCGAGCTCTGGAGTCCCAAGCAGAGCGGAAGTGATAGGAGAGAAGCCAGCGACACCTGATGTGGACATGCAGCAGATAATATTGGAAATACGTCAGGGATTTGCGACAGTCGTGGATAAAGTAGACTGTATGTCTTCAAGAATGGACGCTATAGCCCACAAACTTGACCTCCATGACAAACGGATAAAAGAAGCTGAAAGACGAATCTCTGACAGCGATGACGTCACGGCAACCCACACATCGCAAATTGCACGGATGAATAACCTCTTACGAACGATTGCGGCTAAAAATGAGTACTTGGAAGCCCGTAGCCGACGCACCAACATCCGCGTGACAGACATTCCAGAAACCACAAACACTGGGCGCATGGATGGCTATATAGAAAAACTTCTTCTCACTGCTATTGGCGCAGAGGCATTCTCTTCACAGTTCACAGTTAAGAGGGCCCACGATCTCTTGGGCCGCGTCCTAAACCTGGGGCTCCACCACGACCCATTATTGCATGCCTATTAAACTACCGCGACCGCGATGTGGGTCTTAAGGCTGCGCGCACCCGTAAAACCTTGTTGTATGACGGAGTCTCCTTCTCAATATATCCTGATTTCACACCGATGGTACAAGAGGATCGGTGCAACTTTATAGAAGTGAAGAAGAAACTGCGTGCAACGTAAATTGATTATGCACTGCTGTACCCTGCACGCCTACGGGTAACACACCAAGGGAAACAGCCAATCCCCAGCAAGTGGACGACTTCCTGCGCACTGTAAGACGATCGCCACAGATTGACGAAGGTAGAAATCCTGCACAACAAAACGATGCACGAGACACGGTCGATGAAGCCTGATGCTTGAACATCTACTTCTATGCCACTGATTGCTGCACGCTTCCTGCTAAACAGAGAGCTCCGTTTAAAGTCGCTACCGAGGCTGCGGACACTGGATGACTGAAACACTCCTAAGGCTTACAGTACTGCCAGTGGTAATGTATTCCAGGCCAGCTTCCCCTCCTCGGACAAGCCCAGAGGTCAGCCAGGTCGTGGGCTCGAGGTACGGAAGGCGACCGTGCAGCTCCCTCTGGCTGCACCCCTGTGGGTATTCCCCCCATACTGGTTTGTGACATTTGGGGTAATGGGGTTGTTGCAAGGATTGGAGGGTTGGGGGTGGGCAACTCATACTGGCAAGTTGGGGACGCTTCAGTGGGTGGGGGGAGGGACACAGGGCCGAAAAGATGAGAGAACTAGTTATGTTGTAAGGACTCTTATAGATGTTTGGGTTACCAATACACTTGTTATTGACGTTGACATATGCAAGGCACTAGGGACATTTGGGGAGGGAGGAGGGGGAATCTGGTACGAAGCACAGTGTTCTGTTAACACACAACAGTTATGTTTAGGCCACAGAATTGTTAATACAGGAACAGTGGAGAAGCAGGTCGATGTACACCTAATATTTCAATGCTTTCGCTTTGCACATTATGGCGGAGGAGATCCACATCTAGGCGAACTTTCCGGCAGGCAATCTAGCAAGCCACACAATCCTCGCTATGGCCTTGACTGAACTAAATGTTATTACTTGGAATGTCCGAGGACTGGGGGACCCACGTAAGAAACGCCAAATACTGTCATATCTAGACAGGCATAACATACATATAGCCTGCTTGCAGGAGACTCACTTTAATCCAAACACTGACAACACATTTGCTGGATGATAGGCAGAACACAGGGTATTTGCCTCATATTCTTCATATGCTAGGGGCACAGCGATAGTGATGAAACGGGGTACGCGATTCAATGTGGCGGGAAATAAAGCCGACTCCTCTGGGCGATACTGTATGACATGGGGAAGGTTGGGACACATCTCAATAACCTTTGTTTGTTGTTACGGGCCGAATATTGACGACCCTCGATTCTTCACAGACCTTTGGGCTGCAATTCTGGACACGGGCTCGGATCATATTATATCGGGGGGGATTTTAATGTGTTCCACTATCCAGCAGTAGACAGATCGCCCTCATCCCCACATCACTACACCAAGTCCCGCATTGAACTGCGAGCGGTACTACAGGAATATGGGCTAGTCGACACTTGGAGACATTTGCATCCTGACGCTCGGGAAGGCACACATGTAACTGCACAGGCTGCATCATGGGCGCGACTAGATTACATATTTATGTCACAAGACCTCTGTCCAATGATCGCAACAGTGCAACACTTAGCCAGGACATACTCCGACCACGCACCAGTGAAGCTCACCCTCTCTGCGGAGAACTTGGGACCCCCCAGGATCCCCTGGAGATTTCAACCCACTATGCTACTAGACATAAGCTTTCAAGATGAACTCCGAGAAGAAGTGTTAGATTTCTTCAAGCGCAATAAAGGGTCTGTAGATAGTGTCGAGACGATCTGGGAGGCTTTTGAAGTGACGCTGAGAGCGATTTGCATAGCAAAGGGAGCAGGCGTCCTAAAAAGTATATTGACAGCACTGACCAATCTTGAACGCGATTTGAAGGGACTAGAAGAGTCCTTGACCTTGCACCCTACAGCAGCAACACGCTCCCAAATCAGAGAGAAACTCACAGAATATAAAGAAGAAGCTGAGAGGGAATCGAAATTCGGAGGCCGATACTGGACGGCGAATAGATATGGGGAGGGGGAGCGACCAGGGAAAGTATTGGCAGCAACAATTAAGCTACTGCGACCTGTGACTGTAGTGCTTGAAATCGAAGAGGGTGATGGGAGGATCTACAGAGATATGATGCATGTCCTGAATGCCTTTACCTCACACTACACTAAACCATACACCTCTACTAGGGCGGCCAAACTAGATCTCACTTTATATCTGGGAGATGTGTTGCTGGCATGGCTCAGTGACGCAAAACAGGGCTTCCTTAGCACTCCGTTCGAACTGGACGAAGTGCGAGATGCCATAATGCATATGGAATCAGGGAAAGCCACAAGGTCAGACGGCATCCCTATAGATTTCTATAAAACATACATCGATTTCATGGCCCCAGTATTGTGGGAAGTCTACGAAGACGCACTTGAGGTGGGCCACCTACCCCCATCTATGAGAATGGCCCTTATAACATCACTCCTGAAGCCAGGGAAATCACCACGGCAGTGTGACTCTTATAGGCCCCTATCACTGCTCAACTGTGATGTCAAGATACTAGCAAAAATTATAGCCACGCGTCTTAACCTCCTCATGGAGAACTTGATCTTGCCAGATCAATCAGGCTTTGTACCTGGCAGGGCGACATCGCACAACTTGAGGACCTTCTTTACGGTCTTGAATAACATTTCTGAGGAGCTACCCATGGCCGCCCTATTCTTAGATGCTACCAAAGCATTTGATTCCCTGTAGTGGGATTATTTTCTGGCAGTAATGCAACGCATGGGTTTCCCCCCGCTCTTCCTTGCCTGGATCAAGTTACTATATGAATCGCCCGCAGCCAAAGTAGTTATTAATGGGAAGATGTCACAGACCATACCCATAACGAGAGGCACTAGACAAGGGTGCCCCTTATCGCCTCTGTTGTTTGCGATCGCAGTGGAGCCGTTAGCAGCGAAACTAAGGCAACACCATAACGACAAGGCCCTGCAGTGCAACTTGCGACAAATCCTTGTGTCATTATATGCAGATGACATCACTTTGTACATCCGAGACCCGCAGCAGAACATGAACCGGATACACAGAGAATTCATAAAGTTCGGTAGACTCTCCGGTGTTCTAATAAATTGGAACAAATCATGCTGTTTCCCCCTGACGATGGCGACAACTAGATTCCCTATGGATTACCCCATTTCCTGGAGTGACGACGAGTTTAAATATTCAGGAGAACATATATCCAAGGATAGAGATGAGCTGATGAGAGCGAATTATGGAACCACAATGGTCCAAATCTTGGACAAAGTAACACGCTGGATTGCCTTGCCCCTGTCTATGGCGGGCAGAGCTTTACTGATAAAGATAATGTTACTACTGAAGTTGTTATATTTATTCCTTAATATTCCTTTTTATCCTGGAAAGTATTTTTTTCAAAAACTGAAGTCGGAATTAATTCGACTGGTCTGGGGAGGCAAAAACCCGAGGCTGAAATGGGAAACGCTTATGCGGCCGTACGCGCAAGGAGGATTTGGGATTCCTGATCTCGAGCTCTTTTATTATAGCGTGCAGGCACACTACACCTTCTACTGAATACATCAGCCCCGATATATGCCCCAAATAGCAGCGGAGCACTGGCTAGCACACCCAATCCCCATTGAGGGCGCTTCCCACTTCCGAGCAGGGACAAATCTTCATCCACGGTGATGAGCACGAACAGCGCATGGGCTCATTTACAGGGCAGGCTGGGAGCACCCCTGTTATATTCGCCTCTTTTACCTCTAGTCTACCACCCTGACATGCCCCTCCTGCAAGAACTGCTCTTTCATAAACTACTGGAACGCACGAAGATTAGGACATGGGGAGATCTTTATTATGAGGGTACATTTAGGACCCGAGAACACATGTTCATGGGTACACAGCAGTCTCCGTTGGATACCTTTTTATAAATTAGGCTTCAACAAGGTATTAGGGCACTCACGATCGACTTTCCTAGTGAACCTCCTATCTTTGCACCGCTGCACAGGATTTTACTAGGTGGAACAGCCAAGAAATTAGTGTCGACTATTTATAAATCTGTGCATGGATTAACAGAATTTGACCCCCAGGTGCTAGGGCTTAATGGGACCGGGAACTTGTTATAGAACTCTAGGATTGGCAATGGGATTTTTGCGCACAACAGACTGAACGCATATCAGCAAGTAGTAGGCTTAGAATTATCCACTATAAATTCCTTCACAGATTGTATTTCACACCTGCGCGCATGCATGGGCATCAACTAAGAGATACGGACACCTGCGACCGTTGTCATACTCCAGGGGCTGACTTTTTACACCTGGCGTAGGCGTGTGAAGGAGTACAGGCTTACTGGACACAAGTCTTTAAGGCTTTATCAGACATGATAAATGAGGAGATATCCCCCTCCCCGACCCTAGCACTCATGGGATATGTAGAACCCATTCAAGCAGTGCATCGTAAATATACTGCACTGGCGTTACTCATGGCCAAAAGACGGGTGGCGTGTAGATGGGGTAGAGGGAGGGCTCCTAAATTCAAAGACTGGCTGGACGATCTAGTTTATTGACAGGAACAACTAACAACGTATGCCGAATTGCTCCCACCAAATTCGAGACTAACAGATATCTGGGCGCCCCTTACATGCTACCTGCTAGCACACAATGGCGCAGATACCCCGTAGACTTTGGATAAATCAACAACTAGAATATAATGTACAATTCTTGCTTACATCTTACGGTTAGGATAGTTGGTCAATCTGGGATGAGGAACGGTCGACAGAGATCTCATGTCGGCTGCCCTCTGCGCACCACACGCAGAAGGCCAGAGCAGTACTATATATGACCTCATCAAGTGTTCCTGGCTTCTTTCATGATTAGATTCTTACACTGTTGTAATGATTTGGAGAATTGTGCTGTAGAATAATATCACAATGTCCCTGCTATACCATATACCATTGAGCTCCCTAACAACACTGTATTGATGGAATGCTATTGAAGAATCTGCTACCAGCATAGCTATGTATGATTTGTACCTGCACTTACCTCCACTTACCGCATGCTATATTAGATGTCACTACTGACCTTGGCCTTACTATATGATTGTTAATGTATTGGGTTGTTCTGTACTGTGTATACTTAAAACTCAATAAACAAAGTTTAAAAAAAAAAGAATTTATAAACATTACGTTTAACATCTTTTGAGTTTGTCAACATTTTTATAGACTTCGTTTGTCCTCAGCTGTGCTTCATGCAGGCAGTGGTTCTCCACAGTCTCTAGATTTGTTATAGTATCCAGGTACTCAGGGCAAAATCCCTTTAAAACGTGAATGCACGTGAAACAGTATAATACATTGAATACTTAGGTCGCATATTTTTGATTAAGTAGTCTAACACATGGTGTGCAGGACCACTCTTTAAATAGAGATAATTGCACAGTGCTGCTTTTGAGCATTTTTACTTCACCAACTTGAATTCATTACTCTCAGGCATTCACTCGTGGGATCGGCCCAGCACTAGTTTTGGCACATTTCCAGTTATTCAAATGTACTTTTGCTGTGTACTTTCAAGCCTTTGTTCTCAAATAAGGTTTCGGTCCCCCTCAGCTTCACTGTCACAACCACAGGGTGGGCCATTACGCTGTCAAAATGTCCCTCACTGATGGAGAAGAGCACCTTCAGGGCAACTCTTGTGATCCTTAAGGCTTCAATGGGGCATCAGCCGTCCGTTTCACTCAACTCTCTGAGGTGCCAAGGGAGAACGCGTCCAGGTTTGCCACCTGGGACCAGACTTATGTAGGCAAGGTCACCCGTATCCTTCAGGCCCCCCTCGGCTTTAGTCCAGGGCCAAGTCACAGGTGTCAGGCCCATGCGTGGCTCCTCTAAAGGGGAATGTGGGGACCCTTCCTAGGATATGCCCTCCTCACAGCCCCAACCCGAGCTCGAGCGAGGAGGTTACAGACCCTCTCTGCTGTTTGTGTTTGGTGTGCATGCCAGAATACACTACTCCCAGTGTTCCTGTCAAGGAGGTCTCCTTGCTTGTAGATGCCATCTGTGCTTTTGTGGCCGTAGCAGCCCTGTCATGTTTAATCAGCGGTAACTGAAGCAGTGGCGGCCGCACGCCTTGATATTGCCCTTGGGGTCTTCAGCCCCCCAAGTGTAGGGCTGTCGCAGCAAGTCCAGGGGCACTACTCAATCAGGGAGCTCTGCAATCTCCAGTCGGTGCTCCACGTGTTCAGTTCCTGTTAGGGCCGCCTCCTCAGCGTTTTGCCACCTCCTTATCGTTGCTCCATTCTCCAGCTGTCTGGTGGGTTCCCATATATTTGTCTGGGAGCCTCTGTCAGGAGCCCGATGCAATCCTCCTGCAGCAAGGCTGTGTAGACAGCTCCCAGAGTAAGGCCGACCCGCAGCACTACCACTCAGACATAGGCCGCAATCTCAGCCTGGCCTCAGGATCCTTTCACAGTGGCATTTTGGGGGTTGGGTCGCAGACCACAAGCAGAATCAGGGTGTAGAGATGAGACACCTTTCTTCACGCGTGAGTACTGCAGGATGTATCAGGATTCCATCTTTCATGTCAGGAGCCGCAGTGGGCCAGATCTACATGGCCATCTTTGTTGACCATGCCCCCCATGAGCTCTCATCTTTGCTTTTATGTTGTTTGACTTTATTCACTAGAATGAAGTGTTGCTTGTAAATATTCAAATAGTAATCATCTTACATCCAAGTCTAGATCGTTAGTCAGCATTAAGATCAAAGATAAACCCTTTTAGCATTACCAAAGTATATAGAAATATAGATGGGCAACTGTGAATAAGGGGGATCCAGGTCTAGAGTGACATCCGATTGCATGTGTAACTGAGAAAAGCAAAGTGAGAAGCATCCAGTGTATTAATAACTTTCCAGCTATTATGTTATGCTATATATAGATTCTGCAGAAGTACCCTGTCATTAAAGGGAATGATGGGTTTTGGGATTGTATTGCTAAGTTTGTGTCCTAATATTTTAAACATACAGATAAAACAGTACAATGTACATGAGCTTCAAAACGCATATTTACTTGGAACTATATCCAGGAGTGTGTTTCTTTTTTTAGTTGATTGTCACTTTAAATTGAGAGAGGCCTTGAGTTGTGTTTATTTTTCTTCTTTCTGTCTGCAATCTGTAGCCAAGCCAGTGAGCATTATGTATGTTACAGCAGTGAAAAATTAGATTGTGTTCTACTGCTGTGGTACAATTACAGAGAATTACCAGATTTCTAAATGCATCTTCACGATGGTGGAATGGTGGATGGCTGTGGGATCCTTACATAACATAACACAAGGAGATGATGGACGGAGCGCTGACACTTTTCAGACACTCACCCCCAGTCACAGATCTGCGTTGAATTCATCATCATTCTTTAGCTCACTTCGCCAACTCAGTTGAGACCCAGCTATATGCAACTCAGTCTTGACCCTGTGCCTCATGGGAACAGTCTAGCCCGAACTTGCCAAGCCAGGTCTTCCCTGAACCAGAAACAAGCATCCTGGGACCAGTTTCTGGGTAACACCCTTCATCAGCCATGCTAGCTTGAATCCAGTTGCAAAGTGAGCAAGGGACCCACGTCTGGGCATACCCTGCCAACCTAGGACTAACAAATCAAACACAAGTAGATGATGGATGGAGCTCTGAAACTTTTCAGAGACTCACTCACTTACATAACATAACATAACCAAGGGGTTCTGAGTGACAACACACAGACAACAAGTGCAAAGCTCGAGTTGTTGATGATATCATGCAGAACGATAAGTTGAAAAACATCCTTGCAACTCACAGTTACCTATCTATAACTTTATGTTATGTATTGCCGTCAAAATCATGTGCCCCTGCATATAGCAGGTAGGCTGATGCAAAGGATGAATGGGAAAGTCATACATAATATGGCATCACCTCCCTGTCCCAAATGTGAAAAAAATACCTTACCTTAATCAACTCCCATTACCTTGCCTTTTTCCTTTTCCCTTTCTGCAGGTGTGCTTTCAGACAAAACACACAAGCAGCTCTGTGCTGACAGGCTCTCAGGTAGCCCCGTCAGCCTGACCTGGGAATCCATTATGACGTAACAACAGTGGGTAATAGGTTTTGCTTCCCACTGCTTCTACTTCATAGTAGTTAATTAACAGATCGAGGGTCAGATATACGACCATTTCATTTTGCAAGTCACTAATTGCGATGTTTTGTGACTCACAATTAGAAACTCACAAAAATAAATGTATTAATGTGTCTTAGCCATTGGCAATGGGTCGCAAATGACCTGCATCATCAATAATCATGAGGCAGATGGAAATTTGTGACCAATTGGGAATGGCCTGTACTCACTGCAATGGTGGCCTGCTGGGGTCAGCAGACCACCATGTCTGTGACTACTTTTTAAATAAAGCATTTTTTTAAACATGTGCTGCATCACTCTTTTTTTTATTAGTTTTTTTTTTTTTAGTTTTATATAGTGCGAACTGGACCTGAAGATATCAGGTATCAGAAAACATTACATGAGCACCAGTTTCGTTACAGATGGACACATTAATTTTTTGTAGGCACAGGGAGATTAAGTGATTTGCCAACGATCACAGGATGTTGAGCATTCCTGCTGAGATTCGAACCCGGTTCCCCAGCTTCAAGATCGACTGCTCTAGCTGAAAGTCTACATCCTCTCACCACTCCTCCTCCTCTTCTCCTCTCTGACTGTTGGATCCTGACTGCGGTGTGGGTTGGGGGCATCCCACTTGCCTCATGCTTGACTACTGCATCGGGCTAGGTATGCTGTGGTGCGCCCATGTAGAGACTCACATGTTGTTGGAAGGCCCTGGAACCAGTGTGATGGTTTAAACAGAGGCACTGTGGCCTTGATGTGTAGCCTATGTAATGCTCTAGTGCAGCTGGACACAGCACTTTCTCCTGCTTCTTAGAACGCCCCCGCTTACCTCCTGTTTATGCCCTCGCTGTGATACATGTGGGTGCCATCGCCCTCCGTCTGCGGCTCCTTGCGGACTTTCTCAGCCTATTCTTGCTTCTGTCCTGCGGCCCTCCACACACTACTAGCTTGTTTTTTATTTAGACTGCCGGTGCTTTACTTTCTGGGAGTTAGCGGTTGTCATCAAGCAGGCACCTGTGGCTCAGCTGGATGCATCCAATTGGGCCTCCCATCCTGGATGACCTGTGCCATGGGCCGTCTGCAATCTGAAACTGGTCCCACCTCCTCTGCTGTTGGCTCCAATCCCTTCATCTCTACTGGGAGTAAACTGGACGCCATCCTGGAAGTGGCAGAGCGCCTTGGCACATCCCTGAATCAGACAAAAGCATCCCTGGAGCACAAGATCGACAAGGTGGTCACTGACCACACCTTGCTTGATGCGGACCACATCAAGTTGGCTGATATGAACTGCTCCATGTAACACACTTTAAATGTCCTTGCTCTCATTGGCCGTGAAATGGAAACTATTGTGCAGACATTAATTGACCATGTAAACATATTGGAGTGCTGAGCAGATGATGCTGAAGGGCGTTCATGGTGGAACAGCATTCTTGTAGTGAGTCTATTGAAGAGGGTGGAGGGAAAAGACTGTATCCTATGTGGAGAGATGGATACGCAAATTGATTCTGCCTGAGGCGCTTTTGTGTTTAGCGCGCCCATTGAGGTCCGCCACCTGGATCGAATCCAAAACCATATTGTCTCGGTTACTTCATTATGTGGATAGAGAGTCCACACTGCGAGAGGCGATACTTTCTGATGTGAATGGCCTTTCCTAGATATGCCTGTGTGCTACTACTGCATTCCTGAGGCTGTTATTCAACACGTGGAGAGGGTGTAGCCTATTGGCTAGGCCAGTCGACTTCAAATCTGGGAAACCAGGTTCGAGTCTTGGCAACGAATCATGTGATTCACGGCAAATCACTTAATTTTTCCGTGACTAACAACAAAATTAATGTGTCCTTATGTAACTTAATTAGTGGTCATATAAAGCACTCTGAAACCCGACACCTTGGTTTCAAGTTGAGCTATATAACACTCCGAAAACATATATGTAATGTGTTCTGCCTACAATCTCTTCTCCCCTTTTTCCACTCGCCCCTTCTAATCCCCTCCCTTATCTACTGTTTCCATCACTCGCATCTAACGCTTGGATTTTGTATGCACTCAAATGGTTTGTCACAAAATATGCTATGCTAAATATCCTGTTATTGCCTTTACATTTACTGTATTTGGGATTTCTGGCTCTGGGCTCCCCTTGACCTGCCTCTGCCGGTGGTACTTTCTTACTCTACCTTTCATTGTACCAGACTACATTGTTTGGTTAACAGAAAATACAAATGGTTTCTTGTATGGTTTGTAAACAGTTCGGTCTCTTTTAATTTCTCAAACAAGCCAGCCGACACGTGTTTTGTCGCATGTGGAATTGTCTTTCCGCTACCCCATTTGTTCCGCCGGTGATAATTCTGACCCGGCAGGGCCCGAGACTCAAGTGATCATATGCCAGATGGGCGAGAAACGCGTCGGATAATAGGGAACCTTAGTGTTAAATTCTAGACGTCCTAGAAAGCGTCTGTGACTCGAATTAGGTTCACCAGCGATGAGCCAGTTGTGTCTCTTTAGTACAAAAACGCAGTATGTGTCTTTATAGTACGCCAAGCCCCGCAACCAGGAACACGGTGACACGCAGGAGAGAAACTCGTAAAGGCTACTAAATACAAGTCGTATCAACACAAGGAGTTATCCGTTCACCGTTTGCATTCTTTACCTATCCTGCGGGGCTCGGCGTACTATAAAGACACATACTGCGTTTTTGTACTAAAGAGCCACAACTGGCTTATCGCTGCTGAAACTAACTCAAGTCACAGAAGCTTTCTAGGATGTCTAGGATTTAACACTAAGGTTTCCTATTATCCGATGCGTTTCTCGCCCATCTGGCATATCGTCACTTGAGTCTCGGGCCCTGCCGGGTCGCAATAATCGCCGGCGGAGCGATTACCCAATTTGCTTTTGCTTCAAATACAGCCCTGAGGAGTCGCGGAAAGACTATTCCACATGCGACAAAACACTTGTCGGCTGGCTTGCTTGAGAAATTAAAAGAGACCAAACTGTTTACAAACCATACAAGAAATCTTTTGTATTTTCTGTTAGCTTTGCTTTGAAGTGTACATGTGTCCACTCTGACACACCTTTTTTTTTTTGAGTTTGAAAATCTTTATTTAAAAAAAGTAACAATGATAACAATTGACACCAGTAAAGAAGAATATAAAGGATACAAATCAAATGAAATCACATTTTGCTAATGTCAACAAAAAAACGAAAGCATTTTGTAAAGTTTTTTTTAAAAAGGAAAGGGAAGGGGGAAGAAGGAAGGGAAGGGATCAGGAAATAATATATTTAGCAAAGAGATACTATAAAGAATAATGGCAAAGAAAAAGAGTAATACTAGCAATAAGCAAAAGAATTACATAATATATGCAACATAGTATGAAAGGAAAAAATGTAAATAGCATTCAAATATGGAAGAAGGAGAGAGTAAAAACATTCAAGGTGCTTTAAAATTTTCGGAATTGATAGAAACCATTGGTTTTTTAGCTAAATGATCTAAGTAAGTGGTAAGAGGTAGCCAATATAATTCAACATTACAAGGTGGTTTACTGGAGGAAGCAAAGGAAACATCTAGTCTGTGAAAATGACATAAAGAGTTCCACCAATGATGTATGGAGACATTTGTAAGGGTTTTCCAGTTGGAGGAGATGTGTTGAAATGCGAGTGCAAGCATAAGATCAAAAAGACCCTTTGAATGTGGAGAAAGAGTTAGAGAATCTGAAAGACTACCAAGAAAAAGAAGAGGGAGTGAGTATGGAATAGAGAGTGAGAAAATATGAGAGATGTAAGACCAAACTCTTTTCCAAAAAGCAGTAACGGTAGGACAGAAAAAGAACATATGTAAAAGATCAGCATTAGGAGATTTACAAGTCCAACAGTGAGAATCAGAGGAAGCTATAAAACGAGAAAGAGAAAGAGGAGAGAGATAAAGTCTGTGATATAGAAAAAAACAGAGATTGAGTAAGAGATGCAGAACGGGAAGTTTTCAAAATTTTAGACCAAAGTTTGTCTCAGAGGGTAATAGACCATGTGCATCCCAGATCTGTTTCCCAGGAAAGTTATAGCTTAGATTTAATGCGATCCGGATTAGGAGAGGAAAAAAAAAGTAGATAAGATATGCTTTAGGAAGAGTAGAAAGTAATACAATAAGAGGAGAAGGAGTAATGAGAGAAGACAAAGAAGGAAGAGAATAAAAACTATCAAGAATAATTTCCATGATAAGAGTGTATTTCTGAAGAAAGGAGCGAGGACAATGAAACTGGAGTTGAAAATGGGGAAAAGAACAAGGTTCTACTCCATCGAAAAGTTGACGGATCCATATAATACCTTTAAGTCTCTGTGAATTCCAACAAATGGGCCTATTGTGGAGAAGAATGAGTGAGTTATACCAGATGGGTAAATGTAGAAAAGACTCACGCGAAATAATAATAATAATAAGAGGATGTATGTCTAAATAAGGGAATCGAATCATAGGGAGATTTGGAAGAAAAACAAACTATTTCTTCAAAAGAGAAGGGCAGTAAAAAAGGATTACTCAATGGTAAGCCAAAGAGGAGAAAAAGGGGAGGGTTCCAAGGAAAGCCAACGTGAAGCTTGTCGAAAAGAAAAAGATTTGTGATATAACGAAAATCTGGGAAATTAACACCACCGTTCGATTTAGGTCTACGGAGGGACAAAAGTGAAATTCTAGATTTTTTCTTTTTCCAGAAAAATTGTGAGATAGAAGAATCAATGCGCTTGCAATATAGGGTGGGATTGTGAACAGGTAACATCGAAAGAGTGTAAATAAGAATAGGAGCAATCATCATTTTAATGGAATCAAGCCGACCCCACCAGGAAAGAAAAAGAGGATTCCAAGAAGAAAATAACTGATTAATGCGAGAAAGAACAGCAGACATATTTAGCTTAACAGAAAAGGAAATAGAATTAGAGAACCAAATGCCAAGATATTTAATTTTGGTGCTATTCCAGGCAAAACCAGTGGAAGAAATGAGATGAGGGAGACAAAACTTAGTCAAAGGGAGAATTTCTGTTTTATCCGAATTAATCTTATAACCAGAAACAAGAGAAAAGGCTTCAAATTCAGATAATAAAGGAGAAATAGAGAATTCCGGGTCTGAAATGAACAAGAGGATATCATCGGCATATGCAGAAAGCTTTAATTGGTGGTCACATAGGGAAAACCGGAAATAGAAGTGTTCTGCCGAATGGAGGACAGAAAGGGTTCAAGGTCCAAAACAAAGAGAAGTGGAGAAAGAGGGCACCCCTAACGAACTCCCATCTGAAGGGTGAAAGAAGACCATTCACTAGAACAGAAGCCTTGGGTGTAGAATATAATAAAGAGATAAGAGAAATCAATTTGGAACCAAAACCATGCCATTTAAGAGAAGCGAATAGAAAAGACCAATCAACTCTGTCAAAAGCTTTTTCAGCGTCGACAGAAATTACAGCTAAAGGTATGGAAAGAGAGGGGGCTTTATTTAAGACGTTCAGAAAAAGACGGGAATTATCAGAAGTAAGTCTCCCTTTAACGAAACCACATTGTTCCCTTCCAATAAACTGGGGCAGAAAGGAATCTAAACATAAAGCAAGTAATTTGGCAAAAAGCTTATAGTCTACATTGACTAGTGATATGGGATGATAGATTTTACAAAATTTAGGGTCACGACCATCCTTTGGAATGAGACAAATGGTGGCATCTTGAAAGGTACCCGCAGCGGTGCCAGAGGAAAATAAAGATTGAAAAAGAACTAAAAGCTTGGGCAATAAGAGATCAGAAAAATGTAAATAAAACTCCACAGGGAAGCCATCAGGACCCGGAGTTTTACCCTTAGTAAGAGTAGATAGAGCCATGTTGAGTTCATGAAGGGAGAGATCAAAATCAAGGGTTGAAAAATCAAGGTGAGAAGAAGATGGTTTAGATAATTTATCAAAGTAAGACTGAATCATAGAAGGAGTAGGAGGGGATTCTGGGGTGTAAAGTTGTTGATAGAAGAGTTGAAATTGTTCGAGAATATGTTGGTCTGTGTGAAGAAGAACATTATCTGAGGAAAAGATGGATTCGATAAAAGTTTGTTCCTTACGAAATTTAAGGTAATTAGCCAAAAGTTTCCCAGATTTGTTACGGCCACTATAATATTGTGCACTACTACAAAGAAGAATGGATGAGGCATCATCAGTGGTAAACTTGTTGAAAGATATCTTTGCACGTAGAAGGTCTGGGGACATACATTTATCAGAAGAAGTATAAAAGAGATGTTCCAACTTAATATGTGCAAGAGAAGACTTACGTTTTTGAAGAAATTGTTTCTTCTTCTTAGAGACAAAGTCAATAATAAATCCTCTTGCCGTAGCTTTAAAAGATTCCCAAAGAATATGAGGAAGAATGTCGGGAGTAGAGGTAATTTGAAAGAAATCAGTAATAAAAGTGCGAAATGAAGAAGAGAAAATAGGATCAGTGAGAAGAGTCGGATTAAAGCGCCGACGGGAGGGTTTGGGACGAGGAGGAAGCAAATCAATATCAGTGATAATAGGAGCATGATCCGAGATAACAATAGGTTCGATAGAGGAAGATAAAAGATTTTGAGTGAGAGACTGAGAAAGAAAAATAAAGTCTAATCTAGAAGAAGAAGCATGAGGGTGTGAGAAGAAAGAGTAATCTAGGGTGTCTGGATGCATGATTCTCCAAGAATCGGAGAGATGGGTTTGAAGAATAGTGTTCAAGAATTGTTTATGAGGTATATGGGGGAGGAAACGAACAGTAGATTTACGGTCAAGGAAAGGATCCATAATCTGATTACAGTCTCCTCCTAGAAGAAAGAAATCCTCCTTATACTGTATACATTTACTTGTAATTAGAGGCCAAAAAGAACAGTCAGGTTGAGTAGGACCATAAATATTAAAAACAGTTAGAGGAATTGAGTTGATCAGTAACTTAACCAAGAGCCATCTCCCTTCAGAATCTTTCTCTTCTAGTAAAACTTTACTTTTCAACTTTTTATGAATTAAAATAGCAACACCATTTTTCTTATTGGAGGAAGGAGAAAATAAAACAGTGCCCACTCAATTCCTTTTTAACTTAAGGGATTCAATATCATTAAGGTGAGTTTCTTGTAAAAGAACAACATCATGGGCATAGGAGGATAAATGAGAAAGTACTCTCTGCCGCTTAATGGGGTTAATAAAACCTTTTACATTCCAAGAGATAACTCTAAATTACAAAAGAGAGAAATGTGGTAACATCAAAGTTTGCAAAAAAGTGTATAACCATTATAAAGCCGATAAGAGAAAACAACAGTAGTTCAGAAAAAAGAGAGCAAGACCAAAGACAAAAAAAGAAGGGAAAGGGAAGGAGGGGAGAGAGGGAGAAAAGCAAAAGGAAAAAAAACTATGCACGAAGAATAAAAGAGAAGTTAGATTGAGGAAAATAGAAATGCAATTGATAACAGGAAAGAGGCATGGGAAAGGAATGGCGAAGGAAGGGGAGAGAGCAAGGAAGAAAGAGATGAAGGAGAAGAAAAGACAGTACATATCCAAACGGACGACTGCAATTAACATACCTGAAGGGGAAAACATAAGGAGAGATGGGGAGATGGCGACACTCAACAAAAAGAACCACCTGAAGAGCAGGAGTCCAGCCGCACCGGAATACAAATGGAAAGTCAAGGGATAGGAATCATACACATGAAGGGATCAGGGAACACGAACCTGCATCTAAAAATCTGGAGACAAATAAGAAGAAAACAACATCAGAAGAGGATAATACAATGGAAAACAACAGATAAACATATATACATATATGTCGGAAAGTTCAAAAGTCACATATTAAATCTGAGAGAAAACATCAACAGGAAACCTGGAAGTAGAAACAGAAAAACAAACAGATGCAAATGCAGAATCAATCAACCAGTAGGAGGTGTAGAGGTATCCATGCTGCTGTTCGATTGAATATGGATAAAGTTCTTAAGTTCATTAGGATCCAAAAAAGTCCAAGTGCGATTCTGATGAGTGACCTTAAAGGTACATAGATGGAATAAGCCATATCTAGCACCAAGAGATATCAAAGGGGCACGAAGATTTAGAAACTCCTTCCTTCGGTTTGCAGTAACATTGGAGACATCTTGAGAGATAAACACTCGCTGACCAAACCAGGAGACTTGGCGTTTAGCTCTTGCCGCAGACAGGACCGAAAGTAAGTCTGTGAATTTCAAGAAAAGAATAATGACTCCACGTGGTTTAGAAGACGTTGAGGAACGAGGGCCAAGTCTATGTGCTCTCTGAATACTAAGAGAAGTAGTAGGAGGCATATCCAGTAATTTCTGAATAAATGAAGTGAAGAAGGCCACAGGGTCGCCAGATTCCAGAGACTCCGGCAATCCGTAAATAGGAAGGTTGTTCCTCCTATTCCTATTTTCCAAATCCTCTGTATGTTGCTGAAGAGAAAGCGCCACGTGTGTAAGATTCATAAACGGTTACACTCCATGCTCTACGTTATCCGCAGCGCAACGTCAGTTATCGAGTCACAAAAGCTCAAAGACAAACTGTAGAAGAATTATTGAGCAGAAAGTCGGTGTGTTAAAGCTGTAACTTCAAACAGTATCATTCATGAGCAGCGCTAAAGATACGCCCTGGATAATTCCTTAGACTGTGAAGACACTGCGCTTATACACTGGGGTGCGTCACAATGAGATAGATAGCCAGGCATTGGTATCTCAACAAGAATGACCTGGGTAGACAAATAACCTCCAAAAGTCATGCACCAGTTCTTGAACACCACTAGGCTGCATACATATCCCTGGATTCTCGTCTGGAAGTGTGTGCATAAACCGTCAGTAGAGTTATGGATACTGGCATTTAGAATTGAACAGAGCTGGCAGAGAGGTACAAGTATACATTACATGCACAGGTTCCGTGAAGATTTGTACATGGAGGCAGACTCGTCATAGCAGGGAAAGTAAATGCGCATAGTTTAGCTGCCGAATTTCCACATGAAGGCTTGCGCTGAGTAAATGTATAAAATGGCGTCCATATGACTGGAGGAGGCGCGAGTGAAGTACGATGATGCACGAAGCGCTGGAAGTTGAAAAACAGGCTCAGTGACTCCGCTACATGGCGCCAGGAACAGGAGCTGAAAAAGACGACGATAAGCGGAAAAACTCGCTTCAGGAAAGTCCGGAGCGACGGAGTCTCTCCGTCAGGCGGCCATCCTGGTTGGCGTCGAAACCACACCCCCTGACACACCTTTTTTATACTCTATTGTTGTGTGCATGGGTATCTAGTTGAAATTTCACAGTGCGTTGGTTGTTTCCATCACACAATTGGGGGTTTACAGGGCTTATCCCCTTACCCAGCTGCACCACACCCTAACCTTGCTATGTTCTAAACCATTTGCTTCTACAGTTAGCAGAGCGCCTAGCAATTTCCCTGAACAGAAAAACCCTTTCGCGAGTACATTACCTACATTGTTCGGTTGTTTGGGTGTATACACGTTCTCCCTCCGCTCAGATGAAATTTCACATTTTTGTTTTATGGTCTACTAAGCGTTTTTGGCTGTTGGATGGAGCCCGGCCTCACCCCCGTGCCCACGTGGACTGTCTTGCAGCTGCTCTGCACCGCTGTGGCCAACATATGGTAACATTCAGTTTCACTCTCTCATGATCTGCAAATGGGTCTCACTAACATTCTCACATGGACCGTGAGGGGTATATACACACCTGCGCGTAGGTAATCTATTTATTTTTACCGTAGGTGTTGTTCTATTCAAATTGCGCTACTGCAGGGAATGCACCTCTTGCTACCAGAAACTGCCAGGCTGCAGAGGCGCTGGGGCTGGCAGCTGTTTGCAACCCATTTCTCCAGCTATCCTAGAGGGGCACTAATATGGTTTAGGCCAGTAAAGTCCTTTTTGGCAAATGAAATTGATGTTGACGCCGAAGGTCACTATTTGTTTGTGCCTGGATGGTCTACAGCTTCTGTTAGGATCGATCTATGCGCCAAGCACAGAACAGGACCTCATTTTCGATAAGCTGTCTGGCATACTTTCACACTGGAGTGGCCTTCCGTGGCTTATAGGCGGTGACCCTCGCTCGTTGTCTCCATTGCCCACTGCGCCTATGATGTCAGTTGCACATTCTCTGCATACCTGGCTTCAACATTGGCAGTTCATTGACATTTGGCACCAGCGTAATGCAGCAGTCAGGGTGTACTCGTTCTTCTTTGCTCCCTGCCAACTACATGTGCGATTGGACAGAATCCTCTGTACAGACAATCTGATATCCATAGTATTGGAAACTGATTACTTGGGTTGGACGCACTCCAATCACAACCCACAATATTTACAAATTAATGCCAATCCTTTCATTCCCACTTGGTGGCTGCAGCCAAAAGTGCTGGAGGGCTGCTCCTTCCGTGCATCCTTTGGAGCTGTCATACCTGGATATTTCAATCATAATCACGGCAGAGCATCCACGAGACTCCATGAGTGGAACGCACTCAAAGTTAATATGCACGGACACTGCATGGGTACACAATGGAACATGCGCAGATCCATTGAGGGTGAGCTTACCCGCATCGAGCATACACTGCTATGCCACAAAACTTGCACGGTACATTATTTGGCGGAAATGCATAGGCCGACGGTATCTAGAACATGCGGCTCTTCTGGAGAGATTGCGCTGTTTTAATTATGCAGCCCACTTGGCCTGCACATGTGCCGCTGCCCACAGATTGGGTAATTTACTGGCGTGGCTCATATGCCAGCACCAATCTCGTGCCCCTAACTTATCACTGCACTGTGCCACTGGTTCATTGCTGCACGCCAAGAGTGGGATACACGACGAATTCATGTGCCACTATCCTTTCTTTTATCAATTGACTGCAGTGGGGGAAACCAAGGCCCTAGGTGACTTCTTTTCTTCGCTCTCATTGTCTCACTTCACACCTGAGCAGTGGGAGTTGTTGGAGAAAACAATTACTCAGCTTCAGATCCAGGACGGCGAAAGCGCAAGACACCAAGCCACGACAGCCTACCTGCCGAATTCTATAAATTTCATGCCCCCCTGGTTGCTCCGAGCCTGATGCAATTGTACGAAGAAGCCCTCTATGCTGCTACCCTATCCGTCTCCCGGCGTGAGGCCCTGTTGGTCCCCCTTCCCAAGCCTGGCAAAGACCCCATGGACATGGGCTCCTATAGGCCATTAACGATGCTGAACATGGATTATAAAGTCCTGGCTAAATTTCTTGTGACCCGACCCGTTTAGCACCTCTGGTCCCAACGTTGGATCACTCAGACAATAATGGGTTTGTACTAGTGTCCACTACTTCCTTTAACCTTAGGCACTTCTTCCGCATCATGGCATACTCTCAACAGTGCTAGCCAGGTGCTGGCTGCCTCATCCTAGACCTTTATAAGGCCTTTGACTCGCTGGAATGGCACTTTTGTTTGAGACTCTAAGTTATTACGGGTTTGGACCTCACTTCCTGAGGCTAGTGCAGCTACTGACCTGCCTGACTCCGTGTGAAGCGGTCGCTCCACCCTCCCTCCTGGATCCATAGCACTGCTTGTGGTATCGTAGAGCTGCTCCCCCACCACTGCCATAATTGATATTTTACCACTGCCATAATTGATATTTTACTAATTAGATCTGCACCCGCTCTGTTTGCGTAGCGCTCAGCATTACTCTGCTTGCTCGACTACGTGAACTGTGATTTCTCCGCATTGCTTAGCCTGATTTGAATATCTCATTTAGAAACGCTGTGCATTGCTTTCATTTAATTTAAACTGATATTGTGCCCGTGTTCCAGCGCCAGCTCGCATTTCCCGGTCCTGTTGTTGTCTCCCCGTCCATTTTGTTGTGCCTGCAGCCCGTCCCTCCCCCTACGCTCCCGCCTCCCAGCTCCCCCTCCCACCCACGAGATACCAGGAACGTCTCAGCTGAGGAACCTCCGTGACCTGCCTGACTCCGTGTGAAGCGGTCGCTCCACCCTCCCTCCTGGATCCATAGCGCTGCTTGTGGTATCGTAGCGCTGCTCCCCCACCACTGCCATAATTGATATTTTACCACTGCCATAATTGATATTTTACTAATTAGATCTGCACCCGCTCTGTTTGCGTAGCGCTCAGCATTACTCTGCTTGCTCGACTACGTGAACTGTGATTTCTCCGCATTGCTTAGCCTGATTAGAATATCGCATTTAGAAACGCTGTGCATTGCTTTCATTTAATTTAAACTGATATTGTGCCCATGTTCCAGCGCCAGCTCGCATTTCCCGGTCCTGTTGTTGTCTCCCCGTCCATTTTGTTGTGCCTGCAGCCCGTCCCTCCCCCTACGCTCCCGCCTCCCAGCTCCCCTCCCACGCTCCGCCCCCTCCACTATCCATTTATGACAGATGTCCCAACGCGCAGCATCCTCGCGCTGCGGCCTCGCCGAAGGTGCGCCAAAGGTAAGCCCGTCTATGCCCGTCCGCGCCCGGACCGCGCCCAGCGCCAGACCCCCTGGTTCCCGTACCACCCACCCCTCCCGAATTACATACAACGCCTCCACCCTCTTAGCACTAAACCCCGGCCGACTCCCCAACTGCGCCCAAGCCGCACCTGGACACACCCATGGACCCTTCACTTGCAACTCCTGCAACTATGACGGCACCAAGACCAACTCCCCATCCACTAACACCAAACAGAGACCTGACACCAACCACCTTAAATGCATCCTTCTCAACACCCGCTCGGTCCACAAACACGCCATCGACCTTTGGAATCTACTAGACACCATGTCTCCGGACGTCGCCTTCCTAACAGAAACTTGGATGAACGCCTCCTCAGCTCCAGACATCACCATAGCCATCCCGGAAGACTACAAGATCATTTGAAAGGACCGCACCAAGCAAACAGGAGGAGGCATCGCCATCGTCCATAAGAACACCATCCGCGTTTCAACCAGCGCAGACGTCAACCTCAAGAGCGCTGAACACCTTCACTTCCAGATCCACACCGACCCCAAGACCACACTCAGAGGCACTCTCCTCTACAGACCACCAGGACCCCGTGCACAATTCTGTGAAGACATCACTGACTTCATCACCCCTCACGCCCTCCCCTCCGAGGACTACATCCTACTGGGAGACCTCAATTTTCTCCTGGAAAAGAACAACGACAGGAACACCACCACCCTTCTGGCTCCTTCCATTCCAGGCCAAAGTCATCGAGAAAGCAATCAACAACCAGCTCGCCGCCTTCCTCGAAACCAACAATTCCCTCGACTCCTCACAGTCCAGCTTCCGAGCCAAACACAGCACTGAGACCGCACTCATCGCAGCAACAGACGACATTCGAAAACTACTGGACAATGGAGACACAGTCGCCCTCATCCTCCTCGACCTCTCCGCAGCCTTCGACACAGTCTGCCATAGCACCCTGTTACAACGCCTCAGAAACATCGGAATCCAAGGAAAAGCTCTGGAATGGATCACCTCGTTCCTTGCCGGAAGAACTCAGAGAGTCCGCCTCCCACCGTTCAAGTCAGAAGCCTCTGAAGTCATCTGTGGCGTGCCACAAGGATCCTCACTCAGCCCCACCCTCTTCAACGTATGCATGAGCCCCCTCGCGACCATCGCACGCCAACACAACCTCAACATCATCTCCTACGCTGACGACACTCAACTGATCCTCTCACTCACCAATGACCCTAACACCGCCAAAACCAACCTACATGAAGGAATGAAAGAAGTAGCAGAGTGGATGAACCTCAGCCGTCTGAAACTGAATTCAGACAAAACAGAAGTCCTTATCTTAGGTACCTCCCCCTCCGCATGGGACGACTCTTGGTGGCCAGCGGCCCTTGGAAAAGCACCCATCCCGACGGACCACGCACGGAACCTGGGCGTCATCCTGGACTCCTCACTCTCAATGACCAGACAAGTCAACGCCGTTTCCTCATCTTGCTTCAACATTCTTCGCATGCTCAAAAAAACATTTCGCTGGATCCCCACCGAAACTAGAAAAACGGTCACCCACGCAAAGGTCACAAGCCGCCTGGACTACGGAAACACCCTTTACGCCGGCACCACCGCAAAACTGCAGAAAAAACTCCAACGCATCCAGAACGCATCAGCCAGACTCATACTAGACATCCCGCGTAAAGATCACATTTCTAATCACCTGAAAGACCTCCATTGGCTCCCTGTCAATAAGAGGATAACATTCCGCCTCCTCAGCCACGCACAGAAAGCACTTTACGAACTTGGACCCGAATGCCTCAACACGCGAGTCTCCTTCTACACCCCCCCACGCCAGCTACGCTCTTCCAACCAAGCCCTTGCTGCTCTTCCTCGCATCAACAAAACCACCATGGGAGGAAGATCCTTCTCCTACCTGGCGGCTAAAACCTGGAATTCCCTCCCCATTCACCTCCGCCTCACTCAAAACCACCTAGCATTCAGAAAGCAACTTAAAACCTGGATATTCGACAAGTAATTCCCCTCCCTCCTCAAGCGCCTTGAGACCCTCCGGGTATGTAGCGCGCTATATAAATTCACTTGACTTGACTTGACTTGACTGTATATGCAACCTTTGGTCAGGGTCAAACCTGGCTTCGTCATCTGATTCTATTCCTTTTTTTATCCTTATTTCTATTGTGTTATTTCCTATGTATTTTATGTAATTACTGAATTTGTGATTGATTGTTACATTTTATGATCTGATTAACATATGTTTTTAAACACAAAACACAAACTGTTTTCCAAACTGATATATGTAATAAATATTTACAATATTTACTACCATACTGCTGCTACACTGTTCATTAATTCTTAGATCTAACTTGTTGGTCTGATGTTGATGATTACCATATCTAACCTGTAACAATATATGTTTTGTTCTACCTTGCCTCTCTCTAAACCATAACTCCTTGTAGGTGTGATCAAATCAGTTGCTCCTATTTGTTTGAAGCTTTAACAGTTGTTGGGATACTATACCAGTGATACTTTGGGACACTCTGTATTTCTTTACTCATTTCCCCTGGTCCCACAAACCAAAATAGGGGGCCTCCTTAAACTTTTAATTTGTCATCTGTGGGCCAGTATCGATTGGCAGGGGTACCTGGCAGGGATGCCCCTCTTCCTGACTCTCTTTTTATTAGCAATCGAACCATGGGTGGTGGGCTTCGGCATTGGCGGGACGCCTGGGGTATTCGGTTTGGGGACGGGCAGCATGTTGTGTCTCTCAATGCAGATGTTTTCCTTCTATATTTCAGAGACATCCACAACATTCCTGGCAAGGTTGCTGAAACACTGTGTCGCTTTCCTTCTCTGTCTGGCCTTCGAGTCAACTGGGCCAAATCATGCTTATTCTCTTTCACACATGAAATTTTAAATCCAGGACTCGCTCTTTCAGAGGTGTCCATCCGCTGGCAGCCCAGGATGTTTCAGCCTCTGTGCATTCGCATGTATAATTCTTTGGAAGATCTGTACAATGGTAATCTCATGGGAGCAGCTGTGTGCATTTGAACCCAGATGGCTTATTGGCAGACACTTCCATTGTCGTGATAGGGTGTGCCGCTCATCTAAAGATGGTGGACCTTCCCAGACTGTTGTATTATTTTTCCAATCTACCACTTTACATCGAGACAAATTTTTTCAGGACCTCAAGTCCTCGGGTATACATTATTTCCTCAGGACCTGACTGGGTCATGCTCAGCCCTAGCTCACTATTGTCATGATGTAGTGTTCTGCTGGGTAGTGTGGTGTGGGGCGGCTGTTGTGCTTTGAAGGTTCGGATGGGCTCCGCTTGATTTTGTTGTTTCATTTTATATAATGGAATCTTTTCTCCTTTACTGGAAATATATGTATTATCAACCCTTGTGGGACTTGTCTGACTGATTCGGTGCTTTCATGGTAAAATATACTATTGACTGTTGATATGTGACAGCCATTTGTTGTCCTCAGGCTCATTTGACTGCGTCCCCCCACATTTGTAAACTGACTTTGGCAACTATGTAATAACACTTGCTTGTTTTTTCTAATATTGGGACTGCGATCCCACTTTGTTTTGTTGCAGATATTGTGGACTAATTGTAATGAACTTCAACTTGAATAAAAAGGCTTTTTTTTTATTAGTCTGGTCATTCATTCATTTCAGAATATTTTTTTAGGGTCAGCATACAATTCCCAGCAACTTGAGCGCGCTTTGAAATTCTATAATTGATAAAGAGTGAAAAGGAGATGTAAAATGAAAGCAACAGCTGTGGCTCCTGCAGGTTAGAGCGGTGGGGCTGTGGGGCCGGGTGGGGGGGATTTTGACAGAGGACAGAGAGGGTAAATAAAATAAATGTTTACATTTTCACCTCGTTGTCTGTCGAAATCCCTCCCCCCTCACCCCCAACCAGGCATGGCCCGTGCAGGGCGTTCTACCGGGGCAGTGACGTCAGGCGGAGGAGGGTCAGGGTGGGGGGTTGTAAAATGCGGGATATGGACCATTACAGGTAAATACCGAAAAAGAAAAAAACGAATTTTGTTACCTGCGCTGCATCGCCAAATGTGATGCAGCGCGGGCAACAACATTTGTTTTTGGTTTTTTTTTCGGTACTTACCTATAATGGTCCATATCCCGCATTTTACAACCCCCCACCCTGACCTTCCCCCACCTGACGTCACCGCCCAGGTATAACGCCCTGCACGGGCCGTGCCTGCCCCCACTCAACCCGGGATCACCGCTCTTACCTGCACGAGCCACGGCTGGAAAGCAAATTAGCATTTTTTTATTGTATCCCTTCTGGTTTTTGCTTCCATCGAATTTCAGTTGAGACCTGATGTATTGTAAGTCACATATTGTGTGATAAATCTTGATTTGTTCAAAAGCTGTTCATAAACATCTGGCAGACCATCTTCTGAAATGCTCTTTTCAGGTTCGGCAATGATGTGCTGTGGCTGGATTGCATACACTGCACTGGCCCAATGTAGATTTCAACAGATTTTTCACCATGTCACACGTGGAAGAATAACATTTTCATTGAACTAAATAGTGCAAACACAGCACTTTAGCATTGCTGATCCAAAAGCCAATGCAAATGCCAATGTAAAATTGCACTGGCATATGGTAATGTCTGTCAAAAAGAAATGTTGGTGAAAATTGAAAATATTGTTGAAAAATTCGTTTGATGGCGTTCTGCATCTGTAGGTTTTTGAATTTAAACAATACATTAGACAGAACTGATCATGTACACCAGTGCTTGTGGGCACAATGGTAATGACACATTTACGAAGGACATCTGTGCATACACACTTTCTGGTTTGTCAAAGACAAACCTCTGGTTTGAAAATGACACACTTTGCACAGACAACACGAGACGACCATAATTGTGATAAAATGGGGAAATAAGCACGTGTGCTAAAAAAGAGCTTTTTCATGTGTTTAATTTCGCCAAATGCTGTTTTGAAAATGTTCAACATAATTCTGAAGAACTAATCAAATACTTATACGCTGCGCTATTTTTTATGTTCATTTACTCAATGTATATGTTAATAAGGTAAGGGATTGCAAATGACATTTCGCATCGCTTACAAACAAGCAAACTCCAATATATAATGTACAACTCAAATGATATACTCTTTTTAGCATGCAACGGCTGCATACGATAGACATCTGATCTACCACAGCTGTACACCGGTTGTATTGTAGTCAGGGAGCCATCTTTGTTTACGGAATACACTGCATCTCTTTCACCTCCACGCGAACATACGAACTGCAGGGTTTAGCAACTCCTAACCACACTAATGGATCACTTTGTACTAGTATTGGCAAACGTTAAAATAATTGGCAGAACAAGCCCTACCGCTGGAGTAAAGACTGTCAGGACTAATATATTCAGATTGAAAATTGATGTAGGGAGCCACGACCTATCTTGTCAGACCCCACAGGGGACTTCTCCTTCCCCATGGAATGCAATTAATTAAAATCTCTTTGAGGATGCACTCTTGTCGGCAATTAGTATCTAGTCTACCAGCTCCATGTATCTGTACTATGCAACGTGCTCAAGGTTGGAAGCATTAAAGCTTCGTGCTGGCGGGCTTGTGATTTCCTCAGCTTGAGAAGTATATGTGACAAAAGTTATAAATCTTGACAAATTATGACAGATCGGTGTGCTATTAACTCAGGAACAGAAGCAGGATTTGGTTTTACATATGTTGAGGGATTCTTTTGTTATTTAGAATTGGCTTGAGAGGAGATGTTGGTGGACAAATGTTTTTAATGTACTCATATAATCTGAAATATAAGTTAGGGTATTCATTTTCTTTTTTAAATGGTCCTAAAAACAGTGTCAGTCTACTTCAGAAGAATCTGCTAGTGGCTCCTGAAACAGATTGCTTTTGCAAATGTAACATAAAAGAATCATGTTAAGTTGAAGTAACTTCATAAGGTGAAAACTGTAGCAAATGGGTTCCACATATTAAATCCTCCTGGATTTTTTGTATTTGACTACCCAGTCTTTGGACTTTTAACATGAATGAGTCACACCACCTGAGTCTCCTTCAAGGCAATTGCACGATAAATAGACTGAGGGGCATATTCTCAAGGACACATCGCAGAGTTATCGGCACTTTATCACACCCAAAGTCGCGATAAATTCATCGCCCAATTCACAAGCTGGTGGTAACAGGCCATATCACCTGTTTACCTGCGATAGCAGCCGCAAAAAACATCGCCACAGATGACCCCTGCAACTAACGCTAATGAGGTGCAGAGTAGGCATTGCAGTGCAAAAAGCTGTGACGACACCACGTCACAACATTCTCAACGACCAGCCAGATCTGCAATAAGATCACAAAACAAGCAATAAGGCGCGTTAGCCACAGGAAATTAATACCTGCTCTTACCTAGTGTAAAGTCGGATGACAACCTGCACCAGAAAAAGGAGCCCAGCCTGAGCCACACCTGAAGAACAACAGATGCCATGGATCCAACGATCTTGTAGATCGGACACCCAAGAGGGCCACCCCCACCGCCACCCCCCCAGGACACCCCCCCGGGTGCTACCCAGGACAACCCCCTAACCCCCCTAACCCCGGACCAAGATATTGCACATCAACTACACAAAATATTGAACAAAATCATTTGCCTGATGTTGCACAATTACAACAATCAACATTCATGTGTGGTGAGAAAAAGGAGAATCATGTATTCATCATTGAAAGTTCAAACTAAATATCACATCAATTTTGACTCAAAAAAACTATTTAGAGTCATGTCGGGTCATCCCTGAACAATCTGTAAGTCACAGCCTGCAAGACAAAATTCACGATAAGAAGTTGTGTTATGCACTCATCAAAGGGGAGAGAGAGAGAGAACGAGAAAGAGAGAGAGGGAGAGAGAGAGAGAGAAAGAGAGAGAAAGAGAGAGCTTGTACAAGGAGCGCAAGGCCAATCGCGGTCTTGGCTCATACATGCCAACTGTTGCATGTGTATCGCTATTGGTGCATACGAAGTCTAAGGCCGGGCATCAATTGCAGCTTGAAGGCCACATCACATTTCAGCAATGCAAGCAGTAGTCAGACTAACATAGGGTATGAAAGCTCCTTTGTCTCAATGCACAAGGCAGAAGGACATCTGAACCTCCGAACTTGGTCTTGAATGCGGCTGGCACCCCCTACGAGAGACACCATACCAGATCTTGATGACTGCCACACCACGAACTGTGCTAATGAAAGACCAACGTGTCCACACCCCACACAAGGTTATCCCTGCTTGAGATACACCTGCATAGGCTGCCCTTGACAGATAAGTAAAAAACAACCCATTTGTCCAAACGTTGCACACACATACGACTCAATGCTCCGAGCTGTGGCATATCATCCACATAACTGCAACTGTTCAGAAGAGTGCCAATGCTACGAGACCAACAAACTGAATGGCAGGCAATCCCGGGCACATGCAAAACCCCTGTCACATGAAACTATACCGTGCATGAATACTGCATCTGTTAGGATCACTGCCACTGGCAGTGTTGCACACCAGTTACTGTCTGAGTTTCTGTTTTGCGTATGTCACCTGCGTCCAGCCCTGGTTCCACTGTCGATCATGCACATTCGAGTGGCCCATGGAGTTCTGCCTATCCAACACAATGGTAGCTGAACTGGAGTATGACTTGTGTGTGCGCCCCCTGTTGGCCCACGAACAGGAGTGTAACCGGGATACCCATGCATGAGATGCCCTGATATGTGGCATATGTGCTGGCAGTAGTGGATGGGAGATTGCCCAAGCCATCGTGTGCAGTGACCACATCGAGGCACTCCCCTATTGGGCTGTGTTGCGGATTGGTAAAACTGCGTGAATGTAGCACAGCTGCCTAGACCACTTAATGGATTGGCTCTCCCTCGTGTTTCTTAAACTCGACAATGAAGTACTCTTGGAACTGATTGCCCATCAAGCTGCGCTCGCATTCATGGATGAGTAACTAAGTTCCTGCAGCTACAACTGATTGTCACCCACAGCACAGATCCCCACACCTAGTTGCATCTTGGAGGAATGGTCACATATCCCACCACAAAAGTGGACATGTCTGCCTTCGCCTGGACTCAGAATGCATGTGCGTGGACCTACCATGTTGACACACACTAGTGCAAGGTGATGCAGTCCCATGGGCAGAGCTGCACAGCGTGGTTTGGCAACTTTCCCAAATCGGACATACTGCTGGTGGGAGAGTACACACATGGCAATGTAGTATGACATGTGACCTTGTTGGACCCTTTCACCTGCTCACTGTCAGTAGAGCACACAGTCGGCGCAGTCCGGTGGTACAGCACTATGCAGATCCCATGGACTGTGAGTCGTGTCCCCTGACATAGGGCAATGAGCATATGCCAAACATCACATGACTTGTAAAGCAAGGCAAGGTGTGCTGAGTGCGTTGCCATCCGTAATAATTTGTGTTTATTTTTGCCTCACCATTTCTTGCACCTTGACATATTCCTATGCTGCATGTAAGTGTCCTAAGAATTGGTCTGCATGTTGTGGCTCTTGCCTTGCCCGTACTGACACACACATGTGTATAAAGTCTATGCAACTGAGCTAGTGTACAACTGTGATGAGTGTTGATTAAAATGACAAATCAGTTGCCTCAATGAGCGTTGTTCATACACAGGGAGGGACTGACTGACGCTTGTACATTGTGGGTGAGTCCCTATTGACAGCTCCACGTCTGTGAGCCAGACATGTCGGTTGAGATAGTTGCTGGCATACCTGTGCTCTGACGTGTCTTCATCAATGTGAGTATGGTGTCCAAATTCTTGCCGTGTGGATCAATGTTATCCCTCAAAACAGGCTGTGTCTCCCAGATGTGTGCGAGTAGGTATGCAAAAAGACATTCTGTTGTCACATGTGATGGGGGACACCACTTCAGGCCTGCTACTGAATTTTACATTTCTAGACACAGCCCTATTTATTACATGGACGTGGGGCTCTGTTGGGGGGTTGCAAGATTGTTGTTTATGTGCAATGAGGCCACAGCTAGTTCACACCTTCACAGTCATCTAATTGGCAATGTGGCTCAGGGCCAAACATTCACATTGATGTCATTTATCAGGGTTTACCTTTTAGTTCAATCAATGTCCCTACATTCATCCATACCTTTATACTTGAGTGAACATAGATATGACACATCTGTGTGATTTGGAATGTTTTATTCACTTTCTGTGGAGTGTCGGAGCTGGAGCAGTACATGGCCATGCCAAGCCCACATTACATGGTTGCCCAGTGGTGGGCCAACCAGAGTCCTTGGGGGAATGAAAAGTTAATTGGAAGAGGAAGAGTTCAGTCCGCAGCCAGATTGCTGTGTCATTGGAAACCAGAGCAGATATGGAACTTCATGTCGGGGTCCTGGTGAATGTCGGAGAATTTCAGGGGACAGTGGGAGGTGTTGTTCCAGGTGTTGTTCCAGGGCATGATGCATGGGGCTGAACCAGGCAGGGACAGGCCATATGGCGGGGATGGATGCTACTACCTCCTTCCTCCCACAGTCATTAACCTCCACATCTAACTCCTTTGCTATGTCTTCTGTGCCTGGTGTGTCAGGTGTGTGTGGTGGTGTTATGGCTGCATCACTGTGTGCCACTGACACATCAGGGTGCGAAGGTGATGGGGCTGCATCACTGTGTGCCACTGACACATCAGGGTGCGAAGGTGATGGGGCTGCATCACTGTGTGCCAATGACACACCAGGGGGCGGAGATGTGTGTGTGTTGAGGTTCCTGCCGCAGTTATCTGGTACAGGCTCTGTGGCAGCAATGGCAAGATGAGGATCTGCAAGGAATGGAAGATCCCAGCTACATCTCGCTGGTGTTCAGCCGTGGCAACCATACTTCCATCCTGTATCGGCTCCATGGTCTTCATTGTCCTCCGCATCTGTGCCAACTCTGTGCTGTCATCGCTGGAGCCTGTCTGACTAGACAGTTCTTGTATCCGAGTTATGGCCCCAGCGATGTCAGCAAAAACTGTTGGAGAGCATGGTGCGGACAGTGGGTGTCCGTTAGGGACTATAGGTGATCCCTGATCGGACTCAGACACCCACGTATGGCATCTAGTTTGGCTGCGATGAGGTCACAACCCACCCGCAGCTGATAAGCCATCTTCTCCTGGTACACACAGCATTGGAATTCCATGTGTTTGTCATTAGGGTCCTGGGAGACAGCCGTGGTGGTGTGTGCTTCCTGCTGTGTGGTCTGTGCAGGGGGGTCACTTTGATGCAGCTGGGCTGCTCTGCTCCTGGGGGTGGGGTGTGGAGGCTGTCTATTAGCCCTTGGAGGGTGTCTGAGCAAATGTGCAGGGTGTCCTCTTCATCATCACTGAAGAGATGTGTGGGCTGCTCTGCAGGAGGTGTTGATTGTCCTTCTGCAATGTAAAGGGGAGATGCAGGTTAACAGTGTGTCCCATGTACGTTTACGCATTGTAGATGTTTACATACAGACTGCATGACATGTACATTGTGACTGTTTTGGAGATGCTGGCTATTTGGTGGGAGACAGTGGACATTTCAACTACATGACGGATGTACCGTTGTACTCGTACATTATCATCTCACAGTTTCATGCAATGCCAGATGTGATAGGCCGGTTTATATGTACAAGTGGCACCAGTTGTGTCCTCTGGTGTAAGTGTTGCACTTTGACCACATTGTCGTCAATGCTGATGTGCTGTGATTGCTATGTGTGTGTGCTGTATTGTGGGTGAATCGCCCCTGCAGCTCTTATTTAGCGTCCCCTTATCCCTTTGAGGCGGTGTGCCTTTGACTTGTGTGCTTTTTGGGTGCTGGGAATGATTGCGACTTGGGTCATTTGTGCTCTTGGACAGATTTTGTACTCTTGAGCATTGTTTATCTGCAGATGTGTTTTTTACATCATGGGTTGTAGGTGCACGTGGATGTGTCAGAGTGTGACCTGCTCCTTTGAGGATGTGGTCCACACTGGGCCACCTCAGTGTTGTGTTGTGCACCATGTCATGTATTTTGACTGCAGCTTTTCTATCGGTTATGCAGTGTCACTTGCATTGTCAGTGTGGCTCACAGAGCTGCTGCTTTTCTGGATTCAGCACAAGTGCCTTGGTAGGTTGTGGGATTGGTGATAGGGAGGAGGGCCCCTTTGTGCACATAGTGGACAGGGGCCTGATTGGTGTTTCTATGTGTGCTGCAATGTGCCAAGGGTATCAGGGACATGTTCCACAATCATTGTGCATGTGCTGTGTGCTACACATGATTGTGCATGTGTGCCATTGTGCCCATCTCACTCCGTCCCCCCAGTCCCTCATTGTTACTCACCCTGTTGCTGTTGTGTCAGGTCATATTGAGCTGTGTCTGGGCTCCCAACTCCTTGTACTGTCTCCACATTGATGACTGTGGCCACCATTTCCTCCAACTCATGCAGCTCCTCCTGTGGCGCTGGATTCCCACCTCCAGTCGCCTTTGCTGCCTTCCTGTTGGCAGCTAGTTTCAGTTTGGGTTGGCTTTGCACATCATGTTAGCGCCTCTTGACCGCCTCTATTGACCTCCTCAACACTCTGACTGCATTCACGTTGTTAACAATGGACTGCCATATTTCTGTTTGTGTTGTCAATGACGCAGTAGAGGTGATGAACGGTAAACAGACATAATATCAAATAAAAAATATAGAATGGACATAATATCGAGTAAAAAATATAGAATGGACATAATATCGAATAGACAGAATATAGTGGAGAAAATTATCGTATAGAAGCTAAGTAATATCGATTTTTAAAATATAGAAAGTCAAAATATCGATGTAAGTAATATCGATTTTTAAAATATAGAAAGTTAAAATATCGAAGTATATAATATAGATTTTAGAATATATCGAATTTTTACTAATATCTAATTTTTTAAAGTTTTTTTATGTTATCTATTTTTACGTAATCTAATTCTGTAGCGGGTTGTGGGTTTATAGGGGAATAGGGTGGGAAGTAATTTAATTGTAATTCATTAAAAATGTTAATTTATTTATTGGTATTTATTTTGAATTTGTTAATACATTTTTAATTGGTAATTAATTCATTCTTAATTGGTAATTAATTTTTATATGGTCATGTATTTTTATTAATTGATAATTATGTTAATTTAATTAATTCATTTTCCGTAGCGGGTTATGGGTTTATAGGGGAATAGGGTGGGAAGTAATATAATTGTAAATAATTAAGTATGTTCATTTTATAATTGGTATTTATTTTTAATTAATTGTTACATTTGTATTTGGTAATTTTTTAGTTTTTAATTGATGATTAATTTTTATTAATTGATTAATTGATAATTATGTAAATGTAATTAATTTATTTTTTGTAGCGGGATGTGGGTTTATAGGGGATAGGGTGGGAAGTAATTTAATTGTAATTAATTAAATATGTTAATTAATTTATCGGTATTGAGCTTCAATTGTTAATTAATAATTAATTAATTTTTAATTGGTAATTTAATTGATTATTTGATCATTAAGTTAATTTTATTAATTTATTTTGTGTAGTGGGTTGTGGGTTTTTAGGGGAATGGAGGGGAAGTATTTTAATTGTAATTAAGTAAATCATTTTTATTTATTATTTGGTATTTATTTTTAATGTATTAATTAATTTGTATTAATAGGTACTTAATTTTAATTATTAATATTAATGTGTATTTGTAATTGATTAATTAAATTGGTAAATTGTTTAATTAATATTTTCTTGATATTGATATTTAATTAATTTTTATTAATATATTTAATCTTTACTTTCCCTACTGTTGCACTCTTTGTAGTGGGAATAGTAATTTTTACCCCTACGCTATCCAACGCTTTCCCTACTGTAGCATTCACTGGAGTGGGAATAGTAATTTTTAACCCCTCCGCTATCCAACCCTTTCCCTACTGTTGCACTCTCTGGAGTGGGAGTAGTAATTTTTACCCCTACGCTATCCAACCCTTTCCCTACTGTTGCACTCTCTGGAGAGGGAATAGTAATTTTTACCCCTACGCTATCCAACGCTTTCCGTAATGTTGCACTCTCTGGAGAGGGAATAGTAATTTTTACCCCTACGCTATCCAACGCTTTCCCTAATGTTGCACTGACTGGAGTGGGAATCGTAATTTCTACCCACTCGCTATCCAACGCTTTCTCTACTGTTGCACTCACTGGAGTGGGAATAGTAAATTTTACCCCTACGCTATCCAACGCTTTTCCTACTGTTGCACTCATTGGAGTGGGAATAGTAATTTTTACCCTCCTGTTATCCAACGCTTTTCCTACTGTTGCACTCTCTGGAGTGAGAATAGTAACTTTTATCTCTCGCTATCCAACGCTTTCCCTACTGTTGCACTCACTGGAGTGGGAATAGTCATTTTTACCCCTACGCTATCCAACGCTTTCCCTACTGTTGCACTCATTGGAGTGGGAATAGTAATTTTTACCCTTACGCTATCCAACGTTTTCTCTACTGTTGCACTCACTGGAGTGGTAATAGTAACTTTTATCCTCATGTTAGCCTATGGTAAAAATATTGTATATTTTTTATTAATATTACGTTCATATATATATATGTATTAAAAAACTTAAGATGTATGTTTATTTTTTGTGACTTAAATTAATTATTTATTAATTGTAAGGTAATACAAGTATTTTAAATATGTTTAAGTTAATTATATTTAATATTTTATTAATTCATAATTATTTTAAAGCATTTAAAAAAATTGATATTTTGACTATATTTTTAACAACGATATTTTTGATTCGATATTTTTGTACTTACCTGTTTGGAGATAGGGATTCGATATTTTTGCATTCTATATTTTTTACTCGATATTGTGGTAATTCGATATTTGTGACATCGATATTGTTTTAGTGATCCGTGATGAACAGTTGTTTGTTAGTGTTCTATCACCTCAGTGACCATGATCCGGTCTTCCTGCGGACTGATCCCGTCTTCCTCTTCCTCTTCTCCTTGCCCTTTCCCAAACACGGGGGTCCTGGCTGGTCCTCCATGGGGCTTGTGGGTTTTGGGTTGTCTTCTACACTCAGTCCGGGTGCATCCATGGTGCTATGCAGTTTGATTTGGTTTTGGTGTGTTTTTTTGGTTGCTTTCATAGTGCATTTTCCCGCATGACGAGTGGGTATTGCAGGCCTGTTGTTGGTTGTCACTGATTTTTCATTTTTTAAGCATTGTATTAATTTTTACATGGTTATTTGTCATGTTATCCTGCTATTATTGCATGGTTCTGCCAGGTTGGGAACACAACGTTAACACAGTGTTATTTTGTCACGATAGATTGCAATGTGAAGAGTGGCGTTAAGCTAATTTGGCTACGGTTATCACATGTTCTTGAGAATATGCCCCTGAGAGTGTTAACCCACAGTTTCCACCTTTTAAGATAAGTGCACTGCAATGAAGCTAGGGCAAGAGGCTCTCAGATAAGTACACATGAACATGTGAATACCCATGTGTGAGGGCAGTACATTTGATTCTACTGTCCTCCACAGCCTGGTATCTGCACACAGGTAGGTTGTTGTAGAAGGAACATTCAAGGATTGGTATAGACCTGTGGTAGGCTCTACAATGTGAGTATGCTTTAATAGAACAGGTCTGTAGTGCCTACTGTATTACACATCATGGAGAAATCCCCACTACAGTTCAGTTTCACCCTACTTAGGCCTATAGAATTCAGAGAGGTATCCACTTCGGGGTAAACTTGCACCTCAAGTGTAGGTCTACATTACATTGTACTCCTTATGGCATCCCCACACAATATAGCCTTTTACAGTGCTTGACCGGTTTCTAGGAAAGGAAGGATGGGAAAGAAATCTGCATCTATTAATTAGCTTGTCACATAGCAGGGCCAGACCTCTTGAGTCAAACAAAGGAGGGGCTCACTTTTGATGTTTTGGTGGGAAGGGATCAGGCAGCTGTCTTAGTTAATGGTGGAGCTGTGGCTCTCTAGGAAGGTATCTCCCTGGTATTGTTATAGCGCGCTTTACACAGGACTGCTGTTACCTTGCATTATAGCGCCTCACACGCATAGCGCCACTGTCAATATCTGCCTCATTCAGCGCGACCTCGCTCAGGCTGTTGGAATCATTCTAGGCTTGTCTGTGCATTTGATTTTAGAGCACTGCTCACGCGATCGTTTGTAATTGTGTTTCATTTAAACTGCGCATTTGCTCTGATTGTGCTGCTCACTCGTCGTATTTCTGTTGTTGCTGCCCCTGACTGCCTTTTCCTCTGACCCTCCATTTTGTTGTTGTTGATATCCCCTGGCCCGCCCCTCAGCCACACTACCGCCTCCCTGCTGCCCCTCCCACGCTCCGCCCCCTCCACTCTCCTTATATGGCTCATGTCCCAACGCGCAGCGTCCACGCGCTATGGCCGCGCTGAAGGTGCGCCAAAGGTAAGCCCGTCTACGCCCGTCCGCGCCTGGACCGCGCCAAGCGCCAGACCCCCTGGTTCCCGTAATGCCCAGCCCACTCGCTTCACCTACGATGCCACCACCCTCCTAGCCCTTAACCCCGGCCGATCCCCCAACTGCGCCCAAGCCGCTCCTGGACACACCCATGGACCCTTCTCTTGCAACTCCTGCAAGTTCGACAGCACCAAAACCAACTCCTCATCCGCCAACACCATACAGAGACCTGACACCAACCACCTTAAATGCATCCTGCTCAACACCCGCTCAGTCCACAGACACGCCATCGACCTCTGGAATCTACTAGACACCATCTCACCAGACGTCGCCTTCCTAACAGAAACTTGGATGAATGCCTCTTCAGCCCCAGACATCACCATTGCCATCCCGGAAGGATACAAGATCATCCGCAAGGACCGCATCAAGCAAACAGGAGGAGGCATCGCTATCGTCCATAAGAATTCCATCCGCATCTCAACCAGCTCTGACGCCAACCTTGCCAACGCCGAACACCTCCACTTCCAGATCCACACCGACCCCAAGACCACACTCAGAGGCACCCTCCTCTACCGACCTCCAGGACCCCGTGCACAATTCAGGGACGACATCACTGACTTTATCACCCCACACGCCCTCCCCTCCGAGGACTACATTCTATTGGGAGACTTCAATTTTCACCTGGAAAAGAGCAATGACAGCAGCACCACCACCCTTCTGGACAATCTCGCCAACCTCGGACTCAAACAACTTGTCACTACCCCCACCCACATCGCAGGTCACACACTCGACCCTATCTTCACCTCCAGCAAACATGTCTCCTTCCGTCACACCACAGCTCTCCATTGGACGGACCATAGCTGCGTTCACTTTATCTACAAGAAGACCACAACCCACAACCATCCTCAACCTACTATGCGAAGAAACTGGAACAAAATCACCATCGATCAGATCTCTTCATCACTTCTTCAAAACCCCCCAGCCCACTCCTCAAACCCCGACCAAGCAGCAATTAACCTCTCCCAATGGCTATCCAACAGCGCCGACATCCTAGCACCGTTGAAAAAATGTCAAATCAAACTAGGCAGCAAAAACGCCTCCTGGTTCAACGATGATCTTAAGAAATCGAAGAAACTCTGTCGCTCCCTTGAGAAGGCCTGGAAAAAAGACCCAAACACCAGCACCAGGGACGCCTTCAAAAACGCCACCCGCATACACCACCAACTCATCCGGTCTGCCAAGAAAACCGCATTCAAAGACCGACTAGATAACAACGCCCACAACAGCAAGGAATTATTCAACATCGTCAAAGAATTTACCAACCCATCAGCCAACTCCAACGACATCACCCCCTCCCAAGCCCTCTGCGACTCCCTAGCTTCCTTCTTCCACAACAAAATCGCAGACATCCATAACAGCTTCGACAACCGACCCGGAGACCAACCCACCCAACCTTCTGCAGAACCTTCACCCCCCTTGAACATCCTTAACCACTGGAACACAATCTCTACTGAGGACACCATCCGCCTGATGAACTCCATCCACTCCGGATCCCCCACAGACCCTTGCCCTCACCACATCTTCAACAAAGCAGACTCCATCATAGCACTACACCTACGAGATGTCATCAACTGCTCCCTCAACTCCGCCACCTTCCCGGAAAGCTGGAAACACGCAGAACTTAGCGCACTTCTGAAAAAACCCACAGCTGACCCCACCGAACTCAAAAACTACCGCCTTATCTCGCTTCTTCCATTCCCGGCCAAAGTCATCGAGAAAGCTGTCAACAACCAGCTCGCCACCTTCCTCGAAGCCAACAAATCCCTCGACTCCTCACAGTCTGGCTTCCGAGCCAAACACAGCACCGAGACCGCACTTATCGCAGCAACAGACGACATTCGAACTCTACTGGACAATGGAGACACAGTCGCCCTCATCCTCCTCGACCTCTCCGCTGCCTTCGACACAGTCTGTCATAGCACCCTCCTGCAACGCCTGAGAAACGTCGGAATCCAAGGAAAAGCACTGGAATGGATCACCTCGTTCCTTACCGGAAGAACCCAGAGAGTCCGCCTCCCACCATTCAAGTCAGCGGCCTCTGAAGTCATCTGCGGGGTGCCACAAGGATCGTCACTCAGCCCCACCCTCTTCAACGTATACATGAGTCCCCTCGCGACCATCGCACGCCAACACAACCTCAATATCATCTCCTACGCTGACGACACTCAACTGATCCTTTCACTCACCAAAGACCCTAACACCGCCAAAACCAATTTACACGAAGGAATGAAAGAAGTAGCCGAGTGGATGAAGCACAGCCGTCTGAAACTGAACTCAGACAAAACAGAAGTCCTCATCTTAGGCACCTCCCCCTCCACCTGGGATGACTCTTGGTGGCCAGAGGCCCTTGGAACAGCACCCATCCCGACGGATCACGCACGGAACCTGGGCGTCATCCTGGACTCCTCACTCTCGATGACCAGACAAGTCAACGCCGTTTCATCATCCTGCTTCAACATCCTTCGCATGCTCAAAAAAACATTTCGCTGGATCCCCACCGAAACTAGAAAAACGGTCACCCACGCACTGGTCACAAGCCGCCTGGACTACGGAAACACCCTATACGCCGGTACCACCGCAAAACTCCAGAAAAAACTCCAACGCATCCAGAACGCATCAGCCAGACTCATACTAGACATCCCGCGTAAAGAACACATCTCTGGTAACCTGAAAAACCTCCACTGGCTTCCCGTAAATAAGAGGATTACCTTCCGCCTCCTAACCCACGCACACAAAGCACTTTACGAACTTGGACCCGAATGCCTCAACACACGACTGTCCTTCTACACTCCCTCCCATCAGCTACGATCCTCCAACCAAGCCCTCGCCATTGTACCTCGCATCAACAAAACTACGATGGGTGGTAGATCCTTCTCCTACCTGGCAGCTAAAACCTGGAACTCACTTCCCACCCACCTTCGCCTTACTCAGAACCACCTAGCATTCAGAAAGCAACTCAAAACTTGGATATTCGACAAGTAATTCCCCACCCTTTCTCAAGCGCCTTGAGACCCTATGGGTATGTAGCGCGCTATATAAATCTTGACTTGACTTGACTTGACTTATCTGCACTGATAACTTAAAGTCACCATATTTTAATGTCCTATAATGGTGTGCAGTAGGTTTGAGGTAAGGATGGATTCACAATGTTGCATCCTATAAGTGGCCAGGAGTTCCTGGGTGCTAGAACATTCCACTCCCTGGTAAAAACCCATGCATGAGGGATAGACATATGAGCAGACACTGGACCTGTCTGGACAACAGCAAAAGAATACCCAGCTGGAAATAAAAACAACCTGATGCCACTGCAAGAATGGACTGAAAGACTTTAACTCAAGCTGACCTCAATAGTAAGGTGGGTCACTCCAGGGCTAGTGATGTTGGCCCTATTATATCACCTGAGAAGCAGCTGAGGGAAGTACATCCTGGGGGACCCTGAAGGGCCTTCCTTGGACTGGCCATTGACTCCGCTGTTAACACACAGGTGCCCTCAAAGATCGCCAAGAGCCCATGCAACCTGGGGAGTGTGTCAGGGAGGGAGTTCTGATTACTGGTTGGTTGTGAAGGGGCTTTAGAAGACTTCCCTCAAGCAGGAGAGAGCCTTAGGAAGTGCAGGCAAGAGAAATCCAACTCCTCACAAAAATTCATCCTGGTAAATGCAGGTGGGCTGAAGAAAAGGCTTGTGGTGGCATGATCTGGTCACTATGAGCAGAGCAAGCACAGGTTCATAAAGGTAAGCCCTACAAGACCAGAGTTACAAGCAATTAAAACTCAATTCCATGGGGGACCGAGTGTGAAATGGAGCATGTAATGACCATTCGATTAGAGGAAAATCCTTGTGGGGACAGCCATCCCCAATGGTGCACAACCTCATTAACAAAATGTTGATTGCGAGGGTCGTGGGTGGGGCCCCCTCTCTAAGTATAGGGGGCCCTATCCACATAGGAACCGTTGCTCTGAATACCCTACTCTCGGGCCCTACATTTTGGGACTTAGACACTCCAGCTGGGCTCACTGCTCTCCACTCATGCTCATGTCTTGGGGGAGGGTGTCTCCAGCAACATAGTTTACACCAAAGGTTGGAAACACAACACAGTCTGCTCCTGGCCACGAGGAAGATGGTTGGGGTTGTAGAAGTCTTGCGGCTCCCCTCCTTAACCCTCAATAAAAAAAGAGGTTGTGGGTGCCCTGGTGCGGACCAGGACCTCAAAATAAAAAAAAGAGATCATAGCATGGTGACACCTCAAAAAGGATAGTAAGAAGCGGCAAAGCCACTCATTATTTAATTAAGCTTCTGGCAGAGGAGCACCTCCCAAGCGCTTGCTGCCCCAACAATGCACCACCAATGTCAGTCACTCAGTCAAAGCAAACTATATTTAGCAGAAAGCCATAAAAGCACAAGAACAGTAAGCAATGTATTTCACAAGGGTTGTGGGAGAGGGCGGCAGGGCTGCAGTAGCATAAAGTTGCCCAAAGTCTACTAGGGCATTATTACCATGACCCCAGGAGAGGTTGTGCTTGTATTCCCTCAGAGCCTATACTTTTGCACTTGGTCTTGTGAGGGCAGGGACTTTTATTGGTGGGTCCTAAAGCTGCAGTAAATGCCTAGTAGATGTCAAATGAGAATGCTGGGACACGTTTTTTACTTCAAAGCTTTATTGACAATGCTGATGGTTTCACAAGGTTTCACAGTATAATGAATACTACTGAAAGTTGGTACTACCCCCATTGACTTTGAGTGTGGGTTATAACATGTCATGCATGTTGGTACTATCCCCATGGACATCAATGACATTGTAATTGTCAAATTTACCATGTTGCAGCTGTTTCTACTGTTTTGGCAGCCTGACAAAGCCAATAGGGCTGTCTTAATGATAATGGCTCCTTGACAAAGCAAATAGGTCTTCCTTATTGATAATGACCTCCCCTTATGTTATGGTATTGTGTTTAGTATAGGTAGGGGGTTTTGTGATTATAGGATTAAGGGCTCCGTAAGTGTGTAATGTGTTATGAGAGTGCCACCAATGGAATTTATATATATCTTATTGTAGAAATGTTCAATAAAAGGGCTAGATTTACTAACACGTGTGTCACATTCTGAAGCACGAATAGAAGAAGGAAAATGCCTTTAAGGGTTTTTTTTGTGCAGAAAGGTATCCCTTCTGCACAAAAACAATCCTACCTGTAACATAGGCACCCTTACACCATGGTGGCTGACCACGACAGAGGTCTGATCAGGTGCACTCTGTGAACTGATGCCAGTGAAAATCTGGAAGTTGAAAAGTATGAAAAAGCTTTTAAGCCTGAATGCAGAGAGGGACTTTGCCACTTTTTGAGAAGAAAAGTCCTCTTTGAGCAGACTGCCCTTGAAATTGTAGCTGCTGCAGTGGAACAGAATGCCGAATACTGAAGCAGGATGGTAACACTGGAGCTATGGATCTTTGGAGTTTTCTTGCTGAACAACTATTCCAACACAGAATGGGAAGTAGTCCTGCTTTTGGAGCTAAAATTCAATACAATGCAGTGAAAGTGCAGGTTAGATACTTTTTCTTGCAGGTCCCACTGGATCTCTGGAGGCAATGCTTTTCAAAGTTCCAAAGCTTTCTTCTGGTGCCTAAACAACCACATAAGGCCACTTCGAAGGCCCTCGAGACCTCAGGGTAGAAGACCTAGAGACTCTAACAGTGTTAAACTGATGTCTACATCAACGTCCAGTGCTGCTGGGCATTCCCAGGAAAAACCTCTTTCAGCGTGTTGTGTCCCTGTAGACACACAGGGGAACAGTCAATTGAACCTTTGAGTCCAGTTTGTCCTGGGAAAACCAAATACAGGGTCCAAGTCGTAAGTGTTCCTCCCAGTTCATAGACCATAGATCCACTCCTCTTTAAATCTTCTGCGGATCCAGAAAGTGTTCTAAGGAAGTGCGTTGGGGTGCCACATTTATGCCTGGCACCAGTGGATGGGATGACTCCTGGGCACTCCCTAACCAATGCTGTAAAGTTCCCAGGGCCACTTTTTCAGTAGTACCTCTTTGCCTCACTGCACACAGGCCCAAAATGTAAAGTGCCAGGGCATTATCAATATATTAAAAGTCTTTGACCACACTGAACTTGTGCTCTGAGGGTTGTGGGCTTGTAAGGGAGTACACTATGGCAATCACTACTTTACTCCCACCTCTAATCCTAAGATCCATTTTGAAGGAGGCCCTGTACTCACACAAACCGAGAGACAGAAGTCTGGTAGGACAAAGGCAGGGTCCTGCTTCACCCAGTTTGGAGAAACATAAGATTTGTCTTGCATGCCGTTTACTCCCTTTCAGGTGTGTCAAAGTGTTACAATCTCAGATAGTTCATATTTGCCCATGCAGGCCAATCTTTCACTCACAATTTTCTACTCCCCTCCTCCACCTCCCTCTATGCTCCATGGGACTTGTTATTGTTTTGTTTTCTTCTTTCCTATACAAAAGATGTAATCAAAGTTCAACTGTTTTGTTTCTTGTCTTCTATGCACGGGTGTAGGTAGCGCTATATCAAACTCTTCAAATAAATAAATATTGTGTAGTTCCTGGGAGGAATTTCAAAACTCAGTAAGAACAGGCTGGGAGTTTACAGATACTAATTCTAATTAGCCTCCTGAAAGCTTAGGCAGGTAAAAGGTAACTTCTTAAAAGATACATTTCCAGTATTTAATTAAAACTTCCAATGTACCATTAGATTGGATTTTAAGTCTTTGAATAGCGTTTGAAGATGTGCAGGTCAAAAGGTATTGATGAAAGTACAAAATCCCTATTTTGGTGTTTTCTATATGCCCCTTACAGTCTGACCAGTGACAATGGCATTTTGACTCTAGTCCTTGCGGGGGGTTAGCTGACAGAATATAGACGTCACCAATATCATCCTACAAAATTATTGACACCAAAACATCGACCACAAAAATATCAACATTCTATACTTATACTGTAAATGACAAATATTGAAACAAAATATCAATGTCACTAATATCATCAAAAATATTGTTTTTATATATACAACATAAATAAATATTACATATATTTAAAAGTAAAAGTAATATAATAAAAATTACATGCATTGTATTAACTTCAAGAAAATATGTAACTAATATACTTAGTTTAAAAAAATTATGCAAATATATTAAAATATACATTTAATTATCTATACTTAATTTAAAAATCTTAGTAAACTAATCACTTAAATGTATGTGTTAATTTATTAATTAATTTTTCAGTATATATACCCAATAACAAAGCATTTAACACGGCGGCAGGAATTCCAGCCGGTGCTGGACATTCCAATCGCAGGCGTGGTCGTGACGGAACCCAGCCGTCATGCGCACAGGCCACCCGTGGCTCATGACGGCTGGGTTCTGTCATGAGTATCGAAGGGGTTAAAAACATACCAATTTATTTACAAACAAAAAAATCTAAACAGTTAAATTTACTAAATATGTATTGCATATTAAAAACATAATTTTAACTACACAAAACCATAATAGTGTACATGTATTTAATAAAAACGTAACTATAACATTTCACAAATAATGCACATAGTATGGCCACTGCAATCTATAAACCAGTACAAAAAATATGAAATTAGGGAAAAGTACAAATTACTATTCCCACCAAAATTAATGCAACAGTAGGCAAAGCATTGAATTGCACAGGGGTAAATGTCCTATTCCCACTCCAATAAGGGCAACAGTAGGGAACTTTTTGGATTACGGAGGGGTAAAATGTAGTAGTCCCACTCCACATATTACAACAGTAAGGAAAGTGTTGGATTGCGGAGGGGTAAAATTTACTATTCCCACTCCAGTTAGTGCAACAATAGGGAAAGAGTTGGAGTGGGGAGGGGTTCAATTTACTAGTCCCACTGAAGGGAACATGTTGGATTACGGAAGGGTAACATTTACTATTGCAACTTAACTCTTTGCAACATTACACACACAGTAGTTCACTTTAAAAAAATCAAAAATATTATTAAATAACACATTTTTTAAATAAATAAATAAAACTGAAATGAAAGTCTAATACCGGGTCTGAGTGTTTATATTTCAAAGATGTCAGAAGGTCTTCTTCGTGTCTATTTCCCAGGAGTGCTTTATTTCTCTTACCTGTACTTCTTGGTATTTCAACAAGTTCATTTTGTTGTGATAGTCTTTGTTCCTCAATTGTTTTTGTAAGTATTAGAAGATCCAAACACACTTTCCTAAAGGGGTGTATTTTAAACTGTAGGAAGATGGAGTATTATGTAGTGATGCTGGTTAAGCCTCACAATGCAATACTCTCACAATACCCCAAACATGGTCCTTGGATTTACAATAATGAATGCTTAGCTGAGCCCTGGTAGAGTGACAAAGAGCAGTCAAGCTTTACTATAGGAACTTTTCAGGGTACCAACATGGATGATAAGTAATTGACACAACTCAAAAGAAATCCAACATCTATTTATAGCAATAAAGTTGACTTTGATATAAATGTAGACACCAAAACAAAGTCAATTGGATAAATATAACCAGAATTATGGATTTTAGAAACAAAATTAAATCAATGCAAAACAATACTGCAAAACTTTAACATTGAAATCAAACAGAAAAACACTAGTGACAATCGGTCACTTGCAGGGCGAGTTGTGTGGAACTCAAAAAGGATAAAGGTGATGCAGGGCCCAGGACTAAGCCACAAAAGTCAGTTCGATTTTACCTGGCTCAAGAAGCCTGGTTTCAGAGTTGTCCTTGGTGGTGAAGAGGGAGCCATGGGGTAGCTGGTTTTACTGCTCACATGGTGCTGTTGGGAAAACAGGCGCAAAAAGTCTATAACGAGGTCACCGCTGTGGTCGGATGAAGATGTTGTGGTGTGCCCTTGAGTTGTAGCGTTAAATAAAGGTGATGTTTGCTAGAATGGTCACCAACATGCCTTGGCAGCAGTCTGTAAGCTCAGCAGAAAGCTATGTCATGTCCGGGAGAAAATGGGAGCTGCCTGAAACTTGCTTGAGGTCATGACTATGTTTCCCAAAATGCACTGGATCATCTTATATTGGGTGATCCCTCAAAGTGTCTGATGATCAGCGATTCTTTGTTTCCAGTGCGTTGTTTTTACCTTTAATGTGCAGCGGACTAATGCCACTATTCCAAGGAAGTCTGGAGTTGCCGTTGCCTCTCAATAGGATCCCTCTGCCTTGGGGAACTGGTCTCTGGTCCAAGACGAGTCACAGTCATGCAGTTCCAGGAAGGTTGCCACAGGTGCAGAGTATCACATCTTTGGTTTGTGCAGATCTTCTTGTTGCAGACACGGTTCTCTTCTATGTCTTTTGTGGCAAATCAGATCAGAACTGAGATTCTGGTGTCAGGGGTAGCCCTTAAATCCTAGATTTAGGGCAATTAGAGGTGAGGTTGCAAGCAGCCAATGGGCTACTAGCTCCAGCAGCAAATCCGCCCCTGAGGTGACCACATTCGAGGGGGATGTGTCAACTTTTCTAACCAGAACCCTCTATTCTGCCACTTGGCATAAACCTTCCTTAGCTGGTCAGACCAATTGGCCACCCCTAGAGGTGTGACTAGTCTTCTGGAGGTGAACGCCTACTGAATACTTTGTTTCCCTCCTGCCTGGGTGAAAATGTGGTGAGGGCAGGGGGAAGGCTGTTTCCTACTTTGGGAGGCAGCCTGGTTGCATATCATAGGCTGTGAAGGTTTTGAAGCTCACTGATATATTGTGCTACTTCACTAGCCATTCTGTCCGGGTTACTGTTTCTGTCTTTTGGGAGAGTGTACACCTCTTGGTAGGTGGTTAGATTACTGTCTTGGTGGCAGGCTGTGGATCAACAGCCAGAGCACAGAAAAGGCTAGGACAACCTGATGAACAACATTTAAGGTTGCCACCTGGGTGCTGCCACATAGCCCTTTGCACACGATTCATGTCAGGGCTGTTGATTCACATTGTTTTATAATTTATTTTTACATATTCTGGTGCTAACATACTGGGGGTGGCGACCTCGAGTTTGCCCAGGTGCCAGCCCATGTTATCCTGTACACTGCTTATCACTTATAGTAGCCTTGAGTAGAAAAGACCACTATAGGAACATATAAGCTTGCAGTTATAAATACTCACCTTTAATATAATGCACCCTGCCTCCTGTGCATTGAATGGCCGCACTTGGAGACGGCAAAGTCGATTTCAAGCAGGTTTCACTGCTTCTGAAGTCTGCAATTGCAGAACTGCTGTTGTCAGTTTACCTGGGCTGCTCATGGTGGCACAAACAGTGCTTCAGGCTCTGGTGACCTCTTTACCACCTATGACCTGGGTACCACTGGTGCCATGTAGTAGAGACTTATAGAGGGCTAAAGTCCTTGCCAACTGGAACTGCCCATTAACAAGCATCAGTTGTAGGGAGAAAGCACTGATAATGGTGCCTGGGCATAAAAAAGGGGACTTACCTACATTAACTTTTCCTTGATTAGCCACATGTAGGGGTCATTTGCAGATGTAATTTAGTTTGGCATGTCATAGGATGCACCCAGAGTGATGAGAATATATACTGCAGGATCATAGAGAATAGATTGAGTAAGCATGTGACGGCTTGCATATAAATTGTGTTAATTGGAGTTAGTATATTTGCACTGATGACGAGAGAACCATAAAGTAGTGGTAGTAAAATGATTGCAAGTAAAACATTGCTCGGCTTACCTATCGCCCTTCCTTCATAGATCCTTGAGAACCTTTCAATGGATTTAGTAATTATTTCAGCTTTCCGTTTCTTTAATTGAATGTGCGAGGGGCACATCAACTAGTCGTCACTAGTTACGCTGAGTTACTTGTAGTTCCTTACTTTATCAATTATTATGCTACCAATTTTCCATGTTTGCTGCTGCCTTTCCTGGAGCACATACCTTTAGATTTTGAGTGGTTAACAGTGAAACCATTCATGACGTTGTATTCATGAAGGCTTTATAACTGGCACTGAAGACCTTCGACTGTCAACAAAAAACTGACCAGGTCGTCCGCATAAGGTACGTGCATGATCGTGTGTTTACCTAGATTTGCTGGAAGGCTGTCTGGATTGTCCTGTTGCGCAAATAAATTGCAAATGTTTACTGGGTTACAGTCGCTGGTGAAAAAAGTATATTTTTAGCAGCTAAAACTAACTGACAACTACACTACGCTAGAGTAGTTTGCGAAGTTTGCGCTACTTCGCACTAAGTGAATTGCACATAGCACAGTGCGAACACGCGTAGCGTAGAGGTCATTTTATGCTTGCTCGTGGTCCTCAATGTCAAGTTGGAGACTGCGAGAGAGCAAAATGACACCCCGGCGAGACTTTTTCCTCGTTCGCGATCAGCAACATCAAGATGGCGATCTGGAGCATGGAAAATAAACCTCCCGGCGAGATTCTCAATGCGGGGAGGTCAGGTTTCTCATTACGAGTGGTCGCTTATGCTCGCGACTGCTCGCAATGAGAAACTACCAGTCCGTGTTGAGAAAGCTGCCGCTGGAGTAAAAGTCTACTCGAGGGACAGAAAACGACAGCTCGCACTGTGCAAGATGCCGTTTTCAATGATTGCACAGTGCGGACAAGCATCCGGCACTATGCGATCATCGCGAACAGTACACTACGCATTCGTGTAGCGCTATGCGTAGCTCGCGTAGGGTGAAGTGTACTTTGTGTAGCTACGCGTGACTGTGGGCCCTTCCTCATCACTACTTCTAGCTAGCCTACACTATGGTCAGCATGCCACACAATTCAGATAGAGTCCTGATTCCACGTGATGCAGACCAGTAGGCAACACACATTGGTCCCAGTGAGGCCATCCACACCAAGCACCATCACAGGCTCCTACAGTCTCAATGCTTTTGGTGCCACTAACCCTATTTAACAAAAGCCGATCCCACATGTGTAACTGTGTCCTGAGTCCTCAATGTCAGTGACCACAACTTCGCGGCAGCGACCACAGCACCAGACTCCCGTCAGTCTTATGTCTTGGTTTTTTCTTTTAAATAATTTTTTTCATATATAAATCTATACATGACTAAGATTCTTCTTTGTCCAACCGCACAGGGACACTTCCGGGCCCAAGAAGGTTGTTGGCGGCATGTTGATAATGTTGGAAGAGGGTGCGTTACCTGCTAATGTGGGGAGAGGGAGCATCAAAGGGGTATCACTCACAGAAAGAACTCAGATATGTTTTCAAATGTGCCTCGGACAGATGCCAGGTGACGGACTGAATCACAAAAATGATTCTTCAATACTTATGTTGTGTGAGTTATGAACAGCTCGCACCCAGGCTTGCAGAAGGACAGCTGCGGCCCGTCCGCTCGACTCACAGACGCAGTACTACGAGCAGCCCACGTCATTGTGGCTATCCCTACACTGTTCCGTCGTATGCCACGCCACGCCACTCCGACTACGTTCTGATGTTGGCCCCACATAGCTACCTGTCGCAGGCGTACTCGCTGTTGGTGTGCAGGTCAGTGGTCTAGTTCTCAACACCTCACGGCCACTCCCTGAGGACAGGGTTGCACTCACACCACACCCATCCGGCACATGCGTCACAGGCCATATGACCACGCAAATATAATAGATCAACAATGTCACATTCTTTATTGCCGGTGCTGACTAGCTGCCGAATGCTCCACATGTCTCAACCATAAAGAGTCCATGAAAAGTTGTGCAGAAGATTAGTCGCAGCCTCAGCTGTATAGTCGTCAGGGGCCTATTATCCCTTTGGCGCGGACTTCATTATCATTGGGTTAGAGCCACCCCAAACTCATGAAATTGAAAACCTGGCTATTTAATCTCTGAAAACTATACAGACCATATAGGAGGGTAAAACAGTACAGCGCCGAGACGCCTGCGGGCAATTGTTCGCGCTTAATAAATGCCAAAAATAAATAAATAAATAAATAAATAAATAAATGTGGCCATCAGGGGCCTACCACCACGTAGCACGGACTTGAGTTCCACGTGCTTAGAGGCACCAAACCATGAGGTGGTCTCCAACATTGATGACTCAGGACACAGCGACATGTGTAAGTTCTGCCGGGCTGCGGAGAAGCTGATATGGTCTCCATCATTCAGGACTCAGCGACATCTGTCACATCCTCAGACAAGCTGATGTGGTCTCCGCCATTCAGGAATCAGGACTCAGCGACATTTTTAAGACCCGCGCAGAATCTGATGTGGTCTCCGCCATTCATGACTCAGGACTCAGCAACACCTCTGAGATCGGCGGGGTTTTGACGGGCATGTGCAGTCTGCCCACTGCTGCACACTCCGCTGGCAGCAGGTAATTATTTGCTCATGGATGCGCAGAGGCTCTCTCTCTCTCTCTCTCTCTCTCTCTCTCTCTCTCTCTCTCTCTCTCTCTCTATCTCTCACTTGCCTCTCTTCACTCTCTCTCGGATTCTCCTCATTCCGTTCCTTCTATGTCTCTCTCCCTTCTCCCTTTCTCACTCCCTTTCTTTCCTTCCCTCGATTTTTCTCTCTGGCTTGTTTTTCCTTCTCTGTTTCTCTCTATGTCGTTTGATATGCGCATTACACACGTCCTTATTTTGTGCTTTATTTTCCTGGCTCTGTCGTCGACATCCATGGCTCCCACAGGAGGCTTCCACCTTGTTGTTTTCTATTATTTTTGTTACATGTTGTTTATTAGTTTATTTTTTATATATGTTATATAAAAAAATTACATTTGAAAATAGTTTATGGTTTATATATGTTTATAAAAAAATAAAGTTTGACAAAAAATGATTAACCTTTTTGGTTGTTTTCTTAACTGCTGTGTGAATTTTTCTTGTTCTTATTACTGTTATTTGGTGGTATTCACCATAGTGTTAAATTTTGGGGCACTTATCATGGTAATACTGGTGATGTCTGCAGTTTGCACCAACTTCTGATTAAATGTGTTAGATTTATCTCAACTTTTAAGTTGCATTAAAGTGCTGATAATGAAATGCAGAGTAGCCGTTCCCGTGCAAAAAGACACGAGGTGCACCTTTGCAATTTATTCTAAATACTAAAATTCTGTAATAAATTGCACTGAGGTAGTGGCTACACTTACAGTGTACACACAAAATCAATGAAGAAATGTCAATGTATTTATATTGATTGGAATAGTGCGTCAGGTGCTTGATCTTGACAGGATACACTGCCCAGTTTGTATATTGTTATGCACACAAAAAATCACATCAAAACTTTCACAACAACTGCAATGTGAATGAAATTCTGGCGATAAGCCATGTTACTACCAGGGATTGTAAACCTGCTTTCTGCAGGTGTTAAGCAGGACGAATACCTGCAGCATGAATGGAAACACAGCCAAGAGCCACACCAGAACACCCCCAGGTACCATAGAGTCAATGAGCTTGATACAGGGATACCCATGAGGGCCACAAGACTCATCACAACAACCCCAGGACCGCCAACGCCCCTGAACCCAGATCTGAGCAAGTGTGTCCGTATGCTCATTGTGTTAGCATTATAGGCACCGGCCCTGCAACATCACAGTGTACTGTCTTCAGCAGACGTTACCATGTCACCTCAGCGTTGGCAGTGACCCTGGACATGTAGCTACGCACGCATTCTCCTGCATGCACAACAGCTGTGTGCTGGTCCGGCGTACACAGGTCAGCGAAGGGGTGTGCCTATCTGGCAAGGAAAGCGGGGTGTCTCGCACATGTCCATGTGCAGGAAGTGCGGTACATGTGTCTCTGTGTTCTGGAGTGGCCTGCCACAAGGGCTGCAGCAGAGGATGTTGTAAAGTGGCATGCACCACCACCAAACGGCACTCTCATGTTGTAATTGGAATGCCGCAGGACATGCCCAAATAAGCATTACAATGCTGTGCCATACGAGTGCACGGGGTACAACTGTGCACCGTACAAAAGTGTGGGGGCTCTTGCAAGGGAGGAGCAGCTGTTTGGCAACGTAACACACAGTGAACCCGCCCATGTGCCACGTGCTGGGCATCTCATCCCTGATGACCACGGTCGCAGAAATCCCACAATACCCAGTACCAGCCTTTGCACACATCCTGTATGAATACAGCATGGTTTTCACTTCTATGCTCATTCAGTGGTGTGATGTTGGCGGGTTGTCTGACTTGTGCTCCTTGTTGCTGTGTTTAATTTTGGCCATTGTTTGTCTATACTTGTGCTGCACTTGATTGTGCATGTGTGCCATTGTGCCCATCTCCCCCGTCCCCCCAGTCCCTGCTTCTTCCTCTTCCTGGTGCTGTTGTTTCTATAATGTTGTTCCTCCACACATAAATACATATAAATAACCAATTAGAATACTTTCTTAATTCTTTTACATTTCAAACCTTCTCTCTACTAGTTTCTTTTTAATTTTCCATATAAACTGTTTTTTCATATTCAACGACACATAGAAGTCAGCAGTGCAACGTATTCTATCAACACACTTTCTAGAACATTCTACAACACGTGCATGTTAAAAGTTCATAACTTTTTTAAACCTAATGATATTTTTTTGCAACATTTTCTCAAACATTTAACTGCACGTGCATGTTAAAAGTTCACGATTGTTTTAAGTTCGAACAGTGCCTTCCAAATGCAAGTAGCAGGTGTGGTTAAGTTGAGCAAATGTTATCCTATGATATGTACTCCACGTCGAAACTGCTTTTTCTTAACCAATCACAAAGATGCTTTTCCACAAAACGAACGTGCACCCTACTTTTAAAAAACAATGCTTTTCTTCTCCCAATCAGGTATCATTTTGTATGGCAAAAAAATGTAGTTCTCCATCTTTAAACATATCTCTTATTCTACAAAGGAACTGCATGAGCTACAGACATCTTTCCATACCTTCCAGCCATACCTTCAAAATGCTAGTGTGGATCGTAGGGCATAGCTATATTTTCTGGTGCAAGAGGTATGCAGAACAGAGACGTATTGACTTGGACCTAGGTTTACAAAATGTGGACATTAATTGGTTTGGACAGAGAGGATTGAAGTGGCACCAATTGTTGCCTTTGTTTAAAGCTTGTTTACATCTCCAACACTCTGACCAAATGATTGTGCACTGTGGTGGAAACGACCTAGGCACATTGACTGGGGTAGGTTTGGAAATGCTTATGAAGGACACCTTTGGACAATTGATGTTAATTATGCCTTAAACTGTCTTTGTATATTTCAATATATGCCAAAGACAGAAGTGGAAATGGTCAAACCAATTTTATCCTCAGATTGAAAAATCTCGGAAAAAAAGTCAGTAAAGCTGTGTCTGCATAACTCAGAGACCACAAAATGGGGTCCATCTACAACGACAACATACGTTTTGATATGGCTGGTATCTACAGAAGTGATGGAGTACACTTCACAGATCAGGGAAATCGAGTTTTCCTGAATAACTTGAAGCTGTGCACCCGCACTTATATGTAGCTCCAACTAATGAACACAAGGGCTCTTTTTAGAGCCACCCTATAACTGACAACTTAGGCCCACTATCCTAGGGCCAGGTAATGGCAACTCCCTGACCCTCGCCAAAATATATTCTCTGCACAGCTGTGGTGCAGCAGCCACACCATCTGACTTCGCAGCACAGAGCTCTCGCTTTTATCACCAGCTCTACTCACCCATAGGGGTGAGTAGTTTCCGCTTTACAAATATTGATTTACATTCGCACTTCCTGTACAACACCACCTAAGCACCATATACAAGTTGGACAGGTCTGGCACAGCGCCCAGAGCACACTACTTCACAGCATAGCACACCCAGTTTGGGCCCCCCGGTTGCATCCCCTAGTCCAGCAGCAGTTCAATTTATCAGCATGACACTCTACGCAATACCTCACTTAATTTCCATACCCAGCACTTTCAGACTGATAGGGGTCAGTAGTTCCGCCGCTTTACCCCGAGTCCGTCAGCAGCTCAGCTTACGCCCCAGCGCCATCAGACCCGTAGCAGTGAGTAATTTGCACTTTACAAATACCAAATTGATTTGACACGCGCAAAATTACCTTTGCACTCCCTGTATAACACTCCCTAAGCACCATACACAAGTTACAATGTTCGAAACAAAAGTTGCTCCGAGTAGGTATAACTACATGCTGACACTACTTGGACAGATGTGGCACAGTGGCCAGAGCACCTGACTTCACAACATATGACATTTTGGACTGACGCTTTCATCCCCAAGTCCGGCAGCAGCTCAGCTTAGCACCATGAGATTCTAGACAATACCTCATATAATTGTGATGTCATCAGTGATCAAAGTAAGTAAGACACGCACCACACTTTTGTAATCAAAGAGTGCTAACTTGTCGCGTGCTGCTGGGGCTTCGCTTTGTGTACCATCAAGCGTCAAAAAGTAATCAATAGTGCAATCCTGAGAGGAGTTGTACCCCTGCGCACCGCGTAAATGATACCCAGAAGTGGGTATAATAAAGTTAATCCAAAACCCAAAAGTTGTTTTCACAATTGGTTGTTTTACTTCATTAATTTCTTCTTTTTGTCAAACTCAATAATTCATTTGTACACAGAAATTGTTTCCATCATTTCATAAATATGTACATACAACATGTTTCAACATCCATCCCTATGCATTTCGGGCCTTTCATAAGCCCTTCATCAGGGGAAATGTCTGCAAATCAAAAAAATAAACGGGCTGATTATGGGGAATAACCATCTACATCCTAAATGTCTTAATGTAACCATCATCACAAATAATACATGATAGGCCATATCTCTGTGGTTAAAAAACTGAGTGAAAAACAAGTGTGACATGACTAAAATAGCAATCTGTCATTTTCAACAAACAACAGTGACTCCAAAACTTGAGGACAAAGTGGGCATAACACCCACCGAAGTTTACAGCGTGACATTATGTTTCGTGCTTAATCGTGAGTGATGTGATATCTCTCATCATAAAAACAGAGTCGAGTTAAACCTTAAGCAAGCCCCATGAAGAAAAGTAACCAAGTGTACCAATCGAGTACGCGTGCAATGTGGTATCATGCAATGTTATCAGAAGCGCTAGTTAAACGCGGAAAGAGAAATTAAGGTCAAGCAAGTAGATTTCGCAGTTATCGAATGTACCGGGAGTCTAAAAGGCTGAAGGTACTTACTCGAAGGAGTCCGGGTAACCTGAGTAGTCTGCTGTTAGCAGCGCATAAGCGTACATGCATGTTAATACTGCTTAATAAAGTTAGAAAAGCACGTTCAATACAAATGTTATGAACACAAATGAGGGACTACAATATTTCCAGCGTGGGGGCCATCTTGAAAAGGAAGAATGAAAGGAGAGTGCAATGAAGTGCTAAAATCGCTGTAGTAAACATTGAAAAATACTAAACGAAGACGGGACCCTTCTTGGAGTGGGGGGTGCCAACAGGAAAGAATACAGTCAAGTGTGAATATCACGAGTGTCATGAATCTAACGGAGGAGATTAAAAGGTAGATCAAGTGACAATGGTGTAAGATAACGTTCATAAGTAGCAAAGAAATTCCATTCGGTCATTTAGACCCGTGGGCTGCATCGTGCACAAGTATCTGATCCAAAAGTTTTCTCTCTGTAAAAGTCTGTTTTTAGTGTTCATGCCCTCAATATTCATTACATTTTCAAGAACAGTAAATTGCAGCCGTGCTACATTGTGCCTTTATTCCATGAAATGTGCTGCAACAGTCGATTTAATGTTCCTGGTCCTTATGTTACTTTTATGTTCCAACATTCTTGTCCTGATTTTCAGTTCTGTGTGGCCAACATAACAGAGGCCACAGGGACACTTCAGTAGATAAATTACATTTGAGGAATTGCATGTGGCGTTTACTTTTAATTTGATCGGATTGCCTTTCATGGGATGATGTAAAATATTACCCTTCATGAAATTGTTACAATTGCTGCAATTGTAACATGGTTGTAAACCTTGATGTTTAATGATGTTGGTTGTAGCCTTAGGGTGTGCAAGTAGTTCTTTGAGGTTAGGACCTCTTGTGTACAAAAACATAGGAAGGGACGTATATAACGCCTTAACGTTGATTGTACATAGCCATAGTTCATCATCAACAGACACCGGCAGGTTGTCAATCTTCATCAAAAATTCAGTAGTGTCTCGGATATATGTGGGAGTCTTCGTGACTAGAGGTTGTAGATGTTTCTTCAATAATTTACCCACGGGTTCGTGTATGCTGCCTCTTGTGGACACGATAGGTCTGAACGGTGGTTTGTGGAGGTCCTTATGGACCTTCGGAAGCATATACAGTATGGGTGTCTTGGGATTATCCTGGGTCAAAAATCTTCTAGCTTTTTCCGTAATGATGTTCTGGTCAACTGCTTTTTGTAGAAATGTTTCCAATATAGATCTAAATTCATTGGTGGGGTTGCATTCAAGTTTGGCGTAAGTGTTGATGTCTGTCACATGTATCTGAACTTGTTAATCATAAAATGAACTATCCATGATTACAAGTGCCCCACCTTTGTCTGCGTTTTGGCATGTGATGTCGGGATTGTCTGCCAATTTCTTAAGGATGCTCCTTTTCTTCATGGTCAAATTGCAGTGTTTCAATTTGGGTTGGAACTGTAAAGACGCGATGTCTTGTTTAACCTTTCTGGCTCCAGCCAGTCACAAAATTATAGACACTTTCGAGAATTTGGTTAACCAAGACATCGCGTCTTTACAGAGGGGTCCCCATGTTAATTTCCATAGGACGGTCTGACAAGTCTACAGCCCGAACCGCTGAATGGAATTACGCCAAACTTGGCAAAATTGTAGGGACTGGTACGCAGATGTGCCTTTGCTATATTTGGTGAAAATTGCTCCAGTGGTTTTTTTGAAAATTAACTTCAAAAACACATATATATCTATAGGCCCGCTCCGAGCGCTCACCGGTACGCGTACCGGGGAGCGCACCCGGCGCACTACGGGAGTGCGCGAGCGGATGCTGATTGGCTGTTCGGTGTCTGTCAACATTCTAAACACTCCGGAGAGTCCACCATCTTGTGTCTGAGTAGATTCGAGACACAAGAGGTGAAAAAGAAAGGGGGAAATTATTAAAAGGGGGCAGGGTAGACACCCCCTGACCCCCTAGGTTTTCTGAGGAAGGCCTAGAAGGACCCAGAAGGTCAAAAATGTTTTGTTTTTTTTAAATTTTCGAGGGGTAAGCGCTGGGTGCGTTCCCAGGTGCGCGCTCCGGTACGCGCACCCTGAGCGCACCACAGGAAAAATAGTGCAAGAAAATAGTGAAAAAATAATTTAGAGTGCTTAGAGGTAGGGTAGCTCTGAAAAGAGCTGTTGTGATATGTGGGTGTTTTTGGTACCAATGCAGAGTCTTATATTCAAGAGGAAAACTCTATTCCCCTCATCTGTAAAATGCACACCATCTCTCCTATAGATGTCTTGCATGTTGTATCGCAAGTTGTTGTGGTAAATGGAACCCAAACCATAGTCTCTGAGGAAATCAGAAACAGATTTATTCGCATGTTTCCTTGCTTTCTCAATCTGTGGACAAAATTGGTTGGACCAGTTCCATTTTTGCCTTTGGCATATATTAGAAAATACCAAGGCAGTTTTTGGAAAAAGTGACATCAATTGCCCAAAGATGTCTTTTAAAAGCATTTCCAGACCTATCCCAGTCAAAGTGCCCAGGTCATTACCACCAGAGTGCACAATTATGAGGTCAGGGTGTGGTAAATGCATAAAGGATTTTACCAATGGTATCAATTGGTGACTTCTCAATCCTCTCTGTCCAATCCATACAATGTCCACATTTGGTAAATCAAGGTTGTAAATACCTCTATTAGCTGCGTATTTTTGACTCCAGTGGACAAAGCTATGACCCACAAACCAGTCTTTTGGCATCTTCAAGGTAGATGTGCTTGTAGTCAGATGAGTTGTGGAAATGAAATGGCAGTTTGAAAGTAGGAGTTATGTAAAAAACTGGTTCAGATTCAGTGCACTTGAAAAACAAACAATGATTGGTGCTTTCTAAAAATTCAGCACTAAAAATTAGGGTGCATGCTTTTTTTTTAAAGAAGTAATTTCAATGATTGAGGAAAAGTCATTTCAAGAAACATTGCACATGATTAGCTGAAAGATTGAGAGGTCAAACACCCTTGCTGAATTTTTTTGCAACATAGTTTGATGAACTTCTGAACTGTGCTGGATGAGGAGGGAGTTACCATGGTAACAGGGGAATGAGCACTGGGGGGATGGGTGAATGTTATGTGACTTTCAAAGTGTTCAAAAGTACAACCAATTAAAATGTGCAGTTTCTTACTCCACTTCATTGTCTTCTTCTCTTTCTTCCTCTGTCCTCTTTGTTCTACAGTCCCCTTCCCTCAATCTCTCTCAGTTAGCCTTCATCTCTCCGTCCCTTTAGTCTCTCACTCCTCTTCTGTCACGGTCACTGCCTATAACTCAGCCATACTCCTACACTCACCTTCTTTCAGACCTTCTCCTTTACTTTCCTTCCTCTCTCTTCCCATCCTTCGCTCCTTCACTGTTTTCCCTTCCCTTACACTCCTTACTCCACTTCACTAATTCCTTCTCTTACTCCCTCTGTCCTCTTACTTCTACACTCCCCTTACCTCATTCTCTGTCTGTTAGCCTCATTCTCTCTGTCCCTTTAGTCTCTCACTCCTCTTCTGTCACGTTCACTCCCTATAACTCAGCCATACTCCCACACTCACCTTTTTTTAAACCTTCTCCTTTACTGCCCTTGCTCTCTCTTCCCATCCTTTGCTCCTTCATTCTTTTGCCTTCCCTTACTCTTCTTACTCCACTTCAGTAACTCCTTCTCTCAAACCCTCTGTCCTCTAATTTACTCACTCCCCCTTTCTCACTCTTTCTCTGTTACCCACATTCTCTCCGTCCTCTCAGTCTCTCACTCCTTTTCTATCACGCTCACTCTCTCTCTGTTAGCCTCATTCTCTCTGACCCCTTAGTCTGTCACTCCTCTTCTATCACACTCACTCCCTATAACACAGCCACACTCCCTCACTTATGTTTCTTTTCTCTCTCACTCAGGGCCTCATTTATGAGAAATGACGCATCGCTGCGTGAAAGCAGCGATGCATCACTTCTCAGTGCGCTCTCCTTGTGACATTCCTGATGCGTCATATTTAATGTATGACGAATCATGTCGCAAGGAGTTACAGATACGTCAGTATTTCTGACGTATCTGTAAGCGCAAAAGTGACGCATTGCTAGAGTGTGTCACAAAAGTGACGCAACTCCAGCAATGCATCCTTTCACATGGGGCCAGCCCCATGTGAAAGGGCCTGCGTCAATCTTACGCCTGCTGTGAGGCAGGCGAAAGATTTTGATGCAACGGCATCCTAAAAGTGACGCAGTGAAATCTCATAGATTTCACTGCGTCACTTCTACGACCCTTCCTTGCGTCAATACGCCCCCTTTGCATACATTACACCTGGCGCAGGTATAATGTGGCGCAGGGGTTTACAAAGTGATGCATCTGCCTAGATGCGTCACTTTGTAAATATGACTCAACAAGGTACATTTTTTACACCACTGGTGCGTAAGTGACGCACCGGCGTCGTAAAAGTGACGCATGGCCTCATAAATGAGGCCCTCAGTCTTCTACTCTCACTTTTTCCTTCACTTTCTCAGTCTCTTCACTCCCTTACTCACCTTGTCTCACACTCACTTGTCTTTATCCAGTCTGTATCTCCACTCTTTCCTAAACATCACTGCTCTTTTCTTACCCTTCCACCCCCCGTTCCTTTACTACATTTTCTTCACTTATCCTCATTCCCCATGTTCACTCTCCTTCTCCTCACTCTCCTTCCCCACACTCACCTTCTGTCAGTCCCCCTACTTCACTTCCCTTCCCCTCCCGTCCCTTTCTTTGCTTTCTCACTCATTTTCCTCTCCTCTCTCACTGCACTCCACTTCAGTTACTCTTTTTCATTTTTTTAAGAATACAGCTCTTTTTTGAGAATTGGAGGTAGTTCTAAAAATAACTTTTTTTTTCTTCTTTTTTCGTTTTTTTCAACAAAAACAAAAACGGAATGGCAAACTGCTCAACAGGAGCAAAAAATAATAATCAAAATTAGGGCTGGGGACGGCGGCGGTGGTTCTCTAATGCTCGAACAATGTTCAAAATACTTTGTTCCCCGTAACAAAGTAGAGCATCACAATGTTTGCATTTGATTGTGGCCTCTTTAAAAACAGGCTGAATATTTGGGATAAGCTGTTCTGGTCGCCCCCTCACCAATGCAGTTGCTCCTCCAGTTGATGTAGAAGCACCATCCCCTGGAGCCTCTCGTGCCAGAGCCTTGACACTCTCCCGGGCATAATTCTGAGGGTGCCTCTTCTGGACGTGCCGAATCATGTTCGAATTTCCAAATGAATATTTTCTGGTAGGGCCACCCCGTGACAGGACAGTGTAACAAATTCGACACTCCAACTTTGGAGCATTTACTTTCTTTTTGTCTGCGGGTATGGAAAAAAAATTCCATATAAAATGCTCCTTAACTCTAGGCTGGGGAGCCTCTTCATCTATAAATCTCTCTGAGTCCTCACTGCTACTGGAGGGTCTAGCAGCCATGATAATCCAAAAAAGATTAAGCAGGAAAAAGACAGGTCTTGCAGTCACAAAAGTGAAAGAAGAAGTGAAGGAAATGGGTGGGGATTTCATTCTTTGTAAAAAAAAACTGTTAGCAATCAATGAAAAGTGTTATTTTAAGGTCACATGACTTGACACGCTTACGCTGCGCGCACCGGAGCGCTTCCGGGGGCGCTTACGTGGCGCGAACGTAGGCGCTTCCGGGGGCGCTTACGCGGCGCGCCTGAGTGACGTTTTGGTAGCTTCACGGAAATTCAAAATCATTTTCATTTCATAAATCAAAAATACTGCTTTTATAAGTATAGTACTGAATGTCTTGCATTATTATTTACTTTTCATACATATTTTTTTTTACGAACGCAGAAATAGCGCTCTCGCTGCGCTCTCGGGAGAGCTTACCGGTGCGCGCACCCTGAGCGCTCCAAGACAAAATGATACGGGTAAGCTTACTGGTGCGTGCACCCTGAGCGCACCCGGAAAAAATGCACAAAAAAAAATATACACTGAACAAATTATTTAAAAAAAAAATATATATATAATTAATAGTTATAAAAAACAGCTAATAAAAAAAAAAATCGTAGGTTACAAAGTCGATATACAAAGGAATTAGCTTTTTAAAAAACTATGAAATTCACTGAAAAAACCATAGGTTTCACAAACGTTATGGTTAGGAATTCGCTTTTAAAAAACCTTTGAAATTCACTAAAAAACATAGGTTTCACAAACGTTATGGTTAGGAATTCGCTTTTAAAAAACCTTTGAAATTCACTAAAAAACATAGGTTTCACAATCGTTATAGTTAGGAATTAGCATTTAAAAAACCTTTGAAATTCACTGAAAAAACCATAGGTTTCACACTCGTTATAGTTAGGAATTAGCATTTAAAAAACCTTGGAAATTCACTGAAAAAACCATAGGTTTCACACCAGTTATAGTTAGCTGAACATTTTACTCATACAAAACCATTGAAATTCCCACGTTATAGTTAGTTGGACTCACTATAACTCGCGCGCCCGCAATCCACTGCTGATGATGTCACTTATTACATCATTCATGACATGGTCAGTGACATCACTGATGACATCACTGATGACATCTCGAATGACATCACTGATGACATCTCAAATGACATCACTGATGACATCATCCATGTGATAATATTATGCACCTCCTCACACTCTAATCTAACCTTTGATACACCCAGGGTTAAATACAAACTACCATTCCTTAAATTATTGACACTCCAATACCAGTAACTACACACACACTCACTGATTTCTAGGTCTACACACACATCCACTCATTCACCCATACAATCGTTCATACATACAGTCACTCATCAATAGAACACTATCATATCCACTCATACACCTATACAGACACTCACACGCTGACACTCATCCACAGAGTTACTCACACACCTAGTCAGTTATGCAAAGAATCAATCACACTCCCATTTCCTCAACTACACAGTTATACACACTAAACCTTACTTATTCAAACATATACTAACACATACTTACTCTTTTTTACAATCACTGATACAAGTACACATTGATCCATACAGTCACTTACGCAATCACAGGCTCTCATGTATAGTCATTTATATATGCCAACTCTCACATGCACTGTGTTTTACATATGTACTTACTTGGACATGGAGCACTGCGATAGCCATTCACTCACCAACACACCCATGCAGACTGTCAACCACCCATACAGCTCTTTCCACATGCACTCTTGAACTCATACACCTAGTGAATCAACTGCTCACACATCTATGCACAGTCACACAACTCCCAGCCACCCACACACACACTCACCCTCACATACAAATACTTGGACAACCAATCAATAACCCATATAGCCACTCATACAGCTACTGATCAACACATGCAGCAGCTTACACAACAACAGACATATTGATGCGCACATTCAGACAGTTTAGTCACTAACCAATGCATTCAGTAAGACACATTTAATCACTCACTCATACAGTCAGTCACGCACCTACTAAATCCTTCATCCAGACACTCATACATCCACTCATTCTTCAATATGTAAAACATATTTTTACTTTTCAGAAACACACATTCACTGGATGATGTCATCAGTGATGTCATTTGAGATGTTATCAGTGATGTCATCAGTGATGTCACTGACCATGTCATGAATGATGTAATATGTGACATCATCAGCAGTGGATTGCGGGCGCGCGAGTTATAGTGAGTCCAACTAACTATAACGTGGGAATTGCAATGGTTTTGTATGAGTAAAATGTTCAGCTAACTATAACTGGTGTGAAACCTATGGTTTTTTCAGTGAATTTCAAAGGTTTTTTAAATGCTAATTCCTAACTATAACGATTGTGAAACCTATGGTTTTCTTAGTGAATTTCAAAGGTTTTTTAAAAGCGAATTCCTAACTTTAACGTTTGTGAAACCTATGTTTTTTCAGTGAATATATATATATGTATATATGTGTGTACCTCTCCACAAGGATAGCAAGCATTGGCAACTTGGCAAAGACAATAATCTATGGGTCGCAAGCTGGGGCACTTTTTTTTATTGCAAGCATGTGCCACACCACTGAGCAGGCATATGCTTGTAATTCAAAAAAATAAATATACATTGCAAATACCTGAATTAAAACATAACGGGTGCTCCTTAGCAAGACCGTGTACCAAGAGCAAGTTTAGAAACTCATTTAGTTTTTATAGCACACCACAGGAAAATTCTACTAATATTTGTTCCAAACAGGTACTATTGGCTTTAAATTAAGGTAACCTGAAAACATAGTTTAAATATAATGAATACAAATACTAATTTCAAAAAAATGGAATGGACAGAAAATTATTTGCAAATTAATGTATTGGTCCACCAGGTCTGGCACTGAACTGTACCAGTTTGGGTGGATGTGCACACATAATCATGCAAAATCCTGCTGCTCACATAGCAAGAGAGTGAATGACAGAAAGTCACTGATTAAAAAATTCAAGAGCATCGGCAGTGTGATCTGTCCATGGCATATTTCCTAATATCCCCCATAAACTACTTGAGACATCACCTCTACGGGGAGTATTGCTGTTCTGCAGGCTTTTGAATTATTGACCTCTTTCAGAGAATGACACAATTAGCTAATGTGACCTATTGTAGCACTGCCATTTAATGCAATGAAAGGAGTCATCTAAAATATATATATGCTTTCATATACAGTACCTAACTTATAGAAGTTCCATTTATTTTATTTTCTATTGAGTATAAAAATGATTGTGAAAGTGCAAAGCAATTGCAGTTTAGGATCATATGTGTAATTTAGTTGTCTGTGCAATGTCAGAATTTCATTTAACTTCGGCTGATTTGAGAGACCTCACATTCTGCTGGGAAGAATATGGCCTTTTTCATAAATGAGTAATTTTCAGCTTCAAGGAACACTTGCCCCTTAAGGGAAAACGCATTTTCATTTCCCAGAATAATTCTATTTGTTTTCTTTGTCACATAACCTATTAGAACATATTTCAGGAGTGTTCTAGACTTTTGTCAGTTCCAATGTGCAGTTTTGGAGCAGAAAGTTTTCCGTTTCACATTGGAATACAATGTTTGATGTCCAATCTCTTGATTTTACACCAGAATAACACAGAAGAGAATTCAATTTTGTTTTCTTGCCGAAGCACTATTGATAAGTCAAGGTGAATTTGCCCGTGCACTCCCCGTTAGTCCTAGTGAATTGCAAATTAATAGCGTTTGGGGTGCTGATGGGGTATCACCCACTGATCCCGGGTGTCCTCATATATTTCTAAATGCACCATACCAGGTCTGGCTTAGTGTCTCCCCTCGCACTCCTTGTGGTCCAAACGTGGGTTCCTCTCATGTTTTAAGGAAATGAAGAATCTTCCCTATAGACCAATTGTGTCAACTAAAGGATGCATATAAGAACCAATCGGAAAGTACATAGACCAATATCTGCAACCAAGTGTTCAATCCATCAGATCTGACATAAAGGACACAACTGATTTTCTTGACAAACTCCAGCAAATCATGATTATGGAACAAGAAACCATTGTATTGTGTACCATTGATGCGAAGTCTTTTTATACATCAATACAACATGAACTGGAATTAACAGCAATAGAGCACGCTTTAATTCAAATGACCTTGGATGAAGATGTTAAGATATTCCTGTTGGAGTTAATGCAATTCATGTTACATCACAGTTACTTTCGATGGGATGATAAGTATTAAATACAGCTAACTGAAACTTCCATGAGAAAATGTGCAGCTCCATGCTAAGCAAATTTGTTTATGTGAATGTTTGAGGAAGAACACATTTTTTCCAATGATCAGTGGCAGAAAAAACTGAAAATATATTACAGATTCGTTGATGACATCTCTCTTCTATGTAAAGGTACTAAGACTGAATTAGAAGGGGCATTCATGAACTTAAATTCAGTTGATGATGAAGTGCAATTCACACATGAAATTCATGATACTCAGCTAATATTCTTTGATGTGAAAGTATCAATAATTGTCAGACGTTGAATACGGGACATCTTCGTAAAAGCAACAGACAGCAATAGCGTATTACATATTACAGGTTTTCACCAGTTTGCATTGAAGACACATTTGCCTGATTCGCAAATACTATGGATTAAAAGAAGAACTTCCTATACAAAGGCATATGTATCAGGCAAAATAATGTTATGCATCAGATTCAGAAAAACAGTATATCTGCCTAACATTATGGCAATACAGTACAAAGGGAAGAGAGAAACAGCTGACAAATGTTGCTGACATGTAAACCACCAAAACAAGATAATACAAGAATGATATTCATATCGAAATGCTCAACTAGAAGTGTGAAAATCAGGAAAACAATTTACAAGTACTGGCGAATGATGCGATCAGAACCAAACTTCAAAGGCATATTCAAACAGATATCAATGTTTGCATATGAATGATCACATGAACGATCATAAAAATTGAATGAATTACAATAATCCCTCAAAGAAATTAATGATAATTCCAACAAAATATACCAGGGTACCACCCAATGTTTAAGTTTGTTTAAGTTCAACAATTGCAATACAATCAAGGGAACATAGATGAATCATCAATAAAAAGGTTTCAAAATTAAACTCAGAATGAATGGAACATATGAAACAAAAAATTGTTGGGCCTATTTACGTGCCCGATGCGCTGCTGGAGCATCATTTTTCATGACACTCCTGTGGCGCTGAACACTTAATAATATCTATGAGCCCATGCAAAGCCACTAAGCATGGCTTTGGATGGCCTCATATATATGGTAAGGCAAGGCAGCGCTTTGCGTTGTGTTACTCTGCGCGCAGCAGGTGTTCATTGGGTTTTGCAGTAGATTTGCCCTGGCAACACCCATACATTTTGATGCTCTCCCTGATTTACAAGACCATGTAAAACAAGGTGAGGCGTAACGAGGAACAATTCCGTTATTTCTCCTTGTTTTTTCCAGAATGCAGCACACATAGAAAGAGGAAAACACCTTTTAGGATTTTTTTTGTGTGGGAAAGTGCTCCTTCCTGCACAAAAACAATCCTGCCAACAACACAGGCACCCATGCACCATGGTGCATAGGAGCCTGCATTTGCGCTAGGCAGCCGAAATGGCGCCAGCACAGGGAGAAAGGACAGGAATGCACTGTATTGGGTAAATACGGTGCATTCCTGCCCTTTCACTTTGGAGTAGGGCAACGCAGCAAGATCACTTGCTGTGCTGCCCTATGCCAAATCCGCATAAATATGGGCTTTAGTGTATACGCTGAAATGCTCATGTGGCCCCACCAACATGGGAAAAACAGAGAAGAAAATAAAGACAAGAATGATGGAACACAAATATAACATAATGATGAAGAACAAAAAATCATCCGTAGTAATACATTTTAATAAAAGTGGCCACAACATCAGCCAATTGAGATTCATCATATTAGAACAAGTCAGAATTAGAGATAACATGGATAACAAGAAGACCTTGCTAATATGGTAAATTAATTGGATAACGTGATTAAATACACTTATGCCAACTGGTTTGAAGGTCAGGATTGAATATGCCTGTTTTTTATAGACTTCAGAACAAAGAACAACTTCTGGACCATGAATAGAATGTGATCAGTAGGACAAGTATATGAGGACATTGGAACACTGATTTATTTGAACTAGCAATATTCCCATTATCATTGATGGGTATTTGAATGATATGTTGTATTGTGTTTATTATCGATGAAACCAATGGGTATTTAGAGGATAACACTACAGAGCTATATGACTGGCATTGAAACAGATAGGGACATATTGAACTGTTGTTGTAGGTTTACTATGCACAACATACACAGATTGTTACCCTGCCCTTGTTTAAACAGAGTAGAACTATGAGGGGATGATATACATAGATGAACACTGCAATAATGTATCAAATCGCCAAGCAATTTATTTTTACCTCGTGAATGTTTATTTTTACATTGTACATGTTTATACAAGCCAGAAATATGAGATGATACCTCACACTCGAAGAAACACCTACAGAATCTACAAGATGTACACTGTGATAATGCATTAAACTGCTTAGGTTACATACACTCAGAGAGAACCATACCTGCAGATATTGATAGGCATCAATTTTTTTTAACACCCTTACCATTGCAGGCATTGCTCAAAATTAGGATCGTATAAGCTTGTGGAGCTCATGTACGAATGCAAAACACCAGGTTTGGATTAGTTGGAAAAAATATACTTTCAACATGTGTGCCAAGTTAGACAACAGAACCTCAACAGTCACAAGCAGTCTAACCTCAAGATCCACGATCAAGTGGATCCATTCAATAGCCTCAAAAGCAAATATGGCGTACTACAAATATTTCAAACACCGTACGCCTGCCAGAATATCAGAAAACAGTCAGTGAGTTCTGTTAGAAATTCTTTACCAGTTTGATTTTCCAAACACGCACGGAGTATGGCATTCATTTTATACACACACAATTTTTTAGAGTCACCAGTTGAACTGGTAAAGAAACACTAGGTTTCCAATCGCCATGCAGAATTTGAAATTACACTCTGACAGCAGGCTTACTAACACAACAATATACAACATTAGCAAGAGCTTGGTAAGCGATTTTGAAATATTATTCCACTAGTAATTGATTTAAACATGAGCACACTTATCTTAATAAACACGATTTTACAATATTGGAATTATATTACCGAAAGATTGGCTAGAGATTTTGAGATATTATTTCACCATTAAATAATTGGAACTAGGGTGCATTTGTTTTGTTAAACACGATTTCACGAAATAAAAACCCAGAGAATATCAACAATATAATGATACTTGTACGGATTACAACGTCAAGGCAAAACCGTATTAATACACATATTGTAGGCTAGGGGACCTAGATTAACATGATGATTTCCATTATTGAATGATTTGCACAAACAGATTTAATACAGATATTCATTTAGATCTAAAGATATCGTTTTGAGATATGTTAACATGTTTATTACATATAATTATTTATAAATAACTTGATGAATCTGATTCTAATAATGACTGGGAACAATACATTGATTGTAGATATTTGCTCCGAAAGTTAAAAATAAATCTAATTTAATATGAACATTGTTACTTGAACATGTGAGTAGATGATTGTACTATTTCTTTTCGTTCAATAGCATCTAGGGACCTTCTGATGAAGGACCAGGGGTCCAAAATGCATTGAGGATTTTTTATTATGCACAGCTCAAAACTGAATATATGTGGGATGAGACCACAAACATTAAAGAGCTTTCCAAAGCAATGACAAAGATTAAATAAAGCTCAGATAAATATTGTCACTTTTTGTGAATTTTCAGTTTTTGATATTGTTCTTAAACCTGATTAAAGTATTTACAAACATGTGAGGAACCCATGCTGGGACCACAAACACTGCGAAGGGAGATACTACTCCAATCCTGGTATAACCCATTTAGGAATTGATAGAATGAAGACACAAAATGTTGTAGGTAGAAATGTAAACCTATAGGTAGAAATTTAAACTGTGTTTTCAAATCTGAATTTCAGTGGTATATATCACATGGTGCTTAAACATGAAGGTCTTGATTGACTCACAGAGAAATGTTCTCTTGTAATTTGAACTTACATGCCCATCCTCTGGCCTGCCTAGGGGGTTTCCCACACTTATGGATTGAGATCAGGCTTAATTATTTGGAAAATCAGCCGATATGGTGTATTCTGTGTTGCTGCACTTTCTTTGGCATCCATAGGGGGATGTTTCTGGGATACAAAGTGAAATTGCAAAAATAAGCAAACATCAGATGCATATGTTTGTGAGTAGTAAAAAACCTTTTATAGGTCAATGCATTCCTAGTCAGGTTACTTGTTGATAAAGCAGAAGGAAATATATTTCCAAAGAGGGACAGGAATGCCCCAGTATTTTAAAGTAGTTAAAGACAATACATTGTTTTCTACAAGGAATTTTTTTTTTCTACAATAGGAAAAAATGTGTTTTTCAAATTTTCACCATGTGTACTTCAGAAGATTGTAAAGCATGCATGGTAGTCAAGGAGCACACCCTTAAATCTGTTTGGTACAGTCATTGTCTATGTATTTTGTAAATCCCCCAAACCTCACGAAACCCCTTAGATCATAAGCAAAGTTCTACTACATATAGGTTGAAAGGGAAGATCAGCAAAGCCACTTAGTAATATGGAAAAATCTTCTATTCGGCCTCGCAGACCACTTAATTGAATTGAAAAGAGTGTTGATGAGGACACATCCGGTCTACACAAATGTGATCCACATTAACCTCCCAAAATCTCCCAAAACGTTTATCACCATGCTTCAATGATGACAACATTTTATAATTGGGGGTTTCCATCAGACAACACAAATTGGTGAGTTCCAGGTCACAGGGAGAAGGGCTCCAAATAGGAGCAAGTGCCCTCGCACATCCCGAGAGATGTCATGCTTCATCATTTGGGAATGCTCCTCATCAGGCAGGTGCTGCAATTCCCGATGTGCACAAACTAGGGGGCTATTTGCCTGAGATCTTTTTCAATGCCGTCAGGTGAAGTGTGGGTGTGTGGGTTGTGTAGTGTGGCAATGTGAACTGTCTTAAAATAGGTGTAGTGATGCTAAATATCAATTATTTAATGAGAAAATCACACTAACCCAGATAAAAACATGGTGCCCAATCAGAAATAATGGTCTTTACTGAGCTCAATGGTCATGCCTCTTGTTGTCCACAAGGATCAAATGGCAATTCTTCAGGACCTAGTGTTACAAACCTACACTATTTTGTGGCCAGAACCTAAGTGTAAATCTCACTGAGAAATAGTAGACAGTCACATATCAGGTAACAAGGAGCAAATTTACCTGGACCTGGTCAGGCAAAATGATCTGGAACACAAATTGACAAACAAAACATAAAACATGCAAGTTTGGTACAACCTAACCATTTGGTTAGTAAGAAAATCATGAAGCATGCGCTGAGTAGTTAACTGCATGCCCTGGTGCGAAACTGTAGTTATTTGACAGAATATAATCAAACAGTCATCACCCTGTGTGAAAAAGTGTAGAGCACCACATGAATTATGGTGAAAACATCTCTATTTGTTCAAATATTGATATGTCTCATGTGGCCACAGTTGCTAAAACGCACCCTTACTAGGGCTAGGCTCGACCCAGATGGGAACCACAGAGATAAACGCTTCGTTGTCTCCTGGGGGTAAGAGAAAACAAATCATTGGAAACTATATTCTTTCCGCATTTAAAGTGGCTGGTAACTCTGGTCTCTGTGTCACAACTTACTTGGACGTGGAGCGGTGTCCAGCTTTCAAACCTAGCCCGGCACCGTTGCCTCACAATAGTGTGGAGCTCTGGCGGAGGACTAAATCCCAATGCTACCGCATCACAATTACGTGTGCGTGGTTGTACGTGCAGCATCAGAAAGCTAACATCATGCACCATATTGGGCAGGTTGGTGAGGTATTTACAGGGGCAACCTTATACAATATCTTGATGTTCAATGTGTATTGGCGGAAAAAAACTATTGACTATCTAGGTCACATCAAATGTCCTGATTGGTGCTCAAGGCATGGACGTTGGGCATAATTGAAAATAGTGTTTAGGAAGCAAACATTGATCGCCTTAGTTGGCTGTTTAGTGAAGAATTGTAATAGGCAACCCTACATAGTATCTCGATATTCAATGTGTCTTGGGGTAGAAAACAATTGAATTCCTGGGTTGCATCAAATATCTTGGTTAAAGCTCAAAGCATGGACGTAGGACATCATTTTAAAATGGTGTATTAAAAAAATGTGAACATTCACAGATAACAACGGGGATAGCAATCCATCTGAGATCATGGTGACAGGATTTATGGGTGATATGTATGTGTTCATCAAATGGATACTTGGTGTATAACCAAATGGTAGGTCATTGTACAGTATATGTGTCGAGTCTTCGGATAAAGTGGCTTCATTGCTGCGTCGTCTAGATGTTAACATGTCAAAGCGAACAGCCTACATAACATTGACAATACATGCCATATTGGAATGTAAGGAGACTTTCCTAGTGGGCAATCTATATCGGTAGATCTCTAGTATCCTGACCTAAAGTTAACATTTACCAATGTATACAATAGGATGGTGTGCTCTTGATTTCACAAATACTTAGTTATACGTGTCCCTTTCGGCAGAGGTATTGTTCAGGTAGCAGAGATGTTTCGGTGAAAAAACTCTGCGATTAGTTATAATACCAGGATCAATAAAAAGAGTCAGTCTCTTGGTATCCGGATTACTTATTAAATTCAACCCATGGAATGTCATTGTTCAAACCATCCTTATGTGTTGAAAGTCTAAAAATCCAGTTTTGTTCTTTTTTGAACAGTGCCTTCTGTCTTATAGATGGATGGGTTTTCAGTAATATCCATTCGATGTTGTCAGGGCAGTGGCCTAATAAGATGTAATGAGTACTCATTTTAGTGTTCGACCTTTTACACCTGATGTTGCTAAGGTGTTCAGAAATCCGTATTTTTACTGTTCTTGTTGTCATGCCAATGTATTGTTATTTGTATGGACAAGTGATCAAATAAATACAATTATGTGTGTTATAATTGGTGTGTTTCTTCAGAGTCCATGTCAATGAGTCATTTAGATGAATGATTTTGGTTTTGTCTGTTAGTGGACACACATTACAATGTCCACATGGATAGTGGCCTACAACTGGAGGTAGATTCCGAAGTGGTCTATTTCCAGGTTTGTTTTGGGCTTACGGTCTAGTGTGAGCCAACATATCTTTGAGATTTGTTGTTCTCTTATATGCGAATCTCGGAGGGCTAAATGTGTGTGTCCCAGTTTGTAGGATACTCCAATGTTTTGTGATTACTTTTTTTATAAAGTTGAATTCTGGAGTGAAGGTGGTGACACATGTTAAGACATCTGACTGTGGTTTGTCTAGGATCTCTAGGAGAGCTTCCCTGTGGTTATTACATGCTCTTTTCTGTGCTGTTTTGATATATTTCCAGGGGGTACCCATGTCTAGCTAGGTGGTTGCCTAACTTGCTCACATGTGCAGTGTAGTCATTTATATTGATGTAGTTGCGCCACAGTCACAAAAACTGCTTGTAGGGTAGGTTACCCGTAGGGTCTTGGGATGGTGGCTCCCATAATGTAGTAAGCTGTGGCTGTCAGTCGGTTTTTCGAACGTTTTCATATCTAAGATTCCTTCGGTCAGACTGACCAATCAGTCTAGGAACAGAGGGGCATATTACCAAGAGGGGGCGATAGGCAATTATTGCCGATTTAGCGGCCGTTTTCGGCCGCTAAGCGGCGATAATTATATCGCCCTATTAGCAAGCTGTCGCTAACAGCAGTTAGCGACAGCTTGTAGGCGATAGCGAGCGGTTTGGGGCCTGCTTTGCATGTCAGCAATATTTATCGCTAATGACATGCAAAGTGGGCGTACCCAACCTGTTAGCGACTGAAAGCAGTCGCTAACGTCGGTATCGCCTATTAGCAAGGCAGGCGTAGCAATGGAAATATTTGCGCTAAGCGCGAATATCTCCAAAAACTAACACCTGCCCAGACCAGTTCTTAGCCATGTTATCCAATGGGAGGTGGGTAACATGGCTAAGAGCATTTCGTTGCTAATGCGTGAATATCTCTGTATTCTCAATGATATTCACGCATTTCGCCGCTATCGCCGAAAAATGTATCGCTTTGGAGATAAACATTGCTAATAGCAAGTTATCTCAGCGATAAATTCCGGCGATGCTCAGCGATAAAAAAATCGACGCTAATCCTATTTAGCGATAAATATCGCTACTTGTTGGTAATATGCCCCAGAATTTCTACCTCTGAAATGGTGGCAGTAAAGTGTAATTACAGATTTAATCAGTTGATCCAGAGGACAAATGTGGCACACTCATCTCTGTTGCCCTTTCAAAAGATGAGAATATCATCAATGTACCAGCGCCATTACACTACGTTGGCACATTAACGTCTAGATGACACAGCAACAAAGGCACTTTATCTGAAGACTCAACACATACACTGGACAATGGCAAACCATTTGGTTATACACCAAATATCCATATGATGAACATGCACATATCACCCAAAAAATCTTGTCCCCGTGATCTCAGATGGATCGATATCCCTGTTGTTATCTACGAATGTTCAAATTTTACGAGTACACAATATTTTAAAATGATGTCCTATATATATACTTTGAGCTTTAACCAGGACATTTGATGAAACCCAGGATTTCAATAATTTTCTAGCCCAAGATATATTGAATATCGAGATACTACTTAGGGTTGCCTATTACAATCCTTCACTAAACAGCCAACTATGGCACACGATGTTAACTTCCTAAATGCAGTTTTCAATCATGCCCCACGTCCATTCCTTGAGCACCGACCAGGACATTTGATGTGACCTAGATAATCAATTGGTTTTTTTCCTCAATACACATTGAACATTGAAATACTGAATAAGGTTGCTCCCATAAATCCCTCACCAACCAGCCCAATATGACGCATGCTGTTAGCATTCTAGACACTGCACACACTACCACGCACATGTAATCATAAGGTGGTAGCATTGGAATTTAGTCCTCCATCCCAAGCTCAACGCTACTGCAAGGGAATGGAGCCAGGGTAGGTTCGAAAGGTGGAAAGCGCTCCACGTCACAGTAAGTTGTGACACAGAGACCGGAGTTACCAGTCACCTTAAAAGGGGCATATTTACAAGGCCATTAGCTCCGCTTTTTTTGCATACAAAGCCAAAAAAGCGGAGATCAAACCAGCGCCCTATTTACAAGCGGGTGCTAACATGCAGAATCGCATGTTAGCACCTTTTTTCCCAACGCCTCCCTTTGCATCTCCAATGAGATGCAAAGTGGGCTTTACTGGGCGTACCCCTGATGGACTACCTTGGAAATATTTCTGATGCTTACATCACAATATTTATAAGGGAGCCCACATGATTTTAGCACACGTTAGATTTTGGCAAAAACTTCTGTTTTCGCCAAAATCTAATGTCTGGTAAAATCCTGACTTAGCCATCCCTAACATAGGGGTGGATTATGCTGATACGCCCTGTAGTAACGCGTTGTTAATAACGCGCTACCAGGGCGATATATTCCAGAGATAGACTGCGATAATATAATTATCGCTAAGCACGGCCAGCGATAATTATCGCTGGCTGTTGTTGATATGTACCATAGTTTTCAACAATTTGTTTTCCTTTACCCCAAGGATGCAATGAAGCGTTCAGATCCATTGTTGCCTTCTGGGGTAAGTCTAGCTCTAGTAAGGGTGAGTTTACCAACTGTGGCCACATGAGAGATATCGATATTTGAACGAATATAGTTTCACCACAAATCATGTGGTACTCTACACTTTTTCTCACAGGGTGATGAATGTTTGATTATATTCTGTCAAATAACTACAGTGTCGCACTGGGGCATGCAGTTAACTACTCAGCACATCCTTTATGATGTTCTTAATCCCGAATTGTTAGGTTTTACCAAACTTGCATATTTTGCATTGTGTTTGACAATTTGTATTCCAGTTCATTTTGCCCGACCAGGCACAGGAAAATTAGCACCTTGAGACCTGATATGTGACTGTCTAATATTTCTCAGTGAGATTTACACTTTGATTCTAGTCACAAAGCAGTGTAGGTTTGTAACACTAGGTCGTGAAAAATTGCTTTTTCATCCTTGTGGACAACCGGAGGCAAGAAACATGTCGACCACATTACACTAACACTTGTTGAATTGAGCTCAGAAAAGACTATTATATCTGAATGGAGCTCCACGTTTTTACATGGGGTAGTGTGCTTTTCTTATTAAATCAATTGACATTTAGCATCACTACATTAATTTCAGACACTTCCCACCACCACACCACACTACACAACCCCCACACCCACACTTCAACTGACGACATCGAAAAAGATCTCCGGCAAAGAGCCTCCTAGTGGGTGCCTGTCTGGAATTTCAGCACCAGCCAGATGAGATGCATGCCCAAATGATGAAGCATGACATCTCTCGGGGTGTGTTAGGGCACTTGCTCCTATTTGGAGTCCTTGTCTCTGTGACCTGGAACTCACCGATTTGTGTTGCCTGATAGAAACTGCACACCCTCAATTATTATAATTTACTTCTAGGAGCAATTGTGCTGGACCTTCGTAAGCTCCTAGTTCCTCCTTGTTGAAGAATTCAAAGATTACAGATCAAGCACCCAGAATGTGTTTACACCTTTGCAGAAAGAGATCATGTGAAGCCAGCATTGAAAGCCACTAACTAGTTTCTTTTGCAATACAGAAACAAATGAAAACATTAGGGCCAGATGTATGACAATTTTTTCATGTGCAAACGGGTTTGCGAACCCGGTTACACATGTAAAAACAGCATAGGCCATGTACAAAGTCTATTTTGTGACTCACAAAAAATTACGCGTCGGAAAATAGTGTTTTGAAAGTCGCTACTGGGAAGGGTAGTGCAAGCCCATGTATGAATGCTTTGCGTCCACAATTGCGGGGACAAAACACCTTTAAGAGGAGGGTAATGCACTCGTAAAAGCAGTGGAAAATATTTTTTAAAGGCAAATATGAAACGAAAATTTTTCATTTTTAAAAAAGGTTTTAAATGCATCCCATTTTCCTTTAAGGACAACGGCTGCATTAAAAAAAATAACTGCTTTGTTTAAAAGCAGTCCCAGACATGGTGGTCTGCTGGGCCCCGCTGGCTACCATACCTGGGAGGGCCTGCCATTCCCAATAAGGTTGCAAATTGCAAGAGGCTCATCAATGTTCATGACCCTATCAATTTGCGACCCCATCCGGAAACAAAACAGTGTGAAATACACTGTTGTACATGGGAAATAGCACCTCACAAATTGTGAGTCGCAAAAAACTCGCAATTTGCAAGGCGCTATTTTCTTGTTTGTACATCTTGCATAAAGTAACCTGGAAATGGGCCCATTCTATAAACAAAACCTGCCTCCGCTCTCCATCTCTACCCGAAAAATTGTGTAAGGCTTCACTCAACTAATTTAAAATTGATCCTTCAACACTTCAAACATGAACACTATTTTTGATGGTTCAGAGCCCTATAAACCAGAAATCTATCAATTAACAGGATTGCTTCATTTCAAAGTTACTATAATTCAAAACTCTCTTGAACAATGAGATACTCAATGAGGTTTCAAGTCTGCGCCTAAATAATCAAGGGTAGTGACCTATGTTGAATTTAGGTTCTGGGGCCTATTACTACAATCAGCAGGATTTTAACACTTGCATTTCTTCAATTTAGTTGTTTGTTTTTCTCAAGTGTGTTAAAGTGAGCATGGTGACCTGTGGTACTATATAACACTCCTAAATAAAGAAATGATTGGAACACTATCCACATCTGATATGTCAATCCTTTTTTTTAAAACTTTCTTTTTCATTTTTTCAAGATAATTTCACAATAAGTCATGTATAACAGTGTCACAATGATACATCACACAGTTACCGTTAATTCTCCTCCATCAATTGTCCATGCATAACATGTCAGACAGATATCATACAATGGAAATGCACAATCGAGCCCCTACAGTACTCCCATCTAAGATTGTATCACTAGGCACAAAGCAATATGAGGTCCGCACGTGGTCAGATTCCAGGGCCTGCAGTCTTTTACACATATGAATGTAAGAGTTCACATATCATCACATAGCTCATTATCAGTTTCTGCAGCGCCCTGTACCAGAAGATATTCCTGCAGAGGACCCCAAATGTCTCTGGGCCTGGAAGCCATTGGCAGCAGTTCAGCATACGTTGTATTTTGTTCCTGACAATAGATTAAATCCACCATCCATTCCTTAAATTTGGGGGCACGACCCGTACCCCACCTGCATGCCACCCTCCGTTTGGCTAGTAGCAGTGATATAGCTACGAACTTTCTATACAGCGTAGGTATCTGTGCTGTATATCCCAGCAATGTTAGCAGTGGGTCCCTTTCCAAGACACTACCAGTCATAGTGCCGAGTGCTGTTAGTACTTGGTCCCAGTATTCCTTTACAGTCGGACACTCCCATGCTAAATGAAGAAATCCTGCTCCTGGCTGCTTACATCTTAGGCACCTATCTGTGTCTACCAATTTGAACTGCAATTCCTTCACCGGTGTATAATGTAATCTATGCAGATATTTATAATGTATAATTCGCAACCTGCAGCTGGACGAGATTTGCGCCGTTTGCACACAGCAGTATCGCCATTGTTCATCAGAAAGCTCCCGCCCTAGGTCTTCATTTCAATTTGTACGGGACCGACTTACTATCCCTGCCCTATGTACACAAATACTGTTGTGTAACCCTGACACAAGATGTTTCCCATCCATGGAACCCAACATGTGATGTAGTGGGAGGAGGCATACTGGTTCATGGGGAAAATCAGGAAGAATAGACCGCATCCCTTGTCTAAGCCAAATATAAAGGAATGTGTCCAAGGGCGTGGGTTGCACTCCTGACAGAAGATGGTCCAATGAGCGGAACGCCCCGTCGTGGAAGAGATCCCCCCAGGTGGTTACATGTGCGCGCATGCGTAGACCCTGAAAGCCTTTTTCCTGTAGCAGCGATAAATCGGGATGATATCATAATGGGAGCCGCGGGGAATAAAGAAGAGGCACTTCAAGCAATGCAGTTATCTGATGCCATGCATCCACCTTACCAGTGACAGTTGTAGACGGTGTCGCACGTGTGCTGCTGGGCCCATGTATCACGCCATTCAATGGCACTGGATCAGCAAGCCAATCCGCTGTGGATATCTGTAGCATATAGAGAGGAGGATATATCCAATAGTAGGCATAATGCGCCCACGCTCTTAAAAAATAGATCTCAAAATCCGGAACATCAAAACTCCCCTGCTCATATGCTCAGTTGGATGCCTTTGTGGAGGCTTCCTATGCTTTGCACCCTGCTCAATCTGGGTTTCGTGCTGCTTACAGCACTGAAGCAGCCCTGGTGGAAATATCAGAGGCCATCAGGGAGTGCCTGGATGCAGGCGGCAGAGCGGCTCTGATATTGTTAGACATCTCTGCAGCCTTCGACACGGTACCCCGCCAGCTTCTTCTCACCCGGCTGTCTTCCATCAGCATCACCGGTTCTGCTTTAGAGTGGCTGACATTGTTCTTGGACAACCGGACACAGGTGTGGATGCCCCCCTATTCATCCTTGACCAAGCTACTCTCCACCGGGGTACCACAGGGGTCTACTTTAAGTCCCCTGTTGTTTAACATTTATCTGACCCCCCTGATCTTTTTGACAGAAGAACTGGGTGCAAAAATAATAGCCTATGCGGATGACACCCAGTTACTATTTACCTGGCCAGGCACGGATCTGGATACTTCATCTGTCCAGACCTGCCTTTCATCGGTCTTCCACTGGCTTGCACTTGCCCAATTGAAGTGCAACAAAGACAAATCGGAAATTCTCCTCTATGGACAGTTCCCTGCCAACTTCAGGGAGTCTCTGTGGCCCTCTGATGTCCCGCACCCTAATTCTGTGGGAAATCCGGCAAAAAATCCGGGGGTGTGGTTCCCCCTGCTCCCGAGGGAGGCCAAAGAAACGGTTGCGAGGGCCCTCATTCTCTCCCGCCTCGATTATGCCAATGCTTTGTTCATTGGCATTCTGGCCTACCTGACCAACCGCCTTCTGGTTATACCGAATGCTGTGGCCAGACTTCTCTTCAACATCTCGCGGAGGTCTAACGTCCAGCAGCATCTGCGCAGTTTGCATTGGCTCCCAGTTGTTAAACGGGTCCTGTTTAAGACCCTTATCCTCTCTTATAGAGCTATCCATGGTCAAGGGCCTCTGTACTTGAGGAGACGCTTCACTCTGTATGCACCTAACATCCCCCTCCGGTCGGCCTTTCAATACGCTTTAGATGGGCGCGCCTTGGCGGTCAATTTATCGCAGTGAAAGCAGCCGCTGCATGGACCGCCCTTCCTGTGAAGTTACGAGCTTCTCAGGATTTCAATCTTTTTAAAAAAGCACTTAAATCTCATCTTTTTAAAATGACGGTTTAACCTTCCAATGTATTTTCTTATTGCCTATCTGCATGTGTTAGCGCCATGATACTCTTGAGTAATAGTGCGTGCTATAAAACTACTTATAACATAACATATGGCCTCGTTAGTGTCGACCAACTAAGCCTCGCCTGCCTCCCCCCCACAATAGTCTAAGCAGCTCAGAACGCAGCATTTTTTTAAAAAACGCCCCGTGTCATAAGGGATATTAAGGAATAGGCAAAGAAACTGAGGTAGTACAACCATCTTAATAAGAGAGGCTCTTCCGGCAAGCGAAAGAGGTAATGATATCCAGCGAGTAACATTAGAATTAAGGCGTGTTATAGCCGTGCCAAAATTTGCTCGTATAGTGTCATCCTTATCTCTGGTCACCTGTATGCCGAGATACCGCAACTCCGTGTCGCACCACTCTATCGGAAAATCCAATGGAAATTGCCTTACCGCCGGTGTAAGAGGGAAAACCTGGGACTTCCCCCAGTTAATGCCTATGCCAGATAGCCGACCAAACTTTATAAACTCCCTCAAAATGGGGTTAATATTCTGTTGCGGATCCCTGATTTAGAGCGGAATGACGTCTGCGTATAGCGAGACTAGAATTTGCCGTAGGCAGCAGCGAAATGCTCTGTCTTGATGCATCTGCAGTAGCCTACAAGCCAAGGGCTCTACCGCAAGGGCGAAAAGGAGCGGGGATAGCGGGCACCCCTGACGAGTGCCTCTGGAGCTAGTAAGGGGTTGGGGTAAGTGGCCATTTATCAACACCTTAGCTGTGGGACGATGATACAACAGTGAAATCCAGGACAGGTACATCTCAGGGAAACCCATCCTCTGCAGCACCCCAAATAAGTAATCCCACTCCACCGAGTCAAATGCCTTAGTGGCATCTAAAAATACTGCGGCGAGTGGGAAGTCTAGTGCTACATTCTGGATCAGCGAAAATAAAGTCCTAAGATTATGGGAGGTGGCCCTACCGGGCACAAATCCCGACTGGTCAGGCAGTACTAGCTTATCTTATAAAAGGGACAGCCGATTAGCCAAAACTTTCGCCAATATTTTTGTATCGCAGTTCATAGGACTCTGGAGGTTTCCCAGGTTTTAGCAACAATGTAACTACTGCCTCTCTCATCGAGGCGGGGAGTATTCCCACCTCTAATGACTCTTCATATACCTCCTTCAAGACTGGTGCCATAATATCAATATAGGCCTTGTAAAATTCAGCCGGAAGGCCTTTGAACCTGGCGCCTTCCCATTCTGAAGCTGCATGATAGCCTTCCTAATTTCGTCAATCTCAAGTGGAATGCTGAGGAACTTCCGCTGTGTATCCCCAAGCCATCCAAGTGCCACACCCTCATGAAGTCCTCCAGATCAATGGCATCATGCCTCTGAGAAGCATATAGTGCTGTGTAATCCGTGGTGAATGCCTCCAGTATGTGTAGCGAGTCCCTATGTGTCACCTTTCCCGGTTCCTGTGTTTCCGGCACATGTGTGTTGAATCAAGGGCTCGTAGCCAGTGCAGCTAGCACCTTCCCTGGTCTTTCACCCTCCCCGTATCTATGTGCTGTCCAGTACCGCCCCTGAACTTCACCTCTCTGTGCGCAACATCTTCATATTCTATTAAGAGTGTGCAAAAGTCTTTCTGTACCTGCCCCATTTCACCCCATCCCATCCGTCTCTTCCATCCCCTCAGATCCTGCTGCAGCTTCCTGATTGTGCGCTGTATATCCCTCAAGACTCCGAAACTCTTAGATATACAATCCCCACAAATCGTTCCTTTTAAACGCCTCCTACATCAGTTCTACACTATCTACGGAACCTTTGTCTGGACAAAGAAATCTTTGATCTCCTCACCTAACTCTACTCGAAAAACCAAATCCAACAGGGCCGTGGTCTGGAGCCGCCAACTCAGCCCAGGCCTATCATACCCTGAGGGAGTCAATGAGACCTTGATCGGACAATGATCAGAAAACGTCTGGGCCAGGTGCGTAACATTCCTAATAGTCGGCCCAAGGCCCCTAGCAACCAAACAATAGTCTATGCGCGCCCAGGTTCCCCTATATGACGTAAAATGTGTACCCTTACATTGCAAGGAATGCATGTATCTCCAGCTGTCGATCATCCCACCTTCCGTTATTATTCCCTGTAGAACCTCCCGTGCCATGGTTTCATGCTGCAAACTTCCATTGGACCTATCTAATTGTGAGTTTAGAGCCACTTTAAAATCGCCCTCCCAGATAATGTGAGTCAATCCAATCGCTAGAATCGTACCCCATAAATTAGCAACGAATTCTGGGCAGTCCGAATTAGGGCCATAACAGTTAGCTATTGTAACAGTGTCTCTACCCAATCGCCCCCAAAGTATGACATATCTATCCTGTGGGTCCTCCACCACCCCCATCATTTCAAAGTGCATGAAATTACTGCAAAGTATTGCCATACCACGGGCATAGGAGGAATAGGAGGAGAACACTCGGCAACTCGCCCATCGGTTAGGAAATAGATTCGTAGCTTTTGGCGCAATGTGGGTTTCCTGCAGAAGTACTACTTGAATCTGCTGCCTGTCCAGGTAGGCCAAAACATTTCTCTGCTTTCTCGGATCCCCAAGGCCCTGGACGCTCCATGAGATCACCCTAAGGGTGTTTCTGCCCTTCTGTGTCATCAAGCCAGGGATTCTTGGCCCTTGGCTGTGTTTTCGCTAGATAGTAGGTAGGAATTCAACATGTGGTGAGTGTGTACATTCCATCTTTGGTACATACATATCAAGACATAATTGGTAACATAGACCTGTATACTTGTATCATCATGGCAACCAAATTTCCCTTCCACCCCTCTCCCCTCCCACTGAAGCATCCCAATCATGCCAGTAATGTGCAACTCTCCCCCTCCCAAAAGTCCCATATCTTCTCAGATAGACCAACAGGGCCTAAGCCGTTCCCTGGTAGACCTAAGGGAAGATTGAAAAGAAGCATCAACAAGGTAACAACAAAGATGGGGTTCTCCCTGGTCGGAAATACGCCTAGGTAGCCCACGAATACCTCTTGTTAGCCCGAAAGCCGCGCCGCTCACAGCGGAATTTCAGGTCCAACTCGAGGGCGACCGGTAGTTCAGCGTTCTTTCTCGCCATCTAAGATACCTGCAAGCCAATGTCCATGTAGAGGGTTTGCATAGTGTCTCACCCCACGATTCCATTATTGTTCAGGCTACTTGCCATATTTACAAAGCATGAGGCATAGCTTCAAATTGTAATATAACCATGTGTCGGGACCCTCACTCTTCCTCCGGTGACTGCGATCTAGGGGAGCCTTCCAGTTCCAGCAGCGACCTTTTCTGCTTCTTAAGTTATTTCAAGTAATCCCCTACTTGTTGTCGGTTAGTGAAAAATGTTTGTGTCCCCTGATGAGTAACGCGAAGGCGAGCAGGGTACAGTAGAGCGTAATCTATTTGAGCTTGCCTGAGTTTTTGTTTAACTCCCAAAAATTTGCAGCATTCCTCTTGCACATGAATCGTAAAATCTGGGTACGTGGTGAAAGATATGGCATCATATGACAATTGCTTTTTCTCCCAAGCAATTCGCAAAGCGACATCTCTGTCCCTATTATTTAATAGGCAAGCAATAATAGGCCTAGGTGGGCCGCCAGGGGAGGTCTTGATCCGAGTGAGCGGTGCGCTCTTTTCACTACAAAGTGAGGAGACAGCAGGTCAGTACCTACCACAGCCTTGAGCAAATTCTCAATATACTCCTCCATCCACCCTGTGTTTGTACTTTCTGGAATGCCTAGTACACGTATGTTATTCCTACGACTTTGTGCCTCTATGTCCTCGTTTTTTGCCACTATTATCTTGAGCAGTCTATCCATTTGCATCGTCGCCTTTTTCAGCTGGGCAGTGGTATCCTTTACATCTGAGACACGTTGTTTCGCTTCCTTAATGCGCGTATCATGCCCTTCTATGGTGCGTACTATTGCATCCATTCACGTACAGACCGTATCTATTTTATCAGCCATAGTCGCAAAGCCTTGCCAAACTTCAGCGAGAAGTGACTTGAGGTCTTCATTCGGTGTTTGTAGATGATCTTGTTGAGGGGCCTCCGCTCCAGCATCCTCTTCTGCATGCTGCTGTTTATGAGACTTTTTAGCCTCAAACGTGAAACTCGTTTAACGAGCATCTAGCCTCCCCACCCTGACCCCAGGTCCAACAGTAACCCCAGTACAATTGGTCCCTGCAACTCCCTGGACAAGGCGTATTTCGCTATCACTCCACCAATTTACCAACGTTCAGGTGTATCCAGCAAGTCACCCACCTCTATCCTGCAGCACCTGTAGGTAAGACGCCTAGGGTTACAACGCCACGTGTCGCCCACCTCCTGATAATAGTCGAGTGTAGGAGCAGTCAGAGCAGGCCCCGCCCGATGTTACGACCTAGGAGCAGCTCTTCCTGACAGACCGCTCGCCAATTCTCAACCCAGCACCTCAGTTGGCAGGTGACTCTTCACTCTTTTTCTACTACTATTCACAAGGCATGTAGAGGTGCTTCTCCTTCGCCAGTGGCAATGCATGAAGTCTGCGGTCAAAAAATGAGAGTGCCCCCACCAGACAATGCATTCAAAGCCACAGCTGCCTGTGCCATCCACAGATTCCTCCATGGCCTATTCCAACGCACCCCAAGGGGTAACCCGTGCAGCTGTCTTTCTGCAAGAAGCTCCTCATTGAGTACCTGCCCCAGTACCTCTCTCTGCTGGGGCAATACACCCTCTGCACTCCTCATCGTCCCTCCTGATATCTCTGGCAGCAGCACCGATTACAAGGCCTCATTCACCGCCACACAATCAGGTGTCGCACTGTCTCATCTAGGGCACTCTCTCATCGCACCTCGTGGCAGTAGATGATCTGTGGCAGTAGCACGGTGCCTCTCACCTGCGGGCACTACTATTGAAGTTAGAAAATGGCACTGCCACCTCAGTTCGTCCACCTCTGCTGCCTGTTCTGTCCTGGCGGCCACCAAGAAACCATTCAATAGCAGCAATCACCAAGCAGGAGTCGCACTCACCGCTCAAGTAATTGTTGTGGGGGGCTCCGCCAACAGCACAAATGCAGGCACCGGTGACGTCAGGGTCCGTAGTGGGCGCCACCAAAATGGCCACACAGTGCATTCGTGAAAGGGAACCTCTCCGTCACTAGGTCCCCGGGGGTAGCTCGCAGCCGTTCTATGCCACTACGTCCGGTGGGCTTGCCAAGTAGTCGCTGCACAGCGCATAGCGTCAGTAGTCTTTCCCGGGGCCAGCAACTTCCGTAGATCTGCCTTTCTCCCCCACGCCCCGGCCTAGTTACCTCGTGGAGAGCCGGGACCTCCTTTAACTAATTACACCACTCAGCAGTTCCAGGAACAGCGGGAGAAAACCTTGTCTCGCTCTTGTCTCGCTCACCAATGCTCGCAGGTACCTCCGTCAGCCCTAGCAACTTCACCGCCATGGCCCCGCAGTCGAAGGATTCACACCCCATGGTTTATTGCTCAAAGTGCAGGCGGAGAGCAGGATAAATGACGGATTTTATGGCCGGTCTGCAGGAGCCTCACTCCATGGTGGCCATTCCGCTTCTGCACTACCTAACGCCCCTGATATGTCACATCCTTAATTGGCCTAGTGTTGATGTTAATGTGCAGTTCTTAATCGACACTGTTCCGTGGTTTGTAACCTACAAATAATATTGTGCACATTTTTCTTTTTTTTTAACAATGGATTCAACTGGCAAAATAGAGATTGTCAAAGAGAATGCTAATCAAACAAGATTACAAAGATGATTATCCAATCAGAGCAAGTGTACATGTTCTTCTTTCAGTGCTTTAGCTTCATGTCCTAAATTATGATTCCACCCGGGCAATCCAAGAATAATACTAAATGGCCTATTTATGAGAGGTTTGCTTCATGCTTGCACTACTCATCGTTGTACGTGCATGACGCAAAGCTCTAAGTCATATTTATGAAGCCACGCACAGTCACTTTGTTTGGTTTTGAATGGCTTCACAAACATTGAATAATGAAACACAGAGCAAATCAGTGCATTGCGTTATTCTATGCTATGGGGGCATTCCATGGGCATTGCGGTAGGTGTTCCAATACAAATCCCATGGTTTTTGACACGTTACCAGTTGTACTAAACCTGGTAAACCTTGGAATGCACCAAAAATATGCCTCACCAGATGATGAGTAATAAGGAAAAAGATCTTTATTTCTATTTGTTTTTCCTCTTTCTGTGTACTGCATTCTGCAGCACACGTAAAAGGAGGAAAACACCTCTGTGGATTGTTTTTGTGTAGTAAGGTGCCTTTTCCCAAACAAAAACAATACTGCCTACAACACAGGCACCATTGCATCATGGTGCAACAATGCATGCTGTGGTGCTAGGCTGCCACTAGCACAAGGGAAAGGACAGGAATGCATAGTACTGGAGAAAACACATTCCATTCCTGCCCTTTCCCTCTGACACATGGCAGCCCAGCAAGGTAACTTGCTGTGCTGTGCCACAATGCTTGTAAAATATACCCCTAAGTCTCTGTAAATGTTTTAAAATAGCAGAAAGACCTATTATATGTGCTTGCACAAGTATCAGAACTCAACCCTTAACCTGTGATGATGGCCAGAGTGTAATTAAGGACTGGTCGATGTGGGAAAATGGGGTTGAAACTAGGAACACAAGATAGCACAAGTAAAAGGAATTTGTGCAGAAAACAAACCCTCAAATGAAGAACCACAACAAGAACCTTAGGCACACCAATGGCAGTAGCATTTTCTGTTCAGTCTCCCACAGATAATGATTACACAGACAGTACTTAGTTTGTGATAAAATAAGTGCATATGCCCTTAAATTTTTATCGGAGACTTTCACCAATGGTGCATCTCAATTCCACCATCAGCATGGCTTGGTCCCTTTCGGGTGTCACCCATTTCCATTGTAGACACTGGCCATAAAGGTGACCTATATGTATTTAAAAGGAAGGTTTGGGCTTGGCATAGGTTAAGTTTTACCAGGTCAAACTGGCAGTTTAAAAACTGCACACTCCGGCTGCTATGGCAGGCTTGAGACATGTTTAAAGAGCTACTTAAGTGAGTGGCACAATTAGTGCTGTAGGCCAACTAGTAGCATTTAGTTAACAGACCCTGGGTACATGTATTGTCACTTAACTAGTGACTTACGAGTAAATTAAATATGCCAATTTGGGAAAAGCCCAAGTTACCATGTTTTAAGAAGGGTTATATATAGACAATTGTTGTATGATTAAACCACTACCTCTATTACCACGATAGCCTAAACCACGAAGGCTTAACAACGATCAATTCCCAACCACTATTTTTTTAACCACGACTCACTGAACCACGAAATAAATTCTATTTACATTTAAACCGAATCTACTACTCTGTTAAAAACAATGCTTCATTTAAACTTGTAAAAACATTAGTTAGCATGCTTTTCATATATTTCTTTCTTTCATTTTTTTTACATCTCAAGTTACAAAATACATCTCAGTACACTACAGTAAATCAATGTTCTCTGTTCTATCTTCTTTGCGCCTTGTTTATTCTTTTAGAAACGGAGCTACGGTGTCCAGAATGCATTTTCTATTGTCCTAAAAAAAAAAACTGAATGTGCGGGAAAGCATCCAGCTGTGACGATATTAAGTGGACAGGGCAGTACCAGCAGCCCCACAGTGTCGCTATCTTAGGTGACAGCTGGCTGTGAGGGTGGGGGCTAGGGAAGCCAGACAACAGCAGCTCTGTGTTTCTTCTACAGCACCCCACAATATTACGAGGTGCAGACACTGTCCGCCGGGACACATGGCAATAATGCGTCCAAGGAATCTCAACCTATAGGGCTGAATGAGTCTGTAACACTGTCTTCTCTGAATTTGCTAGTTCATTGCCTGGAATAGACAGTGAAATCCCTGCGCCCATTGTCCTTGCCCGTGGTCCTCCCGCCTTAAAACAATCCTACAGTGACATCTACTGGCCAATTAAAACCAGGTAAATTAAAACTGACTGTAATTTAGTCGGCATTTTATAAAAAATACATTTACACTTACATTTACATTTCTATTGTAATTTAAATACATGAAAAAATGTTTGTGTTTAAATTTGGAGTCGTTGTTAAGGCCACTCGTTGTTTAATGAAGTAGTTGTTAAGGAGGTCGTGGTTCAGTCCCAGGTCGTTGTTTATGAATCGTTGTTAAGGCCACTCGTTGCTTAGAAATCGTTGTTCAGGTCATTTCCCATAGACAATACAAGGGAACCCAGGGTGCAGTAAGCTAGGGACCTTGGGTAGATACTAGTTGACAGAGACAATGGTCCCTACCTAGACAAAAGTTGAATCAGAACACAATAAATATGGACTAGATAGTGCTATATTTTCTTTGTCCAGCCGGACAGTTTAATTTCTAGTAATCAGAAGTATAAAAGTTACGATACAATGTGGTACAAGTGGGACACCAGCCAATGTCCGACTTCCACACTAGGGAAACAAGAACAAAACAAGGTTGTAGGCAAAATAAGGTCATCTGGTTATCATAAATCATAAGCAGATAATCCAACAGAAACACATATGCATGCAAACAGTCATTATTATACTATGCATTTAGTGTTTTGGGTCGACGACGTTTCGAACCATGTCTAGTAAAGGTTCATCCTCAGGACATTAAATAGTTTGCCTAAAGAAAAACAATGCAACTGTAACCCACGAGTCAGGCAAGCAAGCTGGCGTTCTTTACTGATAGTGCATGAGAACGCAAGTCTAGCGATCAGGGTATAGATAATCCCTGTCGTCAAATCTAGTATGGAAAGGTGGATACGCAATCAAGGCAGGCACTTTCACTCGTGGAAGGAGCCGCCAGACGGAGTAGGGAGCAACTGCCGGTGTAGGGAGCAGGAGTAGGGTGCAACGTCAGGGCTGCCGGAGCCGTTGGATTGGAGGTGGAGCGGCTGGAGCAGTTAAACATCCTGTGAAGAGGTGAGGAGCAATGCAATAATATTACTCCTAGCTCTCAGAGTTATTAGCTGCTTTTCCTCAGTGACAGCGAGGAGCTGTTGGGCATTTCATCAGTGTGGCTGGTCTTGCAGGGTATATACCCCACCGAGTACTTTTGGATACTTCCAGGGGCGGTGGAGGGCCCTTATTTCATCAGGATGTCCCTCATAAAATTCATCTAACCGCTATTGGAGGTGGCAGGAGGTGGAAGGCTGGGAGTGAGAGCTTTGAAAGTCGTCCGAGGTCCTACCCTCCTCTTTTGGAAATTAAACCTATCCCTGAGCGTATAAGACACATTTAGTCTGTATATTGCACTATGGCATACAAAAAGTTGAGATCACGAACAATATTCATGAAAAGATTAGGAACTGACAAGCAATAAGAAGGAGTGCTGGAAATATTGTCCGTCCTCTTATTACCGAACCGCCTACTGGAATTCTTAAATATTTTTCAAACCAGACTACTAAGGGTCCTGGAGCAAAATCAAATTAACCAAACAAAAGTAAAAGAAGGAAAAAAGGAACACCTGGAGATTATTAGCAGCACAGGACAAGAAGTAATAGAGCAAATTCAAACTATTCAAACAAAAGAGGAAGGAAAAAAAGAAATATCGGAGGCAATTAACAAAACAGGGCAAGAAGAATCATCAAACAATCAAACCTGGCCGTCAATCAAATACTAACACCACAATTATAAAATCAGAAAAATCCGATGATCAAGAAAACCAAGAACATCTGGAATTCGACATCACTTGCCCCCACATAAGCCTCAAAGATTTAGTCTTTACCAGGGCACATCAAAAGGAAATCCAGAACTGTACCCCACGAAAACAGCCAGATTCTGAAGTCTTTCTCTCGCGAACTCCGAATTTCCTTGTGCTAAAATCCAATGATCACACCACTGAACAAACTTCAGTATCCAAAGCCCTGCTCTCTCTAGAAAGAATCTTAGAATCAGTTCTCTCTCACTTAGGGGACATCTTGGAAAATACATACCAGACGTTAGACACCCAAATAGGAATCTTAAAATACATGGTTGAAAAAAAAGGAACAAACAACAATCAAAATTACCACTAGATGGTGAAGATGAAAAACGAGCAATAGGGGATAAAGTGCCTACTACACAAGTGCCAAAACTAACAACAGCAGTCTACTCATCCAAGGTCTACACGGCTTCACAAACCGGTTGAAGTAAACGAAAAAAAAAAAAAAAAGAACAAATATAATCAAACCTATTCACTAAGAAAACTCTTTAGGGAGCCAAAAGAGTCCAATTCAATGGCACAGACTATAGTATACTATCCATTATTTAATAAAATAAAAACAAAAAACCCATCAAAAGGGCTAAAAACGACAAAACAAGAAAAAACAGAAACCCCAATAAATACATTAATAGTCGCATCTCCGCACCTACTAACAACAAAAACAAGGAGAACAAATGTCAACTGTCGTAAGCGGACAAAGAAAAGAAAAAATAGAAGGTTTGAAAAACAGAAGACACGAAAAACAAGATTTCCAGAAATAACACCAACTCACAAAGCATAAACAAACGAACATCAGATATGTAACAACTCGACGGAACAAAGGCAACAGTACACGACCTCTAAGGCTCAAGTAGCGCTTTCCCAACCTCTAAATCCCATCACCCCAATATTTGTCCCTTGGAATACAAATAAAGAATTAAAGACACAAAAGGAAAGCCAACAACAAACCCCATTGACGAGGGATGTGCCTACCCAATCAGAGGTAAATAGTACTTGCAGAGTGGAAATTACAGATCTCTTTCCCTCAGGTAAGGACCCCCTAAATAGGGAAAAAATAATGAATCTGCTCCAACGGATACAACCCCTACAGGTGCTTGCAAGAAATGACATAAAATTAGTTTCCTTCCCAGACAAAAACAAAATTACATTAGCTGTCTCAGAATTCTGGTCGCCAGTCATCTCAGCAATGATATTTAAAGAAAAAGAGACCCTTCATAAACGCGGATTCGACGTGGTCCCTGTAAAGGTGGAAACAGGTCCGACACCACAATGCCATCTAGTCAAACATCACCATCGAGAGGCATCCCGGCATACAAATAACAACCTGCTAAAGCCCTACAAAGATGACATTTCGGTTTCAATTATCAATGGACAAAGACGAAGCTGGGTCAAGAACAACCAGTCTCAGGAAATAATACCAACGGACAACTCATGGGCTTGGATCGCAGATAACCTTAATAACAAAAAAAGGGACCCGAAATCAAGCGCTCTTTCTAGCCACGGTCTAACCATCTATTCCTGGAACATCGCAGGGAAAACTCAAGAAAAACTAGCAAAAATGTCCCAAGATCGTCCAGGGATCGTGGCATTACAAGAAACCTGGCCAACTACAAACTTCGACTTCCCCGACTACTTTGTGTATGATATTCCAGCAGAACCGGTTACGCATGGGCACGCAAAAGGAGGGATTGCTATCCTCCTATCTCAAGACTATCATTGGGATCAGGAGATTATACCAATACATTCTAAGAACTTTCAATGTTTAAAAATCAAAATAGGGACTGACAAGACCAGAAGATTGACCAACATGCTTATCTGTAACGTTTATATCCCCCCGGGAACAAAAATGTACGCATTATCGATAACTATATTCGAGGATATTGAAAAGGTGGTAGAAGAACAGAATTTTCCCGCTGACGTTCCTTACAGGAGACCTAAATGAGCAAATCTCTAATGATTTCTTAGAAACATGGGATTCAGGAGAAAAAGATGAGGCCCAGGCAATATCCATTCCTCAATTTCCCTCAGGAGGTAAATCAAATAAGAGAGGGGAAATCATTTTAGCATCACTTGCTCCTCTAAACGGAGTACTACTGAATGGCAATATTGAAGGCGACATCCCAGCTTCCTTTACAAGAAAGGGAGGACTCAATGCATCAATCCTTGATTATATGATCTGCAGTCCAGGCCTCTTCGGATTAGCCCATCAACTTAATATAAAGTTCGAGAAAGGAAGTGACCATGCTATTCTTCAATTAACAACAGGTATAACACTGAAACAAACAACTTCAGTACATATAATGGAATTGCACAAAACACCTTTGATAAATACAGTCCAAGGACGGTTAGCTTGGGATCCTAAATCCTTTGAAAAAATCACCCAAACAATTGAGAACTCAAATTTACTTTCAATTAACCACAGCATAAACCCAATATCAAATTTTGAGGCAGTGGCCAAGAATCTTGTTCAACTATTACAGGAAAGTGGAAAACGAAGAATGATAAAAACACAAGGCAACAAAAGATCGACGACAGATCACAAGGCAAGGGAATTAAACAAATGAATTAGGGCACAATTCCTTTAATTCTCTGACACCAGAAAACAGGAAATCAATAAACTAAAAAATTATTGCAGAAGACAAAAATTAAAAGAAAAACAAAACTTACAGGATAAAAAATGGATAGACCTACAGATAGCAGCAAAAAGACAGGATAAACGTGCATATTGGACTATAATAGCACAAGAAACAGGAACAAAAAAAACGTTAAAAACAAACCCTGTCCCACCTTCAGACTGGGAAACATACATAACTAATTTATACAAAGTAAACCAAGCTTCCAACTGCGACACAGTAACACAAGTCGATATAGGACAGGACAAAGTCACATACATTGAGCCACTAACACCATCTTCAGTAGAATACTTCATAAAAAAGGCAAGAAGCTCGGCTGCAATGGGTCCAGACCAAATTCCGATAATGGTCCTAAAGAACAACTCAAAGGAGTGGAGTACGTTTTTAACATGCATGTATAACCACAAAATCAGTACAGGGGAAACTCCAAAGTCCTGGAAGGTAAGCATAGTAATCCCAATTCATAAGAAAGGTTCTAGACTGCTCCCCGGCAACTACCGACAGATAGCTCTCCTAGATGCAACCGGGAAGATTTTTGCTGCCGCACTTCTAGATCATCTAAAAGATTGGGCATTGTCAACCGGCTCCATTCCACTCTACCAAGCAGGATTCAGATCCAAACACTCAGTCATAGATAATATTGCAGTACTCCAAACAATACTAGAAAAATATGTGATAAAAAATCGCAGGTAGTATATGCAGTATTTGTAGACTTTACCACTGCCTTCGACAGGGTCGATCGAGTCAAACTTTGGAACAAACTCCTTAAAATAGGAAAACCACAAAACCTTCTCCATTTAATAACATCATTGTACTCTGGGACTTGGTGCCAAGTTCAAATGGGGAGGGAGAAGGGTCTAACCTCCCCATTTCCACTCCAAACGGCCTGCGACAGGGGTGTCTCTTAGCCCCCCTATTGTTCTCTTTATATTTGAGTGATCTACCAGAAACTCTTAATCAGGTCAATAACTTCCCGCCGAAGATTGCTACCACCAACATCCACTGCATGATGTATGCCGATGATGTAGTAATCTTGGACCTGACTCCATTCGGCCTCCAACGAAATCTCTCGGCACTCTCCAGATATACAGATGAAAACAATTTAATTCCAAATACCACTAAAACAAAAATTCTACCATTCACAAGAAAGAAGACTCATTGCAAATATAACTGGTTACTAGGAGGAAAACCATTGGAAATTGTTAAAGAATATATATATCTCGGAAGAACGTTTACTCAGACTTTGCGCAACCAGCCTCATCTGCAAAAAATTGGTCATAAAGCAGATGTCCATACAGAGGCCCTCCAAAGACTTTACTCATCCACTGGTCGAAGACAATTCTCCTCCTTGCTCCAGGTTTATAATGCAAAAATTCCAGCAGTTTTATCATTCGCAATAGGACATATCCCAACAAAAAAATGGTCTCAAATAGATATTAAAGAAGGGAAAATCCTGCGGAAGTTAATCAGGATGCCGCAAGCAGTTCCGGTCCAAGCACTTAGGTTAGAACTATTGTTAGTCAGTTCCTATGCCAGAGGGATTACAAACATAATTAGATGGGCATTTAACCTGGTTCATGCCGATCCAGGAACCCTTAGAGCACTGTTCAAAACAGAGTCACTGGAGCAAGACTCTCCAAAGTATATATTTGGTAAAAACCTAAGTAATGCTTTTAAATTAACATCAGTCTCCTTAGAAATGTTAAAATCTTGAACACCAGCCCAGCTGAAACTCTGCTTGTAGCACCTAACACCAAGGCTAAGCAAGGAACTTGACATTCAACACTGCTTCAGGCTCCCAACGTACAAACAGTACGTGGACACAATAGTTTTTAAAAAAAACGCAACCATATATCTTTTTTAATCTAAATCATGGAATAAGGTGAACTATTCTTCAAGTACGGCTATGAATATTACCGCTGAAATCATACACTTTCAAGTGGTCATCAAATCAAGGAGGGACTAATCTCTGTGACTTGTGCAAAGGCGGGGTGCAAGATCTAGAACATGTTCTGTTTGTATGTCCAAGCGAGATGGTTGTAGCAGCCAGGAACAGATACATTACCCCGATCAAAACAAAATGTAATAGAAATTCGGTCCAGATGTTGATTTCCCTCTCCAATGGTCCACCCAATGAATTTGTGTGTATTAACATGTATAACTTTTTAGGTCTTTTTTAAAATTATATTAATGTGATAATTTTATTAGCAAAAATTGTAACTTTTATCGTTTATAAATTTGTTGTTTTCGTAAGAGAACGGAATCAAATAAATTATTTCATTTTCATTACAAAAATGGTGTAGTAATGAGGACCTAGGCACATTAGAGTCTTGTGAAATCTTGTATGTTAGTTAAGGCATTCTTCTAGTAACATGAAATGCACATCACAAACATATGCATAGCCTTGATTACAATTTTTATCGTTTGGATACACAACAGAGGAGGGCAGGTTTTTCTTTTGGCTTATTTTGTTACTTATATATGAACCAAGGTTCTAATCCCTTTTTCTCTCTTTATTTCAGAACGTAAATGTAAGTAATGTATCATTATGTGTGATGTGGAATATATTTTCAATGAATCCAAAAATGCATATTGATGCTTCCTTGCAAATGCTCCTTGGGGTTTGGCTCCTGTTACATCAATACTTAAAATGAATTAATGAGGAACCATCCTCCAACAAGCTACTTTTCCTTTCACCTAAGGCTGTCCATTATCACTTTTCTATCCATAAGCTATTGTGAGAAAGTGGTTTATGAGCTGAAGGGGATGGCAGTCAATCATAAGTAATAATGTAACAATTCTTGTTAGGGATTGTATGACAGAGGCACGCATGACTAAACCACACATGGCACAAATAACAAATGCATCTTAACGCTGCATTCCTTTACCCTGCATGCCTTTACCATGCATGCTTTTACCACACCTACTTCTACCATGCAATTCTGGGGTAAAGGCATGATTAGTAAAGGGATATTTGTGGTAATCCAATCCAATCCAATCCAAACATTCTTTATTTCGGCCATTTAGGCCATAAAAGATGCATATAAAAACACATATATTACAAAAGATACATATTATGTTTAAAAACATTATGTTAAGACATACTTTAGAAAAATATAAATAAAAACAGATATCAATTCCCGGGTTGGTAACCAAGAAATACATTTACAATACAATTGTATATAAAATCCATCTTTGGAAGTCAGGGTTTTATTAGCTTCCTCCTAATGTGCCACATGGCCATGAGAAATTTAGCAACTGCAAATACTATATGCGGGGAGGTATTTGTTTTCAATATTCTGTATGAAACCACAAAGCTCCTTACACCCAGGTTCCTACATAAAGGCACTAGCCAGTGTTTCCTGGGTCTATTGTAGGCTGGGCAGAAGAACAGAACATGAATTTCCTCCTCAGCATGGATGCTACAGCCAGGGCATGATTTATCTTCACCCTTAGCCCATTTGCATGTAAAATATTTAACGGGCAATGTGCCAAACCTCCATTGGATGAATAGTTTTCTTGCCAATATCGGGAAGATGATGTCCATAAAATTTTTGAAGTAATAAGAATTTTTGGAGACCAGGAAACGTTCAGTTAAAATACTATTGTGGGGTGCAAACACAAGGGAAGCAAGACTTTTCTCCTTATGAATCTCCACAAGTCTTTTCCGGGAAACTTTTTGGCAGCCTATCTCAGGAGCCTCCCAGAGCTCATGGAGACTCAACCGGTACAATTCTTTCTTTACAAAAGCCAACCACGGGATTCTGTCACATTGGTTCAAGTTCATTACATGGGTAAGATCTTGCCTATAGTGTACAAGCTCAGTGGTGGTCCAGAGCCTGTGCCAGAATCTTAATGGCTTTGATTCCAGATCCTCACCTATAGGGGGAAGGCCCACGTCTAATCTTAACGGAAGCAGGGGCATGCCACGGGGAAGGGCAAGGAGATGTCTCAAAAAATTGTTTTCTACGCTTGCCAACGCTGACCCTGCTTTGTACCCCCATAGCTCACTGCCATATGATGCAGCAGCTTTGGCTTGTGTTTTGTACATTTCAACTGCCGGGGCAATGGGTTTGAAGGTAGAAGTATTCGTAACCTTCAGAATTGCCCCAGACAGTTGAGACAGCCTTATCCGAGATCTTGCTATTTGTGGTTCCCAAGATAGATTCCCATGCAGGGTTACCCCCAAATACTGGAATGTTTTCACCCTCTCCAACCTTACAGAGCTCAGTAGGGGATTTGGTCTCGTTTTGAGTGAGGGGTTAAATATCATGACTTTGGTCTTCCCTGTATTGATCTCTAGACCGTATTGACTACAGAAAAGACCAAATCCATCCAGGATTCGCTGTATCCCCGTCGGGGATTTGGAAAGCAGGAGGGTGTCGTCAGCAAACATGATGGCCGGCACCCTCCTGCCTGCCAAAACTGGAGCGTCATTGTCCCTTACATTACAGAGATGGGAAATAATATTATTCACATAGAGGCAAAACAGGGTTGGCGCCAGGACACAACCCTGCCTTACCCCCCTGCGAACTGGAAACCTTTTTGACAAAGCTCCACCCCTCCCACACCTGACCTGAGCAAAATTACCATTATGGAGCCGGATTATGGCCTGAAGAAGGTGTGTAGGAACCCCCATCGCATTTAAAACCTCCCAAAGTTTCTTACGGGGGACCAGGTTGAATGCTGACCTCAGGTCCACGAACACCATATACAGCTTCCCCCCCTCGATCCTCACGGTTTTCCAATAGAGGAGTACGAGGCGGAAGATCTGGTCCATGGTGGACGTGTTTTTCCTGAAGCCAGCCTGAAGGGGGCTTAGGATGTCGTTATCCTCCATCCAGTCCAGGAGATGGTCCAGTATGAGGCGGGAAAAGAGTTTTTGGGGCACATCTATAAGACTAATCGGCCTGTAGTTGGCTGGGAGAAGAGGACAGCCCTTCTTGAAGATGGGTACTATCTCTGCCCCCAGCCAAGTACAGGGGATCTCCATGCCTCCTGCAATTGAATTAAAAAGAATATGAAAGTAAGGGGCCCAAATCTCAGGATGGGACCTAAAGAGGTCACCCGGTAGTCTGTCAAGACCCGGAGCTTTACCCAACGCCAGCATCTCTATTGCGCTGGCCACCTCCCCAAGACCAAATCCCAGTCCATCGCCAGATAGGAGAAGGACGGCTGCAGCCACATCATTGGTACCTTCGTAGATATCTTCATAAAGTTTACCAAAGTGGGCTTCCCACACAGGGCCTGCAATATTAGGCTCTACTGCAGTTTTTGGTTCACCTGTGCCAATATTTACCAGGGACCAGAATCTCCTGGAGTCCCTAGATTCTAGGGCAAGAGAGAGACCCTGCCATCTGTCCCAGTCCCATTCTGACCTTGCCCGTGCCATTACATCCTTGTATTCCCGCCTCAACTCAGCGACCATGCCCCTATCCGTGCCTGCTTTTAATGCTGTTATTATCTCAGTCTTGGCCTTTTTACAGGCTGAGTTGTACCAGTTGGAAGTTTGGGTCTTTTGTTTGCGTTGCACTACCTCCGGGTAAAGGACCTCACCCAGAGCGCCCACCAACTCTTCATGGATTAAGGCTAATCTCTTATTAAAGTCTTGCAGTCTAGGTTGATTAATTAGATTGTCCAGGTCCTTTAACTTGGGGAGTACTAGCTCATACAATTTCCTGGTACTTTATTGCGAATTTGCCAGTTTATCCCATTTTATCCTACGCCTGTTAGAGGTGAGAACCAGGTTACATGGGTCCTCCCCAGTCTCAACAGATTCTGGTCCTACTGCAACTACAGAATGCACCAAATCTAATAGAAGTGCATTATGGTCGCTATCCGTTCGTGCAACTACTTTAAAATCCTTCACCTTGGACCACAGGCTAATATCTACGAAAATGTAGTCCAGCCACGATTCCTGGCCCTTCCTATTGAAGGTACAATGTGAGGGGGTGTCTGAAATTGTTCGGCCATTGCAAGCCCTTAGCGCAAAGTTAAGTGTCAATGACATAATTTGCAGCGCAAGTGGAGACCAAGATTTGGGGTGGGGAGATTGACACACCGGAACACCCCAAAAGTCATCTTCTGCAGTGAGTGCACCTTCCCTCAACCCTTTCCAGGGGTTCAAAATGACAATTAAAATCACCACCCATCACTATCTTGTAATCTTTGGGTAGCTGGCCCAGAAAGGACGAGAGATCATCAAGTATGGATGACTCCATAGTAGGGCCAACTGGACGAGAGTACACATTTATGATTGCTAACTTTGGAGCGTTGGGCCACTTAAGTAGGACACACTGTATATCCTGGGAGAACGTAACTACATTCTCCGCAGTGCATCCAATGTGGCTGGCTACCTACACCGCCAAGCCACCTGAGGGCCTCCCCTTGCCACTCCAGCTAGCCTTAATTTCAAAGATTGCATATCCCAATCTGGTAAGGGGTTCCCTAGCCCAAGTCTCTTGAAAGAGACAGACGTCACTATTAGCTACTAGGAAATCCCAGTCATCAGTATGTATTTTGTTGGCAATGCCCGCAACATTCCAGGACAGAACCTTCAAAATATCAGGTAGAACTTTTAATTTGGAGCCTGCTACCCCAGTTTTGACATGGTCAATGACCACTTGCTGAACAAGGGACCCTTGTGATTGTGTTGATTCCTGATTGGGTGAGACAAAAGATGTTAGGATCGGGTCAGGCTGATCAATGATCAGTTCACGAGCATGTGCACTATCAGGTAAAGTATTTTCTTGAGCCCGCGCACTGTAGGGGGTTGGATTGTGTGGGTGGGACGTTTCGTTTTCCCAAGTAGAACTGGCAGCATTTCCTCCCACAGTCCCCTGGCCTTCGTATACACTGGAGGTTGACCGAATTTGTTTACAGTGACTTGGATACACTTTATTACTGTTATTCCTCAGGGGTATCGATGAGTTAGTGGATATACCCAACCGTCATTCGCAATCTTCGAGGCCAGATAGGACTTCAAATCTATTGTTGACTTCTAAGGGAGTAAAGGGTAGCAGATGTTCCATCCCCCTTGTTTCTAACATATGATCTGCCCTCCCGAAGTTACTACCGTAACCTCTATAAGGAACATTGTCCCACCCAAATACAGTCTTTGGGACCGTGGGATTCGGCAGCGACGAGAAAAACTGATTATTAAATTTGGCGCTCGGGTTACTCAATAGGGCAGGGAGTGGCCAGGGACATGACATAGGAGCCACTAGGGCCCTTGGATAAAAATATGTAAGGTCACAGGGGACAATTGATTTTCCTATGTTCCCTGGTGTCCAATTAAGAATGTACCTGACCGCTCCAGGATCTCTAAAGTTTACCACAATGAGGTCGCCCTTGATGTCTTTTTCTCGACTCCCTAACCAGGGGAGCCGGCGCACGTGCACAATCTCCCCGTTGATGTTACCAGGGAGCGGTCTATTCTGGGTAAACCAATGCATGGTTTTATTTTTGAGCTGTAGGGGGCCTTCTCTTTTATCAGCCTAAAGTATAGGGACACCCGTGAGCACCACCACGTAGGGAACCGCTTCTGGGGGAAGTTCAACCTGGCGGCCCCTACGGTGTTCAGCTCTGTTTGGGGACATCCTCCCTCTAGCCTCCCTCATACTTCTTGCAGCCGGACTATTTCTCCCCTTTGGGATAGCGCCAGGAACATTCATGGCAGGTGGGGGGAGCAGGTTTAGGAAATTTTACCCCTTATAAATTACGGCTCGCTGTTTTGCTGGGTACATTTAGGTCCTTATAAGTTGTGGGGGCGCAGGATGTAAGTGCAGCAGCAGGGGTTGGAATTAGTTTGACAGGATCTTTCTGTTGGCCCACTTTATTAGAGAAAGCCATTTCCAATTGCCCCAATCGTTGCTCTATCCCCGTTAGTCTTTCTATGATTGGAAGTGTATATGTCCTAAGTAGGTGCTCAAAGGTATCAAGAAGGGGGACGGGCGACCGTGAATCCAACAAACTGCCACTTACTAAATCTGAGCCAGTTGTCGGAGCAGTCGGCATAATGGGTGAAGGTGTTTCTTGGGGGGTCATTAGGATTAATTCAGGTGTTGAAAGGTCCTTTGTTTTGGGAGCAGAAACTAGATTAGCCCTTTTACCCTTGCCAAAGTCAGAGTGGCTAATTCTGCCTTTTTGATTTGCACCCTCCCTCCTCCGTCTTTTAATGGGGGGCGGACCATGTACCTTGGGCACCTCCAGTTTTCTGGGGTTATTTCTAACAATCATTTTTGTAGCTCGTGGGGTAACAGATGAAGCTTCTAGCCCTGCAATGGTGCAGCAAGGAGTTATTGTGATGTTAACAGGTGTACTGTTTGAGTCAGCTATTATGTGGGATGGGGGTGAGGTGTCTCGTAAGAGCATAGGAATACCCTGGGTGGCCAGAGGATCCTCGCTTACTGGGGCCACACCTATACCAGGGGTTAGGGTCCGGGGTGCTGTGTATGAAGAAAGTCTAGCTTTAATACCTTCAATGGAGCGACGTCGCTCTACCCTTCGTTCGGCCAGTACATTTTCCCTATCTATCTCAGTGATAGGTATTTTAAAATAGTTGTCTAAGGTGCCTTTACTGTTATTTCCCCCCGCGATACTCAACGCGGGTGGGTCCATGGCGATAGCTGTGGGGGAAGCCCTCCAAAAGACAAAGTTTGTGGAAGCCTTAAAGGTGACCTAGAAGACTGGAAATTTACACAATTGGCCGGAGCTCACAAAAGCTATTTACTGTTGGTAAAACAAGTCCACTTTTAACATCACCATGACCCAGGACGAAAAGAAGTTAGTATTAACTGGAGAAAGGAAAGCTAATCACATATACCGCCTGCACAGTAATAGTCCAGCGACGAGGGCGCCCATATACTATCGATGAATAAACAGATAAATACTTTAGGAAGTCGGCTGTCTAGCCACAGCAAGTCATGCAACAGCCTAATAAATGATAGGGATGTAAGAGACCGAGCCCAGCCTCCTACAGCCACCTAACGGCCACACAACGGCCCGCCCTTTGCCCGGGCTTAGCCCTGGGCTGTGTCCCACGCGCGTTCGGCGGCGCAAGACTTAGAGCGCAAATTTAGCGCTACAGGCGGGGGGTGCGGGGACGCCGAGGGAAGAGGCAGCAGCTGCGTGGCTCAGAGCCTGCTGGACCTCGCAGTCCCTCGGCGGCTGTAACAGTCTAATTAGCTCTCCCCCTTCACAGCCCGCACTTGGCAGCCACACGACAGGCAAGAATCCCACGACGTCCTCAGGCAAGCAAAAATCAGGGTTGGCAAGAGACACACAGTGAGCGGCACCCACGGAGCGGGGGCCGCGATAGGTATTTCTAGTGTCCGGGTGGGGGGGGGCGGGGACGCCGAGGGAAGAGGCAGCAGCTGCGTGGCTCAGAGCCTGCTGTACCTCGCAGTCCCTCGGCGGCTGTAACAGTCTAATTAGCTCTCCCCCTTCACAGCCCGCACTTGGCAGCCACACGACAGGCAAGAATCCCACGACGTCCTCAGGCAAGCAAAAATCAGGGTTGGCAAGAGACACACAGTGAGCGGCACCCACGGAGCGGGGGCCGCGATAGGTATTTCTAGTGTCCGGGTGGGGGGGGGCGGGGACGCCGAGGGAAGAGGCAGCAGCTGCGTGGCTCAGAGCCTGCTGTACCTCGCAGTCCCTCGGCGGCTGTAACAGTCTAATTAGCTCTCCCCCTTCACAGCCCGCACTTGGCAGCCACACGACAGGCAAGAATCCCACGACGTCCTCAGGCAAGCAAAAATCAGGGTTGGCAAGAGACACACAGTGAGCGGCACCCGCGGAGCGGGGGCCGCGATAGGTGTTTCTAGTGTAATGGCGGGGGGGCGGGGACGCCGAGGGAAGAGGCAGCAGCTGCGTGGCTCAGAGCCTGCTGGACCTCGCCGTCCCTCGGCGGCTGTAACAGTCTAATTAGCTCTCCCCTTCACAGCCCGCACTTGGCAGCCACACGACAGGCAAGAATCCCACGACGTCCTCAGGCAAGCAAAAATCAGGGTTGGCAAGAGACACACAGTGAGCGGCACTCCCTCAGTCCCTCTGCCTTGAGCCCTAAACCCACCCCATGTACCTAATACAACCCTGACCCTAGACCTCTTATTCAGCCCTAAAACTGCCCCAGCCCAGAAAACTGCCACTTCCCCCGTATCTGTCTCCTAAAAACTGACCCTGTGTCCTAAACACTACCCCGACCCCCAACCTGAGTCCTAAAAACCGACCCCCACTCCTGAAAATTAGCCTGAAACCTCCTGCCCTGAACCTTAGAACTCAGCCCTCCATCCTACAAACAACCCTGACCCCCATTGCCCTTGAAACTAACCCCCCCCCCTACCAACTACCCCCAAAACCCACCCCCAGACCCACTTAACAGATCATGTCCTCTCCTGATCCTTCCTTTTCCTGTGCCCACTCATCCGTGCATCTAGACCGCATTAAGCCATAAGCCCACATATGTGTGGTTTAGGCATATGGGTGGTTAAGGTAAGCCTGGTTCCCCTTGTGGGGAAAGGGTAGGCATGGCTCAGCCCATGTTTTAAAGGTTGTTTTCCCTTGTTAGGTCCGTTAGGATTTCAGTTATTTAAACCTTAGCTCAACCCTGGTAACTAATGCATGGAGCAGACAGGCTTAACTTAAGCAAATGTGTAAAGCATTTAGAAGTACCAAAACAGTTAAACAATTGAAAATACAACACAATAGAAATCCCACTCTAATTTTTCGAAATGAGAGAAAATTGTAAGTAAAAATAGTGCCCAAAAAAACAAAATGCCAGTCGCGGGCAACTGGGGCAGTGGTGAGTTTTAGGGCTGATGACATTAGGGTGTCGATCAGATACATAGGTCATATTTGTCTTTGCCAGAAAGTTACCTTCACACTTAGAACATTTTTAAAAGGCAGAGTCCTAAGCTGTGCATTCGCTCAAGCTAGATCCAAAGATGAGCTTATAGATGACAGATTGATGAAGGCTAAGCTCTCAAGGAAACATTTGATAAAGACAGGAGTTTGTGCCAACAAAGCTGTTGATGTCTATTGGATGCTGCTAAAGCAAACACAAGGAGATGATGGACGGAGTGCTGAAACTTTTTAGACACTCACCCCCAGTCACAGATCTGGGTTGAATCCATCATCATTCTTTAGCTCACTTTGCCACCTCAGTTCAGACCCAGCCATATGCAAATCAGTCTTGACCCTGTGCCTCATGGGAAGAGTCCAGCCCAAACTGCAAAGCCAGGTCTTCACTGAAACGAAAACAAGCATCCTGGGTCCGGTTTCTGGGTAACACCATTCATCAGCCTGGCTAGCTTGAATCCAGTGGCAAAGTGAGAAGGGACCCGTGTCTGGGCATACCCTGCCAACTTAGGGCAAACAAAGCAAACACAAGGAGATGATGAAATGAGTGCTGAATCCTTTTCAGACACGCACTCCCAATCACAGATCTGGGTTGCATCCATCATCATTCTTTAGCGCACTTTGCCACCTCAGTTCAGACCCAGCCATATGCAAATCAGTCTTTACCCTGTGCCTCATGGGAACATTTCAGCCCGAACTGCCAAGCCAGGTCTTCACTGAAACAGAGACAAGCATCCTGGAACCGGTTTCTGGGTAGCACCCTTCATCAGCCAGGCTAGCTCGAATCCAGTGGCAATTGTCACCCAAGTGGGATGGGTATTCCCAGACGTGCGTCCTGTGCTCTCCATTCCACTGAGGTTAAGCTATCCTGGCTGATGAGGGCTGAAAGCCCAAAACCGGGCCTAGAATGCTTGTTTCCAGTCCAAGGAGGACCTGGCCTGGCAGTTCGGGCAGGACTGTTCCCATTGGGTGCAGAGTCAAGACTGATTTGCATATGGCTGGGTTCAAACTGGTATGGCATTGAGAGCAAAAAAACGATGGATTTAGGCCCAGATCTCTATACTGGGGTGTCCATGAATTGTTCGTTTGGCTATTGGATGCTGCTAGACAGTGGCTCATTGAATATTTCTACTTTTGAACTTTTTTTTGGAAGTCAGATTTCATCAGCATATCAAGAATAAAGCGTGTAGTTGAAGAGGGTTTTGATGTTATCAGATGACGGTTGGCTGAAATGGGGTTGCTGCTGCAAAAAATAATGTAACTGGGCTGTGGTGAAGTCAGACCCACTGGCGATGCACCCCTGGCAGAACATCTGAATGGTTAGCCGCTCCACGGTGCTCCAGGAAAAAGACAGCAAAACGTTTCTAAGTGCCAGATTTTTTGGTTTAGGCAGGAGGAGCAGCATTGGGGGCAGGAATCACTCCAAAAGAAGTCAACAGCAGGGTCAAGTGCAGATCAAGTTGAGATTGGTCTGATAGACTCAATCAGGAAATTGGGGTGCTTGCAAATTATGTCCAGGTAGGTTAACACTTCTCTGTCCTAGGTCCAAGTGGGTGAAGACCCAGAACTTAAGGTTCTCTTCACAGGTCTCAGCAGCAGGTGCAGTCCTTCTTCTGTCTTCAATAGTTCCAGGGCTGTTCTGAAGAGGGTGCCCTGGGGAGTCACGCTTCTCACCTGATTTGCCTCCACAGGAGTATCATGGAAAAAGTGCAATACCCCAACTCTCCTACCAGAGTTTTCAGCAGTTCACTCCAATACACAAATGAACTAAAGGACAACCCATAGAGAAAGGGGTAACAGGGAAGAAAAACATGTGCTGGCAGTTTATTGGATTCTGATGTATTTCCGCTTGAGGCTCTTATAATATATTTATGGCAACCACCTTGGAAGCTGTAACAAACACACTGAATGTTATAAACTTTCTAAAGAAAATCAGCTTAAAAATTCAAATACATTTTAAAACAATTGGGCCCTATTTGAAAACCTGTCAGAATATTTGACTCAGCATGGGTTACTCTGACATTGGCCCAGGTCCACTCTCTCCCCGCAGCTCTGCTGTGCCGTCTCCTGCCTCCAGACCAAGACCTCCTCCTTGGGAGGTTTGAGGCTGCTGCCCCTTCCTGTGCCCGCTGCCCACTGCAACTGGGAGCAGACTGATTGCAACCACTGTAACCTTTCTCAGCCATTTTTTTCTTACATTTTCCCTGTTGTGCCACTGTTTTTGTGCCCATCTGTGGCTTGCTCTAATTCCACCACTGTTTCTATTTTCTCGTGCCTCCCTGTTCCTTTCGTCTTTCTCCGCTGCTGCCCCTGCGGCCCCTCTCCCCCGGAATTCCCCCGCTCCGGCCTCCCAGTCTCTCCTCCCTCCCACCTGCCCTACTTAATGGCGGCCACAGTACTGTCGCGTGGTGGACGCGCTCAGAGGGCACACCCCTGGCGCGCCAAAGGCAAGCCCGTCTGTGCCTGTCCGTGACCCAACCGCAGCCAGTGCCAGGAACCCTGGACCACCCACTACCCATCGTTACTACACCACCCCCCTCCACACACTCAACTCTAGAAGTCTTAGAGAATGCCAACAGGCCTCGCGAAACATGACCCATGGGTAGTTCTCCTGCCTCTACTGCCGCAGGACCCTCACCGCCACCACACCGTCCAACATCACTGACGCCAGCACCGGCGACACCCTAAAATGCATCCTCCTCAATGTACGCTCTGTACACAAACACGCCATGGAAATCTGGAACCTACTTAACTCTCTCTCGCCCAACATCGCCTTCTTCACAGAGACCTGGATCAACGTATCCTCTGCCCCCGACATCAGCACCGCCATCCCAGACGGATATAAGATCCAGAGGAAAGACCGCCCCAACCACCTAGGAGGGGGCCTAGCCATCACCCACAAGATCACCCTCCGCCTTACCACCTCCAGCGAAACCTTCCCCTCCGCCGAACATCTGCACTTCCAGGTCCAGGACACTCCCAAAGCTACACTCTGAGGAACCCTCATCTACAGACCCCCCCAGCCCCCGAACACCCTTCGCCACCACCATCACCGACTTCATCACACCCCATGCTATTGCCTTAACAAACTAAATACTCATTGGAGACCTGAACTGCCACCTCTACAACCCCAGCGACCCTAACGCCACTATCCTTAGTGACAACCTCGCCAGCAACGGACTTAAACAAATCGTCCACACATCAACCCACAGAGCAGGACACACCCTCGACCCCATCTTTATGGCAGGAGACAGCGTCCAATTCAGCCACACAACACAGCAGCCATGGACCAACCACTACTGAGTACACTTCACCATCAGCAAACCCAAGGCACCCAAACTAGCCCCACGCCCACCACGAAGGAACTGGAGCAAGGTTAGTGACGAGCAACTTAACTCCACCCTCACCCGTGACAACCACACCTGGGCACCCGACGCAAATGACGCAGTCAGAGAACTCCACACCTGGATATCCGACTGCGAAGACAAGCTCGCCGCTTCACAACCCCGACAGACAACGCCCCTGGAAAGCCAGCTGGTTCACCACTGCTCTCCAAGAAGCCAGATGCACCGCAGACGCCTGGAGAAGAACTGGAGAAACACCAAGACAACCGAAAACAGCACCACCTATAAGGATGCCATGACGGCAGTGCTTAATTTGTAAAATATTAGGTGCAGGTGCTCAAATTTTTTTAAGAGGCCACACCCACTTTTGCAGCTCCACCCACATCTACCACAGGCTCCACCCACTTACTCTTTTGGCTCTACCCACATCCTCAACTGGCACTACTGAAAACCAGATGTAATACCCTGTGATTCCATGATATATATAGTGGGTCATGTCCATCAAATATCCAGGTGCATTAGGCTTGCAGTCATAATATGCACTATAACGTCTTCAAATTCACCACGCACGCACTGCCCCTAGTGTCCAAGCATAGCCCAAATGTCGACAAACAACCAACATATATAATCCAATTGCAGCCACATGAGCTCTGACACTACCTTAAATTTCCAACACAGCTCCATAATGCACAAGCCTGCGAAATAATCTATTTTGCAACCCTAGGTAGTGTACAGTGGTAGGTGGTGTTCTCCTCAGAGCTGAAGGTGTGATAGTGGTGAGTGTGCACCACTGCTTTTATAATAGGGTTACTCTTAAGTGGTTGTGATGGGAACCCTCGAGCAAAGGGATAGAGGGACTCCTGCTTTGACTGAGGCGACGTGTGCTGTGAGGGAGCGAGGGCTGACTGAGTTGATTTCAGTGCTGGAAAGGCAGACCCTTCCTGAAAGCAGCCTCCCAGACACCATTGGAACGGGGTAACTAACCCCTTCCAATCTACTGGCTAAGCCCCTCCTAGATTCTTATTATGCAAGAAACATACAGGTAGTCGATTCGATCAAAGCAAATAGATTTTTTTTGTACAGCAGGAATGCTGAACTCACAAATTGGAATGTGCTCTTGTATGTGATAAAGAAGAAAAAAGTGGTTTTGAATAATGTAATATTTCCTCTTGTATGTGATAAAGAAGGAGAAAGTGGTTTTGAATAATTGTAATATTACCATAGGATGACATAATGAGACCAGTTTATGGGTCATGTATATAACATTTGGGTTAAATGGATTCTTCAAGTTACCATACCTGGTACCTGGAAGTTACGATATTTTTTTAGGTCTGCAGAGGTATCAATATGTGGATGGAGCCTTAACCCCTGTCTCAGTAGGACTCTGAAAGCTCTTTTTTGTTGATGACATAAGGACAAGCACCCTTTAAATTGTGAAGGCAGACAAAAAGTCCATGTGGACTAGTGTATCCAAGGGCTCTTAAACACAAAACTGCACTCTGTAGTCTTAAGTTAAAGATTGCCTCCCTCCCATCTGTGGTGCTGCCAGAGTAAAAAATAAACACCTGTAAATTATCACGTATCTAAGACCAGCTGGATGTAGAAACACTATGACCACAGCTGCTTGGAGGGCAAGCATTCTTTGTGGATGTACTTACACAAATTCTGCACAGTCAAAACATGTACGCCGGCTACCAACATATGGGCTGAGCCAAATCCCCTCACCTGGTAGTGACGCTTAAAGCTTTTTCTTAACTGATCACATAATGTCTGGCCACGGTTCTGCTGTCAAGCCAGGCCTAAAAATGGGTTAAGTTGTCTGAGACTACAGCAGGAACAGTGAAATCTTTAAAATTGCTCGGTTGTAATAACCTGATGCTATCTCCGATGTGTGGGCAAAATATGTGAGTTCTTCAAATAGGATGCAGTGAGCCATTGTCTTCACCTCAATCATAGATAACATGTTTTACTATGACCCCCCCACCACTGATGGAAATTGTTCATTAGCAGACGGAGACATTTAGTCCGTTTTCTCAACATGTACCCTCAAACACTACACGTGTGCTACATGTGCCTTACCTCCTATTCTGCAAACAGTGCCAGCCTCTGCAGAACGTTGCTGGCGGGCTCCCGCTGGCAGGTGGCACTCTCATTTACCCGGGTGCTGGTAAAGCTGTTGTAGCCACAGTGTAATGAGAAGGTGCGTATGCCGTGGCCCCGGTACATGCAACTGAAGAGGTGGCAGAACAGGGCATGAGCATGCTGGTGTTTTGACGCGGTGGACAGCTCCATTACTGCTACACAGCAACGTGGCTCTTCACAGCATGCCCCCATTAACTGATTGCACGTCAACACACTGTCTGGGGCAGCCAGAAACATGGCTCCAACAGATAGCGACTCTTTGGGGATATGGTCCTGTAGGGTGGTAAAGAGGCCCTCTGAACCATCGTCACACAGCTGCTGTTGTCCCTTCCCCTGGATATGTTACATACAGATGGTGCAGGCACTGCAGGCCCTGCTTGGCCATGGGCATTTTCAGGTTGTTTTTAGTAAGCATGGTGGACCCACCCCTCTGTTGTGCATTGACTGGCCTACGTGCTTCCCCTTGCACAAGATGGACTGACCTTGCCTGATCATTTGGGGTCTGTGGCTCATACAGCATGTGGTGCACATGCACCCCTTGCGCCTCGCCTATCCCCAAAAGTTTCTCCAGCAGGTAGTGAAAATCTGGAGCCTCCTCCAGGCTCCTCATTTCTCCTCCATTCCGGACACCTGCGCCTGGACCTCGGAGAGCGGGCAGCCGCCACCTCAGAGGCCCAGCCCTGCACTCGCAGGGTCCCCAGAATCATAAGATCATATACAAAAACTGCACGGGCCAGTGACAGGCCAGGCTAGCTTCTGCCCCCTGCAGGCTGCATTCTTCGCTGTCAGACGAACCTGCTATTATTAATGAGCCCATACCCAAAAAACTGAACACTGTCTAGCTGTGCCTCACAGAGTGCTTCTAGTATTCGTGAGTCGTGACCTGTGTATTTCTGTCTGCTTTTCATTTCCGTCCTAAGGAAGAGAAACCCTTCACAGCCTTGGCTGCATCTCTCTGTCTTTACCATGAGTGGTTCTGCCGTCCATGGCCTGGAAACATAGCTGCAAAGGTTTCAGAAAGCTATGTGTGACATTTAAATAATTAAAGTGCAAATATGAGTCACATTTCAGCGACTATGAGTGACACTTTCTTGCAAACAAAATCAAGCAATGCTGACGAGGGAAACATATAAATATCAGAAAATATACACGCATTTGAGCAACAAGAAACTCTATGAAGATTTTAAAACTGCTGCAAAGAAATGGTCTCTCTGTCCAGGACCCAGCCCAACAGGAAGGATATGCGATGGGCCAGCATGAACCAGTTACACACGGAGGCATCTGAGCTGTCTAAGAGTCACCCAGTTTCAGCTGACTAGCACAAGACAGGCTGTCAAACACCATTTTGCAATACCTCACAGGCTGAGCCCGGCGCACGGGCGCAGTAATCTCTCATACAATTTAGCAGACAATTCACATTCCAGGCTGCACTTACTTTGCCCTTGCTGTGGCCTCAAGGACTCCGACTTCTGATGTTGAGAAGAAGCGTGAAGAGACTGGTGCGCCTTATGTGGTGAACAACTCCAGAACAAGGCCTGCCCCAGGCTGGTCACTCAACCACCGGCACCCCGATGCAGTGGATCGACTCCCTCCAGTGCTGGAGCAACATTTGTATTAATTTCAATTAACTGCAGTGCGAGCCTGCCATGCCCGTAAATTTAACTCTGGCTGCTGGCGGCAGCATGACGGGTGTGCAACAAAACTCGTCTTGACCTCCTGACTCTGAGTCACGGAAGTTATGAATGTAGCAAATATGCCCTGCCGCTGCCGGTGGTGAATCCTAGCATAAATGTTACATTAACACTTATCAGCCACAGCTGAAGACTCCGAGACTGCGCCGAGAGCAGAGTGGAGGGTGCACTGAAATAGAAACAAGCTAAAACTAAAATGAAATACTGTCGTGAACAAACTCGGTTTAGCAACACATGCACACCTTTCAGTGAGATCGAATCCAATACGAACAAAAGGTCAATGATGCATGCCATTGCTGGAACAGTAAATTCAAATATGGTAAAAAGAAAACCCAAAAAGCCAAACACGTGGCAGCCTGTCAGTAGCTCCGGTGCTAGCAATTAAGTGCCGGTGCTAAGCACCGGAAAGCACCGGCTCAAATTAAGCACTGCATGACGGACTACCACAACCAGATCAGTGACACCAAGAGGAACTTCATCCACAACAAAAAATCCTGGCCAACTCCACCAACTCCAAGGAACTTTTCAGTTTCATTCAAGAATTCACCAACCCACGCAGCAAAGCCACAGACATCACCCCATCCCAAGTCCTCTGCGACAAGCTAGGAACCTATTTCCACCTCAAAATCTAAAACCTCTATGACCACTTCATAAACCATCCACCAGATGCCACAGGCAGCTCCCGTCCCCCATAAACTCTAGCCAGCCCACCATCTCCAAATGGACACCGATCACATCCGAAGACACCGCCTCGACCCTGAAAAGCATCCACTCGGGGGCCCCCACCAACCCCTGCCCCCTCACATCTACCACAGAGCCATGGCCACCATCGCACCCGAACTACAATGCACAATCAAAACCTCATTCAAAACAGGCACCTTCCCAGACCACTGGAAGCACGCAGAAGCCAGACCTCTGCTCCAGAAGCCCACAGCTGACCCCACCGACCTGAAGCACTATCGGCCCATCTCACTCCTCTCCTTCGCCAAAGTTGCAGAGAAATCAGTCACGATTCATTGAAGAGAACGCCATCCTTGACCAGTCCCAATCCGGATTCCGAAGCAACCACAGCACAGAGACCGCCCTACTTGCCGCCACAGACGATATCCGCACCCTCCTGGACCAAGGCCACTCCACAGCCCTTATCCTACTCGATCTATCAGCAGCGAGGTACGGGTACAACAGAGTTCCGGTGTTAGACAAAGCCCAAACTCTGTCATACCCGTAACTCTCTGCTTCAATCAGCGTTAGATTCACTCTTCCGACACCGATCATTCGCTAGATCAGGTCTCCCGCCATTTCCTTTCGGACCTCCAGCCGCTGCCCTGACAACTCCGCGCCCTGGACAGGACAGCACTGATTGCCCTGACGGTGCTTTCCGCCACTTCAAGGATCTCGGACCGCATCCTGCAATTCACAGCACCGTTGCCCCTTACAACCCAGTCCTGAAGATGATCCCAAATAAAGAGGATCGAAACGTCGTCGACCGCTCAGCGCAATAAAAGGCACAGCTCCCAGTGTGGTCCATCCCAATTACAGTCAACTCAACTGAGAACTCATGCTTAACGATTCATTTGGAGCCACACTGTTTTCTAGTTTTCACTGTATATATTCAAGCACCATTCACTAAGCGCCATTTATGCTGATCACAATTGTCACTTGCGTTGCCACTCTGTATGTCACTTGCACACTGAAGATGGCTTTAATGCCAGAAACCGGTCCTCGGAAGCTTGTTTGCGGTCCAGGGAAGGCATGGCTTGGCAGTTCGGGCTGGACTATTCCCATGAGGCACAGGGTCAGACTGATTTGCATATAGCCATGTCTGAACTGGGGTGGCAGAGTGGGCTAAAGAACGGTGATGGATTAAACCCAGATCTTTTGACTGGGTGTGAGTGTTTGATTGGTTCAGATGCTCCGTCCATCACCACCCCCTTTTGTACCACTTGCACACTTTGAGCACGAAGTACAATTTAGATTGTGTTGTTATTTGTTTACCTACAGTGCTGTTACAACTGTAAATTGCCTAACTGCTTCTATCTATTACATGATGCCATGAGCACATCTGAAAAACTTAATGATTCTCCTTAATTATATTCGCATAATGCTTTATGCATATGTATTTATTTGTCTTTCCAATAATACCAGTTGGGATATTGTTTGTTTTTTCTAATCCTCCCAACAGGACAGGACGCAACCACCTCAGATGCTTACTCCTAAACACCCGCTCCACAGGCAAACATCCCATCGAACTCTGGGACCTGCTCAACACATCCTCCCCTGACATCGCTTTCCTGACTGAGACCTAGATGAACGAGTCCTCGGCTCCCGACATTGCCATAGCCATCCCAGACGGCTACAAGATCACCCGCAGGGACCGACCGCACTAACGAAGTAGGAGGTGGAATCGCCATTGTCCACAAGACCACCCTCAAGATCTCAACCGACTCCGACGACACCTTCAGCACTGCCGAACACCTGCACTTCCAGATCCACACTGATGCCAACACCACCCTCAGAGGAACTCTGATATACAGGCCCCCCGGACCCCGAGCGCTGCTCAGCGACTCCATCGCCGACTTCGTCAGCATGCACGCTCTGGCGTCCACGTCCTACATCTTCCTCTGGGACCTGAACTTCCACCTCGAGAAAAGCAACAACACCAACTCCACCACCCTGCTCGACAACCTTGCCAACATCAGACTCAAACAGCTCGTCACAACCCCCACCCACTCTGCCGGACACACGCTTGATCCCATTTTTTCCTCAAGCCCCCACGTTTCCTTCAGCCACACCATCGAACTCCACTGGACTGATCACCGCTGCGTCCACTTCTCCTTCAAGAAGCCTACCACACACCACCGCACCCAAACTTATCCCCCACCGCTGCTTAAGCAAAATCAATGAAGACCAGCTACACACCGCCCTCACATGGAACCTACCCACAGACCCCACCAACCCTGATGCTGCCGCCAGCAGCCTCAGATGCTGGATCGAAGACTGCGCCAACACCCTCACCCCGATCAAGAATCCCTCCAACAGCCGCAAGAATAAGACTGCTGGCTGGTTAACCGCGGACCTCCAGACTTCCAAACAAAACTGCCGAAAGCTAGAAAGGAAATGGTGCCACGAACAAACACCAGAGAACTAAACAGCCCACAAGAACGCCATAGGCCAGCAACATCACCTCATCAGATCCGCCAAAAAAACCTCCTTCAAGGACCGCCTCGACAACAATGCACACAACAGCAAAGAGCTCTTCAACATTGTGAGGGAGCTCTCCAACCCCAACGCCAGCACCAACGACATCCCACCTTCACAAGAACTGTGCGACTCTCTGGTCTCCTTCTTCCACCGCAAAATCACAGACATCCACAACAGCTTCAACAACCAGGCGCCCTCCACGGCCCGCGATACTCCAGAGCCCTCGGTCACCGCCCGCGGCGACCCCCTCGTCAGCTGTTACAACATCAACTAGGACGACACCATCAAAACCATGAGCACCCTCCACTCCGGCTCTCCGTCTGACCCGTGCCCCCACCACATCTTAAACAAAGCCAGCACCACCATCGCACCCCACCTCCGCCAAGTCATCAACATCTCCTTCGAAACCGCAATATTCCCGGAGAGCTGGAATCATGCCGAGATCAACGCCCTGCTCAAGAAGCCTAAAGCAGACCCCAAGGACCTCAAAAACTTCCGGCCCATCTCCCTGCTCCCATTCCCGGTGAAGGTCAGCGAGAAAACAGTAACCCTGGGCGTAGTGGGCGTAGTGGGGCTCCGCGGAGCTACGCGGAGAGGGCGAGAAGCTACGCCCACTCCCGCACTCCGCGTAGCCCCACTACGCACCTACCTCCCGCTCTCCCCTACATTCATTATTTAAGCAGCTAGCCTGAAAAATACAATTAAAAAGCACTTACCTTGTCCGGCGCTCGTCCGGGGCTCCCTCATTGAATAGCGTCGTTTCCTGGATACCAATGCGCATGCGCGGGCGGCCGCGCATGCGCATTTCTCCCGAGAAATGCGCATGCGCAGCCGCCCGCGCATGCGCATTGGTATCCAGGAAACGACGCTATTCAATGAGGGAGCCCCGGACGAGCGCCGGACAAGGTAAGTGCTTTTTAATTGTATTTTTCAGGCTAGCTGCTTAAATAATGTATCTAGGGGAGGGCGGGAGGGAGGCGGGTGGCGGCCGACTCGGCTACGCACACGGAGTGGGCGTAGTGTTGCCGGCTACGCTGTCTACGCAAAATGCGTAGAAGGCAACACTACGCCTACTCCGTGGGCGTAGCCGAATCGGACGCCCAGGGTTAGAAAACAGTCAACAAACAGCTAACCCACTACCTCAAGAAGAACAACATCCTGGACCCCTCAATGCTGCCACCGATGACATCAGGGCCCTACTGGACAACGTCGAGACCGTGGCCTTCATCCTCCTGGACCTATCAGCTGCCTTCGACACTGTTTGCCACCACACCCTACAGTACCGCCTCCACTATGCAGGAATCTGAGGCAAAGCCCTTGACTGGACCACCTCCTTCCTCTTCGGCAGAACACAGAGCGTCCACCTCCCTCCCTTCAAATCCGAAGCCACCAAGGTCATCTGCAGCGTACCCCAAGGATCCTCCCTCAGCCTGACACTGTACAACATATACATGTCCCCACTCGCTCACATCACCAGACTGCACAACCTCAACATCCTCTCCTACGCCGATGACACACAACTGATCCTCTCACTCACCAAGGACCCTGTCACTGCCAAAACCAACCTCCAAGAAGGTATGACAGCCATCGCCGATTGGATGAAGAACAGCCGCCTGAAGCTGAACTTGGAAAAAACGGAGGTCCTCATCCTCGGCACCTCACCTTCAGCCTGGGACGACTCCTGGTGGCCGACCGCCCTGGGTGCTGCTCCAACACCCACCCACCAAGCACGCAACCTGGGATCCATCCTCGACTCCACACTCTCCGTGACCAACCAAGTCAACGCCATCTCATCCTCTTGCTTCAACATCCTCTGCATGCTCCGAAAGATCGACAAGTGCATCCCCACTGACACTAGAAGAACAGTCACCCAGGCCCTCGTCAGCAGCCGACTGGACTACCAAAACGCTCTCTACGCGGCAGCCCCGGCCAAACTACTGAAACGACTGCAACGCATACAGAACGCCTCTGCCAGCCTGATCCTCGACATCCCTCGCTGCAGCCACATCACACCCTACCTGAGAGACCTGCACTGGCTCCACGTCAACAAGAGGATCACCTTCAAGCTCTCACCCATGCACACAAAGCCCTCCACAACACCGGTCCGGCATACCTCAACAAACGGCTCACCTTCCGCATCCCTAACTGCCAGCTCCGCTCCGCCGACCTCAGCCTCACCACAGTCCCCCACACCAGGAGAACGACCACCGGTGGCCGATCATTCTCCCACCTCGCTGCCATGTCCTGGAACACCCTCCCCATCCTCCTACGGCAGACGAAGACCTTCTAACCTTCAGGAGGCTGCTCAAGACCTGGCTGTTCGAGCAGTAGCAGCACCCCCCCCAGCACCTTGAGACCCTCACAAGTGAGTAACACGCTATACAAATGTTGTGATTGATTGATTGGTAGCCGACCGCCCTCGGAAGCTCTCCTACCCCCTGAGATCATGCCGAGAACCTCTGCATCATACTCGACTCATCACTCACCATGAACCAACAGGTCAACGCCGTCACCTCCAACTGCTTCAACACCCTCACATCCTCCGCAAGACCTTCAAGTGGATCCCCCCTGAGTCAAGGAAGGCAGTCACCCACGCACTCATCACCAGTAGACTGGACTATAGAAATGCACTCTACGCCAGCATCAACAAGTCCCTACTCTGCAAACTCCAGACAATACAGGACACAGCCACCAGAGTCATCCCAGCATCCCCGACATGAACACATCAGTCAACACCTACGAAGTCTCCACTGGCTCCCCGTGGAGATAAGAGTCACTTTCAAAATCCTCACTCATGCCTACAAATACCTACATAACAACAGACCCAAATACCTCACAAACAGAATCAACTTCCACTTACCCAAAAGAAACCTCAGATCTTCCAACCTCGCACTGGCCGAAACCCAGCGCATCCACAGAGCCAGAGCATGCAGAAGATCCTTCTCTCACATTGCGGCCAAGACCTGGAACGAGGAATGCCCTCCCTGGCCGGATTTGAACGGAACCCTGTCATCTCAAATTTCGAAAGTCTCTTAAAACATTTCTTTTTCCCAAGGACCCCTAACTAACGGTACCCTTTTCAGTTTGTTCTTTTCTGTTAGCGCTGGGACGCTCTCGGGCAGCCATGCGCTTTACAAATTAAATTTCATTTTATTTCACCGGCAGACATCAGACGCGCCTCCGCCATGAACATGTTCAGGAAGACCCTCAAGACCTGGCTCTTTGGCTAAATAGATCTGCGGACACCCCCGCTCAGCTCCTTGAGACCCGCACAGGTGAGTAGAGTGCTTACAATTCCCTGATTGATTGATTGATCTGATGTCATTTAAATAATGCTTCTAAAACATAAACACCAAATATTAAGTCTGTTTAAATGTGTATTGCTTTCAGTTTAGAAATTAACTAATAGCATGGTAAAATGAACGCTAACCTAGAACACGGGATTAGTAGCAGAAACAAGCTAAACTTTAAATGGTAACGAAGAATTAATCTTTGAAAAAGTAAGGAATCCGAATAAGAAAGAAATGTTCAGTAACTTGCCACAGTGTGAATTAGCTCTGTGTATACAAAGGTATTTATAGCCTTTCCCAGCTTCCTCTAGAGTTTTAGGGACAAACTTCTTCTTTCTGATCAGAAAAACAAATAAACAAAATGAAATGGTTTCACCTTCACAAACAAAAATACATTAGGAACAGGGAAGCTACCTTCAGTAACATGTGAGTGTTTTGGAAGCAAGAAATGTTTGAATCTGGGCTGCTTAAATATCCTGAAGTGGCAGAAGTGATGAATTACATATTAGGTCTCCTTGGAATAGGATTCCTCAGCAGGCCTGCTGTCAGTAGGTTGCACAGGTCAACCAGGATGGCACAAACTTGTCCTGTAGCCCTGGGGTCTCCTTTATCACCCATCCCCATGGCGCCTTGGTACCATATACTAGGGACTTATAAGAGGGTAAAGTTTTTGCCAATTTGGGATTACCAAATTGAGCATAACCATTTTAGGGGAGAGCACAGGCACTGGGGTTTGGGAAGAAGACTCTAGTCCACTCTCAGAGTCGTAACCATCAGAATTTGGGGCAAAAAGCAGGGGGTGACCACACAAAAAGAGGAACTACACTTATTTTCCACTTATGTTTATCCATGATAGTCAGTCAACTCTTAGAAAAAAATGTGTATTCCAATTAGGATTTTTTATTAGGCTGGGCTCAAAAATGAACACAGGCCATGAATCAGAAACATCCTCACTCACTGTTATCCAAGTAGTAGCCATTCTGTGTTTTTGGTTTTCCCTAAGCTATTTCGTCTGCATCAAAAACATGGTCACAACATTCCATTTGGCGAGTCAAGACCCCTGAAGTTTGTGACTCCCATTAAGCAGTAGCTATAATGTGTCCATGAAACTCCCAGCAACGACTGACAACCAGAACCTAGAACAGTGCAACACTGGACCCATTACTGGTTTACTGCCCTGTGTCTGATAAACCTTCTCACCAGAATTGGAGATTGGAGATAATGTGCTATGAACATCCCTGTTACCTAACACACTGTCCAGTTTTTGTACTGCGGCTGAAGCAACCACATTTTATCCAGCTACTTTGAGGGTGGTGAACTATTGAACTTTGAGCAGAATCACTGTAGTTTAGGCTTACTGAGTTTTACCTCTTGAACAAGGACTGACATTCTATAACACCTAAGAAAGTATGTAGTCATTGTTTCTCTGCTTTACAATTGATCAATCTGGGCTACCCATGGACTAAACTGCTAAAGAAGATTCATTGTGTACATTGCTTAACAGTTTTACCCCATACACGTGGTCTGTTATATATAAGGTACCCCTAGGGAAGGCCCTAGGTAGCACACAGGGAAGGGTGCGTTATAGCTAAAACATTGGACATGTACTTTTACGTTTTATATGTCCTGGTAGTGAAAAAATGCCCCATTCTTTTTTACTATTGTGAGGCCTGACCCTCCTGGTAGGTCGCTCCCCCTCCACGCAGCTCCGACTGTGTGCCCCTGCTGCCGCTGCCACTGCCGCTGGAAAGTATCCTCCATCCTTTTTGTTTTCTGTGCCACTGTTTCCCCCTATTGTGCCTCGTTTTCTGCCCTCTGTTCCATCAGTTTTTCCTTCATTTTTTGTGCCTTTCTGCCCTCTGTTCCACCTGTTTTTCCCTCGTTTTTTGTGCCTTTCTGCCCTCTGTTCCACTCATTTTTCCTTCGTTTTTTGTGCCCTTCTGCCCACTGTTCCACTCGTTTTTTGTGCCCTTCTGCCCTCTGTTCCACTCGTTTTGTGTGCCCTTCTGCCCTCCGTGCCACTCGTTTTTACCTTGTTTTTTGTGCCCTTCTGCCCTCTGATCCACTCGTTTTTTTGTGCCCCTCTTGTCTTCTGTTGCACTAGTTTCCCCCTCTGCAGTGCCCCCCACAGCCCCGCCCCCCTGACTGCCCACTGCCCAATCGCTGCTCCCGCCTCCCAGCTGCTCCTTCCTCCCACCTCCCCATATATGCCGGAGGCTGCGCTGTGAGGTGATTGACCCCTGACCCTCCTGGTCAGTCGCTCCCCCTCCATGCAGCTCCGACTGTCTGCCCCTGCTGCCGCTGATAAGTGTCCTCCGTCCTTTTTGCTTTCTGTGTCACTGTCTCCCCCTCTTTGTGGCTCGTTTTCTGCTCTGTGCCACTCGTTTCCCCGCCTTGTGCCTCATTTTGCATTCTGTACCATTGTCTCCCCCTCTTTGTGCCTCGTTTTCTGCTCTGTGCCACTCGTTCCCCCCCCTTGTGCCCCATTTTGCTTTCTGTACCACTGTTTCCCCGCCGCTGTGCCCCCTGCGGCCCCGCCGCCTGCCCTCTCGCTGCTCCCGCCTCCCGGCTCTGCTCCTCCCTCCCACCTCCCCATATATGCCGGACGCTGCACAGCCGCGCAGCGGACGCGCGCAGGGGGCGGGCCGCTGGCACGCCGAAGAAAAGCCCATCTGTGCCTGGACAGCGCCCAGCGCCAGAACCCCTGGACCCCACGGACGCCACGACACCAGACTCCACTACGACGCCAGCACCCTCCACGCACTCAACGCCGGCCAAAACCACACCTGCTTCCAGGCCGCCCCGAAATGGACCCATGGACCCTTCTCCTGCCGCACCTGCAGCTTCACCTGCGACAGAGCCACCAAACCTCCAAGGACTGGACCCAACCACCTCCGCTGCATACTCCTCAACACCCGCTTCGCATGCAAACACACCGTCGAGCTCTGGGATCTGCTTAACACCTCCGCCCCAGACGTGGCCTTCCTGACTGAGACCTGGTGGAACGACTCCTCAGCCGCCGACATCGCCATAGCCATCCCGGATGGCTACAAGATCACCCGCAGGGATTGCGCCAACGGAATCGAAGGAGGAATAGCCATTGTCCACAAGTCCACCCTAAAGGTCGCCACCCACGCAGACGACACCCTGAACACCGCCAAACACCAACAGTTCTGGATCCACACCGACCCCAACACCACCCTCAGAGGAACACTCATCTACAGACCCCCCAGACCCCGGGCTCAGTTCAGTGACTCCATCACCGACCTCGCCAGCACCCACGCACTCGCCTCCATGGACTACATCCTCCTCGGGGACCTGAACTTCCACCTCGAGAACAACAACAACGCCAACTCCACCACCCTGATCAATAACCTCGCCAACCTTGGCCTCAGACAACTCATCACCGCACCCACCCATGCCGCCGGCCACACGCTGGACCCCGTCTGCTCCACAGGCACCCACGTCACCTTCGACCACACCACTGAACTCCACTGGACCGACCAGCACTGCATCCAATTCACCTTCAAGAAACTAACCACGCATCACCGCACCCAACAGCTGCCTCGCTGCTGCTGGAGCAAAGTCACCGAAGACCAGCTGATCACCACCCTCGCCCAGAACTCACCCGCCGACCCCACCAACCCAGACGCCACAGCCTGCAACCTCAGACAGTGGATCGACGACTGCGCCAACACCCTCGCCCCGCTCAAGAAACCCTCCAACAGCCATGCCAGCAAGAGAGGCACCTGGTTCACCGACGAGCTCCAGACCTCCAAACGTGCATGCCGGAAACTGGAGAAGATATGGCTCCACGAACGCACACCGGACAACCACGCAGCCCACAAGGACACCACCCGCAGATATCACCACCTCATCAGATTGGCCAAGAGATCCTCCTTCAAAGACCGCTTGGATAACAACGCACACGACAGCAAGGAGCTCTTCAGCATCGTAAAGGAACTCTCCAACCCCAGTGCCAACGCCAACGACATCCCGCCCTCACAAGAACTGTGCGACTCACTAGCCATCTTCTTCCACCGCAAGATCGCTGACATCCACGGCAGCTTCAAAACCACGACCACCCCGACTATGCCAGACTCCACCTCCCCTAGGAATACAACCAGTGCCAACCGCCTGACCTCCTGGTCCAACGTCAACGACGACGAGACACGCAAGGTCATGAACTCCATCCACTCAGGATCTCCGTCAGACCCGTGCCCACACCACGTATTCAACAAAGCAGACGCAGCCATCTAACCCCAACTACGGAAGGTCATCAACATCTCCTTTGAATCAGCGACATCCCCGGAAAGCTGGGAACACTCCGAAATCAACGCCCTCCTTAGGAACCCCAAGGTGGTCCCCAAGGACCTCAAGAACTTCCAGCCCATCTCCCTGCTCCCGTTCCCAACAAAGGTCATCGAGAAAATTGTCAACATGCAATTGGCCCACCACCTGGAAGACAGCAACCTCTTGGACCTGTCCCAGTCCGGATTCAGATGAAACCACAGCACCGAGACAGCCCTCAACGCCGCCACAGACGACATCAGGCACCAACTATACAACTGCGAAACATCAGCCCTCATCCTCCTGGACCTGTCAGCCGCCTTTGACACGGTCTGCCATCGCACTCTAAAGACACGCCTCCTAGAAGCCGGAATCCAAGAGAAGGCCCTTGACTGGACCACGTCCTTCCTCTCTGGCAGAACCCAGAGCGTCTGCCTCCCACCCTTCCAATCTGAAGCCACCGACATCATCTGCGGCGTCCCCCAGGGCTCATCTCTCAGCCCGATGCTGTTCAACGTCTACATGGCCCCCCTCGCACAAGTGGCCCGCCATCACAACCTCAACATCATCTCCTATGCTGACGACACCCAGCTCATCCTCTCTCTCACCAAGGACCCACACACCGCCAAAACCAACCTCCACGAGGGAATGAAGGCTGTCGCCGACTGGATGAGGAGCAGCCGTATGAAGCTGAACTCGGACAAGACGGAGGTCCTCATCCTCGGACCCACCCCCTCAGCTTGGGATGACTCCTGGTGGCCGACCACACTGGGAACAGCACCAACACCCACTGACCATGCACGCAACGTAGGATTCATACTCGACTCCTCCCTCTCCATGTCTAAGCAGGTCAACACAATCTCTTCCTCCTGCTACAACACCCTCTGCATGCTCCGCAGGATCTACAGGTGGATCCCGACCGAAACAAGAAGAACGGTGACACAGGCCCTTGTCAGCACAAGACTGGACCATGGCAACACACTCTACGCAGGAATCCCAGCCAAACACCTACGACGACTACAACGCATCCAAAACGCCTCCGCCCAACTGATCGTCAACGTCCCCTGCCGCAGCCACATCACCCCCCACCTGAGAGACCTACACTGGCTCCCCGTCGACAAGAGGATCGCCTTCAAGCTCCTCACCCACACACACAAAGCACTCCACAACGCCGGACCAGCCTACCTGAACAGCAGACTCAGCTTCTTCACCCCCACCCGCCAGCTCCGCTCTGCCAGCCTCACCCTCGCCGCTGTCCCCCACATCCAACGAATGACCTCCGGCGGCAGATCCTTCTCCTACCTCGCCGCCAAGACCTGGAACACCCTCCCTTCCCACATACGGCAGACCCAAGACCTACTCGCCTTCAGAAGAGTCCTCAAGACCTGGCTCTTCGAGCAGTAGCAGCACCCCCCCCCCCTCCCCAAAGCGCCTTGAGACTCTCACGGGTAAGTAGTGCAATTTACAAGTACTCTGATTGATTCGTTTTTTACTATTGTGAGGCCTTCCTCCACTACAGGATAAATTTGGGTTGCCTTATTACGTTTAATGAATGCTAACATTTGATTTGGGAGGGGATTCATGTTTGGTGTCCGATAAATTGTAATTTAAAATCCTCTTTAATGGTAAAGTCAGGTTTCGCACTTCAAAGAGATTTCTTTAAACATTTCTCCTACTTCAAAGAAGGCACATGCTATTAACCCCTTCAGCGCGGTGCAAATTTTCGCGCTGTGCTGATGGTTCTATTGAGGGGACGGGGCCGTAACGGAGCGGTTCCGTCATAAGCACTGCCCAACCGGCGCTCATGATGGAACCGCTCCATCATGAGCACCGAAGGGGTTAAAACAGGAATCTCAGACCTACTCTTCAGTTCTTTTTCAGACCTGCGCAAGGACTACCTCTGTTGTGGCTTGCTGGGTACTCCACAAGACTACATTGCTGCACTTGGAAAGATTGCTTTACTGCCTGGAGCCTGCCTTCAACCATCAGAGGCTTCCTCTGCTGCTTGACCCCATTCCACTCGATGAACAGAGGACTGCCATAGTAACTTCAAGTGCTAGTTGGCTGGCCTCCTAATCAGAGCCTCAGAGATAGAAGAGGCTCCACCCATCTTGAAGCTGCATCTGGACACAGCGAGACTAAGTCCTAACCCTCCAAATGGTTTCCTTTCAGTCCTGGGCCCTTGGTAGTGTTGCTCAGATAGAAAAAATCCACAACTTGGAACCAAAATGTTCAATACGTGCCCAAGGTGCACAGCCGGTTGACCTGACTTCACTGGTGATCCAGCTATGTTCTTCTCAACAGCAGCAAATCCTGTTCACCGGTCCTTTGCCAAAGGGATATCCAACCGTGTGGAACTCTTGTTGGCTACAGCCTCCTGCCCTATCTTTCTGGAGATATTTGACTTCTCAAAAAAATACTAAGTCCAAACAATGAAATCTTTACTGCAATTTCAGCTAGCGGCTCCCCGATGATGATGTCTCCTCCTCATACCCCTCCTGCTTTGCCTTCTAAGAACACTTTTTTAATGAAATTTCTTCGATTTTCAAGGGTAAGTGCAGACCATGCCCAATCCACTTTTTCCATTCGAACCATGTTCTATCATGGGCCACCATATTTTTCAACTGTGAGCCTTCCTTGTGCAGCAAATATTCGCGGTTGGAGCTGTGACATTTTAGGCGCTAGTTTTTACTTTAAACTTTAAAAATATTTAACTCTGGTTCAACTGATTGGATTGTTTTCATTTTGATGTCAAACAATTCATTAAAACATGCCCTACTTTCCTAAATTGGTGTGGGATTTTCCTTGTGTTGTATATTAACTATATTACTGTTTGTGGGTTGCATAAATACTGTACATCTTGACTCTGGTTAATCCTGACTGCTTTTGTGGCAAGGTCCAGAGGATTAGGCACATGTTAATTTATGGCCTTGTGTGGTTTCACCCAGCCAGGGATTGTGGCTGTTGCTTGAGCAGGTTTAACACCCCGTCAACTAACAACCCAATTTCTGACACAAATAGAAAGTTTTATCTTGTTAAAATAAATTAGGTTAAACATGTAGTATACCTCACCAATTACCTATTGTGCTTCTAATTTACATTAAATTAATCTACTAAAGATAAACAATTCATCCATCTTCTGTATTTGTTTCTGATTTCAGTAACTCCAGTAGCATGATAGTCCATAACTACAAAATTGTTTTTTTCCGGATAATTGATATAAAAAAAGGCAGACCAGATTCCTGCTTCTGAAAAATAGAGTTACAGAATAATTTTAGAATGATGTAGGATAGACAAATAGTTAAAATATTGCTATGGACTGAAAATGCAGTGATCAAAAGTACAAAGCCTTTATTGATATACTACCCTATTCAACCTCTCTTTCCAGTGCAAATGGGTCGGTGGGTGAACTACAACCTTGTTAGAAAAAATGTTTTAAAACGTCTTCAAGCATATTTCCCCTTTCTTGTTGAACTTCAGTTTTTTTTTTATATATTCAAAGTTGTACAGTTACCCCATACTGTGATATGTCTTACATACGTAGAGGTAACCGTTTTTTCTTTATTTAAACATTACCAAAATGAGTCTTAAAACAGAGTTTCACAAAATATCCGCTTTAATGATTCCAACTGCATTTTCCTACTGCTTAGTTTCTCACTTCTGATAACATAGCTGCAACCAGAATTCGTCTCTGCTCCCTCATGGAATCTGTGCACATCTTTGTAGTAGAGTGCAAGGTTTCGTTATTTGTCTAATTCAGTAAGAATCAGCTCAGTGAGTGGTTAGATATTTACTGGAATTTGGACATTATTTAGCAAAGCCTTTGTTGGAATAAGCGGGGTTTCTAAGAGACAAGGCAAAGAACAGGCCTATCTCAAATTATTCGCCCATCAGTATTAACAAAGTTGTTCAGGTCAGGTAATCTTTATTCAATCATTTCACAGATGATCATAAAAGACAAGCATAATATAAAAACACACACACTTAATATAAAAAATACCAATCAAATATATTAATATTTAAAATACATCAATAAAAAAGGAATACATACCAAGCATAAAACATAATAAACATTCCAATCTTCAAATAAAACACTGATGCATTATGTAATAGGATTAAAACAGCAGAACACAGAGGCCGAGACATAAAGTGCAGATGGGAATGTGTGAACGTTATTTAAAATAATATTGCCTCTCTCACACGTAGGATATTCCTCATGAAGCAGCCAACCAAAGAACATTTATCTGGATCAAGGAGTTACTGTAGGAAGAGCAGGGCAGCTTTACACTTGGTAAATTTCCTGGTGTAAGGGAGATAATAATTACAAAAGAAAACACAATGGAATTAGGTCTGGTTTGATTGCTCATCACACGGGGGCAAATACAAATACAGTCTGGAGAGTATTGCCCTATAGGGAAAACACAACAACCAATGTATTTTTCGCAGCGTAAATCGAATCAATTAGTTACATTCATACACATTCTGCACAAATTATAAATATGGGGCGATCCCTGCTGTCATCTGGACCAAACAGTAGTTTCTTACAAACGGCTTCACCACTGCCACAGCCTCCCTAGTGGCTTGTCTGTGGTTACAGAAGCAATCCTGAACCCACATTTTATCATTCTTAGTGATGGTATCTAGGTTCTCAAATAAGTATGCACAGAACAGGGCTGAGGTGGTATCTCTCATATACTTCAACCACTGGATGTTCAATCCGTTGTCATAAGAAAGATAATCTCTGACAACTGCCCAGTTGATCTCGGCTTTCTTGTTTGACCAGATGGCACACCAAAGAGCCACAGGAGCGGGGCCAATACGATCCTGAACATACTGTAGCTCTAGTTCTTGATGTAAAGAAAAATGAGAGGTCGAGGGAGAAACCCCCAGCAGATGACAACAAAATCTATTTTCCTCTGCTTGGATGATAGCAGCATCTCTGTAGCCCCATACCGCTATGTCATACGTAAAAGTTAAGAGGCACTTTCTTTTGTGGATTTCTAAAACTGAGTCACTGGCTTTCTACCACTACAGACAGCAAGAGAAAAAATGGTACCAACAGCACGAGAATAGCAGGTAAATCTACTTCTAAAGCATGCAGACCATGTGTAAGCTCATCAAATTTCAGTCCAAGATAAGGGAAAGAGGTCACCCTACTTCGTTTTGTCCGGCCAATAGACAGGGTACACATTTTTCCTGTTCCTAGGGCCACACACCATGACAAATGTTTTGAAATAGTTTGTTTCCAGATCAAGTCACTTCATGAATCCCACAGAAGTACTGAGCAATGTCTTCAGGCCATTCGCCATTCTAGGGAGAAGCACCGCGTCATGTGCATATAATAAAGCGAGCACAGCTTTAGTCTCGACAAGTGGTACATCTGCCCCAGCGAGAACCAATGTCCTTTCTAAATCAGTAATGTATAGTAAGAAGATGATAGGGGTGAGTACACAACCTTGACATTCTCACAATTGACATTAAATGGGGGAGTACCCTCACCAGCCTTGCCAAATCTTACTGACAGATCCCGTGGAGAAGTGTAAGAAAGGACACCTAGTCCACCTCAAGGTCCATAAGCTCCAGGTTTGGCCATAATATCTAATTTTTCACACAATTAAAGGTGCTCGATAGGTCGATGAACATGAGATGGATTGGGGTTCCCCCTTGCATTTTTATGTTTGGTCACGATAAGATGTAAATTCAAACACTGCTTGATAGTTCCTAGGCCCTTCCAGAAACTGTATTGAACCAGTGAAATAATGTTACTCTCCCTTGACGGCAAGAGGAGTTGATCTAAGACTACACTGCCAATTGTTTTAGTGGTGGAGACCAGTAAGGATATTGGGCTTTAGCACCTAGGATTGTTGGCATTGCCCTTTTTGAAAATGGGTACAACAATTGAAAGGCTCCAAGACGGTATAATCCCCTCGCTACAGACCGTGTTAAAAACAGAAGTGAGTACTTGTGCCCAAAATCCAGGGTCCTCCTTAAGTAGGTCAATTGGTACCCGGCCCAGGTCCGGCACTTTTTAACCCAGGATGTCATAGATGGCTTTGTAAACTTGCTCCTCCCTAAATGACAAATTGCCACAGAAGAACCATTCATTAATTTCCTTGTCTATGGTCACAGTTTCAGAGAAATAAACAAATGAAAAGTAATCTAACCGCACCTCGGGGGTCATGTGGATGGTGACTTTGTCCGGGGGCAGGACCTGTGACATGCCTGCCTGCACTGCTTTCCAAAATGCCTGAGGATATTTGTCTTACAGGCTACTACTATCGCCTCCCAATTCTTATCCTTGAATGCCAATTTTCTCTTTTTCAGTGCCAGGGCATACACTTTCCTGTGAGCTGCAATTAAAAGCTGATTACTAGGGATTTGCTTTATGGCCTTACGCAGATTATTGTTCATCACTCTGCATTCTTTATCAAACCATTGCGTATCCTGATGGTAAATCCCTACCAGTGGGCCTGCTCAAAAAACCTTTTACTTGGAACATAAGTATGCCAAAGCGTTTTTAAGACCACGTCCAAGCCTTGCACATTTGATGAATAATGACTCACTAGGTCCATACTAGTTCCCACAATGATATTAAGGACTGGCTTCATGTCGGCATCACGTCAAACCAATCTGCGACCAGCGTCTTTAGTAGTTAATGCCTGAATACTTCCAGCAATTGCATACTGGCGCTCCATGGGGACCGCAATCTGCAACACAATGAGATTATGGTCACTAAATTCCAATCCAACGACCTCACCCCAGTGATAAATGGAAGTAGGCTCTGTGATGTAAAAACATAGTCTATTGTGGAGAGAGGTCCCCTCCTGGTGAAAGTAGGTATGGTTGCAGTGGCACTAGAGGAAACTGCATTCTCTAGGTCATAGTCCACCAGATGCTGCAACAATAAACATCCCCTGGAGTCCATGGCACCAGGATCTGCTTTCATAGTGGGGATCACACATGAATGGTGACAAATGTGGCTATATGCCCAATTCAGTGTTATAATCACCTGCCAAGAGGAGATTAAAGGGTCTGCCTGCCTGAGACTCCCTATCAGCAAGTGAGCCAATCAATGAAAACAATCCCTGGAAAAGCAAACTACACCTGGTTGAAAAGTCATTATTATAGAAGTTGACTAGGAGGATAAGCTCTGGTTTCATTTGAAATCATTGTATTTTATCATTGAATATAGGATAAAGTACCACCTGTCATACATTATAAGGATATTTAAAGTCACCAAGGAGTTCATAACCATATAGCGGAATGAAGCCAAAGGCTGAGTTCCTTTATATGTTTATGGAACTCTGAGGTGCCTTGAAATATCTTTATCATGTACATCACAGGGTACTCTTATCCCATATAATTCATGGTCACACCATCACCTTTCCGACAACCACTTAAAACCTTGGTGTGCAGCTCTTTCAAATGCAAACATGAAGAATACAATTAAAAGCTGCTGTGCAAAATTTAACACATCAAAAACCTGTTAGATATTTGTTGCAAACAGATATTAAAACAGTTCAATAAAAGTCAGTTTTTAGAAAACATGAAAACTGCTGTAAGTCAGAATGCATAGAAATGTGCAAAAAGATTGCAGTTTTTCTCTACTTAGCTAATGATTGCAAAAAATAAACATGTTCTCTCTGCTTGTCATTGTAAGCTAAAAATAGAGCAGAAAGAAAAGCAAAGTTCTGTTTTCATTGCTTTAAACAGCTGCTTCAATCATGTTACTTGACCAGGCCTGCCTTTCACCTTGGCTGCTGTCTCTGGCAGCAGGCATTGAGATGTCAGAACTCAACTGTAATAACTTAAAACTTATAACAGTCAAGTGATGACATCTTTTCTTCATAATTGACACATGGATGTTGCTGATTATAAAGAAATTAGAGACAAGCATTTATACAGGGATTACAGAATCCTATGTATTATAAAATCATAATAAAGCAGTCACCAATGGCTGAGACTCGCAAGAAGACAAACATAATTAATAATCAAGATTTCCATGGATATAGCATATTAAATAACTATTAGTGCAATAGGAAGTTCATACACCATCAACACATTGCATACCATCTTCTGTGTATACTATTATCACAAAAACTTCTCCAGGAAATAGACTGCAGGAAACAGACATATAATAGCAAATAAAAAATTAATAAATGAATGCACCGCACATCGTAAGATAAATAAAAGATCTTGATTAAAATAAATATATTAATATTTCAAGCATAAAAAAATACATTCTTAACCTAAAATTATTTTTATTTCTCTACTCTTATCGATTCTTACCTTGACATAGGGATTTATTTAGTTTCATCAGCGTACAAAGGCCTTAAATACCTGATTTTATCTACGATATTCGTTCATCTCTTGAAAGGTTTATTTTATTCCAATGAAGGCACTTTTATCAGAAAAGAATTAAAAAATGAATACAGACCATTATTCACATCCTATTTTTCAGTGTGTGTAATGATTCTAGTGACATATTGTAGTTATTTGTAAAATAGCTGTGACACTATAGTGTGTGAACCCCGTTCCTGATTTCCATTTTCAACTCTTTTTTTCAACTTTATTGTGACATGAAGGGTGATCTAATGAAATTTAATAGCCTCATTTGTTTCAATTGAATTTTAGGTAATTGGTCTCCTAATGTGATATTTGGTATTTAGACAGAATATCAGAAACAGAAATATCATGGGACAAAATATCATGTCAAGAATATCAAGGACAAAAGAATTTTGAAGGTACGTTTCTATAGGTAAGCGATGTTTTGCCTTACACAACTCCATAAATATTTACCTGGACAAAAAACAGTGGATCTGTCTTCCCACTCCCCCTAGTGATAGATGAAGGGCTTGCTAGAGACCCTGATGAGAGGTCCCATTGGCTTTGTGTGGGCTGGTGCTGTAATAGGGAACTTTGGACGATTTATGACTGACTTCTACAATACACAAAAAATGCCCTATAAGTGCAAAGGACCCTTAGGGGACTGGGTAGTGCAGGCAGAAGGCGTGGTCTGATTACAGGGCCATTGCAATTGCTGCAGGAAGGCCCCTTGTCAGAAGGACAGGAGGGCAGATTCTGAGTACATTTAGTCCATTACTGCTAGAACAGAGAAGCAGCAGTTCCAGGAGCTGCTAAGAGTAGTTCAAAAGCACCAGAAAAAAAACATCTCAACATTTTAGAGATCCGGAGGCAGTAGAAGAATACAACTGGTGATTGGAGTGCGCAACTGGGAGCAATGAATAGAAAACCCTATTGAGAAAAGATGCACAAGACCAGAGATATTAGAATGTGGTTTTGCTGCTTCTGTACAGCATTTGTTAATGACCAGGCAGGTTCTTTGAGCTTGCGTGGGATTTCTACTCAGGGTCCCTCCAAGGGAGCCAATCACTGTCAGTGACAGAGGTGTGAGGAACTCATCTTGCTTCAATGAGTAGAGGTGGGGACCACCCCGGCAGCTTTCACTAGTCAGGGAATCCTAGGCCTATAAGTAATTGAACTTTTCTGGCAGGGGCCACAGAGGGGCTCCACCAGCACTAAGTGTACAGTCACTCTCTCTCCCATTTAATTCCCCATGTGCTTCCCTGTATTACCGGGAAAGCTGGGAGAGGATACCATACTGAAATCATGTATTAGTGTACAAAGGGGGAAGCCAGCTTACCTGCCAGTGCATGTGTGCCCATTAGAGATGAGCAACAGCACCCATGGTGAACAAAGTTGCATGCCAGTGGGCACATTTTTAGCGAAGAAGACCAGCAACAAAAATAAAAAGAAGCCACCTGAGCTTTTCCACAATTTGTTCTAGTGTTATCTCAGATGGGCAAGGGTGCCACTAAAGCATTTTGGGGACTACAAGTAGAGCAACAGCCCTCCCCTCAATGAGTCTTAGGAGCCTGCACAGTATATCCTGCTAAGTCTGCTGAGATCATGAAAAGTGAACCCTCAAGGAATGTCTCAACTTGCCATCCTGGATTTGGGGTTTTTCCCAGATGCTCTATCGTGCATGAAAATTTGTTAGGTTCGCTAAGGTGGCTAGGTAATGTTGGTAAAAGTGGAAACTCTTAAATGAAATGTTCACACTTTTAATGTTTATCATTGCAATATTTTCATGGTGAGTAATGGAAGTTAAATTAAGTGCACTTTTGTGGGATGTTCTAAAATATTTTCCCACTGCTGATATACATTTTGATTAAGCGTCTTACATTCTGCTGTTGGCTGCTATTTGGTGTCTCCCTTAGAGACCAGGAGGCCTGATTTTTAATTAATGCACTGCTTATGTTTGTCCTGAACTCACAGAAGGAAATTGTGTATTCATGGGGTTGTGTTTGCTGGCACACAATATATTAGCAGTGCTGAGTTATATGTCTCTATCCCATTGCATCTCCCTCAGGTATGAGATGAACTACTCTGCCTCACTGCCCAGTTTGTCAAGTGATACAAGGGGTACGTGCTTTCCAGCTTAAGGGTCCCCAGTATGTATGTACTCCAAAATGTGAGTTGTTACAATTGAGACCCAGTACCTTCTAACTGCCTAGGGTCCCTCCGACCTGGATTTCCCACACAGTGGAAGATTGATTAAATAGTTGGAAGCTGTAGACATTTTGTCTGGAGATCAAATATAACATTATTTGAGACATACATTGGAAGGTATGTGAAAGGAATTGGAGGAAAAAATAGAAGATGTGTTGCTCCCCATCATAAACACTTGGAGGACATCACACTAACTAAGAGACAGGACTATATGTAGGCGAGACTGAAGAGTATAAATCTTATAGGTTATATTTTACTGCAATTAAATTCTGAATTTTTTTGCTTACTGATTGATATTCTGCTGTACATGATGGATATCAGCAAAACACACAAGATGATGGACGAAATGTTGCACAATGGCAAAACATTCATCCCCAGTCACAGATCTGGGATTAAGCCATCGTTATTTTGCTCACCAAGCCACCCCAGTTCAGACATGGCCATATGCAAATCAGTCTTGACCCTGTGCCTCATGGGAACAGTCCAGCCCAAACTGCCAAGCCATGTCTTCCATGGACCGGAATAAAGCATCCTAGGACCGGTTTCTGGCAATCAGCCGTCTTCAGCCAGGATAGCTTGACTACAGTGGCGTAATGAGAAAGGGACCCACGTCAGGGCATACCCTTCCCACATACGGTGAACAGCAAAACACACAAGATGATGGACGGAATGTTGCACAATGGCAAAACATTCACCCCCAGTCACAGATATGGGTTTAATCCATCACTATTTTGCTCACCAAGCCACCCCAGTTCAGACATGGCCATATGAAAATCAGTCTTGACCCTGTGCCTCATGGGAACAGTCCAGCCCGAACTGCCAAGCCATGTCTTCCCTGGACCGGAATAAAGCATCCTAGGACCAGTTTCTGGCTATCACCCATCTTCAGCCAGGATAGCTTGACTCCAGTGGCGTAGTGAGCAAGGGACCCACGTCTGGGCATACCCTTTCCACATAGGGTGAAGCAGAAAAACACACAAGATGATTGACGGAATGTTGCGCAATGGTAAAAAATTCACCCCCAGTCACAGATCTGGGTTTAATCCATCGTTATTTTGCTCACCAAGCCACCCCAGTTCAGACATGGCGATATGCAAATCAGTCTTGACCCTGTGCCTCATGGGAACAGTCCAGCCCGAACTGCCAAGCCATGTCTTCCCTGGACATGATGGATATGTCTTCACATGGGAAAAAGGAATTCACAAAACATTTCACAGAGCGTAAATCTGTGAGCGTTGCTAGGCCTTTGAAACCTAACCTTGAATTATTTTTGGGGATTTGCAAACATCTGACATCTGCACCCATGTGAAGTCAGAAACATGTGGGTGCAGACAAGTCCTTTTATGAATGAGGGCTAGAGAAACTGGTACATTAGTAAATATGATGAAGGCAAAACATTTCTTTCTTTGTGGCAACTGATGGTTATCATTTTGTGTAATAATGAACATTAATCAGGTATTTCATATAAAAAACAACATTTTGAATGCATCAACATAATGAGGGTTTATCAAATAAATGATTGCACTGTACTTCAGTATTTAATGTAGATATAATTAATGCATACATTTGTGTGATCCAAGGAGAAAACCAATGTGAGGAGGAGCTTGATGCCTCTCTACAGCTTTTTTCTATCCAGAAGTGTCAATGCAATAATAGTCCAAATAGACTTTCAATGTCCAAGAAATGCCAGCAAGATGGTATACTCTTCTTTAGAACACACAAATTGTCTTCAACAGCAGTCTGTTTCTGCTGTTGACTCAAGCACAACTCAGACTTACAGGTGGTGGCAACCCCATGTCATAGCAGTAATAAAGCTGTGGTTGGTGAAGAAGTTAAAACTATTCTTGAAAGCATTGTACCCTTCCTCTTCCCAGTTTCCGCAGCTTTGTATTTGCGATTTCACTAAAGCTATCACATAAAGCACTATTCTTACTGTTTTTCTGAGATAACAGAAGTTGGACCCAGGTGGTTAACCTCCCGAGGTCTGCCTTTAGGCTTGCATATTATCACCAGGTATCCCTACCAGAAGAAAACCACCAATAAAGGAAGTGGAAGCCTGTTAGAGCCAGTATTGCAGCTACTAATCATTAGACATAAACAAACAACTGTTATCATCCCCATCATTAAATGTATTTTTTAAACAATCCTTAAAAAAAGCAACAAGATATACATCCATCAAAAAAGACATAGGCAGCTATATTATACACACTGGGGGCCTGATTTGGCGGAATAGTTGCTCCATCCTAAACATGACGGATATCCTGTACACCGTATTACAAGTTTCATTATATCCAATGGGACAGAATTGAACTCATAATAAGACAGACAGGATATCCGTCACCTTTGTGATGGAGTGACCCATCCGCAAACTCGTAATCAGGCCCCAAGTGTACATTTAACACAGATATCAAAGCAATCAATGTATGTATTATTTTATTTAGTACAAAACAGCGGTTACAATTGTCAGTAAGGAGACCTTGTCAATACATTGTACGAGGTAAGCATGATTCCAACACAAATATTAGCTATCAATTAAAGTGCAATTCATTATATGGCCAAATTAGCAATTTCAGTTAACATAAATTAGATCATGTGAATTCAAAAAAAGATGTTGTATCCCACAAATGAATAAATCTCCAAAATACACACTTTTAAATCATATTAGTGCCAATCATCTCTGATGCACAATTCTCTGGGTACCCAACATAGTGGTTTGATCAAAAGATCTTTATAGTAAATTCAATGTTTGTAGATATAGGAGGATGCAGAAAATGTACTGTTGGTGTTGTCCATTACCTTACAGTGTCTAAGGGAGTCTTTTCTATTAGTGAATTTATATTTCAATATTTGTGTTTTTTGTTATTCCCTCAAAGCTTCGTACAGTGATCAAAAAGAAGAAATGCAGCTGCCCGCTGCTAAATCCAAAGGTTAAAATCACCTGTAAAGGTTGCCAGCATTTTATTCCCCAGTAAATGCTCACAAAAGCAAAATATTCAAGTGAAATCTCAAATAAAGGAGAGGTAGATGAACACAAATAAAGTATCCAAACACAGCTTGCATCTCAGGAAAGCTGGGCACAGGGTTGATCTATGAACGAGATTCAACCCCTCAATTGTTCTTTTCTACCAGTGTAATGATTTTACCAGTCTGATTCTCGTCATGCTTTTTCTACTGGGATCAGTCCAAATAGCATTCACACCAAGCTTGTTCAAAATCTTACACATATGAGCTGCTCACAGCAATTGAATAGCCTTTTTATGAGACAAGCAGCAGCAGCAGGTGGATTCAGTTGTAGCATAGTCAAATATAGCGGAGAATGATTGGATACAAAATTGGGGATTTTCCACATCTCCAACTTAACTCTTAACAAAAGAAAAGTGGTAATTTTGATAGACCACTACTCCTCAAAAATAGCCTTGTCACAAATCTAGATGATTCAATATTGTATGATAACAAACATCAGTATCAAAGAAAGTACCTATTTCTACCCTGGCATGATAACTGTCCTAGGGTGAAACAATCAGCCCATTTTAATAATACATTTTGCAGTATTTGATACCGGGAAACAACCTTTACAACACAGTCATTACATCGCATTACACTTACAACGCAGTCATTACATTGCAACATCTTTTACAACGCATGTCACTACAACGCAGGCATTACAACGCATACCATTACAACGCAATTGTTACCCCTATACTATCCAATACTTACCTTAAATGCAATGTAATGGTATGCGTTGTAATGGTATGTGTTGTAAATGTATTATGCGATGTAATGGAATGCATTGTAAAGGTAGTCTCTAAAAATGCGATGTAGTGTCATGTGATGTAATCGAATGCGTTGTAAAGGATGTTGAGATGTAAAACTGTGTTGTAAAGGCATGCGTTGTAAACATATGCATTGTAAAGTCATACATTCTTTGATACCATGGCTGTACAATTAAGTAATTGAGATACCCTCAAACCTCTTTACTGAATTTTAGATTTAGGCCGTCAAAGTTCTATGCTGCAATATAGTGTTACTCAAACATTCTAAAGGAACAACTAGCTAATACCAACAGCACACTGCCATCATTTGCCATTTGGTTCAAACATCTTAAATGAGCAATACTCCTCCTATGATGATAACAAATTAATGAAGTAAATTTTTAGTATGAGCCGGAAGTACAGCATCATCTGCATAGATAAACAAGACACATTTGTATTTTCAACCATAGGCCCATTAGCTTTTCCACAGTACAAATGCTCTAGTAGAAAATGAATGCAAACGCTTAAAAGGAGAGGAGCTAACATATATCCAGCTCTATCTGAATCACTTGACAAGACCAAAGTGTAGTGATTTATCTAGGAAACCCGAATCGATATTCCTATTTTATGCCCTTGCCCGGTTATAATCAATAATATCCATACAACGGCATAATAATCATATCCATAATTCAGTCATAGCACATGCTGTCACATTAAGCAAGGCTACTTCTCCGGCCCCCTAGAAAGCACACCGAGTTCTCTAAACAAAACCAAGCCTCCAGCAACCTGGGAAATCCCCCTTGCTTTTGTTTTGATTTCGTCCTAGAACTCCTGTAAAGCACTGTAAGAACGGCCAGTTCTTAGTGACATCTTTATTGACGTCTTATGTCCAACCTTACGTCAAACCCGGCACCTTTCAGGTATAAATATACCAACGTTGCCTTAAGCAAACACACGGTGGTGATTCTGGAGCAGAGCAGCTATCTACTTGCCCGTAAACCCAGCTGATGCGAGAGCCCACGGACGCTGCCCCTCCTCCCTGACGCGCTGAGAAAGACGCTGTCTTTTCTCCTGCCGAGAAATCCAGCTCCGGCGTTTCCAGCCTACTCTCGCGGGTTGCTGGGATATCGAGTCCTGAGAGAGAGATACAAGACCTCCTGCTTTCTATTACCCAGGTACGGAACTGACTAAACCCTTAAAGAGAATTCTTGAGTCAGATTCTTGGCAAAACCAACTTAACTTAAACTGCTACTTACTTACTCCTTCCCACGTATTAGGCTTAGGTCAGGTACACCGGGGTAGGTGTATTTAGAAGCACCAGTTGAGTACATTAGTCAATGTATATAAGTATGTATATATTTTATCTATTTTAAAGTATCATATGGCTAAGAAACCATATCAATGCTTTTACAGTATTATTTTATAATCCTCCTTTTACTGTACGCACTTTACTTTACCATGAGTATTACAATCGTGGCAAATCATTTCTCTTGTATGAGGAAGAAGACTGCTCAATAAATAACACCTTTTATTGAAAACGCCCGTCTCTCTTTTCTCTGCATTCTGGTGAAACTAAGTACGCACATTTGACTGAGTGAAATAGCTGTCTTTTGTTTTCACACGACTCTAGAGATACACTCTTATTCAGAGAGAGCAAAGTTGTCATGTTTTATGGTTGTCAGAAGGTAATCCCTTCTTGTCTATCCAGGGAGGTTCAACCCCTCCTCGTTTATTGGAGAAAGTTTCTAGTGACCTCTGAGCTAGCTGGCAAAAGTCTAATATAGTCAGTAGAGACCTAGATAACCTCAGTCCTACGTCTACACTGCTGAATATATTATTCCAATGCGCAGAGCCTATTGGGGCTGCTGTCAATCGACCGAGGGATACTGTGTGTGCCTGCACGTTGGCGGTCACCCTTACCGCTTGCCGAGGAGAAGAACTGGTCGCCTCTGTCCCGCCTGACGAGTTCTCCCGCCGCCGCGCTGGTGTCAACTGCGGGCGGAGCGAGGAGAAACTCGCTTTCCCAGGGGCCTCCACACCGGCGCACCTGGAACGCGTCACACTCTAGCGCCAGGAGGCGCTACTAAGGAGGGGCTCGCCCGCAACGCGGGACGCGAGTGGGACGCCCAGGGCGAAGCCCGGGCAAAGGGCGGGCCCTCTACGGCCCTCATCGGCCAGAAGAGGCTGGGCTGGGCCAGTGGTCCTGGCATAAGGATTACGTAAGTCACTGTTTCTGTTTTGTATCTACTTTGCCATTACCTTTCATCACTGAATGGCAACTGCGGCTACAAGCCCTGCTTTAGTGGGGTTGGACAAAAACATTACTAATCGAACACTGGACGATTACTTTCTCAAACCAGCCGTAGAAGGTAACAAGGAGCTCATGTTAGCTGAGAGGAGGGCAGACCGCCGTCGCTCTATTGAGCGTATCAAAAACAGAACCTTCTCAGAACCTATAATGTCTGTTTCTTTGGTCGACGATCTGATTAGCCCCTCAGCAGACAACATCTCACTGACTCCCAGTGTACCCTTGCTCCTTCAAGAATGTTTAGCTCCGGCAGTGTCACCCACCCAAACCCAACTAACCACTCCAACAGTGACCAATGCCCTTATTAACACTCCTAAGATCCTGATATCTCCTACAATAAGGCCTGGTAAAGTTGTAAGAGGCAAAAACCCGAGGCTAGTGACTCAAAAAATGCATGGGCCCCCTCCACCTAAAAGAAGAAGGAAAACAACAACTGTGAATAAGCCCAAAATAAGTCACATCGAGTTTGGTAAAAAGATGAACACTGTTATTATAACACCAACGGGAGCTCCTGACACCAATCAAGCCATAACAGTCAGTTCTACTCCCCCGACATCTCCAGCTCAAGTAACTACTGAATCAGACATTACCCACATCCAGATGGAGGAGGATTCGCAATCCGCCACCCCCAAGTCACTTTTGGACAATATTGAATTGATTATACGTAGCTATATGCTTGCATTGGCAGAAAGATTTAAGGGGATGGAGCTAAGACTAGGTAAAATTGAGGGGGACCTGACTGTGTTAGGGAATTTTGTACGTTCACAAGGACAACCTAAAGTACAACACCAACAAGTCATTACAACAACTCAATCCCTCCTAAAAAATACTGTGGGTCTTACACTTTCTAAACCCAGTACAAGCAATAGCCAGGCAGCTGTAGCAACCCCAGCTGCCTCTAACCCCCTAAATGTGGCCCCGAAAGCACATGGTGGCAATACCTGTAATAATTCTTTATCAACAGCCCCATCTGCTGTTCGGGGTAGACCTACTACTTTAATACCACCCAGTAACACAATCACTATTCCCTCCAGGGAACCTAGTACTCTCCCGGATAGACTCCCTAGACCTGAAGGGAAGGAGAATAATTGGGGTAGAGGGGGCCAGCCTAGGATACCACCTACAGAACTCCCTCCAGAAGCATTACCGTATGTGGTTATACTTACCGGGGTCCCGGAACTGCCTAATGGTAAACGAGAGGGATACTCACAATTAAAAAATAAAATAACGCATTGGCTCTCTCTCTATAGACCTAAACCCATTGCGATAAATGGAGAGATAGTCCATGTCCGGCGCCTGTCTTGGTTGGGGGGTAGAGCGAAGGACATCGGCGGCGATGTCGTGGTTATAAACTTTAGAGACAGAAAAGCTGTATATCATATCTTGAACTGGCCATACGGCAATGAAAAGAATTGTATAGTACCACGCCCCCTGACGTACTTTTACCCCAGATCCACTGTCTTCCCCCCACAACACCTTAATACCAATATCTTCACCACTTCCCAACTCCTTAACGTTGAGTCTGCTTTGAATCCTGCATACATGTACCAACCGGCCCCATCATCAGTCATACATGGGTGGAACACTATACCTTTTCATCTTAAAACAGGCCTAAATGGGAATATGTCAAATTTGTTACCATTTACGCCCTTAGAGCTCTCTAACAGGTTTGAGGCCTTTAGCGGCCTGGAGGATTGTGACTGATGTTTAAGGAGTGCAGAAGCTATGGGGGGTGGGGAAAGTGCTTCATGTCCCACAAGGTTACCTGTGAAGCTGGGGCGTCGTCGCAGTGAAAAAGATGCATACACTGCTTTAAAAACTGTTAATAAAAATAGTAGTTCCCCTAAAGTACCTTTTACAGTGTTCTCTGGGGAAACTGAGGTGCCTTCAATACTACTACAAGATACAAGGCCAGTAAATGGTGACACCGAAAGTGGCGCCGACAAGACAGAAAGCACAGCAGGTAACTACGAAAACCACCCCAGTACACTACTGTTAACTATGGATTCCCCATCCAAAATCGAGAACTCTCATATCCAGCACGGGGCATTTGTCCCTATATCTGAGCACAGGGAGTCAATTGCAATGAGCACCACGGGTTTGGCAGCAGCAGGCGTAGTGTTGCCTATCCCAACATCTACCCCATTTACTAGAGAGCCTGTCATTTGCCCTGCACCCGAAGATTGTGTAAATTTAATCTCATGGAATATCGCAGGCTTGGCAAATAAGTTACGAGACCCAGTATGGCTAACATTCATCAGAAAATTTAGCATAGTGTGCCTTCAAGAAACTTGGATAGAGAATAAAAATGTCCATATCGAGGGTTTTCTAAGCTTTATCAACCCAGCGGTTGCCTCGACTAGGGGCAGAGCCAAGGGTGGTTTGGCCATTTTCATTAACCTAGGCCTGCGCTGCAATATAAGCAACTGCCACAATGTTAATTTGAATATACAGAAGATTGACATAAAAAATGGTAAGAATGTGCTGACACTGGTTAACTTTTATAACGCTAATAGTAGTAATGAAGTTTGTAACATTGCCTCCCTAATTGATGTATTGAGTAAAAATGTTCACACTGTATCACGGTATTTGTTGATAGCAGGCGACTTTAATGTCCAACCATGTGGTAACCCAGCTAGTACGCCAATGGGGTCCTTAGGGTGTAATATTGAGGAAGGTTTTCACTTCTCCCATAGTAGGGGCGGTAAGAATTTAAACGACTTAGTGAATGAATACAACTTGACTGTAGCCATGTCGTTGGTCCCCGATACAAAAATCTTTGACACCCCAACCTTTAAAGGACACGGGCAGGGATCCTTCATTGATCATATATTAATATCCCCAGATGTTGTTTATTGGGTCTCGCACTTTACTATCCTCACTAGTGTATACAGTGATCATAATCCCCTTCTCTTAAACTTGGGTGGACCATTATTAGCTAAACGACAGCCACGCACCGACCATGGTACGCTAAGGTGCGTAAATGGCAGGCGTCGCATTAGATGGTCAATGATAAATCAAGATACCCTGTATACTAAAATAACCAGCGCATGTGAAGAGGAGCTGTCTGTTTGCTTATCGTCTGTATCAACCCCCGCGAACATTTTGTCCAGGTTCGAGGGGCTGGTCACCAAAATTGGCTCCATGCTCACAGCGCCTACAAAGGGACATAGTGAGAATAATTCCAAATGGTTTGATTATAACTGCTCAAAGGCAAGTAGGGTTTTGAAACACGCACTAAAAACCAAACCCAGAGATTGTGACTTGATAAAAAATCTCCGTATGGCCTATAGGAAAGCCATAGCTATCAGAAAAAAGGAAATTAAGGCTAACGTTATTGAATCCCTTTTAGACCCTTCAGTGTTGGGGAACAGCAGCAAGTTTTGGCAAATAATTAACAAACCTTTGTTTGACAACCCAAACGACACAGCCCTTGGAACAAACATCCCAGAGGGGAAGTGGGTGTCCCATTTCAGCACAATTTTTAAGAGTAATGAGCACCGGGTAGACCACGATGTTTTATCTTCAACTGCGACTCCACTGTGTTTCACAGTACAAGAGACTGCTAGGGGAATACAGGGTCTAACCATCAACAAGGCCCCAGGTCCGGATGGTTTGCCGCCGGACCTGTTTAAGTCCAGCATCCCTTTCTGGGCTCCGGTTCTCACGGCTGTAATAAACGCAGCAGTGACATCTGGATGCCCAAGTATTTGGGGTCTCTCGACTATAGTCCCCATTTTTAAGAAGGGCGATCGCAGCAGCCCGTTATGTTACAGGCCAATCTCTTTAATAAATTCAGTAGTTAAAGTGGTGGGGGGTGTAATTCTTAACAGGTTATCTACCTGGGCTAAAGATAATAACATCCTTTCACCCATACAATACGGGTTCAGACCAGGCCACTCGACCATTACGCAGTGCCTGAACCTATACCTTATCCTAAGCAAGTATACACTGGCGAGACAAGGCACTGTCTACATGGCATTTATGGACCTGTCGTCCGCATTTGACTGTGTAGACAGAAGCCTATTATGGGCTGCTTTGTTGAGAATGGGTGTAGAGAGGAACCTTGTCAACTTCCTCGCTGATCTGCATACAGATACCAGAGCGAACGTCCGTTACTCCCAAGACCTTAATGTAACGGACGAATTCAAAATAAATCGGGGTGTCCGACAAGGCTGCATCTTGGCCCCATTTTTATTTAACCTGTATATTAATGAACTGGAGGAATTTCTTCTTAACGTAGAAGCAGATTACCCCTTAGTTGAGCGCAAAGGGGTACCCGTATTACTCTACGCAGACGATGCTGTTCTTATTTCTAGAACAGCAATCGGTCTCCAGAAACTATTAAACTCCTTCCACAAATTCATGGAGTCACGTGGCTTAAGCATAAATAATACCAAGTCTTACGCTATGAAAGCAGGTAAGGGTGTTTTGAAAACTGATCATTTCAGTATAAATGGGGAGAAAATTCCATCAACCAACTCCTTCTCTTACCTCGGGGTCCTGCTAGATCACAAATTATCATGGGGCCCAGCAGTCTCCAAGAAGAAGGGAGAAACAATAAGGGTCAATGCGGCCATTCTTGGCTTTGCAAAAAAAAATCGGCAATTGCCCGATGGTCGCATCGCTTAAATTGTACCAGGCAAAAAGCGTGGCCGTTGCCTGCTATGGGAGTGAGCTCTGGGGCTATCGTAAGATTAAAGACCTAGAGATCACAGAAAATAACTTCCTAAAAAAGATTCTGAGACTCCCCAGGGGCATTGGGAACTACTCGGTACACGAGGAGCTGGGGATCCCCTACTTAGGTGACAGAATAGCAGTAAGCCCTGTTATATGTTGGTTGAATTGCTGGCTGAACAACGACATTCCATTAACACATGCTCTACTGAAAGAAGCCTTACAGCTAGATGGGAGGTTTAAAGTACCGTGGGTGAAGTACATAAAGGACAGCCTAACGGCAATCGATCGACAGGATCTGTTCTATGCCCCAAACTTAATTACAAAATCTGATGTGAGTTCGGTTAAGAATGCTATACTACTGTTAAGAGGTACTGACAGAGAAGAGGCTGAGATACAGAAGGTCAGTGTTAGGAAACACCTATTATTAAAAACTTGCTTGCAAATGGAACCTTACCTGACATGGCCTATGTCAAGCTATGAACGATTTCTGTTAACAAGGTTCCGCTTTGACCTCTACCATCTTCTACTGGCAGTCCCAAGTGGGGCTCAACGGGGCGAAGTGTTGCCAGCTTGTGGCTGCGACGGAAAGTCTCCTCAAGATCTGGCACACTTCCTTTTTATCTGCCCCTATTACTCCACCCCACGGAAATTATACCTTAAACCGTGCCTTAAAAAGTTGAGTTTCACACAAATTAAACCTGCACTTTATTACTTACAACTACTGAATAGCGATTGCACTTTATTTGTATGTAACTTTCTTAAAAAAGCCATCTGCTTTAGGAAAAGCATGGATGGCTAACCATGCTGCAAAAATTTTAGGTGATTTTTAAGATTACAGTTATTTATATTTTTAATTATATATTGCCCATGCTCATACTGTTTGATATATTGTACTGTAACTGTGTCATTATCTGCCATTTGAATTTAATTGTTTGTAATGTTTTTTATTTATTGTGTGCTTATAAATTGTACTTTTATGATTGTAAAACCTACAATCGAATAAAGATTCTGAACTTGAACTTGAACTATTGGGAATATAGGAACTACACTACATGGCGCCCAACGTTTGGTAAGGCGATAAATCTAACGCAAGACGTTAGAGTAACTCAGTCGTGCTTTTTCACACAGACCCTTTTCCCCGTAAATACTCCAAAAGACGTCTGGAGTGGGTAAAAGGTTAGAAATCCACCGGAACTTAGTAGGAAGAGATTTAGTTTTTGGATTAGTCAACGTTGAAGGATACAGTGTTCCAAAATATTGTGCACCTAATCTTTGTTTCCTTGAAACTTGATCTGCAACAAAAACCTTTCTGTCAGTAAAATGTCAGAAACTGAAGAAGAAAGGGAGACAGCAAGAATAGCAGCTCGACTCCTAGAGGATGACACAAGTCTCCTACAGAGTGACCCGAATGCAATACTCATTCCGGTCAACATTAGAAAAACTATAACTCTTAAACTTATAGAAAATGGACTTACATCGAGAGGTGGTACAGTCATATTCGTAATTGAGGCACACGAATATCGGCAGACAGAGGTATTCTATTCATGGATAAACTTTCCAGCAGCAAACGCTGTAACACACGAATTCCACTATTACAAAATAGAGGAACCTCCGGATGAGTACACCCCTTTCGAAGAGGTGGAAATCCCATTAAAATACCAAGAGCACCTGCTCTGGTTTAAAGGCGCCCTAAAACATAATAATCACATCACCAGGCTCAGTCCACTAGGTAGACCAGGAGCAACGTGGCCGGTTCTAGCCAGCTACACACCACATCCAGACATTGAAAAAATGACTGTACCAGAACTTTTAGTCCAGCTAAAAATACTGATTAAAATACATAGACAATTAGTCCAATATGTAATGCGGACTTCAACAGTCCAACCAGCTATTAACATTCCACAGCTGACCCCTCATCAGGGGAACACAAACAAAATTACACCACAGAACATACAATCATGTCTGGGTAAAGTACCCATAAAACGGGAACAAATTACATTCTGGTTAGCACAAAAAAATCACTCAAATAGAGGCAGTATTTCCGGATACTACCCCTACTGAGAAACACAGAATTCTGACTATCTGTCTTCCAATGGGGATCGCACCACATGTGGAGGACTGTGACACTTGGGGCACGGTCTTTGCTTCCATTTACACAAAAACACACGGTGTTCCGTCCATGGCGGTTATACCAGATGTGCTAAGACAGATTCAAAATGAATACGGTCCAGAACCTGCTTTAACTCTGGGTATGAAATTACTAAAAGACTTCAAGCAGGTCTCGGCTATATTATTAGCCAACATAAAAGGAGAAGCAGCATCTGTAGCGATCCGCCAGAAATTGAAAGAAACAGATATAGCAGAACAGCCATTTGAACTTGCCAGAATCATAGAAAAATGCTATGAAGAACTAGGAAGAGATAGTTTGGGTGGGAAACCAGTAAAACCCCAACTAACTGAAAATCCAGAAAATATATTTATTAAAAATAATCTAAACACTCCAAAAAACAGCTGGGATGGAAATAAACAATCCACTCCCAAAGATAAAAGATTCCAGTCCAGAGGAAGGTCTCCTCGGCGGAGAGAAAGATCTCCGGACCAAGGACACAAGTCTCCCCAGAGGGAGCCCTCTGAGAAAAAATACAACCTTAGAAATAGGGATAATCTAAAGAAACCTGATAGATATCAAGATATTGAAACACTTCCCTCTCGATCTTTTCAGACTTCCTCGCAGAAATCGGAAAGAAGAGGACGGTCAGAACAAAGGGAAGAGCACGTCAAGTCCAAAGACAAGGAACCTGCTCATCAAAGTAAAAAATTACAATTTCCAAATAAAAAGGTAGCCAGCATTAAAATAGTTAAACATGCCGAGGATACTGAGGACACAGCTGAAAAACGGAGAGTGGGCCCAGACAGCGCTAGACAGCGCAGCAGAAGTGACCATAGCTCGCAAGATCCTGATGAATCATCTGGAGACAGTGGACACGAATGAATACATTCAAGTGGAAACTGCAGACAGCAGAGTTAGCAAATCTCATAAAATATACGAGATGACATTACGTATAGAGGGAGATAAGACTAGGAAAGTAAGGGGTCTATTTTGGGATAACCTTTCCAAAGGCTATGATATCCTTTTAGCTGAGAAAGACTGGCCACCAGAGTTTGTCAGGGAGTGCCCTCATGGCGAAGAAATGATTATGCCTGCCTTCTCAAATCGCATTCCAATTCATAAAAAATATACACTTGCAAGAAAGTGGGCAGTAGCCCAAGCTCCTGCATTATATAAAAATCATGTAGGATGGGATGAGGACTCTCCTCCTCACAAAATCCAGTTAAAATGTCAACCAACTGCACAAAGGCAGTACCCAATTAAGCAAGAAGCTAAAAAAACAGGTCAGGGAGATCTTAGATCAACTTGAATACCAAGGGGTGATTGAAACATGCACCTCACAAATGAACAATCCTTTGTTTCCTGTCTCCAAGCCAGACGATTCATATCGACTAGTTTTGGACTACAGACACCTTAACTCATGTTGCAAAACATTTGCAGTACAAAACTCACACAGTGCAGCACTAATGAATAACATCGTGCGCAAAAAACTACAAAACAACATTAGACATCTCTAATGGATTCTTTTGTCAAAACATTGCACCTGAAAGCAGGTATTTGACCGCTTTCTCAATAATGGGTTCGCAGTAAATTTCTGTCGACTCCCACAGGGGTTCAAGAATAGCCCAGGATTATTCTCAGCAAGAGTAACAGAGTTACTACAAATGTATGATGATGAGGCATTATCTTATGTCGATGACATCTATCTAACAGATGATGACTTGGATACTCACTTGAAAAGAGTGAACACCATAATACTTGGGTTCGCAGCAGAGGGTTACAAATTCAACTTTAAAAAGTCACAAATTGCCCATCTAACTGTCCTGTTTTTAGGATATGAATTATCAAGTGAAGGCAAAAGCCTAGCAGACAATTTCTTAGAGAAGTGTGCTGTACTCCAAGCACCTAAAACGCTGAAGAACTTACAATCAATACTAGGTTTCCTGAATTTCGGAAGAACTTACATTCTAAATTATGCGGAGAGGGTTAAACCTCTCTATGAATTAATAAAACCTGATTTTAAACCAATCAATTGGACTCAAAAACACACAAATATTTTGAGATCATTGCAAACAGACATGTTAGCAAAAACAAAATTGCAAACTCGCGATAATACACGCAACCTTGTAATCCGAGTCATCCCAGGAAGATGCGGATTCACGTACCTGACCTCTAATGAGGGAGAAAAGGTACCAATAGCTTACAAATCACACTTGCACACACAAGCTGAAAAAACATTCAGTCTTGCGGAAAATGTTGTAAATACGGTTCAAACAGCTGTAGCAAAAGAAAGAGCCCAAGCCCAAGGCAGACGGATTACTGTTTTAACAGCAGAATCAGCCTGTGGAAAAGTAAATTTTGCCATGTCATATGTGCCTACGTGTTCCCCATCTTATGTTATATGTGCATGATCGATATGCATGTATTCCCCTCTGATCGATTAAAGACGCAATTACAGTTGTGTCCATCTCTAGTATGCCAGTTTCCAGTTTTCGTGAATATAACGAATATCAGGCCTATGTAAAGCTACGTTGCCACATTTTACAGTGTGCACGTTAATTCATTGAATTGTCCCCGTTTCTAGGCCTCAAAAGGGCCCGGACTCAGATTCAGCTCCTGTTTCCTGAACTCTCCGAGGAGCGATACCGCCCCCACCTGTATCCCTGACCCTTCACTTACTTTCATGCCTCGCAGTGCCCGGCTAGGCCTGGCTCTGCCTCCCAGTCTGCCAAGAGTATGTTATGTTTCTAGTTATCAGCCCAGCCCTCCTTCTCTGCATTCCTAAGCTACTGAATCGCATCAATAGTTTCCGTCATGGTCTAGCCTTTATGTCTCCATGTAAGAGAAATACTGTATTCATATTCATAGAATATTCCTCGCACATGCAATACATTTAGAATAATGCATGCACCAGTCTTAGTGTCTGTTAGCCTTTACCCTGATAACTTTTGGATTCTATCAACATGTACTATAAACACCAGATACTAGATATGCCTAGGTACATGTCGCTCTGACCCTCCAGACTTTCGTCTCCTCTTCTAGTGCAGAAGTCATAGCCCCCAGTTCTCCCTGGTAACACGTCATTGCCAGTTTACGCGCACCGCTAGGTTAGAGGTCCCAGCTGCTCAGGTAGCCCCCTCCATGTTTCCGCCCCGTTTATGACATATTCTGTTACGTTTGCATCACATGTCTATGTATACGCCCTGTACACACCTCTTGTTACACCCACTTTATGCCTTATCTTTCGCGACTGCTACAAACTCCGCCTACTGCTACGCCTACTGTATTGAATGCAATGTAATTGTTTTTAGTATATATATTAATGCACTGTTATTAAAAGCCAGCCAATTCCCAGATCCTGCCCCCGGCAGCTGCCATCCTATTCCCGTGCAGGCTGTCCTGTTCCTGTCCTTTTATGCCTGATTAAAGCCTTTACACTCCAGCTACCTCGAATCTTGACTCTTATTTATTGAGCTACCTGTTTATTGATTATAGTCAAAAATAGATCCGGTAATAAATTATTTATTTACCACATAATGGCGCCCGAATAGGGACTTGCCCTTTCCCCACGCGCCGGAGAAGCCACGCAGGCCCCCTGATCCTCTGCAGCCGTGACGGAACCATACCGGCCACGTGCAGATACTTCTGCTTCAAGTATCCCTCAGGCCCACTGTGGTAAATAAATAATTTATTACCGGATCTATTTTTTACTATAATCAATAAACAGGTAGCTCAATAAATAAGAGTCAAGATTTGAGGTAGCTGGAGTTGACAGGCTTTAATCAGGCATAAAAGGACAGGAACAGGACAGCCTGCATGGGAATGGGATGGCAGCTGCCGGGGGCAGGATCTGGGAGCATAAGGTGTAACTTTTAATATGGGTGCACAGTATATATATCAAAAACAATTACATTGCATTCAATACAGTAGGCGTAGCAGTAGGCGGAGTTTGTAGCAGTCGCGAAAGATAAGGGCAACATGATGTAACAAGAAGGCGTGTACAGGGCGTATACATAGACATGAGCAGCTGGGACCTCTAACCTAGTGGTGCGCGTAAACTGGCAATGACGTGTTACCAGGGAGAACTGGGGGCTATGACTTCTGCACTAGAAGAGGAGACGAAAGTCTGGAGGGTCAGAGCGACATGTACCCAGGCATATCTAGTATCTGTTGTTTAGAGTACATGTTGATAGAATCCAAAAGTTATCAGGGTAAAGGCTAACAGACATTAAGACTGGTGCATGCATTATTCTATATGTAGTGCATGTGCGAGGAATATTCTATGAATATGAATACAGTATTTCTCTTACATGGAGACATAAAGGCTAGACCATGACGGAAACTATTGATGCGATTCAGTAGCTTAGGAATGCAGAGAAGGAGGGCTGGACTGATAACTAGAATCATAACATACTCTTGGCAGACTGGGAGGCAGAGCCAGGCCGAGCCGGGCACTGCGAGGCATGAAAGTAAGCTAAGGGTCAGGGATACAGGTGGGGGCTGTATCGCTCCTCGGAAAGGGTTCAGGAAACAGGAGCTGAATCTGAGTCCGGGCCCTTTTGAGGCCTAGAAACAGGGATAATTCAGTGAATTAACGTGCACACTGTAAAACGTGGCAACGTAGCTTTACATAGGCCTGATATTCGTTGTATTCACGAAAACTGGAAACTGGCATACTAGAGATGGACACAACTGTAATTGCGTCTTTAATCGATCAGAGGGGAATACATGCATATCGATCATGCACATATGGCATAAGATGGGGAACACGTAGGCACATATAACATGGCAAAATTTACTTTTCCACATTCCCTCCTTGTGCCCTACGTTTCCATCAGGAAACATCAATATTCATGATACCATCTATCATTTCATATAGCATCATTTGCTCGTCTCGAATTGTCTTGGAACGGGACTTAGGACTAGGAATACAAGAGGTAGCACAAATGCCGCAAATTGCAGGGCCACATTGTATACAGAGGCAGCAACTGAATATGATCATTACTGCAATACCTAGAAATGACAATACTTTCCATCCCCAGGCAGATATGATACTCCAGAGCCAACCGGACCATGTCCAGGTGCCTGGATTCTGGTGTAACTGATGGGCAATTTTATGAAGTCTGGTTATAGCTGAATAAACAGACGGCGCGTTATTAGGAATGAAAATGCAACAACTAGATCCGATGACTCTACATGCTCCTCCTCTATCGGCCAGTATGACGTCAAGAACGAGACGATTTTGGAGCACGACAAATCTCATAGCAGATTGCTCTTCGGTTAAGTTACCTAGAGCAGAAGTAGTCTCATTCACTACTGCTTCAAGGGTTCTGCTTAGTCTACGTATTAGCTTACTATTCTGGACAGGTCCTATAAAGAAGAAGAAACCTTTATTAAAGTCTTGATACTGTTCTAGAGTAGTTTCAGTTTGATCGACAATTGGGGACTCGATCTCCCTTCTATGCCTGACGTGTACTAGATGTGTGCTTCTGTGATAATCAGATGGGGCTAGGAAAACTGGTGGCAGTAGGAAGGCAATGTAACAGGTTCCATCCCAATCGAGGGGCAGACGAACATATGCGGTCTGACCACAAACAAAATAAGAATGACGTGAAGCTTTGAAAATAGATTTCCCACTGTCACTATACTTGACAGTAGTAGTACAATCACTATGTCCTACATGTGCGGAACCATTCTTTCTGACACATAATTCGCCTTTAACTGGTAGTACTGAAATAGCAGGTAAATCTGGAGTAGTATCAGACTGAACATTCAATACCATAAAATTCGAAGAATAATTACCTAAATTATAAACTTCATTTTCTAGATCTAACCCTGTTCTATGGGGAAGACCTTGCTTGTCTGGAAAACATGTTCTATTCAGAAGGGACATATCATTGGAGGATGACGTTAACGTGGACCATGCTCCACACGAACCATTATGTGAAAACGGATAAGGAAAGAGTGGCAGAACTCCCTTCGGTGTCTGGAAAGGGGGGAGTCGACCACACACCCAACAATTAGTGGCATTGCTGGTCTGGTGTGAATAGTGTAACATTCGGATGAATGTATTATTACGCATAGCAAGACGATAGGATAGCTCGTGAGGAGGCAGATCACTAAATGTGTGCTCTACGGTAGCATTAGAAAACTTATTTACATGAGGAATTGGGAAACATAAATGCAATGCATAACTTGTGCAGGTAACCATCAAACTTAGAAACAATAAGAAACTTAGAAAAACGATACATCGGATAGAGTTTTGACTAACTCTCTCACTATGGGGGTCTATCTCATACATGTCAGATACCTGTCTAACCGTTTCACCCGAGAGGGACTTAGACAATTAAACTGGCTGACTTATTTTACTAGACCGGAGCTTTAATTTATACTCCTGTTGCGGAGTTTTCTCTAACAGAGGAACTTTCAGTTCAGGATTTAGATCAATGTCTGGTTTCAGGCAGTCTTTGGAAATGGAACAGTCCTTAGAAGTGTCCTTTAAAAATGTCTTGGATCGGACTCCATGGAATTTCTTTACATGAGACAGATGGACCCAACCCTTGCGGCCTTCCAACTTCACGGCCGTACGGGTGGTCAGAAGGACAAGTCTCGGCTCCTTCCAACGAGGCTCCAGCGGACTTGAACGATCAAAGTTCCTGACCAATACGAGGCTTCCTGGAACGATTTCATGCGGTTTCACCTCGGTATTGTCTGGAAATGCAGCGGCAACCTGTGAACGACAAGAGTGTAGGGCAGACATCAAGGAAGCTAGGTAATCTGTCAGCATATTACTGGAAACATCTGTAATACTGCGGGGTCTAGGTGTACCCCACATGTTTGGGGGGCGGCCGAATACGACCTCATAAGGGGACAGACCTGATCTGGAATGTGCAACCATCCTCATGAAGAATAAAGCAACTGGCAGGGCAACTAGCCAGTCTACACCTTTCTCTTTACATGTCTTAGCAATACGGATTTTCAGGGTTTGATTATGTCTCTCTACGAGACCGGCTGCTTCAGGATGGCGCACACAATGGAACTTCCACTGGTATCCTAACAAAAGGGAAACATGTTTCATTAAGTCGGATGAGAATGGCTGGCCGTTATCAGAATACACGACCCTAGGGAGTCCATAACGGGGGAAGAATTCACGAACCAACTGCTTGGCAGTGGTCGCTGCTGTATAATCTGGAACTGGATATGCTTCTGTCCACCTGGACAAAGCGCATACAACTACGAGGACATACTTGAAACCTCGACATCGCTCCATCTGAATATAATCCATCTGGAGGACTTCAAAAGGGTGGTCAGGAGGTTGGAATCCACCTTGTTCCACCGGGACACTTTTACCTGGATTGAACTGACAACATATCATACAGGTACGGACTTTCTGCTTGGCTGCAGCTCGTAAGTGCTTGTTGAACCAGAGGTTCTGAATACTGTCTAACATGGCTTTTTCTCCTAGGTGTGCTGGACTATGTGCGGTATTGATAATGACTTGAACCATAGAGTCGGGGAGAAACCATGTGGCTTTTCCCTTCGTCACCCATCCTTGATCTGTCTGGACCCCTCCTTGTTCGGACCATTTCTTGATTTCTTCAGGAGTAGCATGTAATTGTATGTCTATGACATCTTGTGTAGGGTCCTTGACTGTCATACAAGTAGTCGGATCTGGGGTGAGTGTCTGTGTCGTGTTAACTGGAATGTCTGGAGTCTGAGCTGTAAGCTTGGCTGTTCGATCTGCTAGATCGTTACCTTGGGAAATAATGTCAGTAACTTTCGTATGTGCTTTGCACTTCATGATAGCGATAGCTGTCGGTAAATGTATTGCATCTAACAGAGCTTGAATGAGGAGACCATGCTGAATCTTGGTTCCATGAGAAGTCATGAAACCTCTCTCCTGCCAGAGTACTCCGAAGTCGTGTACAACTCCGAATGCGTAACTTGAATCTGTATATATGTTTACTTTCAGGTTCTTGGCACGTATGCAGGCTTGGGTCAGAGCTACTAGCTCCGCTGCTTGAGCAGACAGGGTGTCAATACGATGTGTTTCAATAACTTCAGTGTCAGTAGTCACTGCATACGCGGCTACTAGTTCTCCTGTACTAGTTCTCATACATGAACCGTCCACATAAAGTGTCAGGTCGGGATTAGGTAATGCAATGTCTGTCAGGTCTTGTCTTGGCTTAGTCATAGTGTTAACAACTTCCAGACAGTCATGTGTGGCAGGATTTGAAGTAACTGACGGTAACAGTGTAGCAGGATTTAAAATGTTTGCAGCGTCTGATTTCTATGTGTGGCTGGAACAGTGTCAGTTCATAACCTGTTAAACGTGCAATTGTCAAGTGTTGAGTCTGTGTTCGGTTTAAAAGAACTTCCACGGAGTGTGGAACCTGTACTGTCAAGGAGTGTCCTAATACTATGGAATCACTTTGTCTGATAGCTAGAGCTGTGGCTGCAACTGACTTGAGGCACGCAGGCAGAGCCTGGGCTACTGGATCTAATGTGCTCGAAAAATAAGCACAGGGTTTGTACTGACCTGCTTGATCTTGTGTGAGAACAGATAATGCAGTACCATCACGTTCTGTGACAAAAAGTGTAAAAGGCTTACTGTAGTTCGGTGTAGCTAGAACAGGTGCTTGGCATAAGGCTTTCTTTAATTCATTAAAACTAAGTGTCTGTTCAGATGTCCAAGGGAGGACAGTCGATACGGCTGCCTCCTGTGTCGTTAACTGCATCAGTGGCTTTGCTAGAAATGCATACTGAGGAATCCATTGTCTGCAGTAAGAAGTGAGGCCAATAAAAGCTCGTACCTCCTTCTGTGTCTTGGGCTGTGGAAGACTCGCTATTAACTGGATACGATCTGGTGTCAACTGCCTACCCCACTTGGACAGTAAGTGACCTAAGTAGATCACTTGCTGGACACAGAACTGGAGCTTTGAAGGGGACACCTTGTGCCCCATCTCGGCCAGAAAATACAGAACTGTAAGTGACGCTCGTTCGCAGTCACGTTCAGAACGGGCTGTGATCAGTAGATCATCGACATACTGGAGCAGGGCAGTGTCAGTGGGCATGTGAATATTGTCTAGTTGTCTTTTAAGTGCTTGACTGTAAATACTAGGACTTTCTGTGAAACCTTGAGGAGCTCGTGTGAATTTATAGCTCCTTCCATTTAAACAAAAACCAAAAAGGTACTGGCTGTCTGCATGAATGGGAACACTGAAAAATGCATTCTTGAGGTCTATGACAGTGAAAAATGTAGCTTCAGAATCAATAGCTGTCAATAGGGAAGAAATATCTGGGACTACTAGATACTGGGGTATGATACATTTATTAAGCTCTCGAAGGTCAATCACTAATCGATATACTGGAGGTGCATTTGGATCAGTACGTTTCATGACTGGAATGATAGGAGAATTACAAACATTGGAGTCAGTTTCTACAACCACTCCTTGAGCAATAAGCTCGTCAATAATTTTGGATAAGGCTGCTACAGCCTCAGGTGGCAATCTGTACTGTCTGATTCGTGGCAAGACTATACCTTGCTTGAGGGTCACACGATGGGGTGTGATTTGCATAAAACCTACATCAGTTGGACCTTGCGCCCATAAATGCTGCGGTACATTGGATAATCTTGGATCAAAATCGCGTAATACATAGTGACCTTTGAAGTCACGTAAAAACAATCGGACTCCTTCTGGGGAACAGCAAATTACTGCACCTAATTCCTTCAGTGTTTTAATGCCTAACAACTTTTCTGGACATGATTTCGTAAGTAACAAATCAGTAGTTCGGGACAATGGACCAACTTCTAGGGAAACTGGTTTTGAGATTTCATTAACAATTGGCTTTCCTGAAAATCCAAGGGAAACATTTTTAGAGCCTGAGAGCGGAGCCCCTGGAACCTCGTCATGACTGATAGTAGTCCTACTTGCCCCTGTATCAATCAGAAACTTTCTGTCTTTCCCTAATACTTGACTGTGTACATAGGGACCCTCTTGATCTACAGGTATCTCGATGAGAGGCAACCCTACCTCCCTCTCTAGGCTGTTTCATGAATACTGTTGATACTCTGGATACTCTGTCTGAGCATACTGGTACATTTGCTGTGTAACATGCTGTGTTGCAGCGATAGGCTGCGGTGCTGGAACTGTCTGTTGTGCATTCTGCGGTGACTGAGAAGTCTGTGAAACTTGTTCTTGTCTAGGCGGACGTGGTCTTTCTTTAGTCTTACCAGTAGCTATGTTGTGTTTCAGAACTGCACACTCGTTTATAAAATGACCTGGTTGTTTACAATAATTGCAAGTCCCTTTAACGGGAGCTGCAGGATGACTGGCTTGATTCGGACCCCTCTTCTGACTGTCTTGTGGAACAGATTGTGCAACTAGTACTTTCATTTTCGTGTCTTTCATACGTCTCCTTTCGTGTTCTTGCTCTTCCCTGATTCTGTTCTGGTGATACTGGAGCATCTGGAGCATTTGTGACGGGGTATTAGCTTGCCAAGTACTTTCGACTTTTAAAACTCGATTTTTAACTTGGGGGCTTGAATTCTCGACTAGTTTAGTAACAAAAAGATGAGGGTATGACTCACTACCTGTCTTCAAACCACTGTTAATTATAAAACATTTTTCAAATCTAGAATAAAAATCACTAGTGTCTTCATCCTGTTTCTGTTTACATGCTGAAATTGCATCCCAATCTTCCTTTTTCGTGGCTAGTAACCTTGGCAAGACTTGTATCAATAACTCGGGCAATTCTTTACATTTGTCCCCAAGACCGGTACCTGGTACTCGTATTTTATCTTCAGCTTCTAGAGCTGTCCAATCAATCTTTTTCTCTCCCACTTCCCATTCTTTTTCCTTGAGTTTTTCATATACCCCTGCGGGCAGCAGGACCTTTAGCATTTTAATAATATCTGGATACGTGTATTCTCCCATTCTGAGCATGTCTTTTAATTCTCGATGGAACCCTGCTGGATCTTTGTCGTGACAGGGAATTAACTTTTTCATCTCTAAGAGTTCCATCTTTGTAATAGGGGTGTAAACAAATACTCGTTGCATTTCACCACCCGCTGTCCTAACTGGGTGTACTTCTCGTAACGGATGCTGTCTTTCCATGTAAAATGGTTTACTTTCTGGAGGTGAGGCGTGAACAAAATGCGGGTTCAGAAACGTTCGATATTTGTGGCGCTGTTCTAGAATGACACTAATTAAATCTGTACCTAAACCTTTCCATCTATACTGGAGTAACTCGTTCAGAACATCATGTAACGGACCTGGATCAGAATGTTGTCCCTCATACAGCGTAATGAGATGCTGGATCATATACATACCCACCAGTCGCTGCTCGGCTGGGGGCAGTTTCAGAAACATTTGTGCCACTATTTCGTCTGGAAAAGTGGTAGAATCAGTAGCCCACCGGACTGCTGATCGGGCTAGTTCTTGTTCATGCATGGTACTAAGTTCACTATAACCGATTCGTGATTTCAGAATGTGATCGGTAGCTTGAAATACTTGTTCAAGAGAATCTTGTTCTGGTGCTGGAAGATGAAAAACTTTCTTGTGTTCTAGGCGTGAATGTCGGTCTGGAAATCTAGATTTACCTACATACGCTATTCTGGCGGTATTCTCGTCTTCTACTTCTTCGGTATCAGTATTATCTTCTTTCTCGCTTACTTGTGCTGCTTTACGATTTTCGTGTAACCTTATTATTTCCTTACGAATTTTCTTGTACATACTGTCTATACTACTGAGTGTCTTGTGTCTACCCTCGGCTATATGGTCACTCCACCTGGTCAGGACTTTCATTTCTTCCGGATCTTTATCCGGATAATCTTGTTCTCTTATTAAACAATTAATTAGAAATTTTAATAGCATGAGCTGGGTCTCAGCTTTCCTTAGAGACATAATTTCGCCAATACTTTCTGGATCATCTCCTGTACGGATGAAACGATATATTCTGTCTAGATCTTCTTTCATATTCGGTAGGGTGTCCAAATACTCGGTCACCCGTCTTACACACAATGAATATATAACCATATTATCATCGCCTGGGACTGGATCATAACGGCATTCGGTAAGAGCTCGCTTGATATCTGCAACGGACTGATGTTTGGGCGTACGCTGTAACGCACGTTCATGTAACTCGACTAACGTTACACGTTTGTGTGGCGGCGGGGTACCAGGAGGACCTCCTCCCGCGGCCCCTAAACTGGAATCGTCGACTGATACTCTTCGTGCTGGCAGAGTGACCGATGTAGCAGGAACTTGTACTATAGGCTGGACCGGGGGTACCGTAACAGGTGCTGTAACAGGTGCCCCGGTGGCTGGAGGAACAGAAATGACATTATTTACAGGAGCTGGCGGAACAGGATTTGCATATTCTGGGACTGTGTCGTCCAAATAGGACGAGAGAAAAATATCAGCTGCGGTCGGTTTGTGACGTAGCTTAATCGGAACTAGTGGCGGCGGAAAATTACATGGTGCTTCCGGGGTTGCTTTTGGCAAGCCCTCGGCAAAAAGAGGATACATACCCTTAATGAGGGCATTTCTCTGTCTGTCTGACTGTTCGGCTTTAACTCGTTCACCTATTTCGATTAATTCCCTTTCTTGGGCTCTTTCTGAGGATTCCCTACTTAACTCTGACTTTCTGATTTCTTTTTCGGTTCTTTTATGAGATTCTTTGCGCCATAACTCGATGGCATCTTTCTGGGACTGTCTGGCTTTCTTTTTCCATAATGCTTCTTCTACTCGCATGATGCACTCGGCATCCCACGTACCTGATACGGGCCATCTATACTTTTCTTCTAATTCTTTGGTGTACTCCACCCATAAGTCTAGATATAATATGGCACTTATGCCATGCTTTTGATACATAAAATGACCTGGACTGTCCCTAGGCGGGACAGGAACTGCTTCTTCGAGCAGACCTTTTCTGGTTTTTAACTGACGTAACTTCGTGAACAGAGGCATAACTTAGACTGGAGTCTGGACACAATACAATACACGATAAACACAATAATGACTTTAAGAAAACAAATCACTCATACCACGACATTGAAGACACATGAAATAACATTTAAAATAACAGTTCGGACAGAATATTACCTGAAATACTGAAAACAGAACACATGAATTTCTCGAGAACAGAACTTACTAGAACAGAAACTTTACTAGAATGACTGGATGCACTGCTAAACAGCACGAAACTTACCGGTCCCATAAAGAGACACGTCAGGACCCGCGTCCACCTAAGTGAACACTTCGTGTTGGATTTGCGTACCCAAACCCACGGACCAGAGACAAAATTAATTGACCCTGTCTAGATACTACCCCAGCAACGGTACTCACCGGGCAGCAAGAACGGAAGGCCTCGGACTGGACTGGACTGCTACGACGACGGACGGACGAACTTCGGACTTCAGTTACAGGTGGGCCTCCGGATACCTCGGACCTTGGACTCTCGGCTTGGGCTCTGGTCGGGACTCGCCGCGTTCCTCCACCGCCTCGTCTGGACGCTGGACCGCAACCTCCGTCTCCTCCGTGGGCCTGAGGGATACTTGAAGCAGAAATATCTGCACGTGCACGGTATGGTTCCGTCACGGCTGCAGAGGATCAGGGGGCCTGCGTGGCTTCTCCGGCGCGTGGGGAAAGGGCAAGTCCCTATTCGGGCGCCATTATGTGGTAAATCAATAATTTATTACCGGATCTATTTTTTACTATAATCAATAAACAGGTAGCTCAATAAATAAGAGTCAAGATTCGAGGTAGCTGGAGTTGACAGGCTTTAATCAGGCATAAAAGGACAGGAACAGGACAGCCTGCATGGGAATGGGATGGCAGCTGCCGGGGGCAGGATCTGGGAGCACAAGGGGTAACTTTTAATATGGGTGCACAGTATATATATCAAAAACAATTACATTGCATTCAATACAGTAGGCGTAGCAGTAGGCGGAGTTTGTAGCAGTCGCGAAAGATAAGGGCAACATGATAAAACAAGAAGGCGTGTACAGGGCGTATACATAGACATGTGATGCAAACGTAACAGAATATGTCATAAACGGGGCGGAAACATGGAGGGGGCTACCTGAGCAGCTGGGACCTCTAACCTAGTGGTGCGCGTAAACTGGCAATGACGTGTTACCAGGGAGAACTGGGGGCTATGACTTCTGCACTAGAAGAGGAGACGAAAGTCTGGAGGGTCAGAGCGACATGTACCCAGGCATATCTAGTATCTGTTGTTTAGAGTACATGTTGATAGAATCCAAAAGTTATCAGGGTAAAGGCTAACAGACATTAAGACTGGTGCATGCATTATTCTATATGTAGTGCATGTGCGAGGAATATTCTATGAATATGAATACAGTATTTCTCTTACATGGAGACATAAAGGCTAGACCATGACGGAAACTATTGATGCGATTCAGTAGCTTAGGAATGCAGAGAAGGAGGGCTGAACTGATAACTAGAATCATAACATACTCTTGGCAGACTGGGAGGCAGAGCCAGGCCGAGCCGGGCACTGCGAGGCATGAAAGTAAGCTAAGGGTCAGGGATACAGGTGGGGGCTGTATCGCTCCTCGGAAAGGGTTCAGGAAACAGGAGCTGAATCTGAGTCCGGGCCCTTTTGAGGCCTAGAAACAGGGATAATTCAGTGAATTAACGTGCACACTGTAAAACGTGGCAACGTAGCTTTACATAGGCCTGATATTCGTTGTATTCACGAAAACTGGAAACTGGCATACTAGAGATGGACACAACTGTAATTGCGTCTTTAATCGATCAGAGGGGAATACATGCATATCGATCATGCACATATGGCATAAGATGGGGAACACGTAGGCACATATAACATGGCAAAATTTACTTTTCCACACCACGGAGGAGACGGAGGTTGCGGTCCAGCGTCCAGACGAGGCGGTGGAGGAACGCGGCGAGTCCCGACCAGAGCCCAAGCCGAGAGTCCAAGGTCCGAGGTATCCGGAGGCCCACCTGTAACTGAAGTCCGAAGTTCGTCCGTCCGTCGTCGTAGCAGTCCAGTCCAGTCCGAGGCCTTCCGTTCTTGCTGCCCGGTGAGTACCGTTGCTGGGGTAGTATCTAGACAGGGTCAATTAATTTGTCTCTGGTCCGTGGGTTTGGGTACACAGATCCAACACGAAGTGTCCACCTAGGTGGATGCGGGTCCTGACGTGTCTCTTTATGAGACCGGTAAGTTTCGTACTGTTTTAGCAGTGCATCTAGTCATTCCAGTAAGTTCTGTTCTGTTCTCGAGAAATTCATGTGTTTCTGTTTTCAGTATTCCAGGTAGTATTCTGTCCGAACTGTTATTTTAAATGTTATTTCATGTGTTTTCAATGTTGTGGTATGAGTGATTTGTTTTCAAGTTATTATTGTGTTTATCGTGTATTGTATTTGTGTCCAGATTCCAGTCTAAATCATGCCTCTGTTCTCGAAGTTACGTCAGTTAAAAACCAGAAAAGGTCTGCTCGAAGAAGCAGTTCCTGTCTCGCCTAGGGACAGTCCAGGTCATTTTATGTATCATAAGCATGGCATAAGTGCCATATTATATCTAGACTTATGGGTCGAGTATACTAAAGATCTAGAAGAGAAATATAGATGGCCTGTATCAGGTACATGGGATGCCGAGTGCATCATGCGAGTAGAAGAAGCATTATGGAAAAAGAAATCCAGACAGTCCCAGAAAGATGCCATCGAGTTATGGCGCAAAGAATCTCATAAAAGAACCGAAAAAGAAATCAGAAAGTCAGAATTAAGTAGAGAATCCTCAGAAAGAGCCCAAGAAAGGGAATTAATCGAAGTAGGTGAACGAGTTAAAGCCGAACAGTCAGACAGACAGAGAAATGCCCTTATTAAGGGTATGTATCCTCTTCTTGCCGAGGGCTTGCCAAAAGCAACCCCGGAAGCACCATGTAATTTTCCGCCGACATTGGTTCCGATTAAGCTACGTCACAAACCGACCGCAGCTGATATTTTTCTCTCGTCCTATTTGGACGACACAGTCCCAGAATATGCAAATCCTGTTCCGCCAGCTCCTGTAAATAATGTAATTCCTGTTCCTCCAGCCACCGGGGCACCTGTTACAGCACCTGTTACGGTACCCCCGGTCCAGCCCGTAGTACAAGTTCCCGCTACATCGGTCACTCTGCCAGCACGAAGAGTATCAGTCGACGATTCTAGTATAGGGGCCGCGGGGGGAGGTCCTCCTGGTACCCCGCCGCCACACAAACGTGTAACGTTAGTCGAGTTACATGAACGTGCGTTACAGCGTACGCCCAAATATCAGTCCGTTGCAGATATCAGACGAGCTCTCACCGAATGCCGTTATGATCCAGTCCCAGGCGATGATAATATGGTTATATATTCATTGCGTGTAAGACGGGTGACCGAGTATTTGGACACCCTACCGAATATGAAAGAAGATCTAGACAGAATATATCGTTTCATCCGTACAGGAGATGATCCAGAAAGTATTGGCGAAATCATGTCTCTAAGGAAAGCTGAGACCCAGCTCATGCTATTAAAATTTCTAATCAATTGTTTAGTAAGGGAACAAGATTGTCCGACTAAAGATCTGATCGAAATGAGAATTCTGACAAAGTGGAGTGATCATATAGCCGAGGGAAGACACAAGACACTCAGTAGTATAGAGAGTATGTACAAGAAAATTCGTAAGGAAATAATAAGGTTACACGAGAAACGCAAAGCAGCACAAGTAAGCGAGAAAGAAGACAACACTGATACTGAAGAGGTAGAAGACGAGAATACCGCCAGAATAGCGTATGTAGGTAAATTTAGACTTCTAGACCGACATTCACGCCTAGAACACAAGAAAGTTTTTCACCTTCCAGCACTAGAACAAGAGAATATTGAACAAGTATTTCAAGCTACCGATCACATTCTGAAATCACGTATCGGTTATAGTGAACTTAGTACCATGCATGAACTAGAACTAGCCCGATCAGCAGTCCGATGGACTACTGATTCTACCACTTTTCCAGATGAAATAGTGGCACAAATGTTTCTGAAACTGCCCCCAGCCGAGCAGCGACTGGTGGGTATGTATATGATCCAGCACCTCATTACACTGTATGAGGGACAACATTCTGATCCAGGTCCGTTACATGATGTTCTGAACGAGTTACTCCAATATAGATGGAGAGGTCTAGGTACCGATTTAATTAGTATTATTCTAGAACAGCGCCACAAATATAGAACGTTCCTGAATCCGCATTTTGTTCATGTCTCACCTCCGGAAAGTAAATCATTTTACATAGATAGACAGCATCCGTTACGAGAAGTACACCCAGTTAGGACAACGGGTGGTGAAATGCAACGAGTATTTGTTTACACCCCTATCACAAAGATGGAACTCTTAGAGATGAAGAAATTAATTCCTTGTCACGACAAAGATCCAACAGGGTTCCATCGAGAATTGAAAGACATGCTCCGTATGGGAGAATACACGTATCCAGATGTCATTAAAATGCTAAAGGTCCTGTTGCCCGCAGGGGTATATGAAAAACTCAAGGAAAAAGAATGGGAGGTGGGAGAGAAAAAGATTGATTGGACAGCTCTAGAAGCTGAAGATAAAATACGAGTACCAGGTACCGGTCTTGGGGACAAATGTAAAGAATTGCCCGAGTTATTGATACAAGTTTTGCCAAGGTTATTATCCACGAAAAAGGAAGATTGGGATGCAATCTCAGCATGTAAACAGAAACAGGATGAAGACACTAGTGATTTTTATACCAGATTTGAAAAATGCTTTATTATTAACAGTGGTTTGAAGACAGGTAGCGAGTCATACCCTCATCTTTTTGTTACTAAACTAGTCGAGAATTCAAGCCCACAAGTTAAAAATCGAGTTTTGAAAGTCGAAAGTACCTGGCAAGCTAGTACCCCGTCACAAATGCTTCAAATGCTCCAGTATCACCAGAATAGAATCAGGGAAGAGCAAGAACACGAAAGGAGACGTATGAAAGACACGAAAATGAAAGTACTAGTTGCACAATCTGTTCCACAAGACAGTCAGAAGAGGGGTCCGAATCAAGCCAGTCATCCTGCAGCTCCCGTTAAAGGGACATGCAATTATTGTAAACAGCCAGGTCATTTTATAAACGAGTGTGCAGTTCTGAAACACAACATAGCAACTGGTAAAACTAAAGAAAGACCACGTCCGCCTAGACAAGAACAAGTTTCACAGACTTCTCAGTCACCACAGAATGCACAACAGATAGTTCCAGCACCGCAGCCTATCGCTGCAACACAGCATGTTACACAGCAAATGTACCAGTATGCTCAGACAGAGTATCCAGAGTATCAACAGTATTCATGAAACAGCCTAGAGAGGGAGGTAGGCTTGCCTCTCATCGAGATACCTGTAGATCAAGAGGGTCCCTATGTGCACAGTCAAGTATTAGGGAAAGACAGAAAGTTTTTGATTGATACAGGGGCAAGTAGGACTACTATCAGTCATGACGAGGTTCCAGGGGCTCCGCTCTCAGGCTCTAGAAATGTTTCCCTTGGATTTTCAGGAAAGCCTATTGTTAACGAGATTTCAAAGCCAGTTACTCTAGAAGTTGGTCCATTGTCCCGAACTACTGATTTGTTACTTACGAAGTCATGTCCAGAAAATTTGTTAGGCATTAAAACATTGAAAGAATTAGGTGCAGTAATTTGCTGCTCTCCAGAAGGAATACGATTGTTTTTGCGTGACTTTAAAGGTCACTATGTATTACGCGATTTTGATCCAAGATTATCCAATGTACCGCAGCATTTATGGGCGCAAGGTCCAACTGATGTAGGTTTTATGCAAATCACACCCCATCGTGTGACTCTCAAGCAAGGTATAGTCTTGCCACGAATCAGACAATATAGATTGCCACCTGAGGCTGTAGCAGCCTTATCCAAAATTATTGACGAGCTTATTGTTCAAGGAGTGGTTGTAGAAACTGACTCCAATGTATGTAATTCTCCTATCATCCCAGTCATGAAACGTACTGATCCAAATGCACCTCCAGTATATCGATTAGTGATTGACCTTCGAGAACTTAATAGATGTATCATACCCCAGTATCCAGTAGTCCCAGATATTTCATCCCTATTGACAGCCATTGATTCTGAAGCTACATTTTTCACTGTCATCGACCTCAAGAATGCATTTTTCAGTGTCCCCATTCATCCAGACAGCCAGTACCTTTTCGGTTTTTGTTTAAATGGAAGGAGCTATAAATTCACACGAGCTCCTCAAGGTTTCACAGAAAGTCCTAGTATTTACAGTCAAGCACTTAAAAGACAACTAGACAATATCCACATGCCAACTGACACTGCCCTGCTCCAGTATGTCGATGATCTACTGATCACAGCCCGTTCTGAACGTGACTGCGAACGAGCGTCACTTACAGTTCTGTATTTTCTGGCCGAGATGGGGCACAAGGTGTCCCCTTCGAAGCTTCAGTTCTGTGTCCAGCAAGTGATCTACTTAGGCCACTTACTGTCCAAGTGGGGTAGGCAGTTGACACCAGACTGTATCCAGTTGATAGCGAGTCTTCCACAGCCCAAGACACAGAAGGAGGTACGTGCTTTTATTGGCCTCACTTCTTACTGCAGACAATGGATTCCTCAGTATGCATTTCTAGCCAAGCCACTGATACAGTTAACGACACAGGAGGCAGCCGTATCGACTGTCCTCCCTTGGACATCTGAACATACACTTAGTTTTAATGAATTAAAGAAAGCCTTATGCCAAGCACCTGTTCTAGCTACACCGAACTACAGTAAGCCTTTTACACTTTTTGTCACAGAACGTGATGGTACTGCATTATCTGTTCTCACACAAGATCAAGCAGGACAGTACAAGCCTTGTGCTTATTTTTCGAGCACATTAGATCCAGTAGCCCAGGCTTTGCCTGCGTGCCTCAAGTCAGTTGCAGCCACAGCTCTAGCTATCAGACAAAGTGATTCCATAGTATTAGGACACTCCTTGACAGTACAAGTTCCACACTCTGTGGAAGTTCTTTTAAACCGAACACAGACACAGCACTTGACCATTGCACGTTTAACAGGTTATGAACTGACACTGTTCCAGCCACACATAGAAATCAGACGCTGCAACGTTCTAAATCCTGCTACCCTGTTACCATCAGTTACTTCAAATCCTGCCACACATGACTGTGTGGAAGTCATTAATACTATGACTAAGCCAAGACAAGATCTGACAGACATTGCATTACCTAACCCCGACCTGACACTTTATGTGGACGGTTCATGTATGAGAACTAGTACAGGAGAACTAGCAGCCGCGTACGCAGTGACTACTGACACTGAAGTTATAGAAACACACCGTATTGACATCCTGTCTGCTCAAGCAGCAGAGCTAGTTGCTCTGACCCAAGCCTGCATACATGCCAAGAACCTGAAAGTAAAAACATATATACAGATTCACGTTACGCATTCGGAGTTGTACACGACTTCGGAGTACTCTGGCAGGAGAGAGGTTTCATGACTTCTCATGGAACCAAGATTCAGCATGGTCTCCTCATTCAAGCTCTGTTAGATGCAATACATTTACCGACAGCTATCGCTATCATGAAGTGCAAAGCACATACGAAAGTTACTGATATCATTTCCCAAGGTAACGATCTAGCAGACCGAACAGCCAAGCTTACAGCTCAGACACCAGACATTCCAGTTAACAAGACACAGACATTTACTCCAGATCCGATTACATGTATGACAGTTAAGGACCCTACACAAGATGTCATAGACATACAGTTACATGCTACTCCCGAAGAAATAAAGAAATGGTCCGAACAAGGAGGGGTCCAGACAGATCAGGGATGGGTGACGAAGGGAAAAGCCACATGGTTTCTCCCCGACTCTATGGTTCAAGTCATTATCAATACTGCACATAGTCCAGCACACCTAGGAGAAAAAGCCATGTTAGACAGTATACAGAACCTCTGGTTCAACAAGCATTTACGAGCTGCAGCCAAGCAGAAAGTCCGTACCTGTATGATATGTTGCCAGTTCAATCCAGGTAAAAGTGTCCCGGTGGAACAAGGTGGATTCCAACCTCCTGACCACCCTTTTGAAGTCCTCCAGATGGATTATATTCAGATGGAGCGATGTCGAGGTTTCAAGTATGTCCTTGTAGTTGTATGCGCTTTGTCCAGGTGGACAGAAGCATATCCAGTTCCAGATTACACAGCAGCGACCACTGCCAAGCAGTTGGTTCGTGAATTTTTTCCCCGTTATGGACTCCCTAGGGTCGTGTATTCTGATAACGGCCAGCCATTCTCATCCGAGTTAATGAAACATGTTTCCCTTCTGTTAGGGTACCAGTGGAAGTTCCATTGTGTGCGCCATCCTGAAGCAGTCGGTCTCGTAGAGAGACATAACCAGACCCTGAAAATCCGTATTGCCAAGACATGTAAAGAGAAAGGTGTAGACTGGCTAGTTGCCCTGCCAGTTGCTTTATTCTTTATGCGGATGGTTGCACATTCCAGATCAGGTCTGTCCCCGTACGAGGTCGTATTCGGCCGCCCCCCAAATATGTGGGGTACACCTAGACCCCGCAGTATTACAGATGTTTCCAGCAATATGTTGACAGATTACCTAGCTTCCTTGATGTCTGCCCTACACTCTTGTCGTTCACAGGTTGCCGCTGCATTTCCAGACAATACTGAAGTGAAACCGCACGAGGTCATACCAGGGGACCTCGTCCTTGTAAGGAACTTTGATCGTTCACGGCCGTGAAGTTGGAGGGCCGCAAGGGGTGGGTCCATCTGTCTCATCTAAAGAAGTTCCATGGAGTCCGAAAAAAAACATTTGCAAAGGACATTTCTAAAGACTGCCTGAAACCAGACACTGATTTGAATCCTGAACTGAAAGTTCCTCTGTTAGAGAAAACTCCGCAACAGGAGTATAAGTTAAAGCTCCGGTCTAGTAAAATAAGTCAGCCAGTTTAATTGTCTAAGTCCCTCTCGGGTGAAACGGTTAGACAGGTATCTGACATGTATGAGATAGACCCCCATAGTGAGAGAGTTAGTCAAAACTCTATACGATGTATCGTCATTCTAAGTTTCCTATTGTTTCTAAGTTTGATGGTTACCTGCACAAGTTATGCATTACATTTATGTTTTCCAATTTCGCATATAAATAAGTTTGCTAATGCTACAGTAGAACACACATTTAGTGATCTGCCTCCTCACGAGCTATCCTATCATCTTGCTATGCGTAATAATACATTCATCCGAATGTTACACTATTCACACCAGACCAGCAATGCCACTAATTGTTGGGTGTGTGGTCGACTCCCCCCTTTCCAGACACCGAAGGGAGTTCTGCCACTCTTTCCTTATCCGTTTTCACATAATTGTTCGTGTGGAGCATGGTCCATGTTAACGTCATCTTCAAATGATATGTCCCTTCTGAATAGAACATGTTTTCCAGACAAGCAAGGTCTCACCCATAAAACAGGGTTAGATCTAGAAAATGAAGTATATAATTTAGGTAATTATTCTTCGAATTTTATGGTATTGAATGTTCAGTCTGATACTACTCCAGACTTACCTGCTATTTCAGTACTACCAGTCAAAGGCGAATTATGTGTCAGAAAGAATGGTTCCGCACATGTAGGACATAGTGATTGTACTACTACTGTCAAGTATAGTGACAGTGGGAAATCTATTTTCAAAGCATCACGTCATTCTTATTTTGTTTGTGGTCAGACCGCATATGTTCGTCTGCCCCTCGATTGGGATGGAACATGTTACATTGCCTTCCTACTGCCACCAGTTTTTCTAGCCCCATCTGATTATCATAGAAACACACATCTAGTACAGGTCAGACATAGAAGGGAGATTGAGTCCCCGATTGTCGATCAAACTGAAACTACTCTAGAACAATATCAAGATTTCAATAAAGGTTTCTTCTTCTTTATAGGACCTATCCAGAATAGTAAGTTAATACGTAGACTAACCAGAACCCTTGAAGCAGTAGTGAATGAGACTACTTCTGCTCTAGGTAACTTAACCGAAGAGCAATCTGCTATGAGATTTGTCGTGCTCCAAAATCGTCTCGTTCTTGACGTCATACTGGCCGATAGAGGAGGAGCATGTAGAGTCATCGGATCTAGTTGCTGCATTTTCATTCCTAATAACGCGCCGTCTGTTTATTCAGCTATAACCAGACTTCATAAATGTGCCCATCAGTTACACCAGAATCCAGGCACCTGGACATGGTCCGGTTGGCTCTGGAGTATCATATCTGCCTGGGGATGGAAAGTATTGTCATTTCTAGGTATTGCAGTAATGATCCTATTCAGTTGCTGCCTCTGTATACAATGTGGCCCTGCGATTTGCGGCATTTGTGCTACCTCTTGTATTCCTAGTCCTAAGTCCCGTTCCAAGACAATTCGAGACGAGCAAATGATGCTATATGAAATGATAGATGGTATCATGAATATTGATGTTTCCTGATGGAAACGTAGGGCACAAGGAGGGAATGTGGAAAAGTAAATTTCGCCATGTCACATGTGCCTACGTGTTCCCCATCTTATGTTATATGTGCATGATCGATATGCATGTATTCCCCTCTGATCGATTAAAGACGCAATTACAGTTGTGTCCATCTCTAGTATGCCAGTTTCCAGTTTTCGTGAATATAACGAATATCAGGCCTATGTAAAGCTACGTTGCCACGTTTTACAGTGTGCACGTTAATTCATTGAATTGTCCCCGTTTCTAGGCCTCAAAAGGGCCCGGACTCAGATTCAGCTCCTGTTTCCTGAACTCTCCGAGGAGCGATACCGCCCCCACCTGTATCCCTGACCCTTCACTTACTTTCATGCCTCGCAGTGCCCGGCTAGGCCTGGCTCTGCCTCCCAGTCTGCCAAGAGTATGTTATGTTTCTAGTTATCAGTCCAGCCCTCCTTCTCTGCATTCCTAAGCTACTGAATCGCATCAATAGTTTCCGTCATGGTCTAGCCTTTATGTCTCCATGTAAGAGAAATACTGTATTCATATTCATAGAATATTCCTCGCACATGCAATACATTTAGAATAATGCATGCACCAGTCTTAGTGTCTGTTAGCCTTTACCCTGATAACTTTTGGATTCTATCAACATGTACTATAAACACCAGATACTAGATATGCCTAGGTACATGTCGCTCTGACCCTCCAGACTTTCGTCTCCTCTTCTAGTGCAGAAGTCATAGCCCCCAGTTCTCCCTGGTAACACGTCATTGCCAGTTTACGCGCACCGCTAGGTTAGAGGTCCCAGCTGCTCAGGTAGCCCCCTCCATGTTTCCGCCCCGTTTATGACATATTCTGTTACGTTTGCATCACATGTCTATGTATACCCCCTGTACACACCTCTTGTTACACCCACTTTATGCCTTATCTTTTGCGACTGCTACAAACTCCGCCTACTGCTACGCCTACTGTATTGAATGCAATGTAATTGTTTTTAGTATATATATTAATGCACTGTTATTAAAAGCCAGCCAATTCCCAGATCCTGCCCCCGGCAGCTGCCATCCTATTCCCGTGCAGGCTGTCCTGTTCCTGTCCTTTTATGCCTGATTAAAGCCTGTACACTCCAGCTACCTCGAATCTTGACTCTTATTTATTGAGCTACCTGTTTATTGATTATAGTCAAAAATAGATCCGGTAATAAATTATTTATTTACCACAAGCCTTTGAGGCATTAACAAGCCCGTGTAATTTAACTACCGTGGCATTAGATCCAAAATGGATACAATGGGAAAATTCTCTTGCTACAGACAAAGTGAAATACTATTTTGACCCGGAAATGAAAAACTTGAAATATCTAACATATGAAAGAGAATATCATCTGCCAATCGAAATTCTGCTTCTACAACAGTACACCTGTGTAATATATACAGACGGATATGCACAACCCTCAGTTTGGGGAAAACAAGCCTATAACGCTACATGCAAGGTTGTTAAATGCCGGTGGCGCGGAGGTAAATTGATGCCACTGGTAACAATTTCACAATCTGTAAAAGACAATTCAGGTCAACAAACTGAATTAATAGCTTTAAAAATGGCGATCGACATTGCCGATCACGAATTCCCGACACTAATAGTGTGCGATTCGCATTCCTGCGTCAAATCATACAATAATGACTTGCAGAAATGGGTTCAAAACGGTTACAAAGATGACACAGGTGCCACAATCAAGCAAAAATCGCTTTGGGAACAAGTAGTTCTTTTGAAGAAAGAACTACAAAAGACTCAAGTGATACATACACTGAGTCATCAGCGTGATGGCGTTCACGCTGCAGGGAATTCATTGGCTCAGACAGCCACAGCGGAAGCAACTAATCCGGCATCCGTAGCCACAAAAAAGCATTCAGAAAAATACATAGACGGGGAAACCATGCTGGCGGTAAAAACGTCTTCAAAAGGCGACTGTGCAGCACTACCCGTGAACTATCCACTCAATTATACATACATAATCGATGCAAACTCCGTTCCTTTTGCTCAAATCCCTGGAGTGGGGGATAGAGTGATTCCAAACACGAACAGGAGAATCTTCTTAATACAAGAAGCACATATGGGATTAGGTCTAAGTCATCAGATGATCAAAGAATCTCTGACAGAATTACAATCAGTATACTGTTGGCCGGGAATGAGCGTGGATAATCACAAATTTGCAAAAAATTGTGAAAACTGCAACAGAAATCGCAGTAGCGAACCGGCCGAAGTAGTGCCAGAACACATAATAGAAAGCATAAGGCGATCTATACGCATGATTAAACAAGAAACATGCGTCCCAATGTATATTATTTAAGACTATATTCACTTATAATGTAGACACCAGCGCTCGGTTGACGCCAGAACTGTTATAAAAAATTTGCGAGTCTATATCGGCACATACACAATTGGCATGCTACATTCTGACCATGGTCCTGCTTTTTAGCTCTCGAGCTTATAAGGAGGCCATGACAGGCATGGGCATTGCATTGCGGTACTCTTGTCACTTCCTTCCTGAGGGAAACGGGATTGTGGAAAGAAAAAAATGAGACATGAAGCAATCTATAACGGCGAGGGTATTAGATACGGGTGCTGGGTGGGTCCAACATTTAACAAGTGTCCAACGTAGTCTTAACAATCTACCAAGAAATTCTCTTAAAGGTTTCAGTCCGTACGAACTATTGTTCGGGACTAGAATGCATATTCAGGACTTAGATAGTCAGACTTCAGTGGTAGAAGAAAAATGCATTGATATCAAAGATCGTTTGGCTATTTTACAGGACTTAAATGAAACAAGAAAAGACCTGAGCCCGGCTCCTCCCTGCATCGCAGTTGTGGTTGGGGAAATTCCTTGATGCCTTTGGGTTGGCCGATTGTTGGAGGCAGCTGCACCCTGACCAACTTCAGTTTACCTTTCATTCGGGGGCTCACGGTAGTCTCTCGAGACTTGATTATATTGTCGTGCCTATGGTGCAGTTGGCCTCGGTGCGTGAAATCAGACACTTGGCTAGGGGGATCTCGGACCATTCCCCGATATGGTTTCACTTAGACGTTTGTTTGGGGACGGGGGGCCGTATCGCCCCGATCAATCCGTGGCATTTCCAGAACCCTAGACTCAGATCCGAGGTGGTCAAATGTGTGGACTATTATTTTGCAGAAAATGAGGGATCTGTCTCCTCCCCTGTTTCATTGTGGGAGGCCTATAAGACGGTGATCCGAGGTCAGACCTTGTCCCTTGTGGCCGATGAGAAACGGCGCAACCAAGAGGAGGTGGTGAGTTTGGAATCTGAGATTGCGGTGCTTGAGGGGCGATTGGAGGCTGGAGTGACGCCTGAGATTCTGGATGTTTTGGCTCTTAAGCAAACTGAATACAGGGCACTTGTGACTGCTGCTGCTGAGGCGATGCATCGCGTGCAGCAAGGGCGACTTTATGATGTGGGTGATAAGGCCGGGAAGTTGATTGCGTGGCTGGACAGGAGAGACAGATTGAATCGTGTGGTGCCAGTGATTGAGAGAGATGATGGAGTGCGAGTCGTGGACCCGGTGGAGATAGTTGAGGTGTTTGCTCAGCATTTTCGGGTCGTATATGCCCCGATTTCGGGCCTCCCGGAGGAGGACTCATGCTTGTTACTTCGCGACCTTGCGCTGCCCAGTCTCTCGGAGTCTGACGGGGTGTTAATGGAGGCTGATTTTTCCGCTGATGAGGTTGCGCTTGCCATTCGCTCCCTTCGTTCGGGGAAGGCTTCGGGCCCTAATGGTATACCGGTTGAGTTGTATAAGTTGTGTCCAGACAAAATGGCGCCCTATTTGCTGCGTATGTTTGCGGCCTCGCGAGATCTTGGCTCTCTTCCCAGGGACCAGAGGCTGGCTTCCATCGTGGTCATTCATAAAGATGGTAAGCCCCGCGAGCGTTGCTCTTCGTATCGTCCAATCTCCCTTCTGAACGCTGAACCAAAGATATTGGCAAAAATACTGGCAAATCGACTGGTCACGGTGATCAGCGGACTGGTTCACCCAGATCAGTCCGGTTTTATCCCCCAGCGCAATACTGCTCTCAATCTTCGCCGTCTGCATGGTGTCATCGCGAGGGTGGGATCTCTTCGTGAGCCGGCCATCTGTTTCTCTCGATGCTTCGATGGCCTTTGACACGGTTGAGTGGCCGTATTTGTGGGCCACCCTCGCCAAGTTCGGTTTTGGCCCTAAATTCATCACCTGGGTTAAACTCCTGTATGAACAGCCGCTTGCGCAGGTGGTGGTTAATGGCAGAGCCTCGGCGCCCTTCGCCCTCGGGCGTGGCACGAGGCAGGGCTGTCCTTTGTCGCCGTTGTTGTTTGCGCTTGCGCTTGAACCGCTGGCCGCCTGGCTTCGGTGGGAACCCTCTCTAAAAGGTATTCGTTGGTCTCCGGATTTTGAAGACCGAGTCTCTCTCTATGCCGATGACATCCTGTTATATCTGACGTCCCCCCGCAAATCGCTGGGAGTTCTCATTGACGTATTGCGCTCTTTTGGCCGCAACTCCGGGTTGGTTATCAATTGGTCTAAATCCTGTATCTTTCCGCTTACTAGTGACCCTCTTTCTCTGCCCCGAATATGTCCGATCCCGGTCTGCACTGATGGTTTTAAATATTTGGGGATTTATATTTCACTTGACCCTGTGCTGCGTTATGATCGGAATTTGCTGCCTCCGCTCGCTCGGCTCCGGTCGGACGTTGCGGCGTGGTGTAATCTGCCCCTATCCCCCTTGGGACGTGCGGCATTGTTCAAAATGATGTCCCTCCCCCGGTTCTTGTATGCCGTCCAAAACACGCTAGATTTGGTGCCGGCTAACTATTTTCGTGAAATAGAGTGCCTCCAGAGGAAGCTGGTGTGGGCTGGTCGGCCCCGTATAGCATTGGCCAAACTCACGCTACCCTGGTATGACGGGGGCATCGCGTTGCCTGACATACGACGATACTATTGGGCATCCCAGTTGAGTGCCGTGAACCATGCTATGTATGGTCCTGTCCCGAATCCGGCTTTTGAAATGGACCGATGGCTTTAACCTGGGGGGGGATTACTAGAGGGCATTTTATTCTAGGAGTGCTAGGAGGAACTTGACGGGTCCCACGGCAGTGGCGATGCGGGTTTGGAGTAGCGCGACCGCGGCTACCGGGTGGACAGATAGGCTTACCAGGGCGACTCCTTTATTTGCTGCGGAGAGGCTGGGTGAACTGTGGACGTCAAAGGGGTTCGATAGATGGGATCTCATCGGGATTAGTTAATTGAGCGATCTTTGGGTTAAGGATAGAGTGAAGACCTTTGCGGAACTACAGCAGGAGTATGGTCTGCATGACTCGGAATTTTTTCGATATCTTCAGGTTCGCCACGCCGTTGGGTCGGTTTTTCCGGCCGGTTCTGATATTCCGGAGAGTTCCCCCCTGGAGGATAGGGTGCTGGACGGTCATGTTCCAGACAGCACTATTTCTCTTATTTATAAAAAACTCATTAATGTTCGGTCGGACTTGCTGGTCCATTTGCGTGGCGCCTGGACTGCCGATGGGCTGGAGCTAGACGATGAAGATTGGCAGGCTGCGGTGTCCTCTCATAAAGAGGTCGGGATTCCGGCGCGCTTGCGACTTGTTCAGCTGAAAGTCCTGCACCGTGTCTATGTCACTGGTCCTCGACTGATGCGTATGGGTTTTTCTGATGATGGATGGACTGTGTCGGCGGGGTTGTGGTATGCTTGCTACTTTCCTTCATATTGTATGGGAGTGCCCGGTGGTTGAGTCCTACTAGAGGGGAGTGCATGAAGTGATGAATGAAGTCACGAATGTTCGACTGATACCTGAACCTAGGCGCTGTCTCTTGAATGTGTGGGAACCGACCGACTGTAATGTTGCTCAGACTCAATGGGTGACTCTGGGCAACATGATCGCAAAGAGGGACATTGCGCAGTTATGGGGGTCTCAGAGGGCTCCCTTGGTCTCCGGATGGGAAGACAACATGGACTGGTGCATGTTCAGAGAGAAAATTGTCTACATTTCCCGTGGCAGGCCCCAAAAGTGGGGTAGGATATGGAACCAGTGGAATGCATTCCGTGGGGACATCTGTGAACCCCCCTTCGTAGATCCCCCTGATACTCCTTGTTCCCCTTGACTGTACACTCTGGCTCTCACATGTACAGATTTATCGATATTTTCACCGGCTCTGGGCTCCCGTTCTGTCCCTCCCTCCCTTTCTTTTTCCTGTCCTGAACCATCTCCTGTCTCCCTTATTGTTTCCTGACCGCCTCCTCCTGCCACACACGAAACGACCATAATGATCGGAGTGCAGCCTTGTTTCTTTTGTTGTTTGAATGTTATAAAATGAAACCGCTCGTATCCTGTCGTTTGGAACTTAAGGATCTTCTTACCATGGCTGCCGGACCCCTGGTTGTCGGCTGATGAGCTGTGTATTATGTTATACCTTGTGATGTTTTCCTGGCCGGCCCGAAGGGTTGTAGGCGAGAATCTGTACTTCCATAATTTTGTTAATAAAGGTTTTTTCAAAAAAAAAAAAAGAAAAGACCTGAGCAACGTAAAGCTAAAACAGCAGCCAACAGCCACTGAAGAAAAACCACCTGTCCCAGCAAGGCCTGTCTGGATTCCAAAGATTGGGCATCTGGTCAGAGAGAAGATCGCGGTGAAGAAGGAATTTGGGCCTTCTGACAGAAAAGCAGTACCTGTCTTAGCTGTCAACGGAACAAGATCAGTTGTACTACCGCCCCTTGCTGGTAAAAAGGAGAACCGAGTTGTATCCATCGACCTGGTAAATCCACAATCATGTGGCCAATAATAAGTAGTAGGCCCAGTGGACTCCCAAGAAATAGCAGAACACCAAAGTTTGCTACAATACAAGAGGTTCAAACTGAGAGACTAATCACATTTGATAAACCTACAGTGAATCAAAAAGGACTATGCAACAATGCCATGGAACTTAGGCCTCTTGAAACCCAAATTGCAACAGTTCGTCAAGAAACACCTGTCTACAACGATGTAGCCTCAGACTATACTAATGAAACAAAAAAATTCCAAAAGCAAATAAAATTCCGGAAGCAATTCCAACAATTGACAGAACTGCATCTGGCTACTTCATCAACTTCGATGACTTCTCTGAGGATCCGAGTGAACCTGAAGAACAGCCAACAACTAAATCTTTTAAAGACAAAGCAACAGAACTCCTTTCATCAACTCAAAGAAACCTATCTGATTTCTCCATGGATTGAATTTTGGATTGTGTTAGTTGTACTTTTCCTCCTGCTTTGGCTCATAATGGTTCTTTGTTTGGGAAAATTCATTGAGGGAAAATATAGTACAATGGACACAGCAAGTCAGAACATCAACTTGGTCCTAAAGCGACACAAGTCATCTCACATCGAGAAAAGAGAACTATCATCCGTGAATGTCACAGCCAATCCAATACCCGGTGGGGTAGCTTGGGACAAAACAGATTTCGATATTTATGTCCCGGTCGAGCTCTTGAAGTATCCACACCAGTTCAAGATTTCATTGAGTGACTTTGTAAAACCGAGCACATTCTCTGATGAATGGGACTTTGAAAGTATTAATGATATGATGTCAGATTTATTAATGTCAGCAAAATTTACAGAACATGATTACTTGCAGGGTTCATCTAATTATGAACAGATGTACTGCTACAACCACTTTGCACATCACTATTTGCATAAATCTGCTCAACCTAGAAATGTTTTAAATTATAATCAATGGGAACATTGTGCAACTCCACCAAAAGGCAGTTCAAAAACATTTTATGAGAAATTTCCATACTTCTCAGGGTTTAACACAAGTGAAGCAGAAGCTTTTTATTTCAAAATGTTAAATAAGACAGGAATGAAAACGATGCTGACAAACACTAAATTAATCTATTCAGAAGCATTTTTATGAAAAAATGACTACATTTGGTTTTGATTTTTGGAAAAACAATATTGAAACAAAAACCATCTGGGGCACCAAAGATTGGCAGGTCCAAGGTATAGAATCATTATTTAGAGCCTGCATGATCCCAGAACAAATTATATTCTTGAATGACACAATTCAACAGACAACCTGTCTTGGCCTAGCCAAAATTAAAGACTTAAACAAACCGTCTATTCCAAAGCCAACACTTGACAGTAATAGCACTACAGATGTTGAGATAGACGTATCACATATTTTAAACCAAAACAGAACACATCCTGATTGGAAAAAATGGTTGATCTGGCCCACAGACACAAATAGCTGTCAAGATAGATTCCTGAACAAAATACAGGGGTTCATATTGACCAGGCCAGACCCTAGATACTCCCAGAGACAACATCCAGGGATAGTTACAACATACAGTGTAGGAAAACTCTGCCTCGAATGGCTACAGAAATCCACACTGGCAGAAATTAAGCAACACTTGACTTTACTTAAAGAAGGTGCTGACTTGCGTGATTTCATAATGGGACCACGCAAAACAGCGTCAAAAACGTTTCATAGCGGCCGGTATATACGCAGCTTACAACGAAGCTTGGAAAGAAACACAAATTGAAACAGCAGAAAAAATACGGGAAATGGACCGTATTCATTTGGAAAAATCACTTTCTGTTGTGGACAATGGGTTAATGACTCTGTCTTCCAGAATATATTCACTGGACAGCATTGTATCATCTGCTATAGATATCATAGAGCAGGACTTACTAATGTTACAACATGGTCATGCCCAATTACGTTCTATTGTACAGCTTGGCTGGACGTTACAAAATCTGCGTTCAGGCTACGTGCCTTGGCGTTTAATCAACACAACGTCATTATTCTCTATCTTTAACCTTAATGATACACAAATCAGCTTGGCACAGAAAGGAGCGGAATATACAATTCTGAGCATTGAAAAACTTGAGAGATTACGATTGACAATGTCAGAACGACCTGTCATTGAATGGATAATACACGGAATAATAATTATTCCGATAACAACTTTCAAATTTAAATTCTGTCAAGAATATATACCAGCAGGCCAGTATGAAAGGTTGGGTAAAGGGTACATTAAGTCATCATGGAAATTACCTTACACACACACATGTTATAGTGAAAAGGAACAGAATGTATTTCTTAGTGGTAATAATTGTAAAAATTCACTAAGTGGTATACTTCTGTGTCAAGGTATTAACCTGCATGGGGCCTGTGAGGGGACTTCAAATAACCTTTCATGTCACCAACATGGCACACCTGCAACTCAAATAGAGCCATTCTTTAGACGGCTTTCTAACGGGAGCTACATTCTAATAGTGGACCACAGATGTTGTGGCATGGTACCAGGAAAAGCTTATCTTGGGAGCGTTAGTTCCATGGTCACTTGCTGTATGCAAGTATTGTTTCCAAACAGCACTCCAGACAGGGAGGCAAAAGTTTGGCCCATTTTGAATATCTCTTCTATTCGAATTGATACTTTAAGCAGAATGAAGTCTGTCCTTTTGCAGACAACTGTGCCCTTGACGTCATCAAAAGAAACGTATGATCTTCAAGTTGCAAGGACAACGGCAGAGATACATACACTTTTATCAACAAATTGCCCCCTACATTTCGCAGAAATGTTAAGCCAAATCCTAAATATGTCTGATACGACCGGTATCCCACATATATTTAAGATGATTTTTTCGGGAATGTTAACACCCTTCACAACAGTTCTGGGCATTTTTCCTAATTTTGTCCATTCTGTCTTTGGCGGCCTACCACTCCTGTTGGGACTCGTAGCAGGCATTTTATTTTTGATTCTCCTGCTTTGTTATGTCAAGCCAAAACGCAGAAAAGACTCCAGCAACAATGGAAGAAACGATCCTAGCTATACGCTATCGGGACCACATAACTAAAGTCCTTGGATTAGCCCGGCTAAGAGATCTGAATATGACCTGGTTTCTTTCATTCAGACCCATCTGGCAGAGTTGTATCTTACCTGTGCTACGATGTATACTGTGCGGAGAAGAATGCGTGTTGGACGTCTGTCTTACACTACAATCAGCAGTACCATTGGATACAGATACTTTGCTAAGTCCTGTAACGGCTCATGCATTGTGTTGCCCCCAGTGGTTACCAATCCTGATGACGGCATTCGTTGAGACTTCACAACTGCGATTAAAGGGTAGTGAAGTACGATATGAGAGCAACATCACCCAGGTACGACCTTCTGTGAGCATTGCTGATCAAAACATCGATGATAGCAATCATTCTCACGTCTGCACAGTTGCGGCATTTTCCAACTTGGTCGAACTTTCATCTGAAGCGGTAGAAAGTCTGTCTGAAATGATGTTTTCCCCCGAACAAAAAGAATAACTTAAAGCAAACTAGTACATAGCGTTCCCTGAACTCTGTATTTGGCCTTCGGCTTTGATAAACAAAAGCTACTGAACATATTTGGAACTATATTTTTTTCTCTCTCCCTTGAAAGCGAAATTATTTTTTTCCCTCATTCCAAAATATTTACCTTTTTTTTTTGCCACATGTACTCTGCTTGAAGTAGAACTATTCTTAGAGAACAGAGCTTCTATTTTTAGGAACTCTAGAGACAATATATTACCTCAGCCTCTAGCATATTTACAATTAACTGTATTTATATGTGATGGAATGGTCTCGCACTTTTTTTCTGTATTAAGAGCCATTTCATGTGTAAATTTGGCAAATCATTCATGCTATATATATGCATCTTTTTTTGAATGATTACACTGCTTGAAAAGCGTACAGTACCTATAATCATTTTCATGTATTTCGCATACACCATTTCAAATGCAAAAATGTATTTTGGGGTGGGATGGTATACACATGCACCTTTTAAATGTTTACTATTGCTTAGTTTTAGTAATGATGGACATTAATTCGTGGAGTGGGTGTAGTGTTTTATCTAGGAAACCCGAATCGATATTCCTATTTTATGCCCTTGCCCGGTTATAATCAATAATATCCATACAACGGCATAATAATCATATCCATAATTCAGTCGTAGCACATGCTGTCACATTAAGCAAGGCTACTTCTCCGGCCCCCTAGAAAGCACACGAGTTCTCTAAACAAAACCAAGCCTCCAGCAACCTGGGAAATCCCCCTTGCTTTTGTTTTGATTTCGTCCTAGAACTCCTGTAAAGCACTGTAAGAACGGCCAGTTCTTAGTGACATCTTTATTGACGTCTTATGTCCAACCTTACGTCAAACCCGGCACCTTTCAGGTATAAATATACCAACGTTGCCTTAAGCAAACACACGGTGGTGATTCTGGAGCAGAGCAGCTATCTACTTGCCCGTAAGCCCAGCTGATGCGAGAGCCCACGGACGCTGCCCCTCCTCCCTGACGCGCTGAGAAAGACGCTGTCTTTTCTCCTGCCGAGAAATCCAGCTCCGGCGTTTCCAGCCTACTCTCGCGGGTTGCTGGGATATCGAGTCCTGAGAGAGAGATACAAGACCTCCTGCTTTCTATTACCCAGGTACGGAACTGACTAAACCCTTAAAGAGAATTCTTGAGTCAGATTCTTGGCAAAACCAACTTAACTTAAACTGCTACTTACTTACTCCTTCCCACGTATTAGGCTTAGGTCAGGTACACCGGGGTAGGTGTATTTAGAAGCACCAGTTGAGTACATTAGTCAATGTATATAAGTATGTATATATTTTATCTATTTTAAAGTATCATATGGCTAAGAAACCATATCAATGCTTTTACAGTATTATTTTATAATCCTCCTTTTACTGTACGCACTTTACTTTACCATGAGTATTACAATCGTGGCAAATCATTTCTCTTGTATGAGGAAGAAGACTGCTCAATAAATAACACCTTTTATTGAAAACGCCTGTCTCTCTTTTCTCTGCATTCTGGTGAAACTAAGTACACACATTTGACTGAGTGAAATAGCTGTCTTTTGTTTTCACACGACTCTAGAGATACACTCTTATTCAGAGAGAGCAAAGTTGTCATGTTTTATGGTTGTCAGAAGGTAATCCCTTCTTGTCTATCCAGGGAGGTTCAACCCCTCCTCGTTTATTCGAGAAAGTTTCTAGTGACCTCTGAGCTAGCTGGCAAAACTTAAGTCTAATATAGTCAGTAGAGACCTAGATAACCTCAGTCCTACGTCTACACTTCTGAATATATTATTCCAATGCGCAGAGCCTATTGGAAATATAGGAACTACACTACAAAAGCTGTTATCCAGCTCTCTGATTGATAAAAAATTGAGCTGTAGCTGTACAATTGGAATAGAATGAAAAACACCCTTAATAATATCACAGAGAAGTCCATATTTTTTAGTATTAAATCATTTTTATTGAAGGATTGTCACACAAATGATCGTACATTAACTTTCATAGGTATTACATTCATTGATATAACGAGAGCCTAAGACTTGAGGGACTAATGAATCCGACTATGCTAATGAGGACGTAGACTAGCGAAGTGCGTAGGTGCATGCAATCCTGTTATAAGAAAACAGAAAAAAAGGAACACATACCTAACCCCCTTAACCCACTACCCTACCCATCCCCCCCATCCACCATCCATGTTCAATGTCCACCACTTGTGCACCCAGGCCCACTTCGCGGTTAACCGCGCCCTCCACCCTCCGTCTCCGAGGGCCGTAGCAGTCTAAGGTATCGGGGACAAGTGACCTCACGGAACTCCGAGGATAGTAAGGACAAGAAGGGCTGCCACAACTCTGCGTATTTGGCTCCTTTCCCTGCTGCTGTCTGTGAGAACTTTTCCATGCCGAGCACTAGCCAGAGGCGATGGAGCAACCCATGTAGTGTAGGAACAAGCGTAGTTCCGCCAGTGTGCGAGAATGTTTTGCATCGATGAGCCCAGCGCAATCGCATTCAGGCGGCATATTCGAGAGCGCAGGGGGTATGTTAGGGAGTATGGGAGCCCCAGGAGGACGTATGATGGGAGATGGGGGATCTCTGTATCAAAGTGCGCATCCACCTCGTCTAGAATCTGTTTCCAGTACCCCTGGAGGTGCGCACAGTCCCAAATTAAATGTACCAATGTACCCAGCTGCCCGGAGCCCGGCCAGCACAGTGCATCAATATGGTATGCAGAGTGTCACGCTCTATAATAAATCCCCTCCCACTCCTTACGGCTAAGTGTCCTGCCTAATTCCCTCTCCCAACGAGCCCTACCAGCACTGTAAACGTGTGTGTATTTAACTTGACGCATTCTGTATAGGTTGGATATTAATTTCTTATCCGTCTTACGTGTAATCAGCCAGTACTCGTAGGGTGTGAGACATCTGTCTGCCCTTGAGCGCACTTGATCATTAAGCGCCCAGTGCTGAACCTGCTGGTATCTGAGCCTCTCTACTTCCGGCAACCCATATTCCTGCCTGAAATGGGGTAAAAAGATTATCCCCTCATTCATGTACATATGATAGAGAAACCTGCATCCTGCTGGCCTCCATTTTGCGTAGGCCACTGAATCTAAACCCGGAGAGAATTCTGGATTATCTATGATAGGGGTAAGGGGGGACGGGAAGTCGGTGAGTTCATGGCTAATGTTTGTCTGGTCCCATACCTCCATGGGGACCCTGGTAATATATAAGGCATACTTAGCAACCTTCTTCTCCACCCCAGATACATTCTCTACTGATGAGGGAAGATATCCCAAAACCCGTGCCATGTCTCGGGTCTAAAGATTTTTGGGAACAACAAGTACATACTTGCACCTACTCAGGTGAACCACTCACGAACTTTACAGTCATTCTTCGAACTTCACGCACTTCATGTACCAGAGTGCCTAGGGGCGATACGGAGGAGGGGCTAGGTGGTGTGCGATCCATTCCGGTGGTTTCTTCCATTCGGGCTCCCTTGAGCCTTTTAAGCTGACGAGCTTCTGGAGACGCACCTGCGAACCCCGTTAGGCAACGAGGCCTGTGACGGTTACTTGGCGGCCTTCTTCTCCACCCCAGATACGTTCTCGACTGATGAGGGAAGATATCCCGAAACCCGGGCCATGTCTCGGGTCTAGAGATTCTTGGGAACAACAAGTACATACTTGCACCTACTCAGGTGAACCACTCACGAACTTTACAGTCATTCTTCGAACTTCACGCACTTCATGTACCAGAGTGCCTAGGGGCGATCCGGAGGAGGGGCTAGCGGTGTGCGATCCATTCCGGTGGTTTCTTCCATTCGGGCTCCCTTGAGCCTTTTAAGCTGACGAGCTTCTGGAGACGCACCTGCGAAACCCGTTAGGCAACGAGGCCTGTGACGGTTACTTGGCGGCCTTCTTCTCCACCCCAGATACGTTCTCGACTGATGAGGGAAGATATCCCGAAACCCGGGCCATGTCTCGGGTCTAGAGATTCTTGGGAACAACAAGTACATACTTGCACCTACTCAGGTGAACCACTCACGAACTTTACAGTCATTCTTCGAACTTCACGCACTTCATGTACCAGAGTGCCTAGGGGCGATCCGGAGGAGGGGCTAGCAGTGTGCGATCCATTGCGGTGGTTTCTTCTATTCGGGCTCCCTTGAGCCTTTTAAGCTGACGAGCTTCTGGAGATGCACCTGCAAAGCCTGTTAGGCAACGAGGCCTGTGACGGTTACTTGGGGGCCTTCTTCTCCACCCCAGATACGTTCTCTACTGATGAGGGAAGATATCCCGAAACCCGGGCCATGTCTCGAGTCTAGAGATTCTTGGGAACAACAAGTACATACTTGCACCTAATCAGGTGAACCACTCACAAACTTTACAGTCATTCTTCGAACTTCACACACTTCATGTACCAGAGTGCCTAGGGGCGCTCCGGAGGAGGGGCTAGCGGTGTGCGATCCATTGCAGTGGTTTCTTATATAAGGCATAGAGGTTGGGGGGTCTGTGCTGTTTGCAGAGGAAAGGAATTTCTTGGAGGGGCCTGCCTGCCACCGCCTGGTCCTGAAACAACCAGTGCTTTTCAGACTCCCATCTACTCCACTCCACCAAAAGGCGTAGCTGAGCCGCTTGAAAGTAGAGCGTCAAATCTGGAATCCCAATCCCTCCTCCTTCTGGTGGTTGCATCGCCAGCCGTAGTTTGAGATTCGACTTTCGCCCGTTCCATATGAACTGAGACAGCTCAGACTGTGTCTGCTTTAACCAATCGATAGGGGGCCGTAAAGGAAATGTGCAAAATAAATATAAGACCGGAGGAAGGACAGTCATCTTGATTACCGCGACTTTGCCCAACTAAGAGAGTGGGTAGTGCTTCCACCGCCCCAATTCCCTACGAATCTTAGTCCGCAATAGAGCGTAATTGATGTTAACTGTATTCCTCAGGGACGGGGCCAGACGAATCCCCAAATAGGGAACTGCCTCCGTCGCCCACTGAATGGGAAACGAGCCCTGCAACAGATCCCGGGTGTGCTTCTCTAAAGACAGGGCAAGGGCCACCGATTTACCCCTGTTAACTTTGAACCCGGAAACCCGACCAAACGAGTCCAGATCTGCAATACATGCAGGCAACGATTCCTTTGGGTGGGACAATGAAATCAAAACATCGTCCGCGTATAGGTTGATCGTGTGGACATAGCCTCCAAATTTGATCCCTGTGACTCCTGGATTAAGCCTCAATTTCTGTGCTAGCGGCTCCATGTAAAGGGCAAAAAGGAGGGGCGACAATGGGCACCCCTGCCTCATTTCCCTCCCAATAGCAAATTGAGGGGATGTATAGCCGTTGACTTGCACCGTGGCCGTCGGAAATTTGTAACAGTTCAGGACATAAGTGTGGAACTTCAGACCCAGTCCCGCCTTCCCAGGTACCCTCTCTAAATAAGGCCAGTGGACCCTATCAAACGCCTTCTCAGCGTCGATAATTAATATCATGTACTCCCCAGCCCTGCGTGTTGCCTTCTCAATAAGATGTAGGGCCCGCTTAGTATTGTCAGAGGTTTGGCGTTCTGGGATGAAGCCCGCGTGATCCGGGTCAATTAAGCCTCCCATGTGCGGTCCAAGCCGAGCAGCCAAGGTCCCCGTATATATTTTGAGGTCGACATTGAGAAGAGAAATAGGGCGGTACGCTCCACACTGTGACTGTTCCATTCCTGGCTTCGGTATGACCTCAGTGGAGGCCTCCAAGAGGTCACTCGGGATTGCTCCTGGCACCGAAAAGGAGTTAAAAAGGCATACAAGAAGAGGGGCGATCTGAGCCGCAGAATGTTTATAAATGCTCGTAAGGTATCCGTCTGGCCCCGGGGTCTTTGCCACTTTCAAGTGGGAGATAGCTGCGATGACCTCCTCGGTTGGATTTCATGCTCTAAAAGGTCCGCTTGGTCTCTCGAAAGTGTTGGAAGGGGGATGAAATCTTAAAATGCCTCTTCCTCCAAGTTGTTAATGGTATCACCGGAATAGAGGTCAGCATAAAAATCCCTGAAGGCTTCAGCAATTTCGTGATCCTCCATGACGCGTCTCCCGTCTCCCCTAACGATCTCCTGTACTGACTGCTGTTGTCTGGTTTCCCCCAATCTGTGCGCCAATAACCGCCCGCATCTGTACTCTCCTGTGTAATATGCATGGCGTAGTCGCAGGGTCACAAACTCCGCCCTATCCTGGTCACTCGCTACTAACTGCTGTCTAACCGCTTTTAGCTGCCTCCAGACTCTAGGCGCCCCTGTACTCTGGTGCATTTGTTCAAGCTCTCTGACTTGCTGTGTGAGAGCATCTTGTTTGCATTGCCTTTCTACATTATCGATGGAAGAGATCGCAATAAACTCTCCCCTTAGAACGGCCTTCAAAGCTGCCCACTGTGTCGCAAGCGTGGTGTCTGTGTTGCAATTATGGGAGAGATAGTCTGTGATAACGCGCTGAACCCGAGTGACCACTTCCTTGCGGTGCAATAATGTCTCTCTAAGGCACAATGTCCGCTGCGTGCGAAGAATCGGGGGGAGGGAAAGGACAACAGTCACTTGGGCATGGTCAGACAGGGAAGCGACTCCAATCTCCACTTTAGTAGCTAGGGCATGTGTAGGCAAGGTCGCAAGCAGCTAATCTATATGGGCATGTGTTTTATGCGCAAAAGACAAAAGTGGAAGGTGCACTCAAATAAAGTCAATGAGAATTCTCATTGACTTTATTTGAGTGCACCTTCCACTTTTGTCTTTTGTATTTCATTAATCTACACACCTTATGGCAGCAGGTGTGGGGAGAGATTGCACCACCTTAATTTGAGAACTAAACGATCCGTAGTGCTTGACCGGGTCTGCTGCTCTTGGTCCTTTTGTTTCAATGTGTTTTATGCACATTAGAAAAATAAGAGTATTCCCTCTCCTGGGGGTGGAAGCTGCGCCATAGGTTCCTGAAGCCTAACTCGCTCAAACGGGTCAGTCCCTCTGCGGAAAGGGCTCCTGTCTGTGTGGTACGCTGGCACGACCAAAACATTGTCGAAAACCAAGTTGAGATCACCTTCCAGCACTATGTGGCTGTCTGGTGTAGGCGTGGCTTTTGTAAGTGCAGTGTGAAAAAATCTCTCCTCACCCTCATTGGGTGCATAGACGGAGCCAATGGTGAACATAGTGGAACCTAGAAAAAACGTGTAAATTAACAACCTACCCTTAATCTCCGCCAACTTACGTAGGACTTTACCCTTGAAACTCTGGGACACAAGTATAGCGACCCCCGCCGTCGTAATGGAGTTAGAAGAAAAGAACTGTAGGGGGAATTTCCGAGACCGAAGATGATGGCAGTCTCATTGTAAGAGCTGCGTCTCCTGTAGGAGGCAAATGTCAGCGTGGGCTTGCTCTAAGCTTAACAGTACAGCCCTGCGTTTAACTGGGTTATTTAACCCTCTCACATTAAGTGTGAGAATTTTCAGCTCCGTGACAGGCATCTAACCCATAGTGTGTTTGATCGTCCACTGAAGCGTGCTAACCAGGTAGGATCCATGAGCTCCATTAGTGTCATACCCCAGAGGTTGCCAACTTCGGGTGTCCGATACATACTCAAGCGCTTGGTGGACAAAGAACATTGAACTCCCTCCCAATCCCCCCTCCCTCCCAAAATCCCCAGAAATATAAGAAAGAAACATTCAAACATATAGTCCATCATCCGCAGATTTTTATCATTTATTTCATTTTATTTTAGTGTTTTATAGAGCGCGAACTTGACCCGTTAGGGTATCAGAGCGCTTTACAGAGTCACAGAGTCAAACAATAGGGAGGATAACACAAGAGTATGTAAATTAGGGGGGAGGGGCTGCTGGATACAAGAGGGATGGGAGTATACAAGGATAGTCAATATTACAATTGTTGAGGACGGACTCCGGTTTCTTGGTGGGGGGAGGTTGCAGGATGGAGGCAGTAGTCCATGGAGTGGTTGTGGAACGGGTTTAGTCAAGGACTTTACCCTTGAGGAAGGATTTGGCCTCCTTTTTGAAGTGAGCGTGCCAGAGAGGGGATTCTTCTGATGGCGGGTGGGAAGGAGTTCCATTTTCTTGGTGCAGCCCCAGCGAACGCCCGATTCAATTATTTTTTTTTCGAAAGCGTGCAGGCTGGAGTAGGAGGGCACTGGCCGATCATGAGTTTCTGCTTCCTCCGGACATCACAAGTTTCTGTGCAAAATACGCAGGGGAGTTTGAGTGTAGGGCTTTGTGTGTGATGCATGCCAGCTTGAGATGAATCCTAGCCTCGAGAGGAAGCCAGTTCAACGATTTCAGATGAGGGGTGATGTGATCAAATTTCCTTGTGCCGGTAAGTAGTCTAGCAGCTGCAATGAGCTAGGCCTAGAAGTCCAGGAGAGGGGGTGGAGCTGGAGCACATGCTATGGGAATGCCCAAAATTAGGGGGTTACTGGGAGGAAGTGGGGAACCTGCTAAATACAATCACCGAAAGGGAGTTGGATTTTAATATAGCAACATGCTTACTGCACTGGTTTCCCCACACATCCAAAATGAAGGTGACCAGTAAATTTGTGGACATGGGGCTACTATTAGCCAAAAGAGAAATAACAATACATTGGAAGTCAAAGGAGGGCCCCAATAGTAAGAGATGGAGGGCGGAACTATGTAAATGGGCTAGTAGTGAGAGTGTTGTCAGATTTCAACAGGCACGGCGCTCGGACAATGAAAAAGCATTGGAGATGGCTACAGCATGGGAGATGCTAGTACAGTTGCTGGCTGATCAACAAACGGAGGAAGAATAGATAGAGCGCGCTGTTGCTGTAAATGGCTCTGTACACAGCCATCATAGGTGCGCCGCAACTGCAGTTGGGTTGAGAGAGAGAAGTGTTTGGCATTCTGTGCTTCATGTAATACACTCCAGTGGCAGGGGGAGGGGGGAATTAGCTGGAGTTAGAAGTAGATAAGCGATTAGGTCGAGATATGCATAGAAACAAGGGAGAGAGTAATGATTGGGTTAAAATGCAATTATAAGAAGGAAAACTGCTGCAATGAGTATTATTTTTGTTTGATGCTGTAATACTATAGTTCTAGACATTGAATTGCAGGAATATGACAGTAACCTATGGTGTATATTGTACCTCGTCAACAAATAACCAATAAAATATGTTTAAAAAAAAATCAACGAGCTTCTAGTCCGAGACCCATTCACTCCGCTTAAACCTGAAGATAGAATATACAAATAATCAGCTATTTAGTTGATGTTGTGATCAGAACTGCCCATTGGCACCCCCCCTCCCGACTCAGATAAAGTGTGGGGCGGGGACATGACTTCCCCTAGCCCCATTTTAAAATGAGGGCATGTTACAAACCATTTAACCAACAAATGCATTGATTTGTTTACTACCTGCTCTTGTAACATCTGTCAACATAGTAGAAGCCTCAACTATATTTAAAAGAAATCTTTGCATAAGAAAACGAAATACAACAGCTCCAAAAGCGATGGGATTTTTTTTCTTCAGAAAATTAGGGGAATGTGACAGTCCTAATTTCTGTCATGGTATGAGCTCGCTTTCAAAGTATTTCAATTACCGCCCTAGAGAGGAGTGTTGAGATTTTTTCCAGATGTTAGGTAGGCCTCGACAGTTTGTAATTAAAGAACACGCACGGGGTCTGGGAAATCTGATAAGAGAAGCCCTCTGGATATTCAAGGATTTCATTCTTTTATGACCAGCCTTGAAAGTATTATTTAGGAAAGAACTGAGGTTCACTGGTCCATTATCAGCATAGCAAAACAATATTCCAGAGACTTTATGGGCGTTGTTTTAATATACGGAAATGAAACTGTGTTTTTGATTAGTATGATTATTTTAATTCCATAAGAAAAAGAAAATTAACATTTTATATTTTCACGTTTTAATTTGAATACTACTAAAACGGTTTGTGATGTGTTTGCATATACTCGTGTATTGAAAACATTTTTTATTTGCTTGAAAATGAAAAACTTGCAACATGTGCTTCATGACAACTAATTATTGTTATTATAGCTTTATGGCAGCATATATGTTTGGCCCAGTTTGCTCAGGACTTCGTCTAATTTATCCTGTTTCTGCCTAGGCCTAACATAGTCCTATGATAAATTGTGAGAAAAATCACTTTACTTTCATTAAACACAGTTTCTACCTGGTGTATTTCAGGGAAGGAAATGCCAATAGAAATATCCAGATGAGATGGGCGGTGCCACAAGCTGTCACAACTTGTTTCCCTTTGTGAGCACTTGCACTTCTCATTTTACCACACAAGTTTGAGGTTTGCAGGTATTTATTTTTCCTCCTTCCTGCGATCCACATAAGGAATGCGAGATAAAATGCACCTAGATAGGTAACCACCCACTGGAGAAAATAAATCAAGAACTCATGGAGAGGTTTGGTGGAAGGCTGAATCGTGATTAGTAGGATAAGAAGATTTCAAAGACATTATCAGTCATCAGCAGCAAACAAACATTTCCAGGATCAATAGCGTCCTGCATCCTAAGTCTGATTAACAGCCCTGCATGGTTTTAAGCTTAACGTTTTTCAAAGATAAAGCATTTCCACTCAATAATATACCGCTTTGAGTAGTACAAAATGTAAGGTGTTTCACAATTCAACTGAGCATAGTAGAAGGTGCTTGTCACATACACCAAGCACACGCGTATCAATGAACCAGAGGAACGCTAACAGTAATTTAATTCATTATCATTCACAAGAAGAAATAGGGATGCAAGTCAAACATGAACAGCTTTACTGAAAGACATTGCACTGTGAAAGCACTTTACTACGCACATGCCGAATATATACATTTAAAAAAAATAAAGCGCAGCCTCCCGCACTTGATTTAATTTAGGCCCCCGGGTGGGTCAGGTCCCGGGGGCATACCCCAAAAATATTAGTGGGGGCCTGGGGGGGCCCCGGGGATCGCTACCTCACGGGGGCTATGTTTATAATTTGCGGGAGGGGGCGGGCCCTCCCGCAGCCCCAGGGACCGCCACCCCCGGGGATTGTTTAATTTGTGGGGGCCACTAAGGGCCCACCAAGCCCCAGGGACCTCCACCCCACAGGGTTTTTCTCAAATATTCACGGGGCAGACCTACCCCCCAGCATCCCTGGGGACCGCCAACCCGCGGGGATTTCTTTTGTATTATTTAAAACTGTGTGGGGGATTGGAGCCCCCTACATGCCCCTGGGACCGCCACCTCCCCGGGGCACTAATTACAGACCCCCATGCCCCGGGGACCCCCAACTCCCTGGGGCTTTGCACTAGTTGGGAGGGGGTCTGCGTGGTCCCTCTCCTGGACCCTCGATGGCCCTGGAGACCACCACCACCAAGGGCCGGCTCCTGCAGTGTCCCAGGGTGCCCACCCCGGGACACTGCTGTTTTCTATGGCAGGGTGGGGGCCTCCCACCCTGCCATAGCAAACTTGCTTTGGATTTTGGAAGCGAGAGTAGGAAACCTGCTCCCTCTTCCAAAATCCAAAGCCTATTGTCTTTTCCACAAGGGGAGCTGCATTTTAGCAGCTCTCCGTGTGGAAAAGCAATGCCGGCTACCGCAGGAGGCGGGGAGCCGGCGAAACCGTGGGTGCATTGGGGCTCCCCCAAAGGCCCCCAACATACAGGACAGGCTCCGGGGGATGGGTCCTCAGGGCGGATGTCAATTAATGAAAGTGGACGTTTAAAAAAAATTCAAATCAGAACTGCGACACTAGCGCGGTGCTCAATGTGGCCTCCTTGTGTGAACGCGAAGGGGTGCACGGTTTCCAGGGCGGCCACCTGGTGTGAACTTGATGGGAGTGTGGCTCCCTGCGCGTCCCCCTGGTGTGAAAGCGAGGGGTGCGTGGCTCCCAGCACAGCCCCTTGGTGTGAACGCAAGGGGTGCACGGCTCCCAGCGTGGTCTCCTGGTGTGAACACGATGGGTGCACGGCACTCAACGTGGCCCCCTAGTGAGATCACGAGGAGGGTTCGACCCCCAGCATGGCCCCCTAGTGTGAATGCGATGGGTGCGCAGCTCTAAGTCGCGTTGGGTGCAAGCAAAAATATTTAAGATATTTTTATACAAACCTAGGTTATATGTTGGGTTTTTAGGTGGCTCTAAAAAGAGCCCTTGTGTTTATTACGAGTTTCTTGCAGCTACATGTAAGTGCGGATGCAGAGCTTTAGGTTGTTGAGAAACACTATGTTCCCTTCATCAGTGAATTGTACTCCGTCACTCCTGTAGATGCCCTTCATATGAAAACGTAAATTGTTGTTATATATGGAGCTCATTCTATGGTCTTTGAGATAAGCAGAAACAGCTTTAATGACATTTTTTCTAGCTTTCTCAATCTGTGTATAAAATTGATTGGACCACTTCCATTTCTGTCTTTGGCATATGTTAGAGTATACAAATGCAGTTTAGGGGAAAAGCAGCATCAATTCTGCAAAAGTGTCCTTCATAAGCATTTCCAGACCTACCCCAGTCAATATGCCTAGGTCATTGCCGCCACAGTGCACAATCATGAGGTCAGGGGGTTGGAGATGCAAAAAGGTTTTAACCAAAGGCATCAATTGGTGCCACTTAATCCTCTCTGTCCAATCAATTTAATGTCTACATTTTGCAAATCTAGGTCTTTGTCAATACCTCTGCTTTCAGCATACCTTTTGCACCAGAATACATAGCTGTGCCCAACAATCTACACTGAAAACATCTTGAAGGGATCTCTGTAGGTAATGAAAATATGTCTGTAGCTGAGGTAGTCAGTTAGTAAAATGAGAGATATCTAAAATGGTGGAGAAGATGCTGTTTTTAAGAAAGTAGAGATTTGATTGGCTGTTTAAGAAGATTATACATTCAAAAATAGGGTGCATTTTACTTTGTTTAAAAAGCAGGTTTCTTATTGGTTAGTAAAAAATGTTTGAAAGCTACAGCAGAAAGGACAAAGGCATGTTTTGCAAAAGCAACCGCACTTGCAGTTCCTATTTGCAACATTCTGTGGTGAACTTTTGACCTGACAGGTAAGTTGAATGTTGCATGAGCTGTTGCTATGGAAACTGGCCTTAAGCAGAAGAGGTGAAGAAGTCAGTTGAAACGTGTTATTATGTATGACCAATGGAAATGTGTTTTTCAATTTGAAAATCTCTGGGAAGCAATGTAATTTGTTGCTTATGTGTATTTCTATTGCAAAATAGAGGGAGATCTTGCCATTACTGGTTTTACCTCGGAGAGTGTGGTGATATATATGCTCTGTGTGTAAAGGAAAATCCTGTCTGAGTGTGTGAGATTTTTCATTCAATAGATTTATTTAAAAGGTGAGTTATATATTTTTTAAGTTTATTTAAAATAGATTTGTCACTATTCTAAAACTTGTTTGAAATATATTATTAGATGTAGAGATGTATATTGGGAGTATTTTTATTGTACTTGATGTTTGTTTAAAAAACGTGTATACAGGTATATATATATTTTTAAGTCTGTTCAAAGGTATAGCCGATTGATGCTTCCTATTTTCTGATAGTTGGTTGAACATGCACTACAAATGTGTATTTTCAAAGATGTTCATAAAATGTGTAGTTTATTAGGCATCATTATTCTTCACTACACAGGTATAGTTAAATGATACTGCATAATTATAGTTAGTTTGGTAAAATGTAGCACATCTGTGCTGTTTGAAAGATGATCACATAAGGTGTTAATAATTAAGTTTCTGTTATTAGTTTGTACAGAAGGTAAAGTTGAATTATGGCATATAATTAAAGATAGAGTGGTGAAATAAGGTGCTGTTAATTAGGTTTCTATTTGTAGTCTAAGTAAAGGTATAGTTGAATGATGCCACATAATTTTAGATACAAAGCTGAAATATGTGGATTTTCAAATGATCATTACATATGTTGTTAATTGCTCTTCTTTCTTAAGTCTGTTGTGAGGTATAGTTTAATGATGTCTCATATTTGTAGATTTAAAGTTCAAGATGTAACTGAAAAATAAACCACCATATATTACTCTTTGTAGCATGTTGTACTTACCTATTGCACTAGATAGTATGTAATGACTCATTTATGTGTTCAGATGGTATTTATAAATGTAAATGTAAATGTAAATGTACAGGAATTTATATAGCGCAAATCACCGAGCGGTTTCTAAGCGCTTGCTTAGGGAACCCGTCCTGGTATTCCCCTGTGAGATAACCCCGACAGGGTATCCGCAAGGTGAAAGCCAGGCATCCCGACGCGAGGGGCCGTTGTGGAGATTAAGCAAGCTATTGCCCAGAGTCGCAGAGTGTGAACCAGTGAATCGAGTAGGCACCGAAGCGAGAATTGTCGAGTCCATGGACATTTTAGGACTCAAGACCCCGCAGAGCCGGGAATTGAACCCTGGTCCCGGGCTGACCTCTGCATCCAGGTCTGCCTCCTCTAACCAGTGAGCCACACTTCTCCACTATATAGTTGTATGTATATTTACTGAATTATTGAGAGGTGCTTGACTGATTACAGGAGTGCAATGGTAGTGAATAGTGTTGGATTGAAAAGTGAAAAGAATTAGTGAAAAGTGTTGGATTGTGGAGGGGTAAAATCTACTTTTCCCAATTCAGTCAGTGCACCATTAAAAACAATTAAAATATATATTTTTAAATTTAATAATTAAAAAAACAGTAATTAAATTAAAAAGTATGTTGAATACAAAATTGAAATATATATAATATTCAAAATGTAAAATTAATTTGCTTCCCACTTTAACATAATTAATTATCAATTAATAAATTCATATTAATTAACAACGTATTATGAATACAGCAAAAATATATTACTTCTCACCCTTTACCCCTATAAATGCCAAGACTCATAAAAACATTTACATAAAAATAGTTATAATAAAATTAACAAAATTAAATATCAATTAAATAAATAATATTAATTAAAACTAATCATTTATTTAATATAATTAAATTACTTCACACTACACACCCCTATAAACCCAAAATCTACTACAGAACTAAAAAACACAAAATAATATTTATTGAATAAATAATCATTAATTTATTATAATTAAATTACTTCCCACCCTATACCCCTATAAACCAACAACCAACTATAGAACTAAAAAACCCAAAATGTAATTAAATTGAATTTCATATTTACTAAAAATGTGACTAATATAGTAAGAAACATTAACAATAATTAAACAAAAATATGAGATATAGATTTAAAATATATACTAAAAAAATAACATTTAAAAAACTATATTTTAAATACGTATATTTTTAAAAACTATATTAATGACTTCTATATTTTTTAAACCGATAAGCCTTACCTTCAAATCGATATTCTTGGCAATGACATTCTTGCACACAGTATTTCCATTTTGCGATATGTATCACTCGGTATTCTTGCAGTTCAAATTTATTTCCTCGATATTCTGTATCTTTACTCTAAGGAATATCATAGAGGAATTGGATAAACTTACAAACAGAGGAGCACCAGCTGGAATTTGGTGGTGCACTTTGCGTTGAACAAGAGTCTTCGGTTAATCCTTATAAGTGAATGGAATACTGCCTTCAAGTGTAATGAAGATTTTTAAATGGGGCATTGTGGTGATCTATCTTTGCCTTAACATGCAGATGTACAATCATGAGCTGTGCTTGCAACATTCTCCTCACTGTATTGTCTGACGATCCACCCTCCAGCCAGAGAAAAGCTAGCGCTCCCCACCCACATCTTGTGTCATGTCACACCCAGGGAATCCAAAATGGATCTCCCTTCTTCAGTGGCAGCCAGTAATTTTAGGAGGGAGGTGGTAGACAGGACACACATGTGCACATACACATACACACATACAACCATGCATTCACACACGCACACATTCATTCACTACACTCATTAGAAAATATTCAAACATACATGCACGCACCAAACATTATTTTTTTTAAAATCACACTTACCTGCAACTGTGCTTCAAAGGTCCCAGGAGGCCAAGGTCAGCCAATTAGTGAAGGCAGGAGTCCCTACATCGTCACAGAGTGGGATGGGGTCAGTGAGATTGGTTGCCCCATCCCACTCTGTGATAAAGTGTCACTTCTTGACACTCAACCCTGGGTGCTTCAGGGCCTAAAACTGAAGCGCCCAGGTGAGAGGCAATGAGTGACGCTACACCTTTGCTAAGCTGTGCGGGTCGCGCCCACAGGAGCTGCGACTTCCTCAGCCCACCAAATTTCAGCTCAGGAAGCCAGTAGCCTGCTCATTTAGCACATCTCTAGCTCCTGGCTGCCTGACATGAAAATGAACATTCTGGCAGGCCGTTCTTTGCTCAGCCTGACAGACACAGTTCTTGAGGGGCAAAAGGTGAGGGGGCATGGCCCTCAGCCCCAATGGACCGGCCGCAGCTGCACTTCTCCTTCTTAATTAATACTGTCAACCAAACTTTAAGGGTGAACATCAGAAAACGTCTGCTCCTGGATCTTCTTTTATCAATGATTGTGTTATGTACCACATATGCTCTCCTGATTTGTTATGATCATAAGGTTCGTGCTGACTTTGTGTGCTGCATAAACTTCTCAATAGTTCCCTATATATGTATCCAGCCATTACTTTATTGCTTTCAGTCCTTGAGCTGATCACATGCAAGGTAGTCTTTCAGTAACCTTTCAGTGGATAGACTGTTTGCTTGATTTTAGTGATTATAAGAAGTACCTTCCCTATTATATCACTAACCCACATGCAAATAATGTTGTTTCTTTCTAGTGTTGGATCCTCAGATTGCATGCAATCTGAAAAAAGTTTCCTCTTTATTCCTGTGAAAACTAACCTTGATTTAAAACTCCCAATTGTTGCACTCCTTTTTCAAAAAAGAAAAACCTTTCCTTAACTTTCCATCCACTTCATGCCTCCTGTCTTAGCACGTCCTTCCTAAATCACATGCATGTTTGCCCTAATCCCTATGATTATCTTTATGAAAACTGACCGCACCATATTTCAAATATCACAACCTCACCTCTAAAAGCCTCACCCCTGCAACCTAACAATAAGTCAAGTCAAGTCAAGTTTAAAATTTGTATAGCGCACTACTCACCCAGAGGGTCTCAAGGCGCTTGAGGGAGGGGGGGCGAGGGGGGGTACTTTACTTATCGAATAACCAAGTTTTTAGTTGTTTTCTGAAGGAGAGGTGGTTCTGTGTAAGGCGGAGGTGGGGGGGGAGGGAATTCCAGGTCTTGGCCACTAAGTAGGAGAAGGATCTTCCCCCCATGGTGGATCTTTGGATGCGTGGAATTGCGGCGAAGGCTTGATTGGACGATCGAAGTTGGCGGGTGGGGGTGTAGAAGGACAGGCGTGTGTTGAGGTATTCAGGTCCTAGGTTGTAGAGGGCTTTGTGTGCGTGGGTGAGGAGATGGAACGTTATTCTCTTGTTGACGGGGAGCCAGTGGAGGTCTTTCAGGTGACCGGAAATGTGAGCTTGGCGGGGGACGTCTAGGATGAGTCTGGCTGAGGCGTTTTGGATGCGTTGGAGTTTTTTTTGTAGTTTGGCTGTGGTTCCGGCGTAAAGGGTGTTTCCGTAGTCCAGTCGGCTTGTGACCAATGCATGGGTGACCGTCTTTCTTGTTTCGGTGGGGATCCAATGGAAGATTTTTTTGAGCATACGTAGGATGTTGAAGCATGATGATGATACGGCGTTGACTTGTCTGGTCATCGAGAGGGAGGAGTACAGGATGAAGCCCAGATTACGTGCGTGATCCGTTGGTATGGGTGCGGTTCCCAGGTCCTGTGGCCACCATGAGTCGTCCCAGGCGGAGGGGGATGATCCTAAAATGAGGAGTTCCGTTTTGTCCGAGTTCAGTTTTAGACAGCTGTTCTTCATCCACTCGGCTACTTCTTTCATCCCTCCGTGTAGGTTGGTTTTGGCGGTGTTTGGGTCTTTGGTGAGGGAGAGGATCAGCTGGGTGTCGTCTGTGTAGGAGATGATGTTGAGGTTGTGTTGGCGCGCGATGGATGCGAGGGGACCCATGTATACGTTGAAGAGGGTGGGACTGAGATATGATCCTTGTGGTACGCCACAGGTGACTTCGGTGGCCTCTGATCTAAAAGGGGGGAGGCGGACTCTCTGGGTTCTTCCGGCGAGGAACGAGATGATCCAGTCCAGTGCTTTTCCTTGTATTCCGATGTTGCTGAGGCGTTGTATAAGGGTGTTATGATAGACTGTGTCGAAGGCTGCGGAGAGGTCAAGTAGGATGAGGGCAGCTGTTGCTCCGTTGTCCAGTAGAGTTCGAATGTCGTCTGTTGCTGCGATGAGGGCGGTCTCGGTACTGTTTCAAAGAGCATAGCAGCGGACTCTACAATGCCGCACCTAACATCCAGTTCCAAACTCTATCCATGAATTTTTGTGCTGCCAACCCCAACGCCAGCTGCTGTTTGGCGTTGCTGTGCCTTCCAGATCATACAAGATGCCTAGTTCAATCTTTTGTGGGGGCGCACCAATAAGAAGTCCAAAAAGAAAAAGTGTTGCTCATATATGTAGAAAAGTTCTTTATTTGTTTTTATCCGTCCTTTTAAATACAGATCACCAAGCAATTTTTACAACACTGATCAGCCAACGCGTTTCACTCCTTTTCCATGGAGTTTCTTCAGGGCAATTGAGTATTTCTCAAAAATGCGTATATTTTGATTGTTGTTCTCATATGGTGTCAATTTTTCTCTTTTTTCTGTTTTCTCTGCCCGTCTACTGACTCTCATATGGGTCTGTCAAGCGGGGTGGTATAGTCTTCCCCACAGGTGCTTCACAGGTGCTTCACATTCCCATAATCTGACGACTGTTGGTACCCAGGAAGTTCAGTCTCTTCCTTGTCCTTGTGTTCTGGTTGCATCGTAATAAACCTGTATAGAACGGAACACGTCGTATCCCTATGTCGGTATGGATGGTCCCAAGCGGTCTCGGTACCTTGTTTGGCTCTGAAGCCGGACTGTGAAGGGTCGGGGGCTTTGTTGGATTCGAGGAAGGCGGCGAGCTGACTGTTGACGGCTTTCTCAATGACTTTGGCAGGGAATGGGAGGAGCGAAATGGGGCGGTAGTTCTTAAGTTCAGTGGGGTCTGCGGTGGGTTTCTTCAGGAGGGCGCTGAGTTCGGCATGTTTCCAGCTTTCCGGGAAGGTAGCGGAGTTGAGGGAGCAGTTGATGACTTCTCGGAGATGGGGTGCGATAATGGAGTCTGCTTTGTTGAAAATGTGGTAGGGACATGGGTCGGGTGGCGATCCTGAGTGGATGGTGTTCATCAGGCGGATGGTGTCTTCAGTGGTGATTGGGTTCCAGGCCTAAAGGTTGTTGGAGGGGGGGTTTAGTTCGGGGGTGGGTGGGGTGGACTGGTCTCCAAAGCTGTTATGTATGTCAGCGATTTTGTTGTGGAAGAACGAGGCTAGAGAGTCGCAGAGGTCTTGGGAGGGAGTGATGTCATTGGTGCCGGCGGTGGGGTTGGTAAACTCTTTGACGATGTTGAATAGTTCCTTGCTATTGTGGGCGTTGTTGTCGAGTTGATCCTTGAATGCTGATTTCTTGGTGGATCGGATCAGTTGGTGGTGTTTGCGGGTGGCGTTCTTGAAGGTGGCCAGGTTGTCAGTGGTAGGGTTTTTACGCCAGGCTTTTTCGAGGGTGCGACAGATCTTCTTGGATTTCTTAAGGTCATCATTGAACCAGGGGGCTTTTTTGCTGCCTTGCTTCATTTGATGGTTTTTCAAGGGTGCTAATTTGTCCGCGCTGTGTATGATTCATTGTGTGAGGTTGGTGGCTGCTTGGTTTGGGTCCGATGATTTGGCAGGAGGATTTTGGTGGAGCGATGTGACGAGCTGGTCGGTGGTAATTTTGTTCCAGTTTCTGCGGGGAATTGGTTGTGGGTCGTAGTCTTTTTGTAGTTGAAGTGAACGCAGCTGTGGTCCGTCCAATGGAGAGCTGTGGTTTGATTGAAGGAGATGTGCTTGCTGGAGGTGAAGATTGGGTCGAGCGTGTGCCCGGCATAGTGGGTGGGGGTGTTACCAAGTTGTTTGAGTCCGAGATTGGCGAGGTTGTCCAGAAGGGTTGTGGTGTTGCTGTCGTTGTTCTTTTCCAGGTGGAAGTTGAGGTCTCCCAGTAGAATGTAGTCCTCGGAGGGGAGGGCGTGTGGGCTGATGAAGTCAGTGATGTCTTCGCTGAACTGAGTGCGGGGTCCTGGAGGCCTGTAGATGAGGGTGCCTCTGAGTGTGGTCTTGGGGTCGGTGTGGATCTGGAAGTGAAGGTGTTCGGCAGCTGCGAGGTTATCGTCGGAACTGGTCCTGATGCGGATGGTGCTCTTATGGACGATGGCGATGCCTCCTCCTGTTTGGTTGATGCGGTCCTTTCTGATGATCTTGTAGCCGTCCGGGATGGCTATGGCGATGTCGGGCGTTGATGAGGCGTTCATCCAGGTTTCTGTTAGAAAGGCGACGTCCGGCGATGTGGTGTCGATTAGGTTCCATAGTTCAATGGTGTGTCTGTGGACTGAGCGGGTGTTGAGCAGGATGCACTTCAGGTGGTTAGTTTCGGAGCTCTGTTTGGAGTTTGTGGATTTGGTGCGGGTCCAGACGCAGTCGAACTTGCAGGAGTGGCAGGTGAAGGGTCCATGGGTGAGTCCTGGGGCGGCTTAGTAGCAATTTGGGAGTCGGCCGGGGTTAAGTGCTAAGAGGGTTGCGGTGTCGCACGTTATGCGGGGGGAGTGGATTTTGCGGGGTCCAGGGGGTCTGGCGCTGGGCGCGGTCCAGGCGCGGACGGGCGTAGATGGGCTTACCTTTGGCGCACCTTTGGCGCGCATGGGGCGCATCCGCTGCGCGTGAACGCTGCGCGAAGGCTGTTCTAACATAAATGGATAGTGGGGGGGGCGGAGCGAGGGAGGGGTAGCTGGGAGGCGGGAGCGAGGTGGAGAGAGGGGCTGGGAGGCACAACAACAAAATGGCAGGAAGCCAAAAGCGAAACAGCACAAGCAGGGATATCGTAATTAAGTGGGCAGAGGCACCGGCACAATCAGGCACAGATGATATTATTAAACAATGCTAGCTTTGCAATAAGCGCTACGAGAATATCAATCACAAATCAAATATATGCAAAGTGAGCTATGCGCTATAGCGCTACGATACTACTCAGGCACTATTAAATTTTTAACAATTGAAATCGCTATCAGTGGGAGCAGAGCGCAATAATGTAATGGCAGCCAAGAGCAGTGAAGCGCTACGATACCAGTGCCAGGGAGCGTGGGGAGCGACCGCTTCTGAGCCAATCAGGACGGTCACAGCGCAGGATCAGGTGGGTCAGTCCTGTACTTTCAATGGGAGGGAGGGGCAGCTGGGAGGCGGGAGCGGGGTGGAGAGAGGGGCTGGGAGGCACAACAACAAAATGGCAGGAAGCCAAAAGCGAAACAGCACAAGCAGGGATATTGTAATTAAGTGGGCAGAGGCACCGGCACAATCAGGCACAGATGATATTATTAAACAATGCGAGCTTTGCAATAAGCGCTACGAGAATATCAATCACAAATCAAAATATATGCAAAGTGAGCTATGCGCTAGAGCGCTACGCTACTACTCAGGCACTATTAAATTTTTAACGATTGAAATCGCTATCAGTGGGAGCAGAGCGCTATAATGTAATGGCAGCCAAGAGCAATGAAGCGCTACGATACCAGTGCCAGGGAGCGTGGGGAGCGACCGCTTCTGAGCCAGACAGGACGGGCACAGCGCAGGATCAGGCGGGTCAGTCCTGTACTTTCAATGGGAGGGAGGGGCAGCTGGGAGGCGGGAGCGGGGTGAAGAGAGGGGCTGGGAGGCACAACAACAAAATGGCAGGAAGCCAAAAGCGAAACAGCACAAGCAGGGATATCGTAATTAAGTGGGCAGAGGCACCGGCACAATCAGGTACAGATGATATTATTAAACAATGCGAGCTTCGCAATAAGCGCTACAAGAATATCAATCACAAATCAAAATATATGCAAAGTGAGCTATGCGCTATAGCGCTACGCTACTACTCAGGCACTATTACATTTTTAACGATTGAAATCGCTATCAGTGGGAGCAGAGCGCTATAATGTAATGGCAGCCAAGAGCAGTGAAGCGCTATGATACCAGTGCCAGGGAGCATGGGGAGCGACCGCTTCTGAGCCAGTCTGGACGGTCACAGCGCAGGATCAGGCGGGTCAGTCCTGTACTTTCAATGGGAGGGAGGGGCAGCTGGGAGGCGGGAGCGGGGTGGAGAGAGGGACTGGGAGGCACAACAACAAAATGGCAGGAAGCCAAAAGCGAAACAGCACAAGCAGGGATATTGTAATTAAGTGGGCAGAGGCACCGGCACAATCAGGCACAGATGAACTTATTAAACAATGCGAGCTTTGCAATAAGCGCTACGAGAATATCAATCACAAATCAAAATATATGCAAAGTGAGCTATGCGCTATAGCGCTACGCTACTACTCAGGCACTATTAAATTTTTAACGATTGAAATCGCTATCAGTGGGAGCAGAGCGCAATAATGTAATGGTAGCCAAGAGCAGTGAAGCGCTATGATACCAGTGCCAGGGAGCGTGGGGAGCGACCGCTTCTGAGCCAGTCAGGACGGTCACAGCGCAGGACCAGGCAGGTCAGTCCTGTACTTTCAATGGGAGGGAGGGGCAGCTGGGAGGCGGGAGCGGGGTGGAGAGAGGGGCTGGGAGGCACAACAACAAAATGGCAGGAAGCCAAAAGCAAAACAGCACAAGCAGGGATATCGTAATTAAGTGGGCAGAGGCACCGGCACAATCAGGCACAGATGATATTATTAAACAATGCGAGCTTTGCAATAAGCGCTACGAGAATATCAATCACAAATCAAAATATATGCAAAGTGAGCTATGCGCTATAGCGCCACGCTACTACTCAGGCACTATTACATTTTTAACGATTGAAATCGCTATCAGTGGGAGCAGAGCGCAATAATGTAATGGCAGCCAAGAGCAGTGAAGCGCTATGATACCAGTGCCAGGGAGCGTGGGGAGCGACCGCTTCTGAGCCAGTCAGGACGGTCACAGCGCAGGATCAGGCGGGTCAGTCCAGTACTTTCAATGGGAGGGAGGGGCAGCTGGGAGGCGGGAGCGGGGTGGAAAGAGGGGCTGGGAGGCACAACAACAAAATGGCAGGAAGTCAAAAGCGAATACATATACATAAACAATACATAAGCTCCTGTGGCTCATAAATTTATACAGCTGGACAGTTGGACGAAATCACGTATTCCCCTGCTCCACCACTAAAGATAATACCTAACACCTATGAATTAATCTACCACATAGAAACTGGAGTAAATGCATCGAATGGTTTCCTTAACATCACATGTCTAATCCCAGTAACCAACAGTAACAGCAGGAAAAACACCAACCTTGCGTTCCAGAGCAGCATGCTCCCCGGCGTAAGTGCTGCTTCATTAGGGGTAATAAGCGCTATATAAATGTACTTAAAATAAAGCTTCAGCTAAATTCTAGAGCATTTTGTTTTAAGAAAAATATTGCTATTCATAGTATACTTTGACACTTTAACAGTTTCTATATACATAAATCCATAGATATATATCCTTATATGGGTTTATATGCATATATATATCTTTATATGTGTGTGTGTACACACACACACATATATATATATATATTCACTGAAAAAACCATAGGTTATAGACCATATATAGTTAGGAATTAGCATTTACAAAACCTTGAAAATTCACTGAAAAAACCATAGGTTATAGACCATATATAGTTAGGAATTAGCATTTAAAAAACCTTATTTTACTCACACAAAACCATTGAAATTCCATATATAGTTAGTTGCACTAACTATATATCGCGCACCTGCAATCCACTGCTGATGATGTCACATATTACATCATTCATGACATGGTCAGTGACATCACTGATGACATCACTGATGACATCTCAAATGACATCACTGATGACATCACTGATGACATCTCATTTGACATCAATGACCACATCACTGATGATATCATTCATGTGACAATACAATGCATCTCCTCACATTTTAATATAACCTCTGTTTCACCCAGTGTTAAATACAGAATATAATTTTTGAAACCATTGACACACCAATACTAGTTACTACATACGCACTCACTGATTCCTACGTCTACACACACCTTCACTCATTCACCCATACTATCATTCATACATACAATCACTCATCTTTACAACACTATCATATGCACTCATACACCTATACAGACACTCACAGTCTGCCACTCATCCATGGAGTTACTCACACACCTAGTCAGTCCTGTAAAGAATCAATGACACTTCCATTTTCTTGTCTATACAGTTAAACATAGAGCACCTTACATTTTCAAACATATACTAACACATACTTACCTTGTTATACAATCATTGATACAAGTACACATTGATCTGCACAGAGTCACACACCTCCCAGCCAGCCACACACACACTCAGTCTCCCATACAAATACTTGGACAATCAATCAGTAACCCATATAGTTAATCATATAGCTACTGATCAAAACATGCAGCAGTTTACAGAACAACAGACATAATGATGCACAAATTAAGACACTTTAGTCACTAACCCATGCACTCAGTGAGACACATTTAATCACTCACTCATGCATTCAGTCATGCACCTACTAAATCCTTTGTCCAGACACTTATACTTCCACTCATTCTTCAATATGTAAGACACATTTTAACTTTACAGAAACATACAGTCACTGGATGTTGTCATCAGTGATGTCATCAGTGATGTCATTTGAGATGTCATCAGTGATGTCATCAGTGATGTCACTGACCATGTCATGAATGATGTAATATGTGACATCATCAGCAGTGGATTGCAGGTGCGCGATATATAGTTAGTGCAACTAACTATATATGGAATTTCAATGGTTTTGTGTGAGTAAAATAAGGTTTTTTAAATGCTAATTCCTAACTATATATGGTCTATAACCTATGGTTTTTTCAGTGAATTTTCAAGGTTTTGTAAATGCTAATTCCTAACTATATATGGTCTATAACCTATGGTTTTTTCAGTGAATTTCAATGGTTTTTTAATAGCAAATATCATAAGCTGTCGAATGTCAAGTACGTGGTAAGTGAAAACATTTTCGTGTTTATGCACACTGATCTGCTTTGAATGGTGCCCCCCCCCCTCATTTCTATTAGGAGTACTCTCTCTTTGCAGATAGTGAAAGGTAGTTAACGCAGGTCTTTGCCCCCATTGTAATCCGTCGTGCCTGCTTCTCTCTCCATTTGATTCATTGTTATCCAAGTATTTACTGTTTTAGAATTAGTTCTCTTTGGTTCATTCTCTATTTACAAACAAACACAGAGTCGCAATACTCTGTTTAGTCTTTGCAGATAACGAAAAATCGTGTAAAAAAAAAGAAAAAGAATCGAGCAAAATCAGTAGGCCACTAATGGGATCTCTTTTTGACCTCGCAAAAATAGAAACATTAGGAACAACCCCTCATGACAAATACAAAACTAGTGAGATGAACTGAACTCCACACAATGATGGCTGCAAAACAGCTCGGCTCCGCCACCCACCCCGCCCAAAATAACGATAAAGAACGGCTGCCATGATTGGTTGCGGAATGACCACGACGGAGCTACGAAATGGTGCTGCTCTCATGCTAACCCCAGCTTCAGTCTGAAACATCCAGAAACACTGTAGACTACCAATTCGATCAGTTCCGGTAGCGCCCCAATGTAACCCGGTAGAGAAGAACTAGCCCTCCCCTCTTTGACTGATGGTTCTTGTTGCCTGTCCCTTCTGTTGTCATTTAACAGAACTATTTAGCCTGCTGAAAGGGGTTGTGTTCCGACCGCTGGTTGGTGGAGACATTTTGACTATATTCTGTACCTGCGTTGTCGCGTAATGCGTCATATGACGCGCCGCGTTAGCGCATCCGGAAGTCATCCGGGGCGCGCAGCGCGTAACGTAAGCATAACAAGTCATGTGACTTGTTAATAAAACTTTTCATTGGTTCATTTTACTTTTCTTATTGTAATGATGAAAGGCTTGATCATATGACCTAAAAATTACGCTTTTCATTACTTCCGAACATTATTTTTTCTTAAATATATGTTATAATGTTCCAGGCTAATGTACTTTCCCGGAAATTTTACAACTGTCCTGCAAGTAAAATATATTCTTTTTTCGAGAAAAAGAGCGTTTCTTCGTCCCATGACGGAGCCGTTGAGCAAAAGAGGGTCGACCTGCTGTCTTAGTCGCCGATACGCCTGAATATGAGATTCTTATCGATCACTTTATGTTGCAGGAATAGAAAACACAACAGCCCTTGACCATTTATCTTTACTGCGTTCCTTCGTATTATACCTTTTACCCTTCATGTAATTGGTCTGCTTTATTTCACTTGCCTTTTAATGATTCTAAAACAGTGACTATTATTAAAAACTTTACCAATGTATATACTACTACCATGTTTTCTTTTAAAAACCTTTATTGTGAAAATTTCATTATACAAATACGAGCCTATAACCACGTGGGCCGGCCACGGAGCAAACTGTAATCGTATATGATGAATAGACATTTACACTGTAGAGGAACGTAACGGGCGGGCCATTAGGTTGCAAGAACTAAGGTGTCTAACAGTTACGGAATCGGTGGACGTACATTTTATAATTAAAATACGACAGGGCCAGTTACAATAAAATTATCTAGATATACATTTGCGGGCAAGTACCATGGGTGACGTTAATTCGAACTTTCAACAGTACAGTAATCAATAACACATCAGAACTTAATATCAATAGGGATGTCGAAATATTCAATCAATTCTCGTCCCCGCCCGCCATGTGCTTCAAAACTGCATACGTATCTCGTGATTTCAAGGTTCTGCAACCAGTACACAACAAGGAGTTACGAGTCCCATTTATTCTGGCGCCATTTTGGGCGAGGACGGGCAGGTCCAGGATATAGTCAAAATGTCTCTACCAACCATCGACTATGATGATGTTCATATGCTGTATTTATTAGAGTAACACTCAGATGTCCACATGAAATAAATTTGCCACAATCTAAACATGTCATTTTAATCTTTCCAAAGTTCTTCTAAATATTTGGGACCGTTTCCCTTGCCTCTGAAGCTCTCAGTGCCACTTCTTTGATGAATGTACTAGCAGGTCAGGGGTTCTCCTCCAAATCTCTCTTTTATGCAGCACTATAATTAATTGTTGCCACCTCTCCATATGACGATGCATGGTATAGTTACCACAACTATATTTTTTTTCGGTTCCTCTAGAGAGTTCATCGTGGCAGATGAAGCGTGTAACGTACCGGGCATTTACCTTTTTTTGCATGTACAGGAAAGGAAAAAAAAATCGAGCGTCCGAGTTCTAAGGTGTCCCAGGGCCATTTTAGTGGACCAGGCCCAAATCCAAAGAACAGGCCGCCATTTTGAGAGTCCTGTTGCAGCCGCCTGTCGCTGTAGCATCAAGAGCAGCCGAAACTCAGCTGAATGGCAACTGAAACGGTAAAGGGGCGCCCCACTACAGCAGACGAGCCAGGCCCAAATCCAAAGAACTGCTATCTCACAGGCTAATGGGGCGACCCACGCCGAGTTTCAGCATTGTAGGATGACCACACAAGTACAGCAACTTGCTAGACATCACCTCGGTGCCATCCGGATCTCGGCGCCCCACTGCAGATGAAGTGCCTCTCAACTATGAAACCACCACGGTGACATCCGGATCTTGGCGCGTTGTGCTGCCTTCGGCCTATTCGCACATCGGTCCGCTACTGACGCCATCTCACAGGCTAATGGCGTGACCCACGCCGAGTTTCAGCATTGTAGGATGACCACAGCAACTTGCTAGACATCACCTCAGTGCCATCCGAATCTTGGCATCTCAACGCCTAGTGGTATCTTCCATACAAAAAATATTGTTACGCTGCCTTTGGCCCCATTCGCACACCAGTCCGCAACTTAGACATCACCTCGATGCCATCCGGATCTTGGCATCTCAGCGCCTTGTGGTGTCAGTCAGAAAATATTGTTGTGCTGCCTTCGGCCTATTCGCAAATCCAAAGAACTGCTATCTCACAGGCTAATGGGGCGACCCACGCCGAGTTTCAGCATTGTAGGATGACCACACAAGTACAGCAACTTGCTAGACATCACCTCGGTGCCATCCGGATCTCGGCGCCCCACTGCAGATGAAGTGCCTCTCAACTATGAAACCACCACGGTGACATCCGGATCTTGGCGCGTTGTGCTGCCTTCGGCCTATTCGCACATCGGTCCGCTACTGACGCCATCTCACAGGCTAATGGGGTGACCCACGCCGAGTTTCAGCATTGTAGGATGACCACACCAACTTGCTAGACATCACCTCAGTGCCATCCGAATCTTGGCATCTCAACGCCTAGTGGTATCTTCCATACAAAAAATATTGTTACGCTGCCTTTGGCCCCATTCGCACACCAGTCCGCAACTTAGACATCACCTCGGTGCCATCCGGATCTTGGCATCTCAGCGCCTTGTGGTGTCAGTCAGAAAATATTGTTGTGCTGCCTTCGGCCTATTCGCACATCGGTCCGCTACTGACGCCATCTCACAGGCCAACGGGGCGCCCCACGCCGACTTTCAGCATTGTAGGATGGCCACACCAGTACCACAACTTGCAAGACACCACCTCGGTGCCATCCGGATCTTGGCATCTCAGCGCCTTGTGGTCTCTTCTACACCGGAAATATAGTAGAAAATATTGTTGCGCTGCCTTTAGCCCCATTCACACATCAGTCCGCTACTGACACCATCTCACAGGCCAACGGGGCGCCCCACGCCGACTTTCAACATTGTAGGATGGCCACAGAAGTGCGACAACTTACTAGACACCACCTCGGTGCCATCCGGATCTTGGCGCGTTGTGCTGCCTTCGGCCTATTCGCACATCGGTCCGCTACTGACGCAAACTCACAGGCCAACGGGGCGCCCCACGCCGACTTTCAGCATTGTAGGATGGCCACACCAGTGCGGCAACTTCCTACACACCACCTCGGTGCCATCCGGATCTTCGCGCGTAGTGAAGCTGCAGCAGCTGCAAATAAGCTTCAGACAGTGTTACAACCGCTGCTCAGAACTCTCAACTATGACACCACCTCGATGCCATCCGGATCTTGGCGCGTTGTGTTGCCTTCGGCCTATTCGCACATCGGTCCGCTACTGACACCGCCTCACGTGCCAACGTATTTTCTCCACATTTTATACCCTATGCCGCATAACAGGTCATGTGACTTCTTTATAAAACTTTTCATTGGTTCATTTTACTTTTGGTTTCCTAATGATGGAAGGCTTGATCATATGACCTAAAAACAACACTTTTCATTGGATGAAAACTTTTTTTTCCCCCCAAACGATGAAAGCCCCACCTTGTTTCTGGATGTTTCAGACTGAAGCTGGCGTCACCATGAGAGCACCACCATCTCGTAGCTCCGTCGTGGTCATTCCGCGAGCAATCATGGCAGCCGCTCCCCACCAGAAGCCTGCAGGAGTCGGGGCCCCCAAAACTTTTGATGAATTCTCAAGGCGGAGGGGACGCTTTCGAGAATGGGGTCCAAGACCTAGCAGACAAGCGTCCGATTTCCAAGGTGTCCCAGGGCCATTTCAGTGGACCAGGCCCAAAAAGGAAACAGCCTGCCGCCATTTTGAGAGTCCTGTGGCAGCCGCCTATCGCTGCACCGCAAGAGTGGGCGCAACTCAGCTGAATGGCGGATTTTGACACAGTGGACCAAAAGCGGACGGAATGGCAACTGAAACGGTAAAGGGGCGCCCCACTACAACAGATGACACTCCACCTGGAGAGGCCCGTTCACGCCGCCTCCCCCGGGGCGCCCCACGCCGTTATTCGGAGCAGCATTGTAGGATACCAAAACCAGTGCGGCAACTTACTGGACATCACCTTGGTGCCATCGTTCTGCTGCCTTGGAACTATTCGCACAACAGTTTGCTACTGATGACCCACCCCCCGCGACGCCCCACGCCGTTATTTGCTGGGTGGCAACTTACTAGACATCACTTTTGTGTCATCTAGATTTCGGCGCGTTCTGCTGCCTTGGAACTATTCGCACAACAGTTTGCTACTGATCACCCACCCCCCGCGACGCCCCACGCCGGAAATCTGGACGTTGTGCTGCGTTGGGACTATTCGCACAGCCGACCGCTACTTCGTTGTTTTTCTCTAAAAATGTTTATATGTTATTACTATTTTTGTTTTCTTGTATATATTTATAAATTATTAAAGTTTTATAATCTTACTACTTTGTCGGAGTGCTATATATTTTTAATGTGACACATAATTGTAAAAACTTTGATGTACAAAGAGTCATCCCTGGAATCTTCCGCTTCACGCTCGGTCCCCTCCCCAATCACAATACAGGATGGTTTTCAGATAATAGCAACGCTTCTGCTGTGACGGATCTCATCGAGTGTGGGCCTTGATCTACTATAACTCCTTTGAAGACGGGTGATTCTTTACAGCTGTGGCCATAAACTACATCTGCAGGGCTAGCTGATAGCCTAGGACCGGCCTGGACAATCGGACACAGAGGAAAAGGAGTGTCAGAGGGTGCGGTAGTGAATAGGGCGAAAGGGAGGTGTCGGGCGGGCACAGGGTGTGATTCTCAGGGAAGAACAGCGCAGATGGGGGGAGGTTTATTACCCATGCATAAAACAGAGAGCGGGGGTGACCACTGCCTGGGGGAGATGCTTGCGAGGGTGGGGAGCCATGGTAAGGATCGACAGCGTTCACAGAGTGGATCTGGTCAAGGCATCTAAAATGGCTGCCGTGCACGACAAAAGTGTGGCATTTGAAAAAAGACAAGATGGCGCACACAATGTTTTTCAACAATTTCTGATTTCCTTCGAATCGAACGTTAACAGACGTTGGGACATATTACCAAAGTTAAGCGATATTTATCCCTAACGATGCATTGCAAAGATTTTTTTACCGTCAGAAATTATCGCAGATAAACCTTGCTATTATCAAGGTTTATCGCAAATACGATAAAAAACGAGCGCAATGCATTAATGTCGCTGAAAACTCCGCGATATTCATGCATTACCGAGCTAATGCTCTTAGCCATGTTATCCACCTCCCATTGGATAACATGGCTAAGAACTGCTCAGGGCAGCTGTTACTTTTTGGAGATATTCGCGCTTATCTCGAATATTTCCAAAAGTTGATAATAGGAGATAGCGATGTTAGCGACTGTTTCCAGTCGCTAACATCTTGGCATGCCCACTTTGCATGTCATTAGTGATAAATATCACTCACATGCAAAGTGGGACCCAAGATGGTCGCTATCTCCTACTAGCCGTCGCTAACTGGTGTTAGCAACAGCTAGGTAATACAGATATAATTTTATCTCCGCGAAGCGGAGCGCTGTTACAGATATATATCTTGTTTTTGAACGTTAATTTCTCAAAATGCACTGAAGCACATATATTGAGACATAGCAAAGGCACATCGGGCTACCAGTCCCTAATATTTTACCAAGTTTCGTGCAAATCCATTCAGCCGTTCGATTATTATTATTATTATTTTTTTTTGCCCCGCGGGGCCCTTTTAAAACCTCCACATCAAACCTAGGGGGTCAGCGAGGATCTACTATGCCCCCTTATGGTCATCAGCCGTTCGATTATTATTATTATTTTTTTTTTTGCCCCGCGGGGCCCTTTTAAAACCTCCACATCAAACCTAGGGGGTCAGCGAGGATCTACTATGCCCCCTTATGGTCATTTGCCCCTTCGCTTTGGCCTCCTCTTGTCTCTCGATCCTACCGAGAGACAAGATGGCGGCCGCTACGTACTGTTTGGAATGTTTACAGACACCGGAGAGCCAATCAGCTTCGCTTCGCAAAGCTCCGTAACGCGAAAAGTACGCGAAGCGGTGCGCTGTTACAGATATATATCTTTTTTTGAACGTTAATTTCTCAAAATCCACTGAAGCACATATATTGAGACCTAGCAAAGGCACATCGGGCTACCAGTCCCTACAATTTTGCCAAGTTTCGTGCAAATCCATTCAGCCGTTCGATTATTATTATTATTATTTTTTTTTGCCCCGCGGGGCCCTTTTAAAACCTCCACATCAAACCTAGGGGGTCAGCGAGGATCTACTATGCCCCCTTATAGTTATTTCCCCCTTTGTTTTGACCTCCTCTTGTCTCTCGATCCTACCGAGAGACAAGATGGCGGCCGCTACGGACTGTTTGGAATGTTGACAGACGCCGGAGAACCAATCAGCTTCGCTTCACAAAGCTCCGTTGCGCGAAAAGTACGCGTCCTGGGCCGCTGCCCAGTCCGCTGTTACAGATATATATCTTTTTTTAAACGTTAATTTCTCAAAATCCACTGGAGCACATATATTGAGACCTACAAAAGGCACATCGGGCTACCAGTCCCTACAATTTTGCCAAGTTTCGTGCAAATCCATTCAGCCGTTCGGGCTAAAAGTGAGGCCAACCGCCCTATGGAAAACTCAATGTTAAAAACACGTTTTGGGACCCCCCTTTTTTCTCGACCCCCCCTGGACGAAACCCCCCCCAATTTTCAGGGGCTGCTCAGAAACAAAATGTGCCATTTTCCTGAAAATTTCAGCCAATTCCGTCCACAAACGCCAAAGTTATTAGACATAGAATTTTCAAAAAACCCATAGAGAAAAAATCCTAACTATATATACCTACTGGCGACCGCCAGTAGGTAATATATATATATATATATATATATATATATATATATATATTACCTACTGGCGGTCGCCATTAGGTAATATATATATATATATATATATATATTACCTACTGGCGGTCGCCAGTAGGTATATATAGTTAGGATTTTTTCTCTATGGGATTTTTGAAAATTCTATGTCTAATAACTTTGGCGTTTGTGGACGGAATTGGCTGAAATTTTCAGGAAAATGGAACATTTTGTTTCTGAGCAGCCCCTGAAAATTGGGGGGGGTTCGTCCAGGGGGGGGTCGAGAAAAAAGGGGGGTCCCAAAACGTGTTTTTAACATTGAGTTTTCCATAGGGCGGTTGGCCTCACTTTTAGCCCGAACGGCTGAATGGATTTGCACGAAACTTGGCAAAATTGTAGGGACTGTTAGCCCGATGTGCCTTTTGTAGGTCTCAATATATGTGCTCCAGTGGATTTTGAGTAATTTAGGTTCAAAAAAAGATATATATCTGGGCGGAGCCTAACCACACATCTGATCTGATTGGCTGTCAGCACTTCATCCAAGAAGTGTTGGCAGCCATCTTGGGACCAATATACATGATAGCACCTCATTAAAAAGCATTGTAGTTAATAGAGGGTTTTAGGACTTTAGTTACATTATAAATCATTTGTTGATGGTACCATACTCGTTTTAGGAATTGTGGTGGGTTCTAAGGTGATTTTACCATGTGAAAAAACCTTCTGCTGTGATATCATGAATATTGTTTGAAAGAAAACTAATATCTCATGATTTTCCCACAGTGGTTTGGAAGGGGATCTATAAGCTAAACTGAAAGCATATTTTCTGTAAATTCACATTATCTTTCTCAGTCATGTGAAAATGAAGTCTGACATTCTCAGTAAAACATGTACATCCAACAAGGACAGAGACTGTCAGTTGATTCCTTTGTGTTCTACTGCAGCCTCCTAGAGTGTTCTAAAGAACAACTAGAGCGCTAACAGTCCTACTTATTACAAAGGTATGGCACACCTGGAGCCATCGTGATGGGAATAAAGTGGTAACTCTTAAAACATTTAATTTAAAAAGGAACAAAATGAGGGGGTATATTATGCAATAGAAGGTATTATTAGTGCTGCAGAAAGAAAAATTAGGGCACATTTTGAGTGACTTTTCAAATCCTCTTCTATTTCATTAAAAAATTCTGACATGCAGTCTCCCAAAATGGCCACCAGAGACAAAAGAGCCCAAATGTAGCCCAAATATCACCCAGATGTAGCCCAAGTATAGCCCAATGACAGAATGTCCCAGAGAGTTCTAAAGAACAACTAGAGCGCTAACAGTCCTACTTATTACAAAGGTATGGCACACCTGAAGCCATCTTGATTGGAATAAAGTGGTAACTCTTAAAACATTTAATTTAAAAAGGAACAAAATGAGGGGGTATATTTTGCCATATGAATTATGATTAGTGCTGCAGAAAGAAAAATTAGGGCACATTTTGAGTGACTTCTCAAACCCTCTTCAATTTCATTAAAAAAATTCTGACATGCAGACTGAAACATGCACTTTGAATACCAGCAGCAGACGTCCCTGGTGAGCAGTAGCTTTACTACAGTGATCTAATGTGCAACTAGAGTGCTAACATTCAGAATTTATGGCAAATGTGTGACACATCTGAATGCCTTCTTGATGGAACCAAAGTAAACAAGCATTGAAAATGCAATAGATCTCGCCCTCGTTTAAGTTAAAGCCATTCTGTTTGTAATGAGGTGGCTTTTTAGCTTTGCTTTTATTAGTGTTTTTTCAACTTTCATGTAAATAACATGCATCTGTATGCATATAAGTATATGTATGCATGCATTTATGTTTGTATTTATATAGATATACAGATGATATATGTTTATATATGTATGTATATATATATATTCACTGAAAAAACCATAGGTTATAGACCATATATAGTTAGGAATTAGCATTTACAAAACCTTGAAAATTCACTGAAAAAACCATAGGTTATAGACCATATATAGTTAGGAATTAGCATTTACAAAACCTTGAAAATTCACTGAAAAAACCATAGGTTATAGACCATATATAGTTAGGAATTCGCATTTACAAAACCTTATTTTACTCACACAAAACCATTGAAATTCCATATATAGTTAGTTGCACTAACTATATATCGCGCACCCGCAATCCACTGCTGATGATGTCACGTATTACATCATTCATGACATGGTCAGTGACATCACTGATGACATCACTGATGACATCTCAAATGACATCACTGATGACATCACTGATGACAACATCCAGTGACTGTATGTTTCTGTAAAGTTAAAATATGTCTTACATATTGAAGAATGAGTGGATGTATAAGTGTCTGGATGAAGGATTTAGTAGGTGCATGACTGACTGTATGAGTGAGTGATTAAATGTGTCTCACTGAGTGCATGAGTTAGTGACTAAACTGTCTTAATTTGTGCATCATTATGTCTGTTGTTCTGTAAACTGTTGCATGTGTTGATAAGTAGCTATATGAGTAACTATATGGGTTATTGATTGGTTGCCCAAGTATTTGTATGGGAGACTGAGTGTGTGTGTGGGTGGCTGGGAGGTGTATGACTCTGTGCATAGATGTGTGAGCAGTTGATTCACTAGATGTATGGTTTCAAAAGTGCATGTGGAAACAGCTGTATGGGCGGTTGACTGTGTGCATGAGTGTATTGGTGAGTGAATGGATATCTCAGTGCTACATGTCAAAGTAAGTACATATGTAAAACACAGTACATGTGAGAGTTGACATATATAAATAACTGTGCATAAGAGCCAGTGAATGTGTGAGTGGCTGTATGGATCATTGTGAACTTGTATCAGGGATTGTATAAGAGAGTAAATATGTGTTAGTATATGTTTGAATAAGTAAAGTTTGTATAACTGTATAGTTGAGGAAATGGAGGTGTGATTGATTCTTTGCATGACTGACTAGGTGTGTGAGTAACTCCATGGATGAGTGACAGTCTGTGAGTGTCTGTTTACACTGATTGTATCTAAGGTTATATTAGAGTCTGAAGAGGTTCATCGTATTATCACATGAATGATATCATCAGTGATGTGATCAGTAATGTCAAATGAGATGTCATCAGTGATGTCATTTGAGATGTCATCAGTGATGTCATTTGAGATGTCATCAGTGATGTCATCAGTGATGTCACTGACCATGTCATGAATGATGTAATATGTGACATCATCAGCAGTGGATTGCGGGTGCGCGATATATAGTTAGTGCAACTAACTATATATGGAATTTCAATGGTTTTGTGTGAGTAAAATAAGGTTTTGTAAATGCGAATTCCTAACTATATATGGTCTATAACCTATGGTTTTTTCAGTGAATATATATATATATATTACCTACTGGCGGTCGCCAGTAGGTATATATAGTTAGGATTTTTTCTCTATGGGTTTTTTGAAAATTCTATGTCTAATAACTTTGGCGTTTGTGGACGGAATTGGCTGAAATTTTCAGGAAAATGGCACATTTTGTTTCTGAGCAGCCCCTGAAAATTGGGGGGGGTTTCGTCCAGGGGGGGTCGAGAAAAAAGGGGGGTCCCAAAACGTGTTTTTAACATTGAGTTTTCCATAGGGCGGTTGGCCTCACTTTTAGCCCGAACGGCTGAATGGATTTGCACGAAACTTGGCAAAATTGTAGGGACTGGTAGCCCGATGTGCCTTTTGTAGGTCTCAATATATGTGCTCCAGTGGATTTTGAGAAATTAACGTTTAAAAAAAGATATATATCTGTAACAGCGGACTGGGCAGCGGCCCAGGACGCGTACTTTTCGCGCAACGGAGCTTTGTGAAGCGAAGCTGATTGGTTCTCCGGCGTCTGTCAACATTCCAAACAGTCCGTAGCGGCCGCCATCTTGTCTCTCGGTAGGATCGAGAGACAAGAGGAGGTCAAAACAAAGGGGGAAATAACTATAAGGGGGCATAGTAGATCCTCGCTGACCCCCTAGGTTTGATGTGGAGGTTTTAAAAGGGCCCCGCGGGGCAAAAAAAAATAATAATAATAATAATCGAACGGCTGAATGGATTTGCACGAAACTTGGCAAAATTGTAGGGACTGGTAGCCCGATGTGCCTTTGCTAGGTCTCAATATATGTGCTTCAGTGGATTTTGAGAAATTAACGTTCAAAAAAAGATATATATCTGTAACAGCGCACCGCTTCGCGTACTTTTCGCGTTACGGAGCTTTGCGAAGCGAAGCTGATTGGCTCTCCGGTGTCTGTAAACATTCCAAACAGTACGTAGCGGCCGCCATCTTGTCTCTCGGTAGGATCGAGAGACAAGAGGAGGCCAAAGCGAAGGGGCAAATGACCATAAGGGGGCATAGTAGATCCTCGCTGACCCCCTAGGTTTGATGTGGAGGTTTTAAAAGGGCCCCGCGGGGCAAAAAAAAAAATAATAATAATAATCGAACGGCTGATGACCATAAGGGGGCATAGTAGATCCTCGCTGACCCCCTAGGTTTGATGTGGAGGTTTTAAAAGGGCCCCGCGGGGCAAAAAAAAATAATAATAATAATAATCGAACGGCTGAATGGATTTGCACGAAACTTGGTAAAATATTAGGGACTGGTAGCCCGATGTGCCTTTGCTATGTCTCAATATATGTGCTTCAGTGCATTTTGAGAAATTAACGTTCAAAAACAAGATATATATCTGTAACAGCGCTCCGCTTCGCGGAGATAAAATTATATCTGTATTACCTAGCTGTTGCTAACACCAGTTAGCGACGGCTAGTAGGAGATAGCGACCATCTTGGGTCCCACTTTGCATGTGAGTGATATTTATCACTAATGACATGCAAAGTGGGCATGCCAAGATGTTAGCGACTGGAAACAGTCGCTAACATCGCTATCTCCTATTATCAACTTTTGGAAATATTCGAGATAAGCGCGAATATCTCCAAAAAGTAACAGCTGCCCTGAGCAGTTCTTAGCCATGTTATCCAATGGGAGGTGGATAACATGGCTAAGAGCATTAGCTCGGTAATGCATGAATATCGCGGAGTTTTCAGCGACATTAATGCATTGCGCTCGTTTTTTATCGTATTTGCGATAAACCTTGATAATAGCAAGGTTTATCTGCGATAATTTCTGACGGTAAAAAAATCTTTGCAATGCATCGTTAGGGATAAATATCGCTTAACTTTGGTAATATGTCCCAACGTCTGTTAACGTTCGATTCGAAGGAAATCAGAAATTGTTGAAAAACATTGTGTGCGCCATCTTGTCTTTTTTCAAATGCCACACTTTTGTCGTGCACGGCAGCCATTTTAGATGCCTTGACCAGATCCACTCTGTGAACGCTGTCGATCCTTACCATGGCTCCCCACCCTCGCAAGCATCTCCCCCAGGCAGTGGTCACCCCCGCTCTCTGTTTTATGCATGGGTAATAAACCTCCCCCCATCTGCGCTGTTCTTCCCTGAGAATCACACCCTGTGCCCGCCCGACACCTCCCTTTCGCCCTATTCACTACCGCACCCTCTGACACTCCTTTTCCTCTGTGTCCGATTGTCCAGGCCGGTCCTAGGCTATCAGCTAGCCCTGCAGATGTAGTTTATGGCCACAGCTGTAAAGAATCACCCGTCTTCAAAGGAGTTATAGTAGATCAAGGCCCACACTCGATGAGATCCGTCACAGCAGAAGCGTTGCTATTATCTGAAAACCATCCTGTATTGTGATTGGGGAGGGGACCGAGCGTGAAGCGGAAGATTCCAGGGATGACTCTTTGTACATCAAAGTTTTTACAATTATGTGTCACATTAAAAATATATAGCACTCCGACAAAGTAGTAAGATTATAAAACTTTAATAATTTATAAATATATACAAGAAAACAAAAATAGTAATAACATATAAACATTTTTAGAGAAAAACAACGAAGTAGCGGTCGGCTGTGCGAATAGTCCCAACGCAGCACAACGTCCAGATTTCCGGCGTGGGGCGTCGCGGGGGGTGGGTGATCAGTAGCAAACTGTTGTGCGAATAGTTCCAAGGCAGCAGAACGCGCCGAAATCTAGATGACACAAAAGTGATGTCTAGTAAGTTGCCACCCAGCAAATAACGGCGTGGGGCGTCGCGGGGGGTGGGTCATCAGTAGCAAACTGTTGTGCGAATAGTTCCAAGGCAGCAGAACGATGGCACCAAGGTGATGTCCAGTAAGTTGCCGCACTGGTTTTGGTATCCTACAATGCTGCTCCGAATAACGGCGTGGGGCGCCCCGGGGGAGGCGGCGTGAACGGGCCTCTCCAGGTGGAGTGTCATCTGTTGTAGTGGGGCGCCCCTTTACCGTTTCAGTTGCCATTCCGTCCGCTTTTGGTCCACTGTGTCAAAATCCGCCATTCAGCTGAGTTGCGCCCACTCTTGCGGTGCAGCGATAGGCGGCTGCCACAGGACTCTCAAAATGGCGGCAGGCTGTTTCCTTTTTGGGCCTGGTCCACTGAAATGGCCCTGGGACACCTTGGAAATCGGACGCTTGTCTGCTAGGTCTTGGACCCCATTCTCGAAAGCGTCCCCTCCGCCTTGAGAATTCATCAAAAGTTTTGGGGGCCCCGACTCCTGCAGGCTTCTGGTGGGGAGCGGCTGCCATGATTGCTCGCGGAATGACCACGACGGAGCTACGAGATGGTGGTGCTCTCATGGTGACGCCAGCTTCAGTCTGAAACATCCAGAAACAAGGTGGGGCTTTCATCGTTTGGGGGGAAAAAAAAGTTTTCATCCAATGAAAAGTGTTGTTTTTAGGTCATATGATCAAGCCTTCCATCATTAGGAAACCAAAAGTAAAATGAACCAATGAAAAGTTTTATAAAGAAGTCACATGACCTGTTATGCGGCATAGGGTATAAAATGTGGAGAAAATACGTTGGCACGTGAGGCGGTGTCAGTAGCGGACCGATGTGCGAATAGGCCGAAGGCAACACAACGCGCCAAGATCCGGATGGCATCGAGGTGGTGTCATAGTTGAGAGTTCTGAGCAGCGGTTGTAACACTGTCTGAAGCTTATTTGCAGCTGCTGCAGCTTCACTACGCGCGAAGATCCGGATGGCACCGAGGTGGTGTGTAGGAAGTTGCCGCACTGGTGTGGCCATCCTACAATGCTGAAAGTCGGCGTGGGGCGCCCCGTTGGCCTGTGAGTTTGCGTCAGTAGCGGACCGATGTGCGAATAGGCCGAAGGCAGCACAACGCGCCAAGATCCGGATGGCACCGAGGTGGTGTCTAGTAAGTTGTCGCACTTCTGTGGCCATCCTACAATGTTGAAAGTCGGCGTGGGGCGCCCCGTTGGCCTGTGAGATGGTGTCAGTAGCGGACTGATGTGTGAATGGGGCTAAAGGCAGCGCAACAATATTTTCTACTATATTTCCGGTGTAGAAGAGACCACAAGGCGCTGAGATGCCAAGATCCGGATGGCACCGAGGTGGTGTCTTGCAAGTTGTGGTACTGGTGTGGCCATCCTACAATGCTGAAAGTCGGCGTGGGGCGCCCCGTTGGCCTGTGAGATGGCGTCAGTAGCGGACCGATGTGCGAATAGGCCGAAGGCAGCACAACAATATTTTCTGACTGACACCACAAGGCGCTGAGATGCCAAGATCCGGATGGCACCGAGGTGATGTCTAAGTTGCGGACTGGTGTGCGAATGGGGCCAAAGGCAGCGTAACAATATTTTTTGTATGGAAGATACCACTAGGCGTTGAGATGCCAAGATTCGGATGGCACTGAGGTGATGTCTAGCAAGTTGGTGTGGTCATCCTACAATGCTGAAACTCGGCGTGGGTCACCCCATTAGCCTGTGAGATGGCGTCAGTAGCGGACCGATGTGCGAATAGGCCGAAGGCAGCACAACGCGCCAAGATCCGGATGTCACCGTGGTGGTTTCATAGTTGAGAGGCACTTCATCTGCAGTGGGGCGCCGAGATCCGGATGGCACCGAGGTGATGTCTAGCAAGTTGCTGTACTTGTGTGGTCATCCTACAATGCTGAAACTCGGCGTGGGTCGCCCCATTAGCCTGTGAGATAGCAGTTCTTTGGATTTGCGAATAGGCCGAAGGCAGCACAACAATATTTTCTGACTGACACCACAAGGCGCTGAGATGCCAAGATCCGGATGGCATCGAGGTGATGTCTAAGTTGCGGACTGGTGTGCGAATGGGGCCAAAGGCAGCGTAACAATATTTTTTGTATGGAAGATACCACTAGGCGTTGAGATGCCAAGATTCGGATGGCACTGAGGTGATGTCTAGCAAGTTGCTGTGGTCATCCTACAATGCTGAAACTCGGCGTGGGTCACGCCATTAGCCTGTGAGATGGCGTCAGTAGCGGACCGATGTGCGAATAGGCCGAAGGCAGCACAACGCGCCAAGATCCGGATGTCACCGTGGTGGTTTCATAGTTGAGAGGCACTTCATCTGCAGTGGGGCGCCGAGATCCGGATGGCACCGAGGTGATGTCTAGCAAGTTGCTGTACTTGTGTGGTCATCCTACAATGCTGAAACTCGGCGTGGGTCGCCCCATTAGCCTGTGAGATAGCAGTTCTTTGGATTTGGGCCTGGCTCGTCTGCTGTAGTGGGGCGCCCCTTTACCGTTTCAGTTGCCATTCAGCTGAGTTTCGGCTGCTCTTGATGCTACAGCGACAGGCGGCTGCAACAGGACTCTCAAAATGGCGGCCTGTTCTTTGGATTTGGGCCTGGTCCACTAAAATGGCCCTGGGACACCTTAGAACTCGGACGCTCGATTTTTTTTTCCTTTCCTGTACATGCAAAAAAAGGTAAATGCCCGGTACGTTACACGCTTCATCTGCCACGATGAACTCTCTAGAGGAACCGAAAAAAAATATAGTTGTGGTAACTATACCATGCATCGTCATATGGAGAGGTGGCAACAATTAATTATAGTGCTGCATAAAAGAGAGATTTGGAGGAGAACCCCTGACCTGCTAGTACATTCATCAAAGAAGTGGCACTGAGAGCTTCAGAGGCAAGGGAAACGGTCCCAAATATTTAGAAGAACTTTGGAAAGATTAAAATGACGTGTTTTGATTGTGGCAAATTTATTTCATGTGGACATCTGAGTGTTACTCTAATAAATACAGCATATGAACATCATCATAGTCGATGGTTGGTAGAGACATTTTGACTATATCCTGGACCTGCCCGTCCTCGCCCAAAATGGCGCCAGAATAAATGGGACTCGTAACTCCTTGTTGTGTACTGGTTGCAGAACCTTGAAATCACGAGATACGTATGCAGTTTTGAAGCACATGGCGGGCGGGGACGAGAATTGATTGAATATTTCGACATCCCTATTGATATTAAGTTCTGATGTGTTATTGATTACTGTACTGTTGAAAGTTCGAATTAACGTCACCCATGGTACTTGCCCGCAAATGTATATCTAGATAATTTTATTGTAACTGGCCCTGTCGTATTTTAATTATAAAATGTACGTCCACCGATTCCGTAACTGTTAGACACCTTAGTTCTTGCAACCTAATGGCCCGCCCGTTACGTTCCTCTACAGTGTAAATGTCTATTCATCATATACGATTACAGTTTGCTCCGTGGCCGGCCCACGTGGTTATAGGCTCGTATTTGTATAATGAAATTTTCACAATAAAGGTTTTTAAAAGAAAACATGGTAGTAGTATATACATTGGTAAAGTTTTTAATAATAGTCACTGTTTTAGAATCATTAAAAGGCAAGTGAAATAAAGCAGACCAATTACATGAAGGGTAAAAGGTATAATACGAAGGAACGCAGTAAAGATAAATGGTCAAGGGCTGTTGTGTTTTCTATTCCTGCAACATAAAGTGATCGATAAGAATCTCATATTCAGGCGTATCGGCGACTAAGACAGCAGGTCGACCCTCTTTTGCTCAACGGCTCCGTCATGGGACGAAGAAACGCTCTTTTTCTCGAAAAAAGAATATATTTTACTTGCAGGACAGTTGTAAAATTTCCGGGAAAGTACATTAGCCTGGAACATTATAACATATATTTAAGAAAAAATAATGTTCGGAAGTAATGAAAAGCGTAATTTTTAGGTCATATGATCAAGCCTTTCATCATTACAATAAGAAAAGTAAAATGAACCAATGAAAAGTTTTATTAACAAGTCACATGACTTGTTATGCTTACGTTACGCGCTGCGCGCCCCGGATGACTTCCGGATGCGCTAACGCGGCGCGTCATATGACGCATTACGCGACAACGCAGGTACAGAATATAGTCAAAATGTCTCCACCAACCAGCGGTCGGAACACAACCCCTTTCAGCAGGCTAAATAGTTCTGTTAAATGACAACAGAAGGGACAGGCAACAAGAACCATCAGTCAAAGAGGGGAGGGCTAGTTCTTCTCTACCGGGTTACATTGGGGCGCTACCGGAACTGATCGAATTGGTAGTCTACAGTGTTTCTGGATGTTTCAGACTGAAGCTGGGGTTAGCATGAGAGCAGCACCATTTCGTAGCTCCGTCGTGGTCATTCCGCAACCAATCATGGCAGCCGTTCTTTATCGTTATTTTGGGCGGGGTGGGTGGCGGAGCCGAGCTGTTTTGCAGCCATCATTGTGTGGAGTTCAGTTCATCTCACTAGTTTTGTATTTGTCATGAGGGGTTGTTCCTAATGTTTCTATTTTTGCGAGGTCAAAAAGAGATCCCATTAGTGGCCTACTGATTTTGCTCGATTCTTTTTCTTTTTTTTTACACGATTTTTCGTTATCTGCAAAGACTAAACAGAGTATTGCGACTCTGTGTTTGTTTGTAAATAGAGAATGAACCAAAGATAACTAATTCTAAAACAGTAAATACTTGGATAACAATGAATCAAATGGAGAGAGAAGCAGGCACGACGGATTACAATGGGGGCAAAGACCTGCGTTAACTACCTTTCACTATCTGCAAAGAGAGAGTACTCCTAATAGAAATGAGGGGGGGGGGCACCATTCAAAGCAGATCAGTGTGCATAAACACGAAAATGTTTTCACTTACCACGTACTTGACATTCGACAGCTTATGATATTTGCTATTAAAAAACCATTGAAATTCACTGAAAAAACCATAGGTTATAGACCATATATAGTTAGGAATTAGCATTTACAAAACCTTGAAAATTCACTGAAAAAACCATAGGTTATAGACCATATATAGTTAGGAATTAGCATTTAAAAAACCTTATTTTACTCACACAAAACCATTGAAATTCCATATATAGTTAGTTGCACTAACTATATATCGCGCACCTGCAATCCACTGCTGATGATGTCACATATTACATCATTCATGACATGGTCAGTGACATCACTGATGACATCACTGATGACATCTCAAATGACATCACTGATGACATCACTGATGACAACATCCAGTGACTGTATGTTTCTGTAAAGTTAAAATGTGTCTTACATATTGAAGAATGAGTGGAAGTATAAGTGTCTGGACAAAGGATTTAGTAGGTGCATGACTGAATGCATGAGTGAGTGATTAAATGTGTCTCACTGAGTGCATGGGTTAGTGACTAAAGTGTCTTAATTTGTGCATCATTATGTCTGTTGTTCTGTAAACTGCTGCATGTTTTGATCAGTAGCTATATGATTAACTATATGGGTTACTGATTGATTGTCCAAGTATTTGTATGGGAGACTGAGTGTGTGTGTGGCTGGCTGGGAGGTGTGTGACTCTGTGCAGATCAATGTGTACTTGTATCAATGATTGTATAACAAGGTAAGTATGTGTTAGTATATGTTTGAAAATGTAAGGTGCTCTATGTTTAACTGTATAGACAAGAAAATGGAAGTGTCATTGATTCTTTACAGGACTGACTAGGTGTGTGAGTAACTCCATGGATGAGTGGCAGACTGTGAGTGTCTGTATAGGTGTATGAGTGCATATGATAGTGTTGTAAAGATGAGTGATTGTATGTATGAATGATAGTATGGGTGAATGAGTGAAGGTGTGTGTAGACGTAGGAATCAGTGAGTGCGTATGTAGTAACTAGTATTGGTGTGTCAATGGTTTCAAAAATTATATTCTGTATTTAACACTGGGTGAAACAGAGGTTATATTAAAATGTGAGGAGATGCATTGTATTGTCACATGAATGATATCATCAGTGATGTGGTCATTGATGTCAAATGAGATGTCATCAGTGATGTCATCAGTGATGTCATTTGAGATGTCATCAGTGATGTCATCAGTGATGTCACTGACCATGTCATGAATGATGTAATATGTGACATCATCAGCAGTGGATTGCAGGTGCGCGATATATAGTTAGTGCAACTAACTATATATGGAATTTCAATGGTTTTGTGTGAGTAAAATAAGGTTTTTTAAATGCTAATTCCTAACTATATATGGTCTATAACCTATGGTTTTTTCAGTGAATATATATATATATATATATTTATATATATATAACTTTCGCCTTGATTTGATGATTTTGAGGAGTACCGTGCTTTTCCGCTGCTACGTATTTTTTGCTAATGACCAATTGCAGTACAAATACAGGAATGAAGTAAAATTGTATATATGAGTATGCATCTAACCTGACTGCAAACTGAAGTTGCAAACTTAAAAAAAAGCACAAGAAAATAACGAATTGAATCCAAACTAGGTTTATGTCTCTGGGTGTTTCTAAATCAAGAATCATTCACAACCTCCTTGACTGCTCAATGACGGCTGGTAAATTTATTTTACTGTATTTTATTTTACGCGGCGTTTTATAGCATAGACCACACTCAGACAGGGCATTTGGGTGCTGTACAAAACATCAAGATAGAAACTGTGACAGGTTAAAAATCAATGTGTAGAGAATTGTAGGCAATATATAAATACATAACAGTATGGAGACATCAGCTTTGAAAAGTGTAGGTCCCTAATTACAAGTGGTAGTAAAGTTTAGTGTCTTAAATAACGGCGTGTAATATATATATATATATGTATATATATATATATATATATATATATATACATATATATATATATATATATATATATATATATATATATATATATATACGTGTGCGTGCGTGCGTGCGTGCGTGGGTGTGTGTGTCTTTTCAAATGATTGAGAAAGCACATTTTCACAATGGCTCTCTTATGGTTTTCTACATATTTGTCGGATAAATACATCAGCTCATGAACATGCAGAAATGTAGAGGCTTCAGAGAATTTCCTGTTGAAAAGCAGAGAATATTAAAAACGGGAAATTGTTACATGTGGAACAGCTTCCGCTTTTAGAATCGTGGTGAGCGGCCTGGGAGGAAGGAGGCAGTGGTCAAGGGTACAACTGCATCCACCCAAATGTTTACCTTCCTCGACCACATATTTTTACATATATTTAAGCCACACCCATTTCTTTAGGCGACATAAGGTGATTTAGTAAAGTGTTTACATTAACAGAACATAAACCCAGGTTTGGAGGTCGGTTGTCCCTTGTAGGTCTCCATTCCTTCATTCACAGCTATTCGAAGGTAGATGCAAAATGATATCCCTCTGGCCTCATCCATATTAATGAGGCATGAAGTTTTATAACCTCTTTCAGATAAGCATTTTGTGATGTGACTGATTAATAGACCAGACTTGCCACAATGTGAAGACCAAGCCGGAAGCCACTAGTTCTTCAATGTGCCTATACTGGCTTGTAAATAGAGCTTAGTGCATCTGGTCCTTAATTTCCTCTTCAGGATCATGCACATGGAATATAACAGGTGACACTGGCAATCTTGATCAATAGTGGTTAGGAATAAGAGCAGATCAGTTCATGGTTTTTTCCTATTGAACCTTGTTGGGTGAAAAAAAATTGTGCTGCCTAACACTGAATGTCTTTCTTTCAACAAGACGTTTGGGTTTCACTGCTTGACGGTGGATGGCACAAACACATTTTGCAATTCATAGTAAATCAACTGAATCAACCATCTCTTCTGCTTCAGTCTGGAAAGATAACTATTTCACAGCCTTCACACTCCTTGTCTGTTTTCGTCATTAGTGTCCCTTCTCTCCATTAGTATTACCTCTGTGTCTAGTCTAAGGCCTGATTTAGATATATGTGGACCACCCATGGATCCGCAAAGGGTACAGAGTAAATTACCCTATCCCCATGGTGAAAATGCCTTACACCTAATTTATAAATGGCCACCCAGCAGGGGGTCATTTATAAAGTCATTGGCAGGAAAAACCATCATGCACCCCTGTCAATCCATTTACCATTTGCTGCCAGACTGCATCAGAAGGACGCCACCTTGAAGCAAACAGTATTATTTTTTTTTCCAAAAGGGATTTCCTTTTTCAAAAGAAAAGAAAATGAATACTCCCCTAGGACTGGGAATCTACACACTTATGGTAGGGGGGAGCATTACAATGTTTTTACGGTTTCTTACAAAAATAACTACATGTCTGCCCAACTAAATTGGATGGGTGGACATTTAATCATTTCTCTGACAGCCAATACTCACCAGGGCCATCGGAGAAGTTTTGGTCACTGCAGACACAGAGTAGTCTCCACTGTGGCCAAACTTAAAGTCGGCATTGCAACAGAGTACCATCTCCAGCAATATATAAATCAGGCCCTAAGTCTAAAGGAAAAACCAAAAAACAACCACTAAGAAGTCTGGTGAATCCTTCCTGCTTTAGGTGCCTGGGGCAGTGGAAGTCGAACTTATTCGATAGAAGAGCTAAGATGTATGGGGAGTTCTAGCTTTGGCGGCCTGTGAGATCTGACAGACTGTCAAATGGCGAAGCTTAGCACCCCACCATGCAGGGATAAGGAGTTGCATCATAGGTTACAGAATTTTTTAGATGCACTTTATCACCCTGAATCCAACAGAGTAGTGAAAAGCTTTAACAAAGTTTTAAAAGAGAGCCTGCAACAGTCTTTGGTGTGGAAAGTGATTTGGGAGGAAAGAATGAGGAAGAATGTAAAAGAATATCACCTAACGCCACATTTTACCACAGGAGTGTCACCATTTCATTTGTTTAGATGAAGAATGCCCAATTGTGAAATGGCTCCTGCTTGGATGAATGAGAAAAGGATGGAGGTGAATGAAAATGTGGGTAAGGATGGAGAATGGAGGAAAAAGAGAAGTAAATGAAAACTAAGGAACTCCATGACAAAAGAAAATCTGTAAAAGAGACTGTTGTGCGGGTGGGAGGTTGGATACAAATAAAATTTCCAAGGACAGATGGGAGAGTATCTAAGTTTAGTCAACCCATCAGAGTAAACATATTTTTAAAAATGCTGTGAAGATTGATGACTACAAAATTTGGAATCCATGAAGGGTGGCTAAATATGGCTCTGCATTTGGTGACGATTTCACTTCACTGGACAACGATTTTGTTGGAGGGCTCAGTGTGAAAAAAGGAGACCAGCTTGGTTACAGACAATAGGCCTTATTACGAGTTTAGTGGTCTAACTGCCCGAGAACCTCATCCATGTCATAGAGCAACTGATGCACCTGCAATCTAATGTCCACCATATAACGTGCAGTCTGAAAGGGTAACCGTGGCCACAGAGGTCTTCCAGGTGGGTCCAGAACGGTCTACAATGTCAGAGGTGAGCCCACCGATACCGCCAGGTCTGCGGTCCAACCACCAAGCGTTTTATGACTATATAGGTGTACTCACGGTCTCCCTGCGTCAGGAAACAAACAGCAGTTATCCAACAGTGGTCGACTGCTGCAATAAGTGTGAAACAAAACACCTTAGTGACCATTGGATGGATTTAAAGACTACACACCTTATGTACTTTGGTAAGTAAACACACCTGTCACTATAACTCTATCCCAGATGCTACACTCCTTTTGCCCCTTTTCACTTATCTATCATGTCACTACTGTTCTACGCTAGTCCTGCATTTATAATTTTGCAAATTTTGCTAAAGTGACTTTGTAGTGACTACAGCTACCATAAGACCTTGTGATTGTAACTCTGACCAATATGCTACACACCTTTTAACCCTTCTCACTTTTCTGCCATGTCACTGCTGATCTACACAAGTCATATAGGTTACCATTTGTCAAGTTTGGGTAAGTAGAGATAGAAAAGCTATTACTACAACCATGAGGACCTGTCACTACAACTCTAACCAAGATATTACATCCTTTTGCCCCTTCTCACTTGTTGGCCATGACACTACCGACATACACTAGTCATACAGGTTACAATTTCGCAAGTGTTTCTAATGTGACATTGAAGAGACTACAACTACATGATTGTAACTCTGACCAAGAAGCAACACTTCTTTTGCCCCTTCTCACTTGTCTGCCTTGTCACTGCTTATCAACACTCATCATGGATAGTGCAATGTACTGACAATGCTCCACTCAGATAAATGCCTGAATACTCTGCCTATTCAGAAAGTTTGGAAAGTAAACAGGGTTCCTTTCCACCCCAGGACGAAGCCCTCAGTGATCGCAATGCTCCTGATGAGGTGGATGTGGATGACGGTCTTGGCCCATCTGGTCATCCTGGGCAGACACCAACAATCGGGCTAACTGTGCCGAGGACAACACCTCCCACCACTGCTGCTACAGCACAGGCAACCACTGCCCCTTAGCCTGTGCACTCAGCACAGTCAGATCCATCCTTTTCCCCCAAGTCCTGGATTCCCAGAGAGCTAGCACCACCCGAGTCACAGAGGAACTAGGACCCAGTGGAAGGGTGCAGTATGTGCCAAGGGCACAGGGCTTTGGGGTTAGGCATCATGAGAGTGTAACTGTGGGCCCACATATTGAGCCCACTGAGACCACTGACACCGAGGCTGCCATCAATCAAGTCCGAGAAGTCTAGCAGGACTTCTAAAGTGTCATGGCCCAGGTATTAGCTGAAATCTGGGAAAATGAAGAGCTGCAGAGGGATACATACCGGGAGGTTGCCACCATCAATGCTGAGCGGTGCCTCCCTGGTTGGGGAGCTGCAGGGCATTAACACCATCCTATGCAGGGCTTTTCCACGTGCATCTACCCCTTCCTGTTGTCTAAGTACATCTGGAAAATCAACATCTGCAGCAGCCACAGAAAAGGAGGCCTTGTTAGAGGACAACACAAATTCACATTCCCCTGTCTCAGCAGGTCATGATCCCCCTCTGCCAGAGGGAGAGATTTCCACAGAAATTGCAGGAACTCAGGATGACAAGACAACCACCACCACCAGTAATAGACCTCAGCCATAATGGCCTCCTGTGTGTGCTACACATTCACTTTGTTGGACTATTCCTGCCCACTTTTCCCTATCTGATGGGAGAAGTATGCTGGACTGTGGACTCCTGACCATTTGAATTCTATGACAATGGTTTCACCCACCATGACTGAAGACATAACATTTTGTTTGTACTGTTTAATTTTAGATCAATTTCTTCATCTTATCTGTGTTCATTTCATTAAATAAGCATGTCACTAAAGCATTGGCTCCTGTTGAAATTCTGACATATGACAATGTGAATGTACAACCAGTTGAACTTTGCAATGTCAAAACTAGGGACTTCTGGAAGTTTGGATAAGTTGTATGTAAACAATGTTTAACTCAGGATCACTACCATTACACAAAAACACATACATACAAGTGTCTGTGCTGAGAACCTCTTTATTTCATTGTTCAAAATATAGGTTGGCATGACATCCGACACATAGCAAATCATACATCACAGAATCACTTGCAGACTTTAACATGGAAGGAGAGGATACATCTACAAAATCCCATACAACAAGCAACAATAAAATAGGTCATATCATTAGCTGGAGCCATATTGCATATCTCACAAAATTAATCCTACATCAAATTAACAAATAAACTGACATATATCAGTACAACAGTTTCTGACCACAGGCTTATCTGATGGAATGTCACAAACAAATGCCAGTGATGTGCTGCAAGCACTTTGGCCTAAAATGAGGGGACGCATCCACAGCTACATCGAGTTGATAGACAAGGAGGAATTAGCCAATGTGAAGGGGGTAGTATGTTTTGGTTGCACCACAATATTGTTTTGAATCACATGAAGGCACACATATTGCATTAGGACCAACACACACAAGGAACTAATGCAATGGAAGGCAGGTCACTTAGATTTTATCGCTGAGCAAGCTGTCTTGGTACCGGCTTTGTACCCTCAAACACTGTGACAGACATTCCCAGGACCAATCTATGTCCACTTCGTACATCTGAACAGCATCATATACCTGCTAATGTCACAACTCTGAAATATCCAAATGAAGATGACATGGTGAAGGTACCTAAAACAGACCAACACCGAAACATTTGCTGAGAAAACATACATATGAAACACATCACATTGTCAACGTCTAGAGAACACAGTCCAAGACAACAGTTACAGTTGAACAAAGGTACACTTACAATGCAAAGACCAATCCCCAGATATTTCCAGCCCCATATATATTCCTAGTGTGTAGCATTAACCTCTCCCTCACAACATCACTACAAGAGTTTCAAAAACAGTTAAAGTCATCACATCTCACACTATACTTACATTCAGGAGACATAGTTCAGGATGAGATCCTGATGCAAATCTGCTTCTTCCACTACACCACTATCATCATCTTCATTTGGGATTTCAGGTTCCCCACCCAATAGGTCTTCATGACCTGTATCCTCTGAGATCTAAGGGATGTTCTTTCAGAGGGCACGTTTGTGGAGGATGTAGCAGGCCACGGTGATCTTACACACCTTCTGAGTGAGTAGAGGAGGGCTCCCTCAGTCTTGTCCAGACATTTGAATCTGTTTTTCAAGAGCCCAAAACCCTGCTCCACTGGACGCTGTGTTCTTCCATGGACTTCATTGAAGTGGACTTCCCATGGCATTGTAGAATTTCTGAACAGTACCAACAACCGTGGCCAGTTGGGAGATGCTGAGTCTCCTAGATGGAAGTTAGACAGAAGCGCAACATTTAGTTGCACACTTTGGAATCACACTACCAGACATTTCCCACACAACGTTAGGACAGATGACACTTATCTACAAGCCAGACCTCCGGTAGTAGCTGTGACATCAGCTGGGATATGGTGCTGTTCCGCTGATCCTGTGAACTGGGCACAGACTTTTGAGATGTACAAACCCGGTAAGAAGACAACTTGAAGTTGATAGAATGGAAGTGTTTCCTGTTCTGGTAGACTTGCTCCCTCTTGTGTCGTGGTAGTAAGGCAATATTGGTGCCATCAATTGATCCAATTACCTGTGGGATGTGACTACAGTAATTGAAATCCACTTTCACAGTGGCTAAGTCGTCACTTTGAGGGAACTGAATGTAGCTGCCCACTTGTCTCAAAAGTGCTGCTAGCACCTCTGTGAGGACCCGACTGAACATAGGTTGTGACATTTCCCCAGATATGGCAATAGTGAATTGAAATGATCCTTTGGCCAGAAAATGCAAAACTTACATGAGTTTCCCTAGTGGTGGTACTGATGTAGGATTATTAAGGTGAGATAGGAGGTTAGGCTACAACTGATGACAAAGATACAGGATTGTTTCCCTATTTAAATGGAACTTCTGGATGATATGTCATTCTTTTAAGGTGTGTAGGTTTGAACATTGGCAGTATACTGGAGGCAGGGGTCTCCTACCTCTCCCTGGGTACTTATGAAAGGGGTAACACATACATGTACTTTGGTCACAGTGTGCAGATAAACATATGTAAAGAGCAAGTGTAAAGTCATGTGTCTAAACAGTAATGATGCATGAAACCCTATACATTTTACATCATCATTGGCAGCTCTTGCACATCCACCTGTCATCCCCAAGCTGGCCCTCACAGGTCTGTAACATAACTGTGTACATCATCAAATCAAATAGTTCAAATTGCCACTATAGAGAGGGTAGCATTACATGTATCAACACCAACCGTGGTGTACAATGCGTCGCCCACATTTTACCTAGTTACAGCTATACAGATGAAGTTTCGTACTAGGCATAACATGGGAATGAAGCATTACAAATGTTGACAGGATTGCTCTCAATTGTGGTGGTGGTAACAGCCTTACCTATCACAAATACAGCCTTCGCAAGAGCTAAAATACTATCAACAGTATTTCTATACAAGCGATGAAATGGTGGAACCCTGCACAAGAAGAGGAGAGAGGTTACATTCCTACCCTGACCTCCCCAGTAACAGACTATAGTAAGTAAGTAAGTAAAGGGGGTTTTGTCATGCGCAAACTTAGCCCAGTGGGCGTCAAGGCGCCTATAACACACAAAAGGAGGTAGGAAAGTGTTTACTGCTGGTGGTGGCACATGCTCAGTAAAAATGGCCCTCACTTACAAAACTGTGACATGCTTCATCATCGGGCTTGCTAACTAACACCCCTGCGCAGGCCAACCCCCGGGTAGAGTAAGAAGAAAAGGGAGACAATTCAAACATAGAGTTGTGGGATCACCAAAGAAAAGTGCAGTCAGTGAAGGCTAAAACTGACTCTGATGTGTCCCTGATTCCAATTGTATTCCTGGGCCACCCGGCCTGGGTTAAAAACATGAAGGATGGTGGTGATAGGAGAAGATTAGGATCACTTCACCCCTCCTTACTGCAGAGGTGCGACATGTTTCTGCTGATATAACTGTGCCCCCAATGTTGGGTCACTCTGGTATTCAATAGGACATTCAGGATCCCAAAACACAACACCCTCTGATCCTAATTTAGGTTTCTCTGTGTCTTTTCCCTTTCAAGTTTGGGTTTTTCAAATTCACACTCTCTCTAACCTGTACAAAGGGGGAAATCATCCATTAGATCACCTTACTCTACTCATGCAATATGTAAGAGCCAAAAACAGTGCTTACATCCATCTCACTCATCATCCACACACCACCACTGCCTATAGCCCAATGTTGGCTCACTTGTATGCTCATAGTCCAAATCAGACAATTCATTATGGAACAATATCCACTTCGTTCAACATGCAGGTGTCCGTTGCATGCATATTCAAAGTGCGTTACTACTAAGGAAGATAAAGGGCTATTACTCATTGAGTTCCATTAAGTGAATCACTAGAGTGAGCGAGGTTTAGGGTGCGGTCCCTTGTAGTCACACTCTACTTGAAGACAAATATGTACACGTTGATGTTATTTTTGAGCACTTCCCTACAGACATTACCCTGGGTCATATGACTTTGATAGTGGCTTGATGTTGTTTGATTCGATGGCACCCTATCAGGTGTACCAATGATTGTGGTGGCGCCTACACAGGCAGTCTAGTTTATCCATAGCTCAGGTGTCCCATATTCACAGACGTTCCCGCACCCAAGCGCCGTACTCATGGTGCTTGGTTGATGGGGGTCTATTGTTCCACTGAACCCACCCTGACTCCTTACTTTATCTAGGTAGGTCCGCTGCCTGGTAATTCTACGCCTCTCAGAGTGAAGGTGACGAGCTTCTACTTCCAGTCTCCTCTATATCGGGCACCTAGTTCTGATCACTTAGGACAATGTAACCTCACCTGACCGTGATGTAAAGACGCCATAGTTACCAAATCAGTCTCAATTTAAATTGGTCACCACATACCCTCGTGTGTTTTTTCCTTCTTTTTCAGAATACCAAAAACCGTCAACAACTTTATTAATGTTTAGCTCACCAGTATCAGAGGCATTGGGCATGAGATGCACTTCATGATGGTTCTCGTTTTTTATTATGGCAATGCGATCTGGCATATATTAATATTAATAACAGAACCATAAGGGGAAATAAATTGTGTGTAATAAGTACAAAACCACCCTGATGTGTAGGTTTCCTGTCATGATTAAGGACTTCAATATTAATGTATCTCCTTCGACTCACAAAAGCTCATGTAACACAGGCAAATACACAGTCCTCTTCCTATCCTTTACAACTCTTCTCTATCCCATTAAGGGGCTTATATCCGTAGGACCAAGAGACCTATTCACGGTGTGTCATCAAAATGTATATGGGCACCTGGCCACATAATTCTCGGATGAAACCAATACCTTATTCTAAAAAATCATTATCTAGTCAGGGTATTCCAGGGGACGTCATTTTTCAGCTCCACCTCATGGCTACAAAGTCTGTACACCCTCCTTTGTTCCCTTAGAAGGAGTAGCCTCTTTACAGCTCCTGTGGACTTACAGATTTTAGTTTTATCCAGAACCATCCAGGCAATGTCATTCACTGAATGATGTTCCTCTAAATAGTGTGTCGTGAATTTAGTGTTCGTCCGTTGGCATCTAACAGGGGAGAGGAGTTGGCCTAACAGCTAGGGCGGTCGACCTCGAATCTAGGGAACTGTGTTTGAGGCTCGGCAATGACACTGAACATCCTGTGATTCTGGGCAAATCACTTAATCTCCCTGTGCCTCATAAAAACATGAATGTGTCCTCATGTAACACAACCGGTGCTATGTAAAGCGCTCTGATACCCAATACCATCTGGTCAATTTTGCGCTATATAAAACTCCGTAAAATAAATTTAAAAGATGGTGCTCCTGTGTTCCATGATGCATATTTTTACCTTCCTTTTTGTCATGCCTATGTATTGTTTACTGCATGGGCATACTATTAGATAGATTACATTTTCGGAATTACAATTTTGATAGGACCTTCTGCTCCCACAGGTAAGTGAGGCCATCGTCAATGCTCTTGGAGTCCCTCGTCAGGTGACATATATCACACAAGCCACATATCGTGTGTCCTGTGACCAGGGTATTGTCCAATAGACCTTGGGTTCTCTCCAACCTAGTAACTTGGGGTCGAGTGTGAACCAATAGTTTTTTTTAATTGCCACTCCTTTTGTAGGAGAATAAGGGTTTTTCCATGTTGGGGCAGTTGGAGTTCAGGATCTGCCAGTTCTTAAGTATCAGGCATTTGATGTGGTGTGAAGCTGTGTCAAAGATGGTGACGCAAATGGAGGTGGAAACCATAGGTTTTTCCACCTTCTCCAACAGGCTCTCCTTATTGGCATTCATGGATCTTTGTCTAGCTTGCCTTACCACCATCTCTGGATATATTGTCTCTCCTGGAGTTTCTTGGTTAGAAGTGCTGCTTCCTCTCCAAAATTCATCTTGTCTATGCCATTCCTCCGCAGACGGAAGAATTGCCCCAATGCTAAATTTTCTCATGGATTTTTGGTCCAAACTCTTGAATGATACAAGAGAATTTTTGTCTGTAGGTTAGTGATAGACCTGGGTGGTCAGGTCTCCTCCTTTTGTTTCAATGACTAAATCCAAGAAGGGCAGATCTGTTTTAGTGATGGTCGATGTAAAATTTAGTAACGGATTCCGGCCATTCAGCCATTCCTGAAAATTGCATACTGTCAATTCATCACCCTTCCATATTACTTGTACATCATCGATAAATCTACGCCTCAATTTGTTGTGTTGGAACCAGGGTTTCCCTGATTGTAGATATGCTCCTTCTCAAAGGCCTTGACATAAAGACCTGCCAAACAAGGGGCGAAGATACTGTCCATGGAAGTACCATGGGTCTGTACATGCATGTTACTCTCATATTCAAAGAAGTTCTTTGTGAGAGCAATCTCTGCCAAATTGAAGATGAATGCCTGTGGTGTTTTATACAACCACTCCTCTGCATATAAGAGGTCCTTCAGCACCCTCAATGTTTCTCTCTGGGGGGATGTTCGTGGTTCGTGTAGAGTGACTCGATGTCAAGGCCCGACAGATATTTGTTTAGGGCATCAAACTATATCTCCTTTATCAGATTCAATATATCCTATGTTTCCTGCAAGTAAGCTTCCATCTTCTGCACCAGAGCTTTGAAAAAAGAATCGTACAAAACTGTGACAAGTGTTACAATATGGACCTAATCCCTGAAATAATGGTTCTCCCTGGGGGTGATTTCGTGGGCTATGTATCTTTGGGAGTATGTAAAAATACGGTGTTATCGGTTGGTCCTTCTTCAGGTAGTCTGCTTCTTGTTGAGAGATCCAATCACTGGCCAGACCTTCTTCCACTATGGTGCTTATCTCTTTTCTGATTTCTGCTGAGGAGTCCCTCCTGAGGATGCGGTAATTCCTCTGGTCAGATAATTATCGTAAGCACACAGCAGCTGACATGGAGGAGGTAATTATTCCAGCAGTGTCAGTAGGCAAGTGACTTTGTTTTCAAATCGCGGCATACCTGTATGCCGTGTACATGGCCACAGCAGACACAGCGATAGGCTAACATGGGGACATGTGACAGCCATGGCCCAATTGCTGTGTACATCTACGCTCATGACCATGTACACGGCATACAGGTATGCCGCGCTTTGAAAACAAAGTCACTTGCCTACTGACACTGCTGTAATAATTACCTACTCCATGTCAGCTGCTGTGTGCCACCTCTGGGAGCAGCCATGGCAGGCCAAGCAGGTGAGAGTGTCGCTGCCGTCACACCAGAAGAGCTAGAGACACAGTTTAGATAGGTCCTTTTTCTGTATAGTCAGGTCAATGGCTTACCAGAGCAGCAGGTAACTTCCTACATGATGTTTGAATACAGATGAAAGCTCATCTTTACCAAGTCCATAGGCTACTATGTGCCTCTGAATCCCAGGGTGAAATCACAGACACTTTTCTTAGGATGTATTGTCCCTACTTAGGTCAATCATGTGATAGATCATGGTGTTCTGTACTTTGTCAACAAAAAACTCCATAGTAATTTGGGCATAGACCTATATCCTACAATTGTGCCATAACTGCATGATAGTGTCTATTGTGACATATTATGGGTTTCCTATGCAGATCTTGTTCAATCCAAAAAGGAATTCATATGTTTTATTGCATAACTTGTGTATGTATAATGTAAGGTGCAGTAGTAGGTGATTCCAAATAAGTGTATAATATCCAATTACTCCCAGCACACATCAGTGTTCCCCAAATTCTAGGCTGGGAGTGAAGAATACATCACAAACCTGTTCAGAGAGCAATATGACAGGCATATCCTTTATTGGATGGCCAACAGATGTACATTTATCTACGTAAAAGTTGGGACTGTGATGGTAATGTGGGAGCACTATGGTAAGTCTGAAGAGAGCAAACCCCAGCAAAGATTTCTACCCACTCTGGCCCCGGTTGTAGCAGAGGTATATGTGACATAGTACCACAGCACACTGTTCTTTTCCTGTAGATCAGCTGATCCTTTGATAGTGCTCAAATTGGTATTTCTGAACAATTTGTTGGTCTACTACATCTTAAATATGCTACCTATAGTATTGTGTCTGACAAGACCTACGAACCTGAGTCTACTTACCATTTACCCACATTATCAATGTGTTTCACTGCCTTGGGAAAGGCCACCTCACCACCACAAGTATTTTATACCTGTCCCATGGGAAGAGTTCCAATTGTGCAGGCATATTGCACTATTGACACATGCACAGTGAAGATAGTTGGTGAGCCCAGCAGTGACATCCATCACTGCATCACCAGGGGTGTCACATTAAGCAACCAGACCATATGTGCAATTGCATGTTGATGTCATCCCTATGACAGTGCCACAAATGGCCAAATGGGTATGCTTTGCTAGCAGGACATTACCTAAACATTCAATCAGATGTAGTACCATGTTACATTGAGTTGTCAACATGACCACTAATTTCCATATTGTGAGCACATGGTGTGACACATGGCAGGCCTTCCATGGTGACCCATGTTTTGGGAAGTATTACATTAAATGGTAACAGTTATGTTTAGAACAGCATGGATAGAGTCACCCACCTGTGAGGTGTTAGTTTCTGTGCAGTCATGCACATCTATTTTAGCTGGCATGTGCTTACAATGGTGTATTGTGGTATATATTGGCTACATTCACAGTACATTTGTTATGACCATGGGCTACATAATGTGAGCAGGCTGGAATAGTCAGTAGAGGACCTGACTTGAGTTGTGTGTAGTCATCAGATGAGTGAAGTGTTTTGTGGTATCATGTCAGTGTGTACGTTCATCATGGAAGTCCACATATTTGGGGTGGTAAAAATATATTCATGATCATGCTAGGTGTCTACAACTTCTTGATCAGCCAGACAGATGACCTCAGTCTTGTATGTCCACTCAGTCTCTTCATCTATTGCATCCATACAGGTCAATGCACATCAGAAGCAAGGATTGTGGAAAGTCATCACCCGGAAAGTGTGGTCCCTGAGGGTCTAGCACCAGCACATAGTCCACTGCAGAAAGACGTGGGAGCACCTGAGATGCTTACCCAGAAGATCGTGGAGGTCCAGCTGCAGAAGTGCTCCCCATGTGGTGGGGACACTGACTTCCCTAATGGCCTGCATCCTGGCAGTGGCCTACCCAAAGCTTGATGGGCAGTTCAGGGCCCAAAAGCAGCTAGGAGGAGGTGAGTATTGTGCTGCCTTTTCTGAATCGTGCCTAACCATTTATTAATTGTTACAGACAACAGCGACCACATCAACATGGAGTTTGACTGATGACAAACACAAATGAAGAGTCATTGCATGTGTAGGTCTGGGGGGCAAGTGTAATATATCTGTGCTGTACTATCAAATGTACAAGTGTTTGCTACAAGATATATAGGTCAAATAGTTTGAAGTATGTGTTGGCCAATGTTTCAAGGACATTTGTCAATGGTGATGTGATGTGCATACTTGTAATGTGTAATCATAGACGGGGTATCTATTCATACGTGGGTGGATCACACATACCCAAATACATTGTTCATTGTAGTAACTCAGTTCCAAATGATGAGGCAATTACATACATGGTTGGAATACTTACAGTGATGGCTCACTATGTGATGGTTCATGCTATTGAGGTGTGAGTAAACATTTAGGTGAAATGCATATGTAGAATAGTAAAGGTTCATTAAGTGGCTGCTGGCCGGCAGCATGTAGTGTAATACTGACATGTTGGGGTCATATGTGAATGTATACACTCAGTAATACATTAGTATATGTGTTTATTAAACAAGTTGCGGTGCTGAGATGTCCCTTCCATATTGTCTACAAAGTTAACCTTCTCTTCATGGACAAGAGAGTCCCTGAGTCTCATAAACTTTACCTGTTGTAATGGCTTCACAGTATCCTATAGGACAGTGTTTCCCAAACTGTTGTCCGCGGACCCCAAGGGGTCCCTGACACATTCCCAGGGGGTCCGCAGGCAGCAGTTTTAAAAGCACTGCTAAGTTTCATGTCTAATTAGCAGTTTTCAAAGAACAATAAAAGTGTCAAGAAGATAACTGCAGTGATTAATGTCCCTGCTGGAGAGAGATGAGAGGTTTGTCCAGTGGCAGCTTTGACTTATCTAATGTAGCTCATGCAACACTGCATAAGACGGATGTGCCCGGTCCTGGGAAAGCACTAGAGACAGGCTTCATTTCTTAGCGCCGCTAGGGCTTCTGTGGTAAACAATATGAAGTTCATTTCAACCAGAAATGTTTTTTTTAATGGCGTGGTCTTGAAAAAGTGCTTCTGATCAGTTGTTTTATTTTTGGATCAACGTCTCCCCCTTTTTAGCCTTTCTCCTGGTGCCAAGGGGAGAGGATGTGGGGTAAGGGCCAGAGATGGCAATATAGGAGCTGGGGAAAAGGTTTGAGCTTCCACGTCGGCTGAACATCCTGTGATTCTGGGCAAATCACTTAACCTCCCAGTGCCTACCAAAAATGAATGTGTCATTTTGTAACATAAGTGGCCATCATGTAAAGCGCTCCGATACCTTTGGGTCGAGGTTGCCTTCAAAAAACTGCAAAAAGTAAACATGCAAATGAAATACATGTGACAGATGGGGCTATGGAGAGATAAGAGGCACTGTTGGAGGGTGATAGTAAGGGAATCATTAAAGAACCCCCAGAAAGATTGTCGTATTCTGGTGCATAGTCAGGTCTTCATTAAGAAGCTAATACAATTCAATATATAATGATAAATGTGTTGTAGACTGCACCATTGTTTACTACATTTTTTGGGGGGAGAGCCTCCCAAATCCACCTTTGTAGTGGTCAGGCTCACTCCATGCACTTGGTGTGCACCGTATGGGGACTGGTCTGAAACCATTTGCCAGGGCTGCTTTGGGTTTCCAGGCTGGCCCTGGCAGGAGCAGGAGCCTCGTACTGCAAAATAAAACCAACCATTGAAAAGTTAGTCACAGAGATGCATCACTAGCCTTCCATTAACTTTTTTTGTTTTCTTGCAAATTCTTTCAAGATAAAATACTACAGACGTGGCGGAGAGTGTCGCTAGCCTCCTTGGCTTAACATCACACTCCGCCACTTCAGAAAAGCAGGGCTGCACCATATTTACAAGAATATGGTGCAGCCCTGCGTTTCCCCTGCACTGGCGCTACACTTAACAGGGGAATATTGTTTATGTACAGGAAGGTCCCCCTTCCTGCACATAAACAATCTTGAAATGTCGTTTTGTCACTTCTATGTGTGCTGCTTAATGCAGTACACATGGAAGTTACAAAATGTCATTTTCTTTTAAAGATTGTTGATGTGCAGGAAGGGTCACCTTCCTGAACATAAACAAACCTAGGCATTTTGAAAAAACGTGGAGAAATAAAGCATTTCTTCTTTTTTCGCCAAATTAAGACCTGGTTTTACCTGGTCTTAATTTTGGCGCAGCATCCCTTTTACGCTGCCCTTGTAAATAGGGGACAGCGTCAAAATCGATTGGTGTTGCAGGGGAAATGCCCACCGCAACACCCAGTGCCCACCCCTTTCACGCTAAACATGGGGTGAAAGGGGGTCTTATTTACAAGGCACCGTAAAGCCATGTTAAGTGGCTTAACGCTGCCTTGTAAATAAGGCGAGGCCCCTATCACCACAAGAACATCGCAAAAAGTGATGTTCCCAAGGTGATAGGGGCTTGTAAATATGCCCCTAAAATCATTAGTAATTCGAGTATTTGTTTTGTGTGCACATGTGTGTTAATTGTTTTTCAAATTACTGTTTGACATTTTAAAATTTAAATCCTACAAATTGCTTGGGGGTCCCCGGCTTCCAGTGGTGACTCAATGGGGTCCTCAGGAGTCAAAAGTTTGGGAACCACTGCTATAGGAGATTGGTACTGGTGAGTACACCGATCAGGAATGGGCATGTCCCTAGGCATAGGTGGTCTCATGTCATAGGGATATATGTTAAGATATATCACTCAACATTCAGCCACATTGTCTCCATTCAATTTTGTGTGAAGCATGTGATCCATAGCAAAGGTTTGTAGAGAGTGCTGTGACAGAGGACAAAAAATAATTTTCTGTTGGGTCCTGTGAACAGTGTGGAATGGGCACTTCCATGACATAGCCTTCTCTGTACTAGACATATTGCAGGAAGAGCATTGTATCAGATGTCCATCATTAGGTGTGTTAGACCTGGAATCCTTGGTGTGGTTTCCCCTATATTTTGCCTCTGCCTCCTGCAGTTTTACTGTGTGCTGAATTGCGTTTTTGCTGGTCTAGATGCATTGGGCACTTTACCACTGCTGATCAGTGCCAAAGTGCAAGTGCTCCCTCAATACATTGTGAATGTTGATTGGTGTTTCCATGATTGACTTTTTGTTCTTACTACTAAGTTCCTGGTACAGTGCACTGAGTGTGCTGAGGGCCTGTAAGTCAAATGCTGCTAGTGGGCCAGTAGCACTGATTGTCCCACCCACACAAGTAGCCTTTTAACGGGGTCTCAGACCTTCCACAGCAATGTCTGTGCACAGTCTCTACTGCCATGTAGACCTAGTAAGTGCACCCACTTGCCAGGCCTTAACCTTCCCTTTCATTACATGTGAGTCACCCCTAAGGTAGGCCCAATGTACCCCTGTGGGCAGGGTGCAATGCATATGAAAGGTAGCACATGTGCTGATGTGTGTGAAATGTCCTGATAGTGAACTACCGTCTATTTCGTTATTTGTTTTTCTATAGGATAGACTGGGAGTTTACTTATAACATCTTAGGCCTGCCTAACAAAGCTTGCCTCCACTTTGACCGGGAGACCAGCAGGGGCCAGGACTCGCCGCACCACAATCCCTCACACTTCTCCCTCAGCACGCAACATCACTCTCACGCCTGGAGGCGCTGTATTTAATTGCCAACGGGCTGCCGCAGCGCAGGACGCCCACCTAACAAAGCTTGCTGCCACTTTGACAGGGAGACCAGCAGGGGCCAGGACTTTCCGTACCACAATCCCTCGTGCTTCTGCCTCAGTGCTCAACGTCACTCTTGCACCTGGAGGCACTGTATTTAATCGCCAGCGGGCACCCGCTGCGTGGGATGCGTGCCTAACAAAGCTTTCCACCACTTTGACTGGGAGACCAGCAGGGGCCAGGACTTGCCGCACCACAATCCCTCGCGCTTTTGCCTCAGCGCGCAATGTCACTCTCATGCCTGGAGGCACTGTATTTATTCGCCAGTGGGCTCCCGCAGCCGCGCGCCTAACAAAGCTTTCCACTACTTTGACGGGGAGACCAGCAGGGGCCAGGACTCTTTGCACCACAATCCCTTGCGCTTCTGCCTCAGCACGCAACATCACTCTCGTACCTGGAGGCGCTGTATTTAATCGCCAGTCGGCTCCTACAGCCCGAGATGCCCACCTAACAAAGCTTGCCACCACTTTGACCGGGAGACCAGCAGGGGCCAGGACTCTCCGCACCACAATCCCTTGTGCTTCTGCCTCAGCGAGCAAAGTCACTCTCGCACCTGGAGCACCTGTGTTTAATCGCCAGCGGGCTCCGTGCAGCGCAGGCAGCCCCTGGGCAAAGCCCAGGCCAAAGGCGGGCCCGTCCTTGCCCATCATTGACAGGGCAGGGCCACCCCCCCTTTATTTTGCTGTGTTCAAGTCAAGCAAGGTACTTTTTTACCCATCTTCACCTTTGGTACCCTCTACATGACACTGTCAACGGACATGCAAGCAAAATCCCACCTTGGCCCATTGACCCCAATGGTGTTTTCTTTCTTGTAGTGACTTTTCTTTTTTTTTCTTTTTGGGTTGCTTTATTTTATTTACCCTGTATTACTTTTGCTTATTCTTTGATCTATTGGCTCACACATTGTACATTTAGCCATTTTCTTGTGACGAGAATACTGCATTAAGAATTGTTTATTCAGGTAGATTTGTGGTACAAAAGGGGGTGGTGTTTGACGGAGCATCTGAACCAATCAAACACACACCCATTCAACAGATCTGGGTTTAATCCATCACCGTTCTAGCCATGCCTTCCATGGACTGGATGATTCAGAAAAGGGGGTGGTGATGAACAGAGTGCCTGAATTAAGCAGACCACTCTTACCTAGTCCAAATATCAGGGCTTGATCCATCACCGTTTTTTAGCTCACTGCACCATCCCAGCTCAGAACTTGGCTATATGCAAATTAGTCTGTTTCTGTCCCAGTGCATGATGGGAACAGGGCAAACCAAACTACCAAGCCAATTCTTATACTGGGAAGGAAACAAGCTACCGGGGACCGGTTTCTGGCATTTCAGCCTCGTCGGCCCGGCTTGCTTGTTTCCTTTCCAGTGAAGAATTGGCTTGGTAGTTTGGTCTGCCCTGTTCCCATGATGCATTGGGCCAGGGACAGACTAATTTGCATATAGCCAGGTTCTGAACTGGGATGGTGCAGTGAGCTAAAAAACGGTGATGGATCAAGCCCTGATCTGTTGACTGGGTAGGAGTGTTCTGATTAACTCAGATACTCTGTCCATCACCACCCCCTTTTTGAAATTATTTTGGCCACCATAAGTGTGGAAGGGTATGCTCAGACATGAGTCCCTTGCTCACTGCACCATCAGGATTCAAGCAAGCCGGGCCGAAGACAGCTGTAATGCCAGAAACCGGTCCCCGGAAGCTTGTTTCCTTTCCAGTGAAGAATTGGCTTGGTAGTTTGGTCTGCCCTGTTCCCATGATGCACTGGGCCAGGGACAGACTAATTTGCTTATAGCCAGGTTCTGAACTGGGATGGTGCAGTGAGCTAAAAAACGGTGATGGATCAAGCCCTGATCTGTTGACTGGGTAGGAGTGTTCTGATTAACTCAGATACTCTGTCCATCACCACCCCCTTTTTGAAATTATTTTGGCCACCATAAGTGTGGAAGGGTATGCTCAGACATGAGTCCCTTGCTCACTGCACCATCAGGATTCAAGCAAGCCGGGCCGAAGACGGCTGTAATGCCAGAAACCGGTCCCCGGAAGCTTGTTTCCTTTCCAGTGAAGAATTGGCTTGTTAGTTTGGTCTGCCATGTTCCCATGATGCACTGGGCCAGGGCCAGACTAATTTGCATATAGCCAGGTTCTGAACAGGGATGGTGCAGTGAGCTAAAAAACGGTGATGGATCAAGCCCTGATCTGTTGACTGGGTAGGAGTGTCCTGATTAACTCAGATACTCTGTCCATCACCACCCCCTTTTTGAAATTATTTTGGCCACCATAAGTGTGGAAGGGTATGCTCAGACATGAGTCCCTTGCTCACTGCACCATCAGGATTCAAGCAAGCCGGGCTGAAGACGGCTGTAATGCCAGAAACCGGTCCCCGGAAGCTTGTTTCCTTTCCAGTGAAGAATTGGCTTGGTAGTTTGGTCTGCCCTGTTCCCATGATGCACTGGGCCAGGGACAGACTAATTTGCATATAGCCAGGTTCTGAACTGGGATGGTGCAGTGAGCTAAAAAACGGTGATGGATCAAGCCCTGATCTGTTGACTGGGTAGGAGTGTTCTGATTAACTCAGATACTCTGTCCATCACCACCCCCTTTTTGAAATTATTTTGGCCACCATAAGTGTGGAAGGGTATGCTCAGACATGAGTCCCTTGCTCACTGCACCATCAGGATTCAAGCAAGCCGGGCCGAAGACGGCTGTAATGCCAGAAACCGGTCCCCGGAAGCTTGTTTCCTTTCCAGTGAAGAATTGGCTTGGTAGTTTGGTCTGCCCTGTTCCCATGATGCACTGGGCCAGGGACAGACTAATTTGCATATAGCCAGGTTCTGAACTGGGATGGTGCAGTGAGCTAAAAAACGGTGATGGATCAAGCCCTGATCTGTTGACTGGGTAGGAGTGTTCTGATTAACTCAGATACTCTGTCCATCACCACCCCCCTTTTTGAAATTATTTTGGCCACCATAAGTGTGGAAGGGTATGCTCAGACATGAGTCCCTTGCTCACTGCACCATCAGGATTCAAGCAAGCCGGGCCGAAGACGGCTGTAATGCCAGAAACCGGTCCCCGGAAGCTTGTTTCCTTTCCAGTGAAGAATTGGCTTGGTAGTTTGGTCTGCCCTGTTCCCATGATGCACTGGGCCAGGGACAGACTAATTTGCAGATAGCCAGGTTCTGAACTGGGATGGTGCAGTGAGCTAAAAAACGGTGATGGATCAAGCCCTGATCTGTTGACTGGGTAGGAGTGTTCTGATTAACTCAGATACTCTGTCCATCACCACCCCCTTTTTGAAATTATTTTGGCCACCATAAGTGTGGAAGGGTATGCTCAGACATGAGTCCCTTGCTCACTGCACCATCAGGATTCAAGCAAGCCGGGCCGAAGACGGCTGTAATGCCAGGAACCGGTCCCCGGAAGCTTGTTTCCTTTCCAGTGAAGAATTGGCTTGGTAGTTTGGTCTGCCCTGTTCCCATGATGCACTGGGCCAGGGACAGACTAATTTGCATATAGCCAGGTTCTGAACTGGGATGGTGCAGTGAGCTAAAAAACGGTGATGGATCAAGCCCTGATCTGTTGACTGGGTAGGAGTGTTCTGATTAACTCAGATACTCTGTCCATCACCACCCCCTTTTTGAAATTATTTTGGCCACCATAAGTTTGGAAGGGTATGCTCAGACATGAGTCCCTTGCTCACTGCACCATCAGGATTCAAGCAAGCCGGGCCGAAGATGGCTGTAATGCCAGAAACCGGTCCCCGGAAGCTTGTTTCCTTTCCAGTGAAGAATTGGCTTGGTAGTTTGGTCTGCCCTGTTCCCATGATGCACTGAGCCAGGGACAGACTAATTTGCATATAGCCAGGTTCTGAACTGGGATGGTGCAGTGAGCTAAAAAACGGTGATGGATCAAGCCCTGATCTGTTGACTGGGTAGGAGTGTTCTGATTAACTCAGATACTCTGTCCATCACCACCCCCTTTTTGAAATTATTTTGGCCACCATAAGTGTGGAAGGGTATTCTCAGACATGAGTCCCTTGCTCACTGCACCATCAGGAGTCAACCAAGCCGGGCCGAAGACGGCTGTAATGCCAGAAACCGGTCCCCGGAAGCTTGTTTCCTTTCCAGTGAAGAATTGGCTTGGTAGTTTGGTCTGCCCTGTTCCCATGATGCACTGGGCCAGGGACAGACTAATTTGCATATAGCCAGGTTCTGAACTGGGATGGTGCAGTGAGCTAAAAAACGGTGATGGATCAAGCCCTGATCTGTTGACTGGGAAGGAGTGTTCTGATTAACTCAGATACTCTGTCCATCACCACCCCCTTTTTGAAATTATTTTGGCCACCATAAGTGTGGAAGGGTATGCTCAGACATGAGTCCCTTGCTCACTGCACCATCAGGATTCAAGCAAGCCGGGCCGAAGACGGCTGTAATGCCAGAAACCGGTCCCCGGAAGCTTGTTTCCTTTCCAGTGAAGAATTGGCTTGGTAGTTTGGTCTGCCCTGTTCCCATGATGCACTGGGCCAGGGACAGACTAATTTGCATATAGCCAGGTTCTGAACTGGGATGGTGCAGTGAGCTAAAAAAACGGTGATGGATCAAGCCCTGATCTGTTGACTGGGTAGGAGTGTTCTGATTAACTCAGATACTCTGTCCATCACCACCCCCTTTTTGAAATTATTGCATGGACTGGAAACAAGCTTCCTAGGACCGGTTTCAGGCATTTCAGCCGTCTTCAGCCAGGCTTGCTTGAATCCAGTGGCAAAGTGAGCAAGGGACTCAGCTCTGAGCATACCCTGCCAACTTATGGCGAACAAAGCGGTACATAAGGGGGTGGTGATGGACGGAGCATCTGAACCAACCAATCAAACACTCACACCCAGTCAACAGATCTGGGTTTAATCCATCACCGTTCTTTAGCACACTCTGCCACCCCAGTTCAGACATGGCCATATGCAAATCAGTCTGACCCTGTGCCTCATGGGAACAGTCCAGCCGGAACTGCCAAGCCATGCCTTCCCTGGACCGGAAACAAGCTTCCTAGGACCGGTTTCTGGCATTACCGCCGTCTTCAGCCAGGCTTGCTTGAATCCAGTGGCAAAGTGAGCAAAGGACTCACATCAGAACATACCCTGCCAACTTATGGCAAACAAAGTGCTTGTTCGCCATAAGTTGGCAGGGCTGAACCTACCAACGTCCAGCTCAAAGAATTCCTCCTATGACTTTAACGCTCATCAATTAGACACCTCCGCTCTATCGATGCAGAAGAATCCCTCTAATGAGCATTCGAACCAAAGCAGGAATTGGCACCAACACTCCATACAGGACAGGCTTAAGAGGTCGCCACCCCTCAGGCTCCACAGGTCCCTGTAACAAAACAATTTGCTCAGCCATGTCAGGCTCAACCTCATAGTCATCCCCTAGCATTTTGCTTACGAGCACCCCTGCCTCCTGCAATTGCAACAGTCACCAGCAATGGAACACAACCTCAAAAAATATTTAGGACTAATGTCCCAAGATCTAACACTACCACTAAGAGCACCTTTGAGAGCGAAGAATCCTTAATAAACAAAGCAATTTATTGGATTCACCATACTAGGGGATGCCACTCAGTGATTAGAAATTATATCCTCAGAGCTCGGCAATGTCCCGCACTCCTTACCCAATTCAACGACATTGAAATTACCCTAAATGACCCTGAGATTGAGGAGAACCTACTAGCTCTGGAGTTCCACACCTGTCCCCCGAATGGCTCTTCTATACAGTTTAGACACCAGCCCTAACAAAAGCTGGGGCAAGATACATTCCACATAAGCAACAATTCACCTAGCAGGTACATATTCTCTAGAGTCCAATGATTGACTGTTAAAACATTCTCCTCTGACTGTCCCTCCCAGCCCTAATTACCATACACAAGTCTCTTATTGCATAGCCGGCACACATGGGGCAACTACACATCTAGACAAGGATTTAGGCACCGACCTACCCTTTTTCACAGACTCACCATCTTTAGAACTCACGGTGGGAAACAATGCTATTTCGCACAAAGGGTGTCATTTACTATCAATCAGCAACTAAAAATTGTAGCTTGGAACGTGGCAGGATCGAACAGTAAACTCCCTCTCCCTCATTGGAATGACTTTGTAGGGAATTTTGACATATGCATTTTTCAAGAGACATGGAGCTTGGAATCCTTATATTACCATAGCTATACTTACCACTTCATCCCGGCAATATCTATTGGGGGTCTGATTGTCTGGACAAGTATAGCTCTTGATTACAAACTCAAGTTCAAATATTCTGTGGCTAAGTATCAGGAGACCTATGGGTGATAGCCAAATTGAGCTTTTTAAAATATATGCAAGAGGGACTAAGAGTGGTAGGCCATCTACTACGATCTCTGCACTAGAGGAATGTCTGGATAAATGCCCACCGCATGAAGGAACTATAGTGGCCGGTGATTTCAACTACACCTACGAACCCCTGATTGAGGAGGAACTGTTGGAGATCGACCCCCAATATGCTACCTGGGCTATACCCCAACTAGATCTTCAACCAGTTAAAAGATGGACCCAACAGGTTCTTCAAATGAATTCCATTACTATGGAGAAGGGCCTAAGAGCTACTAATGGTAGGACACAATCTGACAAGGGAGGGGCCAATACCTTTAATAGAACTAGTGGACTGTAAAGGAACTACTATATCTTTTTGGATATTACATTATGGGGCCATTTGATCGACATGCGAGTGGGCTCAACAACAGACAGCGATCATAACCCCTGGTGCCTAACCCTGAAACCCCTCTGGGTTGTAAACTCCTCGGAGCGAGCGAACATGCAACCCCTGGCAGCCACCAGAAAACACAATAAAAAAGCTGCTAGAACATCCTACAAAGTTGCCCAATGTAAGGCTAAGATATCTTGGGATGTTTCTCGCTGGGAACAGTTGAATGCTGCATGCTTATCTAAGGATAACAATCTCTTTTGAAAACCGGTTACCTGGGGCAGTAGGTCAGGCCCACGCCCTCCTGCAAATCATATCACCAGTCAAGTCTGGTTCAAACATTTTGAAGGGCTTTATTGCATCGCAGGAGATAACAAAGAAGGTGTACCAATAGTAAGCATGGGCGGATTTTGCGGATCCACGATTCACGAATTTGCGGATTCACGGATCATGGATCCGCAAAATCCGCGGATTATGCGGATCGGCGGATTTGGGGGCGGGGCTTCCTCGAGTGTGTGGGCGGGGCCAAACGGACGGGGCTTCCATGCGAGCGCACATGCCGCTTGTGTGTATAAAAGGGGTTTGCGCTCGTGAAAGTCAAAGATGCCGCTTGTGTGTATAAAAGGTCAGAGACCGATCAGAGCAGCAGATTAAGAGACAGAAGCCCCTGGTCACAGGAACAGCACGGGGATTCCGCTCGTCAAAGTCAAAGATGCAAATGCCTCTGGCCAGCATCACAGCGGATTTTCGATGGTATATTTGGGAAGAAGGCACATCTGCCCAGCCTCCCAACGCTCACGATTTTTTTTGGGCTGATGAATGAGTCACTGCATTTGCGCTTCAACTAGTTCCAGCGACCAAGTGTGTGTTACTATGCAATCGCGCCGAAGTGCGCAGGGGTCCCTTGAGTGAAATGTCCATCATAGTGGGTAAATGGCGGGAAGACGGTGCACACCTCGAGTGTGTGGGCGGGGCCAAACGGACGGGGCTTCCATGCGAGCGCACATGCCTCTTGTGTGTATAAAAGGGGTTTGCGCTCGTGAAAGTCAAAGATGCAAATGAGTCACTGAATTTAAGCTTCAACTAGGGCACATGCTTTATTGATATCTGCAAGTGTTTCCTGTTGAGGTTTATTTTTTGTGCCAGGACCGTCGTGCCCGAATGAACCCTGCCCTTCATATTTATTCAAGATGAAGACACCACCGGTTAAATAATTTACGATGGTGCCGGCAAGCTGCCAGCGCCATCCTGCAAAAGTTACTTAATTAGCTTCAACAGGAAGCTCCAACTGATAAAATAAAGCAGGCGCTCGAGCCCCTGCTTTATCTTATCTGTTAGAGCTTCCTGTCGAAGCTAATTAAGTAACCATTTGAGGATGGCGCTGGTAGCTTGCCGGCGCCATCGTAAATTATGTTAGGCTTGAACTTTTGACCGCAAAATCCGCTCCGATCGCGGATTGCGGATTCTCGGTAAATTCGCGAGAGTTCGCGGATCGCGGATTTACCGAAAATCCGCAAAATCCGCGATCGGAGCGGATTTTGCGCTCATGCTTAACCAATAGGGCAAATTGGGCATCCATTAGAAGAGGAACTCTTCATGTTCAAGGAAGTTGAAACGGCCATAAGCAAAATAGTCCCTGCAAAGGCTGCAGGCCCGGATGGCCTACCTGGCGACCTTTTTCTGGCTGATCATGTACAATTGACACGCTATATCTTAATACTATCCAACGCCATAGCTAAAGGTGTACCTGTCCCAGCGACATGGAAGTCTGCTGAAATAGTTCAAATATACAAAAAGGGAGACAGGGATGAGACAGGGATGACCCCGCTAACTATCGACCAATAAGCTTGATCGATGCCATGGAGAAGGTATTTGGTTGGATGCTATGGCAAAGGATCCAGGCATGGTCCGAGGAAGGGGACATTCTCTCCCAGTTTCAAGCGTGTTTTAGGGCATAGACTGGGACAATGGATCAAGTATTCAGATTCCTTCTGATTTACTGGAAGGTTGTGGTACTAGGCAAAGGCAGTCTTTACTTAGCATTTATTGATCTGAAGACTGCCTTTGACCTGGTGCCTTGATCCAGGCTATGGGACATGCTTGGAGAAATGGGTATGCCCCCCTTTGTCCTCAACTTAATAATACTGTTGCACGAGGGGACCTTTTCCCAGGCATATGCTAATGCTAATGTTGTAGATAATTTAGCCACCTAGTAAATTGTGTGATATGTGCACATTTGTTGTTGTTATTTGTTATGAGCTTTTTCTCCTGGGTGTCTACGAATGTGAAATTGACCTAACTCACATTTTATTTCAGCATCTACTCAGCCGAGATAGGGCCCGGGTCGTTGGGGAAGCAGCTGGCCAAAGTGGGCCTGGTTGTGACAGTGATACGGATGGACTCACTGGCCAGGAGAGTGAGAGAAGTGCCATGGAGGACCTACACTCAACTTCCTCATCCATAAAGTTGGACTCCAGTGGCCACTCCTTGGTGATGGTGGACACCACCCATCCTAGTGCAATGCTGTCATTGCCCCTCAACCCTGTTACATCTCTGCCCTCCCCGCTGATCCCCTCACAATTGTCTGGGCCCACTCCCCAAAGAGGGGAGCTGTCTACTCACTACAGACAATTCACCTCCTGTCCCTGTTCCCCAAGCTGCCTTGAGCAAAGAGGATATTCACCTACTGAGACAGATCTCTGTTGGGCAGACTGAATGCCTGAATATCATCCAGGGTCTGGACAGCTAATGGATTCAGATGGTTGCCTACCTGGAAGACATTTACATTGGTATGTCTGCTCTCCAGAGATAATTTCAGGCTCTTGCCTCCTGACTGACAACAGACTCACACCCACCCTAGTCTTCCTCCCCACACCATTCCTCTTCCCCATTTCTATCCAAATACCCTATTCCACTGCAGTTCCCAATCCCTCATATACTGCACATCTGCTACATACACACTCACTACATGGAGATACTCACACTCACCTACACAGCACACACCTGCACCAACAGCAGAGCCACCTACACCAAACACATCTACTCCCTCTACCTCCTAGCCCTCTACAACCTGTCCCTCGAAGAAACTGGAACAAAATCACCACCGAACAACTCTTCACATCGCTTAACCAAAACCCTCCTGCCATATCATCGAATCCAAAACAAGCTGCCTCCAAACTCACACAATGGATCACCCACAGCGCTGACGAACTAGCACCCTTGAAAAAACACCAATTCAAAATAGGTAGCAAAAAGGCCCCCTGGTTCATTGATGACCTTAAGAAATCCAAGAAGTTATGTCGTACTCTCGAGAAAACCTGGAGAAAAAACCCAACCACCAACAACCTGACCACCTTCAAGGCTGCCACCCGCAAACACCACCAATTGATCCGATCCACCAAGAAATCAGCATTCAAGGACCAACTCGACAAAAACGCCCACAACAGCAAGGAACTATTCAACATCGTCAAAGAATTTACCAACCCCACCGCCGGCACGAACGATATCACTCTCTTCCAAGACCTCTGCGACTCCTTATCCTCTTTCTTCCACAACAAAATCGCAGACATACATAACAGCTTTGAAAACCAGTCCGAAGAACAGTCCTCTCCACCCACCCCCGAACCAAAACAGAACTCTCACAACCTTCGCGCCTGGAACCCAATCACTACTGAAGACACCATCCGCCTGATGAACTCCATCCACTCAGGATCGCCAAGTGACCCATATCCCCACTACATTTTCAACAAAGCAGACTCCATCATCGCACGCCATCTCCGCGATATCATCAACTGCTCCTTCAACTCCGCTACCTTCCCAGAAAGCTGGAAACATGCCGAACTCAGCGCCCTCCTGAAGAAACCCACAGCAGACCCCTCTGAACTTAGGAACTATCGCCCCATCTCACTCCTCCCGTTCCCTGCCAAAGTCATTGAGAAAGCCGTCAACAGTCAGCTAGCCGCCTTCCTGGACTCCAACAATTCCCTTGACACCTCACAGTCAGGCTTCCGAGCCAAACACAGCACCGAAACCGCACTCATCACAGCTACAGACGACATCCGAACGCTACTGGACAACGGAGAAACAGTTGCCCTCATCCTTCTTGACCTCTCCGCCGCATTCGACACAGTCTGTCACAGCACTCTCATTCAACGCCTCAGCAACGTCGGAATACATGAAGAAGCATTGGACAGGATCATCTCGTTCCTCGCCGGGAGAACCCAGAGAGTCCGCCTCCCCCCATTCAAATCAGAGGCCACGGAAGTCATCTGCGGACTACCACAAGGATCTTCACTCAGTCCCACCCTCTTCAACGTTTACATAAGTCCCCTCGCATCCATCGCACGACAACACAACCTCAACATCATCTCCTACGCTGACGACACCCAGCTGATCCTCTCCCTCACCAAAGACCCGAACACCGCCAAAACCAATCTACAAGAAGGAATGAAAGAAGTAGCCGAATGGATGAAGAACAGCCGCTTAAAACTAAACTCGGACAAAACGGAAGTCCTCATCTTAGGATCATCGCCCTCTGCCTGGGACGACTCATGGTGGCCACCGGCCCTAGGTACAGCACCCATACCTACAGACCACGCACGTAACCTGGGCTTCATCCTAGATTCCTCCCTCTCGATGACCAAACAAGTCAACGCCGTCTCATCCTCATGCTTCAACGTACTTCGAAATGCTCAAAAAAATCTTCCGTTGGATCCCCACCAAAACAAGAAAGACAGTCACCCACGCACTGGTCACTAGCCGACTGGACTATGGAAACACCCTCTACGCCGGAACCACAGCCAAACTACAGAAAAAACTCCAACGCATCCAAAACGCCTCAGTCAGACTCATATTGGACATCCCCCGTCACGCTCACATTATCGATCACCTGAAAGACCTCCACTGGCTCCCCGTCAACAAGAGAATAACGTTACGTCTCCTCACCCACGCACATAAGGCCCTCTACGACCTAGGACCCGAATGCCTCAACACACGTCCGTCCTTCTACACACCCACCGCCAACTACGATCATCCAATCAAGCCCTCGCCGCAATTCCGCGCATCCACAGATCCACCATGGGAGGAAGATCCTTCTCCTACTTAGCGGCCAAAACCTGGAATTCTCTCCCCACTCACCTTTGCCTTACACAGAACCACCTTTCCTTCAGAAAACAGCTTAAAACCTGGCTATTTGATAAGTAATGCACAACCCTCCCCCAAGCGCCTTGAGACCCTCTGGGTGAGTAGTGCGCTATACAAATTCCTGAACTTGAACTTGAACTTGAACTAGCCCGAACGCACTTATGACTATCCAAGAGCCTCTACACATGACTAATACTTCCTTTCCCTTGGACTTTGCCCTGTTAGACACCTCGCTCCATCCCCCCTACCCAGGCCCCTTTATTCCATGTTGATACCCATCCCTCCCAAATCCAAAACCAGACAGCAGGAAATACCAATGACCCCTCCCAAAACAAACAAAAAACCTTTCCAGGGCAAAGTCCACACCAGCCAATTCCAAGCTCCCCCCTCCCAATTGAAGTATTTAAGGTACCTGGAATACCCACTAGATGCCCCTTCCTGGAGAAGTTACCCTGGCAGTGTTTTGTGGGCAAACTCAGTGGTCACCAGCACTCATGTGGACTGGCCAATGGCTTGATATTTAGAAAAACAGTGTTGTGTACTTACTTAATTTTGTTAGCACCACAAGTCCTGTCACTTTTTCTGATATAATTGTGAAGTTACTATGTACTTTTTAATGTGTGACTACAGTTTTGCCTCTTACAACTAGTTTTCTGTGCGATTAGCAGCGTTTTTTAAGCCTGTAAATTGCCCTGGTGATGTTATACCACAGGAGAAGGATAACTGTTCCATAGATGGACGTGCAGGATAATGTGGAATTTGGTGGGATGTAATATGGTGGGTATTTCAAATTTGCTTAGACATTGTCAACCTCATTTGGCTTGAAGATCTTGCAATGTTGTATGCTGGATATGTGTTTGATGCTTTAAATACCAAACTTGATTCACCACATATGGAGGGAATTATGAAGTTCTATGATTTGTAATGGGCATATGTCCACATATGTGTGTTGGACTTTTACCTAAATCGTCTCCCTGTGTCATACAATGAGTTCCTGCAGTATTTGCTTAGCCAACTTAAACTTCCACATTTCCCTAATGTGCATGGCTGTTGGCTATGGTAATGTTACTCAGATATCTAATACCTATTTCAACTATCTTATTATCATCACCGGAGGCAGGCAGAGGAGACCATACCAATGACATTGTGGATACAGCTGGCCACAGTTCCTACATTCGGGAGACTGACACAGACGGAGGCAGTGGCTCAGAGGGCAAGGGGGGTTCCATAGAGGCACTTGATTCGGCATCATCGTCTACTGAGTTGACCTCCAGTGGCAACTCCCTGGTGGTGGCAGAACCCGCCGGACCTGTGTCCACAACATCCTTGTTCGCCACTCCCTTTTCATCTTCCCCATCACTGCTGCTCCCAACCAAGTTGTCCTGCTCTGCTCCCATAAAACGGGCCGGTGCCCCCAGCTTCTCTGGGTGAGGAGGCTAATGACCTCCTGAGACAGATCTCTTTTGGCCAGACTGCACTGATGAATGCCATCCAGGGTTGAGCGTTGACTTTGCTGCCCCATACGCAGTTGGTCATTATAGGAAAAGAAACGCAACACATTGACATGGCAGTGTGATAAATTGGTGCTATCAGAAGTACTTGCTGTAGTATCTGTGGTAGTACTAGTTGCAATAGACCCATCTAAAAATATATAAATTGATGTTTGGGGACCCTTGGACATACGAGGCATAGAGAATTACCCCCACACGGGATGTTAACCCTCGATTCAGTTAGGGACACAATCTTCAACAGTAGTATTCATCATGGCAAGGCATTGGTGAAGTCAACCAAAAAGGAGAGATTTTTGTTCTTATCCAGAGGATCTTCCAACAAAAGAAAGACTCCTAGCTAATCACTAACACTTCAACCTAGTCATATGTGCTCAGCCCACGATATAGTCATGGAGACCTCAAACACTGCTATCCCCTTCTGACCTGGATGTACGTGTGGTTCAGAGCTTATTGTTAGTGTGTATGGTATGAGTGAGAACAAATGTGGATCTAGTAGAGTGATTTGATTTGCTGGTACGAATTCAGGGGTGCACTGCATATTTGTGTTTTGTGTTGTTGATAGAAATAAGTTAATAGTTTTTTGTATAAGTGAAGTGTCAAAAAAAGAATAAAGTGAAAAAAAAGATTTTGTAATAATATGTATGTCTTTTAGGATAATGATTTTTATTCACGTGTTGCTATTATTGATGAAAACAAGAATAACATATTTAACAAAACTAATAATAAAAATATCCTTTTGGTATAATGATGGTGTTCAGTAAATAATGTCTCACAATTGTTTCTTCAAAGATGAGCCCGTAGGAGCAGATTTTGCCCTAGTGTTAAAGAAATAGAGGTTAAGTGGGAGGTTGTACAATAGTATTAGTGCCATCCAGGGGCAGTCCAGGGAGCTGATGCAGGCTCTGGTCTACCTGGAAGGCATTCACAGTAGTATGTCTGGCCTACAAAGGTTGTGTCAGGCTCTGGTCTCCTCACTGATGGCAGTCTGCCACCACCCCAGCCTTTCAGCCCACATCCTGACGCTTTCCCAGCCCAAATCCCTTTACCCAGACCTGTCCACAGCATGCCAAGCATATCCACAGCAAACACACAAATGCAAAGTCTCAACCAAACTACACACACCTACAACAATGATACAACATACATCAGACCCATAGATGCCTCACCAACACACACACACACACACACATCAGAAACACTCACTGACAACCCCTCTACCTCCAAAAGCCCACCCATTATCATCCCACCTCCCCAGGCTCCCGAAAAAAAGCCATATGTTTGACCTTGCCCCTACCTCTACCACAGCCATTCCTCACCTTTTAAGGTCATCTCAACCTTTCCCAATACCGATCCCAGCCCTCCCAAATAACATCATTGAGGTGCCTTGGAATCCCACTAGATGCCCCTTCCTGTGGAGGTTTCCCAGGCAGTGCCAGTAAGGGTATATCTGGTGGAACAGCATTGTGCTGTGGCACATGGGCAATGAATGGACTGGCCTTTGTTTCTTTTATGGAATTGTTAATTCCATTCATTTAACACTTTCACAGTTTGGAAGACATTAGTCCTGTCATTACATTTATATTACTTGATGTTATTGTACAGTTCAGAGCTGTGTGAGTACAGTTGCTTTTGTTGGATCCCTGATTACTGATCCAATTGAAGTGGTTAGTATGATGTGACCTTGGAGCCAGTGCTGTAGTTAGGCATGACAAGGGTAAGTATTGTGTCATACAATGAGAAACCCAGTGGCAGTGGGTTTGAGGCTGCTGCGTAAGCATGGGTGGATTTTGCGAATTGGCAATCCGCAAAATTGCGTATTTACGGATTCGAAATCCACAAAATCCACAAACTCTCGCGAATTTTGCGGATTCCTTTTTTTTTGTGTTCACAAGTGTTTCTGCCATTTCGCAAGGGTTTTTTAGCAGTTCGCAAACGCGAACTTACTTGTCGGGTAGCAACGGTCGCGACCATGTTGTTTCTACGTCTGGTTCATCACAGCACCCTCTGATTCACCACTGCCACCCTCTGTTTCACCACTGCCACCCTCTGGCTCACCCATGCCACCCTCTGGCTCACCCATGCCACCCTCTAGTTCACCACTGTAGATTATAGGGGGAAAAGCACACCTGCCCTGCCTCAACTGACATAAATGAATTAGGGGCTGATTAATGTGTCACTGAATTTGAACTTCCAGGCTGGCACCTGCTTCCTTATCTGTAATTGCTTTCTGTTGCAGTGTAATTTTTTTAACAGGACCTTTGTTGTATACTTGTAGCTATTCTCTGAGCCTGCTGTGAGGGTCAGAGCATGGTCATAGAATAGTTGCAAGTAGGCAACTGAACTCTGAAGGGGCCCCTCAGGAAGCACTACAGGGAATGGTTACTAATGATAAGATTGAACTTTTGGCACCTGCTGAGTGCTTTCAGTTTTGCAAAAATCCAAATATCCAGCAGCATCCACAAAAAGTAATCCTTCCAGGTCAAGATCCATATCAAAGTGACCAGCACATGAAGAAAGCACTGGGAGGAGCCTGCTGGACAGGAACAGGAAGTTGGAGACTGTGGGGCACTTCCTTCCTCCCACCCCTCCCCCCAAAATGGACTCCTTGCAAAAACAAAAGTGCAGGCAAATGTCAACCTGAGGAGTTATTCTGATAAAAATCATAATTTTCAAGGTTTATGCTGCCTGCTAGTGGATTTCTTGCGCGAAATTGCAAATTTTGCAATCTCGCAATTGCGAGATTGTCGCTGCCTGCAGCATCTACGTGTTTGCAAGTGTTTACTCCCGCGATGCGTGATCGCGGCCCTTTATGACGTACTCGCGTTGCCAAACTCTCGCTGTGCAAGGTGGCAAGCCGCGATGACGTCAACAAACTCCAGCGGGATCCCGCAGCAAGATCCAAAATGGCGCAGCACACGCAAACATGGAGAAAAACAACTCTGCAAACGCTGAATGACGGTAAGTGAACGCTGCGCGCCGTAAAATTGTATAGTATTCTAGTTGGCAAGTGCGACCAAGAAAAAATCCGCTTCGCGCGGATTTGCGAATTTTCGACAAATTCGCGAGAGTTCGTGGATTGCGAATTTGCCGGTAATCCACAAAATCCGCGAGCGGAACGGATTTTACGCCCATGCTTACTGCTGCGGTCGCGTGGGGGCTTGGCTCGTAATTTTTTACTTTCACAATATTTGTAAATTGTATTTTCCTGTTCTTACCTTGCTGCTGCCTGCCCTCCTTGCTCCTTTCCCGCTCCCCTAGCCCTGGTCCGGCACGGCTGAGTGCCGATTGTTCCGGAGGGCTGACGGGGTAGCGGGTGCCATATTAGGAGCGCCAGGATGCCCGGTGGGTGACAGTGATAGCGCTTTATAAGAACGCCTATACATGCATACATACATAGGAGGGGCAGTGGTGATTTCAAGGCTAGCGCACCAGTCATCGCGCTATCAGCCCTTTAAAAAGGCGACGGCCCATGCGAGCGCGCAGCAGACGCGCGCAGCGGGCGCGCCAAAGGCAAGCCCGCCTGTGCCCGTCTGCGGCCGGCCGGGGCTAGGGGCCCCTCACTATGCCCGTTTTCATTTTTACTCCGTTGCACAATTACTTGCACTCCAGGACCATTGGCCCCTTCAAGCGGCCACTTGTGCACGGATTAATGAACTTGGCCTGGCCCGACCATCCCCCTCCCCCACCTTCCCCGCCTTTGTGCCTTCTCCTTCCCCTCTCTCCCCAGTCTCCCCCGGCCCCTTTCCACCCCTTATCCGTCCCCCACGCCACCACATTTATCAGCCTTTTTACTTAACACTAGGTCGGCTGTTAAACATCAGTTAGAACTGTTTGACTTTCTGGATTCTGTCAAGCCGGCCCTTTTATTCCTGACAGAGACATGGTTCCGCACTGACTCTCTCCCTAGTGTGCTAGAAGCCCTCCCCACTCCCTACTTTGTCCTCAGGGCCGACCGGCCGGAGGGCCGAACAAGAGGTGGGGTTGCCCAGTTCGCCCGCGCGGGCCTTCATTTTCAAGTGCTTCCTTCCCCCCCTATACCTGCGGCAGATTGCCTGGTCATACGTTCTACTTCCTTTCAGATTCCCCTAACATGTGTTCTTGTTTATCGTCCTCCCCAGTCCTGCCCACGTTTTCTCCCCGCCATTTCGGACCTTTTGGGAACCCTCGCTATTAACAACTCTTCAGTCTTGCTCCTTGGGGACTTCAACTTCTGGCTCAACGATCTAGCCGAAGATGCCACATCCCGTGATTTTACCAAGCTCCTCCTTAGCTTGAATTTCGTCTCCCAGGTCCACTCTCCCACTCATATTTGCGGTCACACCCTAGATCAAATTTGGACCCTTAATACCTCTGTCTCTGCCCCTATTGTCCAGCCTTGCTCATGTTCGGACCATTCTTTGATTTATTTTTTTCTGGATCTCAGTATTGACACTAACCCTTCTTTCCCCAAACACACTTGGGCAAGAAATTAGAGCAGAGTGGACATTCTTGCCCTCTGCTCCTCTTTATCAGCTTCTGACCCTGACCTGGTTAGCCTTGCGCCACCTAGGCAACTGGACGCCTTGAACAGCTGGCTTCTGAGGGCCTGCGATCAAGTAGCCCCTTTGAAGCGCATCACGGTCAGAAGCGCCCATGATGCAAATAAATGGTTCTCTCCCGCCCTTAAGGCAAAAAAACTGGCAGTGCGTCAAGCAAAGCGAGCTTGGAGGCGTGCCTACTGCCCTCTCTCCAAACTACGCTACACTTCCATCCTCAATGAATACAAAAGGGACATTCTCCTTGCCAAGACATCCTACTTCTCAGGGAGAATCCTCGCTGCAGAGAACCAGTCAAAAGAAATATTTGCTACAGTTCGAGAGTTGGCCTCTTCTGACAGGGCCTCCCCCAAAATTCCCCCTTCCCAACCCCTGTGCAACTCTCTCAATGACTAAGACTAGACTGGTAGAAGCAGTCAAATCTAAATCTCAATCTAAGATTAGAGAGGCTAGAAAGGCTTACTCCAGGTCCCTCCAAATTGCGAAGAAGGACTGGGAGGAAATATTTTGGGCGGATTTATTGGCCGCCAGCAAAAGCAAGGACGCAAGAGGGTTTTGGAATTTGGTGGGTGCCCGCAACAGACCCGACGACACCTTGAGGACATGTAATATCCCACCCCAGAGCTGGTTGAAACACTTTGGGTCCCTATATGCTCCTGTAGAAGGCCCCCTAAATGACCCAGCCCCCGCCCCCGTCTCGCTAAGGGACGTTACTTTTGATCTGTTTACAGGTAGGGAGGTAGAGGAGGTTATAAAGTGGGTGGCACCACGGAAGGCAGCGGGACCGGATGGGCTCCCGGGTGATCTCCTGCATGCATATCCATCTGACTGGGGCATAGTAATCGCTGCCCTGCTAAATGATATCTTAAAGGGTGGCCCTGTACCAGAATCATGGAAAGGGGCGGTGGTTGTCCCTATCTATAAAAAAGGTTGTAGAAACATCCCAGGGAACAATAGGCCAATAAGCCTGATTGATTCCACGCAAAAGGTGGCAGGAAAGGTAATTTTGGGAAGGATTTTTAACTGGGTGGAAGAAAATAGAGTGCTATCTGACTTCCAGGCTGGGTTCCGTTCAGGAACGGGAACCATCGAGCAGGTTTTCAGATTAGCACTCTTAAATTGGAAAATCGTGGAGCTAGGCAAGGGCAGTCTTCATTTGGCCTTCATTGACCTGAAGACTGCCTTTGACCTGGTTCCTAGGGAGGAACTTTGGAGGGTGCTTCAGGGATTGGGGGTGCCCCCCTACATTCTATCCCTACTCATTAAACTCCACACCAGCAATTATGCCCAAGTCCGATGGGGGAAAAATGGGGAAATGACAGACAGGATACCGGTCTGCAGGGGAGTCAGACAGGGTTGCGTGCTTGCTCCCACACTCTTTTCGTTGTACGTTAATGGTGTGGTTGAGCATCTCCAGGAAGAACCAGCGGACGCACCCTCTCTGGGGGGAGTAAGGATCCCTACTCTGCTTTTTGCAGATGACACCTTGCTTATTTCGAAAACGCCCCAGGGCTTACAGAAGTTATTGACCCGCTTCCAGGACTTTTGTGTATCCAGAGGTCTGGTCATTAACGTGGCCAAAACTAAATATCTGATTGTGCACCCCCCAAGGAAATTAGGAAGTCCGCCTGTCTTGAACACTGTCCCCTTGGAGAAAGTCTCAGAATTTGACTACCTAGGGCTCCGCATAACTGACAATATGAACTGGTCCGCCCACATCGATAAGATGGTACTTAACCATAAAAAGGTAGGAGGTGCTCTGCTTAGGGAATTTCGAGCATCACCAAGGCAAGTGATGAGTCCTGCAATTGAGATCTACAAGGCAAGAGGCGTAACATCAGCACTGTATGGGGAAGAGTTGTGGGGTCACTGCAACATGGAGTCTCTTACCAAGGCTGAGAATAAATTTTTGAAGGATCTCCTAGCCCTCCCCTCGAGTACCCCGACAGTCCCGGTGCTCCTGGACGTTGGCTGCAAGAGTATCAAAGACCAGGCTCGCCTCCGACCACTGCTTCTTTGGTCCCGTATATGGAGGGTCCCGGAGCTAAAGTCCTATGCCGACGGCCTGGCAGAGGTAATGAACATGGGAGGCTGGGCCAAGATCAAGTGGCTGAGGGATACTAAAAATCTTTTGGGGGATTTGGGCCCGGGGGACTGTTGGACTTCAAAATCTGCTCCACCAAAGGCTGACCTCAAAAAACTTTACTGGAACTGGGTCTCTGGTAAACTCATCAGGAACTAACACCATTGTAATCTGACTGCGTCATTTTTGGAATTAAAGGATGTGGCTGGTTTTGAACCCTTTCTGGACTTAATCACCTTGCCAGCTGATAGGACCCTGTATTTTAAACTCAGGGTAGGCACCCTTCCAATCGGGGCCTTTGTATCAAAATGGAATGGTGCACATCGATCGCCCTTCTGTGCTTGTTGTCCATCTAGCCTAGAAACGGTAGCACATATATTTTTTGAGTGCCAGGACTACATCAAACCGAGGAGGCATTGGCTTAAACCTCTTTTTAAACGCCTGGGAACACGTAGACATTTGGTTGCACTACGCATCTTAATGACTGATACCGCCCCTCTGATAGTTTGTGGTGTCTCTAAATTTTTAAAACATTCATGGTTGATTTGCTGCAAGAGATTGTCCGTTTCAATTTAATTCATTTTTAGCTAATTTATCTTGGGTCATTCCCATTTTATCTGTCTTACCCCCACATGCATCAACCTATTTAGGAAGTGCAAACGGTGCGAATCGGTAAATTCGGCCGTTTGCACTTCCTAAATACGTTTTTGGGATGCATGAAACAGAGTGTCAAAATTCGCTATTTTTTGCATTTCTTAAAAATGCGAATGCAATTAAGGAATCGCATTTGTGCGATTCCTTAAATGCAATGCATCATTTTTTTAAAAATTGCGAATTTTGAAATAGGAAGTGCAAATTAACACGAGGTTGACCCTCGTGTTAATTTGCGAAAATTAAAAAAAAAGCAAAAAAATGCATTTTTTAAACTTGCATGTTACAGACACACATGTCCTTAGGACATGTGTGTGTAAAACATGCACTTTAAAATACATTTCAGGGGTGCGGGGGGGGGTCCTTTGGACCCCCCTCTGCACCCTTGCAATGCATCAACAAATTGCGAGTGCAAAAAAAAAATTATGCAAAACGGCATTGATTCCTATGGGCCTCTAGGCCCATAGGAATCAATGTAATGCCATTCCTTAATTGCGATTCGCAATTAAGGAATCGCAATTTCCGAAAATTAAGAAATCCTAAAAAAAATTAGGATTTCTCGATGCACAGGATTTTGCATTTCCTAAATAGCGATTCCTTAATTTTCGCTATTTAGGAAATGCAAAATCCTAGATTGATGCATGTGGCCGCTAGTATTTATATGTTGACGTACATATCACTGTTTTAAAAATATGTTTCACGTGTATGTATGCTTTCAAGATATCTTGCATATCGAATAAAAGCTTTCAATCATCAATCAATGACTTTTTTATTGAGAAAGTCGCACTCATCAAGGCCAATATTCCGCTGCCCTCCCCTACCTTTTGCGATCCCCAGCCTCCCTCTACCACATCCAGCCTGACCCATCTACCCCTTTTGACAAGAGAAATTTTTCTCTCCTCATTGACCCGAGTCAAATCTGGATTCCCTGCGGACATCGCCCCGGCGTATGTCCTCCGTAAGATTTTTACTAATTGTCATCTCCCCCCCGTTACCTTTTTGAATGACTCTCTTGAACAGGGCGCCGTACCGGTCGCCCACAAAGCGGCTATAATTATCTCCATTTAAAAAAAACCTGGGGCTGACCCCGCCTCTCCCTCCAACTATCGTCCCATTTCCCTTCTCCCTTTTCTGGCCAAAGTTCTTGAGGCCCATGTCACTCAGGTTCTTGGCGCCTTTGTGGAAGAGAGTGGGGGTCTTGCTTCCCGTCAGGCAGGCTTCCGACCCCGGCACTCCACCGAGAAGGTCGTCATCTCCGTGATGGACGAGCTTAGAGAGGGGTTAGATACCAACACCCCCCAGGCCCTCATTCTTTTAGATCTTTCTGCCGCCTTTGACACGGTTGATCATTCCATCCTTCTCACCCGTGTCAAGGCGGCGGGCATCGAGGGCCCAGCCTTGACCTGGATCAGCTCCTTCTTAGGAGATCGTACCCAGGCTGTTCATCTCGCCGAATTCTCTGCCCTTCCTCATCCGGTCCAGTGTGGTGTCCCTCAGGGTTCTTCTCTTTCTCCCTTATTATTTAATCTTTACATCTTTCCACTCATTCTTGCACTACAGCAAATGGAGGTCACCGTGTATAACTATGCCGATGACCTCCAACTTATTTTTCATCTTTCACACTCCCCTGTTAGTATCCACAACTTTCAATCTGCTATGCTGTTCATCAGTGATTGGATGAACTTCAACCATCTTAAATTAAATCTGGACAAGACTGAACTTGTCGTCACTGGTAGCACTCCCAGTCCTTGGTCCCCCAACTTTTGGCCTCCCTCCCTGGGCACTCCCCCCACGCCCTCTTCTTCAGTCAAAACACTTGGGATCTCACTTAATAAACACCTCACTCCCCATTCTCAGATCAGCTCAGTTGTCTCTTCCTGTTTTTTGCCCTCCGCACTATAAGGAAAATCTCCCGGTTCTTTTCCTTCCCCGCCCTAAAATTGATCTTAATGGCAATGGTCCTTTCCCGGCTGGACTACGGGAATATAGTGTATAATGGCGCCCCCGCATATGCGCTCCGCCGCCTTCAGCTAGTCCAAAATCAGCCTGCCCCCCTGATTTATGGGCTGCATAGATTTCCCCACACCACCCCCCTACTTGAATCCCCACATTGGTTGCCAATCAAAGAACGGGCCCTCTTTAAGCTAGGCTGCACTACCTTTCAGGACATGGTGGGGACTGCCCCAGCGTTCATTTCATCCGCCATCAATGTTTATCGTCCCAATAGAGAACTCTGTTCCTCTACCAAATTCTTTCTTTCTGTTCCACGATTTAAAAAAAGCAGATCAGGGGGTTTGAAATTTGCTGTCTTAGCCCCTACTTTCTGGAATTCCCTCCCTCTGTACATTAGATCGATTTCCTCCTACCTTGAATTCTGCAGGGCTCTCAAAACTTTTCTCTTTTTACATGCCTTCTCACCTCAGTAACTCCTCCGTTCTAGCCTCTGGGTTAAGCATCCTCCAGCGCCATGAAACCGCTGGGTATACGTGCGCTATATAAATTCTTGTAAATTCAAATTCAAATTCAAGTATTGGATGGATGTCTATGTGCATTGACATCCAGATGGGGCAGACATAGCATTCAGTGACCTGTTATGTGGTAAGTATTTCAGCTTCGCCTAGCCACAGGCAACATCATCTAGCTTGCCCTTTTCCCTATGATGTAGGCTGAGTATGTAATAGGTGTGTTTAAGTTAGGTATTTTTGGTATCTACTCATGGAGACAACTACTAATCTTGCTAAATGTCCTGTGTGATAGTCAACAGCCATATTACTGAATAATTGACCATAAGATGGAACCATCCAATGTACTACCAATCTAACCAGTAAACAAGATCTAAAAGTTTGACAGGAATGATTGTTAACACATAACAACATGAGCAAAAATCTAGCATCAGTCACCAAGTGTAAATCTAACCACATCGAAAGCATCAGGCGCCCACATCCCTAAGAAATGCCTCACCTATAAGAGAACACCAAAATTTAGCATAAAATCAAATTATTAGTGTATATAGGCCGACCTCATCTGATAATCGAGGAATGGCATTTTTATGATGACCCTTACAGTATCATAAGAAAATGGTCTGGAAATTATTGTCCAAGACTCTGTCACTGAAATAGAAATTATTAATGGGCAACATAGATTACTTCGTATTAATTTTAAGTTTGATAAAGAGAGAAAAATAATTCCATAACAATGTTTTAAGAAGAAAAAATCCTCTTACATGAGAAGTCTTTCCACACTGTTTATAACCTGTCTCAATCAATCCCGTTCCATAAATACGGAACCAAGAATCCGGCCAGGTAACATCCTGGACGGGAGGGACGGGATGGAAGAATAGGTGCTGCACTAACAGTAATTCCCCTTCCAAGAGGTTATGGCAATGATTGACTAGTTGTCACAATGTGCATGGTTTCAGAACGCGTGAGTAACTGGCTTCGGAACCGCGTCACTAATAATAACCAACAATATCTCACTTTTCCCCTTTCCCCTACACTTCTCTCCGCCCTCTATTTTCTTATTTTAAGGAGGGCAGCAACTCCGTCTCCCCCCCCAGAACTTAGGGGCCCCATATAACAACATAAAAGTATTTTGAAATATATTGTGTACAAATGTGTGTCACATAAGTCTTATTTTTAAAAAGTCCCACTTTTTCGTAATGGATGCACATAACACTGCAAACGATACTTCATTTACATAGCAACCGCACAGATGGGATGAAAGTTTCACACTCGATAAGTACTAGTCGCGAGTCTGTAACTTCTATAGTGGTCATCAATGTGATATATGGCAATACCTATTTAGGACACCAAGGCATAACTTGACCAAATCGTACCGTTTAATCTATTCTTAAATCACATACCGAAAATTTGGACATAACAGGCACACAAAATGTCCCATTTTTCACATACATGCAAAATTACGGGGAACAGAGCATATCATAGTGCCGAACACACAAGACAATACAGACAAAAAGAATACAAATATGAAATTAATTTTGTAAATAAAAGTTGCATATGATTATTAATATGATTAAGACAAATGATAAAAGGGCAATACATAATATGGATGCGATTGATAATAATCAATGGCACACAAATAAGCTGTATTAAAGTACTTATATGTACCAAATTAATGAGATTTGGCCAATATTACATACTATTTTATCTTTTCATTTCAGCAGAGAACAGGGGTCTCTCTCTGTCCAGAAAGAGTCAACCTGGAATCTAGCAAATAACCCGGGAACAAATGAAGGGATTCCATGCATTATTGTGCCTGACCCGGAGTGGGCGCAGGTAGGCTGAAACATGTGGGCCAGTTTTCACTGTGGCCAGTTTTCACTATGCGATTTCAAGGACACATTGTATATCCAATTTCCACATCCACTTTCGTTTTTAACCTTACCCGTATCTAGGTCTTTATTAAAGTATTTTTTCTAGATAAGAGGTAATTTTAGATCACATTTTCACCTACGGATCCCAACTAATCTCTCAAACCAGAGGGATCTTCCCCTAGTGGAGGAAACAAGACCCAATGATGATGCTATCAACTATTAGTACGTCGATGCAAAGCATACACAATTGCCCGAAAATAGCTGTTGAGGGTCCCACAGACATTTTCCTATTGAGATTCCTCCAGTAGAAACGGTTCCCCTCCCCATTTAGATTTTTGTTGCAATGTACCTGGAAGCTGAGTGGAATTTCAGTCATTCGATGCTTCTCTTTCCCTTCTTTGATAATTTTCGATACCTTATAGCTGCTTCATCTAGATGTGTGCCATATGATGCAAGTGCTGTATTTGCTTTCATAAGTTGCACTTACCCTTTGCCTACACATGCCTGGCACTTGGTTATTCAATTGGTTGTCCCTGATGTACTTCAGTTTCTGGGTCCAGTGTACATGGGGTTTGTCAGACATGTGCAAAATATACTGTGCCCCAGGGCTGAAGCCTTCAGTGTTCCCCTGATAGAGGCATAGCTATCCTGCAGAGAGCGTTTCCATAGTACCCTTAGAATGTTTCTCACCTTGATTCTATGTGACCCCATTGACTGAAATTGCCCTTTCATGTGGTGATGTACGAGAGTCCACTACAAAGCTGTAGCAGAGATGGTGTGTTTCACTTTAATGACACATCAATAATGATGTTTCTCCAACCTGACAACAGGACCTGGGATTAGTGCAATGTGAGTGTGTCTCATTCACTATAGCATCTTGGTCAGAGTTGCAGTGACAGGGCCTCATGATAGTTGTAATTAGTTCAATATCACTCTAGAAACACTTGAGAAATGTTTATGTGCATGACTACTGAAGATCAGTAGTAATTTGCCAGACAAGTGAGAAGGGGCAAAAGAAGTGTAGCATCTTAGTGAGAGTTACAATCACAAGGACTCATGGTAGTTGTAGTCAGTTCAATGTCACATTAGCAACACTTGGTAAGCTGCAGGACTAGTGAAGATCATTAGTGACATGGCAGACAAGCGAGAAAGGGCAAAAGGTATGTGGGACCGACATTAATAGGTGTGATATTGATGAGGAGGTGATATTGTGGAACACAAAATAATACGCACATCACTAGCTCTTTAAATAATTTGCTAACACATTCCCGTTTGTGTGCATTGTGCCTTTGCAGTACCAATGTTTTGGCCTAGGAAGCATCCTACATATGTGTTTCAGATGATCGTATGAAACAATCCCATACATGGCCTCAGTAAATTACTTAGGGACCTCCACTTTCTTGCCTAGTTCATAGCAGGGCATCGTTTGCAGACGATTCAATGGCAATAGGTAGTTGTATGACATACTGCCAATTTCGTCCACAATGGACTGGGTTTTGAAGGTGCTCCAGGAGGTAGAGCTCCATTGACGGTAGAAGACAAGTAGAGGTGAGTAGAAGTGTGTATCATCCTAATATCCATCCCTGTCCCCCATCTCTGATGTGGTGCTTGGACCGTCACGCTGGCTGTAATGGGCCGGTTGGTTTCACTGGAGGTCCGAGCCTCCCACAACCTCATAGGCCCGTTCCACTGCTGCCACACTCGGAGACGGCTGGTGGTGTCAGCGGTTCAGCAGGAGCCTTTGGGAATTCAATCCACCCAGCTTGTAACATGGCAGTTGGACCGCTGACCAAACCACGGTCGGACTACCATCGCTGGTACAGTGGTCCCCGGATCGCCAAACTCGTAATAAGGCCCTCTGTTTAATCTCATTAATTTCTTGATGATATTTTTCATATTTCTCTTTCAATGTGTACATTGCATTTTGTATTTCTCTTTCATTGTGTATAGTTATGTTTTTTTTAATTTAAAATATTGGAGGAGATGTGGTATGTTAGGTTACCAAATCTGCAGGACATGACATTCTGTAACAAGGTGATGTTCTGTTACATGTTGAGGTTCTGTTAGTATGTGATGATGTACTGGTCTGTAACCTGCACATCATCACTGCAATGTAATGGGAAAGGTTCGAAGAGGGCAGTTGGTGAGACTAGCTTGAAGCTGCTTGACTCTCTGGCTGTGGATTGGGTCTCTGTTCCTGGAAACTTGAATAAAGGAGTTTAAGATGTTCCCAGAAGATGTGAAGACTGATTTGTGCAACTTAATAGCATCTTCTATGACAAGGAAAAGAGGGTAATATGAGAATCCTTCCGCAAGGGATGGGGCTTCACCCTGGTGCATGTTTCTAGGGACTCAGTAGACACTTAAATCAAGTGTTTGCCACTCCCTAGCATACAGACATGACATTCACAACAAATGAAAGTCATAATGTACTCCAACAACATTGAAATGCATCTACCTGCATAAATGTTTGAATGCTGAGAAGATGGAAGAATGTGCTGTAGACATCAAAAGAACAAAATGTATGCATAGTCAAGCTAACCAACATTCTGTTGTATTTCTTTAGTTTAAAAATCATTTCTTCTATTTTCGGTCTCCCTTTATTGTGTACAGTATAATTATATGTTTTGGTTCTAACTTGCTTTATCACTCAATGGCATTCAGCCCTTGTCTTGAAAGCCCGCATTATCAAGCCGTAATCAGTTGTATTCATGCACTTGTTCAAGTGATAATATATTTCCTTACATTTTACCATACATCATTACAGTATCATTGTAACTAATTATTTGACAATACATTCCCTAACGTATTGCTGTCATGCAAGAACATATGCATATTTCCCTCTGTTTGGAGCAGTGACCATTTCAAAGCAGTCACATCTACAAGTAGTGGCTCCTGTTCAGTAACAGTGTTTTGTGCAAGAGAAATGGTTTCCCAGATTGTACCAGCCCCTAAGCAGGCACAATTTAAATCCAAAACACACATTGTGGGTTCACTCCACAAGCCTCAATATGTTTCGGATGTGTTTCTTTTAAAGTAATATCCTTTGTTCTCTTTTGTGTATACCGCTGCATTGTGGGCATTATAATTGCATATCAATTTTGTAATTAACATGTAACATCCGTATTGCATCCAGTCAAGTTTCAAGTTTCAAGTTTAATGTTTATTGCTTAGTTAGTTAAAATCATCACAATCCCCCCCCTACATAAAATAAGTAAGATTCATATACTCAAACTGCGAGAAATATCATTATGCAAGTGCTCATTTTACATCAGTACTCTATCTCCCATACATTTCAAGTGTATAAAATTTTATAAAATCATACTAAAACTGTGTTTGGATCAGCTTACAACCAAAAAAGTTAAAATAATATACCAACCGAATTAAAATTATGGGGATATGTTACATGCAATTATGTTTAAAGATCATCCGCTTGCAATAGACAGCTGTTGACTAATCTCATAAACTTAACTCCTCGGCAAGACAAGATACATGACGAGCCCTCCAGCCTGCTTATCACTGCTTGTCTGCTAGAGCAAATGTTCAAATTGATGAAGATCGCCTTTAGGTATTGTCTCCTTTGGGCCAACATGGCTGGACAGGCACAGAACAAATGGGCCAAGGTTTCCCTTTGGAATCCACATAAGCGACAACGTTCTGAGTTAAAACCTGTCATCCAAGAGGGGGATAAATCCTTAGAGGCATACACCCCCATCCTGAACTTTAGGAAGCACATCTTTAAATAGGAACTAAAATGGGCAGATAAGTAGGCTTGTGGCTTTAGAGACCTGTATGACTTTATGACTGTCCATCCGTGCCGTCTCTTTGTGAGCGCAAATTTATCTTCCAATAAAGATTTCTTTTTGCTTGCGACATTCACAGTTTTATTAAAGGACACTCGGTCCATCTTGTTGTCCCATGCTGTTTGGAGCATCCAGTCATTCAATGTAAGCCATTGAAACTATTCTGGTGAAGCTACATTCCCTCACATTTTTCTACAATTCAATTCCCAGTACATATTTCGATTGATTTGTGGCTCCTAGGAGCAGTTAGGTTTTGTCAGTTTGGAAGAAGTTACATTTTCATAACATAATGCTTCAGTAGCGACCAGGAACATCCTTTTATGTACGGGAACATCTTCCCTTGTGCTTTGCAACCAGACATATCAAAGGCGTGAAAACTTTGAACGAATCTCTGCCAGAGTCCATAAAATTAGTCACACATAAAAGAAAAATGCTGGTTTTAATGGAGCTTTCACCCTACACCAACATTTGATGTGGCTGAGCCTTTAGCAGTTGTAACAAAGGATTATAAATGTTGGAGTGGGAATTAGGGTAAAATAGTCTTAGTCTACAATCATTTCATAGAGCTTCCGAGCTGTGCATTAGACTCAAATGAGTATTTGGGAGTAAGCCCAAGGCCCTGGCCAATTAACTCTAAAGGTCCTTGTATACATGTGACTTAACGCACACAGTATGGACCAGGGTTGGACTGGCCTACAGGGAAGTCAGGCAAAGCCCGAAGGTCGGGTCTGACAGGTAAGTGTGGGGGCTTTTTTGGCTGTTTATTGACTTGCTTTATGGTTTGCTGGGCTTGTTTTTACTGTTGGTTTCCCTGATATTAAAACAAAAATTGCTTGCAGTAAGCCTAAATCCATTCAGTCTCCCATACCTTGCAGAACACTTATCAAGATATGAGGAATTATGACACTAGCGATATTGAATTTGCTAGTTACTGAAGTCAAACTCTAAAATCATAGATATAAGTTATTTACACATTCAATTTGGCGGAGTTTCACTGTTGAGTCAAGGTGGGCAAGACTAACATATTTGCTAATCCTGTATTATGAACTGTTCTTTCTCTTTTGTTACAATCCATGCCTGATGGAGAGAGAAAAAGAATTCCGTTGTGCTTGGAGACTTAAATTGGCCTTATACTAAATTCAACTTGTACAGCAAATCATATCACGTAATTCGCTCCCTGGTATATATAGCTTTGCCTCCAGAAATCAGGGGATTTTCTATAATCACCCAAACGTGAATCTGGCTTGTATGTTTTCTGTGCTTATGAAATGAAATGAAATGAAAATTGAATTTGTAGAGTGCTGCAGTTGCCCTGAGGCGTCCAGGCGCTGAAAAACAGAAAGTGCCCTCACAAGGTAGCTATTTGTTGAACAGGAGAGTTTTAAGCTGTTTCCGGAAACTGGTTAGATTGGAAGTCTTTCGCATCTGTGGAGGGAGGGTGTTCCATAGTTTGGATACATTGTACGAGAACGAACGTCCTCCTGCTCTGGCTCTAAAAATCCTAGGAGTTTTGGCCAGTGATGCCATTGAGGACCGAAGGTTCTTGTTGGGCAGGTAGGGAGAGATCAAGGAGCAGTTGATTTCTGGGCCCATTTTCCAGAAAGTCCGGTGGCCGATACATAGAGCCTTGAACTTCACTCTGTCCCTGACCGGGAGCCAGTGTAAAGTTCTAAGGCCAGTTTTTATTGAGGTCCTCCGCGGGACTCCCAATAGTGCCCGGGCTGCCCAGTTTTGAGTGCGCTGAAGTTTTTGGAGAGTGTAGTCTGGTGCTCCCAGATAGAGGGTGTTATTAAAATCCAGCCGGGATTGAATGAGGCCCTGAATAATTATTTGTCTGGCCTCAAAGGGGAGAAGAGGAAGAATTTTCCTAATCACCCTAAGGAGGCCAAAGTAGGTAGCTGACACCTTGGTGGCCTGTGTATTAAGGCTCAGCGACTTATCGAGCCAAACCCCCAGGCTTATGGAATAAAATGCTGGCATGCAGTTGTGGGCACTATGGGCCATATGTATCATGCCCAAATGCGTTCGCAAAATGGTATGTATCACCCAAATCTGCAGGCAAAATAAGGAATCGCAAAATTTGCGATTACTTATTTTGCAATTGCATTTAAGGAATCGCAAATTTTGCGATTCCTTAAATGCAATGTAAGAAGCCAAAAAAATGTGCTAAATGGCCTTAAGGAATCGCAAATTACCACCAACTTCTAGTTGGTGGTAAGTTGCGAATTCCTTGAAAAATGCAAATTTTTGCATTTTTCAAAGTGCCATGTGACGCACATACATGCCCTTAGGGCATGTATGTGCGCCACATGTGCACCCATGCATATTTCAGGGGTGCAACAGGGTGTCCTTTGGACACCCCTGCACCCGTGAAATTATTATCAATTTGCGATTAGCAAATTGCGAATCGCAAATTGAGAATAACTTCTCATTCATTCCTATGGGCCTCCTGGCCCATAGAAATGAATGGTAAAGTATTCGCAATTAAGGAATATCAAGAAATTGCTAAAAAATAGCAATTTTCTTGATACATACCAATTAGCGATTCTGAAATAGCGATTTCTTAAAAATCGCTATTACAGAATCGCTAATTGGTACCTTGATACATATGGCCCTATATCACTTCTCTGCTTAGTACCCTGAAGCAATTCTTGCCTAAGGCCTGGGCCTGGGACTTGGTGCTTCATAATTCAGTACACAGGGCAGGGCACAAGAAGGATCATTATACTATGGAAGAGCTTTTGAGGCTAGAACTTCTGAAGGCCAGTTTCAGTTTGCTGCCCCTATTATTTTTTTTTTTTCGGAGTTGAGTTTTGGAACTATTACTATTGTTTCCATGTCATGTTTTATTCTGTATGTATCTAACTTAAACCTTAATATTGGCGCTATTATTAGGCACCACATTACCAACTAGATGAAGACATATATGCTAGAGCTATGGCTCACTTGCCACCACCGTATTGTGAGGAAAGGGAAATAGATTGATTATGTCGTAAACATTTACATAAACATAAAGAAATTGAGAAAAAAGATTGATTACATCTTACTTGCACAAGTAGTTAAATGTACTGCACAACACAGCACTCTGACACTGTGAGAAAAACAAAAGGACAATAAAAAGATGGAGTACAGAAGAAGGTAATGCAGCGACTGATAGATGGATAGAGGCGGATTTGAAGGGATTCATGTGCTATCACCGTAAAGCAACCTTTCTTTCAAACACTGATCCGAGAAAAGCTCTGGAAAAAAGCGAGACGGTCTTACAACTGGCATAACATCGAACAGGCTGTCAGGTGAGAGCTGCTGCTGCGGCCATGGGAAGCCTCCAGAAATTCAAGACTGTGCCTACATGCTCATATACATTTCAAAAGCGCTCGTCATCCTGCATAAAGAAGCAGCTTACCTTAGCTTTGTTGTAAATCCAACATCATTCATCTCCTAATTCAGGCCAGAACAATACAAGCTTCATGTTTTTTTGTCAGGAATCCACATTTCGAGTCCCCACACATTGGGGCAAAAACAGGTATTTATTTCTAACTTGGCTGAGCATGAGGTTTCCTAGGTATTGGTGTAAATCTCCCTGCAGAGTCGCAACGTGGCTCTTTGTGTTCAAGAACCGTTGTTCCCAGTTTAAGCTGGCAGGAGTTTTTTGTTATTTCTGTGTTTCATTTTAATAATTCAGATTTTCAGACCACTTTCACACACCTCTACCAAACAATTGATAGGTGCATGCACCTAAATACTACTTTTGAGCTATTTTCATTGTAAATGACAATGCCTTTTATTTATGTTGTTTTTTTTTCCCTTACAGTTCAAAGTAGTTTTATTAAAGAGATAAAGAATAAGGGTAAAAATATGATGAGCAAAAAGAAAACACAAAGGATTAGCTAAATAAATAAATAAAACAGAAAGGGACAGGGGATGTTCAATCAATACAAAATATCATGCAAACATGGCAATGATGAAATGACTAGAGAACCAAATAGCAATATAATCAACAAAATAGTACATTTCCTACACATTGCATAAAAACTGAGGGGGATATTCTCAAGAAAGTGTGATAATTACCGCAAAATTAGCTTAAAGCAACTCTTCACATCGTAGTCTATTGCGGGAAAATAACGCCCTGTTAATATAGTATTCCCAACATGGCGATACCATGCGATAGTCTCACAGTTACGCGTCAAATGACCGTGTTAACATTAACGCGATGCCGAGAAAACTCGAACACGAACGCAAAAAAAGTTTTGATGAGGCCAATCGTGACACAAAAATCAACAAAAACCAACGTCAGGCCTGCAATTCCCACACATCAAGCGCGAAAAGGCACCATAAAAGAAGAACAAAAACAAAGGGAAACAAAAATAAACTGAGTAGCACCATGGATTCACTCAGACCGAGTGCAGAGGTCAACGCGAGCCTCACAAGCCCCACAGACCACCAGTAAGGAACCTCGGGTCGGGGAAGGGCACGGAGAAGAGGAAGAGGAAGACGGGTTACAGTCCGCAGGAAAACCGGATCAGGTGACAGAACACTACCATCAACTGAACTTCAATTTGACAAACGTTAATGCAGTCGGAGTTTCGAGGAGGTCAATGGAGGAGGCCAAGAGTCGCTGGCATGATGTGAAAAGCCAAACCAAGCACAAACAGGCTGCCAAAAGGAAGGCAGCAACAGCAACTGGAGGTAGGAGTCCTGCGCCACAGAAGGAGCTGGAGGAAATGGTGGCCAAGCGATCAGTGTGGAGACGGTGCAAGGAGTTAGGAGTCCGGACACAGCTCGATAGGACCTGACAAAACATCAAAAGGGTGAGGAACAATCAGGGACTGGGGGGACAGGGGTAGATGGGCACAATGGCCCACACACACAACAATGTGTAGCACTCTGCACACCCACAATGACCCTGGATCATTTCCTGATCCCTGTGGCACACTGCAGCACACATACAAATACCAAGTAGGCCCCCGCCCACCATGTTACCAAAGGGGACCCACCCCACACATCAACAGTCCCACAACCAGCATATGCACACTTGCAAAACCCTGCACAGATGCGTATTTGTGAGCCACACTGACAATGCAACTGACACTACATGATGATCAGCATGGCTGCAGTACAATCATCATGGCAGTGTGCACGCCACAACACTGAGGTGGCTGAGTGTGGACCATATTCGGAAAGAAGCAGGTCACACTCTGACACATCCACGTGCATAAACAACCCCTGACGTCAACAAGATATCTGCAGACAAACAATGCACAAGAGTAAAATAACCATCCAAGAGCACAAATGACCCAAGTCGCCAACATCTCATCACTGTAGAAGCACAAACGTCAAAGGCACACTGCCTCAAAGGGATACGGGGCAGCAAAATCACAGCTGCAGGGGCGACTCTCCCCAATGCTCCACACACACATAGCAAGAACAGCACATCCACATTGACAACAATGTGGTACAAAGTGCAACACTTCTTACACTGCAGAACAGCGGGCACAACTGGGTCCGCTCATGCGTAGAAACTGGCCAATCACATCTGACATAGCAGGAAACTGTGAGACGAAAATGTACGTGTACAACCTCTCATCCGTCATGTAGTCCAAATGTCCACTGTCCCACATCAAATATTCAACACCTCCCAAACAGTCACAATGTACATTTTCATACAGTCTGCATGTAAACTTGAACAATGTGCCAACATACATGTCAACACAATTCAAAATGCATCTCCTCTTCACATTTGCAGAGTGACAAACAACACATCCAGCAGAGCAGACCAGACAACTCATCAGTGATGCTGAAGAGGACCTCCACACCTTCGACACCGATGCCCTACAACAGCTCATGGACATCTTAGGCAACCCACCTACAGGAGCAGGCCAGTCCATCTACATAGAGGAGACTACACCCCCTGTACAGACCACACAGCAGGAAGCACCTGCCACCACTGCTGGCTCCAAACACTTCAACGAAGCACACATCGCATTCCAATGCCAGGTGTTTGAATGCCAGAAGGAGGTGGCCGAACAGGTGTGGGTGGGGTCCGACCTCATGGAAGTCGAACTAGATCACATAAGTGGGTGTCAAAGTCCCATCAGAGACCACCTACACTCCCCAACAGAGACCCACACTGCAACAGAGACACATGCATTTGCACATTTCCTGTACTGATCCAGGCCCAGAGCCCCGGAATAATCATTCACACCCCCACATTGGACCTGTGTACGATGGAGCAGTCCACTCCTCTTATGTATTCAGTGGGTGACGACAAAGCTACATGTCCAAGGTCTTACCCGCTGCTTGCAGTGACATGGTTGCGTTCGCTGTACACAGCACAATATAATATTGTAGGGCCCGGGCCCATATGCATAAGCTATGACCACACGGAAACACTCAGATAGTATGTGGAACTGGCTACGGGCACATGAGTCCGGCACCTTTATTGGTAGGGTCACATGTACAGTGATGCCTGTGCTGGATGTGTGTGGGTTTAGTGTAAGCCAGCCCTCACGGAGTGGTTGGTGCAGCCAAGAACTTGAACAGTGATCACTATTAAAACAGAAACAGAAAACACCAGCAATACAGAAACAACTGCAAAGCATCATGGTGGGCGCCGAGGCAAGTACAGAGGTCACCCAATATGCAACCAGAAGTACCTGTGAGTTGCAGTGCACTGTGGTTGGGGCACTAGAGCTGAGCATGCTCATGTGAATAAATTGACTAGGATTGTGTCCCTTCAGGATATTCCTGATGCAGCTGCAGTGGGGTGTATTACACCTGCATCATCTTCCTCATCATCGTCCAAGGTCTTCCACACTGCCTAAGGTGACATTGCTGTCTGAGCCCTCCACAGCACAAAACTCAATCAGAAATGGTCCATGAGTTGTGGTGCACTGAATTAGTGGCACCTGACGAGCTGAGCAGGTATCAAGCAGATGATGGTATCCATGACAGGTGTGATCAACTCTGATAGTCTGGCAGTAAGACTGTTTCAGCTCTGGCAGTTGTTGTTTGAAGGTGGTCCTGGCGGTGGTGGCTTGTGCCTCCTGCGGTGATGCGACATCCGTGCCGGTCATGACCCAATTTGATGTGTGAGCCCTGGTGGACCACATTTGAAGCCGGAGGCAGCGGACAGTGCAGGGCCACAGACACATGGCGTTGATGACCCCAAGGCTCTTGACCCAGAGGCCATCCAATGTTCTATCAGACAGGGTCCCTGACTTGAGCTTCACAAAGTTAGTGGCCCAGGATGCACTGCGGCCGGCACAGGCACACCCCCACGGGACGGGGACTTGCAGTGCACTGAGGTAGGGCCACGTGAACTGAGCGGGTCCTTGTCGATGTCGAAGGTGAATGTAGCGGAGGATTGCGGGGGACAGTGGAAGGTGTCCTCCAGGGCATGATGCAGAGGGCAGAAGCCGGAAGGAAGTGACAAATGGAGTAGTGGAATGCTACAGCCTCGTTAGTACCACAAAGTCTGCATCAGCTATATGATGAAGAAGACAACCCCCAGTCCATAGACTCAGGCGCCAACAAAGTTCCACCTGAGAGTGTCCATGACTGTCGGGGAACAGACTTAGTGGCACCGGAGCTGAAAGGGGATGCAGTCTGCGATGAGGCCAGTACAATGATATAAACTCTGCCATGAATTAATCAAGACTCAGCGATGCACAGAGATTGTGACACCAGAGCAGTTGTTGGTAATGTTCGATCACCTCCGTAACGATGATCCTTTTTTCATCCGGAATGTAACACGTCTTCCTCTTACACCTCTCCTTGCGTGCAATGATATGAACTCTGCCATTGTGAAATCAAGACTCAGTTCCAAATGTGTGACCTACTTGACCGTAGTGAAGGCCAGATGCAGCGGTGGAGTACGTCAACGAGAAAGCAGTACTGCGGGCCTGTGTCGCGGAGGCCGTGATGGCCGGAGAAGGCTGCCAAGTTTGCAGGCCTCGGGCTTGGAGCTTGCACCACCACATGGTGGGCCCTCTTTGACACATGCAGGTGTTGGCAGGTGAGCAGTGAGGCCTGGGTGCGCAGGGGCAGCCAAAACGGTTCAGGGACCAGCGGCCCGGGGTGCTGTAGGGGAACAGGATCGCGGACAACACTGCTCATAGCGTCTGCCTCATTGCAGGGTGAGAGGTGCCGCCCTGGCAGAGACGGGCGTTCCGGAAGAGAACAACGCCCAGAGCTACGTGCTTTTTGTTCACATCCCTACCCTGGCCTGTCGTATGCTGGGCCAGCCCACTCCACTCATGCTTACAGGGGGGGACGTAACAAGCCACATTTCCGCCATTTTCCCCACTGGCTGGGGTGAAATGGTTGCATCCACTGTCCACTACACTCAAAACACCAGCAGTGTATATCGACATGGATATGTCTGTGGTCTACATCATGCAGTTTGTCCAGCACATCCACCCCACACTTGGCATTATGTAAATTCTCATTCATGGGCCAGTTGCCTCCTTCGCACATGCCTGGTTCCCACCTCTCCCCACTTTCTGCTATTGTGTGGCTGAGGTGCCATGCCATTGATGGCTCATGTACATGGCTAGCCCAGGTTACCACAGTAAGTTATGCTGTCTTATCTGGTGGATGGGCATGTTGTTTGGCATGTTGTATGTGAGTTCATGACGTGTGCATTCCCAGAGTTGTGAGTTGCATGATTGTGGTGTTGGGGTGTGTGGTGTGTTCATTTGGTACTTACCAATGGGCAGCGCATTTCCGTCGTTGCCATCCTGGAAGCGCCGGTTGATGATGGACTTTCGGAAGATGTAGTATTCATGCACACTGCCTGGGTAGTTGGCGACAACATTGGTGGAGCCCCCGTGGGCCACTGTTGCCTGCACATTTATGGAATGCGTGTGCTTTCTGTGTACTTTCTGCTGAGGTAATTGTGTGCAATGTCGGCAGGGGGCACAAGTAGGACATGTGTGCAGTCAAATGCCCCCAACACATGCGGGAAGCCAGCTATGGCGTAGAAGCCTTGCTTGGTCTCCAGCTGTTCCTGCGCAGTGTGGGGGTAAGGAAGGTTCTGGGGTACCAAGCTGATAATGGCATCCAAGACAGTTGTGAGTAAGTTTGGTAGGACTGGCTGTGAGACCCTGGCAGTTGTTGGTTGATAGATACCAGAGGCCAACAGATGCAGCACAGCCAACAACTTTGTCTGTGGAGGGATGTTAGTTGTCCGCTGTGTGGGAACCGTCAGCCTGTGGGCAATGATGTTCAGGATGTGGAGGATGGTTATCCTTTTGTGCCTGTAGTGGGCAATGACATCCTCTGGTGTTAGGTCTGTGAGGTTGGTGCATTTTCTGATGGTCCGCTGTCTTTGTCTGCGCTGCCTCTGTGGTAGTCCGGAGAGGTGCCGGAGGGTCTGGGGGGTGGTGGGCCTGGGTGTGGTGGTGGGTGTTGTGGCCCTTTCGGGCTCCGAGCTTCATGATCAGTAGCTCCATGGCATCTGATGATCTTCAGGTGTGGCTCTGGGCTGGGCTCCCTTTTCTGGTGCAGGATATCGTCCGACTTTACACCAGGTCAGAACAAGTGTTAATTTCCTGCTGCTAACGTGCCTTATCGCCTGTCTTGTGATCTTATCGCCGAGCTAGCTGGTCGTTGACAATGTTGCGGAGTGGCGTTGCAGCTGCTTTTTACACGGGAATGCCTACTCTGCATCTCATTAGCGATAGTTGCCGGGGTCATCTGTGGCAATGTTTATCGCAGGTAAACTAGTGATTTCGTCTGTTTTCGCCAATTTGGCTGTGATAAAGTGCTGATAACTCTGCAATGTGTCCTTGAGAATATGCCCCAGTGAGTAATAAAAGCAAACTAATATGATAGAACATATTGATAGATAAAGAAGTAAAGAATGTCATGGAGAATGGACAACTTCTTGTTGAACAGGAGTCAGGGAGAAGGAGCGTCTAGCACTGGTATCAATAAACATTGTAACAGGCGACCATGGATTCAGCATGTGCTGTGTCTAATCTGTGATTATAGCATACTGCGTACTACAATGCTTGAAATGATAATTTGGTGAAATCTTTAAAAATGTTGTTAATTTGCTGAAAAGCGACAGCCAACAACAAAACATAAGTCTTTATGATAATATTGTAATCATCCCAGATGGGTGATAGGCTGCCCAAAAATACATGAGTAAGAGAAAAAGGGAAACTGGACTTGAAAATTAAATTGATTCGAGCCCAAACATTTATTCAAATGGCGTGTGCATGTGGACACATAAAGAGTAGATGTGTCAGATCAGCAGATGGAGAAGAGCAAGACCAACAAGTATCAGGTGTATCTCTTTTGCAAAATAACCAGGTGTAATAAAAGTCTATTGTAGATTAAAAATCATGTTGGTGATGTTTTAGTCGCCTTAGAAGATTTTCTAATTTTAGACCAGAATTTGTTCCAAAGAGAAATCGACTAGTCTACTCCAAGATCTTCTTCTCAGGAAAGTTCAACTTTAGTCTTTTTTCTGTCCAATGGTGAAGAGCTTATGAGGGAATAAATAGTGGATGCCTTAGGAACCAAGAAAAGAAGAGTATATAAGCTATTAACAGGTGGTGGGGTCACGGTAGGTATGAGATAGAACCTGAGCATATGCAGTTGAAAGTGCTTGTTTAATAAGATTATATTTAGAATGATATGATGAGGCAAGTCAAAACATTGACTAGCTACTGAAAATGGTAATATCTCAATATGAGAAAAAGTTGGTGCGTCCAGATTAAGCCTTTGCGTCTCCAAATAGAAAGGTTTATCATGGATCAATGGGAACTTATTGTGCCAAAGTGAGGACTTACGAAAGAAGTTTACAGGTGTATCTAAGAATAGGGGTAAGAATAGAATGTGGTTTGCGAGTGAAAGAAATAAATTATTTGAAAAGAAAGGGAGAAATATATGAACACTCAAGATCTATCCACAAAGAACAATCCAATAAAGAATCAGAGAGCCATTTTGAGTCTTGACGAAGTAGAAGAAGAAAAATCTGGAAAATTAACTCTACCTGCTTTTGGCCTTGATAGTGTTAAGACAAGCGTCGGAGTCGCGCAGGAAACAAGAGATACGAGAACTACATAACCCAGGAGCAAGCCCGCCCGCACTACCAAACCCAGAAGGCCGTGCGAGACAGTCGCGCTGAGAGGGCGTACCCATTTAAGCAACCCGGAAGCCAGCAGTAAGCGTCAAATATTCTGAACATTCAACGCGAGTACGGAGAAGCTGCCAAGTGGAAGGTGAGCTCCGTGTATTCGGCGGCTTTGGAACAGGAGTCGGGAGATTACGGTGAGGAACAACAGAAGCCCAAAACAGCGTCAGCGGGGCTCCGCTTCACGCTCTGTTGTTATTAAGTGAACTCGGGTCCGCTCCGACCCCTTGTCAGTCCCCGTTCGAGGGTTCTCGAGCAGTGAGGACAACGGTCCTTTCGATACATACGCCTGTCCCCGCTCGAGGGTTCGAGCTTGTGTACTCCGGTCCTTTCGAGATATACGTCAGTCCCCGTTCGAGGGTATCGAGTAAAGAGGACGAGGTCCTTTGACGTGACCTGTGGCCAGTCCCCGCTCGAGGGTATCGAGTCAACAGGACGAGGTCCTTTGACGTGACCTGTGGCCAGTCCCCACTCGAGGGTATCGAGTAAACAGGACGAGGTCCTTTGCTGTGACCTGTGGCCAGTCCCCGCTCGAGGGTTATCGAGTGTGGAGGACATTCTTTGTATAGCGCATTTGCCCTCCGTTGGAAGCGTGTCAGGACTGACACGCATGCGGAGGACGATTAAGACAGAGCGATATCCATAACGAGGATAGACGCATCGAATGGCATTTTCGGCCATTGTTTAGCACGGTGTCCTCTGTTGGAAGGTGCTAGGACTAACATCATTGCAGAGGACGGTTAGACACTATCCCAAACATTTCTGCTGTCTTGCTTTGCTTATGTTTTGAACGTTAAACAAGCCTGAATAAAGAGCTTGTTTACTTCACCTATCAGTCTGGTACATCCTCTGTGAGGTTAACAGGGGGGTGTGTGGGATCCGACTGAGTTACCCGATCCCGAGGAAAGCAGGATTACACAATATTCTACCTTATCCAACATCAATCAACCTCCTGGTCGAGTAACCGGTCATGGCCACCATGGAGGACGTATTGGCGGCATTACTAGACGTCCAAAACGAATTAGCTGCTTCACGACAAGAAACCGCGGACTTAAGGGCTAGGGTGGATCTTCAACAGAGCAATCCGTTCAACGCGGGGGCATCTACCACGGGAACCCCGGCTGCAGTGGTGGTTGATATGCCGGTAGCTATACCACTTGCCACACCGGAAAGGTATAGTGGGGATCCTACCGCGGTTCAGGTGTTCATCACGCAAGTGGCGCTGCATTTCTCCTGTAAACCGAAGTCGTTTCCAACCAACCAGGCGAGAGTGGCCTTCATGATATCATATCTGGCAGGAAATGCAGCACAATGGGCGGTTCCTTTGGTAAGCCGGGACGATCCGCTACTGTACGACTGGGAACAGTTCCAGGAAGAGTTCATCAAGGTGTTCGATCGTAGAGCAGATTCGTACACAGCAGACAGGGAACTGCTGGAACTGAAGCAAGGCACAACCGGGCTGGTCCATTATCTGAACGCGTTCAGGCGCTTGGTTGCGGAATCTAAATGGCCCCCTGCCAAACAAACAGCGCTTTTCCACCAAGGCTTGAGCGAGGACTTGAAAGACGTGATAGCGTAGATAGATCCCCAACCGGTGCACTGCGAAGACCTGATCAGCCTGGCCCTTCGCCTCGACCATCGACTTAGCGAAAGATGTGGGGGGGTGCACAAGAAGGACAAAGCACATACCGCGTCGGGTCAAACGGTTATCACCGAGGCGACGCCCACACCCCGCGTGGACTCCATGGACATAGGGGCCGTTAGAGCTAGCCTCGCGGCCACCGAGAAAGAGTCGCGAAAAAAGCAAGGTCTATGTCTGTACTGCGGCAAAAAGGGACACTACGTTCGCGAATGCCCTGCAAAACCCAAGACTGGACGTTCTCGTCCCGGTCGATTGTCCACAGCTTCAGTGGACAAGCCGGCGGAAAAATAAGGAGCTCCCAGAACAACGAAGGGGATTCTCGGAGTCATGGTTATATCCCTTCTGCTCAACTGCACTCCTATGAGAGCAAAAGACACTTGTTTATCCCTTTACAGTTGTTGGTTCGGAACCGATGGGTTTCGGTCTCGGCGATGGTCGACTCAGGGGCCACAGGGCTGTTTATGGACAAGAGGGAAGCACATCGCGTAGGAGTAGCGCTTCAGGAGTGCGAGGTCCCGGAGGAAGTCTTTGCTGTGGATGGGCGCAGGTTGAGTTCAGGGCCCATCAGCCACCACACTGGGAATATTGAGGTAGTGTACGGGACTCAACACACAGAGACTCTGGATTTTAACATCATCTGTGCGCCGCAGTATGGGATCATATTAGGCTTACCGTGGCTGAAAAGACACAACCCCTCGATCAACTGGGAAACCCAGGAACTAAGAATGGACTCCCCTTTCTGTTTACGTGTCTGCACACAGAAAAAGGATGCTCCGGAGGACCAGGGGTGGGTGGTGGCCACAGCAGCTGAAAAGGAGATGGTTCTCCCTGAAGCCTATCGGGGGTACAAAGACGTGTTCGATGATAACCAAGCGGAAACACTCCCGCCACATAGGGTATACGACTGTCAAATAGACCTGGTCCCGGGAGCAACGATACCTGGCGGTAGGTTGTATGCCTTGTCAGAGCCCGAAAACATCCACCTCCGGGCATACCTGGATATGATGCTTCGCCTAGGCTTCATCAGGCCTTCGAGATCCCCTGCGGCCTCGCCACTGTTCTTCATCCCTAAGGCTAATGGGGAACTTCGCGCTTGTGTGGATTTCCGGGCGCTTAACGCCATCACGATTAAGAACCGGTACCCGTTGCCCCTCATCAACGTGCTCCTGGAACAAGTAAAGAAGGCCCATGTATACACCAAACTCGATTTGAAAGGGGCATACCATCTGGTCCGCATGCGTCGCGGAGACGAGTGGAAGACGGCTTTCAAAATGAGGTTCGGCCTGTATGAGTATAGAGTCATGCCCTTTGGGCTATGTAACGCCCCTGCCGCGTTCCAGTTCTTTTTGAACGACGTGCTGAGAGACATCCTGGATGTATACGTCGTCGTATACATAGATGACATATTGATTTATTCGGACACCACAGAGGAACACGTGATACATGTGGCCTCAGTACTACAAATCCTCAGAGACAATTCACTTTATTGCAAGCTTAGCAAATGCGACTTCCACGTGACATCAGTGGAATTTCTGGGGGTCATGTTGAGCCCAGAAGGCCAAACCATGGCAGAGAGAAAGGTGAAAGCAGTAACGGACTGGCCGGCGCCACGGAACATCAAGGACGTACAGAGCTTTCTTGGCTTTGCCAACTTCTACCGCCGGTTCATAGAAGGGTTCTCTGGGCTAGTGTCACCCATCACACAACTATTGAGGAAGTCGGTGCAGTTCCATTGGTCGGAAGAAGCGGAGGGGGCATTCCGTGCCTTGAAACGCGCCTTCGTATCCGCGCCTGTCCTTGCCCACCCTGACCCGGAACAGCAATACACGGTAGAGGCGGACGCCTCAGACCTGGCGGTGGGAGCCATATTGTCGCAGAAGAAACCTGAGACGGGGGTGCTACATCCTGTTGCGTTCATGTCCCGCAAATTGAACCAAGCGGAAAGGAACTACCACGTTGCCGAGAAGGAACTTCTGGCCATCAAGGACGCCTTTTCCGAGTGGCGACACCTGTTGATGGGGGCTAAGCACGTAGTGATGGTATACACCGACCATCTGAACCTCCAGTCCATGACGGCCGCTAGGCAATTGTCTCCTCGCCAAATGAGGTGGATGTTGTTCTTCTCCGGCTTTCATTTCACCATCACATACAGGCCAGGAACAGAAAACAGGAAGGCTGACGCGTTGTCGAGGCAATCCACAGAAGCTCGGAGTCCACAACCGGCCATTGAGTCCATCATCCACCCGAGCACGGTGGTTGGGGCTATCCAGCCTGGGCACTTCCTACGCGACGTTCAGAAAGGAGTCAATACCTTTCGATGGAAAGCCTGGTTGCGTAGACACGAGGAGTGGCAGGTACGCGACAGCATACCAGTTAAGGGCGGCTGTGTATTGGTGCCTACCGCAAGATTACAGAAGCAGGTGTTCGGGTGGTGCCACGAGTCGGCCAGTGCTGGACACTTCTGACTGGAGAAGACGGTCGACTACGCCTTACGTCAGTTCTGGTGGCCTACGTTGAGGGCGGATGTGAGGAACTGGATCAACGCCTGTGCGACCTGCTCCGCCATGAAATCGGATCACCGACGCCCAAAGGGGTTACTGCTTCCACTACCAACTCCCTCCAGGCCTTGGGATTGCATCTCCCTGGATTTCGTTGTGGGGTTGCCCGGGGACAAGGGATGTACTGCTATTCTGGTGGTCGTCGACTACTTAACCAAGACGGGTCGCTTCATCGCCTGTAAGGGTGTACCCACGGCCGGACAATTGGCTGTCATACTTCTGAAAGAGGTAGTAAGGGCTCATGGTCTCCCCAGCGTTATCGTTTCAGACCGGGGATCGCAGTTCACGGCACGGTTCTGGAAGACCTGGTGTTCAGCACTCCATGTCACCTCAGCGTTGTCAACCAGCTACCATCCGCAAACAGACGGACAGACGGAACGTCTCAACCAAACCCTGAAGCAATACCTCCGCTGTTACATTGACCAAGGAAAGGAAGAGTGGGTGGACCTGTTGTGGCTTGCAGAAATCGCGTACAACAACGCCACACACGCCTCAACCAAGGTGTCACCTTTTTACAGCAACTACGGGCACCATCCCAGGTTCCTTCCATTGTCACACCCCTCGTCGACGTCGGGAGTTCCTGAAACCGCCAAGAGGGTGGCGCACATCAGGGAGACTGTGGGGAGAGCAAGGAAGTGCTTGGAGGAGGCCAAGAAGAGATACAAAACAACGGCGGATAAAAGAAGGAGACCGGGCCTGATGTACCAAGGCGGGGATTACGTCTGGGTATCATCCAGGAACCTACGTTTCCGTAAACACAGCATTTTCCATCCCCGTTTCATAGGGCCTTACCGCATCAAGGACTGCCTAAGCCCGGTGAACGTACGGTTGGAGTTGCCTGACAATCTTCGGATTCACCCTGTGTTCCATGTTTTGCTGCTCAAACCCTCTTTGACGCCCAAACACACTGCGCCTCCTCCAGTGTTGGTGGACGGGGAGAAAGAGTACGAAGTCCACTGCATCAGGGATTCCCTTTGGAGAAGAGGTAAGCTGTGGTACCTGGTTGCTTGGAAAGGGTACGGGCAGGAGGAAGACTCATGGGAGCCCGTAGCCGGGATCTGTGCGCCGCGGTTGGTGGCGGCGTTTCACAGGAAGTACCCGACCAAGCCCGGTCCGGCTGGCGGCCCTGACGGGAGAGGGATGTATTGTTAAGACAAGCGTCGAAGTCGCGCAGGAAACAAGAGATACGAGAACTACATAACCCAGGAGCAAGCCCGCCCGCACTACCAAACCCAGAAGGCCGTGCGAGACAGTCGCGCTGAGAGGGCGTACCCATTTAAGCAACCCGGAAGCCAGCAGCAAGCGTAGAATATTCTGAACATTCAACGCGAGTACGGAGAAGCTGCCAAGTGGAAGGTGAGCTCCGTGTATTTGGCGGCTTTGGAACAGGAGTCGGGAGATTACGGTGAGGAACAACAGAAGCCCAAAACAGCGTCAGGGGGGCTCCGCTTCACGCTCTGTTGTTATTAAGTGAACTCCGGTCCGCTCCGACCCCTTGTCAGTCCCCACTCGAGGGTTCTCGAGCAGTGAGGACAACGGTCCTTTCGATACATACGTCAGTCCCCGCTCGAGGGTATCGAGTAAACAGGACGAGATCCTTTGACGTGACCTGTGGCCAGTCCCCGCTCGAGGGTATCGAGTGAACAGGACGAGGTCCTTTGACGTGACCTGTGGCCAGTCCCCACTCGAGGGTATCGAGTAAACAGGACGAGGTCCTTTGCTGTGACCTGTGGCCAGTCCCCGCTCGAGGGTTATCGAGTGTGGAGGACATTCTTTGTATAGCGCATTTGCCCTCCGTTGGAAGCGTGTCAGGACTGACACGCATGCGGAGGACGATTAAGACAGAGCGATATCCATAACGAGGATAGACGCATCGAGTGGCATTTTCGGCCATTGTTTAGTACGGTGTCCTCTGTTGGAAGGTGCTAGGACTAACATCATTGCAGAGGACGGTTAGACACTATCCCGAACATTTCTGCTGTCTTGCTTTGCTTATGTTTTGAACGTTAAACAAGCCTGAATAAAGAGCTTGTTTACTTCACCTATCAGTCTGGTACATCCTCTGTGAGGTTAACAGGGGGGTGTGTGGGATCCGACTGAGTTACCCGATCCCGAGGAAAGCAGGATTACACAATATTCAACCTTATCCAACATCAATCAACCTCCTGGTCGAGTAACCGGTCATGGCCACCATGGAGGACGTATTGGCGGCGTTACTAGACGTCCAAAACGAATTAGCTGCTTCACGACAAGAAACGGCGGACTTAAGGGCTAGGGTGGATCTTCAACAGCGCAATCCGTTCAATGCGGGGGCATCTACCACGGGAACCCCGGCTGCAGTGGTGGTTGAGATGCCGGTAGCTATACCACTTGCCACACCGGAAAGGTATATTGGGGATCCTACCACGGTTCAGGTGTTCATCACGCAAGTGGCGCTGCATTTCTCCTGTAAACCGAAGTCGTTTCCAACCAACCAGGCGAGAGTGGCCTTCATGATATCATATCTGGCAGGAAATGCAGCACAATGGGCGGTTCCTTTGGTAAGCCGGGACGATCCGCTACTGTACGACTGGGAACAGTTCCAGGAAGAGTTCATCAAGGTGTTCGATCGTAGAGCAGATTCGTACACAGCAGACAGGGAACTGCTGGAACTGAAGCAAGGCACAACCGGGCTGGTCCATTATCTGAACGCGTTCAGGCGCTTGGTTGCAGAATCTAAATGGCCCCCTGCCAAACAAACAGCGCTTTTCCACCAAGGCTTGAGCGAGGACTTGAAAGACGTGATAGCGCAGATAGATCCCCAACCGGTGCACTGCGAAGACCTGATCAGCCTGGCCCTTCGCCTCGACCATCGACTTAGCCAAAGACGTGGGGGGGTGCACAAGAAGGACAAAGCACATACCGCGTCGGGTCAAACGGCTATCACTGAGGCGACGCCCACACCCCGCGTGGACTCCATGGACATAGGGGCCGTTAGAGCTAGCCTCGCGGCCACCGAGAAAGAGTCGCGAAAAAAGCAAGGTCTATGTCTGTACTGCGGCAAAAAGGGACACTACGTTCGCGAATGCCCTGCAAAACCCAAGACTGGACGTTCTCGTCCCGGTCGATTGTCCACAGCTTCAGTGGACAAGCCGGCGGAAAAATAAGGAGCTCCCAGAACAACGAAGGGGATTCTCGGAGTCATGGTTATATCCCTTTTGCTCAACTGCACTCCTATGAGAGCAAAAGACACTTGTTTATCCCTTTACAGTTGTTGGTTCGGAACCGATGGGTTTCGGTCTCGGCGATGGTCGACTCAGGGGCCACAGGGCTGTTTATGGACAAGAGGGAAGCACATCGCGTAGGAGTAGCGCTTCAGGAGTGCGAGGTCCCGGAGGAAGTCTTTGCTGTGGATGGGCGCAGGTTGAGTTCAGGGCCATCAGCCACCACACTGGGAATATCGAGGTAGTCTACGGGACTCAACACACAGAGACTCTGGATTTTAACATCATCTGTGCGCCGCAGTATGGGATCATATTAGGCTTACCGTGGCTGAAAAGACACAACCCCTCGATCAACTGGGAAACCCAGGAACTAAGAATGGACTCCCCTTTCTGTTTACGTGTCTGCACACAGAAAAAGGATGCTCCGGAGGACCAGGGGTGGGTGGTGGCCACAGCAGCTGAAAAGGAGATGGTTCTCCCTGAAGCCTATCGGGGGTACAAGGACGTGTTCGATGATAACCAAGCGGAAACACTCCCGCCACATAGGGTATACGACTGTCAAATAGACCTGGTCCCGGGAGCAACGATACCTGGCGGTAGGTTGTATGCCTTGTCAGAGCCCGAAAACATCCACCTCCGGGCATACCTGGATATGATGCTTCGCCTAGGCTTCATCAGGCCTTCGAGATCCCCTGCGGCCTCGCCACTGTTCTTCATCCCTAAGGCTAATGGGGAACTTCGCGCTTGTGTGGATTTCCGGGCGCTTAACGCCATCACGATTAAGAACCGGTACCCGTTGCCCCTCATCAACGTGCTCCTGGAACAAGTAAAGAAGGCCCATGTATACACCAAACTCAATTCGAAAGGGGCATACCATCTGGTCCGCATGCGTCGCGGAGACGAGTGGAAGACGGCTTTCAAAACGAGGTTCGGCCTGTATGAGTATAGAGTCATGCCCTTTGGGCTATGTAACGCCCCTGCCGCGTTCCAGTTCTTTTTGAACGACGTGCTGAGAGACATCCTGGATGTATACGTCGTCGTATACATAGATGACATATTGATTTATTCGGACACCACAGAGGAACACGTGATACATGTGGCCTCAGTACTACAAATCCTCAGAGACAATTCACTTTATTGCAAGCTTAGCAAATGCGACTTCCACGTGACATCAGTGGAATTTCTGGGGGTCATGTTGAGCCCAGAAGGCCAAACCATGGCAGAGAGAAAGGTGAAAGCAGTAACGGACTGGCCGGCGCCACGGAACATCAAGGACGTACAGAGCTTTCTTGGCTTTGCCAACTTCTACCGCCGGTTCATAGAGGGGTTCTCTGGGCTAGTGTCACCCATCACACAACTATTGAGGAAGTCGGTGCAGTTCCATTTGTCAGAAGAAACGGAGGGGGCATTCCGTGCCTTGAAACACGCCTTCGTATCCGCGCCTGTCCTTGCCCACCCTGACCCGGAACAGCAATACACGGTAGAGGCGGACGCCTCAGACCTGGCGGTGGGAGCCATACTGTCGCAGAAGAAACCTGAGACGGGGGTGCTACATCCTGTTGCGTTTATGTCCGGCAAATTGAACCAAGCGGAAAGGAACTACCACGTTGCCGAGAAGGAACTTCTGGCCATCAAGGACGCCTTTTCCGAGTGGAGACACCTGTTGATGGGGGCTAAGCACATAGTGGTGGTATACACCGACCATCGGAACCTCCAGTTCATGACGGCCGCTAGGCAGTTGTCTCCTCGCCAAATGAGGTGGATGTTGTTCTTCTCCGGCTTTCATTTCACCATCACATACAGGCCAGGAACAGAAAACAGGAAGGCAGACGCGTTGTCGAGGCATTCCACAGAAGTTCGGAGTCCACAACCGGCCATTGAGTCCATTATCCACCCGAGCACGGTGGTTGGGGCTATCCAGCCTGGGCACTTCCTACGCGACGTTCAGAAAGGAGTCAATACCTTTCGATGGAAAGCCTGGTTGCGTAGACACGAGGAGTGGCAGGTACGCGACGGCATACCAGTTAAGGGCGGCTGTGTATTGGTGCCTACCGCAATATTACAGAAGCAGGTGTTCGGGTGGTGCCACGAGTCGGCCAGTGCTGGACACTTCGGACTGGAGAAGACGGTCAACTACGCCTTACGTCAGTTCTGGTGGCCTACGTTGAGGGCGGATGTGAGGAACTGGATCAACGCCTGTGCGACCTGCTCCGCCATGAAATCGGATCACCGACGCCCACAGGGGTTACTGCTTCCACTACCAACTCCCTCTAGGCCTTGGGATTGCATCTCCCTGGATTTCGTTGTGGGGTTGCCCGGGGACAAGGGATGTACTGCTATTCTGGTGGTCGTCGACTACTTAACCAAGATGGGTCGCTTCATCGCCTGTAAGGGTGTACCCACGGCCGGACAATTGGCCGTCATACTTCTGAAAGAGGTAGTAAGGGCTCATGGCCTCCCCAGCGTTATCGTTTCAGACCGGGGATCGCAGTTCACGGCACGGTTCTGGAAGACCTGGTGTTCAGCACTCCATGTCACCTCAGCGTTGTCAACCAGCTACCATCCGCAAACAGACGGACAGACGGAACGTCTCAACCAAACCCTGAAGCAATACCTCCGCTGTTACATTGACCAAGGAAAGGAAGAGTGGGTGGACCTGTTGTGGCTTGCAGAAATCGCGTACAACAACGCCACACACGCCTAAACCAAGGTGTCACCTTTTTACAGCAACTACGGGCACCATCCCAGGTTCTTTCCATTGTCACACCCCTCGTCGACGTCGGGAGTTCCTGAAACAGCCAAGAGGGTGGCACACATCAGGGAGACTGTGGGGAGAGCAAGGAAGTGCTTGGAGGAGGCCAAGAAGAGATACAAAACAATGGCGGATAAAAGAAGGAGACCGGGCCCGCTGTACCAAGCCGGGGATTACGTCTGGGTATCATCCAGGAACCTACGTTTCCGTAAACACAGCGTTTTCCATCCCCGTTTCATAGGGCCTTACCGCATCAAGGACTGCCTAAGCCCGGTGAACGTACGGTTGGAGTTGCCTGACAATTTTCGGATTCACCCTGTGTTCCATGTTTCGCTGCTCAAACCCTCTTTGACGTCCAAACACACTGCGCCTCCTCCAGTGTTGGTGGACGGGGAGAAAGAGTACGAAGTCCACTGCATCAGGGATTCCCGTTGGAGAAGAGGTAAGCTGGGGTACCTGGTTGCTTGGAAAGGGTACGGGCAGGAGGAAGACTCATGGGAGCCCGTAGCCGGGATCTGTGCGCCGCGGTTGTTGGCGGCGTTTCACAGGAAGTACCCGACCAAGCCCGGTCCGGCTGGCGGCCCTGACGGGAGAGGGATGTATTGTTAAGACAAGCGTCGAAGTCGCGCAGGAAACAAGAGATACGAGAACTACATAACCGAGGAGCAAGCCCGCCCGCACTACCAAACCCAGAAGGCCGTGCGAGACAGTCGCGCTGAGAGGGCGTACCCATTTAAGCAACCAGGAAGCCAGCAGCAAGCGTCGAATATTCTGAACATTCAACGTGAGTACGGAGAAGCTGCCAAGTGGAAGGTGAGCTCCGTGTATTCGGCGGCTTTGGAACAGGAGTCGGGAGATTACGGTGAGGAACAACAGAAGCCCAAAACAGCGCCAGGGGGGCTCCGCTTCACGCTCTGTTGTTATTAAGTGAACTCCGGTCCGCTCCGACCCCTTGTCAGTCCCCACTCGAGGGTTCTCGAGCAGTGAGGACAACGGTCCTTTCGATACATACGCCAGTCCCCGCTCGAGGGTTCGAGCTTGTGGACTCCGGTCCTTTCGAGATATACGTCAGTCCCCGCTCGAGGGTATCGAGTAAACAGGACGAGGTCCTTTGACGTGACCTGTGGCCAGTCCCCGCTCGAGGGTAGCGAGTGAACAGGACGAGGTCCTTTGACGTGACCTGTGGCCAGTCCCCACTCGAGGGTATCGAGTAAACAGGACGAGGTCCTTTGCTGTGACCTGTGGCCAGTCCCCGCTCGAGGGTTATCGAGTGTGGAGGACATTCTTTGCATAGCGCATTTGCTCTCCTTTGGAAGCGTGTCAGGACTGACACGCATGCGGAGGACGATTAAGACAGAGCGATATCCATAACGAGGATAGACGCATCGAGTGGCATTTTCGGCCATTGTTTAGCACGGTGTCCTCTGTTGGAAGGTGCTAGGACTAACATCATTGCAGAGGATGGTTAGACACTATCCCGAACATTTCTGCTGTCTTGCTTTGCTTATGTTTTGAACGTTAAACAAGCCTGAATAAAGAGCTTGTTTACTTCACCTATCAGTCTGGTACATCCTCTGTGAGGTTAACAGGGGGGTGTGTGGGATCCGACTGAGTTACCCGATCCCGAGGAAAGCAGGATTACAGATAGTCTCATCAATGACATACAGGGTTTCTTTTTGTTCCATAAAAATGATAGTAATATGGAGTTGATTTGTAAAAACAAATTGGGAGGGAATATGAATATTGGAAGGAGTGTATAAAATTATTGGAGTGAGCATCATTTTAATGGTGTCTAGACGCCCCCACCATGACAGATATAGGGGGTGCCATTTAGTTGTTAAGGTGGAGATTTTTTCTATGCAATTCTCTAAACATAAATAAAGGGTAGTTGGAATTGATGCTGTGAAAGAAGCCCTAAATATTTAATGTGATGAGGATTCCAGGTAAAACATGAGGAACTAAAATCTTCTTTGAAAGTATATTTGCTTAAAGGTAAAATCTCACATTAGTCTATATTCAGTTTGTAGCCGGAAACGTAGGCAAAAATCTCGACTTCCTGAAGAAAGGCAGTTACAGAGGATTGTGGGTTGGAAATAAATAACAATACATCATCGGCATATGCCGCCATCTTGATATGTTTGTGATTAGCTTCAAATCCCTGTATAACCCCATGTTGCCAGATTTTGGACAGAAAGGGTTCCAAAGTTAAATTGAAAAGGAACGGAAATAGAGGGCAACCTTGGCGAGCAACTCTCCTCAGGTCAAAATAAGGGGACGAGTTACCATTAACAAAAACAGCTGCTCGCGGTTTAGAATAAAGAATCAAAATGAGGGATGATCTTTGGACCAAAAATAAACCGTTTGAGTGTTTGGAATAGATAAGTCCAATTAATGCGTTCAAACACTTTCTCAACATCCATCGCCACAGCAGCCAATAAATGGGATAGATGATGAGATTTGGATAAAATATCAAAAAATAATCGAGTATTAGCCTTTAAGAAAACCAGATTGTTCTGTTCCCAGTAATTGAGGAAGAACAGATTCTAGGCGAAGGGCAAGAGCCTTGTAGAAAATGTTGTAGTCGATGTTAACAAGTGAAATGATCTGTAATTCTTACAATATTTTAAATCTTTTCCATCTTTAGAAATTAAACAGATTAAAGCTTTTAAAAAGGATACACTAGATTCACCTAATTGTAAAAAAGAATTTAAGAGGGCGATTAATTTGGGAAGAAGGAGTGAAGCGAAGTGTGTGAAAAATGACACTGTGAAGTCATTTGATCCTGAAGCTTTGTCTTTTTTAAGAGATTGTAGTGTAGTAAGAAGTTCTTGTTGTGAAAGGTCAGATTCTAAGGAAACAAAATCTGGTTGAGTAATAGAAGATTTATGAATACCTGAGAGAAATTGTCAAATATTCGATTCCGATGGTACAATTTCAGGTGTGTATAATGTTTGGTAGAACAAAAGAAATGTATTCAATATCTCAGAATCTTTGAACCTTAGCGTGCTTTGTTCAACCATGATTGATTCAATGTCAAACTTATTATGTATAATTTTTACATAATTCGCCAAAGGTTTTGAAGCCTTATTCTGACCGCCATAGAACTTTGCACTAGATTTTAATAAAAGTAGAGAAGCATTATCAGTAGATTCCTTATTAAATTGGAATTTTGCATTAACAGGTTGAGACATACAACTGTTGGACTTTAAAGAATAGTAAGAGTGCTTTAAGCTCTTAATCTCACTCAGAAGATCTCGAGTAATTTTGTGCGCATTTTTCCGTTTTCTGGATACATAGCCAATAATAAAATCTCTAGCAGTTGTTTTAACTGCATCCCAAATTACAGAGAAGGGCAGGGTATTAGTTTGGTTAAGTGGGAACTATTCTTTAAAAAAAGAAACAAAAGAAGAATTAAAATTAGGGTCTAAAAGGAGTGAGTTATTAAAAAGCCATCTTCTAGGTAAATTAGATTTTGGGACTATATCCAATTGAATGAAGATGGGGCATTATCAGATATTAGAATCGATCCAATATCAGCACTTCTAAATGATTGGAAAATATTGGGTAAAATAGAAAAAAAGTCACTTTACAATTGAGTTTGGTGAGCCAGAGAGTAAATTGTATATTCCCTCATAGTAGGGTTGCAAATTCTGCAGGCATCTATAAGTTTATATTGCTGAATGGTCTAAATAAATAATTTATGTGCTTTATGCTGTTTAAAAGAAACCGCCGAATTGCGATCTATGAAGGGGTCAAAAATCTGGTCTCGTTCGCCTGCAAGGATAAAATGATCATCAAAACAGTATGAAAGTTGTTGGGTTATATCATTCCAAATTCTTGGGATCACCATTTGTGGGATCATAAATATTAAATAAAGAGACCAGAGCACCTCCAATTTGTAATTTAGTATATAACAACCTACCCCCTTCATTAGACAGTTGAGGAAGTAACTTATCATCAATCGGTTTATGGCAAAGAGTTATTACACCATTGCGTTTACCATCACCCGGTGAGAAAAATACCTCTCCAACCCAACCCCTCCTAACTTTCAAAGCTTCAATTACAGATAAGTGGGAGTCTTGTAATAAAACAATATTAGCTCCCAATTTCGATAAATGCGATAGATAACGTTGATGTTTGATGGGAGAATTCAGATCTCTGACATTCCAAGATATAATCTTCAAAGGTATAAAAACAACAGGGGAACAACTAGGAAACAGGGATTGAAACAGACCATCGAAAAAACAAAGGATAAAAAGTATAACAAATATTACAAACCAACCATGTGAGTGTAAATAAAGACAATCTAGAATATATAAGATTTATAAGAAAACTGAATATAGATACAAGCATGAAAGGAGGGACCTAAAAGAAAAGAAAAAGAGAAGGGTAGACAAGACGTAGAAGAGAAGTGGGAATAAAACATGGATAGAAGCAGGAGAAGGAAAAAGAAAAAACAACAACAAGAAGAAAACAACATACCTACACATACAGACATCCAAAGAAGGTGGGGGTGAGACCACATAGAGTCGGAGGTACGCCTAGACTGGACAGGACATACAACGCGGTATGACCACATCACTTCATAAAAGGGTAAGGGAGTATGGTATGGACAAAACGTTAACAAACCTGGTAGGAAGGAAACAAGAGGGAGAGAACAGTTATCATAAGAAATGAATGAAAACTAATGAATATAATGACATGACAAGATACATTGAAAACAGATGAAATGATCTATTAGTAAACCTCATAAAACTTGTAATCTTAAGTAGATACTAAAAACATTGGAAACAGGAAGAGAAATAGCTGCTAATGATGAAAATAGCCTCATATGTTACTGAATGACAAAGCTCCAGAAAAATTCATGGATTCTGATCTAGAGGAGTTGATGAAGTTCTGCAATTTGATAGGGTCCTCATAGGTCGTAGTTTTGTTCCTATAAGTAACCTTGAAGAGGTATAGCGAGTACCCATGGCACACAGGTCAGGTCTCATATTTAGAAATTCTTTGCTTCTGTTTGCAGTGGCTTTTACGTAATCCTGAGCAAAGTATAGAGTGGAACCCGACCAAGAGACACGTTGAATCTATTTGACTGCTCAGAGAACTTTCAGCAGGTCAGTGATTTCGAGAAACTATATGATAATACCTCTTGGTCTCTGAGAGGTGTTCGTCCCTGTGCGTTGGTGACCAAGTCTATGGGCATGTTGAATGTTGAGCAATGTTCATTTAGGTAAGTGAAGCAATTTGGGAAGGAAGGATCTAAAAAAAGAAAGAGGATCCAAACCTTGTGAACCTTCCAGCAGACCATAAATTAGAAGGTTATTTCTTCTATTTCTATTTTGAAGATCCTCAACCTGTTTTTGGAGTGAGGAAAACTGATGCTGGAGAATGTTACCCTTCTCATTTGTGTGAGAACAGGAGGATACACTTTGTTCCTCAGAGATAAGACGATCTTTCATCTGAGACCAATTCTGAATTTTGAATTCTTAATAAAGGACTGTGAGGAGTGTGGTGCAGGAGGAACCAGTTTTTTCAAACGACCCATATGAGGTTAAAATAGTGTATCAATATGTCTCAAATATAATAGAGTGCAACAGGGTCAATCCTAGGTGAGAAGACACAAAGAAAACAATACCAGCAATATGTCGGGAAACTGCCCACCAGAACATAGGAAAAGACGCCAAGTCGATCCCAAAGAGATATTATGGTCGAGGGATTTAGCAATTTATTCAATAAAAGGGAGCGAAAAGTAATATGAAGTAATATGAAGGAGTAGCCTACACACAAGTCCAGTAAAGAGAAAAACATAAGGACAAAATGACTAGCAACCCTTTTATAAACTTACACAGCACTTGCTCTTTTCCAGTCAAAGAGAGTCACTTCTGTAGAACAAATGGCAGTTGTGTGAGTAATTCAGCTTGAGAGAGCCTATGAAGCATAGGTTAATAAACATTTCACACCAGGTAGGCAGTTGGAGCGAAGGTGAAGTAGTCAAAATGGCGGTCATGTTCAGCGTGGCTCTTCAGGAGAATGCAATGTGTAGGAAATAGGGACGTGCAACCCCCTAAGAGCTCTGAAAGTGAGCCCAGGAAGTCAACGCATCCTCCGGCCTCTGAGACACCTCACCAAGGACCGGCAACTCATGTGAAGAGGGTTAAGAAGGGACAGCCTGCACACAGATCCAGTGAGGAGTGACACAAAGGGACAAGATGGCTGGCAATCCTTTGTTGTAAATTGGCACATCACTGCTATTAGGACACATGGCAGTTGCAGGAAAATCACAGACTGAGCGAGCCCAAGAAATGTAGGGCAATCGACATTCCTCACAGACAGGCAGCTGGAGCAAACAAGGAGTGCTCAAAATGATGGCCGCAGTTAGCACGACTCACCAAGAGAACGTGTTGTGAAGGAAAAAGAAAAGATGTGCGTTCCCAAAAGGGCTCCAAAAGTGAGCCTAGGGAGTCATCGCGCTGTAGACATTCCTCACAGAGAGTCGTTGAATCATCCTGGAACTCGGCCCATCCGCGTTGTCCCTGGGAGCCTCAGGGAGGCGCCACCATTCTCCCTTGGCGTCAAATCACGCCCCTTGCACGTAAATACTTCTAACATTATTCAGTTTATTAATTGCTTTTAGTAAATGTGTGTTGTTCTCTTGAAAGTGTTCATCTTGCTTGCAATGCTAATCTGGAGGTCCACTATGTTTTCTTATCAACACATTTCAACTGTCTAAAATAGCTCCATAATTGTACCGATGCTAATGGGTCGTGGGGTCAGGCCCCTTCAGCAACTGGCTTCTTTAAGTGAGCCTCGGTCAGGTATTGGCTCATTGAACTGTCTGTGACTTTTAGGCCTCACCTACCAAATGACCTTTGGTTATGGTATGTTTGTGAAAGACACTTTGTGCGTTATTCTAAGAACTGATAGTGGGCTCAGAGTACACCCACTGCTTCTATTGGTTTCATTTATTATTACTCTCATATGTTTGCTTCTTATTTGATGGCTTTTTTTTCTCTTTTTACAGCCCAGTTTGTGAGTTAGCTTGCCAGATTGATGCATTACTTTTTGTTTTGACCACCCTAAAGCATTGTATATAATGAATTTCACGCTATATTAGATGCAGATTTTAATGCCAAAAAAGGAACAAATACCACTGTGCAAAATCCATTTATAGTTAGGGATAACCAAAGGTATGCCCAGGCTGTTGATCGTAAGGGGATTCAACTTCCACATGCCCTTTTAAATTTTGGATAATTTAACACAGATGAAATTGTGGGTGATATATTTTCTGAAAACCCACATTTTTTTGGGCTAGGGCCAAGGTACTCTGATCATTTATATTTCCACTACTGATTACATGAGTTGGCTTGCTCTTCCTGGGGGTGGGGGGTAAATGACCATGAGCACTGTGATCATACCCCTATATAACTGGTTCTTGATCTACCTGCCTGCAGGTAATCATACAAGCCCCTTGGCCGACAGATCTGGGAATAAAGGATAATAAGCTAAGGGTTAGCCGGCAGAGAGACCATATTCTATATGTGTTAACAGCTTTGGTGGGATCTAACCTGGTGCTGATTATGAATTGTTTGCTGGCAAAAAATCCCCCTCCATTTGAAATTGTATCAGCCTTCAGGAAATTGAATAACTCTATCAGAGACCTCAATATTAGTTTTCGCAGACCTGTAAGGAGCCCCAACCATGGACGGTTTGGCAACTCATGCTGAGCTGCAATAAAAAGTTTGTGCAAAGCGCTTAATTGTAAACCCAGGAAAAAGATATTGGTAGCAGCTGCCAGGCTGTAAACAAGCAGTTCATTAGGAATAGGAATAAGGAGATTAAGGCAGAAATGTGGGGGAATCCTATTCAAACATGTAAAGAGAAGAATTCCATAAGATGTTTAAATATTGAAAATAAAGGGAAGAAAGGCACTTATGCAACAGAGGGGTTAGGGTCCAACATTAGTCCGAAATGCTGGCATAATCATTGTTGCCAATTTACACAAACGGGGAAAATTCAGGGAAGAATGATTTGGTTACTGCCTCTCATTTTCCCGTGATTTCAGATTTCATCCAGAGGAAGACATAGCAGCTTTTGAAGATAGTCCATCTAAAAAGGCACTGGTCCCTGATGGGGTAAGATGGTCCTGTATAAAGCAAATAACCCTCTGTGGGCACCCATTATTACAAATGTTCTTAATACTGCTGTTTTCCAGTAAATACCTTCCTCATGATAATCAGATTTTATAGGGACTGTTTTCAAGAAAGGTAACAGGAATGACCTCTGATGTTGCAGACCAATCTCTGCTGGACACAATGGTTAAGACTGTGAGGAGCCTTATTTTGCATGACATTGAGGATTGGGCCAAAACAAATGATATTCTTAGTTTTGTGCAGTATGGGTTTCAGGAAGGGCTTGGGACCCAGTAGCAGTGTCTGAATCTTCACCTTCCGATATGTAAATATACGATTGCTAAAAAGGCTCAGTATATCTTGCCTTTATGGATCTTAGCAGCGATTTTGATCAGGTAAATCATTCTAAACCTGGTGTATTTCATCCAAATTAGGCTTGCTTCTCTCAATAGTTGAATTTTTACAGGCTTTGCATGGGGTAGTTAGTGCACAAGTTAGGTATAGCATGTAGGGTGAGTGCACCAAATCTTTTAACCTATAGGGGAATTCTCCAGGGTTGTGTTTTAACCCCAATTGTATTTCTTTTATATATTTAATGGGTTGTATTCTTTTTTAGTTACACAAGGGATGGATCTTCCGAATGTGAAAGCCAAATATGTGTTGGTTCTACTTTACACAGATGATGCGGTTTTGGGCCAATCACGAAGGATGATTTGAACCTTAAAGTCAATATATCTGTGATGGGGTGGGTCCCCGGGGGCCCCTAGAGGGGGGTCCGACCACGGACTGGTGGTCTGACCCCGCTTTCTCACCTGACTCCGTTCCCTCTCCACAGCCGCCTGGCCCTGACGAGGACTCCGATTGGAGAACCGGAGACCCGGAATACTGGTGGCCGACGCGGACCTGCATGAAACCTATTCCTTTAAGGGGCTGGACACTGCACGGGTAGCCCCGCCCCCAGAGGATGACGCGCCGGAGTCAGAAGGAGCCCGGATCAAGGAAATGATGGACAGCGTTTCCCGAGAAGCGAGCCGAGGAGCAGAGGAGCGTGTGAGCAGCCGTTGTGAGGAGTCGGAGGACGTTAGCCAGAGGAAAGCAGAGGTGACGGAGAAGCCAGGAGGCCAACAGATCTGCGAGCCGCCCCGCCACGGTCCCACGGGAGGAGCGTGGCTACAACAGGTACGGGGTCGTATGGCAGGGTGGATGGGAAGTCGAGTCCCGCCTGTTTTCGATTGACCTGTACAGCCCGTGTAAAGTGTCCCTGACCCCCCCCTTCATGAGCACTTCCTCTCCTTATACGATCTCTGTATATACCACGTGGCACGGGTTTCCCTCACTCCCGGTCCCTCACCGTGTAGTAGCATACACAGTCCTGATACTCCTCTGTCTTCTTCTCTTTCATACGGAGACCCCTGGTTCGGAGGACGTGTGGATCCATCTCTAGAGCCACACTGGATCTACCCCGCTCTCCGGCCTATGACCCTGCGGCGTTCGCCAGAGAACGCATCACCAGCCGAAGGAGAAAGACCTATACACAAATAAAACCTTCTTTGAGAAGCCTATTCAAGTTCTCTGCCTCTCCTTCCCTTGATTTGCCAGTTAGCACAGTAGAGGATAGTCTAACTCTCGAGTCCCAGGGCACCCCGGGACAACTGGTGTCAGAAGTGGGATCAGAAGACCAGACCATCTGTACCCCAGAGATGGACGTCCTAATCCAGCACATTATAAAAGGACAAGAGAAACTTGAGTGGGCAGTAGAACGGAAATTAACATCAGCACAGGCCGACCGTGAGTAGTTCAAAGCCACGTTCACCGCCCAAATCGAGAGCCTGAAGAATGTGCCGCCTCCACCTGCCACCCCCCTAGGGGACGTACGAGTGCATAGCCCTCACCCATCAGGCATAGCGCTCCAGAAATACCTCCCGGGAGAAGACCCCGACGCCTTCTTGATGAGCTTCGAGAGGGCTGCCAGAGCCTTAGGGTGGCCCGAGGACAAGTGGCCCTTCTTCCTTGCCCCTTTGCTCACAGGCGAGGCGCAATCCGCCTACCAGGCCGCGAACCCCTTGGGCAATACACCCTACGCCATCATCAAAGGAGTGATCCTGGACCACTTAGGCCTTGATCAAGAAGCCTACAGAGTCCGGTTCCGGAAGGAGAGAGGCATTCCTGGCGAGAACCCTAAGACCCTGTTCTTTAGACTGAAAATGGCGGCCGACAAGTGGCTGACCCCTGAGACATGCACAAAAGAGGAGATACTCCACAAGGTCTATTTGGAACAATTCATGGACGCTCTCCCCTACGCCACCCAACGATGGCTGCGCCAACATTCCGGCCTGGGAATAGAACAGGCTATTGAGATGGCGGACAACTTTGCGAGAGCCCAGCCTAAGGCCCTCCCCTGGGATAACGAGAAGGCCTCCAAAACACCCCCTTCCCCCTAAACCGGACAGAAAACCCAAACCCCTCATGGAACCGTTACGCCCCAAACCTCCCGGAATTGTTTCCCCCATGGGCAGAGGGCCTCAATGTTTTGAATGTGGGGACTGGGGGCACATCGCCCGGATGTGTCCCAGAAAACGACCCCCCGATGAGCCAATGGAGGTTGGGTATCTACCCCGGACTGTCCTGTACTCCGCCAAAATAGGCGCATCCTTTTATGTGAGTATGGGGATGAATGGCTATCAGGTGAGGGTCCTCCTAGATTCTGGCTGTCGTCAGTCGGTAGTGCAGGAGCGTTTTGTCCTCCCCAGCCAGTATGTACCGAGGTCCCTAGTACACATACGATGCGTCCATGGGGACATAAAGCCCTACCCTATGGCCTCCATCACCCTAAAACACAAGACGAGAGGGCCCTTTAAAATACAAGTAGGGGTGGTGGATTCATTGCCTGAGGATGTTATTTTGGGGGTCGATAATCCCGATTTTCTTTCACTGTTTAGGGACTTTCTCGAGCCCTCCACTCCAATAAAAGGCGGCCCCCGTCCCGCTTATCTCACCCCGGAACCTTGGGCTATGGATCAGAGTTTCCAGTTTGCCCAGGCTGAGGACAGGACCCTGTTCAACGCCTGGGAAAACGCCCTCGCTCAACAGGGAACGCAAGCCCTGGAATACCCTGGTTTTCACATAAAGAACGGGCTTCTATACCGACAATCCCATGAGAAAAGCCAGCCCTAACTGGTAGTGCCGAAGGCCTTTAGGGAACAGGTACTGTTCTACGCGCACACCCATCTCACAGCCAGACACGCAGGAAAGGAGAAAACCACGGATGTCATACTGAGATACTTCTTCTGGCCCGGCATCTATAAGGAAGTCCAGGAATATTGTGCCTGGTGCGAAGTGTGCCAGCGACGGAATACGCATCGCCCGAGTGCGGCCCCCTTATACCCCTTGCCCATCATCGGAGTCCCCTTTGAGCGCGTGGGCATGGATTTGATAGGCCCCTTACCGAAAACGGCAAAAGGGCATGTGTATGCGTTGGTGCTCGTGGACTACGCCACCAGGTTCGTCGAGGCGTTTCCTTTGAGGGCCCCCACCACCGCTGCAATCTCGGATCGGTTCGTGGAGCTGTTTGCAAGGGTTGGTTTCCCGAAGGAGGTGTTGACGGACCAAGGAACGCCGTTTACCTCCAGACTAATGAAGGAAATCTGCAAGACTCTGAACACTAAACATTTGAGAACCTCTGTCTACCACCCCCAGACCGATGGGCTGGTCGAGAGATATAACCAATCTTTGAAGGCAGTCCTCAAGAAGATGTTGACGTCCGAAGGACCACAATGGGATCGGCTGTTGCCCTTGGCCCTCTACGTATTACGAGCGCAAAAACAAAGCAGCCTGGGCTGCTCTTCCTTTGAGCTCTTATACGGACGCCTACCCTGATCCTTATTGGAAATCACCAAAGACTTGTGGGAGAACGAGGAAATTCAGGACCAGAAAACCGTCTTGGACCACACGAAGCAGCTGAAAGCGAAGCTCTGCAAATTGAGGACCCTTGCTTCCTCCAACCTGGAAGGGAAGCAGGCAGCACAGAAGAGACACTATGATAAGGGGAAGAGACTGAGGCATCTCTCCGTAGGGAAGTGGGCACTGGTGTTACTTCTTTCTGTAGGGGGAAAACACAAGAACGAAGGGCAGGGGCCCTATCAAGTCGTGGCTACTATTGGGGACACCACCTATCGGTTACGCCTGTCGGCGTGAAAAACCCAAAGCTATCACATCAACCTCTTGAAGGAATGGTTGGGTCCCACCCCTATGGGAGTAAACGTTGCCTCTCCTCACCCTGTACCCCCTTCTACAGTAAGGAATCTCGTGGTGAATCCCGAACTGTCCCATAAGGAGGAGGAGTCCCTGCACCGAATCCTCAGTCCGTATGCACACATCTTCTCTGATCTACCCGGACACACCAACCTAGTGGAACACCGGATCAACACCACTGATGGGAAGGTGGTAAAACAGAGACCCTACCGGATCCCCGCTGCTCGACGAGCAGCCGTGAAGAAGGAAATCCGGGAGATGTTAGACCTGGGGGTGATCAGGCCCTCGAACAGAGAATGGTCCTCCCCGATTGTGATGATCCCGAAGCCCGACTGGTCCAAACGTTTTTGTATGGACTTTCGCGCTCTGAATGCAATCTCCTCCTTTGATACGTTCCCGATCCCAAGGGTTGATGAACTGATAGAAAAAATCGGCGATGCCAGGTATATCACCACTCTCGACCTCACGAAGGGATACTGGCAGGTTCCCCTTCGTGAGGAAGACAGAAAGAAAACCGCCTTCGTAACTGATGATGGCCTATACGGGTTCACCGTCCTACCCTTTGGACTCCATGGGGCACCGGCAACCTTCCAGTGCCTCTGAACCATGTGCTGCATCCTTATCTCTCCTTCAGTTCGGCTTACCTGGACGACATAGTCATCTTCAGCAGGAGCTGGGAAGAACACCTACAACACCTACATACAATTCTGGACGCTCTACGACAGGCAGGGCTCCATATCAATGCCAAAAAGTCCCGAGCTGCTTTTTCCAAAGTGAACTACCTGGGGTACGTACTGGGGAAGGGACACATAGCCCCACAGACCGAGAAAGTGAAGGCCATAACAGAAGTCACCTTTCCGTCCACGAAAAAGGATTGAGGGCCTTTTTAGGCCTCATAGGCTACTACAGACGCTTTATTCCCCGTTTCGCTGAAGTAGCCTCGCCCCTGACGGACCTGTTGAGGAAAGACGTGAGGCCCAGGGAGCCACAACAGCCATCCCCGGGTGCTCTCGTGGCCTTCTCTGTCCTGAAAAGCTCAATGACCTCTGCCCCGATTTTGATGTCCCCCGACTTCCGTAAACCCTTTGTTCTGGCCACGGACGCTTCCAATGTAGGGGTGGGGCGGTCTTGTCACAGAAGGGTCCTGACGGTCTTGAACACCCCCTGTTGTATATCAGTAGGAAATTGTTCCCGAGGGAGGCCAGGTATTCTACAATTGAGCGGGAGTGCTTAGCCATCAAATGGGCAGTGGAGAAGTAGCGTTATTTCTTGGAAGGTCAGCCATTCATCCTCCATACCGATCATGCCCCATTGAGATGGATGCACCAGAACAGCAGTCACAATCCCCGGGTACTCCGTTGGTTCCACTCCCTACAACCCTATTCCTTTACTGTCCTGCATAAAAAGGGGAAGGACAATGGGAACGCGGACTTCCTTTCCCGGGTGTTTCCTCTCCCCGATCGGGAGAGTCCAGGGGTGGAGGAGTGTGACGGGGTGGGTCCCCGGGGGCCCCTAGAGGGGGGTCCGACCACGGACTGGTGGTCCGACCCCGCTTTCTCACCTGACTCCGTTCCCTCTCCACAGCCGCCTGGCCCTGACGAGGACTCGGATTGGAGAACCGGAGACCCGGAATACTGGTGGCCGACGGCGGACCTGCATGAAACCTATTCCTCTAAGGGGCTGGAGACTGCACGGGTAGCCCCGTCCCCAGAGGATGACGCGCCGGAGTCAAAAGGAGCCCGGATCAAGGAAATGACGGACAGCGTTTCCCGAGAAGCGAGCCGAGGAGCAGAGGAGCGTGTGAGCAGCCGTTGTGAGGAGTCGGAGGACGTTAGCCAGAGGAAAGCGGAGGAGACGGAGAAGCCAGGAGGCCAACAGATCTGCGAGCCGCCCGCTACGGTCCCACGAGAGGAGCGTGGCTACAACAGGTACGGGGTCGTATGGCAGGGTGGATGGGAAGTAGAGTCCCGCCTGTTTTCGATTGACCTGTACAGCCCGTGTAAAGTGTCCCTGACACCCCCCCCTTCACGAGCACTTCCTCTCCTTATACGATCTCTGTATATACCACGTGGCACGGGTTTCCCTCACTCCCGGTCCCTCACCGTGTAGTAGCATACACAGTCCTGATACTCCTCTGTCTTCTTCTCTTTCATACGGAGACCCCTGGTTCGGAGGACGTGTGGATCCATCTCTAGAGCCACACTGGATCTACCCCGCTCTCCGGCCTATGACCCTGCGGCGTTCGCCAGAGAACGCATCACCAGCCGAAGGAGAAAGACCTATACACAAATAAAACCTTCTTTGAGAAGCCTATTTAAGTTCTCTGCCTCTCCTTCCCTTGATTTGCCAGTTAGCACAGTAGAGGATAGTCTAACTCTCGAGTCCCAGGGCACCCCGGGACAATATCCAAGACACATTATATGGTGTATTTTAAGCATCAAGGTAAAACTGGGCCCATGCTGATTAAGGGACAGAATATAAGGCAGGTTAGTGAGTTCTTCTATTTGGGGGTAAATTTCAATGCTAGTGGTAGTTGGTTGCCCTCTAAATTGCCACGCTGCACATGTGTTAACATCTCTATGGGGACCAAAGTTGGGTTGGGGTCTAGAGTCGGTAATAAGCCAATCCTTCCTTTATTGGAAGTGTACAAACTCAAATGTTTACCGACTATGACTATTGGGGATGCCAGAACTGCTCAAGTTTTAAAATAAAGGAGAATTGTTTTTGGAGGCAATTGCTGGGTGTTCTGCTAGGTAGTCTCTATTTATTTTTACATGAGGAATTAGGCCTGAGTTTTGTGGAAGATCACATTAAGCTTACCCCATTTTTCCTCTGGATCAAGGTATGGGGAAAGGGGAATATACATTCTGAATTTAATTGGAAGATTATTACTGATTGTTTAGCATGCGATTTGAGGCATTAAATCACATGGCTAAGTTATGTTAGGAGTGCCGCTGAAAGCTTGGAAAGACTGGAGTTGTACTTGTCCTCAAACGTTCTGAATTATAAGGGTGAGTGGTCTTGTTAAGAAGGAATTTTGGAGATTTGCATCTGCTGCTAGAGAGGTGAAAGAACTGGGGAACCCATCTGTGAGAGTTTCTATTATTTTTCAAGCTGTGTGAGGGGATTTAACCTTATCTTTTGCAGATCAAAAAGTTTGTGAAAGATCACTCTTGGCCAGGTTCTGACTGGGCTTTATCAGATGCAACCTTTGTTTCCCTCTAGAACAGTAGGACACAACATCTAGCTTAGTGTGCCAATGTAATGGTACTTCCCTTCAGACACTGATGCACTTTACCCTTTTTGTAAATATTTTGAACTCTTTAGATGCAGATATTTATTATCTATATTAAAAGCTATGGATTTTCAACAATGTAGACGAGCATTTAGTATCTCTATGTGTTACCTGATCCTGATCTGTGTTCTTTCCTGGGGGCTTTGTTAAAAAATGCACTATGATGGCACAACTATGTGGATTTTCAATAATTTTACATGTTCATTTTATTATGTATTTTAATGTGCTGATTGCTCTTTTATGATTAGTTTTGATAGTCAAATAAAGATAATACTACAACAACAACAATACAAGTGTTCATGGAATCTTAAACGTTCATATAATTAAAAATCTAACTGGTATCAACCTTCTTAGATCGATCAATAGCATGCGTTATGATGCATGAATGTTCATACGTCATAATGCATTCATATGCCTACAAAATGACACAACCAGCAACAGTAGTAGCGTCATCTCAACTTTTTTTTTTAAAGCATTGCCATAGCCAATAGGTCAACAAAGGCTGTTGCATCAGCTGCTTTTATTGGGTTTGCTCTTTTGGACTGTGGAGGTATTTGTACAGGAGACAGGAAATGTTCATTCACCAGCTTACTCTTTGCAGTCATGCGGTTTGTCAAGTACTGTGCATCTACACTCTAAGACCATAAAAATAACTAGACTCACAGTAATTAAAAGAGCCCCAACAGCAAAACCTATTGAAGGGAATCTCGTCAGGTAAGATGGCAAGCATATGTATTTACTAACTATGTTAGATGAGGGGAATTGACTTACAATCCCATGGCTTACTTTTTCTAAAGAGTTTTATATAGCGTGAACTAGACTTGAGAAATCGGGAATCAGAGCGCTTTACCTGAGCACCAGTTTCGTTACAGATGGACACATTCATTTTAATTAGGCACAGGGAGATTCCGTGATTTGCCCAGAATCACAGGATGTTGAGCCTCGTTGCTAAGACTCAAACCCAGTTCACTAGCTTCGAGGTTAACCGCTCTAGCCGTAAGGCTACATCCTCTCTGCAAGTTGGCCTTGCCTTTTATTTTTGTTGCCATCAGATTTGATCTTTACAGGCATGTCTCCCCACTTACACTCAGTACTCTACTCTGATTATTATTTGCAGACTTAACGGTCTGTGTCCTTGCCTCAGAGAAAGAAAGCACTATACACGGTCAAAGACCAGCAGACAGCTGTGCTCTTCATCTGGTCACTTCCATGACATCTGGAGAGAGTTTGTACCAGTAGCAGCACGTACAGGAGCCTCGAATCACCGCATTACCAATGAAGATTGCGAACTGGGGGGCATATTATCAAGCATGGGCGATAATTTTATCGCCCAGGCTTGATAATATGCCCCTAGGTTCAGACCTGTTTACTCTCCTGAGGCGAAAAGCCGGGAGATTGCGTGCACTGTATGTAACTTTGCATCTTGTGCACTGTTTTTAAAATGCCTTTACAATTTCATTTGAATTGTTGTGTTTGCTTTGGGGCATTTTTAAATGTACCTGTACCACCCGACTTGCCGAGTAGGTGCTAAGTCGGGCCTCGAACTTGGGAGGCGAAGCTGAAGCAGCGCGGCCATCTTGGGGAGGTATTCCCCCAGGATAGGGCGCAGTCTAGTTGCTGAGGCACCAGGCACTCGGCGCCAGTATTTAATCAGGGACTCGAAGGCACTCGCCAGACCTGTTTACTCTCCTGAGGCGAAAAGCCGGGAGATTGCACGCACTGTATGTAACTTTGCATCTTGTGCACTGTTTTTAAAATACCTTTGCAATTTCATTTGAATTGTTATGTTTGCTTTGGGGCATTTTTAAATTTACCTGTACCACCCGACTTGCCGAGTAGGTGCTAAGTCGGGCCTCGAACTTGGGAGGCAAAGCTGAAGCAGCGCGGCCATCTTGGGGAGGTATTCCCCCAGGATAGGGCGCAGTCTAGTTGCTGAGGCACCAGGCACTCGGCGCCAGTATTTAATCAGACGGCCATGCCTCCGCGCACATCAAAGGAGCGCCTAAGGTAAGCCCGTCTGGGCCCGTCCGGGCCAGGACGGGCCTAGGGGCTAGCCCCCTTGTACATAATGAGCAGGAAAGATCTTTCATAAAGTATAATAGGGATCAACTTTTGCAATTAAGAAGCAGAGTGGGCGTAAAATGTGTACCAATATCTACCCATTTCAGTGACCTTAGGCCTTGTATAGGCTGTGATTATCAATACATCCCGGAGGTCGCAGTCCCGGAAACGCGTTCATTTACTCTGGCATTGCTTAAATGCAGATCGCTGCCCAAACACGCGACCAAGATTTCCCTGCTTCTAGAGGAACGAGACCTGGAGGTGCTCTTCCTGACAGAAACATGGACCAACAATAGCTCAGAACCGGATGTTGTCCGAGCTCTGCCCCCGAATTATGCAATGTCGAGACAAGACCGGATAGACGGTTGTGGGGGGGGGGGTATCGCCATTGTGTATAAAAATACTTCAGTATGTAGAAGTGAGAAGTTTGCTATTTCAGGTGCGGAGTGCATGATGTTCTCCATCACATTGTCACCGACGTGCACGTTCTCGGGGCTTTTGCTTTATAGGCCCACGGGGGTGTTGGGCCAGTTTTGTGAAGATCTCTCGAATTGTGCAATTAATCTCTCTAGTAACGTCCCCAATTTCACCATATTGGGTGACTTCAACATCCATCTAGATGAGGCAGACTCCCCGGCTTGTCAGAATTTGATGACAGGATTGGAGATGCTCCACCTTAAACAAATCGTTAAAGGACCTACACACAAAGCAGGACACTCACTCGATCACTGCTTTACCAACTTGAGCACGTTGGAGTTTGATAACTCTATGAGAGTTCCCAGGTCGGACCATACTCTCCTGTTCTTCTCTCTGACCCCCCTGGATCTGCGAGGGCCTGCTAACATCACCAAGAAAGTAAACCGAGTTTGGTCCAAATTACCAACGGATATATGGATCTCGAACCTTAGGGAAACTCTGCCTAAGGCTAGTAATGATCCCTCGGAAGCTAATGCCCGCTATAATCATTGGTTGGAGACATCATTGGACCTCTCACTCCCAAAAATTGAACTTTTCCATTGTAGCGGAGTGAATAAAAAAGCTTGGTATACCCCCGAACTTAAAGCACTTAAACAGGTATGCAAGCAGAAGGAGAGGATGTGGAGGAAAGATTTCTCTGAAATTAGCAAAGATAGTTTCAGAACATCATTACATAACTATAAGCATGCTATTAAAGCTACCCAGTCCATTTACTACCAGGATAAAATTACCTCAGCCGCAAGCTCCTCTAGAGAAATCTTTAAGATCTTTAAAGCCTTAGTTACCCCTCCAATTCCCATCAATGACCCCCTTCTTGCCCATACTCGCTGTAGGGAGTTAGCAAACTTCTTTGCCTTAAAAGTAGAAAATATATACTCTTCATTTAAGGAGATTTCTATAGGGCCTCTTCTCCCTCCGCCTCGAGATTTGATCTTGCTCGAGGAATTCATTCCCCTCGACTGTCTGAAGGTTCAGTCTCTTTTGGGGAACCTGAAATCAGGCTCTCCGGCGGATGTTGCGCCACCAACCATTCTTAACCTTGTATCGGATACTGTGGCCCCGGTGATTCAGGAGGTAATTAACACTACATTGGCAGCTGGACTAGTTCCACCTCTGTGGAAACATGCAAGAATAAAGGCGCTATTAAAAAAGCCTAACTTGAATCCAGAGGATTGGGCAAATTATCGCCCCATCTCGCTGCTGTCCACCATCAGTAAGCTAGCGGAAAAACATGTAAACTCCTTGTTAGGCACATTCCTCGAAAATAATAACTCCCTACATTCCCCCCAGACAGGGTTTAGGCGCAAGCAGGGCATTGAAACTGCCCTTATTGCAGTAATAGAGGAAACCAGGAAGATTGTCGACAGAGGAAGCTGCGCAGCCATACTGCTTTTAGACCTCAGTGCGGCCTTTGACACGGTTAATCACTCCATCTTGATTCAAAGATTGAGCAATTTGGGCATTACCGGGACCGCACTGAGGTGGCTCCACCCCTTCCTCTCTGATCGAATTTTCGCCGTGTTCGAGGATGATGCTTTATCCCCCCAGATGCATCTACAGCGTGGCGTTCCCCAGGGTTCATCCCTCAGCCCGACCTTATTTAACATCTATATGAGGCCATTGGCTGAGGTGGTGCTTCCCTGGGGGGTGCAACTGGTGACCTATGCTGATGACACTCAGCTAGTCATCACCCTGTCTGGGCAGGAGTCGACCTACGACAATCTCTCCTCCTGTCTCAGCAGAGTCCGTGAGTGGATGGATGAGTCTTTCCTGAAACTCAATGAAGCAAAAACGGAGGTCATGATGCTGGGACATAACGCACCCTCCTCGGTGGAGGGATGGTGGCCGGATAGTCTTGGCCAGCCTCCTTCCCCAAAAGAGCGAATCAAGAGTCTTGGAGTCTGGTTGGACCCCGCTCTTAACTTCATGGTGCATGCCCTGAAGGTAGCAGCTACATGCTATGCCCTGATTAGATCACTTAGGAAAATCATTGGGCTCCTTCCTTTTGAGGCGAGGCAGATCTTAGTACAGGCCCTGATTCTATCTCGCCTGGACTACTCTAACGCAGTTTACTTAGGGGCCCCACAGGGGACAGTCAAGGTCCTACAGACTGCACAAAATTGCGCTGCCCGGATGCTACTGGACATTCCGCGAAGGACCTCAGCCATACCAGCGCTGCGGCAACTTCACTGGCTGCCAGTGCAACAAAGAATTGAGTTCAAGGCCTTGACCATAGTTCATAAAGCCTTGGCTAAGGCTGGACCAGCTTTAATCCAAACTATGTTCTACCTCTATCAAACTGGCCGGACCCTAAGATCCAGTAATAAGAATCTACTGGCGATTCCAAGGATAAAGAGAATCCGCATGGGTGGCAGGTGTTTTTCCCTACAGGCCGCAAAACTCTGGAACAACCTCCCAGACACCATCCGCTTGGAAGTGAACCATCTTAGGTTTAGGAAGATGTTAAAAACATTCCTGTTCCTCTGAGCTTCGGGAATGAATGGGTCTTGAAGCGCTGGGATGCCTCCGGGTAGCCATGCGCTATACAAATGTGTAGTCATTCATTCATTCATTCATTCATTCAAGATGATAGTCCTGCTGTGTTTATATTTATGTAAAACTGTTGTTTTTAAAAAAAAATGTTAGTGTACCACAGTCGACTCTACCTGTAGTTGCTCTTTTTATACAGACATCTAGGTAGGGTTTGCAATTATCTATTTGCTGCGAAAATGGAAGGTTCATGTACTGTCATCAGTTCCTTTAAAAGCATTGGCAAAGCTAAAATGCTTGCTTTTCATTCGCCAGTATAGGCAAACAGCACAGTGGCAGCTCACAAAGATAACGCTGGGAGCGGGGAGGCATGGCGGAGCTGGGTGGGGGGTAGCGGAGTCGACATACGACAGCAGATATTTATTTATTTATTTACATTTACATTTGCCGTCGTATGTCAGACTTCACTACCCCCCACCCAGCCCCGCCCCGCCCCGCCTTCCCGCCCCACAGCGTTACTTTTGTGAGCTGCCACTGAAACAACATTTGCACATTCCTCTTTTCTCATGTGTTAACACATTAAAACAAGCCATATTGTCTTTGTGAAAGCTTGTTTTTTATATGCAGTTGCATGGGGTTGCTGCCTGCACTGTTATGGTACGTGGGCAGAAGCTGCATCGCTCAATCTTGCAGGCTGTACTAAATGAGGTCAGCCATTAATCAGGTTACAGTGCTTCGCTCTTTGGTGTGCATCATGCACTCACAACCTGCATTTGCTGCTCCTGTCACCACTCAGACTGATTTGCTTATGGCTGGATGCAAACTGGAATTGCATGGTGAGTAAAAAAACGATGGGTTTATGCCCAGATCTCTGTACTGGGGTGAATGTATGACATTGTTCTGTCCATCAATTGTTCTTTTTGCATTTGTCAACCCAAGTGGGACGGGTATGCCCAGACGTGGGTCCAGTGCTCTCCATGCCACTGGAGTCAAGCTATCCTGGCTGATGAGGGCTGAAAGCCCAAAACCGGTCCTTGGATGCTTGTTTCTAGTCCAGGGAGGACCTGGCCTGGCAGTTCGGGCTGGACTGTTCCCATTGGATGCAGAGTCAAGACTGATTTGCGTATGGCTGGGTTCAAACTGGAATGGCATGGTGAGCAAAAAAACGATGGATATACGCCCAGATTTCTCTACTGGGGTGAATGTATGATATTGTTCTGCATTCTGTCCATCAATTGTTCTTTTTGCATCTACCACTGTTGACCTTGAATCCCAACGGAATTCAGCTGCAGCCCGAGGAACCTGAAACCATTAAAGAGTGACAGAGAGAGAGATGGCTGAGGTCTTAACCCATGGGTACTCGCAAACATTTGCCCAGGGGCCACATAGTATAGTCTGTACAATTAGTTAGGGCTGCACTGGTGCCAGCAGGGTGGCGGTGGGGGGTCTGGGTGGGTCAGGGATTGGTTAGGGAGGTCTAAAAAATGTCCAATAAATGGGCAAGCATTTATTTCTAGGTTAATAAGTGCTTGCCTGTTTATTTAACATTTTCTTCTCAATAATAATGCTCCTCAACTAAACAGCAGCTCTGTGCTACTGTTGACGAGGGGGCTGCATGTAAAGGTTAAGAGGGCCTGCAAGCGCCCCCCGGACCATACTTTGAGTATCATTGCATTAACCTTTTCTTGAAAGGAGACAGCTGAGTACTTGGTCACCACCTATGTCTGCATGTGGTTCACTCTGCCACTGTTCGCAAATAGAGCCTGTTTGGCTTGAGAGTTGCAGCACTGTGTCAACTTTAGGCAGTTGAACTGTTACAGTACCAGAGAACACTGGTTTCATGTGCTCTACTCACTGCTTAGTTCCTCTGCCTCAGAATTGGTTCTGCGCTTGTACCTTCTATTGCAGACCGTTTGTCAGCAACCACTCTGATGCTCAGTTTACTAGGACAGTGCTCTTTTTTGTTTTTCGTCTCAATAAGCAGCCACACAGGCTTTTATATGTTGGTGGACAGCCATGAATGGGGTAGAAAATAAAATATCTCACACATCACAAAGAGAGAGGTAGAGACCCACTACACCCCGCAAAGTCCCTAACAAGTTAGTGCCTGATTTAGAGTTTGTAACTGAGGTTATTACAAGTGAATTATTTCTGAAGGCACTTGCAATAAGGTGGGTGGGATATCCGAAAACATTGTAAGTAACAAAACCATCAAACTCCTCAGGGCCTGATTATGATGGCGGTTGGAAGGGCCTCCGCGGTCCTGTCAGAGTTGGGAAAGATCAATGCAGTCACGGTGGATGCGGTCCTCCCTACTGCCCTATTGCAATGGGCACTGAAAGGCAGTTTTCCCAACAGATGCTGTCCTTTAGACTCTGAAAAGAAATTACAACTGTGCCGGTGTCGGAAGAGGCAAATGGAGACAGAGAGCAGGGCGGGAAGCTGCTCTAACCGCCCATCCTATTTTGATGCACCTATCAGGTCATTCAACTGAGGTGCTTAAACCAGCTCGTCGGAGTTGGCGTAAACAAAGGGATAGATTGCACAAACTCAACTTCACGCACCTCTCCACGTCCTGGGATGCAATAGATTCTGCCTTACAAATCCTGTTGCTGCTCTACCTGCTTCATTACTACGAAATCCGACCCCGTCGCAGACCCCACCACTCCTGCCGTATATGAAATCACTGGATTTCCGGCCACATCATTCAGAGCTGAAAGCTTTCTGATCTCATCAGTCAGAATTGATGTCTTTCCGACTGCCACAGGCAGAGTTTTCCAGTGTATGTATCGAATAGGGCCATTGGATAGTACCCAGCCCTGCCGGTCAGAGTTTTCCCACTACGATGCCGGTCGGGCAGCTTTTCCAACCGGCATCGTAATGACCCCCTAAGTGATTAATTCATACATTGCAATAGTCATTTAGTCTCAGAGGAAGGATGATGCCTACTTGTAATCATATCTCTCGCTGTATGCTTTTTTGAACGCCTTTTTAATTAACAATATCTCACATTAACAAATACCTCATACCTATAGGCAAAAAGGAGCATTATTTCCATGTCACAATAGTAGTGCTTACCATATTAAGTAACACTGAAGATCATTAAATTAGAAGAGCAATCAATTATAAAATTTGGAATGCGAGAGCAAATTTTTGCTAGATTACATGAGGTAAAAGGTCTTTAAATGTTTTTCACAAATTTTCAGATACCCCAAGCGCTTCTTTGTTTTCCCACTAGTTAAACCTTTACCATGGTGTGTCTCAGGAGTTGAATCCAAACCCTGTGGCTGAGATTGGAAAAAAAAGACAATGTATGCAGTGGCATAACAAAAAATGCTGGAGTCCTGTAGAAAGAGATGAAGGGTAGGCGAGATCCCTGTATCTCAGATATCTATAGGCTTAATACTTAATGGGGCACTCTTGAGAATGGGTTCCCCCTGCTCCTCAATGGCTACAGGGGATGTGTTACACCTGAGTGTATCTTTACTTTTTCAGCACCAGAGCACACTTGCGGTAACCATGGATTGAAACAGTACTGCATTCAATCATCCTCACAGTGCAGGTCAGCAGTACAAGGTGCTATGATGGATGCCAAAGAGCATTGGCAATGCTATCCACCAATAAACTCTAAAGGCACTCTTATCTTGTGTAAACCCCCAGTAAGATGTGTCACATTGTTTTTACAAGGTTCCTCTTACTGTACAGCTGCCTAGTGGCACTAGAGAATTCAACATCCAGAATTCTTTCCCAGTTGCCAGATACTACCAATACAGACAACCAAGAGAGAAGCATTGCATTTTCTTGCTAAGAACTATAGTTGTACCTCGGTAGCATAACACAGAATGAAGGGGCCCCTCTTCACAATGAGATGAGGTGGGCCCGAGTCTCCTATATCTGACATATACTCATTGGCCTTCGGCTGAATAGGGGTCCCTGAAGAGTTGGAAACCCCCTGCAGGGTTGGGGCTCCTGCACTTCAGGGGGTGCAGGGGCCTGTTTTATACCAGTGTTGTACCTTCGACTTCAAAATCCACAGGTGGTCTGCATGCTCCCCTTCATTTTGTCCAATTTGACATAACATCTTTAAGTTACTCAAATCTACAAGTTGTTAATGATTAATCCCTTCAAAATGGCTCTATTCAGAACAAAAAACAATAGCAAACACAATACTGAATAAGAATATTTTTGGGAAAAGAGGCCCCACCAAAAGGCTGGAAGCGCAGTTCAGGAGTAAAACCAGATAATATTTTTCACAGGCAGTCAATTCATTGAAACAAATCCCTGAATAAAGTGTCAAAGACAAACACTGAATATAGAAGATACCAAGGGCAGACACATGGGGATATAATAGTCCTCAGTGAGAATAGTTAAAGCTGGAGACCATTTATGGTCAGCATGGAAAGAGTTGGCAGGGAAACGACCAGTCTGTATGGCCTTGAATGGCATTCTCTGACCCACTCTCCATATTATGTAGTTTCCACTGTATTTATGTTTCCACATATATATGGCTTAACCAAGGATACATTTTAAATAATTGGATAAACTGTTATTGTAAATAGAAAATTGGATTTAGCTTTTTTTCTGAACATATTTGCTAGATGTAATGTATAAATACTGAATAGTGTCCCACAGCTCTCCTGATATGCCATTTTGCTACTGACCTGATTCACTCGCAATTTTGATTGAGGGTCTGATTACGACTTTGGTGGTGTGGGATCAGGGCGACATGCCACCTCCCTGCTACCACACTGTAAATGTCGACCTCCAGCTGTCTGCCAGATTAGGAGTTTTCTTCTGGTCTGGCAGGCGGTACTTTGGTGTTCCCACGGTGGTGCCTATGAAAATGGCACCGCAATGGGAATGCCAAAGCAAGTTCCTGCATGGCATGGACTGCTTAGTTCATGCCATGCAGGAACTATGCATGCATGTAGAGGGGCACACCATGTGCCCCCCTGTATGCATCCCCTTTGTTTCACCACCACCAGCCTTTTCCTGGCGGACTCACTGCCATGAAAATGCTGGCTATGGGGAAACTCAGAATATGCTTAGTGATGTAGCAGTGGCACTGCCAAGCATATTGCTGTTTTAGACCACCATGCCACCAACCGGAAATGTGGTTCCCAGGAGGTTGCGCCAGTCCTAGAATGTTCCAACCGCCGTACTGTCCCCTCACCTCCAGTTTTGGGGCCCGATGTAGGTAATCTCGATTTACCTACTCTTAAATACCGAATCATACCGATTCGGTATTTAGGAGTAGGTAAATGGGATGTAGGTAATTTCTCTTTTTAAATTACTGAATCGGTAAGATTCGGTAATTGCCATTCATTCCTATGGGCCTCCAGGCCCATAGGAATGAATGTCAATTACCGAATCGGTAAATCCCGATTCGGTAACTGGGGGAAACATTGAAGGGTGGCACACCCTGTTGCACCCCTCAATCGTGTATGGGTGCACATGTTGCAGATATACATGCCCTAAGGGCATGTATGTCTGCAACATGGCAATGTTTGAAAAGCAAAAAAAATGCTTTTTCAAGGCTTTTCATTATTTTCCACCAACTTCTAGTTGGTGGTAAACAACAAATTCTTAAAGCCCTGTAGCACTGATTATAGTGCTACCTACATCTCATAATACAGATTTGGTAATTTTACAGAATCGTTAATTTTACCGAATCTGTAAAATTACAGAATCTGTAAAATTACCGAATCTGTATTTTAGATGGCCCTACGTCTCATTTTCCAAATACCGGTCGGTAACGGCCGAAATTACAGAATTTCGGCCGTTACCGACCGGTATTTGCCTACCTACATCTGGCCCCAGATCATCTAATCCGGCCCTTAGTCTTAAAGCTATTTGGATAAGGCACACAATGGGGACATACAGTGATGGCATGCACTTGCCTAATACTTTATAGAAAATGGCTTGTGATTTTCAGTCCAATTTCATATTTTCTAGAAATGAAAAAATGATGTCCAATTTGCCTCCAACCTCTCTCTGTAAATAAATTTCGTTCTACCCCAGGCCTTTGCATTTGTGGTACATGATTTGTATATCACTTTAATTTGGCAGGTTACAACAGTCATATGACTGAGACTTAGTCTCCCTATCACTATCACAAGAGGCTGGGTGTGGGGAGGAGAAAATTGAAAGGACGAAGACGAAGATGTTCAATAGACACATGAATACTAGTAATTTGAATAACTAGTAATAACTAGTAATTTGACAAATGTAGCATTGTGTATTATAAGGGTTATAAAGAAGACATTAAATGTGACTACTGTGTTAACTTGTGATGGGAAGTGGGAGGTTCAATGCAAATAACAAATACCCAGCACGTCTCATACCTGCAGTATTCCTACTGTAAGGCATTGTCTCTACGTATTTTTTGTAATGTGTTCTGTGTATTGCCTAATTTGTAGTGGAATGTTTACCTTTTAGGGAGTCTGACTGTAGCAAACAACACAGTGACAGAATAATGTGTAGCTTTAGCCATCTACCAAGAGACACAGATGTTTGCAATTCAAAAAGGAAAACAAATTGTTTGAAAAGCCCCCAAAATAAATACTTTTCTGGTAAGGTCTCATAAATTGATATTCCATAATGTAAAGCTGTACTGAAACAGAAGTAGGTTTTGTTGTAATACTTTATTCTCAGTAAAACCCTGACACTGATCCAGCGCTAGCCACACCTAAACAGGGATCAATACTCATTCATAATCAATGGCACATACACATTCACTCAAATCCCTGATGCACTAGGGGTCAATTTTTATAATGACTTCAAATTTCAGTTCACTTCACAGATTCATGTAGTCATCTCTAAATATATATATCTAACTTATACATCAACTTTCCTTCTTCTTGGTTGACCGATTAATTAGTTGAATAGTTGATGGTAATGATAATACCATCTAACTAACTCTTGAGTCAGCTAAATATTCACAGACTCTCGGTAGGATTAATGAATTTTACCTCAAATTAATTAGTAACTAAAATGCTCATTGCATACAGTTACAAATGCAAACAATGAAATCCACAAGAGTGAAAAAAAACATCATCATTTGCAGTATCAAACTCATCATTCAGTTAATGATACAGAAAGGAGTGGATAGAATAAGAGACATCAGTTTCAGCAAAATAATGCAAAACAAATATTCCTGTGATGGAATGGATAGATGAAGAGACAAAAGTTTCAGAGACAAAAATACATTTGCAAATAATTATGCAATGTATGAGTCAGAATAATAATACAAACCCAAAGGATCTGTGGAATACCACCCCCCTGGTGAAGTAAGTGGTGGGGGGTCCCCTGAAATAGAGTCAGGGAACAAAGTTTTCAGGGACAGGAACAGGACAAGACAGGAACAGCTAGGCCTCTATGCAAACTGACGGACAGCGACGCATCTCCCCTCTCTCTCTCTCTCTCTCTCTGCAGCCAGCCTAAGAGTAAACCACACCCCCAAAGGCACCCCAATTATACCCTAAAACCTACATCCACGTCCCACATCAGTTGAAACATTTCACAAAATATGACAGTTGATTGGTGGATTTTGGAGGTAGTGTGTCACACCATCAGCTTCCCATTCATGACTACTATAGACTTTGTTTTACTTCCCTTCTCATTACATCATATTCGAAACATTCACACAATATAATACATGATACATTTCAACATATTCACACATATTGTTCAGAAACGTCCACGGAGGGAGTCTTTAGTCCCATGGCCAGTCACATCCTTTTGACAGGCGAACAGCATATCGACTTCGAACCCCTGTGCCTCTTCTGCTGTGCTCACCTGTTCGGTCTGCCTTTGACAGGTCAATTTCACTCATTTCACCCGCCCCTCCTCTGTCCGTACAACTTAAGAGTAAGAGAGGCCCATTTCAGCTCACTATGGCAAATGGAACATAAACATTCATTAATTACATAAAAATGTATTTTTCACTGTTTATCCCCCACCTTTGTATTATCCTCTGTTATATGTGTTCCTAGCAAAAGCTTAAAGCAAAAGTGGCATTATTGAATAATATTAAAGCAAAATGCAAGATGCGGCCTAATCATGCATTATTTCTCATTTATTTCAAAACACAAATGTGAATACAACTCAGTTCTTTCATGCATTAGTTTACATTAGTGCACACATGCACAAAGAAGTTTCCTTCGTGTTCATATGATGTGTATATTAGCCATGTACTGTACACTGTTAGTATGTATTGTGGGGGTGTCAATCCGAGCACGGTTCTTTTTGCAAAATCCTGCTCCATCAATACCATAAAGAGGGTTGATGCCAGTTCACATGCCAACAGTCAGCTGCCTACACCCCAGACCTGTGCCTATGCCCACGGTTCTACTTGGAATGAACATACATCACAAAGCCTTAAGCATGGGATTACAGTGTCATAAGACATGTTAATAAAGTAAACACAACACATCTTTGTTTCCAAAAGGAAACATTACTATTTCATCCGAAACACAACATTGCTCTCACTGGAACACATTACACATATTTCACATATTTCACATAAGCTACTTAGAAAAGTTACAAGAAATATATACCTTGAAAAAGAAACAACCTAATACAAATCTATAAAAATATTTACTATATGTATATACAATGATAAAACAGTATACAACATGTTTAGTGTGAAACAGAAATAATGTTAGGAACAAGGCACACCTTAGAAAACATAGTTTACTATTCGCAAACAAAACCACTCAACCTGGAAGGTCTTTTCACTTGCCTACCACATTTACTCACTTTGTTCTCTAGCAGTGGTTTCTTAACTTCATGTGGATCTTCCTCAGTCACAGCATCCTGTCCAATAACTTCCTCACCAGAATGTTGCATACCTCCTTCTCCACCTCTGTGCACCCGCTGTCCCTCTGATTCTTCACTGGTGAACTCCTCAATGACTCTTTCATCCTTATCCTCTGTCATCTAATTAAACGTGGGGCTATTCAAAAACCTATGTTGGTGTGACAATATCTGATGAGACCTCTCTTCCCCTTTACACAATGACAAGGTGGAAAAATGCCAAACTTTGCCAACATTCAACAATGGTGAGTTGCTAAAAAAAAACAAAACAATTCTACCACTTTAGGTGATGAAAATTGGCTCTGGCCTTTCTTCAGAATACCACTCCTTTTCACTCTAACCCTATCACCTATTTTGAAGTTTACATGTTTACATCCATGTTTGCAATTAAATATTTCTAACATATATATTGTGCATGTTCACGTTTCAGTTTCACCTTCTCTGATGACCAATTGGCTTTCTTGGGTGTAACCATCCATCCCACACTGCACTTATTGATGGGAGTTTTGCCCCTCATGGTCACAAAAGCAAAATGGCTAAGGCCAGTTGATTCCAAGGAGGTGATGTGGTAGGCCCACACAGTATATTCCCACCCATTCCACCATTCTAAATCATTATTTTTAGCCAGTTGCACAATCCCATTAATAACGCAATTAAACCTATCCACTGCACCATTTCCAGCCGGGTGGTACAGTGAAGTGGTTTTATGCACAATTCCATAAACTTTCTTAAACGTATTGAACACATCTGAGATTAATTGGGGACCATTGCTACTTACGATGCATTTAGGTAAACCTTCTTTGAAGAATACGTTCTGCAGGAACCATAGAATAGTATTTGCTTCTGCTCTATGCATCACTTCCACCTCTGACCATTCTGAGAAATGATCTACAAATACTATGAGATACATTTGTTCACCATTCTCCCATATTGGCCCTGCAATATCAATGCCAAACTTCACCCAGAGCATAAAAGGACTGGTAATAGGGTATAGAGGTGGCCTAAAAGTATTGTGAGATTTGCCTGAATTTTCACACACTAGACAATCCCTGAGCTTCTGTATCCAAACCAGGACACCATTGCAAACATTTTACTGTGCTTTTAGTTTTCCCTATTGCTAAATGTTCCTCATGACATATGTCTAAATTCTTGGACATAAGACTTTCAGGAGGTATTCCTTTTCCATTCCTCAACACTAGGTCTCCCTCTAAAGACAAATCATGCCTCAACTCCCAAAAATAATGAAATTCCTTTGGAAAACATTTTTTTCAGGTCAACCATTCTTTCTCTACCCAACCTCACACAATTTAGCATCTGCCTTCTGGGCTATAGTCCGCTCCTTTTGTGAGATACTGGGGACATCCCCCAAAATATATGCAACACAACACATTTCCAAATCTGTTTCACCTCCTTCCAATACAGGTAACAGCATGCAACAAAAAAAATCAGCGATAACATTCTTAGACCTAGGAACATATTGTACTGCATAATTAAAGTTCATCAATCTAACTGACATGCCTGTCAATCAGGGAGAAGCACTATGCAATCCCTTTGCGGTTAAGATATTCATGAGAGGATTATGATCACTAAGTAGGGTCATTTAGTACTTACAAATGTACTCTCTGAAGTACTGTAGACCCCAAAATCAAGCCAAAGCTTCCTGCTCTATAACTTCTCCTCAGTGGGTGTTATAGATTGGGATGCAAAAGTAATGGTTCTTTCGCAACCTTTCAAATCCATTTGTGTTAACACTGCACGGACACCGCTACCACTCACATCGGTGGTCACAACACTATGTAAAGTGGGATCAAAACCCTGCAGGAGTGGTGCATCACAGATTTCTCTGTTGATATCTAAAAATGCCTTTTCACAATCATCAGTCCAATCAAATGTATTCTTCACTTTTATTAGTGGTCTATAATATAAGTTTTGGAAGAGAAGCCTTGCACAAAGTTTACATAAAACTCCACCAAACCTAAAAACGCCCTTACATCACCCT